>NC_080545.1:40056373-41281373 GCF_028640845.1 Ahaetulla prasina
CTGGTTGGGCACTGAAGGGGTGTGCCCTGGTCGAGATGTGCCCACCGGGTTTCCGTGCATTTCATCAGCCGAGGCCCAGGGTAGGGGTGGAGGCGGTTGCTATTAAGGAGAGTCTAGAGCCGAGGGAGACCACTGTACCTCAGATCACCGGTGAATCCTCTTGTGAGGTGGGGTCATAGATGTCAGATGGGCTTGCTGGTCGCTGCACCTGGCTCCTTGCTGCGTGACAGCTGCCCTGCCCGAGCTCCTGGAGGTGCTTGCCGGGTGGCAGTGGAGACCCCAGACTGTTAGTCATGGGGACTTTAACTTGCCATCTGCCGCCTGTCATCGACGGTAGCTCGGGAGTTCTTGGCCTCCATGACGGCCTTGGACCTGACTCAAGTAGTGGATGGCCCCACTCACATCGGGGAGGCACACTGACCTGATTTTGTCTCTGGTCAGTGGTTGAGAGATCTGACTTAAAGGAAATAGTCATTGAACCTTTGTCATGGTCAGATCACTCTCTCCTCCGCCTGGACTTTCTGACCGCTACCCAACACCGCAGGGAGACGGAACCATTATGATGGTACCGCCCCAGGCGCCTGATGGACCCAGAGAGGTTTCGGACGGAGCTTGGGCCACTACCTGAGGGTCTGGCTCACGGCACGGCAGAGGAACTAGCTGCAGCCTGGGAACGGGCTGCGGCTGGGGCTTTAGACCGAGTCGGCCTTTGCTTCTGACCCGCGAGATCCCAACCGGCTCCTTGGTTCTCCGAGGAGCTGAGGGGATGAAACGCCGGAGAAGACGCCTAGAGAGTTCCTGGAGGTCCAGCCGCTCAGAGGCTGATCGGACACTAGTTAGATCCTATACTAGGACCTACCTAGTGGCACTGAGGGAAGCGAGCCTCCCTCATTGCGCCGGCAGATAACCGCCCAGCTGCCCCAGAGGACGCCCCTCCTTCACCAGGGGAGCGGGATGACCTGCGGGACGGCTGAGGAGTTTAACGTTATCTATACGATAAAATCGTTCAGCTTAGGGACGGCCTGGACCAAAATTGTGGCGATCCAGACGGGTATCTGAGGCGGTCTTGGTGATGTTGTTTGGGATGAGTTTGACCTGTGACTCAGGACATGGACAGGTTGCTGGGTAGACTGAATGCCACCACGTGTTTATTGGACCTGCCCTCCTGGCTGGTGCTGGCCACTCAGGAGGTGACACGAGGCTGGCTCCAGGGATTACAGTGCTTCCTTGTTGGAGGAGTCTTCCGCCGCCTTGAAAGAGGCGGTGGTGAGGCCCTCCTCAAGAAGCCTTCCTGACCCGCTGTTTTAGGTAATTATCGTCTGTCTCCAACCTTCAAGGTTGTAGAGAGTATGGTGGCATTTCAGTTTCTGCACCTGGAGGAAACTGTCTATCTGGACCTGCTCCAGTCCGCCCGACCCGTTACAGCACTGAGACGGCTTTGGTCACAGGTGGATGATCTCTGAGGCCAGGATAGTTATTCCTCTGCCCTGGTCCTATTAGACCTCTCAGCGGCTTTTGATACCATCGACCATGGTATCCTGCTGCGCCTTGAGGATTGGGAGTGGAGGCACCGCTTATCGGTGGTTCTCCTCCTATCTCTCCGACCGTCGAGACGGTGTTGACGGGCAGAGGTCACCCCGCGCTCACTTGTGGTGCCGCAGGGTCGATTCTCTCGCCTTCTGTTCAACATCTATATGAAGCCGCTGGGTGAGATCATCAGTGGCTTCGTGTGAGGTACCAGCTGTACGCTGATGACACCCAGCTGTACTTTTCCACACCGGCCACCCCAATGAAGCTATCAAGTGCTGTCCGGTGTTTGGAAGCCGACGGGTCTGGATGGGGAGAAACAGGCTCAAGCTCAATCCTCCAAGACGGAGTGGCTGTGGATGCCGCATCCTGCACAGTCAGCTGAGTCCACGGCTGACTGTCGGGAGTCATTGGCCCCTCAGAGGGCGCAATTTGGGTGTTCTCCTGGATGCATGGCTGTCTTTGAAGATCATTTGACGGCCGCCAGGAGAGCTTTCCACCAGGTTCGCTGGTGCGCCAGTTGCGCCTTTCTAGACCGGGATGCCTTGTGCACAGTCACCACGCCTTGTGACGTCGCCTGACTACTGCAATGCTCTCATGGGGCTCCCTTGAAGGGCATCCGAGGCTGCAGTTGGTCCAGAATGCAGCTGCGCTGGTGATAGAGGGAGCTCGTGGCTCCCAGTGACACCTATCCTGCAGGCTGCACTGGCTACCTGTGGCCTTCCGGTGCGCTTCAAGGTGTTGGTGAACGCCTTTAAAGCGCCCATGGCATAGGGCCGGGTTACTTACGGGACCGCCTGCTGCCACCGAATACCTCTCACCGACCAGGCGCCTCACAGAGGGACTCTCAGGTGCCGTCGACAGTGTCGTGGCGACACCCAGGAAGGGCCTTCTCTGTGGGGCTCGCCTCTGGAACAAACTCCCCAGGACTTCACAACTCCGACCTCAACCTTTCGCGAGCTCAAAACTTACTTATTTATCTGCGCTGGACTGCTAGTTTTCTTTTTATGGTTTTTAATGGGTTTTATCTTTAAATTTTAATTGTGGCCAATTCAAATAAGTTTTTTATTAGTATTTTAATTGTATTTACAATGTATTCATTTTTTACTTGGCTGTGAACCGCCCTGAGTCCTTCGGGAGAAGGGCGGTATACAAATTTAAATAATAAATAAATAAATATCCCTTAACATCTTGGGAGGAATCTCTTTCAAAACCTTCAACTCCTGTTCCCCTATTTTCAAGTTTTTCTGAAAAGCAACTTGCAAAATTTGATTCCTCACTGTTCTTTTCAAAAAATAAACCACAATGTTTCTAGGAAGTTTCTTTTGCCTAGCAATCCAAGAATTAACTCTATAAATTTTGTCAATTTGATAAGCAACCTCTTGTGGATCAAGTTCAATAAATTCAGCCAGAGCTTCTGATAAAATTTTTTTTAAATCTTCCCCTTTCTCCTCATTCAAACCCCTAATTCTCAGAGCTCCTTCCATCATTCTATACTGCATCACCACCACTTGATCTTCATTTTTATCCAATTTGATTTGCATTCCCCCCATTCTATTTTCTATTTGTTGATTTGACTGAACAATTTCTTGCACCTCCTCCTCCACCACCTCCAGTCTTTTTGCCAAACCTTGAAAAGCCATCAAGATATCTTCTCTTATTTTTTATTATTCTCTTTATTTCTTCTCTTATTTTCTCATTATTATCCATAATCTCCTTAAACCTTTCTTCAGACACTTTCCTTGCTCTTTAATCAGATCTTCTAAAGCTGGTTCAGAACCCTTCTGCCCCCAGTCTTAGGTGGTTTAGTAGCCATTTCAGTTTTAAAATTCACAAAATATAAGTCTAGAAACTTCTCTTTTCCCTTTAAGTATAGGAGAGCTCAGTTCACTTCATTAAAATCCACACATAACATTTCTTATCTTCTTAGTTGCACAGACTGTTTGAAATTCCATTCACTTTCACTCCTGTCAGGCGCCATCTTTAAGAGTCAATTAAAACAAAGGAAAAAAAGTTTCTCTTTTTTAAAAGGTAGAAGTCAGGAAATCAAAAATATTTGCAATCCAATAATTGTCCGCTGGCACTCATTCCGTCTGCTTAAAGAGATCCATAAAGATAAGACAATTAGCAGAGATGGACACTTTCTTCTTTTCCTGCTTTTGCAGGCACGCACTGAAGTCGGAGGGCAGGAATATTTATGGGACCCGTCGACCCTTCGAGGCTCTGCTTAATTAAAACAAAGCCTCTGGGAAGGTCTACCAACATTTCCTGCTGCTCTTATCTTTCCCCTTTCATCCAGGGAAAAAGATTAAAGCCGGCTTTTCCTGGCTTTTACGATGTTCAGTGCGGAGCCCCTTTAATTAGGGGCTCAGCGAAGAGGTGGAGCCATCCGGAAGTCCCGCTGGGATTCGTTTCTTCTTCGTTTCCAGCTTGGGCTTATATTATTTATTTATTTATTTATTTATTTATTTATTTATTTATTTATTTATTTATTTATTTATTTTGTCACAACATCATACAAAAAGATTATATAGTATATAAACATATATATGAGTAAATATTAGGAGGTATAAGCATATATATATTGTTGTGTCTTGCCCGCTCTCACAGCAGCCGGGGCCTTCTTATCTGCTCCCGAACACGAAGGAATGTATGCCTCCCGGCCCCAGTCCTGGCTCCATGCCCAGACAAGCTGAAGAGGAAGGGGCACCTCCTGGTCCCAGCCCTGGCTCCATGCCCAAGCAGGCTGCAGAGGAGGGAGCACCCCCCGGCCCCAGCCCTGGCTCCATGCCCAGGCAAACGGAGCAGCTAGACCCCTCTCCCTCCTCCACAGCATGTGAGCCTGAGGAAAGTTTATTTCCAACAGCTGCTGATTGGAGTGACCCTCGCATCAGAAGACTGGATAGGCGGAGGCAACAGAAGGAAGGGAGGGGCAGGCCTGGATAAGTGCTGAGTCATGGAGCCACACCCCATGGCCTACATAAAGGATCTGCTTTCTGGCATTCTCTGAGTCAGGCAAAGTCTAAACATATCTTGATGAAGTCACTTTCTGGTCTCCTGCCTGCCCTGAGGACTTTGCTAGGACTTTGGCAGAGCTGCAGAGGCACACCTGATTTGGATTTCCCTGACCCGGCCGTCAGTGGAGGAGTGGGACATGACATATATATATATATATATATATATATATATATATATATATATATATATATATATATATATATATATATATATATATATATATATACACACACATATATATACATATATATACATATATATACATATATATATATATATATATATATATATATGAGAAGAAGAAAAGAAAAACAATAGGACAGGAACGGTAGGCATGTTTGTGCGCTTATGCACGCCCCTTATGGTCTTCTTAGGAATGGAGTGAGGTCAATAGTAGAAAGATTTTGGTTAAAGCTTTTAGGATTATAGAAAGAGACCGCAGAGTCAGGTAAAGTATTCCAAGCACTGATGATTCTGTTACAGAAGTCATTTTTTTGCAATCTAGATTAAAGCGGTTGACATTAAGTTTAAATCTATTGGTTGCTCTTGTATTATTGCAATTAAAGCTGAAGTAGTCTTTAACAGGAAGGACATTACAATAGATGATTCTATGAGTTAAACTTAGGTCTTGTCGAAGGCGACGGAGTTCCAAGTTTTCTAAGCCTAGGATTTCAAGTCTGGTGGGATAAGGTATTTTGTTGTTTTCAGAGGAATGGAGAACTCTTCTTGTAAAATATTTCTGGACACATTCAATTGTATTGATGTCAGAGATGTGGTGAGGGTTCCAAACAGGCGAGCTGTATTCTAGAATTGGTCTAGCAAATGTTTTATATGCTCCGGTTAGTAGTGTAGTGTTTTTGGAAAAGAAGCTACGTAAGATTAGGTTTACAACTCTTAGAGCTTTTTTTGCTATGTAGTTGCAGTGGGCTTTGGCACTTAGATCATTTGACATGAAAATGATTTTTATGATTTGACATGAAAATCTGCTAACTTCATGAGTAGATTACATTGTGAAGGCCCTTCATATTTTTATTAATCTAATATGCAATTGTTAGTTGACTCTCTGGATCTGTTCCATAAAATTGCATCATGTCAAGGCTTCTGTAGCTGAGTATACTGCCAATCTGGCACAATGCCAAGGGTTGTTACAAACTAATGGTGTGAACAAAATTGGAAAGATGCTTTGTTTTAAAGTCAGGAGAAAAATATCAGCTCTGCTTGAAACATTATTTTGAAATAGTTGAATATGTTATATTTCATTTCAATAAAACTACTGTAAATAAATTCTCATTAATCATGAGGTCTCTGGAAGAGTTTCTTTTCAGCAATATCTAACAATAGATACACTTATTTATTTACTGCCAAAAACTGTGGTCTCTCAGAGATTGTTAATAAAAATGTGAACTGTAAATCCACCATATATGCCTTAGTCTAGTCATGGACTGACTAAAAAAAGTGTTAATTAAATTCATTTAGTTAGTTGGTTTCAGCACTGAAACTAGTACTCTAAAGATTTTTCCTCCAATATATCTTCAGCAGCATTTGATGATAGAAAGCAAATATTACAATTATAGGCTTCATTGATGTCAACAATATTGATGTCACTTGCCTTCAAGTGAGTACCAATTAAGTTTGATCATAGTTTAGCTGAGAATTTATATTCTGCCACTCTGTACGGGAGGGAGGGAGGGAAGGAAGGAAGGAAGGAAAGAAAGAAGGAAATGCAGTCAAATATTAAGAATATAGGTAGTCCTCAGCTTATGACCATTCATTTAACAATGGTTCAAAGCTAACAGCCTCAGGAAAAGTGACTTGAAACCAGCCCTCAAAGACATAACTTTTTTTTTTCAAAAGTTTTACAAAATTCTCTCCCTCCTTCAAAACCCCTCCCCTCCCCCTGACTTCCCGGAACAAACACAAGGTATAGTTAAAAATAAAAAAAACATACGCTAAAAATTTTTCCTCCTAACTCAATTATACTCCTGCATTTCTCATCAAATCCTAACCTCCCCCAATGCAATCAGAAATAATACATCCTAATCATTCAAAGGCAGTCTGATATCTCTTCATCTGATATCTGTTTTAAATATAGTCAATCCATTTTTTTCCATTCATTTAAGTATCTTTCTTGCGTATTGTCTTTCAAAAAGGCTGAGATTTTTGCCATCTCAGCCAAATTGGCAACTGTCAATATCCATTCTTCTATTGTAGGTAATTCTTTTTTCTTCCAATACTGTCCTATCAATAATCTTTCCACTGTTATTAGATTTAAAATCAATTTAGTCTCAATTACTGTACAGTTTGTGATAATTCCCAGTAAAAAAATTGCGGCAGGAACTTTATCTTCTTTTCAAAACATTTTGTAAAATCCACCAAATTTTATCCAAAAGCCTTAATATTCTTACAAGTCCACCAAATATGAAAATATGTAGCATCATCACAATTACATCTCCAACATTTTGCTTGCATATCTGGATACATACACATAATTTTTAGGATCTAAATGCCATCTATAAAACATTTTATAAAAATTTTCCTTAAATTCTGTGCTCAGAATTTAACATTTCTAATCCAAATTTTTTCCCAAGTTTCCAATAATATTGGCTCCTGAAAATTTTGTGCCCACTTTATCATACAGTCCTTTACCAAATCCCTTTCAGAATCTATTTCAAGTAACACATTATACAATCTCTTTATATGCTCCTGAGACTGATTTCTAATTTGCTTTACCAAATTTTCCTCATTCTGCACT
The DNA here is from genome assembly GCF_028640845.1 of Ahaetulla prasina. NCBI lineage: Eukaryota > Metazoa > Chordata > Lepidosauria > Squamata > Colubridae > Ahaetulla > Ahaetulla prasina. The sequence continues at coordinate 40,063,671 of NC_080545.1, forward strand.
ATACCAATTTTCTGATCTTCCTTCCATCTAGCACGTAGTTGCCCATATTGAAACCAAATATAATTTTTCCCTTCTTCTTTTAATACGTGCAGAGATTTTAATTGCAAATTACCTCTTTCAGTATACAAAAGGTCTTTATATGTAATCATTTCCTGATTCTGTTCTATATTTATATTCTCTACTTTATGCCTGGGACTCGCCCACATAGGAACCTTATAATTTAGTTTATAAGAGTATTTTTTCCAAACACGCAAAAGAGCAATTCTTAACACATGATTTTTAAAAGCCTTATCCACTTTTTTGTCATAAATTAAATATGCATGCCATCCATATAGCAAGTCATAACCTTCTATATTCAGGATTCTTTCCTCTGTTAGATTAAACCAATCACTTATTGCAGAGAGAGCAGCTGCTTCATAATATAATTTAAAATTGGGCATTTTTAAACCTCCCCTTTCCTGGGAATCTTGAATTATTTTCATTTTAACCCTCGCTTTTTTATCTTCCCATATAAATTTAATTCCAGTCTGCCATTCCTCCAAATTTTTATCTTTCTTAATTATTGGTATCATCTGAAAGAGGAATAAAAATCTAGGTAAAACATTCATTTTGATAGCAGCTATTCTCCTCAGCAGCGATAATTGCAATTTTTTCCAAACAATCAACTCCTTCTGAACTTTTTGCCATAACACCTCATAATTATTCTTGTACAATTTCACATTTGATGATGTAATATAAACCCCTAAGTATTTAACCTTTTTCACAATTTCAAATCCTGTTATTTCCTCTAATTTTTCTTTCTGTTTTCTGGTCATATTTTTTATTATCACTTTTGTTTTATGCTGATTTACCTTAAACCCTGAAACCTTTCCATATCAATCAGTTATTTCCAACAGAGAAACACTTGAATTTATAGGATTTGTTAAAGTAATCACCAAGTCATCTGCAAAAGCTCTGAGTTTATATTCATATTGTCTAACTTTAATTCCCTCTGTCTCCTTTGATTCTCGTATTTTATCCAGTAATGGCTCCAGAGTTAAAATAAAGAATAATGGTGATAAAGGACATCCCTGTCTTGTTCTTTTCGCAATCTTAAAAGCTTCTGTTAATTTACCATTAATTATTATCTGGGCTGTTTGCTCTCCATAAATCGTTCTAATTATTCTTACAAAACCATCTCCAAATTGCATTTTATCTATTAATTTCAATAAAAAATCCCAAAGCAATCATTCAAAAGCTTTCTCTGCTTCCAAAAAGATAAATGCTGCTGGAATAAAAATTTTCTTTTCTAAATATTCCAATAAATTTACAATCTGCCTAACATTATTCCTCATCTGTCTCCCTTTTATAAATCCAGATTGATCAGTATGAATTCTTCGTTGTAAAACTAACATTAATGTATTTGCTATTATTTTAACAAAAATCTTATAATCATTATTTAAAAGTGAAATTGGCCTATAATTCCCAGGTTTAGAACAATCCTGTTCCTCTTTTGCTATCAATGAAATAAAAGAAGTTCTCCATGAAGGGGAATTCCTCCTCCTAATTGTATCTGATTAAATAATTCCTTAAGTGGACCTAACATTTCATCTTGTAAATTCCTATAATGACTTGCTGTAAACCCATCCGTACCAGGAGTTTTCCCATTTTTAATTGTTTAATTACCAAAATAATTTCTTCAGAAGTTATAGGCCGATTTAATTCTTCCCTTTATTCTAAAGTTAACCTTTTAACCTTATAATCTTTCAAATAATTATCAATATCCATATTCAATATATTATCTTTAACGTATAAATTTGTGTAGTATTCTAAGAAAGCTTTTTTAATTTTATCCTGTTGATATCTCTCTTTACCTTTATATTCTATTTTTTCTATAGTACGTTGTTTTTGTTTTTTCCTTAAAATGTATGCTAACTACCTACCAGGTCTATTTGCATTACAAAAGGTATTTTGTAATGTATTTTACATATTTTATTATATTTTACATATATGTATTGTAATGTATTTTACATATTGTATTATGTTTGGCATATTGTATATTTGTTGCCACCTGGTCAGCCATTATCATATTAAATTGACTCTGTAATAACTTTATTGCATCTTTAAGTTTTTGATCATGCGGATTATATATTAATAATTGTTGTTTCTTATAAATTTCCTCTTCTAGATACCTATGTTGTCTTTGTTGCTTATTTCTCTGTCTATTGTTAATATATATTAACACACCTCTCATAAAAGCTTTACTGGCATCCGAAACCATTTCTATCGATGTTTCCTTATTCAAATTATAAAGAATAATAATTTATTATTATTATTATCAAATAATTTTATTATTTGAATAACTTATTCAAAGTAATAATTTTGAAAGAAATTATTTCATCTGCTTTTTACATTGATTTACATTATCCTGATATCTAAACAAATTTTCATTTAATCTCCATGTTCTTCTGCCTTCTTTTTCATACTGCAATTCCATCCAAACTGGGCTATGATCAGATAAACATCTTGAAAATACCTTAATTTTCTTTACCCTAGAAAGCAAATCATTAGAGGTTAATAGAAAATCAATATGTGAAAAAGATTGATGCCTATCAGTGAAAAAAGTATAGTCTCTTTCCTTCAAGTTCCGCAATCTCTCAACTCAAAATCTTCTATCATCTCAAAAAAGGATTTAGGGAGCTTTGCATGTGCAGGTATCTTTTTAGAAGAAATTATTTATTTATTTATTTATTTATTTATTATTTATTTATTTATTTACATTTTTATACTGCCCTTCTCTGAAGACTCAGGGCAGTGTACAGCAGATAAAACAACAATAAACCAGAAAAATTTTAAAATACAGTACCAAATTTAAAAATCTAATTTAAATGCCGTATGTTAAAAATAGTTAAATAAAAATTACAGAAAGATAAAAAAACCCTTATTAAAAGCCCACTAAAAAACCCACAATATTTAAAATCAATCAGGCCAGCCCCGCTTGGTGAAAAAAGAAGGTCTTGAGCTCATGCTTAAAGGTCCGAAGATCAGGGAGAAGACGGAGTCCCACCGGCAGCTCGTTCCACAAGGCTGGGGCCCCCACAGAGAACGCTCTTCCCCTGGGGGCCGCCAGCAGACATTGGTTCCACGGCATAAGGCCCTCAAAAGCGCACTATGCACCATGATGGGAGGTAACTGCAGCAGTCAAATATCTCAGTCCCATGCCATGGAGCGCTTTAAAGGTGATGACCAACACCTTGAAGCACACCCGGAAGACCACCAGCAACCAGTGCAGCCTGCGCAGGAGAGGTATTACATGGAAGCTATGTGGTGCTTCCTCAATCCCCCGCGCGGCCGCATTCTGTACCAGTTGGAGCCTCCGGGTGCTCTTCAAGGGGAGCCCCATGTAGAGAGCATTTATCTTGTCCTTTCGTGTATCAATTACCCAATCTCCTAATATAATATACGATCTATAATCCCATAGAATCAACTTATCATACAACATTCTGTAGTATTTTTCTTGTTGCTGATTAGGTGCATATATACCCAGCAGAAGAATCTTTTTTGTTTCTAATGTAAGTTCAATAGCAATATATCTTCCATGAATATCTGCCTCTATTAACTTAGCTGGTATATCCTTTCTTAAATATACCACTATGCCATTTTTCTTATCCAAAGCTGAAGCAACAAAATGTTTACCTAATTTTGAATTTATTAAGTATTTTTGATCTGATAATTTAATATGTGTCTCTTGTAAACAAATCACATCATTTTTAAATTGTTTCAGATAATGAAATATTTTTCTTCTTTTCTGAGCTGAATTCAAACTATTGACATTCCAGGTCAGAATTTTATTTGCCATTACTGGCCTCCTGAAGCTTTTGAGCAATCAGCTGAAGATCCTCCCCCCGTATCTTCGGCCTTGCTCCTCCCACCGCTTCTGTAGCAGAATCCTGACCTTTGCTTTGAATTTGTTGCTCCTTTTCTTTACACTTAAGGGGTCCCCTCGTCACTCTTTGTTCTTGTGGTTGTTCCTCAGATGATAACATCACTGAGTTCACCTCAACTTCCACACTCATTTGACTCTCTTGAATTCTTTTTTCTGTTACTTCTATTTCAACTTTCAACACAGTAGAAAGAAAATATTTGGCCTTAAGCACAGTTTCAATACATATCAAAAAGAAACAAAAAGGGCTATGTAGCTAATTTTAAAAATTGCTACAGAACTATATGCAACCAAATAAAAACTGAATGCACAAATTACCACACCAAGCAAGAAGAGGATCTTCTGCGCACTAATTCTAGTCGTGCCTTCTATAATTTTGTCAACATCAAGCTTAAAAACTCTAGATCCATGCCACCACTAAAAGATTCCAATGGCAATGAATACTATAATGAAGTAACTAAAGCAAACCTCTTTAACAAATTCTTTGCATCAGTTTTTGTCAACAGTGATGGCAATATCCCACATTCCCAAATTGTACAAGCAATGAGCATGACAACTTAACAAATATTGTTTTTACAGAAGAAAATGTTGGTAAAGCTCTTTGTAACTTGAAACCATCTCTATCCATTGGACCTGATGGACTTTGTGCTTACTTTTAAAAAAAACTCTCTAATAATCTAGCAGAACCCCTAAGTATAATCTTTAATATAACTTTTACTACCAGTTCCCTTCCCAATCTCTGGTCACTAGCCACAGTCATTCCAGTTTTCAAAAAAGGCGACCCCAGCTTAGTTGATAATTATAGACCAATCTCTATGTTTTCACCTGCAAGGTTATGGAATCCATCATCAACCAGTCCATTACCTTACACTTAGAAATACACAACCTTCTCTCAAATAAACAATTTGGCTTCAGGAAAAAATTATCATGCAATTTACAACTTCTCCACTGTAAAAACCTATGGACTACAAATCTTGATCTAGGTAAATCAATTGATGCAATATACATAGACTTCTGTAAAGCTTTTGACTCAGTAGTACATGATAAACTTCTCCTAAAATTAAAATCCTATGGCATTTCAGGACCCTTACACAACTGGATATCTGCTTTTCTGTCAAACAGACAACAAATAGTTAAAATTGGTAATGCTCTATCAAATCCTGTTCCTGTCAAGAGTGGTGTACCTCAAGGTAGCGTTCTTGGACCTACTCTCTTTATAATATACATAAATGATCTTTGTAATCATATCTCAAGTAACTGTGTTCTCTTTGCTGATGATGTCAAACTTTTCAACACCACTGACAATACATCCACAATTCAAAAGGACCTTGATCATCTAGCTGCTTGGTCTAAAATTTAGCAACTACAAATCTCAACCAGTAAATGCTCAGTCTTGCATATTGGAAGAAAGAACCCAATCACAAAGTACATGCTTGATGGACATTGCCTCGCAGATGACCCCCACCCTGTCAAAGACCTTGGAGTTTTTACATCTAACGATTTAAGTGCCAAAGCCCACTGCAACTATATAGCTAAGAAGGCTCTAAGAGTTGTTAACTTAATTTAACGTAGCTTCTTTTCAAAAAACACCAAGCTACTGATCAGAGCATATAAAACATTTGTTAGGCCAATTCTTGATTACTGCTCTCCTGTCTGGAACCCATACCATATATCTGACATCAACACAGTTGAGCGTGTCCAAAGGTATTTTACGAGAAGAATTCTCCACTCCTCCGAAACCAATAAAATACCTTATTCCACCAGACTTGATATCCTGGGTCTAGAAAACTTGGAACTTCGCCCGACAGGATCTGGGTTTAGCATATAAAATCATCCGTTGTAATGTCCTTCCTGTCAATGACTTTTTTAGTTTCAATAACAATATCACAAGAGCTACCAACAGATTTAAACTCAATGTCAACCGCTCCAGTTTAGATTGCAGAAAACACAATTTCTGTAACAGAATTGTATATGCTTGGAATGCATTACCTGACTCTGTGGTTTCTTCTCATAACTCCAAAGGCTTTACTCAAAAACTGTCCACGGTTGACCTCACCACTTTCCTAAGAGGACTCTAAGGGACGTGCATAAGAGCACAAACGTGCCTACAATTCCTGTCCTATTGTTTCTTCCCCTATATATATATATGTTTATAGTACCTCGTTTCTCCTCATATATACGTTCATATATTATATAACCCTTTATGCAACGCTTGTATATGACAAAATAAATAAATAAATAAATAAAAATAAATAAATAAATATCTTCTTCCTTGATAATACACTGTCAAACCAACTGGAACTTCCCATCTAAATTGAATCTGGTACTTTTTAAGTTCTTGTGTAAAAAATATCAAGTCTTTCCTGTCCCTTAGCATCTTGGGAGGAATCTCTTTCAAAACCTTCAACTCCTGATCTGCTATTTTCAGCTTTTTCTGATATGCAACTTTCAAGATCTGATTTCTCATTGTTCTTTTCACAAAGTAAACCACAATGTCTCTAGGGAGTTTCTTCTGCCTAGCAATCCAGGAATTAACTCTGTATATTTTATCAATTTGATAAGCAAGCTCTTGTGGATCAAATTCAATAAATTCATCCAAGGCTTCTGATATATTTTTTTTAATCTTCACCTTTTTCCTCCTGTAATCCCCTAATTCTCAGAGCTCCTTCCATCATTCTATACTGCATCACCACCACTTGATCTTCATTTTTGTCCAATTTTATTTGCATTCCTCCCATTTTATTTTCTAATTGCTGGTTTGACTGGGCAATTTCTTGCACCTTCTCCTCCAACCCCTCCAGTCTTTTTGCCAAACCTTGAAAAGCCATCGAAATATCTTCTCTTATTTTTTTATTATTGTCTTTCATTTCTTCTCTTATCTTCTCATTATTTTCCATCAACTCCTTAAACCTCTCTTCAAACATTTTCCCTTGCTCTTTAAGCATATCTTCCAAAGCTACTTCAGATCCCCTTCTGCCAGCAGTCTTAGGTAGTTTAGGAGCCATTTCAATTTTTAAAGTCACAAAATTTAATTTTAAAATTTTTCTTTTCCCCTTTAAGTATAGGAGAGCTCAATTTGTTGCAGTCCACAAATAATGTTTCTTAGTTACACAGCCAGCTTCCACTTTCACTTCACTTCACTTTCACTTTCTCTCAGATGCCATTTTAAACAGTCAGTTAAGGCAAAAAAAAAATTTACTTTTTAAAGAGTAGAAGTTAGGAAGTCAAAAATACTTGCGATCCAATAATTGTTCACTTGTGTTTATTCCATCTGCATGTAGAAATCCACAGAAAAAATCAATTGGGCAGAGATGAACACTTTCTTCTTTTCCTGCTTCTGCAGGAGCGCGCTGAAGTTCGGAGCTCGGCAGGGTTTTAGTGGGACTCAACCCTCCGGGGCTCTGCTTCACAAATCCAAGCCCCTGGGGAGATCTACCACTCTCCCGCTGCTCTATCCTCTCCCTTTCCCCCAGGGAGAGAAGTTGAAGCTGGCGAACAGCTGATTTTTGCTGTTTCGCCGGCTTTTATGAGATTTCAGCACGGAGTGCCTTGATTAGGTGCCCAGCAAGGAAAGTGGTGCCACTGGAAGTCGACATGACTATTGTATCAACCCCCAGTCACATGATGACACTTTGAGCATTTGGCAACTGGTTTGCATTTACGAAGTTTGAAGTGACTTACAGTCATATGATTGTGAATTGCAATCTTCCAGCCAATTTCCAACAAGCTAAGACAATTGGAAAGCTGTGTTCATATAACAACTGCATTTAATGACCATGTGATTTGCAACTGTGGTAAAAATAGTAATAAAATGGGTTTGTTCACATGATGACTGATTTAATGACTGTGTCACTTAGCAATTGAAATTCCAGTCCCAGTTGTGGTTGTAAGTTGAGGACAACGATTAGACTTAACCTAATTGTTTTATATAAGCAAAATTAAATCTTAGCAACCTTATCTGCAAATTGACTCATAGTTGCATTGACTGATTTTGCCCTTTTTAACTAATCTCCAACAGATTACATTCCTGAAAGAAAATATTCATACCCAAGCCTATCTCTAAATCAGGATTTGACTTACAGGAATGAAATTAAAATATTATGGATAACAAACACTATTGTTTAGTTTGTTAGATTTTATTTTTCTTTTTTTTGAGGGGAACTTAACCCTGAAAATTATACATTTAGAATATTTAGAAATTATACATATACAACTGCCTCAACATCATCTTCTGCAACAGCTTAAACTCAATTTATGGACTACAAATAAAAGAACCCTTTTCCAACAGTGACCACAGCATGATTGACTTTTGTCTCAATATACAAAAATCACCCAAATAATGGGATACACAACTACAACTTCAAAAAGCCAACTATGATCACATAAGTACCGACCTCTCATCTCTTGATTGGCAAATCCTATTCTCTGGCTCTAACACTGTCGAAGACTATTATAACATTTTCTTATTCAAAATCAATAGAGTTATTAAACTATATGTATCACTAATCAGCACCAAAACCAGGAAAAACAAATTATCCATATCAATAAGAAAGCTCCAATCCCTCTGGCAAAAAATTAAAACTGGCTATGTAGCTAACTTTAAAAGCCACTGCAAAAATATATGTCACCAAATGAAGATTGACAGCACCAATTACCACATGAAACAAGAAGAGAATCTCCTGCACACAAAATCCAACCGCACCTTCTATATTTTTGTAAACAACAAACTTAAAGACTCAAGTTCCATCCCACCCCCAAAAGGACCTAATGGTAAAGAATGCAATGATGAAGCAGTTAAAGCCAACCTCTTCAACACATTCTTTGGCTCAATCTTTGTAAACAGCAATGGCTCATGTCCAACATTCCCTAGTTGTACCACAAATAACTACAATGATCTAACAGAAATAGATTTCACAGAAGATAATGTTGAAAAGGCAATACACAAACTAAAACCATCTCTATCTATTGGATCTGATGGACTATGCATACTTCTTAAAAAAGCTTTCCACTGCTATAGCAGAACCCCTAAGCATAATCTTTGAAAAATCCTTCAGGACTAGCTCCCTACCCAACCTATGGTCATTAACCACGGTCATCCCTATCTTCAATAAGGGAGACCCCGGAGGACTTCTGGTTGGACTTCTGACGATATCGGAAGCCTGGTCCATGAGCTGCGTGGCCAGCGCTGAACTCTCCCTGTCGGAGGGTCCGAATTGGGATTATAGCCACTCCGGAGGGGTGGCAAAGCAAAGGGGGACCTTCTAGCAGGTAGAGGGGAGCCGCATCTCCCCTCCCTGACCTGGAAAGGCCCCTCAGCTGATGGCAAAGAATAGCGGCAGCAAAACATGGCTGCCATGAAGCCAAAGGTGACCAGAATACACAAGACTGAGCAGGAAAAGAAAAAGTGAGTGGCTTGTGAACTGGGCAAAATAATTATTTTTTTTTAAAGTATCCCCAAGAAATACAAGGGGGAAGCATACTGGGACTATTTGCTAGCAGCGGAATAAGCACATTTATAGAAAAAAAGTCATAATATTTAAGAAGAGAAACTTTTTAAAAGAAACTAAGATAAAAATTTGAACTCTCAAAGTGAAGACATGACACTGAAATGTATTTTTTTTAAAAAAAATAGTGGAATTTAATCTGGAATTTGTTCTTATTTTATTACTATCAAGTTTTATTACACCCACATATTGGATTTACAATTTAAAATAATTAAAATTGGATTATCAACATTACGGCACATCTGGGAAATCCGAATCTGAGAGTTCTGGGTTTCCCCTCAGTAAATCAAAACTCCCAAAACCATCCCCTCAATCATCAGTCGATCACATGCTCCAATCACCATTTGTCTCATCTTGAAACAGCACTCCAACCACTCCTTCTCCAGATGCAGGATTGTCCTGACCTTGACTGAAAGGAAGAATGCTATTTTGTCTAAAATCAATCCCTCTATGAAACCCCCCCCTCCTACTTTCCCACACAGGAGAAGGTGGCAGCATGGAAGCTTCCGGCCTAATATGGCTTCCAAAGCTGACAGTGGGATCTTTATTTTTGCTGGATTATACAGAATTATTTTAAATTTACTTTAAACTTCAAAACTATAAAACTAATAAAAGTGATTGGAAGGGACGTGGATGACCCACTGAATGTTGTTATTATTATTATTAAAACTCGACTGACTGTAAAATGGAAATAAGTGGAGATAATGATATGGAGCTGATTTACCAAGACATTAAAGATTTTATAAAAGAACAATGTAAGGACATGATGGAAATATCTGGCTTTATGGATCGTATAGAGCAGAAACTGGAAAATATAATACAAGGAACAACAAGTAGACCAGGACAATGAGGAAAGAATGGAAACACCCAAAAGAGAGGAGGAGAATGCAGAATTGGGAAATCAAAAAGAAGAAGAAAACAATAAGAAGACATTAGTAAAATGGATGGTGAAGGGATTAGAGCAGAAGGAAAATATCTTAGAAGATGTGAAAAGGAAATGGAAGAAACAGGAAGATAGCAAGGGAGAAGAAAAAGAGGTCAGAATAAGTAGTCATAGAAAAAAACAATGGGGGTAAAGAAAACTAGAGGTTATAGACAAAACATAGAGTTAAAAGTAGATGAATAAATGGTCTAAAAGAAGTGTATGGGAGGCAACCTCTCCCCCCCAAAAAAGAACATTAAAAATTTGGATGAGGGCAAAAGATATGGGATAAAGGAGAATTGGGGGGGGGGAGAAAAGGAGTGTGAAGTAGAACTTTTCATGAAAGTACCTTAACAAAGTGTATGAAAATTATATAATTTGGATAATTGTTTATATGTGGTGTAAGAGATAAAAAAATTTTTTTTAATATATGCTAGGAAGGTAGCAGTGGTGGGTTGCTACCGGTTCACACCGGTTCGAGAGGACTGGTAGCGGTAATTTGGGCTGGTTCGGAGAACTGTTAGTAATTGCTGGCTGGCCACACCCTCGAACTGGTCCTGCTCATTCGCCCCAGTCACCTGATGCTCGCTCGCCCTGCTCCCCTCCACCCAGTCACTCCTCACTTATACTGTGTGGGTCCTCGCTTGCAGCTTGCCTGCCTGAAGTACTGCACCCCAACTGAGCATCCCTGATCTGCCTGCCAGGTAAGCCTGTGAGGCACAGCCTATCTAGCTGCCCCTGCCCCCCCACCATCCCAGCCTGTCTCCCCTACTCCCTTTCCCGCAGCCCGTAGCCCTGCCATGCTTTTCTGCCTTCCACATGGCCTTCCCAGTGTCCCTGAGACCAGCTTGTGAAGGCAGGCAAGCGGACCTGGCCACGGGGATTGCTGGGAAGGCAGGCAAGCATGGCAGGGCCACCCAGCTGTGGGGAAGACAGCTAACAGCTTACTCCCTTCTCCAAAACCCTGCCATGCTTGCCTGCCTTCCACGCTACCTTCCTGGGGTCCCGGTGGCCAGTCTGCAAAGTCAAGCAAGTGGAAGGCCACATGGAAGGCAGGCAAGATGGCAGGGCTGCGGAGAAGGAGCTAGCAGGCTTCTCCCTTCCCTGAAGCTCTGCCATGCTTGCCTGCCTTCCTTGCAGCTTTCCCAGTGTCCCCATGGCCAGCTTGCCACCCACACCTACCCTTTTACCTTTCTTTAATGCGCCTTGCTTCTCTCCCCAAACCTCAGGAGGTGGTGTCCTCCATGCCGCAAAGCCCTCGAAGCGGCTGCAGGAGGAGGAAAAGAAAAGAAAAAAAGCCTCGGCCTCTGAAGTCTCTTGAAGGAAGCCTCCTTGTGTGTGTGTTTGGTGGTGCTGAAGTGAGCCATGTGATGGGAGCCTGCTGGGTAACCATGCCGGCTGCGATCAGCCCCTTGCCTTCCGCTGCTGCCGCCACCTGTACCTCTTCCTTCTCTCTGCCAACAGAAGTTGGAGAGGAAAAGGCAGTTGCTTCGCTAAGTGTTTCTCCGCGTTTCCATCCCAAGTCAGCCACCCTCACTGGAAATGCAGAGAAATGGTCAATACCTGGAATGCACTACCTGACTTTGTGGTTTCATCCCAAAATCCCCAAAATTTTAACCTAAGGCTGTCTACTATTGACTTCACCCCATTCCTAAGATGTCTCTAAGGAGCGTGCATAAGAGCACCAGCATGCCTACCATCCCTATCCTAATGTTTCCTCTATTTGTATCTATTTTATGTATTCAATTCATGCTCATACTTATATATATTACCTAATATGTTCTTGACAAAAAAAAACAAAAAACCATGTAATATACCCAAATAATACCTTCCCTTTGGAGTAAGAAGCATTATGTAAAGTGAAGAAAAGCAAAACAAATACTAAATGAAAATAATTAAGATATGAGAGATGCAAAACAAACAAAAATCCAGATAAATCTAATGTATATCAATACAATATATTTTATTTATTTTATTTATTTATTTTGTCACACAGTATATATAAGCATAAGCATGAAATAACTATACAATATATAAGCATATATATAAGTATGAGTATGTAATAACTATATTAATTTTTTTAAATTTGCATTTATATCCCGCCCTTCTCCGAAGACTCAGGGCGGCTTACACTATGTAAGCAATAGTCTTCATCATATTTGTATATTTATATACAAAGTCAACTTATTGCCCCCAACAATCTGGGTCCTCATTTTACCTACCTTATAAAGGATGGAAGGCTGAGTCAACCTTGGGCCTGGTGGGACTAGAACCTGCAGTAATTACAAGCAGCTGTGTTAATAACAGACTGTCTTAACAGTCCTAGCCACCAGAGGCCCTTGAATTGGATATAATGAAAGGAAACAATAGGAGAGGAATGGTAGGCATGCTTGTGCTCTTATGCACGCCCCTTATATACTATATATATATGTTTTCTGAGGTTTTTGCAGGTGTTTGTATGTAGGTCTTTGGTTATTCGGGTTTTCTCCCATGTAAAATTGGAAGTGTCTTGGTGACGTTTCAACGAGGTCTCACTCATTATCCTCAGGCTGGTGTCCTCAGCCTCGTACCTCCCGAGCAAGGAGCGGTCGGAGCTGCCGTCTCTCCACAAACACTGGTGGGGAGGTGGGGAGCACCGCCACGAGCCGGCCAGCTGGCTGCGTGGCTGCACCCCAATCGGTAGATGGAGTGGGTGCCTGCAGACTGGTCGAGGTGGGGAGCGTTGCTGTGAGCGGGCTGGTTGGCTCTGTGGTTGCATCCCGATTGGCAGATGGAGTAGGCGTTTGCAGATTGGTCGGATGTTTCGTGGCATCATGTATGGGTGTGGTCCTGGTCTTTTGTTCCTGAGCTTTGGTGTTGTGGCCTCTGAAGTTCTATGATGTGATGTCTTGAGCAGATGGCTGTGATGCAGCATCCTGGGCCCTGGTTTGGCTCCGAGTCCGAGGTCCTGTCATGTTTTCCTGGTGTGTGTCAGCCTGCTTTGTGTGGCGATCGGAGGGGGGTGCAGCAGCCAGTGGTGTCAGCATGGTTTGGCTTCTGGAAGTTTGTGGAGTGTTTGTGTTTGTGGAAAGTGTTTGTGGAGTGTTTGTGGAGAGACAGCAGCTCCAACCACTCTTTGCTCGGGACGCGCGAGGCCGAGGACACCAGCCTGAGGATGATGAGTGAGACGTCGCCAAGACACTTCCAATTTTATGCGGGAGAAAACCCGAATAACCAAAGGCCTATACACACACACACACACACACACACACACACACACACACACACGTCTTTGGTTATTCGGGTTTTCTCCCGCATAAAATTGGAAGTATCTTGGCGATGTTTCGATGAAATCCCATTCGTCATCATCAGGCTAGGTGCTTACAGCTTCGTATTTCTAGGAGAAAACGCGGGAGAAAACCCGAATAACCAAAGACCTACATACAAACACCCGTGAAAACCTCAGAAAACAAATATATATATATATACACATACTATACCTCTTCATATCTTTTTCCCTTGCAAAGCATTTTTGCTTCCACCATGTCCATATACCATTTCAATATTGCCTTTTATCCTCTAATTTTTTCACCTTTCTCTTTTTTGGGAAACTCATCAACTTCATCGGCCAGTTTTCTCTCAGTCTTCTTCTTCCTCTTGCCTTATTCACTCTTCCTTCCTTCCTATTGAAAGCAAATATCTTACAAAAACTAGGAAGCATATAGAAATCCAATTATCTAAGGATGCTGGGTTTGGGGGGAGGGGTTGGTTAAACCATCCCCCATATAGGTATACTTTATTCTAAATATAGGAACTGCTGCTTCCTTTAAAATGAGAAAGAAGGAATGAAAGAGGGACATGTAAGAATGTTAATGACATTATTCATTGTATTTTCTTTAATTATATAATGGACTATAACTCATAAGTGAAAGTGCTTCGAGTGAATTATGAGGTCATTCTTTATGCTTTTCCTAATGGAACAAAATTATATTATAATATATTGCTCAACTGCTAAAATTCATGTTTTATTTATGGCACATTGTATATTTAATAACTAAGAGCTACTACTAGTCAACCCAAATATAGCAAAAGCGCACAGAAAAAACTGCCATGAGATGTAAACAAATTCGTCCTCTTCCTATCCTTGCAGAGGAGCAGACTTTCTAATTTAATGGGCCATTAAATTAGATGCAGGGATGATAGGAAGGGATAAGACTTATGCTCTTAATGGAAATTGGATTTTCATATTCAGACTTAGCATTGTCCTTCTCAATATGAAAGAGATCCTCTCCAAAGCTCATAAATACTAGTAGAGATTTTCAGAATAGGAATAGTTATTTATAGGAGAAGAAAGTCCCCCTGCTGCTATTCGATGGGAAGGTCTTTTTCATGGAATGACAAAAATAGAAAAAGCAGATTGATTATCTACAAAACAGGAACCTTGGGGGCAAGTGACCACGCAATATTGGAATTCAACATTAAGCAAATACAAGTAGTAGAACAAAGTCAAACTAGAGTCTTGGACTTTAAGAGAGCTAATTTCAATAAACTTAGAGAGATCTTGAGAAGGATTCAATGGATGAGAATCCTCAGGGGGAAAACAACTCAAGAAGCTTGGGAAATTTTGAAAAGTGAGATTATAAAAGCACAGTCTAACACAATACCAATGAAGAAGAAAAATAGTAGATCACAAAAGAAACCAGCATGGATGCATAAAGAACTATCTGACAAATTGAAAGACAAAAAGGACAAATATAAAAAGTGGAAAGAGGGACAAATAATTAAGGCAGAATATCAGCAAATAGCCCGAGCCTGTAAAGATGAAGTGAGGAAAGCTAAGGCTCACAATGAACAAAGGCTAGCGACAAAAGTAAAAAATAACAAAAAAAGCTTCTTCCAACATGTTAAAAACAAGAAAAAAGTCAAGGAAACAATTGGTCCATTGCTGGGAGAAAGTGGCAAGATGACAAGCAACAGGGAGAAAGCAGATCTAATTAACTCATATTTTGCATCTGTCTTTACACAAAAGGGGAAAAAATCCAACCTATCACAAACAGTACTACAAAAAACAGATTAGAAACACAAGTTAAAATAGGGAAGAAAATGGTAAGTGAACACCTGTCTACCCTAGATGAGTTCAAATCACCAGGACCGGATGGATTACACCCCAAGGTTCTGAAGGAACTGGCAGACGTGATCTCAGAACCACTGAACTATATCTTTCAAAGATCCTGGAGCACAGGGGAGCTGCCAGAGGACTGGAAAAGAGCTGATGTAGTTCCCATCTTCAAAAAAGGAAAAAAAACAGATCCAGGAAACTACAGACCTATCAGTCTGACCTCAATACTGGGGAAGATTCTGGAAAAGATAATCAAACAACGAATCACGAACACCTAGAAGCAAACAAAGTAATAACCAAAAGCCAACATGGGTTTGTCAAAAACAGATCATGCCAGACTAATCTTATCGCATTCTTTGACAAAATGACAAAATTAGTAGACCAGAGGAATGCTGTTGATATAATTTACTTGGACTTCAGTAAAGCATTTGATAAAGTAGACCATAACCTACTACTAGATAAAGTAGAAAAATGTGGGTTAGACAGCACCACCACCAGATGGATTCGTAACTGGCTGACCAACCGCACTCAACGTGTAGTCCTCAACGGAACTACATCCACATGGAGGAAGTATGCAGTGGAGTACCCCAAGGCTCTGTTTTAGGCCCAGTACTCTTCAACATCTTCATCAATGACTTGGACGAGGGATAGATGGGGAACTCATCAAATTTGCAGATGACACCAAGCTGGCAGGAATAGCCAACACTCCAGAAGATAGGCTCAAGTTACAGAAAGATCTTGACAGACTTGAACATTGGGCGCTATCTAACAAAATGAAATTCAACAGTGAAAAAGTAAGGTTCTACATTTAGGCCAAAAAACAAAATGCACCAGTACCGTATATGTGGTACCTTGCTCAATAGTAGTACCTGTGAGAGGGATCTTGGAGTCCTAGTGGATAACCATCTAGATATGAGCCAGCAGTGTGCAGCAGCTGTTAAAAAGCCAACACAGTTCTGGGCTGCATAAACAGAGGATAGAATCAAGATCACGTGAAGTGCTAGTACCACTTTATAATGCCTTGGTAAGGCCACACTTGGAATATTGCATCCAGTTTTGGTCGCCACGATGTAAAAAGATGTTGAGACTCTAGAAAGAGTGCAGAGAAGAGCAACAAAGATGATTAGGGACTGGAGGATAAAACATATGAAGAACGGTTGCAGGAACTGGGTATGTCTAGTTTAACAAAAGAAGGACTAGGGAGACATGATAGCAGTGTTCCAATATCTCAGGGGCTGCCACAGAGAAGTGGGAGTTGGGCTGTTCTCCAGAGCACCTGAGGGTAGAACAAGAAGCAATGGGTGGAAACTGATCAAGGAAAGAAGCAACTTAGAACTAAGGAGAAATTTCCTGACAGTTAGAACAATTAATAAGTGGAACGACTTGCCTTCAGAAGTTGTGAATGCTCCAACACTGGAAATTTTTAAGAAAATGTTGGATAACCATCTGACTGAGATGGTGTAGGGTTTCCTGCCTGGGCAGGGGGTTGGACTAGAAGGCCTCCAAGGTCCCTTCCAACTCTGATGTTATGTTATGTTATGTTATGTTATGTTATGTTAGATATCAGATTAAGAAATATCAGATTGCCTTTGAATAATTAGAAAGTTATTTTATGTAATGGGGAGGGGGTTGGGAGATGAAAAGCTTTGGATGTGGTTATTTGGATTGGAAGGGAAAATTTTATTCTATGTTTGGTTTATGTATAACACTCAGATTGACCCGAAGCCGGGGAGGGGGGAAGGGTTTTTTTTTTTGGGAGGGAGGGGGGAAAAAGGGGGGAAATGTTTTTGTTTTTTAAAACTCTTTCAATAAAAAAAAAAATAGAAAAAGCAGTGAAAATGAAAGAATTTAGAACAGAAGCAGCAAACAGCTGCAATCATATCCTGCAAGACATAATATTTGTTTGTTTGTTTACTTACTTATTTACTTACTTACTTACTTACCTAGCTTAGTCAACCAATTCAAAAAAAATGTGGGTGGATTACAACACATTTAAAGTAAGGTTTAAAATATCTAACTTTAGGAACAAACTAGCAACCAAGGACAATCACTCAAGTCCATAGGACACCTTTTAAAAGCTTATTTCAGAATTAAACTCACTCACACTGCGATGTTCATGACAACTTCCAGAACTGCCTTTCAAAAGTCAACAGGACCAGGGTCATCCAAATTTCAGAGAGTAAGAAACTGCACAGCGTTGGCACCAGAATAAAGAAAACAGAGAGTATCTAAAGAATAGCTATGCTTCTGAATGTTGCTTAAACTTTTCTATCTTACCTAAGCAGTCTCTCTCTTCTTTCAATGTCTTTTCTCTATCAATCAGAATAGAGCTGGAAGGGACCTTGGAGGTCTTCTAGTCCAACCACCTGCTCAAACAAGATACCCTCAGACAATCATTTCTTAAAGTGGTGCTGACAACTTCTGAAAGCAAATTATTAATTGTCCTCACTGTTAGGAAGTTTCTCCTTAATTCCAGTTTGCTTCTCTCCTTTAACAGTTTCCATCCATTGTTGCTTCTCTTGCCTTCTGGCGTTTTGGAAAACAAGTTGACCCCCTTCTTTGTGACCCTCAAATATTGGAATACTGCTATCTTGTCACCCCCTAGTCCTTCTTTTCTCTAGACTGGCCATACCCAATTCCTGCAACTGTTCTTCATAAGTTTTTTTCTCCAGGTCCTTAATCATCTTAGTTGTTCTTCTTTGCACTTTTTCCAAAGTCTCAACAACATTGGCCAAAACTGGATGCAGTATGCTGTGTGTGGTCTTACTTTGATTCTATGCCTCTCTTTACCCAACCAAGGATTGTATTAGCTTTTTTGGCTGCTGCCACACGCTGCTTTTTTGTTAGAATCAAAATGTACTTGTTTCAACCTTTTTGTTCTTTCCATTTCTATTTCCTCCTTGCTGTCTCTCAAAGAAAGAGGGAAAGGATGGTAGCAATTCAATCATTTTATTTTTCCAGAGTAGCACAATATATTCTAGCAGGACTGACGTTATATTCAGGCTCATGCACAATTAATCTTTGGTGCTCAGCTGGGATCTTACTCCTCTTTTATTATTCTGAAAAAGATGAAATCCAAATTCCAAAGAGCCATATTTCAGGTATGCATTGTGTCCCAAATGTAGGACTACATAAGGAGGGAGGCAGGGCTAGCCAAAATTGAAACAGGTACACCGATTTACCTTTTTGCACATTGGCTAAAACTACTCTTTTTTCCTACAGGTTTGATTTTTCTTTTTAAAGAAGATAATTTTGAATCAGTATGGTTCAGGACCATTTCACAAAAACTCCAATATCTTGGTTTCTAAATGGAAGTGCTTTTAATTATATGGTATGAGTGTGCACTTAGTATACTTAAACAGCATATTAAAGATCTGGAAATCTAACAAAATTGGGCTGCTCTTCCCAATAATGCTTACTTGAGCAGTCAAACTCCCCTTTAAAGCTGTGAGATATTTATATCAAATAACAGTCTCCACGATCCAAAGGGCATTAACCTTAGTGTGCAGGCCATTTTGGAGGACTGATAGAAAAAATACCATATGCGCCGAGACTAACCCTATGGATCAGGGCAGTGGTGAAATGTAAAAATTGTTGCTACCGGTTCTGTAGGTATGGCTTGATGGGTGTAGCTTGATGGTCATGTGACCAGGTGGGCATGGCCAATCACTCACTGTTAGAGCCAGGAGCTGCACATTCTGAAGCACATTCTGCCCTTCTGAAGCTCCCAACACTTTTAGTTTACCTCCACCATCTGGCTTGACTGCCCAAGCGAACCTCGGAACATTCTCTTGCCCCGCTCTCCATTCTGGAGGATCACGCATCCCCTCCCACCAATCCTCTATACAAACCGCCCACCCCGTTTTCTGCGAAGGCAGAGACCCCCCCCTGCAGGATAATCCAAAGAGGGGATGGGGATGCTGCAGAAAAGGCTGCCTTCCATCCATGCCTCCCATGCCGGTTCTGCGGGGCTTGGGGCTCTGAAGCAACTCACTGGATTCCCACCCAGCCACCTTCATGCTCTCTTTGACCACCAGCACCACTCCAGGAATTCA
This sequence comes from Ahaetulla prasina, assembly GCF_028640845.1. Taxonomy (NCBI): domain Eukaryota; kingdom Metazoa; phylum Chordata; class Lepidosauria; order Squamata; family Colubridae; genus Ahaetulla; species Ahaetulla prasina. The sequence continues at coordinate 40,083,172 of NC_080545.1, forward strand.
GCCCGTGGAGTCCGGCACTCTGAGAGAAGGAGGCTCAGCCACACCACCACTTCCCAGCAGCAAAGAAGCAGAGCAATAGGGAAAGAAGCCCCCACATGGGGAGAGGGACAGGCCTGGCCATGTCACTGCAGAGTCCGCAGCACTTTCCCTCAGCCTGGGCAACGGCTCTTACCTGGGTGGGCCAGTGTTGGTAGCCCTTCATCTTGGCACTCCCTTGCCTGCCACTGCTGTTCTCCCTGCTCTCCCTCCCCACCTGGCTGCAGACATCCAACCTCCTGAAGCAACCCTGCCTTTCACCTTTGTTTCATGGTGGGAAAAGGAAAAAAGCAAATGGTGAAAGTGCGTCGGTACTCTGGGAGGGCAGGCAGGAACTCAGGCAGAGGGGAAACGGGCGGCAGGCAGTCAAAGGCACCAGGGAAGCCGAGTATGCCAGGCCCAAAAGGTGATTGAGCCTCGCTGTCAGCCTCCGCTTGTCAGCCTCTACTGTTATTTTAAGTGTTTTATTACTTAGTAGAGTGCTTAGCTGTTTTATTTCTATTTCCTCCTTGCTGTCTCTCAAAGAAAGAGGGAAAGGATGGTAGCAATTCAATCATTTTATTTTTCCAGAGTAGCACAATATATTCTAGCAGGACTGACGTTATATTCAGGCTCATGCACAATTAATCTTTGGTGCTCAGCTGGGATCTTACTCCTCTTTTATTATTCTGAAAAAGATGAAATCCAAATTCCAAAGAGCCATATTTCAGGTATGCATTGTGTCCCAAATGTAGGACTACATAAGGAGGGAGGCAGGGCTAGCCAAAATTGAAACAGGTACACCGATTTACCTTTTTGCACATTGGCTAAAACTACTCTTTTTTCCTACAGGTTTGATTTTTCTTTTTAAAGAAGATAATTTTGAATCAGTATGGTTCAGGACCATTTCACAAAAACTCCAATATCTTGGTTTCTAAATGGAAGTGCTTTTAATTATATGGTATGAGTGTGCACTTAGTATACTTAAACAGCATATTAAAGATCTGGAAATCTAACAAAATTGGGCTGCTCTTCCCAATAATGCTTACTTGAGCAGTCAAACTCCCCTTTAAAGCTGTGAGATATTTATATCAAATAACAGTCTCCACGATCCAAAGGGCATTAACCTTAGTGTGCAGGCCATTTTGGAGGACTGATAGAAAAAATACCATATCATGAGACTAACCCTATGGATCAGGGCAGTGGTGAAATGTAAAAATTGTTGCTACCGGTTCTGTAGGTATGGCTTGATGGGTGTAGCTTGATGGTCATGTGACCAGGTGGGCATGGCCAATCACTCACTCACTGTTAGAGCCAGGAGCTGCACATTCTGAAGCACATTCTGCCCTTCTGAAGCTCCCAACACTTTTAGTTTACCTCCACCATCTGGCTTGACTGCCCAAGCGAACCTCGGAACATTCTCTTGCCCCGCTCTCCATTCTGGAGGATCACGCATCCCCTCCCACCAATCCTCTATACAAACCGCCCACCCCGTTTTCTGCGAAGGCAGGGACCCCCCCCCGCAGGATAATCCAAAGAGGGGATGGGGATGCTGCAGAAAAGGCTGCCTTCCATCCATGCCTCCCATGCCGGTTCTGCGGGGCTTGGGGCTCTGAAGCAACTCACTGGATTCCCACCCAGCCACCTTCATGCTCTCTTTGACCACCAGCACCACTCCAGGAATTCAGCCCGTGGAGTCCGGCACTCTGAGAGAAGGAGGCTCAGCCACACCACCACTTCCCAGCAGCAAAGAAGCAGAGCAATAGGGAAAGAAGCCCCCACATGGGGAGAGGGACAGGCCTGGCCATGTCACTGCAGAGTCCGCAGCACTTTCCCTCAGCCTGGGCAACGGCTCTTACCTGGGTGGGCCAGTGTTGGTAGCCCTTCATCTTGGCACTCCCTTGCCTGCCACTGCTGTTCTCCCTGCTCTCCCTCCCCACCTGGCTGCAGACATCCAACCTCCTGAAGCAACCCTGCCTTTCACCTTTGTTTCATGGTGGGAAAAGGAAAAAAGCAAATGGTGAAAGTGCGTCGGTACTCTGGGAGGGCAGGCAGGAACTCAGGCAGAGGGGAAACGGGCGGCAGGCAGTCAAAGGCACCAGGGAAGCCGAGTATGCCAGGCCCAAAAGGTGATTGAGCCTCGCTGTCAGCCTCCGCTTGTCAGCCTCTACTGTTATTTTAAGTGTTTTATTACTTAGTAGAGTGCTTAGCTGTTTTATTACATCGTTAAGTGTTTATGACCTATTTCAATGTTTTATTGCTACTTTGCTGTCATGCATAATGGGGTTGTGGCCCTTTAAGAGCATTCGGCTGTCATTTGCGAAAAGGAGGGAAGAGAGATTCAAGAGAGATTCAAAAGATTCAAATTGTCAGAGGCACGCAACCATCAATGAATTCTGCATACCAGACAGAAGGATAACATCGGAAGAAGAACACCACGTGACCCATGAGGGGAAAGGCATTGGCCTAGATCTGTCTGACCTTTGGAGGGAGGAGAGATGAATGAGGGGAAATGTCTCTGTAGGCCATACCTATTTCCAGTTCTAGCTTTTCTTCTATTGCTATCAGATGTACTCAGTAAAAGTACCTTTCGCTATAATCAAATGGAATCAGGGTTTTCCTTTCTTGGGTATTGATCGGAGGCAATCTCACACTTGCCATGTCTCTCTGAGGAGCTGAGTGCAGTGGATCTCCCTCCCCTCTGCCACGGCCAGCATTGGCCTTACCTTCTAAATCCTCTGCCAGCATATTTAACATGCCCAACAGAGCCAGCACGTTGTTAAGGCTGACAGGGGGCAGCCCTTGGTGGAGATGCAGAATCTGCTCCAGGGCTGAGAGGGGCGGCAGCGCTGCAGTGTTGCTCCAGGAGGGCAGGTGGATGTCCAGGCTCCAGAGCTGCTGCACATGTCTCGAGGCAGTGCAGCAGCGGCATCTCCACCAAGGGCCAGCCAGCCACCCATGCACTGGCCGGGCCAGGCTAGACACTGACATCAGAATGCAAGTGGGCATGGGAGACCACCAGGAAGGCAGCATAGAAGGCAGGCAAGCATGGCAGGGCTGCAGGGAAGGGAGTAGGCTGCTAGCTCCCTTCCCCACAGCCCTGACGTGCTTGCCTGCCTTCCACGTGGCCTTCCGCTCGCCTACCATGGCAAGCTGGCCATAGGGATGCCAGGAAGGTCATGGCATGGTAGGATTGTGGGCTGTGGACTGGTTTGGGGGCATGGCCGGCCAGCAATTGCTACCAGTTCAGCGAACCAGCCCCAATCTCGGCTAACGGTTCTCTCGAACCAGTAGCATTTCACCCCGGACCAGGGACCATTGGAAATGTTGCCTGCATCCTGTTGCTATACTGCATCTTCTATAAAGACTCATGGGCTCAATTTTTGACAGGAAAGCTGAGCATCAATGGGCTGGAGCAATAAGCCACTGGAGGAGGCTTGTCTTTGCAGGGTGACAACAGCAGCAGCAGACAGAAGCAGAGGCGTGGAGGGAGGCAGACGATCCGGATGCACCACACAGGCTGTGAGAAAGCTGAGTGTCAGTGGGCTCGGGCGGCAGGTGACCACGGGAGGCTGATCTTCGCATCTCTTGGCTTACCTGCAGCTCACATGGCACACCAGAATTGCCTGTCTTCCTTTCTGCATGTCGGGATCATCTGCTTTCAGTTTCGTGCTTTCTGGTCTGCACAGCCCCAGAGTGTACCAACTGAGGGACCAGAATGCTGCACCTGCTACTGGATACTGTCAGTCACCATGCACTTGCCAGCTCTTGTATGTGCACTGGGGGAGGGCACCCAACCAAGCCGATCACCTTGAAATCGCATTTCCCCCAAAATAAGCCCTAGTATTTATTTTGCAGCCCAAAAGAAAATAAGATCAAGACTTATTTCTGGGGAAACACTGTGTGTGTGTGTGTGTGTGTGTGTGTGTGTGTGTGTGTGTGTGTGTGTGTGTGTGCGCGCGTGTGTGTGTGTGTGTGTGTTTGTGTGTGTGCATGTGTGTGTATATTCTCTGTCCTCTTCAATTTTTTCCATTGCCAAAACATTTCTACTATATATATTAAGTTGACAGGAAAATTCAGTGTCTCTTTTGCAAAATATTTTAAATTACTTTTTAAAAAGTGCACCACAGTGCATTTTCTTATAGTATAAAGGAGTTTCTGAAATTGACCCAGGCTACTTTATTTATTCCTGATTCATCCCTACATAGTGAAAAGCACAAACTTTAATGGTATCCTGCTTTCTCTCAGATGTCTTTAAAAAGGCATGCGTTCACCCTGAATACTGATTAAAAGTGGAAAAAAACATTGATTAATGGAAATAAGCTAAGATACCCTGACAATGTAAAAATTCCTAGGCTTTACCATAGCAGAATTTGCAATAAATGTTGAGAAGTGTTGGAAACAACCTGTTTTTCTCTTATTAAGTGCTCTGCCAGAGTCATAGTATGCAGAGCAGGTACTTCCATTGTTTATTATATTTATTTTTATAAAGAGAAATCTTATTCTTAATGTTTATTTTAAGGAAAAGAACATTTTTATGTAAACATTTGTCAGTTGGTTTTCACAAGACTAATATAATTTATGAAAGTTAATCAGTTAACTAAAACTAAAAAAATGAATAATGCACCCATTTTGCTAGAAGCAAGATAGAAAGTTCAGTGCAATTTTTTTTTATGATTGGTGTGGGACTTCATTTTCTACCATAGTACCGTGTACTTATATAAGGATCTTCCTCAATTTAAAAATTGAATAAATAAATAATTGCTTATATTAAGGTTACAAATTTCTCTAATTCTTAAGAATAATATGAGATATCAAAGATTTAACAGCATTTAAACTCATATGCTCCATAATCTATAATGCGTGGCAAGTACATACAATTCTGTGAAGTAAAAATGGCATTGCAGTGCCAGAGATTCTTGTAAGAGATTCTTGTCATGATTTTAAGCATATTCTGAATATTGATGTTTCAAGCACACTGATGGAATTCTTCTATATATTGATATAGCTGAAAGTATACATAGATACAACTATACATTTTAATTAACTTAAAGTTGACCACACAATGCTATTTAATTTCCATAGAAAGTGACATGCAAATGAAGATAGGCATAAATAAATACTTTATACATGTCAGCCAAATTTAATATAATGATTAAATGTACAGTGTCAGACATTTCCTCCTGAGGATTGGTTTAATATTCAGGGACAGGTATTTCATGCGCTTGTTCCTTTTTTGACCTCCAGTAAGCTGTTTGCACCAATTGTTTATTGTTTCCCCTTGTTTTTGCTGCATTTTTCTACGGTTAGGGTAATCTATGATTCATCTCTGGAAATGTATTACTTATTCCATAAGAACATAACAGCATACTAATGGATTATGTCTGAAGATGAGAAAACATTTTGGACATAAAATTTTAATTTAGCTTCCTAAACCTTTCAATGTAGTATTAAATATTTTGATTTACATTGCGCGCTCATTGCCTTCTATGCGCACATCCAGGAGGCAGCACCACAGATCTAAGGCTGCTCTGGTCTGGCCAGGATGGATGCCATCAGGTTGCAGATCACACACACCCACACCAGCATCTCCATACCCCTCTTGCCAGCCTTTCGTGTGTGTGTGTGTGTATGTGTGCGTGTATGTGTGTATGCATGTGCGGGGGGGGGGATGTTCAGCAGCATGGGCTTCACAGCCCACTGCGACCACTGGGCTGGCCCTCCAAGAAGCAGGCATGATAGTGATGGTTGCACCAGCAACAGGCAGAGTGAGGGGAGCCATGTGATGCAGACCACTGGATGCGCCTGCTTCATCCCACTTGGCTGGGACAGGGCAGGTGGCTGCCCAGTGCATTCAGCAGGTTGGAATGCATGCCTCCCCTCTGTGCCTCTGCCTCTGGCTACTGCCACTGCCACAGACTGAGACAAAGTGAGGCAGGAGGCGGGGCAGCTGCTGCTGGCCACTATTTGCCCACCTGCTCTGGCCCATCTGTTTTTTTATTATTTTTTTATTATTTATTATTTATTTATTTGTCATAACAACATACATAAGCAAAAGCATGAAGTAACTATACAACATATAAGTATGTATATGAGTATAAGCATGTAATAACTATATAAATTGGATATAATGAAAGGAAACAGTAGGACAGGAGCGGTAGGCACGTTTGTGCTCTTATGCATGCTCCTTATAGACCTCTTAGGAAAGGGGTGAGGTCAATAGTAGACAGTTTTTGGTTAAAGCTTTGGGGACTTTGAGAAGAGACCACAGAGTCAGGTAGTGTATTCCAAGCATTAACAACTCTGTTACTGAAATCATATTTTCTGCAATCAAGATCAGAGCGGTTAACATTAAGTTTAAATCTATTGTTTGCTCTTGTATTGTTGTGATTGAAGCTGAAGTAGTCTTCAACAGGAAGGACATTGCAATAGATGATTCTATGAGTTAAACACAGGTCCTGTTGGAGGCGGCAGAGTTCTAAGTTTTCTAAACCCAGGATTTCAAGTCTGGTGGCATAAGGTATTTTGTTGTATTCAGAGGAGTGGAGAACTCTTCTTGTAAAATATTTCTGGACATGTTCAATTGTATTGATGTCTGAAATGTGGTATGGGTTCCAGACAGGTGAGCTATATTCAAGAATTGGTCTAGCAAATGTTTTGTAAGCTCTGGTTAGTAGTGTAGTGTTTCTGGAGAAGAAGCTACATAAGATTAGGTTTACAACTCTTAATGCCTTTTTTGCGATTTTTTGCTTATGGTTGGAGAGCAGGTACCTGCTGGTCGTCTCCTTGGCCCCATCACCGGTCTTGCCCTTGTTCTGCGCATGGCCCACATTCCCCTCATGTAGTTCTGGGCTGCTGCCACCACCAAGGCCACCAGAAGCTTGTGTGGGTCCAGCTGTGGGGTTGGCAGGCTGCAGCTGTAGCCAGAAACGATCAGCCCTCATGCACAAAGAGCAGTGAGCACACATTGGCCAATGATTTCCAGATTCAGCTGCTCTGCTCCTACCTCTACCTCACCTCATCCCATGGGATGAGCCTCTTGCCCACTGCCCCACCTGGAAACATCTGGATTCCCTCCCCAATCCCTCCCAGCCCCTACAAGCACCCCCCACCAGGGCAAGCGACAAGATGGCCACACTCTCCGGGCCATGCTGCTGGCCATGACCACCCTGACCATGCTTCTCCTCCACCCTGGCCTCCGGAGGACAATCAGAATGCTGATCCAACCCTCAATGAACTCGAGTTTGATGTAGGGCCTAAGTTCACCATGCAACTAATCATTCATACTACTAACCCAGCCCCAAACAAGCAGGGTGAATAATTTGGAAAATTCAATATGAATTGGCCTAAGAGAGAATTAAGAGGGTGAATTAGAAATTCAAGTAAATGAGGGCAGATATGATATTGTTGCCATTATGGCAACTTGGTTGCTGTATATATGGAATATACAGCAAGAGGGATTTAATCTCTCTCTCTCTCTCTCTCTCTCTCTCTCTCTCCCTCTCTCTCCTTCTCCCTCTCCCACTTCTCTTTCTCCCTCTCTCTCCCCCTCCATCCCTCTCTCATCTCTCTTTTTCTCTCTGTGAGTGGGATCTTGGAGTCCTAGTAGACAACCATTTAAATCTGAGGACCCAGATTGTTGGGGGCAGCAGTGTGCAGCAGCTGCCAAAAAAGCCAACACAGTTCTAGGCTGCATAAACAGAGGGATAGAATCAAGGCCATGTGGAGTGTTAATATCATTTTATAATACCTTGGTAAGGCTACACTTGGAACATTACATTCAGTTTTGGTTGCCACGATGTAAAAAAGATGTTGAGACTCTAGAAAGAGTGCAGAGAAGATGATTAGGGGACTGGAGGCTAAAACATATAAAGAACGGTTGTAGGAACTGGGTAAGTCTAGTTTAATGAAAAGAAGGACCAGAGTGACATGATAGCACCTGAGAGTAGGACAAGAAGCAATGGGTGGAAACTAATTGAGGAAAGAAGCAACTTAGAACTAAGGAGAAATTTCCTGACAGTTAGAACAGTTAGTGGTGTAGGGTTTCTTGCCTAAGCAGGGGATTGCACTAGAAGACCTCCAAGGTCTCTTCCAACTCTGTTATTCTATTCTAATATTCATAAATGACTCAGAACTCCTGAAAGACTGCAAGAGATAATAATTTCTTATAGAATCCAAGATTCATGAATTAATAAAGATGTTTGGTTTAAATCCAGACTTCACATTGCAATAGTCCAATAATATGGCAACATCCATCTTACTTCTTTTGTTAAATATCTGATAAATTTCTAGTGGGAATTTTCAAAATCTGCTATCTAATTTTCAAAATTGGCTTTTATAGGGAAAAAAGAAAATACAGCAGAACTCAACATTATAGCAACAACTTAACTGCCCAGTATTCTAGGACGTGAAATGTTTTTCAAATAAGTCTTTCCTTTCATTATTTCAAGGGGAAATAAGACTTATATATGCAGTATCTTAGCATTTCTTATGTTTTTACACACAATATCCATTAAGTACAAATGAAAGTATAGTCAAGGGAGAATAATTCCACTCAGAGAATTTTACAGAACAAGGAGAAAAGCAGATTAATTCCTGAAAATAATAACTGTGTGCACGAGTATGTGGGTGAGTTTATTTTTATATAATACTGAGTATAGAGAGTATAGAGTACTGGAGATAAATCTATAGTACTATAGTACCCCTTCAGTAGTTAATCAAGCATTCTTATACTGTACAGGTACTTTTTATCCATATATACATGTTCACAGATTTCTTATAACATTAAAGGGGGAAAAAATGAAGTAAAGAGTTAAATATGATAAAATGTGCTATACTAACCTATGCATATTTAAAGGAAAAGTCTATAATTTTTCCATATTGAAAAACAAATGGCTAGGCAATGTTTAAAAACAGCATCATCTTTTGTAATTAAGAAGACTGAAATCTGAGTAAATTATTTTTATAATTACAGCTTATGTTTAACAGCAATTCCATTTATAATATATTAAAGATGCAGATATTACAAGATAAGCCATAAAGAAATGATTTGACTGGATAGTGACCATAAATCTGCTAGACATATTGCTGTCATATGCACACTTACTATATATTTAGATAAGATAAGAGATATTTCATCATGTATAGACCAAGAGATAAACTGGTTGATCATATGAGTATGGGGCATAATTAATTCAACTAACTTGAAATAAAGGGGGGGAAAAACTATTTCTGTAGGAGAAAGACTGGCCAGGGGGAAGAGTTAAAGAGGCATCAATTTAGAATTGTTATAAAGTCACAAGTGAACTAAGTCCAACCCCCACTTAAATGCCATTGACCCTTATCTACCAGTAGTTGTAAATAAGTGCTGACCATTCCTGCAAAGATTCCTAAGCTTAGGCTTTTAGCAATGAATCAGTTAATTTGAACCTTCACGTGTGGATCTGGGTTTTTTGCACCTGATAATTTCTCTTTAAATCAACCCTACATTTTGCATTGATAACAATTTAAAATGTATCACATATTATTTAAACATTGTTCACATGTACATAAACAACAAAAATAAAGATTACCATGATGCCACCCTTTATACAGTGTTCACTTTTACCACTCAAAATTACAGTAATTTGTTAATGTAGTGTTAACTACTGATAGACATATGGCTATTTTTGTTTTAGTTGTTATTTAGAAGCAACAATTTACTCCCTGACCAGCTAGGGTAGAGGTATGGGGTGCAGATTATGTCACTAGAAAATAGTGACATCAAAAAAATTTTGAGGGCTGCTATTTTTATTTTTTTAAGGCTGAGATCGGGAATGGGAAACTTCAAAAAGAAAACTGCTGTGATTTCTGCCACTATCCTAATTGTTGCTGCAATTTGGTAGCAAAACTACCAAATTTCAGAAGTGTAATTTTTAATGTGGCAATGGAACAGGATTGGACAATGGCTCCCTCACCCATTTATACCTTCTAAAGAAAAAAATGTTGCCAAAAATGAACAATTTTTTTAGCTCTATTTTTATAGAGTAAGCTTCGGGTTCATAGAGGTCTTGGTAATTCTTGTCTCATTCAACAGAAACCCTGGTGTTCAAAAAAATATTCTTATTTTTTGTTATACTCAAAACTTCAGTTATTTGCTTAGTAAATATAGTAAAGGATCTCTTACCAGATTCACAGCTTGAGCCTGTAAATCCTTGTGGACAGGCACAGATATTGGAGGCAATGCAAACTCCACCATTTCTACAACCATCCTTGCAAAAGGCTGAAGCCATTGAAGAAAATGATAAGAGGAAAAATTATAAGATCTTTAATTCTATTTCAAGTGAAAAAGGATATTTTCCAAATATATGAATAAAAATTATTTAAGTCTAATTTGAATACACAGTAAATATTATCTTTTAAAAGAATCCTGCAAATTTGTACTGAACCTCCCACTGCCCACATGGCTTCAGTTATATTTTATCCCTTTTTGCTCTGATGACAAGGCTGCATATCTTTTATAGTCATCTTCATCACTCTATAACCTTTTTGACCTTGGATGATTTCACATAATAATGTATCATTATTTTGCTGATATATCTAAATTGATGAAACTTACTTACCCTTTGAATTTTTCAAAACTGCAATCACATTCACCTTTCAGGTACAAAAGCAAGTTTAGCATGTAAGTTTTGAAAAATAAATATTGGGGGTTAAATACAGCATCAAGAAAGGAAATGGATGGTTGGAATAAAAAAGTTAGAGAAACAAAGGGATTTGAAATCTGAACTATGTTGTGATATCTTACCTTTGCATATGGTACCATTTCCAGTATAACCTGGTTTGCAAATACAGTTATGTCCTCCTACAGTATTGAAACATAATGCATTTTCATCACAGTTCTGTTTGTTGGTGAGGCATTCATCATGCTCTGAAGGTTAAAAAAAGAAAGCCACTTAGCATTTAATTTTTTAAAAAATTTCATTTTGTCACAACAGTATACACAAACATCGACATAAAAAAACAACACATTATAAAAGAAATATATATATATATAAGTAAAAGTATGCAAAAGTTATATTAATTTGATATAATGAAGGGAACAATTGGACAGGAACGGTAGGCACTTTTGTGCTCTTATGCACGCCCCTTATAGTCCTCTTAGGAATGGGGTGAGGTCAATAGTAGACAGCTTTTGGTTGAAGATTTTGGGATTTTGAGTAGAGACTATGGAGTCAGGTAATGAGTTCCAAGCGTTAACAACTCTGTTACAGAAGTCATATTTTCTGCAATCAAGTTTGAAGTGGTTGTCATTAAGTTTGAATCTATTGTTTGCTCTTGTATTATTGCGATTGAAGCTGAAGTAGTCTTTTACAGGAAGGATATTGCAATAGATGATTTTGTGTGTTAAACACAGGTCATGTTGAAGTTGGCGGAGTTCTAAGTTTTCTAATCCCAGGATTTCAAGTTTGGTGGTATAAGGTATTTTGTTGTTTTCGGAGGAGCGAAGAACTCTTCTAATAAAATATTTCTGGACGCGTTCGATTGTATTAATGTCAGAAATGTGGTATGGGTTCCAGACGGATGAGCTGTATTCAAGAATAGGTCTGGCAGACTTCCGGTGGCTCCGCTTCGATAATGGCGGGCTATTTCAGACCGCCAGTTCTGTGTGATTCTGTAGAGCTGTTTAGACAGCGTTAATCTGCTGTCAAGCAGCTTGTAAATCTCTTCCTTCGGGCAAAGAGGGGGAGGTGAACATTCGGGCTGAAGTAGAGCCCCCAAGGAAAGCCCCAGGAAGATTTCTGGTGGCTTGTTGGGAACGCTCCTTCTATAGCCCGAAAAAAGCTCCGGAATCCAGAACGCTTCTGCCAAATGGCAGAACAAAACGCATCGCCCATCTCTGTGACTGAAATGGATTACTGAAGGACTGCTAACGCGGACAGAGCTGAAAACAGGAGCGTTGGCATTTGATTGTAAGATGATTTTAACTCCCTGACAGAGAAGGTATTCGTATTCAAGATTGGAGATGATGAAAGGAAATGGCATTTTGTGTATTGGAAGTGAAAGCTAAGCTAAGCGAAAGCTAAGGAAATGCTTATTACAATTGCTGGCGTGGAACCTTTAAGAAGAATATAACAAGATATTTTTTAAAAAATGGAATTTTTTTTTAATCTCTTTTTTATTATCTTTTTCTTACAGTGTTTAAGAAGAAAAGCTTACTGATTTTTTTTTCTTTTTTTCTTCTTGGTATTACTTAGTTTAAAAATGGCCTTCAAGCAAAGAGATTTAACCACTTCTAAAATACTGGAAATTTCTTCAGTTCAGATACGGAAATTAAAAGAAGATATTAAAGAAATTCTAAGGAATTTTTTACAGGAGCTTATGGAGGCTCATCTTTCAGAAATAGATCAAAAATTTAATGAAATGGAGAAAGAAATACTGGATTTTAAATATATGGTGGAAGAGCAGAGGAGGGAGATGAAAAAATTAAAGGAATCAATTACCCCATTATTGTTATCTAGTATTCAGACAGAAGAAAGACTGGATGAACTTAACCAAATTAATTTAGATTTGCAAAGGAAAACAGACAAAGTTCAAATTAATTTGAATTTAGAAAATAAAATAGATGATATTCAGGTTAAGGTAAATAGGGCAGATGAAGAAAGGGTTATATTACAATATAAATTAATGGAATATGCTATAAGGGTAAGGGGTTTAAGAGAATGTAAAGAGGAAAATTTGAAAGAGATTTTTATTCATGCCTTTGCTCAGATAGAGGGAGTGGAACCAGAAGATTTTGAAGTTAATATTGAAAAAATTTATCGTGTTAATTCTTGGTTGGCAAGGCAGAAGTGTTTACCGAGAGACGTGGTTATTTATTTTACAAATAAGAAGATTAGGTATGGAATTTTGCAAGCATTTTATAAAAATAAATTTCAAATATTAGGACAAGATATAATAATGATGAAGGAAATTCCTCCTAAAATGTTAAGAAAGAGAAAAGAATTTGCCTTTTTAGTGGATGAGCTTAAGAAACATCAGATATATTTTAGATGGGAGGTTCCAGCTGGTTTAACAGGAAAGGAAGAAAGTATTTTCTCAATACAGTTTTTAAAGCACGAGATTTCTACACTAATGTATTAAAGATTTGGGAACCCTTTATCAATAGATGTTAAGTTGAATGGTGAATAGATGGTGGAAAATGTGTAAGACAGAAGAAGGGGAGGGAGAATGTTTAATTCTATTATATATGATTATGGTTAATTTTTGTAAATGATTTATTTTGGATATAAATGTGTAATTTTAGGGGTACTATTTGATATATTTGGAGGTATAAAGGAATAGGAAGATGGAATATTGTTTAACTTTGGAGAATAGATAGTAAAATTTAGAAATTTGGATTAAATGTTATATTTAATATGGCTAACTAGAATTTAATTGTTATAACAGATATATTTTGAATAAGTTATAGGTATAATTTTAATAATGTTATTTGAGATAAGCAAGGTAAAGTGAAGATTTTAATTATTACAATTGATATATTGGATATTTGTAATATTATTTGATGTATATAAATGATATCAAAGATATGAAAAGATGGATTATTGTTTACCCTTGAAGGTTGGACAGAAAAATTTAAGAAATTAAATTGGAAATATGAACTATTCTTGAGAGACTGCTTAAGGAAGAAAGACATTTTAGAAGAACCCTTGGTGAATATTGGAAGATGGAACGTTGTTTTGGTATTGATTGATGAAGGTTGGATATTAAAAACTATGTACTTTATTCAAGAACAAACACTAACTCAATCGGAAATTTCTGAGAACTCTAGGAGTGGAATGGTCTGACATATAATGGATTGGAAGAAATGTATTTTCTTTGTTTCTGGAAGGGGAGTTGAGGTTTTAAGGAGTGACTATGGATTATGATTTGTGTTATATTTTAATTTTTGTTGTTAGTTTTATACCCTGTATTCGGTTCTGGGAAGTCCTGGGGGTGGGGAGGAAGGGAAGGGAGGGAGGGGATGAGGGTAGAAAATGGATTGATAGTTAATGTACAAAGATGATTGAAGATGTATAATTAATGTAAGATCGGAGCTGCCTGGCTACCATTTCAGAATGATGGGAAAGAAGGAAGTAGAAGAGAGAAGGAGATAGGAAAGAGAAGAGGAGGAAGAGGAAAGGAAGGAAGAGGGATAGAAGAGGGAGAAGAAAGGAGTAGGGAGGAAGGAGGAGAGGATGTAGATAAAAGAAGGGGAGGATGGTCGTGGAAAGTAGAAGAAGGTAGAGAAGGGAAGAGAGTTAAAGGAAGAGGGTGGTGACCGGGCAGGTCCGATTAATTGTATATGATGGTACACTAAATATGTTATTGGATATGAATGTTAAAATAAAACTTTTTTATTAAAAAAAAAAAGAATAGGTCTGGCAAATGTTTTGTATGCTCTAGTTAGTAGTGTAGAGTTTTTGGAAAAGAAGCTACGTAAAATTAGGTTTACAACTCTTAGAGCCTTTTTTGCTATGTAGTTGCAGTGTGCTTTGGCATTTAGGTCATTAGATATGAAAACTTCAAGATCTTTGACAGGGTGGGTGTCAGCCTGCCCAGATCAGTGTTTGAGAAAATAAAGACCCAACTCCATCATTTTGAAGAAATTGGTAATTTATACCAAACAAGTCTGTATGCAGTACAAGCTAAGCTGGAACTGGAGGTAAATCAAAACCACAGAGTCATATTCTCTCCTGAACCCTCCCCCTACTAGAGGTCATACAGTAATAATCCAATGTCGTCTTCCTCCCTGGCCACGTGTAGTTTCACTTCCGATATTCTCCCTCTGTCAATCTTCTGGATGGAATGTGAAGGAAGCTGCTGCCATTACATTCATGCGCCAAAACAGTTCCAACGTCTGTTTAAAAAAGCTGTCTCCCTCCCCCATACATGCAATGTCAGCCGAACGCTGGAAACAGTGAAAACCTCCCCCCTCCTCCATAAATCATGTAAGACACTCAGTAGAGCAAACTTTTAACAAGGTAATAAAACAGTCAGCTAATCTAGTAGGAGAAATATACTTAATTAAAGCAGAGGCTGACAGTGGGGGTCATCAGTAAGGTAATGACCCTCAAGCTTGTACTTGTTGATAGGGTTCTTTTTTCCAATATGTAAGACTGAGCATTTGCTGGTTGAGATTTGGAGTTGCCAAGTTTTAGACCAATCGGAAACAAAGTCAAGGTCTTCTTGAAGGGTAGAAGTATTGTTAGTGGTATTAAATAGTTTGACATCATCAGCAAAGAGAACACAATAACTTGAGATAAGGTCACAGAGATCATTTATGTATAGTATGAAGAGCGTTGGTCCAAGAACACTACCTTGGGGAACACCACTTTTGACAGGAACAGGATTTGATAGAGTGTTGCCAATTTTGACCATTTGGTATGGCTCAGGTATGGTTTCCATAAACCTGCCTGCTCAGGTTTCCAGACAGTTGTGGCAGCTGCTTGCCCCATGTTTAAATCTCCATTACTTCTCCCCTAAGCTTTTCCACTTTGTTTTTCTCAGCACATCCCACTGAAGGTGGAATCAGACTAAACCAGCTATAAAAAATTATATGAACTGGATGAATGATGCTAAGATTATTGATAAATTGCATCAAAGTTATACTAATGTTTGTTCTTGCAAAAAGAATAGTGAAAAATATTAAATAATTCTTTGCCAAATTACTGTACAGTATGTACTAAAAGTAATATCAGAAAAGGAGATTGTACTATTGTTGGGTGATTAGAATGCAAAAATTAGAGAAACAAAGGAACCTGAAATAACAAGATTTTGGGGATGTATAAATTCAATAATCCAGGAGGCACAGAATTGCAAGAAAATTTATAACTAAATTCGAGAAGATTTACAAAATCACTCTCATAGAATCATATTATGTTAAAAGAAAGACCATATTGAAACTCTTTACAATCAGAATTCTAGAATGGCAGAAATATTTGTAGAAAAAGAATAGACTTACAAATGAAGAGAATAGACTTACAATCGAGAGAGTCCAAAGATATTTTACGAGAATAATAATAATAATAATAATAATAATAATAATAATAATTATTATTATTATTATTATTATTATTATTATTATTATTATTATTATTATTATTATTATTATTATTATTAATTGAATTTTTATACCGCCCTTCTCCAGAAGGACTCAGGGCGGTGTACAGCCAAAGATAAAACACAATACATATACAATTAAAACCAACAATTAAAACCTAGCAAATTACAAAAGGCTGATAATTAAAAAGTTAAATTTAAAATTATAAAAAATTTAAAAAACCCAGTAAAAACCCCAATTTAAGATTAAAACTATTAAAACCATTATGCCAGTCCCGCTTGAATAAATAAATATGTTTTAGCTCACGACGGAAGGTCTGAAGATCAGGCACTTGACGTAGGCCAGGGGGAAGTTCATTCCAGAGCGTCGATGCTCCAACAGAGAAGGCCCTACTCCTGGGGGCCGCCAGCCGACACTTTTTGGCGGACGGCACCCTGAGGAGACCTTCTCTATGAGAGCGTATGGGTCGGTGCGAGGCATAGGGTAACAGCAGGCGGTCTCGTAAGTACCCAGGTCCTAAGCCATAGAGCGCTTTGAAGGTGGTAACCAAAATCTTGAAGCGCACCCAAAAGACCACAGGAAGCCAGTGCAGACTACGCAGCAGTGATGTTACATGGGAGCCACTCGCGCAGCCGCATTCTGGACTAACTGTAGCCTCCGGGTGCACCTCAAGGGCAGCCCCATGTAGAGAGCATTGCAGTAATCCAACCGAGACGTGACCAGAGCGTGAGTGACTGTGCATAAGGCATCCCGGTCAAGGAAGGGATGCAACTGGCGAACCAGTTGGTAGAAAGCCCTCCTGGAGACGGCCGCCAGATGTTCATCAAAGGACAGCCGTCCATCCAGGAGGACACCCAAGTTGCGAACCACCTCCTTTGGGGCCACTAACTCGCCCCCAACAGTCAGCTGCGGCTGCAGCTGACTGTACCGGGGTGCCGGCATCCACAGCCACTCCGTCTTGGAGGGATTGAGCCTGAGTCTGTTTCTCCCCATCCAGACCCGTACGGCTTCCAGGCACCGGGACAGCACTTCGACCGCTTCGTTGGGGTGGTCCGGGGTGGAAAAGTACAGCTGAGTATCATCAGCGTACAGATGATAACTCACCCCAAAACCACTGATGACCTCGCCCAGCGGCTTCATATAGATGTTGAACAGGGTAGGCGAGAGGATCGACCCCTGAGGCACCCCACAAGTGAGGCGCCTCGCGGACGACCTCTGCCCCCCTGTCAACACCGTCTGCGACCGGTCAGAGAGATAGGAGGAGAACCACCGATAAACAGTGCCTCCCACTCCCATTCCTCTACCCATAATAATTCTCCATTCCTCTACCCATAATAAAATATCTTATGCCAAATTTTGAGCTTAGACAACTTAGAACTATGCTGACTTCAGTCTGGCCTAAGTATAGTATATATAATTATCTGCCACAATGTCCTACCTGTCAATGACTACTTCAACTTCAACCATAACAATACATGAGCAAATAATAGATACAAACTCAAGGTAAACTACTCCAAACTCAATTGCAGAAAATATTACTTCAATAACAGAGTGGTCAATGCCTTGTATGCACTACCTGACTGTAGTTTCTTCCCCAAACTCCCCAAACTTTAACCTTAGACTGCCTACTGTTGACCTCACCCCATTACTAAGAGGTCTGTAAGGGTCGTGCATAAGTGCACCCGCGTGCCTACCATCCCTGTCCTAATATTTCTTTTTATTTACTCTTTTCATGTATTCAAATTATGTTTATACTTTTTCCTGTTATCTTATATATGCTTGACAAATAAATAAATAAACAATATAGTCTTGGTTTTGGACAATCACTAGAAGCAGTATACTAGCTATCAAACAGAAAAGCACAAGGCACTAATGAAATATTAATTAAACTATTTAAAGCTGCAAAAGACAAGGGAGTGCTAAAAGTTTTACAGCAAAATAATTAAGCAAATATTAATATATATAAGGAAAGATTCATAGTGGGGTGGCAAAGTAAAGTGGAAATTAATTTTGTAAAACTAATTATTTTCCTTGGTGGTTTGTATAGTATACACATACGAGCACATAGACATACCGTATTTTTCGGAGTATAAGATGCACCTTTTCCCCCCAAAAAAGAGGGTGAAAATCTGGGTGCATCTTATACTCCGAATGTAGCCCCGCCTAGCTTCTCAAATGGAGGTTTCAGAGGCTGAAAAAAGCATTAGAAACAGAGCTTCAGAAAAAGAGCCCCAAACTTGAAGCCGGCACATTTCCCACTCTCTGCAGGGCCGCAGCTGATTTCTGCAAGTTCTCTGCTGCTCTGGCCTCATCTAAGGCCATTCGTAGAGTGATGGCCAGCTTGGCTAACAAATGCCGTTATAGGCTAACATCCCTCACTGTGCTTATGAGCTGTTCCAACAGCACATCCTCCAGCTCTCGGAACTCGCAATATGCAGCAGCTTTTCTGAGTGCCGCTACATAGTGGTTCACGGATTCACCTTCTTCCTGCAGTCTGCAGTGGAATTCGCGCTTCCATACAAACTTGGACTCTAGCAGGACATAATGAGCCCATAGAGTGTTTTGTAGGGTGGCCCATGGTACCACTTGAATCACGGCTGGTTCAACGAGTCCCTTGGCCATATCGAAAACGTCCATAATAACTGAGGAACAGCGCTTGCTTGTGGTTGTCAGACAGTCCCAGGAGGTCGTTTGCCTCCATAAAGCATTCAAAACAGTTCATATAGGAGTCCCAATTGTTGGAGGCTGGGTTGAACGGAGCTGGCGGGGCGTATGCGGTCATCATGTTGGCAGATGGTGATTCTGAAGAACAGCAAACAATGCTGGTTGCACTTCCTACTCTGCTGGGACTCTGGTCTACTTGTCCTTATTCTTCCAATCCCATCCTCATCGCCAGTGTTAGATCGGAAGATGGAAGAGATAGACACAGCTCTTTCAGCAACAACAGCTCTTTATTAGTAGACCAGTACAACCCAACAACTTGCTTGTATGACAGTATGCCCTTTTATAGGGAGCTGTTAGATGGTTTAACCAATGAGCTTTAAGTATTTTCCCGCTGTTTTGGTGGACCTGAGTGAAGCCTATAGCTCACTCCTTATTTGGTATGTAACAGTCTCAGAGTTGATGATAATATAATCCAAGTACACAAGGACCCCCTTGTACAAATACCCAAGTAACACTTCATTTATCCGTTGCATGAACATAACTGGTGCTCCTTGCAGCCCAAAAGGCATCATTCTAAATTAGTAGCATCCCAAAGGGCAGTTAAAAATGGTCTTCCACTCATCCCCTTCTTTAATTCTCACACGATAGTATGCCTCCCTCAGGTCCAGCTTAGTAAACATCTTTCCTTTTGATAAGTATCCCAGCATGTCTTTCATGGGGGTACATGTCCACACAGGGGAGGGGGTACATGTCCACACAGACCCAGTTGATCCCACGGAAATCCACACACAGACTCAATGACCCATCTTTTTTTCTCTCTAAACAGCACAGAGGCTGCCACTCAGACTTCACCAACTAGATGAAACCCCTGGCTAATTTTTTATCAACAAAATCTCTTAGCTCCCTATCTAGTTGGGGGTCATTGCATACATTTTAGGCTTAGGGAACATCACCCATGACAAGATCTCAGCTGCACAATCCATAGGATGATGGGTGGGCAGGACATTGAATTCCTTCTTGCTAAATGCCTTGGGGATGGCAGACTCCTGGGGTGCCATTTTGGTAGCCATTCTCATGTGCTCTGGCCTTTTCTTTCCTCCTGACACATTTATTAGATCCAGCATTGCACTGGACCATGGACAGTAAAGAATCTATTTTTGTAGGCTCTTTGAGAGTGATGGCTAAAGTTTTCCGGACTAAGTGCCCAAAACATGCATTGCCCGAACTCCCAAAATGCAATGTGTGTGCACCCCCTGCACATGCACATGCACTCCTATGCCCCCGTGCATGCACATGTGCTCTCCTGCACCCCCCATGCATGCACATGCACCCCTACATGCCTCCACCCCCCCCTCATGTCAGTGCAGGTCCCTCATGTGGCCTGCCCCCACACATGCATGGCAGTGACCCTACGACCAGCTGCTGAACTGGGGCGATGGCTTGCATGCCCACAGAGAGGGTGCTGTGTGCCACCTGTGGCATGTGTACCATAGGTTCACCATCACGGCTCTATGATGACTCACTGCAGTCTGGCGGGCATGGTCAAGTCAACACAAACGATTAGGCGCAGCTGGCTCAGTGCAGGTGACTCAAGACAGCTGACTTGGGGCAGCTGGGTGGGCATGGCTAGGTGAATGCAACCACATGGGTGTGGTCAGGTGAGGGGCATCAGGTGAATGTGGCCAGGTGAGTGGAGAACAAGTCGCCCTGGGCAACTGGATGTGGAGGCAAGTTGGCACCCCACCAGAACAAAAATCAGAACAGACATGTGCTGGCAAAAAGGAAGCAGGGAAGTGGCAAAATTTGAAAGGCAAAGGGTGGGTCCCCCCCAAAAAAACTGGGAGAAAGACTCCATTTTTCTTTCTGCTTTCTGAGGAGAGGTTTCTTTGCTAACTTTGGCAGAGAAGGGGAACTGGGTGGATTTCCCCTCCCATTTGGAGAAATGCTCCATTTTTCTTTTTTCTTTCTGAGGAGAGTGTTCTCTGCTAAGCTTGGAGGCTAGTTCGCAACATGGAGCATGTGGGGATGATGAGTGCTGGATGCCCAATTTCTGTAGAGCCATCTGCATAAATGAGATCAGCAAACAAAAGTTCATTCATACTATAAACACAATTGCCAGAACCAACCCCAGCCTCAAGAAACTTAGAGCAAGACCTGACCAATTATTTCTGCAACGAATTTGCTCCCATGCACTTCGCACAGAACTCAAACGATGGCAAGACGAAGGTGAAACCAACCTTTACATTGACTACCGTGCTGACTTCATAAAAAGAAAAACCTACAGTCAATTGGACAACACCCAACCCCACATCAATCAAAGCATCCAACCATCCGTCGCACTAAACTTCAAAACATCCATCGTACAACCAACCGTTGTTCAACCAACCAACCTCCAACCACCCGTCATACAGAACCTCCAACCATCCATTGTTCAACCAACCGTCTTTCAACCAACCGTCATTCAACCAACCAACCTCCAACCACCTGTCATACAAAACCTTCAACCATCCATTGTTCAACCATCCATTGTTCAACCAACCATTGTTCAACCAACCAACCTCCAACCACCCGTCGTTCATAACCTCCAACCAACTATCATCCAAAACTAGGTACGCACGCCCCTTGCTTCTTCTACACCAAACACTGCAGATCTTAAATGCAAATTGATAAATGCAAGAAGCATTGTAAACAAATTGCCTGAATTTATCCTATTGTTAAACAATGGTACATTTGATATTATATTTGTTTACGAAACATGGCTGAACTCATCCCTCCCTGACTCCATTATTTCAGACAAAGAGTATCATGTTTTTTGGTCAGATCGCGAAACCCGCAGAGGAGGTGGAGTGGCTATCTTTTACAAAAAGTCACTGAATCTAAAAAATATTCAAGTTTTTTTTAATTTACATTTATATCCCGCCCTTCTCCGAAGACTCAGGGTGGCTTACATTGTGTAAGGCAATAGTCTCATCCTATTTGTATATTTATATACAAAGCCAACTTATTGCCCCCCCAACAATCTGGGTCCTCATTTTACCTACCTTATAAAGGATGGAAGGTTGAGTCAACCTTGGGCCTGGTGGGACTCGAGCCTGCAGTAATTGCAAGCAGCTGTGTTTAATAACAGGCTATCTTACAGCCTGAGCCACCCACGGCCCTGGTTGGTTGCACATAAACTTGTTCTTCCTGAAACTATTGTATGCGACCTGTCCCTTAACATCACACTTCAATTCTTACTATGCTACAGAGCCCCTGACTATGACATCGCTCATGTGAATACGTTAACCACACTATTAACATGGGCTACCTCTTGCCCATATCCTCTAATCTTCCTGGGTGACCTCAATCTACCTTTTATTAACTGGATAACAAATGAATGTACAACTGAACCGATCCATACTAACCTACACAACGTTTACAAACCTAGGTCTTGAACAACTAATAACTAACAATACAAGACTCAACAACTGCCTTGACCTCATCTTCTGCAACAACAACGGTTGTTATGGTTATGGGCCTCTGGTGGCGCAACAGGCTAATGCAGCCTATTATTAACAGCAACTGCTTGCAATATTGCAGGTTCAAGTCCCACCAGGCCCAAGGTTGACTCAGCCTTCCATCCCTTATAAGGTAGGTAAAATGAGGACCCAGATTGTTGGGGGGCAATAAGTTGACTTTGTATATAGTATACAAATGGATGAAGACTATTGCTTAACACAATGTAAGCCGCCCTGAGTCTTCGGAGAAGGGCGGGATATAAATGCAAAAACAAAAAAACAAAAAAAAACAAAAAAAAAAAACTCAATTTATGGACTACAAATAAAAGAACCCTTTTCCAACAGCGACCACAGCATGATAGATTTTTGTCTCAATATACGCCCTTACAAAAATCATCATAATAATGGTATTCCCAACTACAATTTCAAAAAAGCCAACTATGACCTTATAAACATCGACCTCTCATCTCTTGACTGGTAAAATCTATTCTCAATCTGTAACACTACTGAAGACCACTACAGAGTTTTCCTACTTGAAATCAATAGAGTCATTAAACTGTACATACCACAAATCACCACCAAAATCAAAAAAAACAATTTGCCCATAACAATAAAAAAGCTCCAATCCAAAAAAAATCCCTCTGGAGAAGAAACAAAAAGAGCTATGTAGCAAATTTCAAAAACTGCTACAGAAATATATGCAACCAAATAAAAATTGAATACACCAATTGCCACACCAAGCAAGAAGAAGACCTTCTGTGCACAAATTCCAATCATGCTTTTTATAATTTTGTAAACAAAAAACTTAAAGACTCAAGATCCATCCCACCACTAAAAGAATCTAACGGCAAAGAATATAATGATGAAACAGCTAAAGCAAACATCTTTAACACATTCTTTGGCTCAGTCTTTGTTAACATTAATGGCTCGTACCCGACATTCCCCTATCGTACCAACAATGAGTACAACGACCTAACACAAATAGATTTCACAGAAGATAATGTTGAAAAAGCTCTTCGCAAACTGAAACCATCCCTATCTATTGGACCTGATGGACTATGTGCATACTTCTTAAAAAAGCTTTCCACTAATATAGCAGAACCCCTAAGTATAATCTTTGAAAAAGCTTTCACGACCAGTTCCCTTCCCAAACTTTGGTCACTAGCCACAGTTATCCCAGTCTTCAAAAAAGGAGAACCCAGCCTAGTTGAAAATTACAGACCAATCTCTCTATGTTGCGTCACCTGCAAAGTAATGGAATCTATCATCAACCAATCCATTACCCTCCACCTAAAAACAAACAACCTACTCTCTAATAAACAATTTGGTTTCAGAAAAAATGTATCATGTAATTTACAACTTTACAACTTTTTCACTGCAAAAACATATGAACTACAAATCTTGATCAAGGCAAAGCAATAGATGCTATTTACATAGACTTCTGTAAAGCTTTCGGCTCAGTAGTACATGATAAACTTCTCCTAAAACTAAAATCCTACAGCATCTCAGGACCCCTCCACAATTGGATAACAGCTTTCCTGTCAAACAGACAACAAGTGGTCAAAATTGGCAATGCTATATCAAATCCTATTCCTGTCAAAGTGGTGTTCCCCAAGGCAGCGTTCTTGGACCAACACATTTCATATTATACATTAATGATCTCTGTGACCATATTACAAGTAATTGTGTTCTCTTTGCTGACAATGTCAAACTATTTAACACCACCAACAATACAACAACCCTTCAAAAAGACCTTGACTTTGTGTCTGAATGTTCTAAAACTTGGCAACTCCAAATCTCAACCAGCAAATGCTCAGTCTTACACATTGGAAAAAAGAACCTAAACACTAAGTACAAGCTTGATGGACATTACCTTACAGATGACCCCCACCCTGTTAAAGACCTTGGAGTTTTCCTATCAAATGATCTAAGTGCCAAACCCCACTGCAACTACATCGCAAAAAAAGGCTTTAAGAGTTGTAAACCTAATCTTGCATAGCTTCTTCTCCAAAAACACTACACTACTAACCAGAACATATAAAACACTTGCTAGACCAATTCTTGAATATAGCTCACCTGTCTGGAACCCATACCACATTTCAGACATCAATACAATTGAACGTGTCCAGAAATATTTTACAAGAAGAGTTCTCCACTCCTCTGTATACAACAAAATACCTTATGCCACCAGACTTGAAATCCTGGGTTTAGAAAATTTAGAACTAAGCCGCCTTCGACGTGACCTGAGTTTAATTCATAGAATCATCTATTACAATGTCCTTCCTGTCAAAGACTACTTCAGCTTCAATTGCAACAATACACGAACACACAATAGATTTAAGCTTAATGTTAACCGCTCCAATCTTGATTGCAGAAAATATGATTTCAGTAACAGAGTTGTTAATGCTTGGAATACACTACCTGACTCTGTGGTCTCTTCTCAAAGTCCCCAAAGCTTTAACCAAAAACTGTCTACTATTGACCTCACCCCTTTCCTAAGAGGTCTATAAGGAGCATGCATAAGAGCACAAACGTGCCTACCGCTCCTGTCCTACTGTTTCCTTTCATTATATCCAATTTATATAGTTATTACATACCACATTTTTATCAGTTTGGATGCATAATTCACCCCTTTCCAAAGTCATGTTGTGAATTTATTTCTTCTTTCTAGGAAGTGTAGGAAGTTAGCACCCACCACTCTCCTAGAAAAATGAAATATTCTAGGAAATATTAAAAAGGCAGAATATTTCCCCTAAAAGAGAAATAGAAATCTTAAGACAGAAACTCAGCCCCAACTCCATCCCCAGCAGATACTTTGGTTATTTAAAAGACAAAAGGCTGGGCCAGCTTATCTACAACACAAAAGACCAGTGGTGAAATGTAAAATTTGTTGCTACTGGTTCTGTGGGAATGGCTTGTTTGTGGGGGGTCCTGTGACTGGCTGGCATGGCCAACTTTTTTTTTTTTTAGTTTTTAGAGCATTTTTTACTATCGGTTCAGGTGAATAGGTAGTAAAAAAATGCTTTAAAAAGTAAAAAAAAAAGATTCCAACAATCACAGTTGTGCTGTGCATTCGTCGGAACCTCTCTTTTTTACTTTTTTAAAGCATTTTTTTACTACCTATTATAGCTGTGCCGCGTGATCGTTGGAACCTCTTTTTTTACCTTTTTAAAGCATTTTTTACTACCTATTCGCTGGAACCAATAGTTTTTATCACTACCGCTTCACCCGAACGGAAGAGAACCAGTAGCATTTCACCTCTGCAAAAGATCTTCACCCTCAGGACATAATAGGATTAGCCCTCTACCCATCTCACCACATGGCACCTGGGAAGGTTACATCACCCGGCGAGGTTCAACCACGCATAGGAGTCTGACAACCAATCAGGATACATTTCTTGCCACAGGAACAGGAAGCAAGTTCAAAGCCCAACAGAGGGTATAACTCTCTCTCTCACTCACCCATGTGCTTTTTTGCCCAGGACCTCAAAACCATGTGGTCCTATTCACCATTAAACCACATTTTCAAGCAGTCTCCATGTTTCCAGTGTCTTTACCCCAACTTGGAACTGAACCCAGATGGACATTTCTTCCAAGAATTTGGCACCCAAAGATGGATAACCTGACCAATGGATCTGGCCCAGGTAAGCCTCCCTTGCTAGGAGCAGACCCATTGAGTCTGTAGGTGAGTTTTCCTGGACCTTGGCCATTTGGAACAAAGGATTTAAAAGGGTTTTGAGTATTGAGCTCAAAGGCTGCTTGGAAAGAAGGTGAGTATTTCTAAATTTTAATTTTATAGTCCAGAAAAGCATGTATATGCCTCTATGTGCGAAAGTGAGAGGATCCGTCTCCCAATTACAGCTGGATCTTGCTCCTTCTGTGGATTTTCTAAATGCAGAAAGGCCCTGGTCTACCAACAGAGCCCGGAGAGCATGGGGGATTTGCCAAAGCACAGGACCTTCTTTCTAGGGAAAGGAGAGAGTGTGTGAAAATGGAATGGAAAAGTGAATGAGAGAGTTAAACTTGGGTAACCAGCTAGGAAGTCACTGAGCAAAACCCTGTGTTAGGAGGTGCTAGTACTCACTGCGTAGGGGGCAGCAGGTCCTCTGAGATCTGCAAGGGGTCTGAAAACCATTGGTAGGAAAGGAGGTGCCAGTACTCACTGCTTAACGGAAAAACAGAAAGTCCTCCCGGACACGAGGGGTCAAAAAACCATGGGCTTGGGTTCCCTGAGTGGGGAGTGCCCATATTCTGTAAGGGAACCAGTCTTCCCCTAGATGCTTTTTGTCCAAAAACCATGAGGCGGAAGGTTTTTTTTTCCTTTTTGTACCTGACTGAGCCAAAGCGAGCCCCACATCTGAGAGAGAACATGGGAAGTAGCAGTTCAAAGATGATAATTAGGACTCCCCTAGGAAAGGTTTTTGAGACTTGGGGTGAACAGCAGATTCCTGTCCTGGCTGGTAAGAAGATGTGAGCAAATTGTGTAAAGAGTGGACTTTGCTCAGAGATGAAGCTGGCAAACCAATTTGGCTAAATCAAGATACTTAAAAGAAAAGGGAAATAGATAAATAGGAAGCTTGGGGTTTTTTCTTGTTTGTTTGTTTTCTCTTCCTCTCTGTCTTCCATGCAACCATGAGGTATCTTTATTAAGATTTGTGCCTTCCCTAATTTAACTGAGATTTATGGTGGGAATGACCAGTGTATGTGTGTGTGTGAACATGAGAGTTCTGTTTTCCTTTTCTCTTGTTTCTCTTGTCTTTGTGTGTCTAAGTCTTCAGCTCTCCACTAGAAAGTCATTGCAGCAACCAGAGTGGAGAAGACCTTCCCAAGCCTAACTGACCACCCTTACCACCAAGCCAAAGCTAATGCCACCCAGCAGACATGAAAGAAAGGACCCTGAGATGGATCAATGAAGATTAAAGACTATTTTCAATCCCCAGAAGACAGCTGGAAAGATTATGGGGACAGTGAAAATTCATTGTAAGGTTTTCTTTCTTTGCTTCATTCACAATTGTAACTGATCAGTTAAATGGATTCATGTAGGGATTGTATTTGGGAGTGGTTGCCACAGCAAGTTCTGAATACCTTGGACTTTTGTCTGGTGGGAGGGAAATTTGTCCAGCATGTTTATATTGCCTGTATTGTAAAAGTAGCTGCAAACACATGCGTGCACACCCCATTCAGAATTAGACTAAAACTGTCCCCTTCACCTACCTCCACAGAAAGCTTCTTCTTTTTTTGCTCTGTGGCACTATGGCCCAAGCAGTCATATCTCCCTGCTAATTCCATGGGGGAGGGGCATCCCCCTCAGGCAATTCCCCTTGCTTGAAGAGATAGCAGAAAAGAGATCTGCAAACCCCAAGCCCTGACTGTGACTCACAAATGATGCTGCCCAGCTGCCCAGTAAAGCAGGGTATGTTGCACTGGTGGTCTCATGTGTAGGAGTCCCAGGGCTCATTGTGTGTAATTTTAAAAATACTAAATAGCGTGGATTGCACACTGGCTAACCTCAATTTGGACTCATAAATCCTGCATGCACTAAAGTAAGAGCTAGGGCAGGTTCAAGAAACAATTACTAATGGATTAATGGATACGTGGTAGCTTGAAAGTCAGTTACAATACATGTACAAAATCACATCCAATTCATCTCATTAGGTTTCTATGAATGACATCATATTTGCTTTCTCACCTTACACATTAGGATTTCTATTTCATTCTGTTTTTTATTTGTTCAATCTATATGTAATGGAGATACCAGTGAAGTTTACCAGTCTCCATAAGGCCATTGTCAGGTCCACTACCATGTCCTGCGATTCTGTTGGAAATGAAGGAGGATGGCTTGCTGGCATTTTTCACATGCTTTTGCTTTTGCTGTAACTGTTTGGGAATTAGAGGGGAGTTGTCTTTGGAGACAGAGCAGACTCCCGCCCAGCTGGTTCCAGCCTGGTTTCAAAGTTATGGCCTAAGAGTGAACCATTATCTCAAAACCTTATGGCATCACAATAGCTGCCGGTGGACTGCTTGGGGACTTCAGTTTGGGGACATGAAAGAATTGCTTTGTATTTTCCGGGGCCTTTTACAGATTTCACCTGACTTTACTGCAACTGTACTCTCTCAGTAAAAGTTCTTTTGATTGAACTCAATGGAGTCAAGAGTTTTGCTTTTCTGAGAGACCAGCTGGGGCAGGTCACTACAGCCATGTACTGTAACTGTTGAATCAAGATATTCATCCTAAATATAACTGCTTAATTATCAGACTGTAAAAGAGTTCAGATTTGTAAACCCTTTCAGATGTTAAAATCACTTAAAATATTTTATTTCTGATCAACATTCTAACAGTACCAGTTTTAAACAATCTGTTCAACACATATTATAAATTTTAAACAGTGTTTAATTTCTGTGTTTTATAAATATGACTATGCATTTATAATGATTCTCTAGAAAAGCAGCCAGATGGCAATTGGACTAGCTGTGTATCAGCCAATGGCAAGAGAGAACTATGCGGTGTCCTTGAACAAGTGGAGATACTGATTTTTTTTTCCCTCTCAGGAAGGTTTTACAGAAATAACTGCCTTTTGATAGACAGAACACTGCACTAATGACCAGTGGTTACATAGTAAAAAGTGTGAAGTGGTAAGTTGGCTTCTTGTTTAAGAAATTAGAACAGAACGGAATAGAATAATAAGAGTTGAAAGGGACCTTAAAGTTCCCTTTAATGTTATAAGGTTCTCACCCCTGTTCAAGCAGGAGACCTTATAACATTTCAGAAATTGCTATCCAATCTCTTCTTAAAAACCTCCAGTGATGGAGCACCCAAAATTTCAATGGACAAGACATTCCATCGATTACAGTATTTTTCGGACTATAAGATGCACATTAGATTTAGAGGAAAAAAAAGAAGAAAAAAAATCTACATCTGCCTCCCAATATCCATCTGGTATTCATCTGGCTAGTGTCCTCACCACCATGGCCCATCATGGTTGGCTATTTGCCGCCGCCACTGCCCATTCGCTGCCACCACCCATTCACTGCGGTCTGTTTGCCACCACCGCCCATTTGCTGCTGCCTGTTTGCCACTGCCAGCACCTGTTTGTTGCCATTGCCTATTCGCCACCGCAGCCTGTTCACCACTGCCACTGCAGCCCATTTGCCACCAATCAACATGATTGGTGGTGAATGGGCAGTGGCGAACTGGTGGCAGTAGTGATAGGTGGCGATAGGTGGCGGTGGAGATCCCCGCTGCCTAGAACAGTTGATCGGCACTATACCAACCCTCTGCCGCAATATTCGCTCTATAAAATGCACAGACATTTCCACCCACTTTTTTGGGGGGAAGTGTGTCTTATAGTCTGAAAAATATGGTAATTGTTCTGTCAGGAAATTTCTCCTTATTCCTAGATTGGATCTTTTCTTCATAAATTTCCATCCTTTGCTTTTTGTCCTTGTCACTTCACGTGATCTTGAGTCTATCCCTCTGTTAATCCTTGATGTCATCTGCAAATTTGATAAATTCCACTCTATTCCCTCATCTAAGTCATTGATGAAGATGTTGAAGAGTACTGGGCAGACTCTTGAGGTAGCCCACTGCACACTTCCCTCCATGTAGATGTAGTTCCATTAAGAACTACACATTGAGTGAGGTTGCTCAGCCAGTTATGAATCCATCTGGTGGTAATGCTCTCTATTCCACATTAGCAATAATAGCAGGTTGTGGTCCATTTTATGCTACACCAGACTATATAAACTATAACCAAAAGAAGTTCCAGCCTTTTTTTGGACTATGCTTGTTTAATTGTCCCTTGCTTGCCCTTGTTGTCCAAAATATTCTACAGGCACAAATGTATTTTTCCATTTGCCATGCAGTGCAACAACAAAATAAAAATCTACATTTACAAAGCAAAGATAAAGGCAGTGTCCTTTTCTTTCTCTCCACAGATCTATAGCACAGTGATCTATCTTAATTCTTTCCACTCAGTGAAAGAAAATGGTTTCAATAGTTTCCAGACCTTCCCTCAGAATTATAATGCTTTGTTATTTAGAAAATACTGGACAAAATCCTCAGAGATCTAAGTTTGCATTAAAACTTGTGGTCACAGTGAATAAGAAACCATCTGGATCACAGAAAAGCTTGGTTAAAAACCAAAGAGACTACATGTGTTAAGAAGAGAAAAAAGCAGCCCCCTTTATAATTGGATAGCTAGGTTGAGTGTTGGCAACCCACAGCTCTGGAGCTGTATGCTGTTCTTTCATCCCCCTGCTGCAGCTCCCTGTTGCCCTGTCGCAGCAGAAGGATGAAAGAGCTGTTATTTATTTATTTTTATTTATTTATTCAATTTTTATACCGCCCTTCTCCCGAAGGACTCAGGGCGGTGTACAGCCAAATAAAAAGCGCAATATATAAATTAAAACAAGACTAAAACAAACATATTACAAAATGGCCAAAAATTTAAAAAATTTAAAACATTTAAAATAGTTTAAAAAACCCTAAAAATATAAATAACCCCGGATTAAAATTTAATTAGGCCAGTCCCGCTTGAATAAATAGATGAGTTTTCAGCTCACGGCGAAAAGTCCGAAGATCAGGCACTTGACGTAAACCAGGGGGAAGTTCGTTCCAAAGCGTAGGAGCTCCCACAGAGAAGGCCCTTCCCCTGGGGGCTGCCAGCCGACATTGTCTGGCGGACGGCACCCTGAGAAGGCCCTCTCTGTGAGAGCGTACGGGTCGGTGGGAGGCATAGGGTAACAGCAGGCGGTCCCGTAAGTACCCGGGCCCTAAGCCATGGAGTGCTTTAAAGGTGGTAACCAAAATCTTAAAGCACACCCGAAAGACCACAGGAAGCCAGTGCAAACTGCGCAGGATTGGTGTTACATGGGAGCAACGGGTTGCTCCCACTATTACCCGCGCAGCTGCATTCTGGACTAGCTGCAGCCTCTGGGTGCACTTCAAGGGCAGCCCCATGTAGAGAGCATTGCAATAATCCAAACAGGAAGTGACAAGAGCATGAGTGACCGTGCATAAGGCATCCCGGTCAAGGAAGGGGCGTAACTGGCGAATCAAGCATACTTGGTAAAAAGCCCTCTTGGAGACGGCCGCCAAGTGATCGTCAAACGACAGCCGCCCATCCAAGGGGACGCCCAAGTTGCGCACCCTTTCCATTAGGGCCAATAACTCGCCCCCCAACAGTCAGCCGCAGCTGCAGCTGACTGTACCGGGGTGCCGGCATCCACAGCCACTCCGTCTTGGAGGGATTGAGCTTGAGTCTGTTTCTCCCCATCCAGACCCGTACAGCTTCCAGAAACTGGGATAGCACTTCGACAGCTTCGTTGGGGTGGTCCAGGGTGGAGAAGTACAGCTGCATATTGTCAGCGTACAGATGGTAACTCACCCCGAGTTGCAGCAGTAGCGATGGCAATGTCTGGAGCCTTAGTGCAGGATTGAAGAACCCTTGTACTTGCCTTTGCATGGCAACAGGATTCTGCCTTCATCGTGATACATTTACTGTTGTTGCCAGTAAAGAGGGCTGGGAGAAAATGCCAAGGGCAGATCTTGTGGGATGGAGGCTATTCCTCCAGTTGCAAACTGCCATCTTTGAAATGCACCGAGCCTTTGAGGAAGCCAGGCAGCGATGACTGGAGCCATGGTGGGGGGGGGGCAGCAGAGATGTCAGGGTTGCTCCCTCCCTCTTCAGCAAGCTGGGCCTGGAGGAGCATGGAGAGTTGTAGGCCAAGTGCTGGAGGGTCAGAAGGCGTGCTCCAACATCACCCCAACCTGCATTTCCAGCCTACTCCTCTGTCCCAAAATTGGATCGAGTGGGGGGTAGGGGAAAAGAAGCAGGGAGAAGGCAGCAGGAAGAAGGTTAGGGGGACTTCTAGGATGAGAAGCCCAGCTGGCTTTCCTTTTGGTGTGGGGCTGGGGGAAGACTCAATAAAAATCTAATTTTTTTCCATCCAATAAATGGGGAAAATAAAGGCCTGGCGGTCCAGAATCCAAAAAGGGGGTGGGGTCTGTTCATCAGTGGATAGGAAAGGAAATCAGTCAAAATTTGGACGGAAGGCTATTCAGAGAGAGACCCTGTCTGAGTCTCGTCTTCCCTCCCCCTTAGAAGTGGAATAAAAGTAGGTGGTGTGTGTGTGTGTGTGTGTGTGTGTGTGTGTGTGTGTGTAAATAACAGCCCGGGATAGCTTCAGCCACAAACAACAACTGCTGTTATTTTTGCTGAGATCTTCTAAGCTACACAGCATTCTTTAATAAATACTAATTATAATGAACCATAATATACAGGAAAATAAAGGAAGAAAGGAAGGTGAAATCAGAGGAGGGGGGAGGGAAGGAAGAAAGGAAGGAGGAAGGAAGGAAGGAAGGTGAAATCAGGAGGGAGGGAGGAAGGAAGGAAGGAAGGTGAGGGAGGGAAAATAAGGGAGGAAGCAAGGAATAAGGATGTGATGGCCCTCCAGAGGCTACTGCACTACACTCCCCTCATTCCTGAGTTGTGCTGTTAAAGAAATCCAGTGCTACCAGGGAGAAGTCAAGTAGTGAAAGTGATTGAAATTCCTCACATTAAAACTAAGTGGTGATAGGTCATAACAGAGGTGTGCATTCTCCTTGACAGAGTTTCTTGTTATGTGCCCTATGATTTAAATTTAAGATAAATATATTTTTCTGCTGTCCTCTTAATTCAGCCAGTTTTTCACTCTCTTGATGTATTGTTGTTGTTGTTGTTGTTGTTGTTGTACTAGTAGTAGTAAAAGAAAAAGAAAAAAGCATGAATTTTTTTTACTTCTACTGGTCCTTTAAAAGATTTAATGAAGTCTGTATATTAAAATTTCATAAATATGGCATGTTGACTTGTGTTGATTTTTTTGTAACCTTGCAGCAGTGCAACAAGCACAAAACAGGCTTGCAAAGCCAGCTTGTCATTATAATTCATTTCTTCTATGAAGAATTGTGCATTTAGTTTGCCCACAATCACTTTAATAAGCTCAAGCTGCTCTATATTTTTTTAAAAAGATTTTTGCAAATGTCAATTTGAAGTTCAAGTCTTAAGGCTAGACTCTCCCAAATGAAATAATGTTTCCTCATAATCACAAAAAATGGGTGCTATGTTTAAAAATACACACAATCCTCATTAATCAAGTTGCCCTATAATAACTTTTTTCTCATAAGATAATCACCTCACAACCAGAGGTGGACAGCACATGAATTAACAACCGGTTCACCTCAGCATCAAAAATATGAGCATGCGCTTTGTGCGGCATAGTTAAATGTAGTGCGCTTCACAATGGGGGAGACGATGTCCACTCCTCCTCCTGGAGCCCATTATGACATGGAGCATCAGCTGCAGCTGGGCTGGGCCAGTGTCAGAGAGCAAGGCGCGCATCTCCCCGAGCAACCGAGGTGCATACAGCATCAACAAGGGCTGGAAGAAGCACCCGCATACAGGGGCACTTCTCTCTCGCCCGGAATATGGAGCGAGTCTCCATCCCCTGCCATCGCTCTTACCTTCTCAGGCCAGGTGAGGAGTGACTGGGAGGGCAAGGAGCAGGGCCAGCCAGTGGTGGGTTCAGCCAACAGGGAACCACAGCAGGGGGATGAAAGAGCTTCATTTATTTGGGTTCTTGATTTAAATGACTCTTGATTTAAATCATATGGTAAAAAGCATCCAAAGAAGTGGAAATGGTTCAAGAGGGAACACACACAGGCATACACACATGAGAGAGAGAAAAAGATGAGACAGAGAGAGAGATGAGAGGGAGAGAGAGGGAGAAAAAGACACACACACACAAAGAGAGAGATACCTGTTTCCCACAGAAAAGAAAACACCCGGAGCAACAAAACCTGTGCAGGTGTGGCTGGAGTGGTCATGTGACTGGTTGGGTGTGACAGCGAATTGGCCACACTCAACCAGATTTTGTGGCTCCCTGTGTTTTCTTTTCTGCGGGAAATGGGTCCAAATGGCTCTTTGATTGTTTAAAGTTGCAGACCCCTGTTCTAGCCAAATCAGAAGGACATGTATATGCACACTTAAGATGCTTAAGTGGAAGCACCTTGAACATGATAAAATCAGGATGGACAGACAGTCTTGAACTATTTTTTTTTTTCTGGGATCTGAGAACCAGTAACTAGTAACAAACTATTAGAGCCAAGATTAAGTCTGATTTCAATATAACTCAAATTTCCACAGAAGGAGATAAACTTTTGGTCACTTTGCTAAACGTCTATGGTGATTCTCAGTCATCCAGATCATGATTGTCCCAAAGGTGCTTTTTCAAGATGCAACTGGACTTTCTTTGTTTTTCCTTGAAAATTTTTTACTTCTCATTCAACAAAGAAGCTGGTCACTATTTTTCTTCATTTCAGCAATAATTTAGAATAAGGAAGCCATATTATTGTATGAAAAATAGTAAACCCGAAATTACTGTCAATTTACAATTACTGCTGAATCCACCTCCATCTTTGCTCAAAGAAATTTGATCTAATTTACTATGCATGCATTATTTATATCATGGTCATTTCTGCACAATGGTAACCAAGGAACCTATTGAAAAATTAGATAAAATAAAGCACAAACCATCTTGCAAATATAAATAATACAAAAACATGTCATGTCCACAGCAACCATGATTTTCATCAGAACACATTTGTTTTTAATGAAATTGCAGTACACAAAGAAAGTTGTTTTAAAAAATATTCATCTCTATATTGCTTCCTAATTTCTTGCATTTTTATTTCAGATTTTTTTCCCCAGATTCAGGTGAGAATGCCTGAATATTCTAGCAGTGTCTAAACTTACCTATGTAGATAAGTGTTGGTCAAAAATTAAGCTCTATGATGACACCAACTATAACAGGACATATTTATTTACCCTATATTCAAATGCTCTACCATCATCCCAGTGCCGAAGAAGCCCACCATCAAGGAACTGAATGACTAGAGAACAGTTGCTTTAAAATCTGTAGTCATGAAAACCTTTGAAAGGCTAGTGCTTTCCTACTTGAAAACCATCACGGATCCGCTCTTAGACTCCTTGCAATTTGCATACCGAACAAATAGATCAACAGATGATGCTGTTAATATGGCTCTGCACTATATCCTGCAACATCTTGAGTCTCCAAAGACCTATGCAAAGGTCCTCTTTGTAGACTTTAGTTCAGCATTCAATAGCATCATTCCAGACATTCTTCTAACTAAGTTAAATCAGCTACAGGTACCGGAACAGACTTGTAAGTGGATCACAAGCTTCCTAACAAACAGGAAGCAGCAGGTGAAGCTAAGCAAGATCACATCAAATACCTGTACAATTAGCACAGGGGGCCCCCAAGGCTGTGTGCTCTCCCCACTTCTCTTCTCTCAATGACTGCATCTCCAACGATCCATCTGTTAAGCTACTGAAGTTCGCAGATGACACAACAGTGATCGGTCTCATTCGAGACAATGACGAATCCGCATAGAGACGAGAGGTCGAACTGATAAAGGACCCCAACATATATGCAACCCTAAAATACCAATAAGGTCTATGTGTACCTATACTGCTCATATGATTCTGTAAGGAGTTTGTAATGCTGATGGAAAAATTACTTCTATGTGAAAGCAGAAGTTATCCTGCTTGACTGAGGCTTGTGTTGCAAACTTAGGGGAATATTTCTACATATTGTAACTGTTTACTTCTTAACTTTTTAACCCTGAAATGTTCTGAACAAGAATAGGGTACTGGAGGGCTTCCGGTGGCTTCCATCTTCCCCGGAGGACGTCTGGAATGGCGTCCCGAACCGAGATCCTGTAAAAGCTGGTGTAACAGCGGAGAAAAGCTGTTAGCCAGCTTCAAAGCTTTTCTCTGGGTGAAAGAGATTAGCAAGAGTGGCTGGATAGCAGAAGATTGCCCCAGGGGTTCTGCTTTCTTATGTAGAGTCTCGGAGGGGTGCCTGCCTAACCCAGCCCTACTCCAGACTCGGCTCGATCCTGCTAATTAGGCAGGACAAGAGGAAGACACCCACTTCTGCTCAATTGATTCAGTTTTGAATACTAGAATAGAATAGAATAGAATAGAATTTTTTTTTATTGGCCAAGTGTGATTGGACACACAAGGAATTTGTCTTGGTGCATATGCTCTCAGTGTACATAAAAGAAAAGATACGTTCATCAAGGTACAGCATTTACAACACAATTGATGGTCAATATATCAATATAAATCATAAGGATTGCCAGCAACAAGTTATAGTCATACAGTCATAAATGGAAAGAGATTGGTGATGGGAACTATGAGAAGATTAATAGTAGTGCAGATTCAGTAAATAGTTTGACAGTGTTGATGGAATTATTTGTTTAGCAGAGTGATGGCCTTCGGGAAAAAACTGTTCTTGTGTCTAGTTGTTCTGGTGTGCAGTGCTCTATAGCGTCGTTTTGAGGGTAGGAGTTGAAACAGTTTATGTCCAGGATGCGAGGAGTCTGTAAATATTTTCATGGCCCTCTTCTTGATTCGTGCAGTATACAGGTCCTCAATGGAAGGCAGGTTGGTAGCAATTATTTTTTCTGCAGTTCTAATTATCCTCTGAAGTCTGTGTTTTTCTTGTTGAGTTGCAGAACCGAACCAGACAGTTATAGAGGTGCAAATGACAGACTCAATAATTCCTCTGTAGAACTGAATCAGCAGCTCCTTGGGCAGTTTGAGCTTACTGAGTTGGCGCAGAAAGAACATTCTTTGCTGTCCTTTTTTAATGATGTTTTTGATGTTAGCTGTCCATTTTAGATCTTGCGATATGATAGAACCTAGAAATTTAAAGGTTTCTATTGTTGATACTGTGTTGTCTAGTATTGTGAGAGGTGGAAGTATGGAAGGGTTTCTCCTAAAGTCTACCACCATTTCTACGGTTTTGAGTGTGTTCCAGTTCCAGTTCAGTTCCAGATTGTTTTGGTTGCACCACAAGGCTAGTCGTTTGACCTCTCGTCTCTATGCGGATTCGTTATTGTCTCGAATGAGACCAATCGCTGTTGTGTCATCTGCGAACTTCAGTAGCTTAACAGATGGATCGTTGGAGATGCAGTCATTGGTATACAGAGAGAAGAGAAGTGGGGAGAGCACACAGCCTTGGGGGGCCCCTGTGCTAATTGTACAGGTATTTGATGTGATCTTGCTTAGCTTCACCTGCTGCTTCCTGTTTGTTAGGAAGCTTGTGATCCACTTACAAGTCTGTTCCGGTACCTGTAGCTGGTTTAGCTTAGTTAGAAGAATGTCTGGAATGATGCTATTGAATGCTGAACTAAAGTCTACAAAGAGGACCCTTGCATAGGTCTTTGGAGACTCAAGATGCTGTAGGATGTAGTGCAGAGCCATATTAACAGCATCATCTGTTGATCTGTTTGCTCGGTATGCAAATTGCAAGGAGTCTAACAGTGGATCCGTGATGGTTTTCAAGTAGGAAAGCACTAGCTTTTCAAAGGTTTTCATTACTACAGATGTTAAAGCAACTGGTCTGTAGTCATTCAGTTCCTTGATGGTGGGCTTCTTCGGCACTGGGATGATGGTAGAGCGTTTGAAGCAAGAAGGAACATAACACATCTCTAGTGATTTATTGAAAATATGGGTGAAGATGGGGGCCAATTGGTCAGCACAGACTTTTAAGCAAGAAGGAATTATCTTGTCTGGGCCTGGAGCTTTTCCTGGCTTTTGTCTGTGAAATAGGTCCTGCACTTCTTTTTCTGTGATCACTAGGGGTTGTGAACCCAATGAAATGGGATCAGTTGTAGGAGGCTTGGCTGTTGTTGGTGTGTTTGAGATGGGGGTTGTGAAGATAGGTGGCTGTAGTTTCCTTTCAAACCTGCAGTAAAACTCATTCAGGTCATCTGCCAGTTGTTGATTACCTTCAGCCTGGGAAGGAGGTTTGCCATAGCCGGTGATATTTTTAAGAGTTTTCCACATGTTTGCTGGTTCATTTGCTGAAAACTGATTCTTTAGCTTTTCAGAGTAGCTTCTTTTTGCTGCTCTGATCTCCCTTGTTAGTGCATTTCTGGCCTGATTGTACTAGAAGCAGACGGGGACAAATACAAGTGATCGATTACTGGGGAAGCAAGAAGAGAGCTGACTTCTACTTGTTTTAAAAAAAGGGGAAAACTTTTTCTCACTTTAACTTAGTGAAGGAAAAAATGGCGTCTGAGAGGAAGTGGATTTGAGGCTGCTTGTGAGAGAAAGCGAAGTTCGTCTTTGTGGATTTTAGCTGAATAGAAGCTCTCCATAGGAGGCAAGGTGAAAGTTTTTATTTTACAATTTTAATTTGAGACTTTTTGAGACTTTGAGATTTTACAATTCTAATTAGAGACTTTACTTAAATTAAAATGGCTTTTAAGCCACCAAAAGCTCCCATGACGAGAAGGGGATCTGAAACTAACTTGGAAGATATTTTAAAGGAACAGAACAGAGTTTCTGAAGAGAGATTTAAAGAAATTATGAATAATATTCATGGTGTGAAGGATCAACTTAGGGAAGAAATTAAAGAGACTAATAAAAAAATTAGAGATGATTTATTGATGGTTTTTCAAGGTTTGGCAAAAAATTTGGAAGTAATGGAGGATAAAGTGGAAGTAATTAGTCAAGCAAATCAGTATTTGGATAATAAAGTTGGAGAGCTCCAAAATAAAGTGGATAAAAATGAGGACCATGTGGTGGTATTGCAATATAGAGCATTGGAGAAGGCTTTGAGAATTAGGGGTCTCCAGGATCGGAAGGAAGAAGATATTAAAAAAGTTATATCAGAAGCCTTAGCTGAAATGTTAGGAATGGACCCTCGAGAAGTTGATTTTCAAATTGATAAGGCATATGGGGTTAATTATTGGGTAGCAAGGCAGAAAAAGCTCCCAAGAGACATTGTAATTTATTTTTTGACTTCTACAATAAGAAATCAGATTTTGCAAGCTACATACCAAAAGAAATTGCAAATAGGAGAACAGGAGGTGTTGGTTTTGAAAGAGATCCCTGCTAAAATATTAAAGGATAGAAGGGACTTTAGATTTTTTATACAAGAGCTTAAGAAGCATCAGATTCAAT
Organism: Ahaetulla prasina; assembly: GCF_028640845.1. Taxonomy (NCBI): domain Eukaryota; kingdom Metazoa; phylum Chordata; class Lepidosauria; order Squamata; family Colubridae; genus Ahaetulla; species Ahaetulla prasina. Next base: position 40,122,464 of record NC_080545.1, read on the forward strand.
ACAGATGGGAGGTTCCAATTGGCTTAACAGTATTTTTTCAAGGCAGGAGATATCGAATTGACACTGAGTTGAAAGCAAAAGATTTTCTTTTTAATGTATTGAAAGTGGATGTAGAAACAGTGGATAAAAGTCTTCAAGAGAAACAGAGTGGGGAAGTTGAAACTACACCTGTGATGTCAGTACCTCAAGAACAACCTCAAGAACAAAGAGTTACAAGGGGAGCTATTAGGCGTAAGGAGATAGAGGAACGACTTCAAAGACAGGAACGGGATTCTACTACTGAAGCTGTGGGAGGAGCCAAGCCGAAGAGTGAGAGTCTTCAGCTAATTGCTCAGAAGCTCAAGAGGCCAGTGATGGCAAATAAATTTTTGACATGGAATGTTAATAGTTTGAATTCAGCACAGAAAAGAAGAAAAATATTTCATTATTTGAACCAATTTAAAAACAATGTGATATGTTTGCAAGAGACACATATAAAATTATCAGATCAGAAATATTTGATTAATTCAAAATTAGGTAAACATTTTGTTTCTTCTGCTCCGAATAAGAAAAATGGTATAGTTATATATTTGAAGAAAAATATATCAGCTAAATTAATTGAAACGGACATTCAAGGAAGATATATTGCTATTGAATTGATTTTAGAAGGAAAAAAGACACTTGTGATTGGCATATATGCACCTAATCAACAACAAGAAAAATTTTATAAACTGTTACATGAAAAATTGACTCTTTGGGACTATAAAACATTTATTATATTAGGGGATTGGAATGGTGTAATGGATATTAGAAAAGATAAAAGAACTCTTTCTAAGAAAATTCCTATGCATGCAAAACTGCCTAAATCTTTTTTTGATTTGATGGAAGATTTTGAGTTGAAAGATATATGGAGAAGGCAGAATTTTGATGATAGAGACTATACTTATTTTTCGGACAGGCACCAATCTTTTTCACGTATTGATTTTATATTAATTACCAATGACTTGCTTTCTAGGGTTAAGAAAACAAAGATATTTCCAAGGTGTTTAACTGATCATAGTCCGGTATGGATGGAGTTACAATATGATCTGGATTTCTTACCATCAATGCTGGCTGGAATAGACTCACTCATCTGCCGATTCTGTTTTATGTTATGAGATACTCTCTTTCTGAACTTCTTGGCCTGCGAGGTTCCCCCGCCTCGCAGGAATGGTTATCGAGGGCCTGCCTTAACGAGGGGTCTTGGGACCCGTAGAGGTGGCATGCAATGAAGAAGAACCTTTGGGGATTTGTAAATAGGTTTTTTAAAAAGGGTCTTTTAAAAAAGGGGAGGGAAGAGACGGGTGGGGGGAAAAACCCGTCGGGGAGGGAATGTCCAGTCCCAGGGTTTGTTCACGGCGTTTTTTCATCTGGTCCGAGGGCGGGGGGGAGGGGTGTGTTCCAGGTGTTGAGGGCAGTTCCATCTGTACGGTAAGTGGGAGGGGCAGATATGGCGGAAGCAAGGGGCCGTATCATTTTTTGAGAGCACGTGCTCGCTGTTTAAAAGCGATCACGTGCTCCGGCCCCTTAGTCCTTACCCGTTCCCTGGAAGGTCAGGATCCTCAGAGCTTGGGCTACTGGTTGATGTTGTGCAATACCCAGTCCATGGTCAATAAGGCCCCCCTGATTTGTGATCTTATTCAGGGGGAGTCCGCGGACTTTATGGGCATTAAGGAGACCTGGTTGGGCACAGAAGGGGGTGTACCCCTGGTCGAACTGTGCCCTCCGGGATTCTGTGCATTCCATCAACCGAGGGCCCAGGGTAGGGATGGAGGGGTGGCGATTGTGATTAGGGAAGGTCTGGAGCCGAGAGAGTCCACTGTGCCTCAGATAGCCGGTTGTGAATCCCTCCTAGTGAAGTGGGGCCATAGGAATCAGATGGGTCTGTTGATCGCGAACCTGGCTCCTTGCTGCGTGACTACAGCCCTGCCTGAGCTACTGGAGGTGCTTGCCGGAGTGGCGGTTGAGACTCCCAGACTTTTGGTCATGGGGGATTTCAACTTGCCTTCGGCCGGCTTGTCATCAACGGTGGTTCAGGAGTTCCAGGCTTCCATGACGGCCTTGGACCTGATTCAAGTAACTGATGGCCCTACACACATAGGGGGGTCCACACTGGACTTGATTTATATCTCTGGACAGTGGTTTAATGATCTGGTATTAGGAGATTTAGTGACGGTACCTGTGTCATGGTCAGATCATTTTCTCCTCCACCTAGACTTTCAGACCGCTGCTCACCACCGCAGGGAGACGGAACCAATGCGTTGGTTCCGTCCCAGGCACCTGATGGACCCCGAGAGGTTCCTGACAGAGCTTGGGCCATTCCCTGAGGATCTTGCCCACGGCACGACCAAAGAACTAGTTGCGGCCTGGGAACAGGCCGCAGCTGGGGCTTTGGACCGTGTCGTGCCTTTGCGGCCTCTGACCCGGCGCAGATCTCAATTGGCTCCTTGGTTCTCTGAGGAGCTGAGAGAGATGAAACGCCGGAGAAGACGCCTAGAGAGTACCTAGAGGTCCAGCCGTTCCAAGGCTGATCGGACACTAGTTAGGTCTTTTTCGAAGACCTACCTAGTGGCACTGAGGGAGGCGAAATGTTCCTACATTTCCACCCTCATTGCGTCGGCAGATAACCGCCCGGCCGCCCTGTTTCGGGTGACCCGCTCTCTCCTACATCAGGAGGAGCGGGATGACCCCTTGCAGGGATGTGCTGAGGAGTTTAGTGGTTATCTATACGATAAAATCGCTCAGCTTCGGGATAGTTTGGACCAAAATTGCGATGATCCGGGTGAGATGACGGAGACGCGTCTTGTTGATGTTGTTTGGGATGAGTTTGATTCTGTGGCTCTCAAGGACATGGACAGGTTACTGGGGAGGTTACATGGCACTACATGTTTACTGGACCCGTGTCCCTCCTGGCTGGTACTGGCCACTCAGGAGGTGACACGAGGCTGGCTCCGGGGAATTATAAATGCTTCGATGTTGGAAGGGGTTTTCCCCGCCGCCTTGAAAGTGGCGGTGGTGAAACCCCTCCTCAAGAAGCCTTCCCTGGACCCAGCTATTTTGGGTAATTATCGTCCAGTCTCCAACCTTCGCTTTGTGGCAAAGGTTGTAGAGAGTGTGGTAGCATGGCAGCTTCCCCGGTACCTGGATGAAGCTGTCTATCTAGACCCGTTCCAGTCCAGCTTCCGGTCCAGATATAGCACGGAGACAGCTTTGGTCGCGTTGGTGGATGACCTCTGGAGGGCCAGGGATAGGGGTTGTTCCTCTGCCCTGGTCTTGTTAGATCTCTCAGCGGCTTTTGATACCATCAACCATGATATCCTGCTGCACCGGTTGGAGAGTTTGGGAGTGGGAGGCACCGTTTATCGGTGGTTCTCCTCCTATCTCTCTGACTGGTCACAGACGGTGTTGACAGGAGGGCAGAGATCGACCGCGAGGCGCCTTACTTGTGGGGTGCCTCAGGGGTCGATTCTCTCGCCTCTCCTGTTCAACATCTATATGAAGCCGTTGGGTGAGGTCATCAGTGGCTTTGGGGTGAGTTACCAGCTGTATGCTGATGATACTCAGCTGTACTTTTCCACCCCGGGCCACCCCAACAAAGCCGTCGAAGTGCTGTCCTGGTGCCTGGAAGCCGTACGGGTCTGGATGGGGAGAAACAGACTCAGGCTCAATCCATCCAAGACGGAGTGGCTGTGGATGCTGGCACCCCAGTACAGTCAGCCGCAACTGCGGCTGACTGTTGGGGGCGAGTCATTGGCCCCCACAGAAAGGGTGCGCAACTTGGGCGTTCTCCTGGATGGACGGCTGTTGTTTGAAGACCAGTTGGCGGCCGTCTCCAGGAGAGCTTTTTACCAGGTTCGCCTGGTTCGCCAGTTGCGCCCCTTCCTTGACCAGAATGCCTTATGCACGGTCACTCACGCTCTTGTCACTTCTCGTCTGGATTATTGCAATGCTCTCTACATGGGGCTACCCCTGAAGTGCACTCGGAGGCTTCAGTTAGTCCAGAATGCAGCTGCGCAGGTGATTGAGGGAGCCACACGTTGCTCCCGGGTAACACCGCTCCTGCGCAGTCTGCACTAGCTACCTGTGGTCTTTCGGGTGTGCTTCAAGGTGTTGGTTACCACCTTTAAAGCGCTCCATGGCTTAGGGCCTGGGTACTTATGGGACCGCCTGCTGTTACCTTATGCCTTCCACCGACCCATACGCTCACACAGAGAGTGTTTTCTTAGGATGCCATCTGCCAAGCAATGTCGGCTGGAGGCCCCCAGGGAAAGGGCCTTCTCTGTTGGAGCACCTACCCTCTGGAACGAACTTCCCCCTGGTTTGCATCAATTACCTGACCTTCGGACCTTTCGCCGTGAATTGAAAACGTACTTGTTTATCCAAGCGGGACTGGCTTAATTTTTTAAATTTTTCGAATTTTAATAATTTTAATTGGGGTATTTTATTTATGGGTCAAATTTGACGGTTTTAATTTTCGGCCATTTATAGAATAGGTTATTTTAACTGTGGTTTTAATTTGTATATCATACTGTTTTAATCTGGCTTAAGCCCTGAGTCCTTCGGGAGAAGGGCAGTATAAAAATCTAAATAATAAATAAATAAATAAATAAATAAACAAACAAACAAACAAAAAAATAAATAAATAATAAGGTGGAAGAAGATCATGGAGAATAAATAAAAATTTGTTTAGATATGAGGATAATGTAAATCAATGTAAAAAACAAATGAAAGAATTTTTTGATTATAATTTGAATATGGGAACTTCGATAGAAATGGTGTGGGATGCTAGCAAGGCCTTTATGAGGGGTAATTTGATATATATTAATAGTAGACAGAGGAGAAAATTACAAAAACAGCATAGGGATTTAGAAGAGGAAATTCAGAGGAAACAATTACTGGTATATAATCCACATGATTTAAAAATTAATGAGGCGATAAAGATATTACAGAGTCAATTTAATATGTTAATGGCAGATCAGGTGGCAACCAATATACAATATGCTAAACATAATACTTTTTGTAATGCCAATAAATCAGGGAGGTGGTTGGCTTATATGTTAAGGAAAAGACAGAAAGCACGTACTATTGAAAGAATTGAATATAAAAGTAAAGTGAGATTTCAACAGGATAAAATTAAAAAAGCTTTCTTGGAATATTATACAAATTTATATGCCAGAGATACAATATTGAATATGGATATTGATAAATATTTGAAAGAATATAAGGTTAAAAGTTTAACTAATGAACAAAGGGAAGAGTTGAATCGGCCTATAACTTCTGAGGAAATTACTTTGGTAATAAAGCAATTAAAAGTAGGGAAATCCCCGGGCACAGATGGACTTACAGCAATATATTATAAAAAGTTACAGAATGAGATAGTTGGTCCACTTATGGAGTTATTTAATCAGATACTGATGGGAGGAGGAGTGCCACCATCATGGAGGACTACTTTTATTTCATTGATACCAAAAGAGGATCAGGATTGTACTAAGCCTGGGAATTATAGACCGATTTCACTCTTGAATAATGATTATAAGATTTTTGCGAAAATAATGGCAAAGAGGTTAATGGAAATTGTACAACAAAGGATTCATACTGACCAGTCTGGTTTTATAAAAGGGAGACAAATGAGGAATAATGTTAGGCAGATAGTGAATTTATTGGAATATTTGGAAAAGAAAAATCAGATTCCGGCAGCATTTATATTTTTGGATGCAGAGAAAGCTTTTGATCGTTTGCATTGGGAATTTTTATTTAAATTAACAGACAAAATGCAATTTGGAAATGGTTTTACACGAATACTTAGGGCAATTTATGGAGAGCAAACAGCTCAGATAATAATTAATGGTAGTTTGACAGATAGTTTTAAAATTGCGAAAGGAACAAGGCAGGAGTGTCCTTTATCACCTTTATTGTTTATTTTGTCTTTGGAACCTTTATTGGATAAGATAAGAGAGTTAAGGGAGATAGAGGGTATTAGAATTAGAAGACATGAATATAAAGTCAGAGCATTTGCAGATAATTTGGTTGTTATGTTGACTCAGCCTATAAATTCGAGTGTATATTTGTTGGAAGTAATTAATCAATATGGAAGGGTCTCAGGGTTTAAAGTGAATTAAAATAAAACAAAAGTGTTAACCAAAAATATGATTAAGAATCAGAAAGAAAAACTAGAAGAAATAACAGGATTTGAAATTGTAAAAAAGGTTAAATATTTAGGAGTCTTTCTTACTTCATCAAATGTAAAATTGTATAAGAATAATTATGATGTGTTATGGAAAAAAATTCAGAAGGAAATGAATACTTGGAAAAAATTACAATTATCTTTGTTGGGGAGAATAGCAGCTATAAAAATGAATGTTTTGCCTAAATTCTTGTTCTTGTTTCAGATGATACCAATAATTAAGAAAGACAAAAATTTTGGAAGAATGGCAGATTGGAATTAATAAATTTATATGGGAAGGGAAAAAAGCGAGTCAAAATGAAAATAATACACGGGAAAGAGGAGGATTAAAAATGCCTAATTTAAAACTGTATTATGAAGCAGTTGTTCTTTCGGTAATAAGTGATTGGTTTAATTTGACAGAGGAAAGGATTTTGAATATAGAAGGTTATGATTTATTATATGGTTGGCATGCATATTTATTGTATGATAAGAAAGTAGATAAAGCTTTTAAGAATCATGTGTTGAGAATTTCTCTTCTGCGTGTCTGGAAAAAATATTATTATAAGTTAAATTATAAAATTCCTATATGGGCAAGTCCTCGGCATGCAGTAGAGAATATAAATATAGAACAGGAACAAGAAATGATTACTTATAAAGATCTTTTACATAATGAGAGGGGAAATTTACAACTAAAATCTTTGGAGACATTAAAAGAAGAAGGGAGGAATTATACTTGGTTTCAATATGGACAGTTAAAGGCTAGATGGAAAGAAGATCAGAAATTGGTGTTATTCAAAATGAAGAAAATTTGTTTAAACAAATTAGAAATCAAACCCAGGGGCATATAAAGAGATTGTATAATGTGTTGATAGAAATAGATTCTGAAAGAGATTTAATAAAGGATTGTATGATAAAATGGGCACAGAATATTCAGGAACCAATAATGTTGGAAACATGGGAAAAAATTTGGGTTAGAAATGTTAAATTTACGCAAGCGCAGAATTTAAGGGAAAATTTTTATAAGATGTTTTATAGATGGCATTTAGATCCTAAGAAATTATCACGTATGTATCCAGATATGCAAGCGAAATGTTGGAGATGTAATTGCGATGATGCTACATATTTTCATGTATGGTGGACTTGTAAGAAAATTAAGTCTTTCTGGATAAGAATTTGGTGGATTATGCAGAATGTTCTGAAGAAGAAGATAAAGTTCCTACCACAATTTTTCCTTTTGGGAATAACAACAGACTGTACAGTGATTGAGACTAAATTGATTTTGAACTTAATAACAGCAGTACGACTGTTAATTGAACAATATTGGAAGAAAAAAGAATTACCCACAATAGAAGAATGAATATATTCTGCGCATGTCCAAGATGGCGCCGCGCCGCTGAACAGCTGTGACGGCGACGGGCCTATCTTGGACCCGACCGGGTCGGGGGGGGTCTTTTGGACAGCTTTGACCCCCCGCCCGGGTAGAGGACAGTACGATGGATCGGAGGATGGGCGTGGTGAAGCGGGGCGCCTCTGGGTTCCTTCGGGAGGAGTCCCGGAGCATTCCCCCTCCCCCCGGCGGCGATAAGACCGGCGGCGGCCTGGCATTTTCCAGCAGCGGCGGCGGCGCTTTTCGGTGGCTGCAGCGGCGGCCTCGCCTAGCTCTGCCCTAGGAAGGGCTTTAGAGCCTCTCCTCTTCGCCCCTTGGTCTGCGGTGTCGGAGGTGGGGGCCTTTTCCAACGGCGGCGGCGGCTGTCGAGTTTTCGGCGGCGGCGGGCTGGCCCGGGCTGGCGGTGCCCCTGGAGGAGCCTTGAGCCCTCCCTCCGGTGGTGGCAGCGATGGGGGCGGCCTGGCCGGACCGGCCTGGTGGGGGCCTAGCCTGTCGGTGGGCGGCTGGGTCTCGCAGTGGCATGACCCAGCAGGCCCGGCGGGTGAGTGGCCTACTTCAGCTGGCGGCCTGGCTTAGCGACCATGAAGAGGCCCGGTGGTCACCTTCTTTGCCACTCTGAAGGTTATCCACGGGCCTAGGGGACGCCCTCCCTACCATCTTGAGGGCGTCGATGGCTGTCTGTGGGGGGCTTTTTTGAGTCCTTTGCCCCCCCCCGGATTTTGGGAGAGAGGCGTCTCGTCGGTGGAGTAGCTGGCCATTAGGCACGTGCCCGTCCTCTTTGTCATCTTGAAGGACGATCACGGCCAAGCGGGCGCCTTTTTTCCATCATTTTAGAGGACGCCAGAACTGGCTGGGGACTTTTTTAAGATCTTTGGCCCCAGTGGGGTGAATTGAGACGGGTCCTGGACAATCCTAGCTGGACTATTGTAGGACTTTACCTTTTCCCCCATTTCCTCGTCCATAGTCCACCCCTCGGGATAGGAGGGGTTGGTGCTCTGATTTACTCATGGCGGTTTTTCATCTACCGCCTAAGAACTATATTTCGTCTGTCTTTCACCCGGAACTACTGGTGTGTCAATTTCCATCGTGACAGGTCCAGGATGGGTCTACTTGCCGGACTTTTAGCATGCGGACATTTACTGCGGCTGACCTTCTTGCCCTGCGAGATTCCCCTCTCTCGCGGGTCTGGCCCTCCACGCTATCGAGGCCCATCTTGAGGACGGGTTTGGAACCCCGAGAGATGGCATGCCAAAATAGGAGACTCAGGGTTTTTAATTAATTGTTTTAATAGATTTTTAAGGGAATTTTAAGGGAGGGTGGGGGAGGGATTTGGCGGGTGGGGAGAACCCGTCGGGGAGGGGTGGGAGGTTGAGGCGGGCGTTGGGGTAGCCCGTCGGGAGGGGAGCCAGTCCTTACGCGTGCTCGTGACGGTTTTTAATAGGTTCGGAGGTTAGGGGGAGATGCGTTCCTGTTGGTGAGGGTGGCCTGATTTCCACGGTAAGTGGGAGGGGCAGATATGGCGGAAGGGGGATCATATCGTTCTGGGGCGCGCCGATGTGCAAGCTGTCATCGCGCGATCCCCGTCCTTTTCCCGTTCCCCGGATGGTCAAGACCCCCAGAGCCTGGGCCTTGGCTGATGTTCAACGCACGCGGTCCGTAGTTAATAAGGCCCCCCTAATATACGACCTTATCCAGGGGGGCGCTGCGGACCTTATAGGCGTTACGGAAACCTGGTTGGGCACGGAAGGGGGGTGCCCCTTGTCGAGATGTGCCCACCGGGTTTCCGTGCATTTCATCAGCCGAGGCCCAGGGTAGGGGTGGGGGGTGGTGGTTGTGATTAGAGAGCCTAGAGCCGAGGAGACCACTGTACCTCAGATTGCCGGGTGCGAATCCCTCTTTGTGAGATGGGGTCATAGGTGCCAGATGGGTTTGCTGATCACGTACCTGGCTCCTTGCTGCGTGACAGCTGCCCTGCCCGAGCTCCTGGAGGTGCTGGCCGGGGTGGCAGTGGAGACCCCCAGACTTTTAGTCATGGGGGACTTTAACTTGCCATCGTCCGGCTCGTCATCGACAGCAGCTCGGGAGTTCATGGCTTCCATGACGGCCTTGGACCTGACCCAAGTAGTTGATGGCCCTACTCACATTGGGGGTGGCACTCTGGACCTGATTTTTGTCTCTGGTCAGTGGTTGAGAGATCTGGACTTAAAGGAAATAGTCACTGAACCTTTGTCATGGTCAGATCACTCTTCTTCGCCTGGACTTTCTGACCGCCATTCACCACCGCAGGGAGACGGAGCCGACACGTTGGTTCCGTCCCAGGCGCCTGATGGACCCGGAGGGTTCCGGACGGAGCTTGGGCCATTTCCTGAGAGTCTGGCTCACGGCTCGGAGGAGGACCTTGTTCCGGCCCGGGACGGGGCCGCGGCGGGGGCCTTAGACCGTGTCGTGCCTTTGCGGCCTCTGACCCGGCGCAGGTCCCAACCGGCTCCTTGGTTCTCCGAGGAGCTGAGAGGGATGAAGCGCCGGAGAAGGCGCCTAGAGAGTTCCTGGAGGTCTAGCCGTTCGGAAGCTGATCGGACACTAGTGAAGTCCTATAACAGGGCTTACCTAGTGGCATTGAGAAGCGGCGTAGCTCGCCTCCTCATTGCATCGGCAGATAACCGCCCAGCCGCCCTGTTGGTGACCCGCTCCCTCCTACACCAGGGGCGGGATGACCACAGGGACGTGCTGAGGAGTTTAACGTTATCTATCTGATTCGTTCAGCTTCGGGATGGTTTGGACCAAGATTGCGGTGATACGGGTGAGACGGCTGAGGTGGTCTTGGTGACATTTTATGGGATGAGTTTGACCCTGTGCTCCGAGGACATGGACAGGTTGTTGGGAGGCTGAATGCCACCACATGTTTACTGGACCCGTGCCTCCTGGTTGGTGCTGGCCACGCAGGAGGTGACACGAGGCTGGCTCAGGCGATTACTGCTTCTTTGGTGGAGGTGTCTTTCCGGCCGCCTTGAAAAGTGGTGAGGCCTCCTCAGAAGCCTTCCTGGACCCGGCTGTTTTAGGTAATTATCGTCCGGTCTCCAACCTTCCCGGCGAAGGTTGTTGAGAGTGCATATCAGTTTCCCTTACACCTGGATGAAACTGTCTATCTAGACCCGTTCAGTCCGGTTTCCGGCCCGGTTACAGCAGGCGGCTTTGGTCGCGTTGGTGGATGATCTCTGGAGGGCCAGGGATAGGTTGTTCCTCTGCCCTGGTCCTATTAGACCTCTCAGCGGCTTTGATACCATCGACCATGGTATCCTGCTGCGCGGTTGGAGGGATTGGGAGTGGGAGGCACCGTTTCGGTGGTTCTCCTCCTATCTCCGACCGGTGTGATGACAGGGGGCAGAGGTCGGCCCCGGGCGCCTCACTTGTGGGCCGCAGGATCGATCCTCTCGCCCTTCTGTTCAACATCTACATGAAGCCTGGGTGAGATCATCAGTGGGTTGGTGTGAGGTACCAGCTGTGCGGATGACACCCAGCTGTACTTTTCACGGACCACAGCAGCTATCGAAGTGCTGTCCCGGTGCTGGAGGCCGTCGGGTCTGGATGGGGAGAAACAGGCTCAAGCTCAATCCCTCCAAGACAGAGTGGCTGTGGATGCGGCATCCCGGTACAGTCAGCTAAATCCGGCTGACCATCGGTGGCGAGTCGGCCCGATGGAGAGGTGCGCAACAGCGTCCTCCTGGATGAGCGGCTGTCTCTAGAAGATCATTTGACGGCCGTCTCCAGGAGCGTTCACCAGGTTCGCCTGGTGCGCCAGTTGCGCCTTTCTGGACCGGGATGCCTATGCACGTCACTCACGCCTTGACGTCTCGCCTGGATTAATGCTCTCTACATGGGGCTTCCTTGAAGGGCATCCGGAGGCTGCAGTTAGTCAGAATGCTGCTGGGTGATAGAGGAGCCCCTGTGGCTCCCTGTAACACCTATCCTCGCAGCTGCACTGGCTACCTGTGGCTTCGGGTGCGCTTCAGGGTTTTGGTGACCACCTTTAACGCGCTCCATGGCATAGGGCCAGGTTATCTACGGGACCGCCTACTGCGACCAGATACCTCTCACCGACCCGTGCGCTCTCACAGAGAGGGACTCCTCAGCTAGGCAGTGTCGTTTGGCGACGCCCAGGGGAAGGGCCTTCTCTGTGGGGGCTCCCACCCTCTGGAGAACTCCCCAGGACTCCGTCAACTTCCTGACCTTGAACCTTCCGTGAGCTCAAGACACATTTATTCATCTGTGCAGGACTGGCTTAGATTTTAAATTTAGATTTTAAATTGATTTTAAATATTTATATTTTATATTTTATATTTCTATTTTTAATAATTGCCTAGAATAAGTTTTTAATTTATTTTAATTTGTATATTGATATTGATGTTTTATATGCCTGAACGCCCTGAGTCCTTTGGGAGATAGGGCGGTATATAAATCAAATAAATAAATAAATAAATAAAGTTTCAATTTGGCTGAGATCTAAATCTCAGCCTTCTTGAAAGTACTCAAGAAAAATATCTAAATGAATGGAAGAATTGGATTGATTATATTCAAAATAGATATCAGATTAAGAAATTTCAGATTGCCTTTGAATGAACGACGTTGTTTTTGATTTTAGGAAGAAGTCAGGTTATGTGAGAGAGAAGGATTATAATTGTGTTAGATTTAAAAAATTTAATGTATGACTGTTTGTTTATTGAACTATACCTTGTGTTTGCTCCGGGAAGTCGGGAGGGGGAGGGGGGTTTTGGAGGGAGGGGGGAAGGAGGGGGAGGGGGGAGGGGAGGGAAAAATTTAATTGTTGTTGTAAAACCTTTTCAATAAAAAATTTAAAAAAAGAATAGGGTACTGGAGGTGACTAATGACACGTGTCAGAGGATGTCTCGTGTCGTGAAAGGTGACTTAAGGTGTAAGATAACTGCCATATATAGACATGTTAACTGTAAACCAATTATGTACCATTTCATGTTTTCCTGCTTTCTACTTTCTGTATCTGAAGCTATAAAAGTATAGGCTTGGGTGGTGCCAGGCGTTCAGACTTTCTTTTTCCACGCAAGTGGAGGTCTGTGCCTATTTGCACAAATAATTAAATAAATACTTCCTGTTTCTCTAATCCTTTGTGGTATTTTCTCCTCCACCAGAATAGGTGGGCATCGTCCCATATCATCTGTGGCAATTCCGCCGGGACACGGGGTCTTAAATCACCCCTCTCCTAAGGAGGAAAGGAGTTTTTGGGACTCTCTTAGTGGTGAGTCTGTCTACTGCCCCGGCCTTGTTAGACCAGGGAGAACATCCCTTTAGTGGCACCACCGGACCTTTGCTCCGAGGGACTTCTCACTGGTTCAAGGTGGGACAGTCGCACTGACCATCACAAGAACTACCAGAAAGAGGAGACAAAGGAATCCAGAGGTACCTGGCCAGGGGAGAATGGACGCCTGCAGGCAAGTATAAAAGGAAACAAGGTAACACACTCTCTCATTGGGGAGAAAGGATGGTGGGAGACTGATCAGCCCCCATTACAGGTGGAAGGTGGGAGGTTGTTGTGTGCATGTGGAGTGAAAGACACCTGCAGTTCTTGCTAGTGGCCGTTGATACTCCGGGGCTAGTGAGTTAGGTGTGTACGTGTGGTGAAGCAACTCCCTTTTTGTATCCTGAGAAGGAAAGGACCCCTTACCTTCCTCTCAATCCCTTTCCTACTTGTCTTTGTCTGGTGCCCTGGGAGGAAAATGGGAGGGGGAACCAGTACTCCTTCAACACCTTTGGAGTGTATGTTACAAAACTTCAAGGCAGGGTTTCTTTCCCAGGACTATGGGATTAAGTGGAGTAAACAGAAACTGAGAACTTTCTGTGAGATAGACTGGCCTGCTTTAAAGGTTGGCTGGCCAGAAAGAGGAACTTTCGACACCTCAATAGCCATCAAAGTCCATCAATTGGTGTTTCACCCCACAACAGGACACCCAGATCAAGCACCATACATTGATGTTTAGGTAGCTTTGCTTAGTCATGCCCCTATTTGGCTTAAGGAATGCAAAGCAGGGCAGTGCAAGCTGATGGTGTCTAGAGCATTACCACCACAGAAAAGAAAAACACGTTCTCCAGTTATACCTAGTTGCCCAGAGGAATTGCCTCATCCACCACCATATGTACCAAGATGGGAGGAGGGGTTCTCAGCCACATCAGGGTCCTCAACAACTAGGGGAGATACAGGACAAATGGACCTCCTCTCTGAAATGTTGGAGGGACAAAGTGAAGAGAGCAAGGGCTGGGCCAGGATAATGCCAGAGGTTCTGAATAAGTCTACAGGAATAGGGACTGACTCTTTGCCAAGAGCTTCAACCCCAGAAGGAAAAGGGAGGGTTGAAGAGAGGGGAGCGAGAGCCAGGTCTCCCTAACAGGGGAAAGAAAAAAGAGGAACCGATTGAGCAAGAACAAGGGGGAAAAAGGAGCTTATAGACTTTAATGTACCTCTTAGACAGGTGGATCAAATAGTGGCAAACAAAGATGATCCCCAGATATTCGTAGAAAGCTTCAGATTGGAAGGAACTCTAGGAAAGCCAATAAGTGAGTTGATGGAAGTAGCCAGAAAGACTTTTGTGAATAGAGAAAAAGAAAAGGGACCAGAAAATGCAGAAAAAGGCTGAATTGTTAACCATTGCTGTAACTGGAATACCTAGAGGAAGAGGGGCTGGCAGGGGAAGAGGTTATGGACCAACTCTAGGGCAAAACCAGTGTGACACTGGAAAGGGGAGTGCCCAGAGAAGGATAAGGAAATGGCACCAGTGAGGAATAAGGGAAGGTTTGCAAATAACTTCAGGGGTGGCCGAGGCCAAAGCCAGAGAGGGCAGGGCAAAAAGGTAGGATTTTCAAAGCCCCCTCTCATGGGTCTGGCAGAGGTGGAGAAATGGGACTGAAGCCGACCAGGCTCAGTAAAACTCCAAAAAAGGAAATAAGCCTATAGTCAGTATAGTTATTGGAGGCAAAACCTATCCCCTTCCTAATGGACACTGGTGCCATATTGACGTAACCCCTAGTGCCAGCTTCCTCTGACACTATAAATATACAGGGAGCTACAGGGAATACGTAAATGATCTGCTGGTAACCAGAAGAACAGAAGAGGACTGCTGGCAAAATACTCATGAATTGCTTTGCTTGTTACAAGGGTGTGGCTATAAAGCTTCAAGAAAGAAAGCCCAGCTAGTACTCAAAAGGTGAGATACTTAGGATATGACATAGAACAGGGAAAAAGGACCCTAGGACATGAAAGGAAAGAGGCATTTTGTAAATTACCTCAACCGAAGACCAAGAGAGATTTGAAAGGGTTTTTGGGCACAGCAGGCTTTTGCTGTATTTGGATTCCCAATTTTGGTCTCATGGCTAAACCACTCTATGCAGCTATAAGAGGAAGTGAGAAGGAACCACTCACATGGGGAAAAGAGGAAGAGAAAAGTTTTACAATGTTAAAAGCTGCTTTACTGCAAGCTCCTAGTTTAGGTTTACCAGTCTTAAAAAAAACAATCATGATTGTATACAGACTATTGAAGAAACCTTTTCAAGCCGCCCAGATCTGAAGGATAAACCTTTCAATGAGGCAGAATATACACTATACACAGATGGTACTAGTTTGTACACGAGGGGACTCGCAGGGCAGGTTACGCAGTGGTAACCTTGCAAGAGGTTTGGGAAGCCGAGCCCCTCCCACCAGGCACTAGTGCTCAACTAGCAGAAATACATGCTTTAATTAGAGCACTGGAATTAGCAAAAGGACTTTTTGTAAACATTTATACAGATTCTAAATATGCTTTCATGACTGTTCAGGTTCATGGGGCCCTTTATAAAGAAAGGGGTCTTATAACAGGTGGAGGTAAAGCAGTCAAATACGGGACACACATCTCTAGATTACTAGATAGTGTATGGTTGCCAAAAAAAAAAAGTTGCAGTAATGCATTGCAAAGGTCATCAGAAGGGAATGTCAGATATATCCTTAGGAAATGGAAAGGCTGATTATGAGGCAAGAAAGGCAGCTGTCAGGCCTGGAAACTATATTTGACTTTAGGGTTCCAGACGCTGCCACATTTTTCCCCTGAGGGGAGGAAGGGGGGCTGAGGGGTATGGTAACGTTCTTCAAGCGGTCAAGGTCGGATGGTGTTCACATCTGCAGGAAGAGTGGCAAGAAGATATTCGATTGAACTGGGAGAACTTAGAACCATGTGACCATCAAAGGGGTCAGGGGGGTGGGACTCTTGGGAAAAGAATCCGGAAATTCAGTTTTGGAATTTCACTCATCGTGTGCCAGTTTCCTCATGCTAGTAAAGAACTCTGGAAAACAATGGCTTCTGAGTTTTTTTTTATGCAGAAGAGGTTTTTCTGGAACCTTGACATTATTCCAAAACTAATAACTTTCTTTTGCTAATGGTACCCTCTCCTTCGCTCAGAGGGGGCCCGTTAGGGGGGTGCTGGGCCCCAACCTCTGCAACCTCCACAGCGGTGCAAAGACCCAGCGAAGATGGAGGAGCAGCAAGCTGAAAGCGTGGATGTAGCACAGAAGCTTGAATCTAACGATTTAATTGAAATCCCCTACTTCCCATCGGAAGATATGACTCAAAAACCGAAGTGGTAGAGCCTGCTTGTCAGCTTGGAGCACGGCCCAAAGACTCCGATTCATGGGTAAGCTGTCGTTCGGGAGAAAACATTTCCCCGGGGCAGAATGAAGAGCCCCCTCCCTCTTCTCAACCTCACTGGAGGACAGTAAAACCCGGAGAATCGGGAGAGTCACTGGATTGGGACCTGAGAAACCCCCTGAAATCCCAGTCCCTATTAGACCTCCCTGAAACTTTTGAGCTTTGGAAGTGAGGCCTCGTATAAGCTCAGCTCACCCACCTGAGAGCCTTTAGCTCAGCCTAAATTCACCTTCCTCCCACCAGAGAGGAGAAATTACTGAAGCTCAAAGCCGTTCCGATGAACAGGAGGACCTCCTTCCTCCTTCAGACGGCAGGGAGTTCAGGCAGCACCAGGGACTTGGGGAATCGCAACTCCCCTCCAATTGACTTTTCCCGCCAACAGAGGCCTCGCTGCCTCCAGCTGCTTCTATTCCTCCTGGTTGGGCATTTTATCCTGGACAAGGCTGGATCCAATACCAATGGCAACCAGCCAGTTCAGCACCTTTCTTTCCTGGGGGCCCCAGGCCGATTTTTGCCTCGTCAGCTGAAGCATTTCAAGGACTTCCTTCTCAGCAGCCAGGGGGAATTCCACCCCCCTTCACAACTCAGCAACCAGCCACAACAGCAACGGCCGGCCCCCCAAACCCTCTTCAACCCCACGCAGGCCCCCTAAACCCACCTGCACCCCCGCACCCAGCCCCTCCCCCTTTCAAACCAACCTTTGATGGGAATCCACACCACCTGGCTTACTTTCTCAGCAGAATTGAGGCTTACGTTGAACAATATAGACATCAATACCCATCAGAAAGAAGCCTAATCAACACCATCTCGGATGGTATGAACGTGGGGCTAGCCTCAGAGTGGATAGCTCAACTACACAATGAACGTGCACCAGAACTAAACGATGTTCACGGATTCATGGCACTGCTTCGCAACCGGTTTCAAGATGATGACCTAATTGCAGAATGTGAAACCACCTTAAAAACGATGAAGCAAGGTAACAAACCTCTAAAACAATTTGTATGGGATTTCAGAAGGGTTGCTGGCAATCTTAGACATTGGACAGAATGCATCGTCCTCCACTACTTCAAAGAGGCGATTGATCAAGACATCAGAAAAGCCTGCTCCACCAGAGGAATCCCAGAACAACTAAATGACTGGTACAACGTGTCCATCGCTCTGGACAGAGAATTCAACCCCCTCCAAAGCCAATCACCAACTACAACTCCACAACGACCACCTACAAGACCCTCCCTCTTAAGACCAACCACACCCTCCACCTTTCAGCCTCCAACAATAATCAAATGCTACCGTTGTGGAAAACTAGGACATCGGGCATCAGTTTGCCTAGCCCCAACACCCCTCCCACAGTATCGCCCACCTACTGCTACCCAACCACGCAGCCCCCCTCGAAGAAATCCGAATACCAGTCACTTTGTGAGACAAGCCATAAACCTCCCTACTGACCTTCCGTCATCTGATTCACCTCCTGATGACTCAAACCAAGCAGAAAACGACCCAATGGTGAGTGCACCCATTCCTCCATTTGCTATCAAAGTAAACTTAGTAATTCCAGGGGAGGGGCCAAAAAAGATTTAGAGGCTATTGTGGACACAGGATGCACCAGATGCCTAATTTCAACCTCTACGGTCGCCCAACTCCGTATAAAAACATTTCCCTTGAAACACCCAATTAAATTCCACCAAGTAGATGGAACCTTGATTGGTGGCGTTCCAGCGATCCAAATCACACAACTGGTTCGCTTAGAAATTGGAGCGCATCATGAACTTATAAGATTCATAGTAATTCCCAAGATGTCAGAATCCATCATCCTGGGTTTAGCTTGGCTGGACAAATGGGAACCCACAATCAAATGGGAGGATGGATTCAGGAAAATTATATGGACTTTCAGACCCTTAGACCCAATTCCCCCTATCCAAAATGACCACCAGAGGGAACCAACAACCACCATATCCAATCCATCTCCCAATGAACCACGCATCCCTAAAGCATACATGGATTTATCAGACGTTTTTAGCAAGGATAAATTCGTTGAGAAAAGGGAAAATACAAAAAAGGCCTTAGCTGTGACAGCTCGGAATTACAAAGCCCAAGCTGACAAACACCGTTCCCTTCAACCCCCTTTTCGCATTGGAGATAAAGTCTTTATATCTACTAAGTATCTGAGGTTGAGAATACCAAGCAGAAAATTCGGTCCAAAATTTTTGGGTCCTTTCCCCATTGAAAAAATTATTAATCCCGTTACTGTCCAACTCAAGCTCCCTCGAATGTTGGGGAAAATACATCCATACCAGCTTATTAAAACCTGCTAGACAGTCTGGTCTGAGACCTCAACCTGCCGCTCCCCCACCACCC
Source organism: Ahaetulla prasina (assembly GCF_028640845.1). Classification (NCBI taxonomy): domain Eukaryota; kingdom Metazoa; phylum Chordata; class Lepidosauria; order Squamata; family Colubridae; genus Ahaetulla; species Ahaetulla prasina. Next base: position 40,141,089 of record NC_080545.1, read on the forward strand.
TTGATAATCCAAGGTGAAACCCATTATGAAATCAAGAAAATCCTTGACTCTAGACTATACAGAGGTCAATTACAATATTTAGTCCACTGGAAGGGATATCCATTATCTGAATCTACTTGGGTCAAAAGTTGGAAAGTAAATGCGGACAATTTGATTAAACAATTTCACGACACTTTCCCTGACAAACCTAAAAAACCTCTTGGAGAGGGGGGGGGGGTTAGAAGGGAAGTGTGGACCACTGACACTCTTCTTTATCAACTCTTCGTTTTCTTTCCTAGGATATAGCTTCTTTTCCAAGGGGGGACGCCTGTCAGGCCTGGAAACCATATTTGACTTTAGGGTTCCAGATGCTGGGGGGCTGAGGGGTATGGTAACATTCTTCAAGCGGTCAAGGTCGGATGGTGTTCACATCTGCAGGAAGAGTGGCAAGAAGATATTCGAATGAACTGGGAGAACGTAGGACCATGTGACCATCAAAGAGGTCAGGGGGGTGGGACTCTTGGGGTTTGTATAACTGGGAAAAGAATCCGGAAATTCAGTTTTGGAATTTCACTCATCGTGTGCCAGTTTCCTCATGCTAGTAAAGAACTCTGGAAAACAATGGCTTCTGAGTTTTTTTTATGCAGAAGAGGTTTTTCTGGAACCTTGACAGCAGCCTTGAGAGCCATTACAGCTGAGAACTGCTTAGCACTATGGACTCCAGAGGAAAAGACAATACCTAGCTACACGTGGGGGGAGGTGGAGCAAGCACATGCATTGGGGGCAAAACAAGAAGATGGATGGTGGGTATTGCCCGACAAAAGAGTTTTTATACCTCAGAATTTAGCATGGGAAATAGTGCAGCAGATACACAGACACTTGCATTGGGGAAAAATGACACTGGCAACTGCTTTGCTGAGGGAAGTATACATTGATAAAATCCACTCTGTTGCTGCTAACGTCTGCTCCCGATGTGAGATCTGTGCAGTCAACAACCCCAGACAAGGTCCCCGACCTCCAAAGGGTTACCAGCCACGTGGGGCATATCCATTTGATTCACTAATGATTGACTTTACTGATATGCCAAAATCAGGTCACTACAGGGCAATGCTAGGAATTATATGTACATATACGGGCTGGCCTGAATTTATTCCAACCAGAACGAAAAAGGGTCATGAGGTGTCAAAAGCATTGTTGCAAATCATTATCCCTAGATATGGTCTACCATCCAGAATCTCTTCGGATAATGGTCCTGAGTTTATTCATAAGGTGACTAAAAGAGTAGCCACTATTTTGGGAATAACATAGAGACTTCACTTTTCATTCCACACAGAAAGTGGATCACACATTGAAAGGGCAAATTAGCAAAAATATGTCAGGAGACACACCTAAAATGGCCAGATGCTCTCAACATGGCTCTTATGGCTGTTAGGTGTGCCCCAAAAGGGGATTTGGAAATCTCTCCATTTGAATTGTTATATGGGCGAGTTCCAAACTTGGTTAGGCCACAGCAAAGTAACATACAGTTAACGGACACTATGAGATACAAGCAGATACAAGCTCTTAGCCAAGTGGTTAAGAGGTTACAAAATTATGTTTTAACATGTAGACATCAGATTTTGGTTACGGCAACTCATAATATATACCCAGGAGATGAGGTATGGGTAAAAGACTGGAAAAGGGAAGTTCTAAATCCTAAGTGGAGAGGACCGTATACTGTTGTCAGGTGTCCTCCTATAAAGGTAGCTGAGATTAAACCCTGGATCCACTGGTCTCGAGTCAAGTTGGCTGCCCCAACTCAGTGGAAAATAAAGAGAGACTTGGGTGATTTGATCATTAAGGCTGACCTTCCAGAAGAAGACTAGGACGCCCTGCCTGATTGGTGACACTCGGGAAGCTGTCCCTCAACTTCCGGCAGCGGCGAAGATTTCCAGCAGTGGCGAAGATTTCCTCTGCTGGTGTTACACCGGAAGCTAACATTCACACGGGCACCGAATGGCAGCTGCCATGGACGCTGAGGTCTCAAACCCGAGGCCCACCACAGTAAAAAGGACTTTTGTATAACTTTCATGTTCTCTATTTCCTGTAGGGAATATCAGGTAACGGACAGCAGGGAGCCCTCTCAGCGAATGCACCAAACTGCATGTATTCGAAAGGGCCTCATCCCATCCATCTGGGTTGTTGTGGTTTTAATGCTCATTCTTATTGTGATCAATTTTCTCTATCTCCATAAGGTAATGGTCAAAAAGGGGGGTGAAGGGGAAGAAGATGAGTCTATGAAAATGCAGGATATTTATTCATGGTGTCAGGATATTATAGATGATCAAACCAGAAATTAGCCACACCAACCCCTAGGTTACCAATGGAAAAGTTTCGCCCTGTCCGCCCCACTAAAACTTCACTTTCTCTTCATCTCCTACATCCAAAACAGGGAATCAGGATAAGGTGAGAAAATATCCACCTTGTGAGAAATGTTTTACTGATAAACCCACAGGAAAGCGTTTTATTTACAGTCTTTTAAAATTTCCAAAATGTGAGTCTAAGACTCTACCCCCATGTGAACATGAGGGAACCCAATATTGGCAATGTATATATAATTCAACTGTAAAGTGCCATGTGCTCAACACCACATGGGTCCCAATAACCATAGGGGATCGTCAGAAAGCAAGGGTGCCACGTCACACATCTAGAGTTGGAAAAACACCAAACTGTGACCCATGCATGAAAGGTAATACATTCATATACAACCCTATTATACCCCCAGAATGTAAAATTATGGGAAAATGTATAAACAATAATAAGGAATATACAATGTGCCTTGTAAATGGTCAAACTCAATGTTTTGGCTGGAAGGCCTTAGCTAAGCGCCAATCAAGACAGGCACTGGGAAAAGGAGAATGTGAAGGATGTATTCACACTACCATCACAGGGAAAAAAAGTGGAGAAAACCCCTTGTATACCATATTCACAAATCCACTTCATGCAACCAATAGGATTTAACAACTTGTATGGCTAATGGGACAATATACAAACAATGCAATGGAACTAATGGAATACAATGCTATGATCCCAGAACATCTCCAAACAGATGGGCTCTAATGGTTAGGGCAAGAATGATTATACCAGGTTGTTCAGAAAAGGATGCAATATTAGGAACCACTGAATGGAAAACAAGGTTAGATACTACTTTCTCAGTGACATTTGATGTGTGTAAAGCCATGAGCCTAACGGCTCCAGTATTAATTTCATGTGGAGGAATAGCGTGGATACACTCATATGCATCTAACCACAAATACTTGTGTCCTCCAGGGCGATGTATGTCATATGGGGAAGGTTGTTGGTCTTGGTCATGAGTTAAATGGAGTACTGATAACCCTAGAGAGTATTCTAAAGTTCTCATGGAAAAGGTCGTTACCAATGTAGCCAGTTGTGGAACAGACACTTGTAACCGAACTTGTAACGGTTACAAATGGAAGTTCCTTTGTTCAACAAAGTGAATGGAAAAAGTACAATTGGACCTTTACTTTAGGTATTAATAGTCAAGGAAAAGATCCTATGACAAGAATTCAACTTTTCTTCATAGCTAAGAACTTAGAAGCAAGACAGAAATCTCTTTTTTGGTCCTACTATGAGGAAATGGACAAAATTAACAAAATAGAACTACCTTCAAAAGTAATCAATACATTTGTTCAATTGGCCCAGGATGTGGCAACCTCTTTAAATGTGAGTAATTGTTTTGTTTGTGGAGGAACAAATATGGGAGGAAAATGGCCATGGGAGGCTCAAGAGTTGAATTATTCAGTAGTTCTAGACATGGAACAACAAGGTAATCTTACAAGTACCCCTGGCAAAGATGGAAATTGGGCATTAACCTCTAACCTAGTGGGCCCCGTTTGTTACGCCAGAAACCAGTCCAACAATTGTATCCAAGTAGGATCTATGAGATGTCTTTCCACTTGGAATGAAGGGAATTGGTGGTCTGGAAATGAGAAAGGCCCTTCAGTGGAAGCAAAAGCCCTAAATAAAGTGTCTCTTCTCTCTTATGTCTCCAACACAAAGAACAAATCTCTTGTGTGGCTAGCACCAGATGGTTTATATTGGATTTGTGGTAAGTTTGCTTATGCCCAACTCCCAGCTAACTGGTGCGGAGCCTGTGTTCTTGGAGTCAAAAGGCCAGGATTTTTCCATCTGCCTCTTCACCAGTGACGAATTTTAGGGGTACTAATCTATGATGGACTAGGGAACATCAAAATCCATTTACATCTGTTGTATTGAGATTGATGACAGTGGGAAAGTCATTAAGGAGGTTACTGACAAGATGATCAAAATTGCCCATGTACCCATACAAACCTGGAAAGGTTTTAATCTAGGAGAGATATTCTCTGGATGGTTCCCTAATTTACCAGGACTGCAAACGATTGTTGGATTCATGGGCCTTATAGCAGTAGGATGTGTTATAACCCCTTGTATTCTCCCCATCTTCATGAAGACCTTGTCCAATACTTTGTCTATGCTGGTGGAAAAGAGGGTTATGGCTATGTGGGAATAGGAAAAGGTTAACACGGAGGAAATTGAGGTACATGATTATGAAACTACTCTGGTGTCCGATGACGACTAGTTCGTAGTTTCAAAGGGGGGAGAAGATGATAAAGGACCCCAACATATATGCAACCCTAAAATACCAATAAGGTCTATGTGTACCTATACTGCTCATATGATTCTGTAAGGAGTTTGTAATGCTGATGGAAAAATTACTTCTATGTGAAAGCAGAAGTTATCCTGCTTGACTGAGGCTTGTGTTGCAAATTTAGGGGAATATTTCTACATATTGTAACTGTTTACTTCTTAACTTTTTAACCCTGAAATGTTCTGAACAAGAATAGGGTACTGGAGGTGATTAATGACACGTGTCAGAGGATGTCTCGTGTCGTGAAAGGTGACTTAAGGTGTAAGATAACTGCCATATATAGACATGTTAACTGTAAACCAATTATGTACCATTTCGTGTTTTCCTGCTTTCTACTTTCTGTATCTGAAGCTATAAAAGTATAGGCTTGGGTGGTGCCAGGCGTTCAGACTTTCTTTTTCCACGCAAGTGGAGGTCTGTGCCTATTTGTGCAAATAATTAAATAAATACTTCCTGTTTCTCTAATCCTTTGTGGTATTTTCTCCTCCACCAGAAAAGGTGGGCGTCGTCCCATATCAGAATGACTAGCCTTGTAGTGCAACCAAAACAATCTGGAACTAAACACACTCAAAACCGTAGAAATGGTAGTAGACTTTAGGAGAAACCCTTCCATACTTCCACCTCTCACAATACTAGACAACACAGTATCAACAGTAGAAACCTTTAAATTTCTAGGTTCTATCATATCGCAAGATCTAAAATGGACAGCTAACATCAAAAACATCATTAAAAAAGGACAACAAAGAATGTTCTTTCTGCGCCAACTCAGTAAGCTCAAACTGCCCAAGGAGCTGCTGATTCAGTTCTACAGAGGAATTATTGAGTCTGTCATTTGCACCTCTATAACTGTCTGGTTCGGTTCTGCAACCCAACAAGAAAGACACAGACTTCAGAGGATAATTAGAACTGCAGAAAAAAATAATTGCTACCAACCTGCCTTCCATTGAGGACCTGTATACTGCACGAATCAAGAAGAGGGCCGTGAAAATATTTACAGATCCCTCACATCCAGGACATAAACTGTTTCAACTCAAAACGATGCTATAGAGCACTGCACAACAGAACAACTAGACACAAGAACAGTTTTTTCCCAAACGCCATCACTCTGCTAAACAAATAATTCCCTCAACACTGTCAAACTATTTACTAAATCTGCACTACTATTAATCTTCTCATAGTTCCCATCACCAATTTCTTTCCACTTATGACTGTTTGACTGTAACTTTGTTGCTGGCAATCCTTATGATTTATATTGATATACTGACCATCAATCGTGTTGTAAATGTTGTACCTTGATGAATGTATCTTTTCTTTCATGTATACCGAGAGCATATGCACCAAGGCAAATTCCTTGTGTGTCCAATCACACTTGGCCAATAAAAAAATTCTATTCTATTCTATTCTATATTAGGAACAAACCCATGCCTTGTTAACCAGATGTCATTCCCTTAACCCAGCTATGTGGGTTTCTGGAGCTCCGCAGAAGTAAAAAAATAAAATGAAAAGGCAGGTTGTCTGTTTTGAACTGATTGGTTTTTGTTGTGGTTTTCCAGAATGAGACTTAATGCAATATGTTTATTATGTGTCAGACTTAAGCAATTTATTCTGAATAACTTTTCCAGTCTCTACACCAAGGATGTGAAACTCAAGGCCTGTGGGCCAGATCCAGCCCATGATGTGGTTAGATCTGGTCAGTGGCAATCCTCCTTGGATTGCCACTGGTTCCCTGCCCATGTATGCACAGTGTGCACCAAACATGCGCTGCATGTGCACATGCGTAGTATGTACCAAAGCATGCGCAGTGCGTGCCGAATGTGCATTTCACATGGAAAAAGAAGACTTCACTAGGTAAGTAGGGAACAGCTGTGTCACGCAATTTAGCTTTGCCAGAAAGCAGGATTCTGTTTTCTACCAAAGCTAAACTGCACAGCACAGCTGATCGTCGGAAATATAGTTCAGATGAACCGGTAGCTTTTTTAACTACCGATTCGCCCAAACTGGTAGTTTTTATCACTCCCAGTTCACCAGAACCAGAGCGAACTGGCCGCATTTCACCCCTGGATCTGGTCCATGAGGCTGCCCTTGAAACAATGAAGGACCATCCCATGGTGCCTCAGCTTTGGCCCAGGTGGCTGATCTACAACTTGGTGGTGGTCATCTAGGCCGGAACTCAGTCAGCCATATATCTCCAAGGCCACTCTGGAGCCAGTGAGCCACTGCGCATGCACACAAGAGGCAGTGAGCATGTGGGGCCTGACATTCCTGGTGATCATTTTGTCCCACAGGCGGAGTGCATTCTGAGTGCTTCACCAGGATACCAGTCCCCATGTGCTCGCCACCTGCTATGTGCACACCTGGGGGTGGGATCAAGGCAGCAAGGGCTCTTGCTGGCTCCAGGGCAGCCCCATGGGTCAGATCTAAGGCTGACTGCATTCTGGCCTGGATGACCACCATAAGTTGCAGATCAGTGCCATGCCCGCCACCAGCCCCTCCATGGCCCATTCACTAGTCTGGCATTGCAGCATGCAAGTGCTTCACTTTCACTTGGACCACCCTGCCCCTTCATGGGAAAGCCACAGCCACCAGCGGCATAGCCACTGGCAATGCTGCCAATCTCTCCCCCTCCCCTCATCCCTTCCTGACTGCAGAGAGGGAGGAAAGAAGGAGATGGGAATGAGAAGGGTAAGTTAAGTTACCATATTTTTTGGAGTATAAGATACACCGGAGTATAAGACGCACCTTAGTTTTTGAGGAGGAAAATAGGAAAAAAAAATCTGCCTACCAGGTATTCATCTGGCTAGTCCTTAGCCTGGTCAGCTTCAGCACATTAGTTCACTTGCTGGTTTTGAGATTGGGGCTGGTTGGGGCTAAAAAACAGCTCCTAAAGCACAGCTGATTGCTGGCGGGAGCAGCAGTTAGAAAAGTAGGCAAAGCACAATCACGTTGGGGCTGAAAAACAGCTTCAAAAGCACAGCTGATCTCAGAGGGAACTCCAGTGACTAAAGCAGGAAGGGGTAAGAGAAGGCAGCAGCTGTTCCAGGTAGCCATTTTGGGCATTGTGCATTGCATTTTTAGCCTCCAAATGTGTCGCGTTTTGGGGTGACAATCGGTGGCAATGTGCTTTGGCGATCCCTGCATCCTTGAAGGGCTCTCAAACGGAGCATAGACAAATGCTTGTCATTAGAAACATTTCCATGCTTTCTTCTAAAAGCCTTTTCAGGGAAATATGTCATCGACTTTATTCCAAATCCTGTAATCTTATTCCAAGTTTCATCTATCAATGGCACAGATTCAATCTCTCACCACTGTGTGTGTCAGAATATGCAGACAGATTAGACAGCAAGGAGGGAGGAGTGGGTGACAGGGAAGAGGGATTTGTCTTTAACCTAACAAGAAATGCAGAAAGAAGCAAGGAAGGCGATTGGAATAAGCAGGGAGGGTATAAAGCAGTGGTAGTCAACCTGATCCCTACCGCCCACTAGTGGGTGTTCCAGCTTTCATGGTGGGCGGTAGGGGTTTTGTTCGATACTGAAGCACTTTCCTTTTTTTTAATTTAATTGACTTTTTTTAAAAAAATAACATTATTTAAAAACATTTTCATTAGGTTTTCATAAAATTCCCTGTGACAATTTAAATTTATGAAAATATACTATTTGTATCACCTGCACATAAGTTTAGTTCACGTTATGTAAGTGAAACTAAATGGCGTTATAGTGCAACCGCAAACAAAACAGCCTCGTCCCAGAATAGCTCACGCATCTCCCCCCACACCACCCAGCTGTAACAGACAAGCAGAACTGGTAGCCGGTGCGCCACCCCAAACCCAATCCACAATGTGTGAGAGGCATGCGCAGACAACAATACACGCACATTACTGTGGAACCGGTGGGCAGTTAGAAAATTTTACTACTAACAGAGATACAAAAATGGGGGGTAGGTATAAAAAGGTTGACTACCCCTGGTCTAAAGAAAGTTCTGCCTTAGCACTTGGTCACCAGCAGGCCTGCTGACCTTTTACCATCCCCTTGCCCCCTCCACCTGGTGTTATTCCATCCGATCGCTGAGGATGCTTTCATTACAAAGCCAGGTCTCCTCGCATGGAGAGGGAATGACCCACACATTTTGGTCTCCTCGCATGGACCCTCTGACCCAAACATTTTACCTTGCTGCACCCACCACGAGCAACCTGGCTAAGGAGATTGAGCACAGCAGCAGTTACCTTGAGGAGAAGATAAGCACAGCCGAGCACCCCTCAAGGAAGTGGGGCTGGACTGGGCTAGGCTGTGGAGTCCCAGTGCCCCAGGAGCTTGAAGGCTAGGCTGGGCATTTGCCTTCCACTATCCAGGGCTCCAGCAGCCCACGCCACCATCTGGGGGTCCTTTGCATGGCCTGAAAGGGATGGTGAGGCTCTTCTGGTGGACTAGGATTTGGCGCTCACCCTGGTCTTGCCTTCTTCCACTGGAGACCTCTGGATCCCCCCTTCAGCCTTGCCTGGCCTCCACAGGAGGCGGAGGATGACGCTGCTGTGTATCGAAGTATGGAGAAGAAAGTTTGCAGGAAGCAGTTTCCTCCAGGCCCAACTTCTGCCTTGACAGATCTCAAGGAATGGGTGGCGGGGAAGCTGCATAAAGGAAGACTGCCCCAACAAGCCAGCATCCTTACCACACAGGATTGGAAATGGGGATTCCCATTCAAGAAGGGCCAGCCTCCCTCATGCAGGACCAGGGAGCACTGCTCCCCTGCCACTTCCTCTTGCTCTCCAGAGGTCTGTCAAGGCAGAAGTTGGGCTTGGGGAAAATTGCTTCCTGCAAACTTTCTCCTCCATGCTTCCACACACAGTAGCAGCGTCTTCTGCCTCCTGCTTTGCTTGGAGGGGGCATCAGACAGGGAAATGCCAACAATGTCTCGGATTGGGAGAAGAATGTCTCCTTTGGATCCTGTGCTAAAGGAAGCACACACACACAGTTCCAAACTTGGATACTTTTATATACATCTGAGCTTACAAACTGCCAATCATGCCTGGGCTTGGGGAGAAGGCCCTCTCCTTCCTCTGTGGATAAAAGTCCCAAATTTGGAAGGTATGTGTGGGTGTGTGCGCGCGTGCACACGTGTGTGCACATGCATGCGCTTGTGGGGCACCGAATTGTCCCCATGTCAAGTTAGCCAGTGCAACTTGTTCCATCCTGACCTAGCCATCCTGAGTCAGCCACGGCCAGTGAGCGGTGTCGAGCCAGCCACGTCCACCCAGCCACACCCACCTGGTTGCGGTGACCCCAGCTACTGGCTCTTTGAGGGAAATCATACTGCTGATCTGGCCCTAAATGAAATTGAGTTTGACACCCATGCTCTACACCATAAAGTGGGTGGATGGGTAGGAGCTTAAAATTAGAAAGAAGGAAGGGGAGATTGTCTCCTTACATTTCACTTCTTACATTACATTTATTCATACATCTTCTATGTTGGTGCAAAATTCAAGCTTTCCCCTTTAAACAAGAGGAATACAATAAGAATACATTAGAATTAACCATGACAGATGTCATAAAAAATATGGTAATCATATGACTCTCATTGCATGAAAGAAAACAGAGTAACCTCTTTTTTATATCTGCTGATAACTTATAAAAGTGAATAATCTTTAAGCGAAGTAATGGGCATCTGCTTATGTTAAGAAACTATTCTTACCTGTACAAGAGTAGTCATCAATTCTGATGTAACCTGTCTTGCATACACACATAAATGATCCTGGTGTGTTGATACATATGGTATTTCCCCGACAGTAATGTCCCCCTTCAGCACATTCATCAATATCTGTGGATAAAACAACAAGGCCAGATGAACAAATATCCTGTTGTTAACACAGATTAGAATAATGTTGCCAATTAGAGCAATTGTCTCTGTCTTATTTCTTAGGCTGAGTGATGGCAAGCCATAGCTCTGGAGCCGCATGCAGCTCTTTCATCCCTCTGCTGCAGCTCCCTGTCACCCTGTTCGGCAGAGGGATGAAAGAGCTGTCATCCTGTTGCCGCAGTGGTGATGGCGATGGCTGGAGAGCCCCTGTACTTATCTTTGCATGGCAACAGTATTCTGTCTTCATCGTGATACATTTGCTGCTGCCACCAGCAAAGAGGGCTGGGAGAGAATGGCGGGAATGAATCTTGCAGAGTGGAGGCCATCCCCCAAGCCTGGCCTTCCTCCTCCCTCATCAGTGAGGCCAAGAGAAAGAAGAGGCGGTGTGAAGAAGCACTCCCCTTGCCTGGCCAAGCGCCGAGCACAAAAAACCAGGCTGGCCCAGCAGAAGCGCCCCCATTGGCAAGTTGGATGGTGGAGGCCTGGACTGGCTCTCTCAGCGGGACATTGTTCAGCACCTCCGCCTTTGAAATGCGCCGTGCCTTTGAGGAAGCCGGGCAGTGATGGCTGGAGCCATGGGGGGTGGCAGCGGAGGCGTCTGGGCTGCTCCCCCTCTCCTCAGCAATCTGGGCCAGGAGGAGTGTGGAGAGTTGCAGGCCAAGCAGCAGAACATCAAAAGGTGCACTCCAACATCAACCCTACTGTTAGATTGGGCAATTGAGGAGGCACGAGACCAAGTGAGTGACAACAGCTCTTTAATATAGTGTGAGCCATGGTGCCCTTTATATACACATCTGGTTGTGGCATCAGCCAATCAGAATCATTTATTTTCCCACCTCAAAACCCACCAATAGGGACCGGCTTCCGGTGGCGCCATCTTCTTCGCTGAGTTCCTAATTAAGGGGCTCTGTACTGAACATTGTAAAAGCCAGAAAAAAGCCGGCTTTAATCTCCTTCCCTGGATGAAAGGGAAAGATAAGAGCTGCGGGGGAGTGGTAGACTTCCCCAGGGGCTTTGTTTTTTATTAAGCAGAGCCCTGAGGGTCGAGTCCCATAAATAACCCTGCCAAGCTCCGACCTTCAGTGCGCTCCTGCAAAAGCAGGAAAAGAAGAAAGTGTCCATCTCTGCTAATTGTCTTATCTTTATGGATTTCTATAAGCAGACGGAATAAGCACGAGTGAACAACTACTGGATTGCAAGTATTTTTGATTTCCTGACTTCTACACTTTTAAAAAGAGAAACTTTTTTTTCTTTGTTTTAACTGACTGTTTAAGATGGGGCCTGAAAGGAAGTGAAAGTGAAGAATGGAATTGTAAACAGCCTGTGTAACTAAGAAGTTAAGAAACGTAGGGTGGAGGGAGGAGAGGATGTAGATAATAGAAGGAGAGGAAGGTCTGGAAAGTAGAAAAAGGTAGAAGAGGGAAGAGGGAAGAGTGTTAAAAAGGGGGGTGGTTACTGGGCAAGCCCGACTAATTGTATATAACTGTACATTGGATGAGCTGTTTGATATGATTGTAAAAATAAAACTTTTTTATGAAAAAAAAAAAGAAGTTAAGAAACGTTATATGTGGATTCTAATGAAGTGAAGTGAGCTCTCCTATACTTAAAGGGGAAAAGAGAAGTTTTTAGACTTATATTTTGTGAATTTTAAAAACTGAAATGGCTACTAAACCACCTAAGACTGGGGGTAGAAGGGGTTCTGAACCAGCTGTAGAAGATTTGATTAAAGAGCAAGGGAAAGTGTTTGAAGAAAAGTTTAAGGAGATGATGGATAATAATGAGAAAATAAGAGAAGAAATAAAAGAGAATAATAAAAAAATAAGAGAAGATATTTTGATGGCTTTTCAAGGTTTGGCAAAAAGACTGGAGGTGGTGGAGGAGGAGGTGCAAGAAATTGCTCAGTCAAATCAGCAAATAGAAAATAGAATGGGGGGAATGCAAATCAAATTGGACAAAAATGAAGATCAAGTGGTGGTGACGCAGTATAGAATGATGGAAGGAGCTCTGAGAATTAGGGGCTTGAATGAGGAGAAAGGGAAAAATTAAAAAAAAAATTATCAGAAGCTCTGGCTGAACTTATTGAACTTGATCCACAAGAGGTTGTTTATCAAATTGACAAAATTTATAGAGTTAATTCCTGGATTGCTAGGCAGAAGAAACTTCCTAGAGACATTGTGGTTTATTTTTTGAAAAGAACAGTGAGAAATCAAATTTTGCAAGTTGCATTTCAGAAAAACTTGAAAATAGGAGAACAGGAGCTGAAGGTTTTGAAAGAGATTCCTCCCAAGATGTTAAGGGATAGAAAGGACTTTACATTTTTTACACAAGAACTTAAGAAATACCAGATTCAATTTAGATGGGAGGTTCCAGTTGGTTTGACAGTGTATTATCAAGGAAGAAGATATCGTATTGATACAGCGCTTAAGGCCAAAGATTTTCTTTCTACCGTGCTGAAACTTGAAGTAGAAATAATAGAAAAAAGAATTCAAGAGAGTCAAATGGGTGTGGAAGCTGAGGTAATTCCAGTGATGTTACCATCAGAGGAACAACCACAAGAACAAAGACTGACAAGGGGAGCCCTTAAGCGTAAAGAAAAGGAGCAACAAACTCAAAGTAAAGTTCAGGATTCTGCTACAGAAGCGATGGGAGGAGCACGGCCGAAGATACGGGAGGACGATCTTCAGCTGATCGCTCAAAAGCTTCAACAGGCCAGTAATGGCAAATAAAATCTTGACCTGGAATGTCAATGGTTTGAATTCAGCTCAGAAGAGAAGAAAAATATTTCATTATTTGAAACAATTTAGAAATGATGTGATTTGCTTACAAGAAACACGTATTAAACTATCAGATCAAAAGTACTTAATAAACTCAAAGTTAGGTAAACATTTTGTTGCCTCAGCTTTGGACAAAAACATGGCATAGTGGTTTATTTAAGAAAAGATATACCAGCCAAGTTAATAGAGGCAGATATTCACGGAAGATATATTGCTATTGAACTTACAATAGAAACAAAAAAGACCCTTTTGTTTGGTATATATGCACCCAATCAGCAATAAGAAAAATTTTATAAAATGTTGTATGATAAGTTGATTCTATGGGATTATAAATCGTGTATTATATTGGGAGATTGGAATGGAGTAATAGATACACGAAAGGACAAGAGAATTTTTTCTAAGAAGATACCTGCACATGCAAAGCTGCCTAAATCCTTTTTTGACATGATAGAAGATTTTGAGTTGAGACATATATGGAGACTGCGGAATTTGGAGGAAAGAGACTATACTTTTTTCTCTGATAGGCATCAATCCTTCTCACGTATTGATTTTATTTTAATTTCTAATGATTTGCTTTTTAGGGTGAAGAAAACTAAGATATTTCCAAGATGTTTGTCTGATCATAGTCCTGTTTGGATGGAATTGCAATATGGAAAAGAAGGTAGAAGAACTTGGAGTGGGGAAAACTCCTGGTACGGATGGGCTTACAGTTAGTTATTATAGGAATTTACAGGATGAGATGTTAGGTCCACTTAAGGAATTATTTAATCAGATACAATTAGGAGGGGGAATTCCCCCCCTCATGGAGAACCTCTTTTATTTCATTGATACCAAAAGAGGAACAGGATTGTTCTAAACCTGGGAACTATAGGCCAATTTCACTTTTAAATAATGATTATAAGATTTTTGTTAAAATAATAGCTAATAGATTAATGTTGATTTTGCAGCGGAGAATTCATAATGATCAATCTGGATTTATAAAAGGGAGACATATGAGGAATAATGTTAGGCAGATTGTTAATTTACTGGAGTATTTAGAAAAGAAAAATTTTATTCCAGCAGCATTTATTTTTCTCGATGCAGAGAAAGCTTTTGATCGATTGCATTGGGATTTTTTATTTAAATTAATAGAAAAGATGCAATTTGGAGATGGTTTTACAAGAATAATTAGGGCAATTTATGGAGAGCAAACAGCACAGATTATAATTAATGGTAGCTTAACAGAACCTTTTAAGATTGCGAAAGGAACAAGACAGGGATGTCCTTTATCACCATTATTGTTTATTTTAACTCTAGAACCATTATTGGATAAAATACGAGAAGTAAAGGAGATAGAGGGAATTAAAGTTAGACAACATGAATATAAGCTGAGAGCTTTTGCAGATGACCTGGTGATTACTTTAACAAACCCTATAAATTCTAGTATATCTTTGTTGAAAATAATTGATCGATATGGGAAGGTTTCAGGGTTTAAGGTAAATCAGAAAAAGACAAAAGTGATAATAAAAAATATGGCCAGACAACAGAAAGAAAAACTAGAGGAAATAACAGGATTTGAAATTGTAAAGAAGGTTAAATATTTAGGGGTTTATATTACATCGTCAAATGTGAAATTGTATAAGAATAACTATGAGGTTTTATGGCAAAAAGTTCAGAAGGAGTTGATTGTTTGGAAAAAATTGCAATTATCTTTGCTGGGGAGAATAGCTGCTATTAAAATGAATGCTTTACCTAGATTTTTATTCCTCTTTCAGATGATACCAATAATTAAGAAAGATAAGAATCTTGAGGAATGGCAGAAGGGAATTAGCAAATTTATATGGGAAGGTAAAAAAGCGAGGGTTAAAATGAAAATAATTCAAGATTCTCGGGAAAGGGGAGGTTTAAAAATGCCCAATTTTAAATTATACTATGAAGCAGCTGCTCTCTCTGCAATAAGTGATTGGTTTAATTTAACGGAGGAAAGAATTTTGAATATAGAAGGTTATGACTTGCTATATGGATGGCATGCATATTTAATTTATGACAAAAAAGTGAATAAGGCCTTTAAAAATCATGTGTTAAGAATTGCTCTTCTGCGTGTTTGGAAAAAATACTCTTATAAACTAAATTATAAGGTTCCTATATGGGCAAGTCCTAGACATACAATAGAGAATATAAATATAGAACAGAATCAGGAAATGATTACATATAAAGATCTTTTGTATGCTGAAAGAGGTAATCCGACAGCCGGATGAAGACCTGTGGGCCCTGTTGGACCCCCGGCTGCCAGGAACGGGGCAGAGGCGCCGGGCGGGTAGCAGCGCCCGCTGAGAAGAGCCGGCCCGGTTTTGTGGTTCGCTGCCAGGCGGCCGCATGGGTCATCAGTGGCCGATTACCCAGCATGGGTGTCACCGGCTGAAGCGTCCAGCGGCAATGATACCAACAGTGGCCCTGATACCATCGGAGGCCACTACTAATGATGATGAACGACGGCCGCCATTTTGGAAGGGCGGATTGTTAGCGCTAGAAATGGCCTGGCTTGGCCGAGGTTGCTGCAGCCTCGTCAGGACATCGGCGACTGAGTGTGGGCCGCTGATTTTTGGCAGCTCTGCTTAGCAGCACGGATACCAACAACCCAACGATTCATCATCATTGACCGATTTGCCATCTTTGCGGATGCCTGGACGGTTTTAGCATTTTGGGAATTATCGCCTTTGAATAAAACAGCTCTGGCAGGTGGAACTTTGACCTTAGTCGATGACATTATGGGCAGAATTCATCAGCCCAACTTTTATTTCATCTAACTGTTGCCCTACCGCCTTTTGGCCGTTGTCTGTGACTGTTCGGTTTCACCCATCGTCCGCAATACCATCTACTGACCGGAACTTTTCCTCTGCTGTTATTTAGATCTTTATGCATGAAATATACGGCTGCCGAACTTCTTCAACTGCGAGGTTCCCCGCCTCGCAGGAATGGCCATCTGGGTTATCGAGGCCTTAACGAGGGTCTTGGGACCCGGAGAGGTGGCATGCGAGGAAGAAGAATTTATGGGGTTTTGTACATAGGTTTTTAATAAGGGTTTTTAAAGGGAGAGAGAAAGTGGAGGGAGGGAGATCCCGTCGGGAGGTTGGTTCAGTCCCAGTCCCAGTTCACGGCGTTTTTTCATCTGGTCCGAGGGAGGGGGGTGAGGGGTTCGTTCCAGAATTGGAAGTTGGTTCCATCTGTACGGTAAGTGGGAGGGGCAGATATGGCGGAAGCAAGGGGCCGTATCGTTCGTTGGGAGCACGTGTTCGCTGTATAAAAGCGATCGTGTGCTCCGGCCCCCTAGTCTTTCCCCGTTCCCCGGAAGGTCAGGATCCTCAGAGCCCGGGCCTCCGGTTGATGTTGTGCAATGCCCGGTCCGTGGTTAACAAGGCCCCCCTGATTTGCGATCTTATCCAGGGGGAATCCACGGACTTTATGGGCATTACGGAGACCTGGTTGGGTGCAGAAGGGGGGGTGCCCCTAGTTGAACTGTGCCCGCCAGGTTTCCGAGCATTCCATCAGCCAAGGGCCCAGGGTAGGGGTGGAGGGGTGGCGGTTGTAATGAGAGAGGGTCTAGAGCCGAGAGAGACCACTGTTCCTCAGATAGCCGGCTGTGAATCCTTCTTGTGAAGTGGGGCCATAAGAATCAGATGGGTTTGTTGATCGCGTACCTGGCTCCTTGCTACGTGACTACAGCCCTGCCTGAGCTCCTGGAGGTGCTTGCCGGGGTGGCTGTTGAGATCCCCAGACTTTTGGTCATGGGCGATTTCAATCTGCCATCGGCTGGCTTGTCATCAACAGTGGTTCAGGAGTTCCAGGCTTCCATGACGGCCTTGGACCTGATTCAAGTAACTGATGGCCCTACACACACGGGGGATCTGCGCTGGATCTGATTTATATCTCTGGACAGTGGTTTAATGATCTGGTAGTAAGAGATTTAGTGACAATACCGTGTCATGGTCAGATCATTTTCTCCTCCGCCTAGACTTTCAGACCGCTACTCACCACTGCAGGAGACGGAGCTAATGCGTTGGTTCCGTCCCAGGCGCCTGATGGACCCTGAGAGGTTCCAGACGGAGCTTGGGCGTTCCTGAGGATCTTACCCATGGCACGACTGAAGAACTAGTGCGGCCTGGGAACAGGCCGGCTGGGGCTTTGGACCGTGTCGTGCCTTTGACCTCTGACCCGGCGCAGATCTCGATTAGCTCCTTGGTTCTCTGAGGAGCTGAGAGAGATGAAACGCGGAGAAGGCGCCTAGAGAGCACCTGGAGGTCCAGCCGCTCAAGCTGATCGGACACTAGTTAGGTCTTTTCAAAGACCTACCTAGTGGCACTGAGTGGCGTTCGCCTCCTCCTCATTCGTCGGCAGATAACCGCCCGCCGCCCTGTTTGGTGACCGTTCCTTCTTCACCAGGGGACGGGATGACCCACAGGGGCGTGCCGAGGAGTTTAGTGGTTATCTATACGATAAAATCGCTCAACAGGATAGCTTGGACCAAGATTGCGATGATCCAGATGAGATGACTGAGGCTCGTCTTGTTGATGTGGTTTGGGATGAGTTTGATTCTGTGGCTCCCGAGGACATGGACAGGTTGCTGGGGAGGCTGCATGCCACTACATGTTTACTGGACCCGTGCCCCTCCTGGCTGGTGCTGGCCACTCAGGATGTGACACGAGGCTGGCTCCGGGGTATTATAAATGCTTCTTTGATGGTGAGACCCCTCCTCAAGAAGCCTTCCCTGGACCCAGCTGTTTTGGGTAATTATCGTCCAGTCTCCAACCTTCGCTTTGTGGCGAAGGTTGTAGAGAGTGTGGTACGCAGTTCCCTCAGTACCTGGAGGAAGCTGTCTATCTAGACCCGTTCCAGTCCGGCTTCCGGCGGTTATAGCACGGAGACAGCTTTGGTCGCGTTGGTGGATGACCTCTGGAGGGCCAGGGATAGGTTGTTCCTCTGCCCTGGTCCTGTTGGATCTCTCATCGCTTTTGATACCATCGACCATGGTATCCTGCTGCGCCGGTTGGAGGGTTGGGAGTGGGAGGCACCGTTTATCGGTGGTTCTCTCCTACCTCCGGATCGTATGTTGACAGGGGCAGAGATCCCGGGCGCCTCACTTGTGGGGTGCCGATTCTCTCCTCTCCTGTTCAACATCTACATGAAGCCGTTGGCGGGTCATCAGTGGCTTTGGGGTGAGTTATCATCTGTCGCTGATGATACTCAGCTGTACTTTTCCACCCCAGGCCACCCCAAGCTGTCGATGCTGTCCCGTTGTTTGGGCGTGCGGGTCTGGATGGGGAGAAACAGACTCAGACTCAATCCATCCAAGACGGAGTGGCTGTGGATGCCGGCATCCCGGTACAGTCAGCTGCAACCGGCTGACTGTTGGGGCGAGTCACTGGCCCCAACGGAAAGAGTGCGCACATGCGTTCTCCTGGATGAACGGCTGTCGTTTGAAGATCACTTGACGGCCGTCTCCAGGAGAGCTTTTACCAGGTTCGCCTGGTCCGCCAGTTGCGCCTTTCTTGACCGGGATGCCTTATGCACGGTCACTCATGCTCTAAATATTCTCGACTGGATTATTGCAATGCTCTACATGGGGCTACCTTTGAAGTGTACCGGAGACTGCAGTTAGTCCAGAATGCAGCTGCGCTGGTGATTGATTTGCTTAACACCTCTCCTGCAGTCTGCACTGGCTACCTGTGGTCTTCAGGTGCGCTTCAAGGTTTTGGTTACCACCTTCAAAGCTCCATGGCTTAGGGCCCGGGTACTTACGGGACCGCCTGCTGTTTCCACATGCCTCCCACCGACCCGCACGCCTCACAGAGAGGGTCTTCTCAGGGTGCCGCCGCCAAGCAGTGTCGGCTGGCGGCCCCAGGGAAGGTCCTTCTGTGGGAGCACCTACTCTCTGAACGAACTTCCCCGGTTTCAATTGCCTGACCTTGGACCTTCCATGAACTGAAAACTTATTTATTTATACAAGCAGGACTGGCCTGACTTTTTAAATTCTAAATTTAAATTTTAAACTTTTAATGGTAATTTTATTGGGTATTTTTATGGTCAATCGACGGTTTTAATCTGGCCTTTCATTGAATAAGCTTTTTAATGGTTATTTTAATATGTATATTTATTGTTTTAAATGAAGGCTGTACACCGCCCTGAGTCCTTCGGGAGAAGGGCGGTATAGAAGTTTGATAAATAAATAAATAAATAAAAAATAAATAAATAAATTTGCAATTAAAATCTCTGCACGTACTAAAAGAAGAAGGGAAAAATTATACTTGGTTTCAATATGAGCAACTACGTGCTAGATGGAAGGAAGATCAGAAAATTGGTATAGAGCAGAATGAGGGAAATTTGGTAAAGCAAATTAGAAATCAGTCTCAGGAGCATATAAAGAGATTGTATAATGTGTTATTTGAAATAGATTCTGAAAGGGACTTGGTAAAGGACTGTATGATAAAGTGGGCACAAAATTTTCAGGAGCCGATATTATTGGAAACTTGGAAAAAAATTTGGGTTAGAAATGTTAAATTTATGCAGGCACAGAATTTGAGGGAAAATTTTTATAAAATGTTTTATAGATGGCATTTAGATCCTAAGAAATTATCGTGTATGAATCCAGATATGCAAGCAAAATGTTGGAGATGTAATTGTGATGATGCTATATATTTTCATATTTGGTGGACTTGTAAGGATATAAAGGCCTTTTGGATAAAAATTTGGTGGATTTTACAAAATGTTTTGAAAAAGAAGATAAAGTTCCTGCAATTTTTTTTTTGGGAATTATTACGGACTGTACAGTAATTGAGACTAAATTGATTTTAAATCTAATAACAGCAGCAAGATTACTAATAGGACAGTACTGGAAGAAAAAAGAAGTACCTACAATAGAAGAATGGATATTGAAAGTTGCCAATTTGGCTGAGATGGCGAAGATATCAGCCTTTTTGAAAGACAATACGCAAGAAAGATACTTAAAGGAATGGAAAAAATGGATTGACTATATTCAAAGTAGATATCAGACTAAGAGTTATCAGACTGTTTTTGAATGATTATGATGTATTATTTTTGATTGTTTTTGGGGGAAGTTAGGAATTGATGATTGTAGGGGTATAATTAAGTTGGGATGAAATTTTTTTAGCATATGTTTGTTTTATTTTTAACTATACCTTGTGCTCCTTCCGAGAAGTCCGGGGGGGGGGGTTGTGAAGGGAGGGGGGAGGGGAGGGGGGGAAGGGGGGAAGGGGGGGATTTTCTGTAAAACTTTTTTTTAAAAAAACCCCACCAATAGGATCATACACAACTCCTCCCCTCCCAGAAGGTTGTACCCCTTTTTACATATTCGGCATATGTAATCACGCAGGTAGCCAGGGCATTCCCTGTGTCTACTGGACCTGCGTAATTCAGTTTTGGAGGGGAAGCATGCTGGTCGGAGGTGCTTTCTGTTTCTCCCAGCTCTTCCATGGGGC
Organism: Ahaetulla prasina; assembly: GCF_028640845.1. Lineage (NCBI taxonomy): Eukaryota > Metazoa > Chordata > Lepidosauria > Squamata > Colubridae > Ahaetulla > Ahaetulla prasina. The sequence goes on from NC_080545.1 coordinate 40,161,848, forward strand.
CTGTTGTGTCGGATTACTGGTGGCTTCTTCTTTGCTTTCTTTTGGATTACGGGCTGGTTCTTCGTTTGTGGATTTTAATGGCAGTTGAGACTAGCGCTGGGCACCAAAGTCCTCAGGTAAGACCTCCAGTTCCTCTTGGCTTGAGCTAGCTGTTGGCAAATTTTGTTTGTAGTTAGGGACTGGGTTATTCTTTGTTGGCTCAACTTGTTTCCTAAGCTGGTCTATGTGTTTGCGTTCTATCTTCCCGTTTCTCATGTCTACCATGTATGACTTTGGGCCTGTGATCCCTGTCACCCTGCCGGCTACCCATGTGGGGCCCTCAGTGTAGTTTCTGGCGAACACCGGTGTCCCTATCTGGAATTCTCTTGTGTTGCCCCCTTCCCCCTGGTAACCGTCCGGGGAGTAATTGGGATTAAGCCTGTCCAGGGTGCAACGTAGTTTGCAACCCATTAGCAGACTAGCAGGTCAGATAGCCCGTGGGTGGAGAATAGTTTCCGTAGGACCTTATGACTGCCTCTGCAGTGGTGGACTTCATTATTTCTACTTCCAACCACTTAGAGAAGGCATTGACTACAATTAGGAAGGTTTTCCCATGGAAGGGTGCCACGAAATCAATGTGGATGTGGGTCCACGGGCCTCAGAGGCATTCCCATTCCCTGACCGGGGCTGTGCGGGGCGTTGGGTCTGGATTCTTGGCATTGTGGGCATTTTGCTACCCAGTTGATGATGTTTGTATCCATTTGTGGCCACCATAAGTAGCTTCTGGCCAGACCCTTCATCCTCACTATCCCTGGGTGCCCTTCGTGTAACAATTCCAAAACCCTTTCATGCAATGCAGTTGGTACAACAACCCGATTGCCCCACAACAGACAACTCCCTTGCACAGACAGCTCTAGTTGCTTTGTTTTAAAAGATTTAAATTCTCCTGCCACTTGTTCCTTTGTTCCCTCTGGGCCCAACTCATAACAGTTTTCGTAGTAAAGTCTCTTTTCGATGCCCTTGCGACTTCCCCTGAAGTCAACGGTCCTGAGCATAGAGAGTCAATAAGCAGCGCCGGCTTCCCCAGGGTTGGGTCTTCCACCAACTTCGGCAGTGGGCATCTGCTGAGAGCATTGGCATGGCCCAAGTCCTTGCCGGGGTGGTGGACCAACTTGTATGCTGCCAGGAAAAGTGCCCATCGCGTCAGTCTTGGAGACATGGCGATGGGGGTGGGTCAGTCCCCTGCTAACAGTCCCAATAGGGGGCGGTGGTTGGTGACAAAGATAAAAGTCCTCCCGTAAAGATACTCATGGAACTTTCGGACCCTGGCCACCACGGCTAGGGCCTCCCTGTCCAGCTGGCTGTAGTTTCTCTCAGCACTGGACAGGGTTCGGGAGAAGTAGGCAATAGGGGCTTCAGAGCCGTTGGGTAATTGGTGGCTGAGGACTGCGCCCACTCCGAAAGGGGATGCGTTGGAGACAAGTACCAGAGGGAGGGTGCCATTGTACTGGATAACTACGCTGTCCTCTGTGAGAAGTATTTTTATTGCTGCAAACACAGCTTCTTCAGGTTTCCCCCAGACCCAGGGTGTCTTTTTGGCCAAAAGTCTATGAAGCGGTTCTGCTACTGTAGCCTTTTGTTTCAAAAAGACCGCGTAAAAGTTCAAGAGTCCCAGGAAGGCTTGCAATTCCATTTTGTCCCATGGGGTGGGTGCCTCCCTGATGGCCCTAATCTTTGATTCGGTGGGGTGGATGCCTGCTTAGTCAATGCGGTAGCCCAGGAACTTGACTGATGGGACCCCGATTTTGCACTTTTTGAGCTTTAATTGTAGTCCAGCATTCCTAAAGACCACCAGGATTTCTCGCAGCCTGTCTCCCAGTTGCTGATGATTGTCCTCTGACACTAGGACATCATCGAAGTAGGGCACCACCCTGGGTATTCCTTGTAATAGTCTCTCCATTAGGTTCTGAAATAGCCCTGGGACCACGCTGACCCCGAATTGTAACCGGGTGCATTTGAAGGCACCGCTGGGTGTTACAATGGTCTGTGCCTCCGCAGCCATCTACAGGCAACTGTTGGTATGCCTATGCCAAATCCAGTTTTGCAAAGATTTTTCCTGGCCCCAAGGAGTGCAGAAGATGCTGCACAATCGGCACCGAATAGGCGCTCTTCTGTAGGGCCTTGTTAAGAGTCGCTTTATAGTCCACACAGATGTGGATTGACCCGTCAGACTTGATCGGAGTCACTACTGGGGTTTCCCATCTCTCATGGTCAGTGGGAACAAGGATCCCCTGGCAGACTAATTTATCAAGCTCCGCATCTATTTTTGGCTTCAATGCAAAAGAGACCCGTCTGGCTTTCAACCTAATGGGGACGATCCCGGGGTCGAGGTTAAAGGAGATGGGGGTCCTCACATGCTTGCCAAGTGCTCCAGAGAAGACATCCTGGAACTCGTGCAGAAGATCGTGCTTCAGGCTCTGATGGATGGCGTGGCTCCCTTGGACCCCATAGAGCCCCATGCCTAGGGCTCTGATCCAGTCCCATCCCAGAAGGCTCGGTAGGTCACCACGGACGATGGTGACCAGCAGCTTCTTCTTGTAAGGGCCGTAGATGATGTCGACCATGGCGATGCCTACCACGGGGATGCAGTTCCCCTGGTAGTCTCGAACCCGCTGCTCCAGCTGTTCTTTGCGGATGCTCATTAGCAATGTCTTGATGGTTTCCCAGTACATGATTGTGATGGATGATCGGTGTCGATCTCCATCTCGATGGGCTGTCCGTTGATGTCGACTGTTGTGAAGGTCTTGTCCTCCGGGTTGGTGTTGGCTTGGCTGATTTGAACTTGGTTCAATTTCGTGCCTTTTCATTGGTGGCCATTTTGATTGCGCCAGCGCGAGGATGGCTGCTGGCTGGTTGGCTTCCCTTCTGCATGGTTTTTTTGGTGGGAAGGCTGGCTTGCCATGCACACTAGAGCCAAATGTCCCTTTCTTTCACAACAGCAGCAGATCGCGTCTTTGAAACAGCAGCTGTTCCGATGGTGGTTGCTGCCACAACTGGCGCACTCAACCTCGTCATCGCGATTTGCCTGATCGGTCCAGAAAATGGCTTCTTCCTCGATTTCCTCATCCTCGCTCTCGATCCTCGCACCCCATGGTGTATGGGTGCCACGCTTGTCGGTGTGCCCGCCATATTCGGTCATTGTAGGATCTCAGCAGCCTTGCTGGACAGTTTGTGTTCTTTGGCTTCATCAATCATGAGCTGTAGCGTGAGTGGACTTCGAGAGGAGTCGCCTCTGAAGTCACAGATCTTGCACCTCGCAGATTAGCTGCTAGAGGAGCGCGTCGTCCAAGTCCCGATAGTCGCAATGGATGGCTGCTTTTCTCAGGGTGGCGATGTAAGAGCAAATCAGCTCGCCCTTGTGCTGCAGCCACTGTCAGAATTCGTAGTGCTGCTCCAACTTGGACGGTGTGGGTGCATAGTGAGCGTCTCCTTCAGGATGTGCCAGGGCACGGATTGCATCGGTGTCGGCTCCAAGAGTGATTCGGCAACGTCGAATACTGCGGGTCCACAGTGGTGTAGGAAGTAGGCTCTTTTCCGATTGTCTGGGAGCCCCTGGAAATCATTGGCCTCGAGGAAACAGTCAAATTGGGCCATGTACGATCCCCATTTCTGTTGGCTGCATCGAAAGGGGCCAGTGCGTTGTAGGTGGCTGCCATCTCGGTGTCTCGGCTTCAGCGTGGGTCGATCAGCCTGGCTGGAAATCTTCTTGTCGGAAGTTCCTTGGTCGGTCCGTTCAGCTCTATTGTGCCAGCCTTCATCACCAGTGTTAGATCAGGCAATTGAGGAGGCACGAGACCAAGTGAGTGACAACAGCTCTTTAATATAGTGTGAGACTTCAGCAAAGGGCACCAGCCGTGGTGCCCTTTATATACACATCTGGCTGTGGCACCAGCCAATCAAAATCGTTTATTTTCCCGCCTCAAAACCCATCAATAGGATCATAAACAACACCAACATGCGTTTCCAGTGCACTCCTCTATCCCAAAGTGGGATTAAGTGGAGGGTAGGAGGAAGGGAGCAGGGAGCAGGGGGAAGGGTAGGAGGGCTTCTAGGATGAGAAGCCCAGCTGGTTTTCCTTTTGGTGTGGGGCTGGGGGAAGACCCAATAAAAAACTAATTTTTCCCCATCCAATAAATGGGGAAAATAAAGGCCTGATGGTCCAGAGTCCAAAAAGAGGGGTGGGATCTGTTCATCAGTGGATCAAAGAGGAAATCAGTCAAAATTTGGATGGGAGGCTATTCAGAGAGGGATCTGCCGGGTCTCTTCTTCCCTCCCCCTTAGAAGTGGAATAAAAGTAGGTGGTGTGTGTGTGTGTGTGTGTGTGTGTGTGTGCGCACGTGCGTGTGTGTGTGTGTATGTAGAAATAACAGCTCAGGATAGTTTCAGTCAGAGACAACAGCTGCTGTTATTTTTGCTGAGAGTTTCTAAGCTACACAGCTTTCTTTAATAAATACTACTGGTAACAATAACAAACCATAATATCCAGAATTAAAGAAAGGAAGGTGAAATCAGGAGGAAGGGAGTTAAAAACAGAGGATGGGGAGGGAGGGAGGGAGGGAGGGAAGGAAGGAAGGAAGGAAGGAAGGAAGGAAGGAAGGAAGGAAGGAAGGAAGGAAGGAAGGAAGAAGTCAGTTTCATCTCTGTACCCATCAAGCATTCCATGTGCTGGTTTCTCTTCCCCACCCCCATTTGCTGTTCTAGCACACTTTCCTTTCCTTTGATATAACAGGTAAAAGTCTTTAAATTACCTGGGATCTAAACTTTAGTTGTTCTTTAAATCTTAATTTCTCCAGAGGGGCTCAAATAGTTGAAAGGAGAGGGGGGGGCAGGTGGGGAAAATAATTTAACATCCGGTTCTCTGTCCTAATGACCAGCTGGGTAGGTGTGGCTGGGGTGTGTGTCATGTGACTGAGTAGGAGTGAGTGATGTCAAGTTGGCCACGCCACTCAGGTTTTGTGGCTCCCAGTGTTTTCTTTTCTGTGGTAAATGACTCTTGAATGTTTAAGATTGCTGACCCCTGTCCTAGGCAGAGATTTAAGTTACAATAGGCCAAGTCACCAACTTTTATTCTGTGACTAATTAGTCATAGAAGCTATTTCCTTCATCCCTTGTAACAGTTTAGAAGAATGTTTATGACTACAAATATGACAGACAGCTGCTAATTGCTTTATGTACATTGTTACATAAATAAAATGTATTCCAGCCTCATATTATTGGATAGGCATATGTATACACTATACACCAACACACGTGTGTGTGTGTGTGTGTGTGTGTGTGTGTGTGTGGATATAAAAATTTGTTTTCTGAGGTTTTCGCGGGTGTTTGTACGTAGGTCTTTGGTTATTCGGGTTTTCTCCCACGTAAAATTGGAAGTGTCTTGGCGACATTTCGACGAAGTCTCATTCGTCATCTTCAGGCTTCAGCTTCGTGCTTCTGGGAGCAATGTGTGATCGCAGCTGTTTCTTCCTTTTAATTGTTATTTTTTATTTTTTTTTATTTTTATTTACATTTATATCCCATCCTTCTCCGAAGACTCAGGGCGGCTTACAGTGTGTAAGGCAATAGTCTCATTCTATTTGTATATTTACAAAGTCAACTTATTGCCCCCCCAACAATCTGGGTCCTCATTTTACCTACCTTATAAAGGATGGAAGGCTGAGTCAACCTCGGGCCTGGTGGAACTAGAACCTGCAGTAATTGCAGGCAGCTGTGTTTTAATAACAGGCTATCTTACAGCCTGAGCCACCATGGCCCCTTTGAACTGACTGGGTGGGAGCTTGGCTGTGCTCTGATTGGATGGGGTTTTTTTGTGCTCTGATTGGCTGGGGGTGTGTCCTGTTTGGGTGGGGGCTTAGTTGTGCTCAGATTAGTCTGTGTTGCAGGGGGATTTGAGCTGGTGAGCTGCATTGCTGTTGTTTGGCTTTGTGGTTGTGGTCATGCTACATCTTCATAGTGGGTGTCAGTCTGCTGCATGTATGGATTGGAGAGGTTTGAAATGGCTAATGTTGCAGCTGTGGTCTGGCTTCTGTTCCTTGGTTGTGCTTCATGATCAGTGTGGGTTTGGGTCTGCTTTCTGGGTGGATGTGTGGTGGTGACATCCTGTGTGGAACTCGTGAGTGTGGGTCTGGTGTCATTCCTCGTGTTAGGGACTCATTTGTCAATAAGGGTGGGTTTCCAAATGGCTGGTAGGCGGGAGGTATCATCTCGTTTGTTCATGCTGTGTGGGTGTATTTATTTATTTATTTATTTATTTATTTATTTATTTATTTATTTATTTATTTATTTATTTTTAATTAAACTTCTATACCGCACCATCTCCCGCAGGACTCAGGGCGGTTCACAGCCATGTTTAAAATACAACAATATAATAAATAACAATATAAAAACAATTAAAACCAAATATTTGATGGCCGAATCACTAAAATGGTAAAACCGATTTAAAACCCATTTAAAATTTCACTAAAATATTTCGTAGGCTAGTCCAGCTCGCTGGAATAGTAAGGTCTTCAGCTCACGTTTGAAGGCCCGGAGGTCGGGGAGTTGTCGTAACCCCAGAGGAAGCTCGTTCCACAGGGCCGGTGCTGCCACAGAGAAGGCCTTCCCCCTGGGAGTCGCCAACCTACATTGTTTGGTCAACGGCACCCTGAGGAGGCCCGCTCTGTGGGAGCGCAAAGGTCGTTGGGAGGCAATCAGCAGCAGAAGGCGGTCTCGTAGATATCCCGGTCCTAAGCCATGGAGCACTTTAAAGGTGGTAACCAAAACCTTGAATTGCACCCGGAAGGCCACTGGCAGCCAGTGCAGGCCGCACAGGATAGCTGTTAAGTGGGAGCAACGCGGTGCTCCCTCTATCACCCGCGCGGCCGCATTCTGGACTAGCTGGAGCCTCCTGGTGCTCTTCAAGGGGAGCCCCATGTAGAGAGCATTGCAATAGTCTAGGCGGGAAGTGACGAGGGCGTGAGTGACCGTGCGTAAGGCGTGCCGGTCAAGGAAGGGGCACAACTGGCGGATCAGGTGGACCTGATAAAATGCTCCCCTGGCGACGGCTGTCAACTGTTCCTCTAAGGACAGCTGATCGTCCAGGAGAACGCCTAAGTTGCGCACTCCTCCCCTGGTGGTCAGTACTTCCCCCCCAACAGTCAGCGATGGTGTAAGCTGACTGTACCGGGACGCCGGAACCCAAAGCCACTCTGTCTTGGAAGGGTTGAGACGGAGCCTGTTCCTCCCCATCTAGACCCGCACAGCCTCAAGACACCGGCCCATCACCTCGACGGCTTCGTTGTGGTGGTTCGGGGTGGAAATGTACAGCTGAGTATCATCAGCGTACAGATGATAATCCACCCCAAAACCATGGATAACCTCACCCAGCAGCTTCATATAGATGTTGAACAGGAGAGGCGAGAGAACAGACCCCTTGGGTTCAATCTCTGCCCTCCTGCCAACACCGTCTGCGAACAGTCAGAGAGATAGGAGGAGAACCACCAAAATACGGTGCCTTCCACCCCCAATCCCTCCAACCGCCGCAGCAGGATACCATGGTCGATGGTATCAAAAGCCGCCGAGAGATCTAACAGAACCAGGACAGAGGAATATCCCCTGTCCCGGGCCCTCCAGAGGTCATCCACCAACGCGACCAAAGCCATCTCGGTGCTGTATCCGGGTCTGAAACCGGACTGGAATGGGTCCAGATAGACAGTTTCCTCCAGGTATTGAGGAAGCTGATATGCCACCACACTCTCAACAACCTTCGCCAAAAAGCGAAGGTTGGAGACTGGACGATAGTTCGCTAATACAGCTGGGGCCAGGGAGGGCTTCTTGAGGAGGGGCCTCACCACCGCCTCTTTCAAGGTGACAGGGAAAATGCCCCCAGCAAAGAAGTGTTGGTAACTCCCAGGAGCCAGCCTCGTGTAACCTCCCATGTGGCCAGTACCATCCAGGAAGGACACAGGTCCAATAAACATGTGGTGGGATTCAACCTAACCAACAACCTGTCCATGTCATCAGGAGTCACAGGATCAAACTCAGCCCAGATAACACTCTCAAGACTTGTCCCCGCCATCCCACCCGGATCTATCTAATCAGTGTCCAGTCCATCCCGAATCTGAGCGATTTTATCAGACAGATACTGTACAAAATCCTCAGCACACCCCTGTAAGGGGTCCTCCCAAGCCTCCTGCGTAAGCAGGGAGCAGGTCACCCTAAACAGGGTGGCTGGGCGATTATCTGCTGATGCGATGAGTGCGGAGAAATAATTATGTTTCGCCACCCTGGTCGCCCTAGGTAGGTCTTAATATATGACCTCACTAGTGTTCGGTCAGGTTCGGAGTGGCTGGACCTCCAAGCGCTCTCTAAGCGTCTTTTCCGGCACTTCATCTGTCTCAGCTCCTCATTATACCAAGGAGCTGGTCAAGTTCGTTGCCGGGTCAGAGGCCGCAAAGGCATGATGCGGTCTAAGGCACCAGCCGCCGCCTCCTCCCAGACGGCAACCAGTTCCTCGGCCGAGCCGTGGGCTAAGTCCCTCGGAAATGGCCCAAGCTCCGTCAGAAACCTATCTGGGTCCATCAGGCGCCTGGGACGGAACCATCGAACCGGTTCTGTCTCCCTGCAGTGAGGTGTAGCAGTTCGAAAGTCTAGCTGAAGGAGTAAATGATCTGACCATGACAGGGGTTGGGATATTAACTCCCCTAATTCCAGATCATTTAGCCACTGTCCCGAGACAAAAATCAAGTCCAGTGTGTTACCCCCGGTGTGGGTGGGGCCGTTAACTACCTGGGTCAGGTCCAAGGCCGTCATGGAAGCCATGAACTCCCAAGCTACCGTTGAAGATTTGCCCGCCGACGGCAAGTTGAAATCCCCCATAACCATAAGTCTGGGGGTCTCAACCGCCGTCCCGGCTATCATCTCCAGCAGCTCGGGCAGGGCTGCCGTTACGTAGCAAGGAGCCAGGTACGCAATCAGCAAGCCCACCTGCACCCCACGGCCCCACCTCACTAGGAGGGTTTCACAACCAGCTATCTGCAGGACAGCGACCTCCCTCAGTTCCAGACTCTCGTTAACGACAACTGCTACCCCCCCACCCCTACCCTGGGCCCTCGGCTGATGGAATGCGCGGAAGCCTGGTGGGCACATCTCAGTAAGGCGAACCCCCCCTTCTGCGCCCAACCAGGTCTCCGTAATGCCCATTAGGTCCGCTCCCCCCTCTTGAATAAGATCGAATATGAGGGGGGCCTTATTCATAACGGACCTGGCATTGCATAACATCAATCGAAGGTCCAGGTTCCGAGGGATATAACCACCCGGGGCATGAATGAAGTATAGGGGCCCAGAGTGCAGAATCGCTTTCAAACAGCGAGAGCGCACTCCCCAACTTGATACGAGCCCCTGCTTCCGCCATACCTGCCCCTCCCACGTACCGTGCAGATGGAAATGCCCATACATGGTCGAGCCTTAACCTCTTCCAAGACCTCCAATTTACAGACCTCCAAATCGTGAACCTTAGAAGGGACCAGCCTAACCCCCTGTGGGCATGCCCCCCACCCCTACCCTGGGCCCTCGGCTGATGGAATGCGCGGAAGCCTGGTGGGCACATCTCAGTAAGGCGAACCCCCCCTTCTGCGCCCAACCAGGTCTCCGTAATGCCCATTAGGTCCGCTCCCCCCTCTTGAATAAGATCGAATATGAGGGGGGCCTTATTCATAACGGACCTGGCATTGCATAACATCAATCGAAGGTCCAGGTTCCGAGGGATATAACCACCCGGGGCATGAATGAAGTATAGGGGCCCAGAGTGCAGAATCGCTTTCAAACAGCGAGAGCGCACTCCCCAACTTGATACGAGCCCCTGCTTCCGCCATACCTGCCCCTCCCACGTACCGTGCAGATGGAAATGCCCATACATGGTCGAGCCTTAACCTCTTCCAAGACCTCCAATTTACAGACCTCCAAATCGTGAACCTTAGAAGGGACCAGCCTAACCCCCTGTGGGCATGCCCCCCCCACCCCGAAACCCATTATTTGATTTAGTTAAAAATTTACAGAAAAATGAATTTAAAAACCTCCTTAACCCTTTCTTAGAAGCATGCCACCTCTCGGGATTCCAAAATCCGTCATCGAGGTAGGCCCTCGATAGAGAGGAGGGCCACACCCGTGAGAGGGGGCATCTCACAGTGCAAGAAGCTGGTTTTTCTATCTCGATGGCTTCTCTGATTATTATGTTGTTAAAGTGTTCAGTTTTGGTGATAGTTCTGATCTTTTTAAAGTCAATTATCATGTCCTTTGGCTTTAAGGTGTTGGACCAGGGAAGAAATTGGTTCCTCTTTTTTGACTGAGTTCTTGTGTTCTTCAATGCGTGCACTTATTCTTCTGTTGGTTTGTCCAATGTATGTGGTGGGGCAGGCGGTGCATGGGATTTCATATACTCCTTGATTTTCTAACTCAATTTTGTCTTTGGGGTTTCTTAGGATGGTGGATATTTTTCGGTTTGTGCAGAATGTTGTCTTGATGTTGTGTCAGAATCTTGCTGATTCTGTCCGTGATGCCTTTTATATATGGGAGGAGGGCTGTGCCGTTTTCTTGTTCTCTGTCTTGGATTTTAGTGGGGGGTTCTTTTTTGGATTAGCTTGGTAATCTTATTTCTTTGGAATCCATTGGATGTTAGTACGTTAGTGAGAGTGTGTAGTTCGTTTTTTAGGTGTTGTTCGTCAGCTAAGCGTTTTGTTCTGGAGATGAGTGTCTTGGCTACGGAGTTGATCTGTGCTGGGTGGTGGTGTGAGAGTGCGTGCAGATAGCGGTTTGTGTGTGCTTTCTTCTGGTAGATGGGAGCCATTGGGTTTCCTGTAGACTAAGACATCCAGGAAGGGAAGTTGGTTGTTAACTTCTGTTTCCATGGTGAACTGTATTTTGGGGTGTAGGCTATTGAGGTGTGTGAGGAAGTTGTCAAGTTTTTCTTTCCCGTGTGGCCAGATTATGAAGGTGTCGTCTACGTATCTGAGCCAGAGTTTGGGTTTGTGATCAGATTTTTCTAGAGCTTGGGTTTCAAAATGTTCCATGTAGAGGTTGGCAATGACAGGTGAGAGGGGTGATCCCATGGGTGCTCCTTCTATTTGTTTATATTTTTGTCCATTATAGATGAAGTATGTGTTGGATAGGCAGTGGTGGTCAGCTCTAGGATGTGCTTGGGGGGGTTATTGTTGTGACCCAGGTTCCTGGACCCAGACTCCTGGACTCGGATGATTCAGAAAATGAGGGAGAAGACCTGGCAAGCCCTGCTTCTCTTGAGCCCTCTCCCTCCCTGGCACCCACTCAGAGGGAGGGCCAAGCCTGATTCTCCCGGCTTTCTTCTGATTTGGCAACGCCCCAAGAACAGTTTTGGAGGGACGCAAGGTTACGAAGGCTTGATCGGCGCAGCAGCGGAAGAGTTGGGACAAAGCCAAGTCATAATTGTCATGCAGTGACATCTGCAGAGACTATAAATAGGAGGCGGACTTCCTGGTTTTTTGTCTCGGACAAAACAATGAATTTGGCGCAAGCTAATTCATGGAGGGAAGAATATATTCGTGAGTAATTCTGGCCTTATCTATAATTTCCTCGTTATCTCCAGAAACTTGGCAGGCCCGTGGGTAGACGTGGCCAGGACATGTATCTATGTAAATAAAAGGAAAAAAGGAAGGCCTCTGACGGACTCTTTGCTGGGAGTATTGGGGAAGGAAACAGAACATTTTGTCCGAGACCTGACTAAAACATCTTCCACCAAAGATGGATCAGCAGCAGGTACAGCAGCAGTTAGAGCAGCTACGCGGCTAATCAACAGCTCCAGCAGCAAGTGGCTCACTTGGCAGGCCAACTTGCTGCCAGGAATGTGCCTGCAGCCCCCATCCTCCCACCTCCTCCTCGCCGCAAGTGCCCGATAACCGTGCGGATAAGTTTTCTGGGCAGCCTGAGATGTTCCCGACCTTCTTGGGACAGTGCCAGCTCTACATGGCTATGAGGCCAGAGGATTTCCCAGATGACCGGGCTAAGGTGGCCTTCGTGATTAACCTTCTTTCCGGCTCGGCTGCTCGATGGGCCACGCCTCTTGCTCCAGGACAGCCCCTGCTGGCGGACCAACAGCGTTTTGGCAGCACCTCGCACCATGTATGAGGACCCGTTCGAATGCTGGCGGCAACCAGGCGCCTTAAGGAACTCCGTCAAGGGAAACGCCCCTGCAGGAGTACATCGCGAATTTCGTCTTTTGTGCCAGGACTCTGACTGGAATGATGCAGCGCTGGTGGACGCGTTCAGGAGGGACTCTCAGAGGAATTGCAAGACGAGCTGGCCCGTGGAGGCGCGCGGACCCTCGACAACTTGGTGCCTTTGTCTCCGCCTCGATGCCCGTCTGCAATGGCGACCGTCCGTCGCACCCCGGGACCCTCCGTCGACATCTGCACCCCACTTCCTGCACCACCAGCACCCAGGGTCGCCCCGTTTTGTAACCGCTGCGGAAGAGCCCATGGAGTTGGGGCGGCCAGACCTCGCCTAACAGCCCAGGAGCGGAACCGAGGCGCCAAGGGGATTGTGCCTGTACTGTGGGAGCCAGCCGCCGCGCTTCTTGCCCCAGAAAGCGAAGTGGGGCACGACGCCGTCCCGAATCACAGCGTGACCAATCGGAAGCGGGCAGGCCCGACCTGGGAAACCCTAGGTCGGGCACGTACTAAGCCCCACTGGGCGTTGCGGAAGTAGACTCTGGGCCCCTCGGCATCTGATTCTGGACACACGGATATGGTTGGGGAACCAGTCGGACGGGCTCCAGGCGCATGCGCTGGTGGACTCAGGGCCACAACAAACTTTATGGACCAGGCCTTTGTGACCCAGTTTGCGGTCCCGTGGTTCCGTGGACCCTCCGATGCGGTAGAGACAATTGATGGACGAGAACTGGTGTCCGGCCCCATTAAATTCGCCACCCAGCCTTTGCGCCTGGCTATTGGGGACCATGAGGAGGCGATCCAGTTTTATGTCACGGCGGACCTTCATTTTCCTTGGTCCTTGGGTTGGCCTGGCGGACCCACGATCCTCAGGTGGCCTGGTCGCGAACGCCATCTCTTTCCCGAGTCTGCAGTGCGTCGATCACATCCGCCACACCTGTGCCGGCCAGAACGTCCCACCGCTGCCATCACCTTGCCTCCTGAGCTGGCGGACTTCGCCCGGCGTGTTCAGCGAGAAGGAGGCGGACCGACTACCCGCGCCGGCCCCTCGATTGCCCGTGGACCTTCTGCCCAACGCACCACTGCCTGTGGGACGCCTGTATTCCATGTCGGAGCCCGAGTTGGCGCCCTCAGGGACTTCCTGGACAAAAACCTGGCCCGAGGGTTCATCCGCCTTCAAAGTCCCTCTCTCGGCCCCGGTCCTCTTTGTGAAGAAGAAGACAGGGACTTGCGCCTATGCTGTGATTACCGCCGGCTAAACGCCATTACGGTGCGGAATCGCTACCCCTGCCGCTCATCCGGAGCTACTGGAAAGGTTGCGGGAGGCCACGATCTTCACCAAGCTCGATCTCCGGGGCCTACAACCTGGTGCGGATACGAGAAGGAGGCGAATGGAAGGCGGCATTCGGCACCCGATACGGACACTACGAATACACTGTCATGCCATTTGGGTTGACCAATGCTCCGCCGTTTTCAGCACTTCATGAACGACGTGTTCCGAGACATGTTGGATCGGTTCGTGGTTATCTACCTCGACGACATCCTGATTTACTCCCGGTCCAGGAAAGCCACCTTCGACACGTCAGTCTGGTTCTGCAACGCTATGGAGCAACAACTCAATGCGAAACTGGAGAAATGCGTCTTCTTCCGGACTTCCATAGAATTCCTCGGGCATATCATCTCGCCCGAGGCATAGCCATGGACCCATGTAAAGTAGAAGCTTTGTGTAGCTGGGAAGCCCTCGTCGGGTGAAGGATGTTCAGCGCCTACTGGGCTTCGCCAACTACTACCGGACCTTCATCCCGGGCTTCGCCACACTGACAGCTCCACTTACCCAGCTCCTCAGGAAGAAGGTTGCATTCGGTGGGGTCCCCGCAGCAAGAAGCATTCACAGCCCTCAAGAAAGCCTTCGTCACGGAACCCGTCCTGAGGCATCCCGACCCGCTCCGGCCTTTTGTGGTGGAAACGGGCGTCAATGTGGCTCTGGGAGCGGTGCTGCTACAGGCTCCGGCGAATGGCGGCACACTTTTTCCTGCGCTTACTACTCCGGAAACTCAACCCTTCCGGCGCAACTACACTATCTGGGAAAAAGAGTTGCTGGCTATCAAGGCTGCATTCGAGGCTTGGCGACACCATCTGGAGGGCCCGACATCAGGTGGAGGTCGAGCGGACCATCGGAATCTCGAGCACCTCACCACAGCTCGGAAGTTGAACCAGCGGCAGATCCGGTGGTCGTTGTTTTGCCGGTTCAACTTCGCGTGACCTACATTCCCAGCGGTCACAACCGGAGGGCGGATGCCCTGTCCAAGCCAGAGTACCTCTGCGCCAAGGACCCCTTCCTCCACGGACAGTGCTGCGGCAGAAGCCTTGGCCGCAGCACGGGAGCCAGTGGACTTGCGGGCCCAGGTGCGAGGCGCAGCGCCAGGGCGCCTGGTCGCAGCAAAGGAGGCGGAGGTGGGCCCCGTCTCCTTGGACCTTGGAGGAGGACTTACTCAAGTTTGGGCGATTATATGTGCCCACAGGACCACTCCGAGCCCTCGTCATGACCCAGTGCCACGACAACCCTGCAGCAGGACATTTTGGGTTCTTCAAGACCCTCCACCTGGTGACACGGACCTTTGGTGGCCCAGTGCGGCATGATATACATGCCTCGTGACATCCTGCGTACCGTGCCGGCAAGCCAAGACCGCCACGGGGCCCCTCCCGGCTCCTCCAGCCCTTGCCGACACCCGACAGACCCTGGGGCGATCTCTATGGATTTCCTGACAGACCTGCCGCCGTCCTCTGGGTTCACCACGGTGCTGGTGGTGGTGGACATGCTCACCAAGATGGCACACTTCATCCCATGCCGCGGACTGCCCACAGCCGCAAAACGCCCGCCTCTTTCTGCAGCACATCTTCCGCCTCCATGGTCTACCGGACAGGGTGGTTTCGGACCGGAGTTCAGTTCACAGCCCGCTTCTGGAAGAGCCTGATGGCGCGTTGGAGGTGCAGGTATGTCTGTCGTCATCGCACCATCCGGAGACCGGCGGGGTACAGAGAAGGTCATCGGTATACTGGAACAGTATCTCCGTTGCTTCATCAACCAGCAACAGGACAACTGGGCTGACTACCTGTCCCTGGCGGAGTTTGCTTTTAACAACTCTCAGCACACCTCTACTCAGATGACCCGTTCTTTGCCAATGTGGGTACCATCCGCTCTTCCTCTGGCACCACGGACTCTCCTGTTCCCGAACGCAGACCTTCCTGACGGAATTGCATGCGGTCCAACAGTTGGTACGCCAGCAGCTGAATCGGGCAAAGGAGGACTACAAGCGTCCGCCGACCGCTCCCGACGGGCAACGCCCGCTGGCAGTTGGAGACCGGTGTGGCTCTCCACCAAACACCTCCCGTCCGACCGCCCGGTAAAGTTGGACCACCGATTCATCGGCCCGTTCCCTGTCGAGGCAGTCATCAACCCGGTAGCCTACCGACTGACCTGCCACGATCCATGCGGATCCACCCGTTTTCACGGTCCCTTCTGGTTCCTGAGGCCACACGAGTCCCCTTCGGTGCCCAACAGCACCGTCACTGTCGCTGAGGACGGATCTGAGGAATCTGAAGTCCACAGCGTCTGAGACTCTCGCTGGCTAAAGGTCGTTTCCAATATTTGATCGCGTGGAAGGGATACGGGACTGATTTCTCCTGGGTAGATGCCTCCGACGTTCATGCCCCTGACCTGGTGCAGGCCTTCCATGAGCAGAACCCAGCCCGACCGCATCCCGATCGTCAGCCCCGGGGGAAGGGCCCTGCGGTGAGGGATAGTGTTGTGACCCAGGTTCCTGGACCCAGACTCCTGGACTCGGATGATTCAGAAAATGAGGGAGAAGACCTGGCAAGCCCTGCTTCTCTTGAGCCCTCTCCCTCCCTGGCACCCACTCAGAGGGAGGGGCCGGCGGGGCCTGATTCTCCCGGGCTTTCTTCTGATTTGTAGCGCAAGAACAGTTTTGGAGGGACGCAAGGTTACGAAGGCTTGATCGGCGTGCGCAGCAGCGGAAGAGTTGGGACAAAGCCAAGTCATAATTGTCATGCAGTGACATCTGCAGAGACTATAAATAGGAGGCGGGACTTCCTGGTTTTTTGTCTCGGACAAAACAATGAATTTGGCGCAAGCTAATTCATGGAGGGAAGAATATATTCGTGAGTAATTCTGGCCTTATCTATAATTTCCTCGTTATCTCCAGAAACTTGGCAGGCCCGTGGGTAGACGTGGCCAGGACATGTATCTATGTAAATAAAAGGAAAAAAAAGGAAGGCCTCTGACGGACTCTTTGCTGGGAGTATTGGGGGAAGGGAAACAGAACAGTTATATTTGTTTTGGATCACTGTCAAGGCTTCTTTGATTGGCACTTGGGTGAAGAGGGATATGACATCAAAGCTCACGAGTAGGTCGCTGGGCTGTAAGTTTTGTTTTTTTATGATCTCTGTGAACTGGAATGAGTTTTTTACATGTGAGGTGATGGATTCTGCATAGTGCTGTAGTTGTTTGGTGAGAAATTTGGCTAGGTTTTGTAGAGGTGAGCCTATGGAGCTGACTATGGGTCTAAGTGGGGTTCCTTCTTTGTGTATCTTGGGGAGACCATAGAGCTTAGGGCATCTGGATGATTTCTCTCTGGGAATGATTCTTTGTTGGATTTCTTCGCTGATGGGGGAGGCTTTTATTTTGGATCTAGTGGATTTTTCTAGGTAGGTGGTGGGGTCTGTGTTTAGGGGTTTGTATGCAGGGTTTTGGAGTAGGTTGGTTAATTTGGTTTGGTAGTCAGATGTGTTCATAACCACCGTGGCGTTGCCCTTGTCTGCGGGTAAAATTATTATGCTGGTGTCTTTTTTCAGGTTAAGTAGTGCTGTCTGTTCCTCTTTGGGTAAGTTGCTTTTGGGTGGCTTGCTGGTGCAGAGGATGTTGGTGATTTCGAGTCTGATTTTGTTAGCGTCGTTGGGGTTGATTTACGTCAGGCTGGTTTCAACTCCGCATATTATTTATTTATTTATTTAATCATATTTGTATACCGCCCTATCTCCCGAGGGACTCAGGGCGGTTAACAGGCACTTAAAAACACATAAATACAGAGTAAAAACAATTAAAAAACTTATTCTAAAAGCCAAAATTTAAAATATAAAATAAAACCCAGTTTAAAACCCATAAATTTAAAATCTAACTCAGTCCTCAAAATAAATAAGTGTGTTTTAAGCTCGCGGCGGAAGGTCCGAAGGTCCGGAAGCTGACGAAGTCCTGGGGGTAGTTCGTTCCAGAGGGTGGGAGCCCCCACAGAGAAGGCCCTTCCCCTGGGCACCGCCAGATGACATTGCCTCGCTGACGGCACCCTGAGGAGACCCTCTCTATGAGAGCGCACGGGTCGGTGAGAGGTATTCGGTAGCAGTAGGCGGTCCCGTAAGTAACCCGGCCCTATGCCATGGAGCGCTTTGAAGATGGTCACCAAAACCTTGAAGCGCACCCGGAAGGCCACAGGTAGCCAGTGCAGTCTGCGCAGGATAGGTGTCATGCGGGAGCCATGAGGGGCTCCCTCTATCACCCGCGCAGCCGCATTCTGGACTAACTGCAGCCTCCGGATGCCCTTCAAGGGGAGCCCCATGTAGAGAGCATTGCAGTAATCCAGGCGAGACGTCACGAGTGCGTGAGTGACCGTGCATAGGGCATCCCGGTCTAGAAAGGGGCGCAACTGGCGCACCAGGCGAACCTGGTAGAACGCTCTCCTGGAGACGGCCGTCAAATGATCTTCTAGAGACAGCCGTTCATCCAGGAGGACGCCTAAGTTGCGCACCCTCTCCATCGGGGCCATGACTCACCACCGACAGTCAGCCGCGGACTCAGCTGACTGTACCGGGATGCCGGCATCCACAGCCACTCTGTCTTGGAGGGATTGAGCTTGAGCCTGTTTCTCCCCATCCAGACCCGTACGGCTTCCAGACACCAGGACAGCACTTCGATAGCTTCGTTGGGGTGGTCCGGTGTGGAAAAGTACAGCTGGGTGTCATCCGCGTACAGCTGGTACCTCACACCGAAACCACTGATGATCTCACCCAGCGGCTTCATGTAGATGTTGAACAGAAGGGGCGAGAGGATCGACCCCTGCGGCACCCCACAAGTGAGGCGCCTCGGGGCCGACCTCTGCCCTCCTGTCAACACCGTCTGTGACCGGTCGGAGAGATAGGAGGAGAACCACTGATAAACGGTGCCTCCCACTCCCACTCCCTCTAACCGGCGCAGCAGGATACCATGGTCGATGGTATCGAAAGCCGCTGAGAGGTCTAATAGGACCAGGGCAGAGGAACAACCCTTATCCCTGGCCCTCCAGAGATCATCCACCAACGCGACCATATAATGGTTTCGGTGGGGATGTATTTGGGAGTGACTGCAAAGTTGAATCCTTTGGAAAGGACATCAGTTTCAGCTTTGATGAGGATCCTATCTGAGATGTTATGCACTGTTTGTTTCATGTGTGGCTGTGAGGGGGGAGGGGTTTGTTTCTGGCATTCTGGAAGGTGTGACGGCACCTTCATAATCTGGCCACACGGGAAAGAAAAACTTGACAACTTCCTCACACACCTCAATAGCCTACACCCCAAAATACAGTTCACCATGGAAACAGAAGTTAACAACCAACTTCCCTTCCTGGATGTCTTAGTCTACATGAAACCCAATGGCTCCCTAGGACACACCATCTACCAGAAGAAAACACACACAAACCGCTATCTGCACGCACTCTCACACCACCACCCAGCACAGATCAACTCCGTAGCCAAGACACTCATCCCCAGAACAAAACGCTTAGCTGACGAACAACACCTAAAAAACGAACTACACACTCTCACTAACGTACTAACATCCAATGGATTCCAAAGAAATAAGATTACCAAGCTAATCCAAAAAGAACCCCCCACTAAAACCAAGACAGAGAACAAGAAAATGGCACAGCCCTCCTCCCATATATAAAAGGCATCACGGACAGAATCAGCAAGATCCTCCACAAACACAATATCAAGACAGCATTCTGCACAAATCGAAAAATATCCACCATCCTAAGAAACCCCAAAGACAAAATTGAGTTAGAAAATCAAGGAGTATATGAAATCCCATGCACCGCCTGCCCCACCACATACATTGGACAAACCAACAGAAGAATAAGTGCACGCATTGAAGAACACAAGAACTCAGTCAAAAAAGAGGAACCAACTTCTTCCCTGGTCCAACACCTTAAAGCCACAGGACACGATATTGACTTTAAAAAGACCAGAACTATCACCAAAACTGAACACTTTAACAACAGAATAATCAGAGAAGCCATCGAGATAGAAAAACGCCTACACAGCATGAACAAACGAGATGATACCTCCCGCCTACCAGCCATTTGGAAACCCGCCCTTATTGACAAACGAGTCCCTAACATGAGGAATGACACCAGACCCACACTCACGAGGTCCACACAGGATGTCACCACCACACATCCACCCAGAAAGCAGACCCAAACCCACACTGATCATGAAGCACGACCAAGGACCAGAAGCCAGACCGCAGCTGCAACATTAGCCATTTCAAACCCCTCCAATCCATACATGCAGCAGACTGACACCCATTATGAAGATGTAGCACGACCACAAACACGAAGCCAAACAACAGCAATGCAGCTCACCAGCTCAAATCCCCCTGCAACTCAGACTAATCTGAGCACAACCAAGCCCCCACCCAAACAGGACACACCCCCAGCCAATCAGAGCACAAAAAACCCCCATCCAATCAGAGCACAGCCAAGCTCCGACCCAATCAGTTCAAATTCCCACTAACAGTTAAAAGGAAGAAACAGTTGCGATCACACATTGCTCCCAGAAGCACGAAGCTGAAGCCTGAAGATGACGAATGAGACTTCGTCGAAACGTCGCCAAGACACTTCCAATTTTACGCGGGAGAAAACCCGAATAACCAAAGACCTACATACAAACACCCACGAAAACCTCAGAAAATAAATATATATATAGTGTACACATATATGTATATTTATACATACAATTTATACAGTATATAAAATAATTAATACTTTAGTAATTTTAATAAATATAGTCAGAGCAATGACTGGAATTATTGATTAATATTAGATATTAAGTATTAGTAATTAAAATGGAAGAACAAATATCCACAACACTTACATTTGTGAAATTATTTTTATTACTTATGCAGGGTAGAAAATTATCTCACAGAGATCATAGCAGCAGCCACCACATTCCATGTGAGTTCTATTGAGAGGCAGATCTGAATGTGTTTATTGTATTTTTTTAAAAAGTCCTGTTTCAATTAAATCATCTATAAGAAGTAACTCTTCTGCACTAAGAAGCCTCACAAATGATGCTGGCACATACATTTACGTTTAAGCCATTATCTAATTTATTTTTTAAAAAAGTCTAGAATTCCATCAAATGAGCACAATAAATCAAAATATGTCATGATTTACAAAGCAATTTTAAGAAGGGCTGGAATTAATATTTTTCATAACCCCTAATTAACCAAGTAACAGTTAATCTTAAAGGGGATGTGGTGGCACAGTGGCTAAGATTCTGAGCTTGTCAATCGAAAGGTCGGCAGTTCAGCGGTTTGAATCCCTAGTGCTGAGTAACAGGGTGAGCTCCCATCACTTGTCCCAGCTTCTGCCAACCTAGCAGTTTGAAAGCACGTAAAAAATGCAAGTAGAAAAATAGGGACCACCTTTGGCAGTGGTGAAATCTAAAGTTCTTTCCTACAGATTCTATGGGCGTAGCTTGATGGTGGGGGTCATGTGACTGGGTGGGCATGGCTATGTAACCACGTGACTGGAGGATCAAAAGACAGAAACTCACTAACAATGTCCTGCTGGAGCAGGATTGGACTAGATGACCTCCAGGTCCCTTCCAGCCCTGGATTATCCTCTGAAGCTGCGTCTAGTGCCAGGTTTGTAGTCCTTCCTTCCTCTCATTTTCCCTCCCTCCCTCCCTCCTTTCTTTTTCTTTTTCTTTTTCTTTCTCTCTCTCTCTCTCAAAAATGAAACCCCCCAATTTTTGCCTACAACCCCCATTTTTTGTCTAGCAGGCTTTTTACCTTTTAAAAAATGCTTTTAAAAGTAAAAAAAAAAGCCTCTGATGATCAGCACCTCAGCTGGGATCGTCAGAGCCTTGTTTTAACTCTTTAAATCATTTTTTTACAACCTCTCTGGCTGAAGAGGTTGTTAAAAAAATGCTTTTAAAAGTAAAAAGAAAAGGCTCTGACGATTGCATGGCTCAGCTGGGCATGGGATTTTTGCTACCAGTTCTCTGAACTACCCGCTGCCATTGCTACCGGATTGGCTGATCCAATCTGAACCAGGAGCATTTCACCCCTGAGCTTTGGTGGGAAGTGTTCCGTGCACCTTTGGCATTTAGTCATGTTGTCCACATGACTACAGAGACATCTTTGGACAGCGCTGGCTCTTCGGCTTTGAAAGGAAGATGAGCACTGCCCCTAGAGTCAGGAACGATTAGCACATATGTGTGAGAGGAACCTTTACCTTTTAATCTTAAATGAAGGAATAGAATAAGAAAAAAAAGTTTGTGAGGTGTAGTATCTAAGGTGTTCAATAATGAATAAGGAATATGCAAAAGAATCTAAAAAATCTAGCATAACTACAATTAATGATCAAACTTGTGAAGTCCAAATAATTAAGAAAGCTATTGAGAGAAAATAGCCCTATTCTTAGAAGTGGAGATAATGAATATTTGTAAATATTTTTTTTTTTTTAAAGTTTAAAAATTGTAAGTATAATACATTGCAGATGGCACAAGTGTTCATTAGATATAATTAAATGGTCTATACCTCTTTAAACGCTTCATTCTTTATGATTCTAGACTTTTCTCTATTGGCAAGCATTAATTTATGCAAAAGCATTGCTGTGTTGGTGAAGAAAATCAATAGAAAACCTAATTTAATATAATCTGTGGTTAATTTCCGTAAAGGTCTATTTGGGACAAAACTCAGCTATGTACAGTAACACTTATTCTTAAGAAAATGTACTAGACACAGGGAGTAATTGGTAATTAAAGCTGCAGTTTAGCAACAATTAAAATTGCAGCTTCACTCTCTTTCACTCTTTGATAATAAAATGGGATTTTAAATAAAAAATATTGTAAATATAGTTGGTCAAAATACCTAAGATTTTTGTTGCTGTTTATTGATCATGGAGTAAAACTACCTGTTTTAGCACAGTATTAAAATGCATAAGTATTTTCTTTGTTCATTAAAATCAAACTAGTCATGATAATGATGCTTAGCTATTGTTAGCTTTGTGAGATAGTTCAGACAAGAAGCACAACCAGAATCTTGAAAATCTGAAAATAATCTTCCTTCCATCCTTCACTTTTACTTTCTCCTAAAACTATGAAGGGTTACTTCTGAGATAATTTCATCCCTCTCTTATTTTTGATCCAATTCCATTAATCAGGCTGATGTCTAGACTGCACCTCTTCCTTCTGTCTTCTGAGGTCATTCCCAGATAGTACTATATCTATTTCCTAATATAGATCCTGAAAATAACAGGTTTTTTTGAAAAGAAATATTTTTTCATTTGTACCTGATGACACTAAGTAAACTAAATGGAGAAGAAAATTTATAATTATACATTCTTTTACATTTTTTTTCTGAAGAAAGGAAATGTAAGAGAAGAACAAAGATAATGGACATGTGTCATATTCAGCAAAAGTTGAAATACTTGTAAATTGGTTTACATCACTTTGCTCTCTCAAAATACTTTGTGGAATTACCAAGTTTCCACTTGAAGAGTGGCAAAATGTTAAAAAAACTGGGAAGGGGGAAGAAAACTCTTGATATTCTTGTCTTTAAAGATAGTCACATTTTTTTCAGTGTGAATAAGCCCATCTTCATTAGAAGTGAGAAAGATAGACAACATTAGTAGACTGAAATTGAGCATTCTGGGACATTTAGGTCTTGCCCACTACTCTATTAAAGTCTATGGAAGCCAATCTCTAAGCCCCGGCCCCACGAATGGATTCTTGCGTTCTGATTGGCTGTTTACTTATGTCATCATTAAGCTCCATCCCCATGCACAGAATTCTCCACTAGGCCCCGCCACCATGCATGGAATTCCCCA
Organism: Ahaetulla prasina; assembly: GCF_028640845.1. Lineage (NCBI taxonomy): Eukaryota > Metazoa > Chordata > Lepidosauria > Squamata > Colubridae > Ahaetulla > Ahaetulla prasina. The sequence goes on from NC_080545.1 coordinate 40,185,225, forward strand.
CCACACAAAATTGAATATACTATTTTAAAAAATTTCTTCACTATATAATTAAAGAGACATGACAAAAAATATTTACTTCCTGAATTGAAGCAGATGATGAAAGATAACAAGATCAAGGGTATAACCATTATGAATAAACTGGAGATCCTAAAACTTCTCATTGAAAGAGGGCTTGTTCCTATTGAGGCTCTTGCAAAGCCTTTGAAGTCTGTGAAGGAGATTGACCCGAAGTATGAACATTTTAGACTTAAACTGCTCCGTAATAACCCAAGGAAGGTGATCATTAAAGATCTCGAAACAGGAATCGAAATGGAATATCCTTCAATTTATAGAACTAGCCAGACTTTTGGTTGGTCAACATGAATAAATCTTAACAATAATGGCAAAGTGTGGAAAGGAAGATACAAGATAAAAGCGGTTTAGATAAAAATTGAAAACTCATTAAAAAATTTTTTTTGTATAATAAAACCATGTCGAGACCTAAAGTCATCATGCCCAACCTGGACTTAAAGGAGTTTTTAGAGGTAGCATATATTTATTCGCACGAAAATGACTGGCATAAACCTTTACCATATATAAACATGAATTACTTGTGTAGAAGGCCGATAAACCAACTATTACCATTTTACGGATTTAGATGTATGGTTGAAACAGAACTGAGAGATTGGGAATGCTTGGTGATCAATGAGGATCTGGATTGTGTACTCAATTATTATGACTGGGGAACTATAAATGAAGATGTTAATGAGAAGTTGCATGATAGGCATGATCTTTGAGAAGCTATTATATATTGGTTGGATGTGGATTGTATACTCGAAGTTGAGTGGGAAGGAGAAACAAAAGAGATCATGTAATGTAAGGACTTGATGGAGCATTTAACTGTGGGAGTGTCAAAAGTTACAAAAATTCATAGAGGGATAATATTTGAAAAACACAAATGCAGGGTTGAGTATATAGCATGCAGTCTTAAAGAAAGAGACCAAATTTTATAAGGAGTTTGCTTCCAAACTGCTTTACAGTTTCAAAACATTAAATTTTCAGCACTGTCTTCTCCAGTTCCAGCTCATAGATGCTGCTGAAGATTTCTTTGCCATCATCGTTGACTAATTTATAAGTAGGTGGATCCATATATTGCATTTGTGATATAGTAAACAATTGCCATAGTATAGTGAAACCTTTCTCAAATTGCCTCTTAAACTTGGAAATTTTAACTCTATCCCTGACATTAAACTTGGGTTTTATTTCTACAGCTGGCCTCAAGCCATATAAATTATTCCATACTTTCTGCTTGTTTTCCTTGAGTCTGGCTTCAACAGGAATCATCTTGATAGACGAATGCTTTCTGTTATTGTATAGATCGACCATTTGGTCCAACATGTTGATATATCTAGTTAATACTATTAGAATAGAATAGAATAGAATAGAATTTTTATTGGCCAAGTGTGATTGGACACACAAGGAATTTGTCTTGGTGCATATGCTCTCAGTGTACATAGAGATATATCATACATTATATATATATATATATATATATATATGTTTTCTGAGGTTTTCACGGGTGTTTGTATATAGGTCTTTGGTTGTTCGGGTTTTCTCCCGTGTAAAATTGGAAGTGTCTTGGCGACGTTTCGACGAAGTCTCATTCGTCATCTTCAGGCTTCAGCTTCGTGCTTCTGGGAGCAATGTGTGATCGCAGCTGTTTCTTCCTTTTAACTGCTAGTGGGGGTTTGAACTGATTGGGTGGGAGCTTGGCTGTGCTCTGATTGGATGGGGGGTTTTCTGTGCTCTGATTGGCTGGGGGTGTGTCCTGTGTTGGTGGGGGCTTGGTTGTGCTCAATCTAGTCTGTGCTGCAGGGGGATTTGAGCTGGTGAGCTGCATAGCTGTTGTTTGGCTTTGTGGTCGTGCTACATCTTCATAGTGGGTGTCAGTCTGCTGCATGAATGGATTGGAGGGGTTTGAAATGGCTAATGTTGCAGCTGCGGTCTGGCTTCTGGTCCTTGGTCGTGCTTCATGATCAGTGTGGGTTTGGGTCTGCTTTCTGGGTGGATGTGCGGTGGTGACATCCTGTGTGGACCTTGTGAGTGTGGGTCTGGTGTCATTCCTCGTGTTAGGGACTCGTTTGTCAATAAGGGCGGGTTCCCAAATGGCTGGTAGGCGGGAGGTGTCATCTCGTTTGTTCATGCTGTGTGGGCGTTTTTCTATCTCAATGGCTTCTCTGATTATTCTGTTGTTAAAGTGTTCAGTTTTGGCGATAGTTCTGGTCTTTTTAAAGTCAATATCATGTCCTGTGACTTTAAAGTGTTGGACCAGGGAAGAAGTTGGTTCCTCTTTTTTGAATGAGTTCTTGTGTTCTTCAATGCGTGCACTTATTCTTCTGTTGGTTTGTCCAATGTATGTGGTGGGGCAGGCGGTGCATGGGATTTCATATACTCCTTGATTTTCTAACTCAATTTTGTCTTTGGGGTTTCTTAGGATGGTGGATATTTTTCTGTTTGTGCAGAATGCTGTCTTGATGTTGTGTTTGTGGAGGATCTTGCTGATTCTGTCTGTGGTGCCTTTTATATATAAAATATATAATATTTATATAAAATATAATATAATATAATATATATAAATATATATATATATATATATATATATTATATATGTACATAGAGATATATCATACATTATATTAGCATAGAAATATTTGAATATAATTTCTTTCATTGCTCTATTCCACCTCTCCACCATGCAGCTCTTTTCCTGGTTTTTGGTCATGTAAATCAGCGACTTGATGTGCTTGTTATGAAATTCTCTTCCTTTATCTGTCCAAAGTTTTTTGGGTTTCAGACCGCTTCTTTTTATGATATGCTTAAATGCTCCATGGATGCTTTCACCAGTTTTATTTTTCAACAGAATGATCCAACTATATTTTGAAAATACCAATGACCGTCAACAAGTATTTAACATTGTTTACTTTAGCAAATGCACACACATCAATCAAGTCAGTGACCCAAATATCATTGATACCTCATACCTGAACGTGTCTTTTCAGGAAAGGACGGATGACCGGTTTATGTAATTCCTCAGTTAGTTAGTTTGTCCATATTGGGCTTTTTTTTTAAACCTAAACCAAATTTCTGTTTCACATTTATGATAGGTTTGATGATCACCCACTCGACTTTTTCCCATACAGTAAAGTTTTTAATTGTGTCCATTTCTTCAAGCATCGCTCTGTTGATGATGTTTCTATGAGCCATGTCGGGAAAATGCTGATAGGCTAAATTGTGATGATAGACAGCCTTGTCAACTCTGTTGATGGGCTTACTCCAGTCATTGTAGGCACTGGTCCAAATTGTGTCCAAATTGGTACTGGAGCCTGCATTCCTGGTAAATGCATCTCACCTGGGAATTTCACCCACAGAAGTTTTATATTTTTAGTGACAGACTTCAGAGATGAAACCAAGTTGCCGTCTTTTACAAATTGTGTTTTTGTTGAGTCACACATGGCACATTTTCCGCGTAACATATGTTTTTTGCTCTTGGTAATGATGTTTTGAGTATTGTTAGTTGCAGTCTTGCTTTTATACCTTACACCAGCGGTAGTCAACCTGGTCCCTACCGCCCACTAGTGGGCGTTCCAACTTTCATGGTGGGCGGTAGGGGTTTTGTCCAAAACTGAAGCGCTTTCCTTTTTTAAAAAAATTAATTGACTTTTTAAAAAAAATTCATAGCATTATTTAAAAACATTTTCATTAGGATTTCATACAATTCCCTGTGGCAATTTAAATTTCTGAAAATATACTATTTGTATCGCCTGCGCATAAATTTAGTTCATGTTACATAAGTGAAACTAAATGACGCTATAATGTGACTGCAAACAAAAGAGCCTCATCCCAAAATTGCTCGCACATCTCCCCCCACAACACCCAGCTGTAACACACAAGCAGAGCTGGTAGCCGGCGCCCCTCTCCCCCAAACCCAATCAATAATGCACGAGAGGCATGTGCAGATGATGATACATGGTGCATTATTGTGGAACTGGTGGGCAGTTAGAAAATTTTACTACTAACAGAAATACAAAAGTGGGCAGTAGGTATAAAAAGGTTGACTACCCCTGCCTTACACAACATAGCCATTTTAAATGTTATATATTTTGAAATGCAAGTTAAAGATAAGTCATTGAATGATGTATTAACAAAAAGATTTGATAGTCCTTTTCTTCCAAGATCGATAAGATGGCTCATCATTGGAAAGAGCAGTTGTGGAAAAACAAATGTTATGTTGAATCTTCTTTTAGAATTCAGATGGTTAGACTACAACCACCTACAAGTATTTAGCAAGGCTCTGTATCAACCAGAGTACAGAATTATCAAGAAAGCTTTCGAAGAGAAACCTAAAGAACAAATCAATATGTAAATTGATAACTATGATAAAATCATAAGACTCGATGTATCCCCATTGATAATAATCAAAGAAATGGCTAAAGATTTGAATAGGCTGATAGATATAGAATGCAAGTTCTTTGAAACGTGACGTGCCAGACCCAGGAGATCTAGACAGGACAAAGAAGAACTTGATGATATTCGATGACCTTATACTGGAAAAGCAAAATAAGTGCAAAGAGTATTACACAATGGGCTGATACAGTAACACAGATTGTTATTACCTTGTACAAATTACTTCAAAATTCTGAGGAAAACCATGAGGGAAATGCTAATTTCATCTGCATGTTTCTTCAAGACCAAAAAAGTGTCAATCATATCTACTACAATCATGTATCAGCAGACACGTATTTAGATGGCTTTGTAAGACCACCTGGACGCAACCGCATGGTTTTGTAGTTATAGATCTAATGAGCGAGAAAGACCACAGCAAGTTCAGAGCCAGATTTGACAACTTTTATATACCCGAATATAAAACAACTATTAAAAATGGATACAAGTCTTCTGGAAAAAATTGCATTGAATATAGAAAGAATTGCTCGCAACACCAAACCAAAGTCTTTGTTCTTCATACAGTTTTAGTGAAAAAAGCACTCAAATTAGAACCTCGTTTACACCACAGATCCAGCTTGATGAAAACAAAAAGTACAAGATGGTTGTAGTGAACCTCGAAATGTATCATTCATTCCCAAACATCGACACGAGCAACAACAACTTTAAATATTTGTACGAACTTACAGACATAAATAATTACATCCAGAGAACTATAAAAGAAAAAGGACACAATAACTCTATTGTCACTGAGGATAAGATATCCATAGAGCCCAACAACAGCATGCTCAAGTCTGTCCTTAATATAGCAGGTCAATAGAAAGTTGACTTTATGATGGCAAATTCTATCAGAACTGTCTTTGGCTTCAATTCGCAAGTGTATTCACAAGGTCGCTATGAGTTAGCGAACATTGTTAATATACTGAATATAAACAGCTTGAGAGTAACCAACGATATCATCAGATCATCATACTCTTAACAGCTCAATATATATATATTATAGATGCCTTCTTCCCAGACGTAGGACCCAGGTACAAGATCATTGAGAAACTGGCTAACTCGATATATCTTCCAGTCATCATGAACACGATTTCTACTATGGAAACGAGATTCGTAGACCAAGACGGGAAACCTATCAACCTATGCAGTGAAGAACTGACCATGAGGTTTTACATATGAGAAGTTTAATATTATTTCTCATATAAAATGAGCAGATATGTAAACATGAAAGAAAACATTAGCGAAGGACAAAAGGACAAGATCAAATCCACTATTCAAGCAGCATCAACAGTGTCTATTTACCTTTCATATTCAGATTTGTCAGGAGAGCATGTGCTGGCGCTGACTCAAGCACAAGTTAACAAACTGGCAAAGGCATACAAAAATGGCATAGGAACAATGATTAAAATGCCTAAGATAGATTCCTTCTATCAAGCTTACTACCGGGAGCACTAACAGGTGCCATGGCAGGCAGCAAACTCATCGATAAAATCAGCGAATCTGTGATTTACGTCCAAAAGGATGGTTCTGTATGTGTTCTGTTTCCTTCCCACAATACTCCCAACAAAGAGTCAGTCAAAGGCCTTCTTTTCTAATTTATTTACATAGATAAATGTTCTGGCCACATCTACCCACGGGCCTGCCAAGTCTCTGGAGATATCTAGGAAATTATAGATAAGGCCAGAGTTACTCACGAATATATTCTTCCCTCCATTGATACAGTTTGCCCACGCAAATTCACTGCTTTGTCCAAGACAAAAAGCCAGGAAGTTCCGTCTACTGCTTTTATAGCGTCTGTAGATGTCACTGCATGACTCATCATTCTTTGGCTTTGTCCCAACGCTTCCTCTGCTGCACGCGCCAAAACTGTTCTTGGGGCGTTGGCAAATCAGAAGAAGGCCCGGGAGAATCAGGCCTTGCCGGCCCCTCCTCCTCCCTTTGGGTGGGTGCCAGGGAGGGAGAGGGCCCAGGAGAAGCAGGCCTTGCCAGGTCTTCTCCCTCACTTTCTGAATCATCCGAGTCCAGGAGTCCGAGTCCAGGAACCTGGGTCACAACACTATCCCTCACCGCAGGGCCCTTCCCCCGGGGCTGACGATTGGGATGCGGTCGGGCTGGGTTCTGCTCATGGAAGGCCTGCACCAGGTCAGGGGCATGAACGTCGGAGGCATCTAACCAGGAGAAATCAGTCCCGTATCCCTTCCACGCGATCAAATATTGGAAACGACCCTTCAGCCAGCGGGAGTCTCGTACGCCGTGGACTACGTATTCCTCTGACCCGTCCTCGGCGACGGTGACGAGTGCTATTGGGCACCGAAGGGGACTCGGTGTGGCCTCAGGAACCAGAAGGGACCGGTGAAAGACGGGGTGGATCCGCATGGATCGTGGCAGGGTCAGTCGGTAGGCTACCGGGTTGATGACTGCCTCGACAGGGAACGGGCCAATGAATCGGTGGTCCAACTTCTTTACCGGGTGGTTGGACGGGAGGTGTTTGGTGGAGAGCTACACCCAGTCTCTGACCACCAGCGGGGGCGTTGCCCGTCGGGAGCGGTCGGCGGACCGTTTGTAGTCCTCCTTCACCCGATCCAGTTGCTTACATACCAACCGTTGGACCGCATGCAATTCCGTCAGGAAGGTCTGTGTTTCGGGAACAGGAGAGTCCAGTGGTGCCAGAGGAAAAGAGCCGCAAATGGTACCCCACATTGGCAAAGAACGTGGTCATCTGAGTAGAGGTGTGCTGAGAGTTGTTAAAAGCAAACTCCGCCAGGGACAGGTAATCAGCCCAGTTGTCCTGTTGCTGGTTGATGAAGCAACGGAGATACTGTTCCAGGATACTGATGACCTTCTCTGTACCCCTGTCGGTCTCCGGATGGTGCGATGACAACAGACACACCTGCACCTCCAACGCGGCCATCAGGCTCTTCCAGAAGCGAGTTGTGAACTGAACTCCCCGGTCCGAAACCACCCTGTCTGGTAGACCGTGGAGCGGAAGATGTGCTGCAGGAAGAGACGGGCCGTTTTGGCGGCTGTGGGCAGCCTGCGGCATGGGATGAAGTGTGCCATCTTGGTGAGCATGTCCACCACCACCAGCACCGTGGTGAACCCAGAGGACGGCGGCAGGTCTGTCAGGAAATCCATGGAGATCGCCCCCCAGGGTCTGTCGGGTGTCAGCAAGGGCTGGAGGAGCCCGGAAGAATCAGGCCTTGCCGGCCCCTCCTCCTCCCTCTGGGTGGGTGCCAGGGAGGGAGAGGGCCCAGGAGAAGCAGGCCTTGCCAGGTCTTCTCCTTCACTTTCTGAATCATCCGAGTCCAGGAGTCCGAGTCCAGGAACCTGGGTCACAACAGTATGTAAGATTGTCCGCAAGGTTCCAGGTTGTATCTTTAACCGTACCAGAAAGGATCAGGAATAATGGGTGACGGTGTCTACCTCAAATCTGGAAATAGTTTTGTTCCAATTACTGCTTCTGGGTTAATTACTGGAAATTCACATATTTCAAGAGCTATTTCGAACATGCCACTGATAGCACCATTGCTTTCAATGATAATCTAACATAAATAACAATGGCTCACACATACAGGTTTCAAAAGATTAATGAAATCCAAAAAGAGATTTTATCAGAGTGAGAAAAGCACATTTATTTATTTATTTATTTATTTATTTATTATTCATATTTATATACCGCCCTATCTCCCGAAGGACTCAGGGCGGTTCACAGGCACATAAAACATTTATATACAAAATTAAGATAATCATTAAAAAACTTATTCTAATGCCTAATTATTAAAAATATAAATATAAATATTAAAACCAATTTAAAACCCCTATAAATTTAAAATCTAAGCCAGTCCTGCACAGATGAATAAATGTGTCTTGAGCTCGCGACGGAAGGTTCGGAGGTCCGGAAGTTGACGGAGTCCTGGGGGGAGTTCGTTCCGAAGGGTGGGAGCCCCCACAGAGAAGGCCCTTCCTCTGGGCGTCGCCAGACGACACTGCCTAGCTGACGGCACCCTGAGGAGTCCCTCTCTGTGAGAGCGCACGGGTCGGTGAGAGGTATTCGGTAGCAGTAGGCGGTCCCGTAAATAACCCGGCCCTATGCCATGGAGCGCTTTGAAGGTGGTTACTTGAAGCGCACCTGGAAGGCCACAGGTAGCCAGTGCAGTCTGCGCAGGATTGGTGTCATACGGGAGCCACGAGGGGCTCCCTCTATAACCCGCGCAGCCGCATTCTGAACTAACTGCAGCCTCCGGATGCCCTTCAAGGGGAGCCCCATGTAGAGAGCATTGCAGTAATCCAGGCGAGACGTCACGAGGGCGTGAGTGACCGTGCATAGGGCATCCCGGTCTAGAAAGGGGCGCAACTGGTGCACCAGGCAGACCTGGTAGAAAGCTCTCCTGGAGACGGCCGTCAAATGATCTTGTTCTGTTTCCCTCCCCCTAATACTCCCAGCAAAGAGTCCGTCAGAGGCCTTCTTTTTTTCCCTTTTATTTACATAGATACATGTCCTGGCCACGTCTACCCACGGGCCTGCCAAGTTTCTGGAGATAACGAGGAAATTATAGATAAGGCCAGAATTACTCACGAATATATTCTTCCCTCCATTGAGACAGTTAGCTCGCGCCAATTCATTACTTTGTCCAAGACAAAAAACCAGGAAGTCCCGCCTCCTATTTATAGTCTCTGCAGATGTCACTGCATGACAATCATGACTTGGCTTCCTCCCAACGCTGTTTCTGCTGCGCGCGTCGGTCACGCCTCCGCAGCCTTGCATCACTCCAAAACTGTTCTTGGGGCGTTGCCAAATCAGAAGAAGGCTCCAGAGAATCAGGCCTTGCCGGCCCCTCCTCCTCCCTTTGAGTGGGTGCCAGGGAGGGAGAGGGCTCAAGAGAAGCAGGGCTTGCCAGGTCTTCTCCCTCACTTTCTGAATCATCCGAGTCCAGGAGTCTGGGTCCAGGAACCTGGGTCACAACAGATCTTCAAAAGACAGCCGTTCATCCAGGAGGACGCCCAAGTTGCGCACCCCTTCCATCGGGGCCAATGACTCGCCCCCAACAGTCAGCCGAGGACTCAGCTGACTGTACTGGGATGCCGGCATCCACAGCCACTCTGTCTTGGAGGGATTGAGCTTGAGCCTGTTTCTCCCCATCCAGACCCGTACGGCCTCCAAGCACCGGGACAACACTTCGATAGCTTCGTTGGGGTGGCCCGGTGTGGAAAAGTACAGCTGGGTGTCATCAGCGTACAGCTGGTACCTCACACCGAAGCCACTGATGATCTCACCCAGCGGCTTCATATAGATGTTGAACAAAAGGGGCGAGAGGATCGACCCCTGCGGCACCCCACAAGTGAGGCGCCTCGGAGCCGACCTCTGCCCCCCTGTCAACACCGTCTGCGACCGATCGGAGAGATAGGAGGAGAACCACCGATAAACGGTGCCTCCCACTCCCAATCCCCCCAACCGGCGCAGCAGGATACCATGGTTGATGGTATCGAAAGCCGCTGAGAGGTCTAATAGGACCAGGGCAGAGGAACATCCCCTATCCCTGGCCCTCCAGAGATCATCCACCAACGCGACCAAAGCCGTCTCAGTGCTGTAACTGGGCCGGAAGCCGGACTGGAACGGGTCTAGATAGACAGTTTCATCCAGGTGTAAGGGAAACTGATATGCCACCATACTCTCTACAACCTTCGCCGCAAAGCGAAGGTTGGAGACCGGACGATAATTATCTAAAACAGCCGGGTCCAGGGAAGGCTTCTTGAGGAGGGGTCTCACCACCGCCTCTTTCAAGGCGGTCGGGAAGACTCCCTCCACCAAGGAAGCGCTCGTAATTGCCTGGAGCCAGCCTCCTGTCACCTCCTGAGTGGCCAGCACCAACCAGGAGGGGCACGGGTCCAGTAAACACGTGGTGTTGTCAGAAATGTATCACAGAGCACTTAAAGTTTTTTACGGAGTGGACAATGCTCTTGTTGTGGCTTCAATGGTCCTGGGTGCCACAGGAATTAGAATTTTAAGCACGATAGTTTCTGCACCAGTAGCAATAGTGATGGAGGGAATTGCTTTAGGAACAGGTTTGTTGGCAATTATAGGAAGTCAAGTCAACAAAAAACTATCACTAAAGGTGGAAAAGCACAAAAAGATCAAAACGCTTGCAGACACAAAGCTCAATATGATAAGCAACCTTATTTCAAAAGCATTGGAGGACAATCAAATTTCTGATCAAGAATACTGTCACATCCTGAGCAAGCTAGAAAAATTTAACCAAATGAAGGAAGTCATCAGGTCTAAAATCAAGACTGGTATCGATGAAGAGATGAAACAATCACTTATCACCCAAGGTCATGAAAATGCAAATGTTTTACATTTTTAGCAAATGTAAAACATGAAATGTGAAATATAAAATCATCAAATGTTAAACATAGAAACATCAAATGTCAAACGTGAAGCGTAAAACGTCAAACGTCAAACGTAGTTAACATTGAAATATTATGTTGTTTATTAAAAAATGTCATTCTTAAATATATAGGATCCTGCAAAGAGAGACTTTATTTTTGAGGAGTTTCTAAATACAAAGAGGAACATTCAACAAAACCTTTTAGCTGAAAAACTTGGAGATATTGGGTTACAAAGAAAGCTAACAAAGCTTTACATAGGCGAGTCGCAATCAGCTCAAATGCTAATGATGGCGCTGCAGGCACTGCCTGCATCACAACTAAAAGTGGTAACATTTCCTAATTATCCTAGCATAAAAGCAAAAACTGATGATGTCAGTGCAGCTGAAAGACTATTAAAAATAGGACAGATAGCAGCCCATTACCTGAGATCGATGGTGAGCAAAACGTCAATGGATAAAACATTTGGGTTGTATGACAGAGAAAGAAAGTTTTACATTGCCAATGCCAAAGTTGTTATTTCAGGGGATGATATCGTCATTGGAAATGATAAATATAATGGGCCAGTGGGGTTATGGGAACTAGTAACATCAATGAGTCTGGATAGAGGAATCTACACTTCAGAAGTCTTTCATAACTACAAGGACATTTTACTTAAATCTAATGCAATCGTCAATCTGCCAATCGAAAAGATAAGATCAAGAAGGGGTGAAAAATACAAGCAAATTATCAAGCCAATATATGATGAGTCTAGAAGAGTTACAGGGGAAGGAATCACACTGATGCCTTTGGATCCAAATGCGTTAATCGAAATGCTTAATTTAAGAATGGAAAGTTATAAGGCGGGCAACACGGGAGTAAGAAATGAGATTGTAGACATATCAGATGAATTACATAGACAAAAGATAATAAGCAAGGAGGCTTATAAAAATTAATGTTGGCTCTTTAAAAAAAATGCTGATTGAAACTAAACGAAATTATAAAAAGAAACATGTTATTGGCGGTGCTGGCCTATTTGACACTGTCACAAGGTTTTTTAAATGATTAGCTACATTGAGCTTCAAAGCTAACAAACACAGAGTTAAGTAAGAAGGCTACTGAAGCAGGAAAATCAGCAGCAAAGCAGATCACTTTACATGCTATAGACTTTGGAAAAGACGTGGCTATAGCGAAGACCAAAACATTAATTGATAGACCAGCAGCAGAAGAACAGACAGCACCAGTTTCACAAAAATCAACCACAACAAATATAAATAACCTGCTAGCAGGCTCAGGTATTAATGCTATTGCTATTCAAGACTTGATGAAACAATTAAACACAGGAGTAGGACTTCGACAAGCTTTTAAAAATATTCTGTACAACAAACAAATGACGAGTGATATTCTCAGGTTTACGGAACCTATTCTAATTGATGGTGTAGAAAGCTACGAGTTTCACAGGTATCAACCTGTTGTCAGCACAAACTTAAACAATACCGGTGATATTTGTATCAACATTGAATTGCAATTTACTCATCCCGCAGAATCTTACCTGCAAAGGATGGTTAAAACCAAAACAATAATGAAGAATATCCGGACGTGAATGCTGTAGTTTTGGCAAACAATGGTTTGATGCATCTGTTTTCGAGGATTTCATACTGCTTGTCAGACCAAGAAATCAAGACCATGTTTTATCCTGGGCAGGCTACGATGATGCTCAGAATGCTGAAGTACCCTGACTATTTTACCAAGGCCAAGGGACTAAACCAGCTCTGGGTAAAAGATAATGGCAGTGACAGCTAAAATTGCACACAACACTGGATTTGCCCTTCATCAAGCATACCTGATTTAAAACCCAGAGTATAAAGGAAGATTTTCATTCATCATTCCTCTGAACCATATTTTCGGGTTCTGTGATGACTACAACAAGATCATCTATGGACTTAAACATGAACTGATCATCTATGGACTTAAACATGAACTCATTGCATTCAATGAGAATGCAATCTTTTGGAAGAACAATGTTACAGCCGGAAAGGTGAGGCTGGATAAAATTTCCTAGTTCATGTTTTATGTCATTCCGTTGAATTTAGAATGAATGCAGCTGCGGGACCGCCTGCTGTTACCACATGCCTCCCACCGACCCGTACGCTCCCATAGAGAGGGACTTCTCAGGGTGCCGTCCGCCAAACAATGTCGGCTGGCGGCCCCCAGGGGAAGGGCCTTCTCTGTGGGGGCTCCCACTCTCTGGAACGAGCTTCCCCCTGGTTTACGTCAAATACCTGACCTTCGGACATTCCGTCGCGAACTGAAGACCCATCTTTTTATTCGCGCGGGGCTGGCTTAATTGGATTTTAAAAGGGAATTTTACCAATTTTAAATGGGGTTTTAATTGATGATGATTTTTAACATCAGGCTAATTTTGAATAAGTTTTTTAAGGGTATTTAAATTGTGTATATTTGTATTGTTGTTTTTATTTTGCCTGTACACCGCCCTGAGTCCTTCGGGAGAAGGGCGGTATAAAAATCAAATTAAATAAATAAATAAATAAATAAATAAAACAATCGAATCAAAGACAACAATACCGGTGGCTTTTCGGGCCAGACATTGCTGTACTATAATGATATTACAATCTTGGAGGTTGAGTGTCAGGACTGCATTGGAAAAACCTAGGTGGATATTAGTGGCGTTCCAGACTAATCGCACCAGTAGCCAAGAAGCAAACCCGTCAATTTCAATCATTGCAATCTTAAGAACATGTATGTTATGCTGAATAAAAAATGATATCCTGCCATCGATTATGACTTATATTTCCCCAATCATCAATTTGTGAGAGCTTATGAGGATGCTGCGACATACAGTGAGAAGTTCTATGGGATGAATTATGCAGAGCAACATCACCCTGGCTGATTTCAAAGATTTTTCCCGATCATGGTGTTTGATGGGAGTAAGCTGAGTGAAAAACTAAAGTTATTGGTTGTAGATGTTTAAATCATGGTGATGTTTAATGAGGAGGTAGAGGCCAGAACACAAGCTTATGCTGTATTTATTTCAGACAATATGCTAAACTTTCAGTCTGATGTGTCAAAGATGTTGGTATTGTATTAAAGCAAAGTATAATTGGCTCGACCAGACTTTAGATGTTTTAGCTAGCCAGGTAATTTCCAAACCTAAATAGGGTTGATGGGTTATTTCTAAACCAAAATGGGGTTGAAAACCATTACAGTTTTCTCAATTAATAATGCGATGTTCAGGATCAAAACAGTGGTGTTACAATGTACATTAACTTGAATGTTGACATCGTTGGATAAATATAATACTCGGCCAAGCTCAAACCAATTTTTAATATTACCCATCATTAAATTTCTTTAGTTTCATTGGGATCGTTTTGTGTGACAAGAATTTTGGCTTCTTGGTTATTGGTTTTGCCATAAAGCGTAAGCCTCCAGAAGCCGAAGTTCATATCATATCAGCAGCGGCCAACAAGCTAATGAATAGTTGGCAGGTGGTATTTAGGATGACTAAAGACCAGTTTGATAGTGGGGCTGTGGTTTTAATATCACCCATAAAGATGTCACGACTATCCATATACATTTTTGTCACCGCATCTTGGTCATCGATAGGCTCCAGGAGGAGCTTGAGACGATGGTTCTTCATTTTAATATCCTTGTGGATATTTATGAAATCAGTTTGACATACTTTTTTGCCAGCGACTTGAACCTGAAATCCATGCATGGTTTTCAGAGTAACTGGCGTGTTGATGGTAATAAATCTCAAATTTCCGGGTTTCCTAGCACAAGCATGAAGCTTTTACTGTTGTTTGCCAGATCGAGGCACCCAAGCAGTCTGATGTTATTGGTGCTGATACTCAGTTTCAGATCACCCACAAGTCTTAGTAGGATCCACATAGCTCTTAATTGCAGCATCTTGTGTCAAGCCTAAATTTGATTGGAGTGCAGGATTGTTTGTATCCTTGGACATCCTAGTACAAATTCAGCTTGACACAGCTTAGAACTGGAGTGGGATGGAGCCTTCAGTCAAAACATCATTCCTAGCTGACCAAAACCAAACCACCATCTGGCTGACCAAACCACCATCTGGCTGACCAAAGAAGAAGGAGGAGAGATATCGCTGAGCAACCACCTTTCATCTTGGTTGGACAATGTGACCAATGTTTTGGAAATTTGAGAAACTGAAAACTTATATTGAAGTGAAAAGCCCAAGAACGTTAATACTAGCTTTTTACCAGCTAGTGCCAGTATGATGTGTCTAAATACATTTGTACTTTGAGAAACCAGAATGCCTCGGAGTTCAACTTATGATGGATGCATTACCTGGAACCTGACACTAAGCCAATACTCCAAAAAAAGAATAACCACATTTTGCTCCAACTGGAGCTACTTTCTGGGGTCCTGAGCTCTGGTTGCTCCCTGGTCAACCCAGGGAGTAGGAAGACTCAGGATAGATGGAGGATGGGACTTCCTGTTTGGCACCGTAGGTGATGGCGGTGATCTTTACGATCACCAACCTCTGGATTATGTGGAATCGCTAGGACAGCTTAAATCTGCTGCCCAGCGGTTCGAAAAACCCTCTCTTCGGGAGAAGAAGAGATGGTGAGCTGAGGGCAGAGGTTGAATTTCCCTAAAGCCCCTGAGAAAAAAGGGGTTTGAAGGGTTAAGTTCCCTCCAGCAACCCGAAGTGCTCCAGATCCGAGGATTTTTCTGCTTTGGCGGAACCAATCACCACGACCAAACACCGAGACTTATTTTGGACAATAAAGGATTATACTGGACAGAACGAAAGTGGGAGAACTTTATGCAAGTAGCCAAGCCAATTCCCCGTTACTTTGTAACAAGCTTGAAAACAGTAAGAAAATGGAGGCGAATTGTTAACAAGTTAACGAGTGGAAAGCGAAAGTGATACTTTCAGCGTTTGCCGTCTGCCCCTGGTAAATTGCATGTTATTTGCTACTTCAACTCTTTAACTCTTTGCTGCCTAGAATCTAGGGGAGATTTTCTTTTTAAATATTGCTTTAAAAGACTGTGTTTCTCAGAGGTTAAGAAGATTTAAAGTGAATATTAAGTTGGAAATAAATAAATAATTTTATAGAAGATGGCAGCCAAACAATTAAAGTCTACTGTAACAAAGGGCTCTGGAATTTCATCAGCTGGTGCCTCTCCAGCTCATACAACAGAGACTAGAACATTGAACTTAGAGGCGGTACAAGAGAATTTAAAAGATTTTATGCAAGAAAAATTTAAAGTAATAACTGATGAGATGTCTGAAATGAAAGAGCAGATATCAGAAATTCAAGTGGGAAATAAAGAAGTTAAGGAAGGATTTGTAATTGCAGTACAAAGTTTGGCAACAAATGTGATTTTATTAGAAGAGGAGGTTGAAGAAATTAAACAACATAATTCAAAATTAGAAAATAAAATGGATGAATTTCAAAGTAAAATGGAAAAAACAGATGATGAAATAGTTTTGATACAATATAGAAATATGGAATTTGCTCTAAGAATCCGTGGTTTGAATGAAAATAAAGAAGAGAATTTAAGGGAAATTTTTTCTGAAGTATTTGCTGAGATATTAGCAGCTCGTCCAGCAGATGTGGCTTATCAAATTGATAAAATATATCGTGTGAATTCTTGGATAGCAAGGCAAAAAAAGTTGCCAAGGGATGTTGTTATTTATTTTACAAGCAGAACAGTGAGAAATCAGATTCTGCAAGCCTCATATAAGGGGGAGAAGATTAAGGTTGCTGGTCAAGATATTTTAATATTAAAGGAAATCCCACCAAAAATGTTAAGGGCTAGGAAGGAATTTGCCTTCCTGGTGAATGAACTTAAAAAACGTCAGATTGAATATAGAAGGGATATTCCAACTGGTATAATAGTATATTATGCAGGGAAAATACATCGTCTCAATACAGTTGGAAAAGCAAGAGAATTTTATGTTGAGGCATTAAAAGTTGGAAGTCTTCCCCCATTGGAAGCTAGAAGAAGGGAGGCTGAAGTGAAGGAAAGAGAAGTGAAGTAGGTACAAGAACAGATTGTGATGGAAGAAGATTTATTACAAGTGTTGGAAATACCTACGATGGGTTCAGATTCAAAAGAACAAAGGCTGACAAGAGCTGCTGCTAAACGTAAGGAAAAAGAGATGAAGGCACAACAACAACTGGCAACTACTACAAGGGAAACAGTGGGAGGAGCAAGGCCTAAAGCAAAATGTGATCTGCGGCTAGTGTTCCAAAAGTTTCCTTTAGCCGATAATGGCAATTAAACTATTATCTTGGAATGTTAATGGTTTGAATTCACCGCAGAAGAGAAGGAAAGTATTTCATTATTTGAAACAATTTAAAAATGACATTACCTGTTTACAAGAAACACATATTAGAGCTTTAGATCAGAAATATTTGATAAACTCAAAACTGGGAGTACATTTTGTTGCCTCCTCTTTGGAAAAAAAAAAACGGTTTAGTTATATATATAAAGAAGGATATATCAGCAAAATTAATTGAGGTGGATAAGCAAGGAAGATACATTGCTATTGAACTTTTGTTGGAGGGAAAGAAGATAGTATTAATAGGAGTTTATGCTCCGAATCAACAACAAGAAAATTTTTTCAAGTTTTTACATAAAAGAATAGTATTTTGGGATTATAAATCATATATATTAATGGGTGATTGGAATGGTGTGTTGGATACTCAAAAAGACAAAAAAAGTTTAAGGAAAATGTCAAGCCGGACGAAATTACCAAAGGCTTTTTTTGAAATGATGGAGGACTTGGAATTAAGAGATATTTGGAGAGAACATAATACAGAAGAGAGGGATTTTACCTTCTTTTCTGACAGGCATCAATCATTTTCGAGGATTGATTTTATTTTGATTTCTAATGATTTGTACTCTAGAGTGAAGAAGACGAAGATTTGTTCAAGAACTCTATCTGATCATAGTCCGGTTTGGATTGAATTTGATCGGGAAAAGGAGGCTAGGAGATCATGGAGGTTGAATGAGAATTTGTTTAAATATGAACAAAATGTAAATGAATGTAAAAAACAAATGAAAGAATTTTTTATTATGAATATGAAAAAAGAAACATCTAAAGAGATGATTTGGGACGCTAGTAAGGCGTATATGAGAGGAAATCTTATACAAATGAATATTAAATATAAAAATAAATTGCAGAAAAAGAAAAAGGAATTGGAAGAGGAAATTAAAAAGAAAGAACAATTATTGATAAATAGCCCAGGAAATAGTAAAATAAAAGAATCAATAAATATATTAAGAGGTCAGTTTAACATGTTGATGGCAGATCAAGTAGCAATTAATTTACAATATGTAAAACATAATACGTTTAATAATGCCAATAAGCCAGGAAGATGGCTTGCTTATTTAATAAGGAAAAAACAGAAATCATGAACGATTGATAAAATAGAATATAGGGGTAAGGAAGTTTATCAAAAGAACTTGATTAAAAAAGCATTTTTAGAGTATTATAGTAAGTTATATACTAGGGATATGATTGATGATACAGAGATAGAAAGATATTTACAACAACAAAATATTTGTCAGCTTACAGAAAATCAAAGAGAAGAACTGAATCAATTAATTACTTCAGAGGAAATTTTGTTAGCAATTAAGTAACTTAAAATCGGTAAAGCACCAGGTACAGATGGTTTAACAGCTGTTTATTATAAAAATTTACAAAATGAGATGGTTGAACCACTTAAAGAGTTATTTAATAAAATTCAAATGGGAGGAGATGTTCCCCCTTCACGGAGGACAGCCTTTATTTCGTTAATACTGAAGGAAGATCGAGATGGTATTAAAGCAGAGAATTATAGGCCTATATCACTTTTAAATACTGATTATAAGATATTTGCCAAGATACTTGCTAATAGATTAATGCCAGTGATGAATCAAATAATTCATAATGATCAGTCAGGATTTATTAAGGGTAGGCAGATGAGATATAATGTGAGGCAAATTGTAAATTTACTTGAATATTTGGAACGAAACAACCAAGTCTCAGCGTTTTTTTTGGATGCTGAAAAGCTTTTGATAGATTGGATTGGCAGTTTTATTTAAAGTAATAGAAAAAATGCAATTTGGGGATTATTTTATCCATGCAATTAAAGCAATATATCAGAAGCAAACAGCACAAATAATAGTAAATGGTGGGTTAACAGAAACTTTTAAAATTGGGAAAGGGACGAGACAGGGATGGCCCCGTCTCCATTACTTTTTCTTTTAACTTTAGAAATTCTTCTGAATAAAATATGTGGTTCTGATCGAATAAAGGGAATTAGAGTTAAACATCAAGATTATAGATTAAGAGCTTTTGCAGATGACTTGGTTGTTACTGTATCTCAACCAATATACTCAGCTACTGGTTTAAAAGAAATAATTGGTCAGTATGGTAAAGTGTCTGGATTTAAGGTGAATCAGCAAAAGACAAAGATGATAACTAAAAATATGAATATACAACAAAAAGAAGAGTTAGAAAGAACTACAGGTTTTGAAATCGTTAAAAAGGTTAAATATTTAGGAATATATATTACAGCTTCAAATGTCAAATTATACAAAAATAATTATGAGGTATTGTGGCAGAAGGTATGGAAAGAAATGGAGAGTTGGAAGAAGTTACAACTATCCCTGTTGGGAAGAATAGCGGCTATAAAAATGAATGTTTTGCCCAGGTTTCTATTTTTGTTTCAAATGATACCGGTGCTTAAGAATGACACCAAATTACAGGAATGGCAAAAGGGGGTTAATAACTTTGTATGGATGGGCAAAAAGCCAAGAATAAAATTAAAAATAATGCAGGATATAAGGGAAAGGGGGGGTCTTAAAATGCCTAATTTAAAATTGTATTATGAAGCAGTTGTCTTATCATTAATTACTGATTGGATTAATTTAACTGAGGAAAGAGTTTTGAATATAGAAGGTTATGGTTTGTTATATGGGTGGCATGCCTATTTATTATATGATAAGAAAGTAGATAAAATATTTAAAAATAATATAATTAGAAATGCATTATTGAGGGTTTGGAGGAAATATCAATATAAATTAGATGGAAAGATTCCAATATGGGCAATCCCGAGACACATGATAGAAAATATAAATATATATCAAAAGATGGAGGTAGTTACCTATAAAGAACTTCTTTGTATGGAAAAGAGGGAATTATAATTAAAATCTAGAGAAAAGATGGGGGAAGAAGGGAAAAATTATACATGGTTCCAATATGGACAATTACAAGCTAGATGGAAATTAGATCAAAAAATAGGTGTTAAGCAAACTGAGGATAATTTGTTAAAACAAATGAGAGATCAAGGCCAACAGCATATTAAGAGGTTGTATAATGTATTAGTAGAAATAGACTCAGAGACTGAATTGGTTAAGGATTGTATGATTAAGTGGGCACAAAATTTTCAGCAACCAATAATGTTGGAAACTTGGGAAAGAATTTGGGTGAGGAATGTTAAATTTACACAAGCGCAAAATATGAGAGAAAATTTTTATAAGATGTTTTATAGATGGCATTTAGACCCAAAAAGTTGTCATGTATGTATCCTAATGTACAGGCTAAATGTTGGAGATGCGATTGTGAAGATGCCACTTATTACCATATATGGTGGACTTGTAAAAAGTTAAAGCATTTTGGATTAAAGTATGGTGGATCATGCAGAATATTTTGGAAAAGAAGATTAAGTTTACTCCGCAGTTCTTTCTACTAGGAATAATTATGGATTGTACAGCTATAGAGACTAAATTGATTTTGAACTTAATAACAGCCGCAAGACTTTTGATTGCTCAATATTGGAAGAAAGAAGAATTACCTACAATTGAAGAATGGACACTTAAAGTATCAAATCTGGCAGAAATGGCAAAATCTCTGCTTATTTGAAAGACTATACACAAGAAAAATATATTTTAGAATGGAAAATGTGGATTGATTATATTCAAAATAAGTATCAGATAAAAAAATATCAAATAGCATATGAGTAAATTTAGGAAATATTTTGTATTAGATATATTTCTGAAGGAGAGGGGAATTGAGAGTGTGATTAAGTGTGGAGTGACTAGAGATTATAATTTAGGAATTATTTTAGATTATGATTGTTAGTTTTGATACCCTGCATTTTGTTCTGGGAAGTCGGGGTGGGGGGCGGGGGGTATGCGGGAGGGGAATTGGGGGGTTGAGGCTAGATATGGAGTGATGGTTAATGTACAGGGATTATTGAAGATGTATAAATATAATTAATGTAGGGTCGGGTCTGCCCAGTTACCATTTTAGAACGGTGGGGAGGAGAAAAGAGAGTAGGAGGTAGGAAAGAGGAGAAGAGGAAGGAAGAGGGGTAGAAGAGGGAGAAGGAGTGTAGGGTGGAGGGAGGAGAGGATGTAGATAAGAGAAGGAGAGGAAGGTTTGGAAAGTAAAAGAAGGTAGAAGAGGGAAGAGTGTTAAAAAAAGAAGTAAAAGGAAAGATGGAGGATGGGAGAGAACCAGACAAGGGCGATGGGGTCTGCCTGACCGAATGGCGGACCCCCGCTAATGCCTGGTGATGGGCCAGATCAGCAGTGGAGGGTGCGTGGCTGAGACCCGCACAGCTGGCACCCAGCAATCCAGGCCAAGCTGGGGAAAGCCCACCAAAAGAGCCGCTGAAGAGACCAATGGCTGCAGCTGCCCGAGGTAAAGAGTGGTGCCTATTTGCCCCGGGTAAGTCAGAACCAATCCCCCGAGGCTGGCCCATGCTCAGAACATGGAGATCTTCCTGATCATTCCCAGCAGGATGAGCAACAGCCACCCGCAACCTCAACTGGTGGGCCCGGTGCAGCCCGGTGAAGCTCACAACACAGGCTACAGCTGGCTAGACTCCCCATGGACCTGTGCTCCCCCACTGCCATGGCTGCTGGGGCCAATGCAATCTGGAAGGGACTATGATGCCAGTTGCGGCTGGCTTGGCCCACTGTGGGGCTTCATCCCACAATCGCCACAACTGCAGGGCCCAGTGCAAACTGGATGGAGTAGCAACACAGCCTGTTGTGTCTCGTCCGATCTCACCTCAGCCAGGGTCTTCTTATCTGCTTCCGAACACGGAGGAATGTTCTAGTATGCCTCCCGGCCCCAGCCCTGGCTCCATGCCCAGACAGGCTGAAGAGGAAGAAATACCTCCAGCCCCCAGCTCTGGCTCCATGCCCAGGCAAACGGAGCAACTAGACCCATCCCCCTCCTCCCCAGCATGTGAGTCTGAGGGAGGTCAATTACCAACAGCTGCCGACTGGAGTGACCCTCGCGTCAGAAGACTTCATAGGCGGAGGCAACAGAAGGAAGGGAGGGGCAGGCCTGGATAAGTGCTGAGTCATGGAGCCACACCCCATGGTCTATATAAAGGATCTGCTTTCTGGCATTCTCTGATTCAGGCAAAGTCTAAACATATCTTGCTGAAGTCACTTTCTGGTCTCCTGCCTGCCCTGAGGACTTTGCTAGGACTTTGGCAGAGCTGCAGAGGCACACCTGATTCAGATTTCCCTGACCCGGCCATCAGCGGAGGAGTGGGACACGACACAGCCTGCGGCTGGCTCAACCTGCCGTGGGTCCTCATCCCCCAGCTGCCACAATTGCTGCTGGAGCCAATGCGACCTGGAGAGAGAGGCAAAGTGATCTA
This sequence comes from Ahaetulla prasina, assembly GCF_028640845.1. Lineage (NCBI taxonomy): Eukaryota > Metazoa > Chordata > Lepidosauria > Squamata > Colubridae > Ahaetulla > Ahaetulla prasina. The sequence goes on from NC_080545.1 coordinate 40,207,739, forward strand.
CAATGATCCTGGCCCACCAATGGCCTTCACCCCTTGGCCGCTGCTGCCATCGCCATCACCACCGCCAATCCAGCCTCTCCACCAGCAAGCTGTTTCCCATCCACTTGATGGAAGCCCATGACCCTGGTGGTGGCTTGGCCAGCAGTTTCCCCTGCAGCCAGGGGGTGTTTTTGCCATGCCTGTGAAGGAACTCAGAGGAGACAGCAGAAGCCCCAACTGACAGAATGTGTGCAAGGCAGATCTGGTGAGCCAAGAGCAGAGGGTGGGCCCTCTCCTCCTTTGCTGACTATTTGTCTCCACCGGCCAGCCACACTGCCATGAAGCCAGAATCATTCGCCAAAACACTGGCTCTGCAAGCCTCTACAGAGAGGAATGGACAGTGTGCTGGAGGAACCCAACGAGGGGGAAGGCTCCCCCTCAACAGGCACCCACTGGGCCAATAAATCCCTCATTGAAGGCAGCGCAGAGAAAGGGGTCAAAGAGAAATCAGCTGGGCAGACCCAGAAGCTGGGTGGGCAGAGAGAGCCCTCCCCCACAGCTAGCTGAGGGGTCCACAGAGCAGCCTGAGCACCCTGCAGGTGGATCCCAGCCAGAGGCTCCAGAACCCCTGATGCAGAGGAGGGGTCCAAACAGGAGGAGAGAAGGAGGAAAATCCACCTGGCAGGTCACAGAAGTCTCCTCCCCCAACTGAAACCAAAGGGACATCGGAGGCCTATGACAGCAATGATGAGGGTGAAGATGACCCGATGGTGAGTGAACCAATCTGCGCCTTTGCCATAAAGGCAAAGATAATAGCGCCAAGGACTGGGGCCCACTCTGACAAGATAGTTTGGGCTTGTAGCCAAAACAAAATACTTTCTCCTGGGAACCAAGGACATTCCCACAGGTGGTCAAAGAAAAGAGGAGTGAAATTACCAGGCAACCGGATGACTCCTTGATTGGACCATGTGACTGATTGTTTGGGGAAGGCAGAAAATGTTTACTTTAATTAGGTAAAAACCATAGGAACATTCAGAGTTGGTTTTCACCAGCCTGTGCCAATAAAACTGTTCTTTGAGGAATTTACCTGCCTCAGAGTTTTGTTTGCTATGAGTGTATTACTTGGAAACCTGACATTAAACCGACCATCCTAATTTTGTGCCCCAACCAGAGCAGCTCTCTGGGGTCCTGAGCCCTGGCTGCTCACCTGGTCTACCCCAAAGCAGGAAGACTCAGGGAAGACAATGGGATGGAGAAGAGAAGGGACAAGGCTGCAGGAGCCTGCGATGGGGTCCTGGAAAGCCTACAGGCCCCCTCAGAGATTCGCTGGGTGGCAGAGGCAATGGCAGAGATTGTGTGCCAAGTGGGCACCTGGCCCAAACTCTGCACCAAGTGGCAGGTCACCAGGGGCCTGTATTAGGTGGGGGAAGACTTTGGCAGTTGAGGCTCATTCCAGAAGCCAGTGAGGGATCATCCAGTGACATCAACGAGGGAATCACTGACTCACTTTTCCACACACACACCAAGATGGTGGCGCATTCACACGCAACTGCCTCAAGCTCCTGGTATTGGTGTGTGATGTTTGGAATAACGTGTGTATGGATGTGTGTGCACAATGAAGTGCAAGGGGCAAAACTTGCCTATACCCACGCAGAGCTGTTAAACATCAGGTTTGCAAGTCAATCTGGGATTACCAGCAATTTTCAGCAGTTCCGCAACATATCAAACTGCATGGCATGGCTTCCAGGATCTCCATGGATTGTCATTGGGTCAGGGATGCATTGACGGAGGCAAAAGGAGTGGAAACAAGAGTGCGGCTGTAGAACCGGTCTGTTGGTTTGGCTTCAAAGGCAGCCCCATAGATCAGCTCTGCCTAGCGTCTTTTTGACCAACACCAGATCTCTCAACTACAAAATCGATGAATTACAGCTGCAGATGGCAGCAAACAGGCTTATCCATGAAAGCTGTGTGATTATTGTCACAGAGACCTGGGCACATCCATCTGTACCAGATGCGGCAGTGGGGTTAATTAGCCGTGACATTTATCACTCAATAGAAATGGTGACTCTGGTAAGAGCAGAGGAGGAGGACTCTGTATCTATATACATAGTGACTGGTGTTTTAACAGCAGAGTAACATATACATACTGTTCCCCAGACGTGGAATTGATGACTGTCACATGTAGGCCTTTTTATCTGCCTAGAGAAATCACTGTGATAATTATTATAGCTGTTTATATTCCACCAGATGCCAATGTCAGCATGGTGCTTTCTAAGCTATATGATGTCATCTCGAGGCAGCAGCAAACTCATCCAAAGGGCACTCTTGTCATGGCTGGGGACTTTAACCAAGCTTTTCTAAAGACAGTTCTCCCTAAATTTGGGCAGTATGTGCTGTTCCCCACCAGAGGGAAAAACACTTTAGACCATATGTACTCTAACTTGAAACAGGCTTACAGAGAATCCCCCTCCCCCACCTGGGTACATCTGACCAACTTTCTCTGCTGTTATGCCTAAAGTATGTCCCTCTAGGAAAAGAACCCAGCCAGTCATGAAAATTGTTAAAATCTGGCGAGAGGGTGCTCTCAGTCGGCTGCAGGACTGTTTTGAAACCACTAAGTGAAGCATATTCGAACATCCAGAAGCATGAATACACCGATGCCGTATTCTCTTACATCAAGGTGTGCACAGATAATGTAACAGTAGACAAGTGCATCAGAGTCTACAGGAATTGTAAACCCTGGATGACTGCAGAGGTACAGATGCTTTTGAGAGCCCAGAATTCCGCCTTTAAGGCAGAGGACAGTGATAAACACAAAAAGACCAGAGCAAATCTACGAAGAGGCATTAAGATGGCAAAACAAAAATATAAACAAAAAGTGGAAAACCATCTAGCAGACAACAACCCAAAGCAAGTGTGGCAGGGACTGCAGCACATAACCAAATATAAGGGGAGGAAGACAGCCAAATCTGATGCTAGAGGCTTGTTGGTAGAGGAGTTGAACACCTTCTTCACCTGCTATGAGGTGAAAAGACCTGATCCTGTAGCCTCTGCCTGCCAGCCCTCTTACTTCCAGCCACTCACCTTGTATGAACACCAGGTGAGCCCTGCATTGAGGGTTGTGAACCCCAGCAAAGCAGCAGGTCCAGATGAGATGCTGGGAATAGTGGTAAAGACCTGTGCCAACCAATTAGCAGAGGTCCTGACAAAGATCTTTAACATCTCCTTGCAAACGGCCAATATTCCATCATGCTTGAAAGTAGCCACTATCACCCCAGTCCTGAAGAAAACAGCAATTAACTGAATGATTACGACCTGTTGCCAAAACGTCTGTAGTAATGAAATGCTTCAAGAGATTGGTTCTTCAACACTTTAGGTCATGCCTCCCACTAAATTTTGACCAATACCAGTTTGCCTAGAGGGGAAATAGGTTGACAGACGATGCCATAGCTACTGATTTATATTTCATAGTGAGGCATCTAGAGAAACCTGGAAACTATGTCAGAATGCTTTTCATAGACTACAGCTCAGCCTTCAACACCATTCTGCTGAGCATCCTTATCGAAAAGCTGACTGACTTGAATCTTCCCTCTTCTATCTGTGACTGGATTAAAGACTTTCTAACAGACCAGCCACAAACAGTGAGGCCTTGGTCTTTCATATCCTCCTCCCTGAAGCTCAGTACTGGCTCTCCTCAGGGCTGCATGCTCAGTCCATACCTGTATTAATTGTACACATATGACTATGCATCTTCTGACCCATCCACTGTGATTATCAAGTTTGCACCATATGATGATACCACCATATTGGGCCTCATTACAGGTGGAGACGAAGCAGCATACAGGCTGGAGGCTCAAAAATTATCCACATGGTGCTCAGAAATGACTTGCATCTGAACATCAGCAAGACAAAGGAGGCGGTGCTAGACTTCCAGAAGAAAAGAAAGGAACCTACCCCACTTTACATTGAGGGGGGCTGTGTGGAGAGAGTCCCCTCCTTCAAATTCCTGGGAGTCCATCTTAGCGAAGATCTCACCTGGAAAAATAACACAATCCAGGTGGCCAAGAGGGCCCAACAGAGGCTCTACTTCCTTTTTTTTAGAACAAGTTTTTATTGGTTTTTTAGTCCCCCCCCACACACATACATAATTTATGAACAGAGAATAGAATAGAATAGAATAGAATAGAATAGAATAGAATAGAATAGAATAGAATAGAATAGAATAGAATTTTTATTGGCCAAGTGTGATTGGACACACAAGGAATTTGTCTTGGTGCATATGCTCTCAGTGTACATAAAAGAAAAGATACGTTCATCAAGGTACAACATTTACAACATAAATGATGGTCAATATATCAATATAAATCATAAGGATTGCCAGCAACGAAGTTACAGTCATACAGTCATAAAGTGGAAAGAGATGGGTGATGGGAACGATGAGAAGATTAATAGTAGTGCAGATTTAGTAAATAGTTTGACAATGTTGAGGGAATTATTTGTTTAGCAGAGTGATGGCCTTCGGGGAAAAACTGTTCTTTGTGTCTAGTTGTTCTGTTGTGCAGTGCTCTATAGCGTCGTTTTGAGGGTAGGAGTTGAAACAGTTTATGTCTTGGATGTGAGGGATCTGTAAATATTTTCACGGCCTCTTCTTGATTCGTGCAGTATACAGGTCCTCAATGGAAGGCAGATTGGTAGCAATTATTTTTTCTGCAGTTCTAATTATCCTCTGAAGTCTGTATCTTTCTTGTTGGATTGCAGAACCGAACCAGACAGTTATAGAGGTGCAAATGACAGACTCAATAATTCCTCTGTAGAACTGAATCAGCAGCTCCTTGGGCAGTTTGAGCTTTCTGAGTTGGCGCAGAAAGAACAGTCTTTGTTGTCCTTTTTTGATGATGTTTTTGATGTTAGCTGTCCATTTTAGATCTTGCGATATGATAGAACCTAGAAATTTAAAGGTTTCTACTGTTGATACTGTGTTGTCTAGTATTGTGAGAGGTGGAAGTATGGAAGGGTTTCTCCTAAAGTCTACCATCATTTCTACGGTTTTGAGCATGTTCAGTTCCAGATTGTTTTGGTTGCACCACAAGGCTAGTCGTTCGACCTTTCGCCTATATGCGGATTCATCATTGTCTTGAATGAGACCAATCACTGTTGTGTCATCTGCGAACTTCAGTAGCTTGACAGATGGATCGTTGGAGATGCAGTCATTGGTATACAGAGAGAAGAGAAGTGGGGAGAGCACACAGCCTTGGGGGACCCCTGTGCTAATTGTACAGTGTTTGATGTGATCTTGCTTAGCTTCACCTGCTGCTTCCTGTTTGTTAGGAAGCTTGTGATCCACTTGTGTTAATCCACAAAAGTAGTTTCTTTTTCTTCCTCTATTAAATCCTTTTGTTAGCAAAATATGCTTTTTCTCAATCTTCTTCTCCTTTCAACATTTATATTTTCTTCCAAAACCAATTTTAAATCCAGATGGAACATTGTTTCTCTTAGGGCTTTTGTTTTATAGATCCTCTTTGCTGTTTTTTCCTCTCACTTTAAGTTTTCTCATGCCAATTAGCTGCTAACTTCAAGCTGGAAAGCTTTTGAGCTTTAAAGTTTTTTTCTTCTTACCTGCGAGTTGGCTAATCGCTCACCCGGTAACAATACTCTATTCTGATCTTGCCTCCTGCTCAATCTTCTTGTGTGCCCGTCCTGATTTTGGCAGCTTCTAATGGTTGCCTTTCCTGTCGTTGGTTGAAGGCTGAATGCCGGCACTGCAGGGAATTTGCAACTTCCCTGTTTGCGCTGGCTGGTGCCTTCTTTCTTCACTGTCCCTCCAGGACAGCTATGGTTCATTGAGAACCCCCAAAATGGCAGGAATTTCGGCACTCTACCCGGAGTTCTCGGGGTTCGCGTCGTCCCATCACGATGCTGGCCACACCTCCCCATCTAAGAGACTCTACTTCCTCAGGGTCTTGCAGAAGAATAAGGTGGGAGAATGGGAGAATTTACAATTATCATTGATTGGAAGAATATCAACTATTAAGATGAATATATTGCTTAGAATTTTATATTTGTTTCAAACAATCCAATTAAATTGGGGAAAGGATATTTTGAAGACTTGAATAAAATAATGTTGAAATATATATGGCAAGGAAAAAAGCAAGGATAAAACTTAAACTGCTCCAAGATGTGAGAGTAATGGCTAATGTTTGTCAAACGAGTCCCTAACACGAGGAATGACACCAGACCCACACTCACGAGGTCCACACAGGATGTCACCACTGCACATCCACCCAGAAAGCAGACCCAAACCCACACTGATCATGAAGCACGACCAAGGACCAGAAGCCAGACCGCAGCTGCAACATTAGCCATTTCAAACCCCTCCAATCCATACATGCAGCAGACTGACACCCACTATGAAGATGTAGCACGACCACAAAGCCAAACAACAGCTATGCAGCTCACCAGCTCAAGTCCCTCTGCAACACAGACTAAATTGAGCACAACCAAGCCCCCACCCAAACAGGACACACCCCCAGCCAATCAGAGCACAAAAAAACCCCCATCCAATCAGAGCACAGCCAAACTCCCACCCAATCAGTTCAAACCCCCACTAGCAGTTAAAAGGAAGAAACAGCTGCGATCACACATTGCTCCCAGAAGCACAAAGCTGAAGCCTGAAGATGACGAATAAGACTTCGTCGAAACGTCGCCAAGACACTTCCAATTTTACACGGGAGAAAACCCGAACAATGCAAACACCCGTGAAAACCTCAGAAAACAAATATATATATATATATATAAATATATATATATATATATATATATATATATATATATATATATATATATATATATATATATATATATATATTTATATATATATATATATATATATATATATATGACAAAACCCAAGCCCAGGACGCTGAGGTGGGAATCAAGGGAATCAAGCAGAGAGGCTGTCCAGCCAAAGAGTATGTCCAAGAGTTCAGGAGAATTGCTGGCAAGCTGTAGCACTGGCCTGAGTGACTCCTGGTCTACTTCTTTAAGGAAGGCTTGAACAAGGAACTGCTCCACACCTGCATCTGCCGAGGGGTTCCTGACTGAATCCATAAGTGGTACCAGATGGCAGTGGTGATGGACCTTGAGTTCCACCAGCACAAGAAGGAAGGACCGACATATAAGAAACCCAAAAGCCAACCTGATCGGCAACAACTCGGCTGGCGATCCAGCCCCTGCCAAGTGGAAGAGAAGCTAAGGAGAACCTCAATGATTAAACGCTTCCGATGCAGCCAGCAAGACCACTGAGCAGCTGAGTGCCTGGCTCCAGCCCCCGTTCCACAATGAAAGACCTCAGAGTTGGCCAGGCCAAAAAAAAAAAACACCACAAAAAGCTATGGAGAGGGGAAAATTTGCCTGTCAAGATGTCAAGCTCCCCCCTCCCTTCAATGGGAAAGAGGGAACTCAGGTCCCAGAAGCTCAGCTGCCGATAGCCTACAACAGCAATGACAATGGCAAGGATGACCCAATGGTAAGTGAAATCATCTGTCCATTCGCCATTCAGTCGAGGCTAGTGATACCTAAGACAGGGGCACAGGGGAAAGTAGAAGCAATCATAAACACAGGCTGTACCAATTGTCTAATCAGTCTGCCCACAGTCCTGAATCTAAGAATCAGGACAAAGCCCCTAGCCAACCCCATATGCTTTGAACAAGTTGATGTATTGCTAATAGTGGGAGCCCCTGCCACATTCTTCACTGAACCCATAAGAGTAGAAATGGGCTGGCACTGGGAATTGATCCTGTTTGTAGTGGCATCAAAAATGTCAGAAGCAGTGATTCTAGGCCTGGCATGGCTGGACAAATTGGGCCCCACCATCTCATGCAAAGGTGGCTACAAGAAGCTGAAGCTGGGAATAGGCCCTCTACCCCCTCCCAACACTGCTGGGGAAGGAACTGTCCAGCAACTGAATGGCACTAAGTAAAGTGAAAGAGCTGCTGACACCTCACAGCCAGCCCCAGGCACTCCCCAGATCTCCAAGGAATACTGGGACTTAGTTGGGGTGTTCAGTGAGGAAGACTGCAACATGCTATCCCACTACCACCCCACAGAGTGCACTATACAAATTGTACCAGGAACAAAACTACCCAACCCAAAGATGTACTCTATGAACCTCAATGAGATGAGAGAACTGAGAGAGTACATTGACACCAACCTAGCCCAGGGATTCATACAGCCAGCTAAGTCCAGAGTGGCCATCCCAATCCTCTTTGAAGAGAAAAAAGACAGATTGATGAGGCTCTGCATTGATTTTAGGGGAATTAATGCCATATGTGTGGAGAACACGTACCCACTCCCCCTCATGAAAAATATGCTAGCCAAGGGGAAAGTGTTTACCAAGCTAGACCTATGAGAGACATACTACTGGGTGCGAATCAAGGAAGGAGACAAGTGGAAGATTGCTTTCAATTGTCTCTTAGGGAGCTTCCAATTCAAAGTAATATCCAATCATAATGATTTAATTACAGTGATACAACAGCTCAAAATGTATTAAGTGGTGGCATTCAAGTAATTTAACAACCGGTTCTCTGCCTTAATGATTTCTTCCAACAACCAGTTTGCCAAACTGCTCAGAAAGTTAACAACCGGTTCTCCCGAAGTGGTGCCAACTGGCTGAATCCCACCACTGCTTATATATAACAATTAATTTATCTGAAATCTGATTAATGGAACAAAATCAACACTTAAGTGTTAATGTATTTCTTATAAATCAAGAACTCAATCATATTAGAGTATTACTTTAACATAAATCAAACTTAAAACAAGATAAAACCTTAATTTAATTTAAACCTTTAATTTAAACCTTAACTTAATTATTTCATTTGCTTAATAAGCTTTAAATTAAATGTTCTCACTTGGGCAAGCTATGAATTAATTATATTCATGCAATATTCCAGACTAATTTTTGTTGCTGATATGGCCATGTTTTATAAGAATTTACCTTCACAGTATGCACTGTCATCTCGAAGAGCTCGGAAACCATCTCGGCAGCTACAAACTGACTTTTCTTCAACATTTCTGCAAAAAGAATTCTCTAAACACTTATGTCCTTCAGAGCAAAAATCGTGGCCTAAAAACAAACAAACAAACTCTAAATGATTGACATTATAGAAACATATTATAGTGATCCACTAAACATGAACCAAAGCAATGAAAATGAATGCTTCTTTATTAGAATTCCCTCTAACAATGATTCCTGGGCTCCCACCCAAACTTCACCAGGAGGTCAATAATATATTGGCCAAGAAATTGTAAAGGAGATAGAAAAGGTCATGAATAATTACATAGATAAGAAAAGCTCCCAAATTCTATATTGGAGTGTCAAACTCACAGCCTGCAGGCCAGATAAGTCACATGTTGGCCATGCCCACCCATTTTACCGAAGGGGGAAAAGTTGTGATATGTCACATGATAACATGTCATCACGAGTTTGATACCCCTGCTCTATATCAACAGTAATATAATCAGCCAGACCTAGCCTTGGTCTTGATGTCAACCCTGATTTACATTTTTTAAAATCAAAGAATAGACATTTCTTTTAAAATTATTGTTTATTTCCTCTGGGTCACATGAATTGAATTACAGTCTCAAAGGGCACCTTGAATTTGTACAAATGTCAGTGCATATTTCATTCGGATATTTAGCATAAAGTTCACTAATAATGTTTCTTTCCAAGCTGATTGGAAAGAAATGAGCAAGATCAGATTTATCACTTTTCTCAAAGATTGGGACAGTAGCAAAATAACACTAGATTTTTGGGCATCTTTTTAGAGCAATCAGTCTGTCTAAAGGGAGAAACTGACATGGAAGTCAACTCTACATGTTAGCTTTCATTAATAGTATAGAAATCAGATGTCCAATAGCTACTTTCCCATTTTTGGCTGGTTTTAAGTTTAAGTTGAAACTGGAAGCCCATGAAAAAAAAAAAGGATTGGTAGTTAATTTGGAGTTCGGAAGTTATTTAAACCATCATCATAAATGACATTTAAATACCCGGTTCATCTAGGAAGAGGAATTATATGGTGCATCCTGGCTTCTGTCTGTGCTAGAATATCAATTACCAGAGGAATTTATTTCTTCTGCATTAATTTTCCATTACCATTTGTTGTTTTATTAATTTCATTAAGGGTTGATATCGTTAAGTTGCAAAGTTCATCTTGAAGAAAGGGATCACCTTTCCTTTAAGCTCTGTTGCACGTAAGTAATTGAGATTAGGATTTTACATATTTTTCATCAAGCCAAGTTTGTGGCCCTAAGGTAATTCTCTGACAATTAGAGACTTTACTTTAAAGACCTCAGAACAGAAGTAATCAACTTATGAAATATGTTTAGAAATTTGTACTGAGACCCTGAATTATATAAAGTTTGTTTGGGCAGACAATAGAAACCAAAAGAAAAAAAGAAAAGTAATGGTTTTTGACCACCTTATTTGAAAACTGTTGTAGATAGCTATATTATCCTCATTCTCCTGTCTATTTGTCACAGAACAGAAGCTAACCTTGCAATAAGAGGATAATGACCACTATCTGAATGGAAAGAGCCTTCAAATTGGTAGTAATTGAGATACAGGTGATGATTTGAGATTTAAATACTGCGTAAAACTAATTTGAGGGAAGAAGCCCTTATTCCAGATAATTCTTGTAGACAAATTTGACTTCTGGGGGGTGGTGGGGGAGAAATCATCACTTCAAACTTATACTTACTACAGATTCTTAGCCTAATTATCGATAACACAAGATTCTTAAAGTGTCTTATAAGAGAACAAACAATGTAGATCTAGACCTACAGAACAAGAGGAGAAATATTTGTCACTTTTTTAACACTGATCATTTTTAACAGGCCTTTACCTAACCCTAATTATTTATACATGTTGTTTTTGTCCCTCATAGAAGGGCTTTTACTATAGCATGACCATAATTATTATAACTATCATTATGGCTAATGCATGATCATCATGGTCTAGCAGGGAGATATAGCAACCTTGTCTTCCAGGACTGGATTGGTCCTATGTATATGTATTTTTCCTATTCTTTGTTTTTGTATTTTTGTATTTGATACTAATAAAAAGGACAACACACACACACACACAATAATAAACCTGGAAGGTGGTTAGCATATTTATTAAGAAAGAAACAGAAACGACGTATAATTGATAAAATAGAATATAGAGGTAAGGAAGTATATCAGCAAAATTTGATTAAAAAAGCTTTTTTAGAATATTATACTAAGTTATATTCTAGAGATGTGATTAATGATAAAGATATAGATAGATATTTACAGGACCACGGTATCTTAGAAATTACAGTAGATCAAAGGGAAGAGTTGAATCAATTAATTTCTTCAGAGGAAATAGTGTTTGCAATTAAGCAGCTTAAAGCGAATAAAGCACTAGGTACAGATGGCCTGACAACTACTTATTATAAAAATTTACAAAATGAGATGACTGTACCACTTAAGGAGTTATTTAACAGAATACAAAGGGGAGGAGAAGCTCCTCCTTCATGGAGGACAGCTTTTATTTATTTATTTATTTATTTATTTATTATTTAAATTTCTATACCGCCCTTCTCCCGAAGGACTCAGGGCGGTTCACAGCCAAATAAAATACACAATAATGTTACAATATAAACACAATTAAAATACAATTAAAAAACTTATTCAATTGGGCCAAAATTAAAAATTTAGAATAAATAATAAAAACCCAATTAAAACCCATAAATTTAAAAAACTAACCCAGTCCTGCGCAGATGAATAAATGCGTTTTAAGCTCGCGACGAAAGGTTCGGAGGTCCGGAAGTTGACGGGTCGGTGGGAGGTATTCGGTAGCAGTAGGCGGTCCCGTAAATAGCCCGGCCCTATGCCATGGAGCACTTTGAAGACGTTCACCAAAACCTTGAAGCGCACCCGGAAGGCCACAGGTAGCCAGTGCAGTCTGCGCAGGATAGGTGTCACGCGGGAGCCATGAGGGGCTCCCTCTATCACCCGCGCAGCCGCATTCTGGACTAACTGAAGCCTCCGGATGCCCCTCAAGGGGAGCCCCATGTAGAGAGCATTGCAGTAATCCAGACGAGACATCACGAGGGCGTGAGTGACTGTGCACAAGGCATCCCGGTCTAGAAAGGGGCGCAGCTGGCGCACCAGGCGAACCTGGTGGAAAGCTCTCCTGGAGACGGCCGTCAGGTGGTCTTCAAAAGACAGCCGTTCATCCAGGAGAACACCCAAGTTGCGCACCCTCTCCATCGGGACCAATGACTCGCTCCCAACAGTCAGCCGTGGACTCAGCTGACTGTACCGGGATGCCGGCATCCACAGCCACTCCGTCTTGGAGGGATTGAGCTTGAGCCTGTTTCTCCCCATCCAGACCCGTACGGCTTCCAAACACCGGGACAGCACTTCGATAGCTTCATTGGGGTGGCCCGGTGTGGAAAAGTACAGCTGGGTGTCATCAGCGTACAGCTGGTACCTCACACTGAAGCCACTGATGATCTCACCCAGCGGCTTCATATAGATGTTGAACAGAAGGGGCGAGAGAATCGACCCCTGCGGCACCCCACAAGTGAGGCGCCGCGGAGTCGACCTCTGCCCCCCCGTCAACACCGTCTGCGACCGGTCGGAGAGATAGGAGGAGAACCACCGATAAACGGTGCCTCTCACTCCCAGTCCCTCCAACCGGCGCAGCAGGATACCATGGTCGATGGTATCAAAAGCCACTGAGAGGTCTAATAGGACCAGGGCAGAGGAACAACCCCTATCCCTGGCCCTCCAGAGATCATTCACCAACGCGACCAAAGCCGTCTCAGTGCTGTAACCGGGCCGGAAGCCGGACTGGAACGGGTCTAGATAGACAGTTTCCTCCAGGTGGAGGGGAAACTGATATGCCACCATACTCTCTACAACCTTCGCCGGCGGGTTGGAGACCGGACGATAATTACCTAAAATAGCCGGGTCCAGGGAAGGCTTCTTGAGGAGGGGCCTCACCACCGCCTCTTTCAAGGCGGCGGGAAAGACTCCCTCCAACAAGGAAGCGCTCGTAATCGCCTGGAGCCAGCCTCGTGTCACCTCCTGAGTGGCCAGCACCAGCCAGGAGGGGCACGGGTCCAGTAAACACGTGGTGGCATTCAGTCTACCCAGCAACCTGTCCATGTCCTCGGGAGCCACAGGGTCAAACTCATCCCAGACAATATCACCAAGACCGCCCTCAGACGCCCCGTCCGAATCGCCACAATTTTGGTCCAGACCGTCCCGAAGCTGAACGATTTTATCGTATAGATAACCGTTAAACTCTTCAGCACGTCCCTGCAACGGGTCATCCCGCTCCCCCTATTAATTATCTCATTAAAACCTAAAGAAGATCGAGATGGTGTTAAACCAGAGAATTATAGGCCAATATCGCTTTCAAATACTGATTATAAGATATTTGCTAAGATATTAGCGAATAGATTGATGCCATTGATGAATCAATTAATTCATAATGATCAATCAGGATTTATTAAGGGGAGACAGATGAGATATAATATGAGACAAATTGTAAATCTACTTGAATACTTGGAAAGAAACAGCCAGGTCTCAGCAGCATTCTTCTTTTTGGATGCGGAAAAAGCTTTTGATAGATTGGATTGGCAGTTTTTGTTTAAAGTAATAGAAAAAATGCAATTTGGGGATTATTTTATTCAAGCAATTAAGGCTATATATCAAAAGCAAACAGCTCAAATAATAGTAAATGGTGGATTAACAGAATCTTTCAAGATTGAGAAAGGGACTAGACAAGGATGTCCCTTGTCACCATTATTATTCATTCTAACTTTGGAAATATTATTGAATAAGATACGTGGTTTAGATCAAATAAAAGGAATTAGGATTAAAAATCAAGATTATAAATTAAGAGCGTTTGCAGATGATCTGGTTGTTTCTTTATCTCAACCAATATATTCAGCTGTATATTTGATGGAGACAATTGATCAGTATAGTAAGGTATCTGGGTTTAAAGTGAATCAACAGAAGACAAAAATGATAATTAAAAATATGAATACACATCAGAGGGAAGAATTAGAAAGAATAACTGGATATGAAGCAGTTAAAAAGGTTAAATACTTAGGAGTAGACATTACAGCATCGAATGTAAAATTATATAAAAATAATTATGAGGTATTGTGGGGAAAAGTAATTAAAGAAATGGAGAAATGGAAGAAGTTACAATTATCATTGTTGGGAAGAGTGGCAGCTATAAAATGAATGTTTTGCCTAGATTTTTTTTTTGTTTCAAATGATTCCAATATTGAAGAAAGATGCAAATTTACAAGAATGGCAAAAAGGGATTAATAATTTTGTATGGAAGGGTAAAAAACCGAGGATAAAGTTAAAAATAATGCAAGATGTTAGGGAAAGAGGGGGTTTAAAAATGCCTAACTTGAAATTGTACTATGATGCAGTTGTTTTAGCTTTAATTTCTGATTGGATTAATTTAACAGAGGAAAGGATTTTGAATATAGAAGGTTATGGTTTGTTATATGGATGGCATGCATATGTAATATATGACAAGAAAATTGATAAGACATTTAAGAATAATATGGTCAGAAGTGCTTTGTTGAGGATTTGGAAAAAATATCAATATAAGTTAGATGGAAAGATACCAATATGGACCATCCCCAGACATGTGATAGAGAATATAAATATATTACAAAAAATGGAGGTTATCACTTACAAGAGCTTTTGACTATGGAAAAAGGGGAATTACAGTTAAAATCTAGAGAGAAATTGAGGGATGAAGGGAGAAATTATACATGGTTCCAGTATGGACAATTGCAATCTAGATGGAAAATAGATCAGAAAATTGGTATAAGGCAAAGTGATGATAATTTGGTAAAACAAATAAAAGATCAAGGTCAACAGCATATAAAGAGATTATATAATGTATTGGTTGAAATTGATTCAGATATGGTAAAATGGGCACAAAATTTTCAACAACCTATAATGTTAGAAACATGGGAAAAAATTTGGGTGAGGAATGTTAAATTCACGCAAGCACAAAATTTAAGAGAAAATTTTTATAAAATGTTTTATAGATGGCATTTAGATCCTAAAAAACTGTCATGTATGTATCCAAATGTGAAAGCAAAATGTTGGAGATGTGATTGTGAGGATGCTACCTATTATCATATATGGTGGACTTGCAAAAAAGTTAAAGCCTTTTGGATTAAAATATGGTAGATTATGCAGAACATTTTGAAAAAGAAGATTAAGTTTGTTCCACAGTTCTTTTTATTAGGAATAATTCCAGATTGCACTGTTATAGAGACAAAACTGATTTTGAACTTAATAACTGCTGCAAGACTATTGATTGCACAATATTGGAAGAAAGAAGACTTACCTACAATTGGAGAATGGATTAGTAAAGTATCAAATTTAGCAGAAATGGCAAAAATTTCTGCCTATTTGAAAGACTGTACACAAGAAAAATATATTTTGGAATGGAGGAAGTGGATTGATTATATTCAAAATAAGTATCAGATTAAAAAATATCAATTAGTTTTTGAGTGAAGTTAGGAATTGCTATGTATTAGTTTAAGAAAGAAGGGAATTGATAGTGTGATGGTGTGAAATGGAATATGTTTTATGTTATATTTTAGATTATGTTTGTTAGTTACAATACCCTGTATTCTATTCTGGGAAGTCTCGGGGAGGGGAAATGGGGAAGGAAAGACTATAAATTGATTGGTTGCCATTGTACAGGAATAATGGTAGAATTAAACAAGTTGGAATGGTGTAAAGTCGGGACTGCTCGGTAACCACTCCCGAAGGAAAGGGTAAGGAAAGAGGAGTAAAGAAGGAAGAAAGTAGGTAGGCAGGTGGGTAGGTAGGAAAGAAGGAGGAGAAGAAAGGATAGGAGGAGAAGAAGAAGGAGAAGATAGAGGGTTAGAAAGGATGGTAGTGAGAAGTGGGAAAGAGGTGGGGAAGTAGGAAAGCGAGGAGAAGGATGGTGGGGAAAGTTGAAGAAGGATGAGAAGGGAAGAAAGGATTAAGGGAGGGAGTGGCGGTCGAGCAGCCCTGATTGAGTATAATTTGAGTATAGGATTGATTGTTGGATAAGTGATTGTATTGTACACTGGTTAAATTGTGGGAATTATTATGGAAAATAAAAATTTTGATTTAAAGAAAAAGAGGATAATGACCACTATCTGAATGGAAAGAGCCTTCAAATTGGTAGTAATTGAGATACAGGTGATGATTTGAGATTTAAATACTGCATAAAACTAATTTGAGGAAAGAGGCCATTATTCCAGATAATTCTTGTAGACAAATTTGACTTCTGGGGGGTGGTGGGGGAGAAATCATCACTTCAAACTTATACTTACTACAGATTCTTAGCCTAATTATCGATAACACAAGATTCTTAAAGTGTCTTATAAGAGAACAAACAATGTAGATCTAGACCTACAGAACAAGAGGAGAAATATTTGTCACTTTTTTAACACTGATCATTTTTAACAGGCCTTTACCTAACCCTAATTACTTATACATGTTGTTTTTGTCCCTCATAGAAGGGTTTTTACTATAGCATGACCATAATTATTATAACTATCATTATGGCTAATGCATGATCATCATGGTCTAGCAGGGAGATATAGCAACCTTGTCTTCCAGGACTGGATTGGTTCTATGTATATGTATTTTTCCTATTCTTTGTTTTTGTATTTTTGTATTTGATACTAATATAAAGGACAACACACACACACACACACACACACACTAAAAAGGTGTGTGTGTGTGTGTGTGTTCCTTTTTATTAGTTTATGGTATCAAATACAAAATACAAATAATACAAAAATCAGAAAAATAGGGGAGGGAAGAGGGAAGGGAAGAGTGTAGAAAACAAGGGAAAAAGAAAGAAAAGGTGTTGACTTCCGACTCCTTTTGGTTCAATAAAACAAGATAGTAACATCAAGCCTCAAGTTTTTACTTTTATAGAATAGTATAAACTAGCCATTTCTATATCAACAAATCTATCTAATTGGTAAAACCCAAAATCAAAGTTTCTTTTTTTTCCATCTCAAGCACAAAGTCCAGAATTGGTTTCCAAATAGAAACAAAAGTAATTATGTTTTTTTCTTTTATCAAAGTAGTCAGTTTAGTTATCCCTGCTAACTCCATCAACTTTTGCAGCCATTCATCTTATCTGAAGAAAAGCATAAGTGTTCAATCAACATCTCAGACTCAGTGCGGCTACCCATTATACTATAGTGCCACTCAGAATTAATACTGCTTCTTGTAAACCATTCCAACTATATAACACAATGGTATGTTGAGAATTTACAGACTAGCATTAGCACTTAGACTTATATACCACTTCACAATGCTTTACAGCCTTTTCTAAGAGGTTTATATTGCCCCCAACAACCTGGGTCCTCATTTTACCGACCTCAGAAGGATGAAATGCTCAGTCAACCTTGAACCTAGTGAGATTCAAATTGCCAAATTGCCAAATTGCAGGCAGCCGGCAGTCAGCAGAAGTAACCTGCATTCTAAATTGATAAATTGTCAGATATCTCAAAAAATGTTGCTCAGTCATGAGCATAAATTACACAATCCTTGCTATTTTCATAATTAAAACTGTTTTTTAAAAAATGAAATGGTGATGCAAATGTTTGGAGAATATAACTTGGTGAAAATACACTTTGTCACATAAGGAGTACCTCAAGATTATTTCAACAAATTTCAGCAACTCCACAATAATTGAGGAAGTGGAATTGACACATGGAATTGATACCTATGCCAACTGAACAATTATTGTATGCCAACCATACAATAATTGTTCTGTAGTAGGTTATGTACAGAACAGGATTCACTTTCAAGAAATTTTCATGTAAATTTGTGTTGCATCTATTTCACAAATAAGTATTTTTTTAAAAGTTTGCTAAATTAGCATATTACAATAAAGCTGTAAATATAGTATTAAAAAGCTTAAAATACCATATTTTTCAGTCTATACGATGCACTTCCCCCATAAAAAAAGTGGGTGGAAATGTCTGTGCATCTTATAGAGCGAATGTTGCTGAAGCCCCTTCCACCCACTGGCCCCCACCCTTCGGCCTCTGCCTCCCAGCAATTTGCCTCCTTGCAGCAAACAGCAAACAGCCTGGTCAGCTTCAGCACAGCCTGATTTAGCATGAGCAGTTGATTGGCAGTTGGATCTGCCTCCTGGAATACTGCTGATCAGCTGTTCCAGGCCACAGGAATTGCCGCTGCCCATCACCAGCTTTGCCACCCATTGCCGCCGTTGCCTATTGCTGCTTCTGTGTGCCCCATTCTTGGTCTCTACGTGTCCCGTTTTCAGCCCATTCCAGGCATTATCTTACCTTTACAAAGTTTGCAACAACTTTTAGATAAGGATATTTGTTCAGACTCAGGACAGTTCAAAGCAGGACAATTCGACTCCATTGTACGTTGCATTTTGTAATTCTATTAAATCAAGATCATTATTTTTGTTGGTATGAGCTATATTTTTGGCATAGTTATATCATTCAATAAAAATACAAGTGCATAATTAATATCCAGTTGTATTCATTTAAATAATCTGGGTAGAAACCATTTGGAATTTCTTTTGTTTATAAATCATTATTGTGCTATCTGTTTATTTTTATTGTTTCACATGGATTTACTAGTCAGATGTCATCTATTTCATCATACTGTTAGTCATATGTTCAAATGTCATACCTAACATATTTGTGTGATTTTGACAGAAGTGGAAAATTCTGAAGGATGATATGAGTTTTAGTATCCTAAGTATACAAGCTAAGTATGCTTGCTTGTCCTAAATATGGCATCCTAAGTAGCTAACTGAAAAAGAAATGGGGTGCCTTGGTTATTTCAGGGTTCTTTTTAAATTCAGCTAGTTACACTGTGTATATCTATAAAACCACATTCTAATTTGGCTGCCCAAGGCATTTTCTCTGAAATTAAAAATTTGAAGCCCCAGCTATTTAGTAGAATATGTTTATTTCTTTCCCTCTGAACATCCGTCACAAATAAAAGCATCTTGCTGAGTTGTAATGAAAGGAATCTTTGTTTCTATATCCAAACTTTGAGTTGATTGTAACTGGTAATTTTAATGCAAGAACGGATTCTTATGATAAGCCATTTTTTCTTTACATTTATTTTATGATAAGCCATTTAAGTTTTAAGCTTGTCCTACATTGCTATTCCCAGTATAAAGGCATCAAGAACAGGAGGCAGAGTTTGGTCTAATTGATTATTAAAAATGATCCACAAATCTTAAATGGCTCAGTGCCTGGCAGTGTGTGTGTGTGTGTTTGTGTCTTACCTTCCACTGACAATGGGCACAAGCACAATAAATTAGATCTCCTACTTCAGTTGCTCAGCATAAACAGTATTCATTCACCATTAGCTTACTACTAGTACTAGGTGAATTGGACATTAAAGACCATTCAGCTTAGGCACCCTCAAATTGAATTGTACAATAAACACACAATTGTTCTATTCTATTCTAGTTTCTCAATATGTCAAAAATATCTGAACTTACACTTTAATTGGCATGAAAAGTGCCCACATAAATTTAACTTATACCAGCAACTGATAAATATTATGCAGTTGTTAAGATCTACATTAATGCCTCATCTTTTCAGAACACTATTCCTAAACTTTCCTAATTCTATTTTGATAAAGAATGTGATGATAGCCATTTTTTAAATGAATTATGCTACTGAAACTTTTGCCATGTATTGTTGCAGAATCTCTTCAATAACTGTTGCTCTTAATGAACAGTAGTGAATTACTCTATTGTTGGTTAAGTGTACAAGTGAGGTCATTAAAAAGAATTGAGAAAGATAAATTATAGATGACAAGTAATATATTAAGATAATACTGTATTATATATATTGAAGTAGAGTCTCTGTTAACTCTATTATTGTCATGCATAAACTTAGTTCTTTGGGATTCTCTTTTTGTCATTAACTAACTAAATATAAAACAGCTGTAAAGATATCCACAACTCTGCATCACCAAAAATTATGCCTTAAGAAAGAAAAAGGCAACAGTTTTAACCCTTCACCAATTCAAGAGGAAAGTTGGATAAACTATTAACCCAAATATAAAACTGGGGAAAAAACTCTTTCAATAGTATGAGTAATGATATAATTGTATTAAATTGTGTTAGATATAATACAGCATTAAAAACTGCAACTAATATGAAAAGTCAAGCAGATTGTGGGGGGGGGGAATAGTATATTGTTCAGAATGCCAGCAGGAAAAAATGGTTTGGACTGCAATTTGTGTTACAAAACTAATAGTTATTGCATTCGAAAAATGGGGGAGACTGTCGGATTGCACCTTCTAGGAAAATCTACAGCAGTTCTTCTAACCAACAATGGTGCATTAAAAGTTTTCTTGAAAATAAGTGTAGCTATATTTCCAGGCCATACTGCGGTAACATATATTTTTTAAATATTCCCAGAACATTGCCTTTCATTAATATAAAGGAAGTTGCTATTGAGATAACACAAATCTCATTATCCTCTAACAGGGAACTCGGTAATTAATGTAGCAAATATTTTCTTCATGTTAAATTCAAAGCATATTCCCCATATCTTTTAAAACAGATCTAAAACTATTCTGAAATTCCATATAGGACGTGCACCAAAATTAATGACATTTAGGATACTCAAGTTTATTTCAGTGGAGTTGCCCTTATTAAATACTGTATGTATTTAGTAAGTATGTATTAAACATGTTAATATTTAATAATATATTAAATACATACAAGTATAATAAGCATGTAATTTAATAAGTATGTATGTATTTAATAAGTGGCAAAAACTGAATGCAGCTTTAAAAAGAAATAAAAATTCAAGAAATAGTTGAAAGAATATATGTTGATTTGTGAAAAACATATGTGACAATTAATACAGTAGACAAATTTGTCCATTCCTTATAAAAGAATGAATGAATGAATGAATGAATGAATGAAAATACACACACACACACACACACACACACACACACACCAGCATACTAAGGAGCTCAACTAATTTCTCAACTAAAATAAATAAATAGAGATGCATCCAGAATTGTAGAAGCAGCATATTACATAAAACTTGCAATGAAATTATGAAGGGTTTAAAAGCAATAATAAGTGGGGAAATGGCCTTGGGATGAAATAGTTAATAACCCTAAAATTTTTCTTTTCTTATAAACTTCAGATATCCTATGAAGTATTTATGATCCTCATTAACCTTATTATGAATAAACAAGAAATTTTTAAGAAGGATCTTCCACTTAAAAATGATATGGAAAATTGTACATTAACTTGAAAAAAACCATCATTACTTTTATAACGTCTTCTAAAGTTTATTTATAAAATTGGAACAAATTTCAGGGGAAAGAGAAATTAAAAGTAATCTTACCTTGCATTCAAACAGAATACAGACCTCTGAGTCTAAATATACTGATTGTCTGTCTCCTTCAAAATAGGTTTTGCCTTCAAACACGCAGATTGCTATAAAGTTAAAAAGCAGAACAATACTTTGGTACTTGGATTCTGTATAACTATATGATACTCCAAGACATGTTTATATCACTTAACAGAAAACTCTAGCTATTAGACATCATTTAAATATCACTTAGAAATATAGCAATTCTTACTTAGCAGCTAGAATTCGGTGTACAATATTGCATTTGAATGTGAGGAAATGATTTTTCAGGTTAGGGTCGTTCTGTTTTCCTCTTGTTGTCGAGCAAAAGAGACAGAAAGGGAAGTAGTAATTACAACTTTACTTAAATAGTAAATAAATACTTACTTTTACAACTTACATTTAAACAAGAACTTGCTAAACCTGAATCTATAAGAATGTTGTTATTGGCACTTTAATGAAAATGCAGGCAATAAATACTTCATTTTATTTTAAAGTTTGCAAAATACTTTTGAAATATTATGTATACATATATACATAATAAGCTTATGATTTAATAAGCAACAGAGCAAGATGGCTGCAGGAGTGGACAATACATGTTTATTCCCTCCATCCCACCTACCAAATAATATAATTAATATTCTAATAAGATCATGTTTTAAATCACTCCCTGAGAAAATTCCCTGAGAATACATAAACCTTCATCCTTCAATTAAAAATTTGAAAATGCTACTTAGATATATTTTAAAGTAATCCATAAAATTAGGTGATAAGAAGAAAAGCAGCATACTTCCAGGGTGATGTCACATTGGTGCAATACAGGGAAACTGGACTCCATTCTCCCTGTCAGATTTTCTGCATTTGGAAGCCGGTAATGGCAAAGCGGGTCCTTGGAGAGGACAGCAATAGTGAGGGGAGCATCCAGGGGTGATGGGGAGAGGAGCGATCTACCATTACAAAGGGTGGGTGCCCTGAAAACCAGCACAGAAGATACCAGCTGTCATGATGAGATCCAGAGACATGGCGGCCGAAGTGAATAGGAGAGGAAGCAGAAAGTGATAAGCAGCAGAAATATTGCCGGATAAGAAAAAAAGTGTGAGATACCGAACTATCTCTCTAGTTGATGGAATTTACAAAAAAAAAAAAAAAAACTAAATAAGAAGTGAGTCTCTGAGGAGGAGGTGGCAACACCTTAGCAGTGGGAGTGAAGAAGGAAGGAGAAAGAATTAATGTGGATTGACAAGGAGGGGAAAGTGATTGTGAGTGCAGACTCAAATGGCTGGTGTATTGGAAAGTTGGAAAACTGATTTGTGAGATAAAACTTGTGATGGAAAGTGGCAGGAAAGAAGAAAAAAATTCTTTTTCTGGGACAGTGGAGATAGAGGCAGAAGAAAATAAAGAAAGTGAAGAGAAAGACAATGACAGTGCAAATTGAAGGTAGCCATCATTTTGAAAGCAGAGAACAAGGAAATTATGGAGTGTTCAGAGAGACCTAAGACTAAGAACTGTGGTAATCTAACGAAGGACTCTTTTTTTTTAATAGTCTATATAAACATTGATTCTACTTTATTGAAACCTTGTATAGATTGAAGTATATTTAAATTAACTAACTAGTCTTAAATACTTGTTGATTAATAATTGCGTATATAGAGATCCCCATATTTAAGGTAGTGCTTTCCTCCATATTGAATATAGTTAACTATAAAATATATTAAAATATTATATATATATTTATGTGTGTGTGTGTGTGTGTGTGTGTGTGTGTGTGTGTGTGTAGATCTTGGTATATTTGGGTCTTTTCCCATTTAAGGTTGAGAGTATCCTGGCGACGTTTCGATGAGGTCTCACTCATCATCTTCAGGCTGGTGTTTTCAGCTTCATGCTTGTGTGAGCAAAGCATGGTCGGAGCTGCCGTCTCTCTATAAATACTGGTGGGGAGGTGGGGACAGTTGCTGTGAGCGGGTTGGTTGGTTGTGTGGTTGCATCTTGATTGGTAGATGGAGTGGGTGTTTGCACATTGGTCGAGGTGGGGAGTGTTGCTGTGAGCGGGTTGATTGGCTGTGTGGTTGCATCTGGATTGGTAGATGGAGTGGGTATTTGCAGATTGGTCGGTTCATAGCATCCTGTTTGGGTGTGGTCCTAGTCTTTTGTTCCTGGGATGGGTGGTGGTGTTGTGTGTTATCCTGGGTCCGGTGTCAATTTTCGTGGCTGACACTGGACCCAGGATAACACATGCCACCACCAATCATCCTCATCAGATTCGAACCCAAATCCATCCCACAGACGAAACACAACCACCATCCAAAAGCCAGACCATGCTGGCACCACTGGCTGCTGCGACCCCCTCTGATCCACACAAAAAGCAAGCTGACACATGCCAGGAACACATGATAAGACCTCGGACTCGGAACCAAACCAAAACCCGGGATGCTCCATCACAGCCATCTGCTCAAGACATCACATCACAGAACTCCAGAGGCCACAACACCAAAGCTCAGGAACAAAAGACTAGGACCACACCCACACAGGATGCTACGAAACAGCCAACCAATCTGCAAACACCCACTCCATCTATCAATCAAGATGCAACCACACAGCCAACCAACCCGCTCACAGCAACATTCCCCACCTCCCCACCTCCCCATCAGTATTTATAGAGAGACGGCAGCTCCGACCAGGCTTTGCTCACACAAGCATGAAGCCGAAAGCGCCAGCCTGAAGTTGATGAGTGAGACCTCGTCAAAACGTTGCCAAATACTCTCAACCTTACACGGGAAAAGAGCCGAATATGAGATTTATATATATAACTGTCTTCAGAAATTGGATGTTAAGGGCCTATACTGCATTATTATTGTAAACTACTACTTGAAAGAGAAGTGAGAGAGGAAAGAAGGGCAGGAAAGAAGAAAGATTTAGAGTGGAAAAGGTGACAATTGATAGTATTGTGGAATAATTTTTTCAAAAATCTAAAAATGTCAAATACATCCACAGTGACTAAAACGATTAAAAAAACAATGTCAATGACAGCGTCTCCAGCAGGACAAAAATTAATTACAGATATGGCGTGCAGTGAAAAATCAGGACCGATACCAACCATGCAAAGTTTGCAATCTTCATTAAATATGATCCAGGAGTTTATGGTAAAAACACAGGAATCAATAACAAAAAATCACGAAATGAAGGGTGAATTAGGAAAAGTAAAAAAGACATAAAGAAATTGGACAATAGAATGGGAATAATCCAAGAAACAATAGCCAGAAATGAACAGAAAATAAAAATGATAGAAGTAAGAATGGAACAAACTGAAAAGAAACTAGAAAAACTGAAGAGAGGTTGACAGCTGCAAACCGAGAGCTGCAAGAGGCAATTACTCACTTAAAATTAGAGAGATCCACCTTCTACCTGAGGTTTCAAAACATCACGGAGACAAGAGATTGATGATGGAAATACTAGCTGACTCACTACAAATGGTCAAAAGTGAATTAAGGAATAGCATTGATGAAGTATACAGGGTGCAAACGTATTACTCAAGGAGACACAGAGATACCACAGGAGATACATATGAGATTTGCAAAAAGAACTGTCAGAGATGAAATCTATAGAAGAACGAGGGATAACCAGTTGACTTATAAAGGAGGAGAGGTCATAACTCTTAAACAGAAAATTAGGGAGAAAAGAAGGGACTACCACTTCCTCACAATACAATTAAAAAAAGTAAAATAAGATTCTGTTGGCTGATATCTGAAGATATATTAATAACATGGCAGGATAAGAAAATAAGGATAGACACAATAGATAAAGCCCAGAAATTCTATGAACGATATATAGAGGAAGAATTGAATAGTAGAGAAGAGTTGGAAACCAAAAGTCAAGAGGAGCAACAGCTAGAGGAAAAGGAACTAGAACAAGACGCGAGAGAGAGAAGCGACATAGAAGCCCAAGAAAGAGACAGGGCGAGGACAAGAAAGCAAAGGGAAATGAGACAAAGGAGAGGAATAAGGGTGACAAATAAGTAGTGTAACGGAGGAAGAAGTGAAACTATTTTTGGTCAACATAAATGGATTAAATTCACTGATAAAAAGCAGACAAGTAATTGCTAAACTCCAAATATATAATATGGACATTATATGCTTACAGGAGGTTCACATAAAAAAAGGGGAAGGTAACCTTCTAGAAGCTCCCAAATTAGGTAAACTATTTTTGGCTTTAGCGGAAACAAAAAAAAGAGAATTGCAGTTTATATAAAAGACTGGCTAAAACCCAAACAAATACATGCAAACGAAGAGGGACAAACGTTACTGATTGAAATATCAATAAAACAAAAAGCAATATTACTGGCAGTCATATAAGCACCAAACATTAAAGAGAAAGAATATTATAGTAAATTACACAAGCAAATTGTAGAATTGGAAATGGATAATATATACTTACTAGGGGATTTCAATTTCAAACTCAAAAAAGACTACAAAACAGAAAGTAAAAAAAAATTATGAAAGGAGAACACTACCAAAAACTTTTTTTGACATGACCAGAGAGCTAAGTTTAAAAGATGTTTGGAGAGAAATCAACCCACAACAGAACCAATATACATACTTCTCCAATCCACATAACTGGTGGTCCAGGATTGACATGGTCTGAATGGATCCAGAAACAGGAAAAAATGTAGAGGAAATAGAAATAAAACCGAATATTTGGACAGATCACAATTCGTTAATAGTTAAATGGAAAGGGGAAGAAAAAAGAGATGGACCATGAATCAAAGGATAGTGAAAGAAAAAAATTACATTCAATATATAACATAACATAATAACAGAGTTGGAAGGGACCTTGGAGGTCTTCTAGTCCAACCCCCTGCCCAGGCAGGAAACCCTACACCATTTCAGACAAATGATTTCAGACAAATTTCACACTTCAATTCTTACTATGCTACAGAGCCCCTGACTACAACATCGCACATGCGAAATTGTTAACCACACTACTAACACGGACTACCTCTTGCCCATATCCTCTCATCTTCCTGGGTGAGCTCAATCTACCTCTTATTAACTGAATAACAAATGAATGTACAACTAAACCCATCAATACTACCCTGTTACAAATCTAGGTCTTGAACAACTACTAACTAACAATACAAGACTCAACAACTGCCTTGACCTCATCTTCTGCAACAACAAAAACTCAATTTATGGGCTACAAATAAAAGAACCCTTTTCCAACAGTGACCCCAGCATGATAGACTTTTGTCTCAATATACGCCCTTACAAAAATTGTCATAATAATGGTATTCCAAACTACAATTTCAAAAAAGCCAACTATGACCTTATAAACACCAACCTCTCATCTCTTGACTGGCAAAATCTATTCTCAACCTGTATCACCTGTATCACCTATTCTCAACCTGTAAGACCATTATAGAGTTTTCCTACTTGAAGTCAATAGAGTCATTAAACTTTACATACCACAAACCACCACCAAAATGAGAAAAAACAAATTACCCATATCAATAAAAAAGCTCCAATTCAAAAAAAATCCCTCTGGAGAAGAAACAAAACTGGCTATGTAGCCAATTTCAGAAACCGCTACAGAAATATATGCAACCAAATAAAAATTGAATGCACCAATTACCACACCAAGCAAGAAGACCTTGTGCACACAAAATCCAATCATGTTTTTTATAATTTTGTGAACAACAAACTTAAAGACTAAAACACCAATAAACTGGGGAGATGGTTGACCTACAAATTAAAAAAAGAAAAAAACTAATACAACAACTTGAAGATGAAAAAGGGATACCACATCATCAGAAGGAAGAAAAAGAAAATATAGCAGTACGATAGTACCAAAATTTATATAGTAGGGAGAACATAGAGGAAGATGATATTAAAAGATATCTACAGTAGAGAAATCTCCCAACCCTACCAGAACTAACAAAAGAAACATTAGATGAAAAATTAACAATGTTAGAATTAAAAAGGGCAATTCAAAAACAAAAAAAGTAATAAAACACTGGGTCCAGATGGAATCCCAGCAGAATTTTATAAAGAATTACAAAAAACATTGGAAAACCCGCTATTAGAAACATACAACAAAGTATTAGAGCAAGCCACGATACCAAAATCCTGGATGGAGGCACTGATAACCTTAATTCCCAAAGATAATGTGGAAAGAAAAAAAATCCAAAATTATAGGTCAATCTCGCTGCTGAATGTTGAATATAAGATATTTATGACAATAATGGCAGAAAGGATGAAACACATATTAAATGAAATCATACAATCAGATCAGAATGGATTCTTACCCAACAGACCCATAAAAAATAATATAAGAATGATGATGAATACATTAGAATATATGAAATACACTTGGAAAAACAAGCAGCATTGATATTCCTTGATGCACAAAAAGCATTCGACAACTTAAATTGGGATTTTTAAATTAACCAATTAATAACAATGAATTTTGGTGAGAAATTTATTAGAACAATTAGAGCAATGTATTCAAACCAGAAAGCAAAAATAATATTAAACGGAGAAACAACAGTAGGCTTCAGTATGGGAGTATAGCTATCAGCAAAATGTAGCACAATAAAAGAGGATTGTCAGATTGCCTCCGATCAATACTCAAGAAAGGAAAAACCCTGACTCCATTTGATTATAAAGAAAGGTACTTTTACTGAGCACGTCTGATTGCAATAGAAGAAAAGCTAGAACTGAATAGGTGTGGCTTACAGATACATTTCCCCTCACTCATCCCTCCTCCCTCCAAAAGTCAGACAGATTTAGGCCAATGCCTTTCCCCTCATGGGTCACGTGGGGTTCTTCTTCCGGTGTTATGTTCCGTCTGGTATGTAGAGTCCGTTGCTGGGTTTCGCGCGTCTAACAGTTTGAATCTTATGACTCATGGCAGCCAAAGCTTAAAGAGCCACAACCCCCATTAATCTAGCATGATAACAAACTAGCAATGAAACACTTAACAAAGTAATAAAACAGTTAAACATCCTACTACGCAACTAAACACTTAAAGTAATAATCTTATGACTCCCTCCTCTTGTCAAATGACAGCCGATGCTCTTAGAGAGCCACAACCCCATTAATCATGATGACAGCAAAGTAGCAATAAAATATTGAAATAGATCATAAACACACAACGAAGTAGTTAAACAGCTAAGCACTCTACTAGGTAATAAAACACTTAGAATCACAGTGAAGATAGATGAGTGGAGGCTGACAAGGATAATTATAATGCACTGCTAAAACAAATACAAAAAGATTTGGAAAATTGGAATAAATTATCATTAATTGGCAAAATTTCAACAATCAAAATGAACATATTACCCAAATTGCTATATCTTTTCCAAACAATACCGGTAAAATTAGAGAAGAATTTTTTGGAACAAATAAATAAATAACATCCAAATTTATATGGGCAGTGAAAAAACCCTGCATTAAATTTAAACTTTTACAAGACAGCAGGAACCATGGGGGTTTCGGCCTCCTGGACTGGGAGCTTTACTACCAGGCATGGTTAAGGCATTGGATTCAACTTAAAAACAAAACAATATTAGCGTTAGAAGGACACGACCTCCAAACAGACTGGCACAGTTTTCTCTGGGAAGAGAAAAATAAAACACATTCATATTTCCAGAGACACATAGTAAGGAACTCCCTGTTTAAAGTCTGGGCAAAGATTAGAAAAAAACACTATACAAAAATTCCAAACTGGTTATTGACAATGGAGACAATGTCATACCCAAATACAATAGATCTCAGTAAAATGGTAAGATATTCAGAAATTTTAGATGAAAAAGGAGAATTAAAATCAGTGCAAAAGTTGAAAAAGCAAAGAATAAATATAGAAAGGTGGCCCTACCTACAAATTAAAACAAGACTTAAAAAAGATCAAGAACAATTCGGCATAGAAGAGAAACAATCGGAACTGGATAAAATTTTATTAGGAATGGGCGGGGAAATGATCACAAAATTATACAATTTTTTACTAAGATATAAAATGGAGGAAGAAGTAGTAAAAGAAATGATGATTAGCTGATCTAAGAACTTTGGGCATAACATAGAATTAGAACAGTGGGACAAACTATGGACAAGGAACTATAAACTTACAACAGCAGTTGCCTACAAAGAAAACCTCTATAAAATGTTTTATAGATGGCATTTGCCCTCAGTGAGATTGGCCAAAATGTATCCAAACTTATCCCCCAAATGCTGGAGATACAACCACAAATCTGGATCATTCTATCACATGTGGTGGACATGCCCCATCACAAGGAAATATTGGTGCAAAATTTAAAAATGGCTGGAAGAAATTACAGAACAAAAAAACAGATTTAAAACCAGAACTATTTTTATTAGGAATACTGGACTTGAAAATGAATTAAAAACTCCAATACATTGAAAAATTTATACATTGATAGATAAGAATAATGAACACTACTATGTATATTAATATATATGCTGATGTAACATTACTCTACTACTATTGAGAAGTAAATAGATATGATAGAATAGAAAATTACAAAAGCAAAATACATATGCCGATAGAGAAAGCTGTAAAATGATCTTAGATGGTATGTATTGTTTGCTGTGTTTTGTTTTGTTTTTATGTATTTGTGGTTGTTTTTTATGTTGTTTTTAAAGAGAAAACTGTTTAATAAAAATTATTTTTTTAAAAAAGAAGAAAAAGAAAAGCAGCAAATCTGATTTGCAACGTATAATTAAATAGTCACTGAACATTATTCTTAGGCATTAGCCATAATCATGTGAGACACATGATTATTATGCTCTTAGTTCCTTCTGTAACTGTAGCCTACATGAATAAGAATTCAAACCGGCAATTACATATAAATACTCTTGTTAACCTTCTTCACTGTTCCCTGGTTTTTTTAACCATGACTTTCCCAAAGATCTCTTTTCCAAAAAGCAGCTGGAATCCTGGAACATCAGGGAACTACCTGAGGATTGGAAAAGAGCTGATGTGATTCCCATCTTCCAAAAAAAAAAAAAAAAGGGAGGAAGTAGACTCAGGAAAATACAGACCAATCAGCCTAACATCAATACCTGGGAAGAAAGTGGAAAAGATAATCAAAAAACAGATCTGTGAACATCTAGAAACAAAGTTATAACTAAAAACCAGCATGGGTTTGTTAAAAACAGATCATGCTAAACCAATCTTATTTCATTCTTTGACAAAGATTAAATTGGTAAACTAGCAAAATGCTGTGGACATAGTATACTTCAGCAAGGCATTCAAGAAAGTAGACCACAACATACTTCTTCATAAACTAGAAAAATGTGGGATAGACAGCATCACCACCTGATGGCTTTGTAGCTGGCTGACAAACCACACTCAATGAGTCACCCTTAATGGTACTACATCTACATGGAGGAAAGTTAAGTAGTGGGGTACCACAAGATTCCATCTTAGGCCAAGAATTCTTCAATATCTTCATAAATGACTTCTTAGAATAGAAGAGAAACTCATCAAATTTGCAGATGACACTAAACAGGCAGGACTACCCAACACCCCAGAAGACAAGACAAGACAAAAGATCTTGACAGACTTAACATTGGGACCTATCCAACAAAATGAAATTTAATGTGGAGAAAAGCAAAGTTTTATACCTGGGCAGGAAAAAACAAAGATACAAGTACAGATAGATGAAACCTGGCTCAAAAACAGTAGCTGTGAGAGGAATATAGATTAACAGAGCTGGAAGGGATCTTATAGGTCATTTAGTCCAAACCCCCCGCCCAGCAGATCCTACACCAGCGGTTCTCAACCTGTGGGTCGGAACCCCGTTGGGGGTCGAATGATGATTTGCCAGGGGTCGCCTAAGACCATTGGAAATATGGGAAGTATACTTGCGAGTCGAAGAATCGCGCTCCAATGGTTGACTCCACAAGCCAGCTGCAGGCTCTTCAAATCGCTAGCCGAATTCGGCTTCAGGCGCGATGAATTAAAAAAGAGATAAATCTTTGCTCTGATGTCTCCCTCTCAAGCCAGCTGCAATCACTCCCAATTGCTAGCCTAATCTGGCTTCAGGCACGATAAACTTAATGGGAAGAAGACTCCACTTTAATGCCTCCATCCTCAAGGCAATCGCAAGCAGTTCAGATCGCTAGCCAATACGGCTTCAGGTGCGATAAATTCAAAATGAAAATAATTTTATGGTTGGGGTCGCCACATCATGAGGAATTGTATTAAAGGGGTCACAGCACTATAAAGGTTGAGAACCACTGTCCTACACCATTTTTGACAGATGGCAGTCCAGTCTCTTCTTGAAAGCTTCCAGTGATAAAGCTCCCACAACCTTTGAAGGCAAGCTGTTCCATATACGCTCACTTGCAAATAAGATGGATGAAATACTCCTCTTAAACAAATACTATTCTGATTTTCGCAATTCAGCAGTCCTATGCTTCTCTGAAACCTGGTTAAATGAATCAATTGAAAATAGCAGCCTGAACATCCCAGGATTTCAAATTGAACGATCAGACAGGATTCCAGAAACATCTGGTAAAAAGAAAGGAGGAGGCTTATGCCTGTCAGCGACCTAAACGGAGATCTATATAAATTGTGTAGAGCCCGAGCATCCCCAACTACCCTGCATGGCTGGTACACCCTGGCAGCAGAAATGGAGATAGACCTAGCCAAGGACCGCCTGCGAAGCGATCGTAGCTGGAGGCAAACCCAACCTCAATTCCAGAGGGAACCAACCAAGGATTCTGTTGCAGTAGAGAGTAGGAAGAAGAAACCCACAGGCTGTTTCAGATGTGGAAAAGAAGGCCACCGAGCCACTGATTGTTGGGCAAAGCTGCCGCCAAAGGCGACCCCTAGTGGCAAAAAACCAACGGCGCAGGTGGAACCAAAATCGTTCGTTAAAGCGATTGTTCGCCGCCGAGCCTGTCCTCAAGCACCCTGACATGGAATCCCCATTCGTGGTTCAAGCTGATGCTAGCGACGTAGCAGTTGGAGCAGTTTTACTCCAAACCAATGCTAAAGGTGAGCTACAACCATGTGCTTACACATCTCGTAAACTCACTGAAACAGAACAGAGATGGGCCATCTGGGAAAAGGAGGCTTTTGCAGTGCACTGGGCTCTCCAAACATGGAGACAATTCTTAGAGGGGGCCAAACACCCTTTTGAAGTATGGACTGATCATAAAAACTTAGAAGCCCTGAAAACTCCCAGAAAGCTATCACCAAAACAAGCTCGATGGACCCAATACTTTAACCGCTTTAATTTTGCCTTGCGCTACATTCCTGGGGGAAAGAACTTCCTCGCGGACGCCCTTTCCCGTTTACCTCAGTACAACAGTACTCGCAAGGAAGTAGCACGACCTATACTCCCAGTGCAACAGTTAGCAGCCCCGGCGATTACTCGTACCCAAGCTCATACCGATCCAATGTTACCAAACGACCTCACCAATTCGCTCAAGGAAGCCTTAAACAAAGATGACTGGTTCTTAGCCCATTCGCACGAGTGCACTCTTCGCGATGGACTAGCTTGGGTGGGAGCAAAGTTCTCCGTGCCTGCATCTCTGAGAGAGGTCATACTTCTACGTTGTCATGATGCTAAAATGGCTGGCCATTTTGGATTCGTCAAAACCTTACACCTCCTGAAAAGACAGTTTTGGTGGCCAGGTCTTAAAAAAGACATTGAATCCTATATAGCAAGCTGTCCTGTTTGTGCATCAGCTAAAAGACCACCAGGGAAACCTCCTGGGTTGCTGCAAACAGTAGCCCGTCCAGAAGCCCCATGGAAAGAAATTTCCATGGATTTCATAGTGGAATTACCTGAAAGTGGAGGAAATACAGTAATCTGGGTGGTTACTGACCTGTTCTCCAAACAAGTACACTTTATCCCATGTTCCAAAATTCCTTCTTCAAAAACATTGGCAAAACTGTTTGTCCAACACATCTACAGACTCCATGGAGTTCCTAAACGAATAATCTCAGACAGAGGGGTGCAATTCACTTCTAAGTTTTGGAGAGAATTCTTGCGGTTGATAGGCTCCACCCAAGGTTTAAGCTCCTCCCATCATCCTCAGACTAATGGCGGCTGTGAACGCTCGAACTCAGTACTGGAACAATACTTACGATGTTACATTAACTATCAACAAGATAATTGGGCAGACTTATTACCATTTGCGGAAGTAGCTTACAATAATTCTGTTCATAGCAGCACTGGATTCACCCCATTTAAAATTGCCTCTGGTCAAGAATTTGTCCCCATTCCCGAACTCCCTAAACAAAAACCATTGATTCCGTCCCTGGCTGAATGGATAGAACAATTGCAAAGTACATGGAATATTACACGAAAAGCAATTGATGATGCTCATCACTCACACAAAAAACAAGCAGATAAAAAGAGAGCTCCTGAGAAAAAGTTCCAAGTAGGAGATAAAGTTTTCTTATCTACTAAATATCTACAAACAACTCAAAAATCTAAAAAACTTGGACCAAAATATGTGGGCCCATTCCCCATCGTGAAAATCATAAATCCGGTAACGGTCCAACTGGAACTACCTAAATCTCTCAAAAGAATTCACCCAGTTTTCCATGTTAGTTTGCTCAAACCTGAGCACACATCCCCCTTTAGACCAAATCCTACTAAGGCCCCTGTACCTATCCTCATCAACGGGGAAGAACATTTTGAAATTAAAGAAATTCTAGACTCTAGAAAACATAGAAATAAAATCCAATATCTAGTAGCATGGAAACACTTCCCTCTATCACAAGCTGAATGGGTTAACAAAGAAGATATTCGGGCCCCCAAAAAACTGGCACTATTTTATAACAAATATCCGGATAAACCCTAACTTTTCTTTTCCTTTTCCAGGACTAATGTCCTTCTTTCGAAGGAGGGCCGGATGTCAGCCTCCGCTTTAATTTAGTGTATTTCTCCTACTAGATTATCTGACTATTTTATTACCTTGTTAAAAGTTTGCTCTACTGATTGTCTTACATGCTTTATGGAGGGGGAGGGAGGTTTTCACTGTTCCCAGCGTCGGCTGTCATTGTATGGGGGGGAGAGGGGAAATGCCATTTTCAAAACCAGAGGTTTGAATTGTGTTGGCGCGTGAATGTAACGGCAGCTGCTGATTCCACATTCCATTCAGAAGATTGACAGAGGGAGAATATCGGAAGTGAAACTACACTTGGCTGAGGAGAAAGAAGACATTGGACTATTACTGTATGACCTCTAGTAGGGGGAGGGTTCAGGAGAGAATATGACTCTGGGGTTTTGATTTACTTCCAGTTCCAGCTTTGCTTTTCACCGCATCCAGACTTGTATGATAAAGATTACCAAATTCTTCAACATGATGAAGTTGGGTTTTTATTTTCTCAAACACTGATCTGGGGCAGGCTGACATTGCCTATATATTAATTCATCCTGGTGTCAAGATTTTAACATAATTTACAAATTCTGTGACAACAATTTAGAGACTCTAATTATCAACTGCAAACCTTACTATTCGCCCCGTGAATTTTCCTCATTTTTTCTAATTGCTGTTTATGTCCCACCACAAGCCTGTGTAAACGAGGCATTACGAACTCTAGCTGACCAAATCATGGAGGCTGAAGCCAAACACCCTGATTCACTGGCCATTGTTTTGGGAGATCTAAACAAGGCAAACTTAAGGAAAGAACTACCAAAATACTTTCAGCATGTCAATTGTCCCACCAGAGGCAAGAATACTCTAGACCACTGCTACACAACACTAAAAGATGCCTATCGGTCTTTACCACGTGCAGCTGTAGGACACTCTGATCATTGCATGATTCACCTTGTACCTGCTTACAGGCAAAGACTTAAAGCCATAAAACCAATAATTAAATCAGTGAAAACCTGGACGGAGGAATCAGAATTAAAGCTACAGGCATGTTTTGACTGCACTGATTGGAATATTTTTAAAGATACCTCTGCAGACCTGGATGAACTCACAGATACTGTAACATCATATGTCAGCTTCTGTGAAGACCTATGTACCTACAAGGAACTTGCGAATACACAGTAATAACAAACCTTGGTTTACACCTAAACTTAAGCAGCTACGACATTCCAAAGAGGAAGCCTACAGAAAAGGTGATAAAATGCTGTACAATCAGGCCAGAAATGCACTAACAAGGGAGATAAGAGCAGCAAAAAGAAGCTACTCTGAAAAGCTAAAGAATCAATTTTCAGCAAATGAACCAGCAAACATGTGGAAAACTCTTAAAAATATCACCGGCTATGGCAAACCTCCTTCCCAGGCTGAAGGTAATCAACAACTGGCAGATGACCTGAATGAGTTTTACTGCAGGTTTGAAAGGAAACTACAGCCACCTATCTCCACAACCCCCCTCTCAGACACACCAACAACAGCCAAGCCTCCTACAACTGACCCCATTTCATTGGGTTCACAACCCCTAGTGATCACAGAAAAGGAAGTGCAGGAGCTATTTCACAGACAAAAGCCAGGAAAAGCTCCAGGCCCAGACAAGATAACTCCTTCTTGCTTAAAAGTCTGTGCTGACCAATTGGCCCCCATCTTCACCCATATTTTCAATAAATCACTAGAGATGTGCTATGTTCCTTCTTGCTTCAAACGCTCTACCATCATCCCAGTGCCAAGAAGCCCACCATCAAGGAACTGAATGACTACAGACCAGTTGCTCTAACATCTGTAGTCATGAAAACCTTTGAAAGGCTAGTGCTTTCCTACCTGAAAACCATCACGAATCCGCTCTTAGACCCCTTGCAATTTGCATACTGAGCAAATAGATCAACAGATGATGCTGTTAATATGGCTCTGCACTACATCCTACAACATCTTGAGTCTCCAAAGACCTATGCAAGGGTCCTTTTTGTAGACTTTAGTTCAGCATTCAATACCATCATTCCAGACATTCTTCTAACTAAGCTAAACCAGCTACAGGTACCGGAACAGACTTGTAAGTGGATCACAAGCTTCCTAACAAACAGGAAGCAGCAGGTGAAGCTAAGCAAGATCACATCAAATACCTGTACAATTAGCACAGGGGCGCCCCAAGGCTGTGTGCTCTCCCCACTTCTCTTCTCTCTGTATACCAATGACTGCATCTCCAATGATCCATTTGTTAAGCTACTGAAGTTCGCAGATGACACAACAGTGATTGGTCTCATTCGAGACAATGACGAATCCGATATAGACGAGAGGTCGAACGACTAGCCTTGTGGTGCAACCAAAACAATCTGGAACTGAACACACTCAAAACCGTAGAAATGGTGGTAGACTTTAGGAAAACCCTTCCATACTTCCACCTCTCACAATACTTGACAACACAGTATCAACAGTAGAAACCTTCAAATTTCTGGGTTCTATCATATCGCAAGATCTCAAATGGACAGCTAACATCAAAACATCATTAAAAAGGACAACAAAGAATGTTCTTTCTGCGCCAACTCAGTAAGCTCAAACTGCCCAAGGAGCTGCTGATCCAATTCTACAGAGGAATTATTGAGTCTGTCATTTGCACCTCTATAACTGTCTGGTTCGGTTCTGCAACCCAACAAGAAAAACACAGACTTCAGAGGATAATTAGAACTGCAGAAAAAATAATTGCTACCAACTTGCCTTCCATTGAGGACCTGTATACTGCACGAATCAAGAAGAGGGCCGTGAAAATATTTGCAGATCCCTCGCATCCTGGACATAAACTGTTTCAACTCCTACCCTCAAAACGACGCTATAGAGCACTGCGCACCAGAACAACTAGACACAAGAACAGTTTTTTCTCGAAGGCCATCACTCTGCTAAACAAATAATTCCCTCAACACTGTCAGACTATTTACTGAATCTGCACTACTATTAATCGTTTCATAGTTCCCATCACCAATCTCTTTCCACTTATGACTGTATGACTATAACTTGTTGCTGGCAATCCTTATGATTTATATTGATATATTGATCATCAATTGTGTTGTAAATGTTGTACCTTGATGAATGTATCTTTTCTTTTATGTACACTGAGAGCATATGCACCAAGACAAATTCCTTGTGTGTCCAATCACACTTGGCCAATAAAATTCTATTCTATTCTATTGGCTGATTGTTCTCACTGTCAGAAAATTTCATCTTATTTTCAGGTTGAATCTCTCCTTGTTCAGTTTCCATCCATTATTCCTTTTCTGGCCTTCAGCTGCTTTGGAAAATAGCTTGACGCACTCTTCTCTGTGGCAGCCCCTCAAATATTGGAACACTCTTCTGGTCCTTCTCTTCACTAGAGTAGCCATGCCCAGTTCCTAAAACCGTTCTTCATATGTTTTAGCCTCCAGTCCCCTAATCATCTTGGCTGCTCTTTTCTGCACTCTTTCCAGAGTCTCAACATCTTTTTTATAGTGCGGTGACCAAAACTGGATGCAGTACTCTAGGTCTGGTCTTAGTAAGGCCTTATAGAGTGGTATTAGTACCTCACTTGATCTTGATTGTATCCCTCTGTTAATGCAATTTAGGATTGCATTGGCTTTTTTGGCTGGCACCGGACACTGTTGGCTCATATTTAATTGGTTGTCCACTAAGACTCCAAGATTCGTCTCACAGTTACTGCTATTAAGCTTGGTTTCACCCAGTCTATATGTGCACTTTTGATTTTTCTTGCTTAGGAGTTTACTTTTCTCTACATTGAATTTCATTTTGTTCATAGGACCCAATGTTCAAGTCTGTCAAGATCCATCTGGATCTTGAGCCTATCATCTAGGGTTTTGACTATTCCTGCCAGTTTAGTACCATCTGCAAATTTGGTAAGTTCCCCTTCTATTCCCTCATCTAAGTCATTTATGAAGATATTGAAGAGTACTGGGCCTAGGACAGAACCTTGTGGTTCCCCACTGTTTACTTCTCTCCATGTAGATGTAGTATCATTAAAAAGAACTTGTTGAGTATGGTTTGTCAGCCAGTTACAAATCCATTGGATGGTGATGCTATCTATCCCACTTTTTTCTAGCTTACCAAGAAGTAGGTTGTGGTCTACTTTGTCGAATGCCTTGCTGAGGTCTAAGTATATTATATCCACAGTATTTCTCTGGTCTACTAATTTAGCCACTATGTTGAAGAATGAAATAAGATTGGTTTGGCATGATCTGATTTTAACAAACCCATGTTGACTTCTAGTTATTACTTTACTCATTTCTAGATGTTGGCAGATCTTATCAACCTCTTGTCATGGTCAGACCATTCGCTCCTTCGACTCGACTTCAGAACCGCCAACCCACACCGCAGGGAGACGGAATCGATTCGTTGGTTCCGTCCCAGGTGCCTGATGGATCCAGAGAGGTTTCTGACGGAGCTTGGGCCACTTCCTGAGGACCTAGCTCACGGCTCGGCGGAAGAACTAGTCACCGCCTGGGAAAGGGCGGCGGCGGGGGCTCTGGACCGAGTTGTGCCTTTGCGGCCTCTGATCCGGCCTCTGACCCGGAGGAGCTGAGAGAGATGAAATGCCAGAAAAGACGCCTAGAGAGTGATTGGAGGGCCAGCCGTTCTGAATCTGATCTAACACTAGTTAGGTCTCATATTCAGACCTATCTAGTGGCGATAAGAGTTGCAAAAGGTGAGTATTTTTTCGCTCTTATTGCATTGGCAGATAATCGCCCAGCTGCCCTGTTTGGGGTTACCCACTCCCTACTTCATCAGGGAGCTCGGGATGACCCCTTGCAAGGGCATGCTGAGGATTTTGGATAATATCTGCACGATAAAATAGCTCAGATTTGGGAAGGGCTGGATTCTGATTGGGTAGATCCAGGTGGGATGACGGAGGCCGTTCTTGATGATGTTATCTGGGATAAGTTTGATTCTGTGGCTCCCGAGGACATGGACAGGATACTGGGGAGGCTGAATGCGACCATATGTTTGCTGGACCCATGTCTCTCCTGACTGGTACTGGCCATACAGGAGGTTACACGAGGCTGGCTACAGGGAATTGTTAACGCTTCTTTGATGGAGGGTGTCTTCCCGTCCGCCTTGAAAGAGGCGGTGGTGAGGCCCCTTCTCAAGAAGCCTTCCCTGGATCCAGCTATTTTATTGAACGATCGTCCTGTCTCCAACCTTCGTTTTATGGCAAAGGTTGTCGAGAGTGTGGTGGTGCGACAGCTTCCTCGGTACCTGGATGAAACTGTCTATCTAGACCCGTTCCAGTCCGGTTTCCGACCTGGGTACAGCACGGAGACGGCCTCGGTCGTGTTGGTGGATGATCTCTGGAGGGCTCGGGATAGGGGTTGTTCCTATGTCCTGGTCCTATTAGATCTTTCAGCGGCTTTTGATACCATCGACCATGGTATCCTGCTGTGACGGCTGGAGAGATTGGGAGTGGGGGGCACCATATTTTGGTGGTTCTCCTCCTATCTCTCTGACTGGTCACAGACGGTGTTGGCAGGGGTGCAAAGGTCGGCCACGAGGCGCCTCACATGTGGGGTGCCACAGGGGTCGGTTCTCTCGCCTCTCCTGTTCAACATCTATATGAAGCCGTTGGGTGAGATCATCCATGGTTTTGGGGTGCAATATCATCAGTACGCTGATGATACTCAGCTGTACATTTCCACCCCGACCATCCCAACGAGGCCGTTGAGGTGATGTCCCGGTGTCTGGAGGCCGTGCG
The DNA here is from genome assembly GCF_028640845.1 of Ahaetulla prasina. Taxonomy (NCBI): domain Eukaryota; kingdom Metazoa; phylum Chordata; class Lepidosauria; order Squamata; family Colubridae; genus Ahaetulla; species Ahaetulla prasina. The sequence continues at coordinate 40,247,821 of NC_080545.1, forward strand.
AGTCTGGATGGGGAGGAACGGTCTTCGACTCAATCCCTCCAAGACTGAGTGGCTGTGGATGCCAGCATCCCGGTACAGCCAGCTGGTTCCATCGCTGACTGTTGGAGCTGAGTCATTGGCCCCTATGGAGAGGGTTCGCAACTTGGGCGTTCTCCTGGATGCTCGGCTGTTGTTAGAAGAACATATGACGGCCGTCGCCAGGGGAGCTTTTTTCAGGTGCGCCTGATACGCCAGTTGCACCCCTTCATAGACCGGGATTCCCTATGCACGGTCACTCATGCCCTCGTCACTTCCCGCCTGGACTACTGTAACTCTGTCTACATGGGGCTCCCCTTGAAGAGCACCTGGAGGCTCCAACTGGTCCAGAATGCGGCTGCACGGGTAATAGAGGGAGCTACTCATGGCTCCCATACAACACCTCTCCTGCGCAAGCTGCACTGGTTGCCGGTGGTCTTCCGGGTGCAATTCAAGGTGTTGGTTACCACCTTTAAAGCGCTCCATGGCATAGGACCGGGCTATTTACAGGACTGCCTGCTGCCACCGATAGCCTCCCACTGACCTGTGCGCTCACACAAGGAGGGTCTCCTCAGGATGCCGTCAGCCAAACAATGCCGGCTGGCGACCCCCAGGGGGAGAGCCTTCTCTGTGGGAGCACCTCCCCTATGGAATGAGCTTCCTCTGGGATTTCGATTACTCCCCGACCTACGGACCTTCCAACGTGAACTCAAGACCTTTCTGTTTTACCGTGCAGGGCTGGCCTAATGCAGTATGGTTTTTAATTGGGTTTTTTTTATCATTTTTCTTTTAATAGTTTTAAATGGGGTTAGCCAAATTGAATTAGATTTTTAAAATGTTTTTAATTCTATTTATAAAATTGTTTTTTATGTTGGCTGTAAACTGCCCTGAGTCCTTTGGGAAAAGGGCGGTATAGAAATCAAATAAATCCTAATCCTAATCCTAATCTGTTTTTTTATTATCTTTTCCAGTATCTTCCTGGGTATCGCTGTTAGGCTAATTGGTCTGTAGATTCCTGGGTCTGTTTTCCCCCCTTTTTTGAAGATGGGAACCACATCAGCTCTTTTCCAGGCCTCTGGTAAGTCCCTGGTGCTTCAGAATGTTGGAATATGTGGTACAATTTTATTTTATTATTTATTTATTTATTTATTTATTTATTTATTTATTTATTTATTTATTTGATTTTTATACCGCCCTTCTCCCGAAGGACTCAGGGCGGTGTACAGGCAAAAATAAAACAGATAATACAATATACAATTTAAAATGCAAATTAAAAAACTTATTTTAAAATTAGCCTGAGAAGTTAAAATATAACATAAACTAAAAACCCCAATGGTTCTGTGATGACATCTGCCAGCTCCTTTAGAACTCTGGGATGTAATCCATCAGGTCCCAATAATTTCTATTCATCAAGATCAGACAACTGTTCTCTTACCATTCTTTTCCTTATTTTAACTTTTATTTCTAGTCTGTCTTTTACAGTTACGTTTTTGGTAGGTTGGACTATTGTTTCTTTTTTGTGTGAAGACCAATGCAAAGAATGAGTTGAGCAGCTCTACTTTCTCTCTGCTGCCTGTTACTTCTTTGCCATCTTCTCTTTTTAGTGCAGCGGTCACCAACTGGGGGTCCGTGGACCACTGGTGGTCCACGAGAAAATTTTGGTGGTCCACAGAAAAATTATTTGCATTTTCTATATTGCACTAAATCAGGGGTCCTCAAATTATGGCCCCTGGGCTGGATACGTACAATGAATGCTTGTGTTGCTGCAGAGAGTCTCCCCCTTCAGGGTCTTTTCATGTGGGGCAGAAGGGGGCAGAAATTCCGACTTGGGGTCTGCTTCAGCCTCCTGGTGCAGGATTTTGGGAAAAGGCTGGAGGAAAGTTGTGCTGATAGCAAAGAGCCGGAGGGCCTTGTTCCAGTGGGACTGCATCATGGCCTGGAACTGGCTGACCATCTCAGGCACCGGTACCTGGCCTTGCACTCCCACAGGTCTTCCCTCTGCTTGGAAAGCCTATGCTCATAGTCCTCAGTGAGGTGCTTCTGCTGAGCCTCTTTCTCGGTCAGATCCAATCTGAACTGAGCCAACTGTTTTGCCAACTCTTTCTCATGGTGGTTGCTTAGCTCCAGTAACTGCTTCCTGTTGGGGCCCTAAGGAGCCTGGGCAGGCAGGAAAGGAATGCATGGGAGTGGCAAGTAGAGGCTGGTGAGGTGCCCTTGATATGAGTGACATTGAGCTGGCCATGCCCACCCAGTCACATGACCACCTAGCTATGTCCACCCAGCTGGTCATTAGGCAGATCATATTAGTGGTCCGCGGAATTTAAAATTATGAATTTAGTGCACCAACCTTTCAGACCTCAGGGACCACTAAATTCATGATGCAGTCCCACTGGAACAAGGCCCTCTGGCTCTTCGCCACCAGCCCAACTTCCCTCCAGCCTTTGCCCAAAACCCCTCACAGGAGGCTGAAGCAGACGCCAAGTCAGAATTTCTGCCCCCCTCTGTCCCACATGAAAAGACCCCAAAGGGAAAGACTCTCTGCAGCAACACAAGCATTCATTGCATGTATCCAGCCCGGGGGCTGTAGTTTGAGGACCCCTGATTCAGTGTGATATAGAAAATGCAAATAATTTTTCTGAAGACCACCAAAATTTTCTTGTGGACCACCAGTTGGTGACCACTGATTTAGTGGTCCCTGAGGTCCAAAAGATTGGTGACCCCTGCTTTAGTGGACTGACTGTTTCCTTGATTATTTTCTTGTTATTTATATGTTGGAAGAAACTTTTTAATTATCTTTGACTTTTGTTGCAAGTCTTTGTTCATTCTGAGCCTTTGCTTTCCTGACTGTGTCTTTGCAGATTCTCACCATCTGCTGATATTCTGCCCTAGTTATGTGTCCTTTTTTCCATTTTTTGTACTTGTCCTTTTTGTCTTTCAATTTGTCAGAGAGATCTTTGTGCAGCCATGTTGGTTTCTTCTTGCATTTGTTTTTCTTTTTCAGTGTTATTGTGCTGGACTGGACATGATCATATTTTTCAGTTTCCCAAGCTTCTTGAGTTGTTTTCCCCTTAAGGATTTTCATCCAAGGAACCTTTCCCAAGTTCTCTCTGAGCTTGTTAAAATCAGCTCTTTTAAAGTCTAGGACCCTGGTATCATTGTGTTCTTTTGCTTGCGTTGTATTATGTTGAATTCTAGCATGACATGGTCACTCTCACCCAAGGTTCTTGCGGTTTCAACTCCATCATTTCTTCTCTGTTTGTAAGTATTAAGTCCAGTATGATTGTCCCTCTAGTTCCCTCCTCTACCTTTTGGACAACAAAGTTGTCAGCTAGGTTGGTCAGGAACCTATTCGATTTTTTACTTGTGAAATTAGTCTTCCAATTGATGTCAGGGTAATTGAAGTCTTCCATTAGTATTGTAGTGTGTTTCCCACATATATTTGTTAGTTGGTTGGCAAAAAGTACTAGGATCTTGGAGTCTTAGTGGACAATCACTTAAATATGAGCCAATAATTCGGCAGCAGCCAAAAAAGCTAATACAATCCTTGGTTGTATAAACAGAGCCATAGAATCAAAATTACGTGAAGTATTAGTACTGCTTTATAAAGCCTTAGTAAGGCCACACCTGGGATACTGCATCCAGTTTTTTGTAACCACATTACAAAAAAAATGTTGAGACTTTGGAAAAAGTGCAAAGAAGAGCAACTAAGATGATTAAACATCTAGAGACAAAAATGTAGGAAAACAATTACAGGATTTGGGTTTGGCTAGTCTAGAGAAAAGAAGGACTAGGGGGAACATGATAGCAGTGTTACAGTATTTGAGAAGTTGCCACAAAGAGGAGGGGGTCAACTTATTTTTCAAAGCAACAGAAAACAGGATAAGAAACAATGGATGGAAACTAATCAAGGAGAGAAGCAACCTGGAATTAAGGAGAAAGTTCCTAACAGTAAGGACAATTAACCAGTGGAACACTTTGCCATCAGAAGTTGTGGATGCTTCATCACTGGAAGTTTTTAAGAAGAGACTGTACAGACTATACAGAGACTGAAATGATATAGGGTCTCCTGCTTGAGCAGGGGGCTGGATTAGAAGATCTTCAAGGTCCCTTCCAGCTCTATTCTGATTGATTGATTGAATGATTGATTGAATTATTCTCCTCCAAGAAACTTCTTCAGAACAAGCATTTTTAATAAACCAAGAAAATCCATCTGCCTTTTGGAAAAAGCACCTTTGGGACAACCATAAATAGATGATTGAGAATCTCCATAGACATTTCACCATGACTGTTTTTCATTACTCAATTCATAACAACATGTATTCTGGATTTTCAAAAGTAACTTGAATGGTTACATCTGAGCACACTTTGCAACAAATCTGTAAACTTGCTAAAATGAACTGGAAGAGGAAGAAAAAATGTTTTCCAGTCAGGCATGGCAATTGGTGAAGTATTTTTTTATATAATTTTATTTATAATTTTTTCTTTAACATCCAAAGATGCTTAGTGAACAATGTTTTGTCTGGGTCAATATACTTTGCACGTAATTCTGATAATGATATTACCATTTAAATATACATAATCATAATCTTTCAACTTCTAACATTTGTGTATACATAGTAATTATAATATGTTCTACTGTATTTCAGTATAGATAATACTATTTTGTATTGTATGCTCATTGGTGGATGAAGCAGAAATTAAAATAGAATATATGTTGCCTGTATTTCCAACTTCATATGAAATATTTACATTTTAAGTTTCGTATCTATTTTTAGGAGGTAAGTGCCTTATAATTTTCTAGCCATAATGGGTAAATCTCAAATATCTGATACTTGTGGTAGCTAACACTATGAGTGTAATATTTCTATAGAAAAATCATTATATTAATAACAGCCACAATAACTATTTTCATCATAAAGATGAAATTGGTGTTGCAGATTGTGCTGCAAGCTCTGCCTCATGTGGATATGCATGTGACATAAATATCCATTAAAAAGGGGGCAGGGCAGGGGTGAAATGCTCCCAGTTCGGACTGGATCAGGTGATCCGATAGTGATGGGGGCGGATAGTTCAGAGAACCAGTAGCAAAAATCCCTGTCTCCCCGCCCATGCCCACTCAATCACCCGGTCCCCACTTGCCTACCTGGCAGCTTGCTGCTTCTTTCGGGCTTGCCTTGCTTTGGCTGCTGCAATTAATTGCATCAGCTAGCAACTCAATCTGCCTGCCTGTAATCCATTTTATCGGTGAACAACTCAATCATCCTGCCTTGTCCCTTCAATTGGGTAAGTAACTGGGGGGGAGGGAGCTTTAAAAAAATAGTTAATTGGGGCTTTTTAAAGGAGTTTTATTTATTTTTTTAAGGAAGTTTTAAATTTAGCTGATTTTATCTAAAAATACAAATAAAATAATAAATATAATGCAGATTACAGCCCTACAAGAAAAAGAAGATGCGAGGGACTTCCTGTTTGGCACCATAGGTGATGGTGGTGATCTTTACGATCACCAACCTCTGGATTATGTGGAATCGCTAGGACAGCTTAAATCTGCCATCCAGCGGTTCGAAAAACCCCCTCTTCGGGAGAAGAAGAGGAGGTGAGCTGCAGGGTAGAGGTAGAACTTCCCTAAAGCCCCTGAGAAAAAAGGGTTTGAAGGGTTAAGTTCCCTCCAGCAACCCGAAGTGCTCCAGATTCGAGGATTTTTCTGCTTTGGCGGAACCAATCACCACGACCAAACGCTGAGATTTATTTTGGACAATAAAGGATTATACCGGACAGAACAAAAGTGGGAGAACTTTATGCAAGTAGCCAAGCCAATTCCCCGTTACTTTGTAACAAGCTTGAAAATAGCAAGAAAATGGAGGCGAATTGTTAACAAGCTAACGAGTGGAAAGCGAAAGTGATACTTTTATTGCTTGCTGTCTGCTGCTGGTAAATTGCATGTTATTTGCTACTTTAACTCTTTGCTGCCTGCTGATAGAATCTAGGGGAGATTTTTAAATATTGCTTTAAAAGACTGTGTTTCTCAGAGGTTAAGAAGATTTAAAGTGAATATTAAGTTGGAAATAAATAAATAAATAAATAATTTTATAGAAGATGGCAGCCAAACAATTAAAGTCTACTGTAACAAAGGGCTCTGGAATTTCATCAGCTGGTGCCTCTCCAGCTCATACAGCAGAGACTAGAACATTGAATTTAGAGGCGTTACAAGAGAACTTAAAAGACTTTATACAAGAAAAATTTAAAGTAATAACTGATGAGATGTCTGAAATGAAAGAGCAGATATTAGAAATTCAAGTGGGAAATAAAGAAGTTAAAGAAGGATTTGTAATTGCAGTACAAAGTTTGGCAACAAATGTGATTTTATTAGAAGAGGAAGTTGAAGAAATTAAGCAACATAATTTAAAATTAGAAAATAAAATGGATGAATTTCAAAGTAAAATGGAAAAAACAGATGATGATATAGTTTTGATTCAATATAGAAATATGGAATTTGCTTTAAGAATCCGTGGCTTGAAAGAGAATAAAGAAGAGAATTTAAGGGAAATTTTTTCTGAAGTATTTGCTGAGATATTAGCAGCTCGTCCAGCAGATGTGGCTTATCAAATTGATAAAATATATCGTGTGAATTCTTGGATAGCAAGGCAAAAAAAGTTGCCAAGGGATGTTGTTATTTATTTTACAAATAGAACAGTGAGAAATCAGATTCTGCAAGCCTCATATAAGGGGGAGAAGATACAGGTTGCTGGTCAAGATATTTTAATATTAAAAGAAATTCCACCAAAAATGTTAAGGGCTAGGAAGGAATTCGCCTTCCTGGTGAATGAACTTAAAAAACGTCAGATTGAATATAGATGGATATTCCAACTGGTATAATAGTATATTATGCAGGGAAAGTACATCGTCTCAATACAGTTGGAAAAGCAAGAGAATTTTATGTTAAGGCATTAAAAGTTGGAAGTCTTCCCCCATTGGAAGCTAGAAGAAGGGAGGCTGAAGTGAAGGAAAGAGAAGTGAAGCAATAGCGGCTATAAAAATGAATGTTTTGCCCAGGTTTCTATTTTTGTTTCAAATGATACCGGTACTTAAGAATGATATCAAATTACAGGAATGGCAAAAGGGAGTTAATAACTTTGTATGGAGGGCAAAAAACCAAGAATAAAATTAAAAATAATGCAGGATACAAGGGAAAGGGGGGGTCTTAAAATGCCTAATTTAAAATTGTATTATGAAGCAGTTGTCTTATCACTAATTACTGATTGGATTAATTTAACTGAGGAAAGAGTTTTGAATATAGAAGGTTATGGTTTGTTATATGGGTGGCATGCCTATTTATTATATGATAAGAAAGTAGATAAAATATTTAAAAATAATATAATTAGAAATGCATTATTGAGGGTCTGGAGGAAATATCAATATAAATTAGATGGAAAGATTCCAATATGGGCAATCCCGAGACACATGATAGAAAATATAAATATATATCAAAAGATGGAGTTACCTATAAAGAACTTCTTTGTATGGAAAAGGGGGAATTACAATTAAAATCTAGAGAAAAGATGGGGGAAGAAGGGAAAAATTATACATGGTTCCAATATGGACAATTACAAGCTAGATGGAAATTAGATCAAAAAAGCAAACTGAGGATAATTTGTTAAAACAAATGAGAGATCAAGGCCAATAGCATATTAAGAGGTTGTATAATGTATCAGTAGAAATAGACTCCGAGACTGAATTGGTTAAGGATTGTATGATTAAGTGGGCACAAAAGTTTCAGCAACCAATAATGTTGGAAACTTGGGAAAGAATTTGGGCGAGGAATGTTAAATTTACACAAGCGCAAAATATGAGAGAAAATTTTTATAAGATGTTTTATAGATGGCATTTAGACCCCAAAAAGTTGTCATGTATGTATCCTAATGTACAGGCTAAATGTTGGAGATGCGATTGTGAAGATGCCACTTATTACCATATATGGTGGACTTGTAAAAAGTTTAAAGCATTTTGGATTAAAGTATGGTGGATCATGCAGAATATTTTGAAAAAGAAGATTAAGTTTACTCCGCAGTTCTTTCTACTAGGAATAATTATGGATTGTACAGCTATAGAGACTAAATTGATTTTGAACTTAATAACAGCCGCAAGACTTTTGATTGCTCAATATTGGAAGAAAGAAGAATTACCTACAATTGAAGAATGGACATTCAAAGTATCAAATCTGGCAGAAATAGCAAAAAATTCTGCTTACTTGAAAGACTATACACAAGAAAAATATATTTTAGAATGGAAAATGTGGATTGATTATATTCAAAATAAGTATCAGATAAAAAATATCGAATAACATATGAGTAAATTTAGGAAATATTTTGTATTAGATATATTTCTGAAGGAGAGGGGAATTGAGAGTGTGATTATGTGTGGACTAGAGATTATAATTTAGGAATTATTTTGGATTATGATTGTTAGTTTTGATACCCTGCATTTTGTTCTGGGAAGTCGGGGTGGGGGGTGGGGGGTAAAGGGGAGGGGAATTGGTTGAGGGTAGAGATGGAGTGATGGTTAATGTACAGGGATTATTGAAGATGTATAAATATAATTAATGTAGGGTAGGGTCTGCCCAGTTACCATTTTAGAACGGTGGGGAGGGAGAAAAGAGGAGAGAGTAGGAGGTAGGAAAGAGGAGAAGAGGAAGGAAGAGGGGTAGAAGAGGGAGAAGGAAGGTGTAGGGTGGAGGGAGGAGAGGATGTAGATAAGAGAAGGGGAGGAAGGTCTGGAAAGTAAAAGAAGGTAGAAGAGGGAAGAGTGTTAAAAAGGGTGGTGGTGATTGGGCAAGCCCGACTAATTGTATATAACTGTACATTGGATGAGCTGTTTGATATGATTGTAAAAATAAAACTTTTTTATGAGAAAAAAAAAAAGAAGATGCAAGAACACCGGAAGATGGACGGGGAAAAGCAAGCTCTGCCAAGCTCTGTGAATCCTCGGGCTGACAAACCGCCGTTTGAGGTGTCTTTGTACCAGTGCTATCCTGTAGGGAGGGTGAAGAAGAAGAGGCACCTCGGATGACTGAGAGGAACCGGCAATTCCTCAAAGGTCGGAGGAAAACTCTTCAACTCAATGGCGGGGGAGATGGCTATGGCAGCCATCACTAAACTGGGGCAACCGGACCAAGTTATTGAGCAGGAGCGGTGAATTGGATGAAATATTGAAGCCGGGTGAGTGAATATCAACTCACAAAATAGCACTCTAAACTTGACATTTGCAAAAAAAAAAATTTTGGGTGGTGGAATAGCGGCTCAATTACAAAAGACTGTAAACATAGTAAAACAAAAGAAATGAAAGCAGTACCCAAAGATTCAAGAAAAATTTGACTTTTAAAATCAAAGTAGAGTCCCCTCAAACAAAAAAGAAAAAAGAAGGGAACACCTAATTAAAGCTGGAAAAATCTGGAAAATTTGGAAACTTTTAAAACTGGTTACAGACTACAAAAAGGAAAAAAGGAAAAAAACTGCAGGATTTAAAACTGCAACGTGGTGAAATATCTCTGATTTTCTTTTTCCTCTATGAATTGGAACTAAGTAAATTGGGATACAGATTTTAAACTGGACTAATTGGAAAAACTAAAAAGTTAAAGCAAAACAAGGCTAAGTGAAGGAAACAAAATGGATACCTTTGCTAATTGTGGATTAAAACTGTGGATTGGAAAGTGACACCCTCAGGTGGAAGAGAAAATTACACTGACTAACATTTATTGTGGAAATTTTTTCTACGGCAGTGATAAGGCTGGTGAGAACCAAAAGGGACGATTTTGTCAACAAACTGTTTGACTTTGATAAAAATAAGAACTCCAAAAAAATGGCACAGGGAATAATTGAAATGATGAAAAAGATGCATATGACTTTTAAGCAAGAAATAAAAGAAATAATCACAAGACCGTATGGAAAACAGGATCCAGAAGAAATAAGAGCTGCTCCGGAACTGACAGCAAACAAAGAATCCATGAAGCAAGAAAGGGGAAGAGGAAGAAAAAATACTGATGATGAACTATTAAGTGATTATGTAATTTTAAAACCATTTAAGGGGAGAGGTGAAAGAATCCCTAGAAAGTGGGAAAATAAAAAGGGAAATAGCACAAAAAAACTAATTAAAGTAAATGAAAAAATACTAAAAACAAGAAGGGGAAAAAATAACAAGGTGGGAGGGAAGGAACAAGGAAAGAAAGAAGGGAAGGGAAAAATACAAAGTCAAAGGATAACATAGGGACTAATAGAGAGGAACAAAAAATGGGGGAAAAGGAAAAAAGGAGAATGGATAGAAATATAGGACAAGCAAAGAGAGCAAGGAATTTTAAGAAAAAAAAGAAAAAGAAGGGAATTGAAATAAATTAAAAGTTGAAATATTAATGAGATGGGAATATATAAATACTAGACTCTTTGAAATGATGGAAATGCCTGCTTGTTTTTTTATTTTCTTTATAAGATTATGAATAACAATTTTAAAACTGTCACTGAAATGTAAAGAGATGATTGATGCTGATGCTATGGAGACTGAAAAGAAAGAAATTAAAAAATGGGAATATAGGATTTTAACATAAATGGGAAAAGAAAAAGGGGGAAAGAGTGATAGATTTGGTTAAAGATTAAAATTGGGGATGGAGGGTTAGATTAGAATTTTTAAGAGAAATGCAAATAGGGAAATAAAAAAAGGGGGGAGAAGGAAAATATATTGATAAAAGCATATAAAAGATGTTGGGAAAAACTAAACTGGATGTAAACGTGTACCTGGCTGATATTTTGTTCAGAAAAGATACATTGTATGTTGTTGTTTATGTATAAAAAATAAAAAAATTCAAAAAGAAAAGGAAAGGAAAGGAAAGGAAGATGCCAGTTGTTTAAGATTGCTTTAGAAAAGACCATAAAATAAAACACATTGGTGCATTGGTGATGCACATTGGATAATTTAAAAAGACAGAAAAGAAGTCAGTATGTGCCTGATTGTGTTGACCATGTCAAGCTGTAAAATGTGCTTAGGAAAATGGAAATCCCAGAACATCTAAGTTCCATGGTACATGCAAAAACAGACTAGCTCCAAGTCAGCAAAGGGAACAAAGATATATCTTCTCCTCTTATTTATTCAGCCTATATACTGAATATATATTGCCGGTGTTTATGTATGTGTATATATGTATATGTACTGAAGAAGTGTAAGGTTTGGACAGGAGGAAGACTTATCAATAACCTGTGATATGATGATACCTGAAAATTATCTGGAAGCTGTAGCAGGGGTGAAATCTAAATTTTTTTGCTATCAGTTCTGTGGGCATGGCTTGGTGGGTATGGCTTGATGCAGGGGTGGGATTCAAATAATTTAACCAGTTCTCTGCCCTAATGACCAGCTGGGTAAGCGTGGCTTGATGGTCATGTGACTGTGTGGGCATGGCCAACTCAACATCACTCACGATGATGGGTGCTTCACCTTAGCTGTTACAATGTAATAAGGGTTAACCGGAGAGGCAGTTTCTGTAAGCAGGGCAACAAAGATGAGGTTAGAAACACCACCAGAATGTTTGCTTCCTGACTTCCTTACAGGATTAGTCCTGTAAAGCAGAAAAAAACAAAAGGAGATTTCTTCCAACAACCGGTTCTCGGAACTGCTTAGAAGTTAACAACCGGTTCTCCTGAATAGGTGCGAACTGGCTGAATCCCACCACTGGCTTGGTGGTGGGGGTCATGTGTCAGGTATTACAATTAAATTTAATTATGATTAAAGTTTTAAATTTAGCTGCTTTTATCTAAAAATATAAATAAAATAAAATAATAAAATATTTGTTTTATATTTGTTGGGCCGGTGAATAGCGCAGGCTGGTAAAAGCCTGTTATTAAGAACACAAAGCCTGCAATTACTGTAGGTTCAAGCCCGGCCCAAGGTTGACTCAGCCTTCCATCCTTTATAAGGTAGGTAAAATGAGGACCCAGATTGTTGGGGGGGCAATAAGTTGACTTTGTAAAAATATACAAATAGAATGAGACTATTGCCTTATACACTGTAAGCCGCCCTGAGTCTTCGGAGAAGGGCGGGGTATAAATGTAAACAAAAAAAAAACAAAAAAAAATTTGTGCAACTTTCTGAGATTTGGTGTATTTCTGTAGTGGTTCACTCTAACTACACAAACACACAAAATCTCACAAAGCTGTATGTGGCATTTTGTGTGTGTGTGTGTGTGTGAGTCAGTTATGTTGTGTTGTGTATGTGTAAAGTGTGAAAGTTGATTTTTGGTACCTGTTATTGTTCTGTGTACTTTGTTTATTATTTTTATTATTTATTGTTATTGGCCATGCCCACCAAGTCACGCCCACAGAACCGCTAGGGAAAATTTATTGATTTCACCCCTGATACATGCTATAATGATCAGAATCATGTATGCAAAGGTTTTCCAAGTAGAACACAGAACAGACTTGGAAGAAGCAGGATAGAAACAATATCGATGCTTTTGAACTTTGGTGTTGGAGAATATTCCTGAGAATAAACCAATGGTTGTTAATAAGTTAATGGGTTGTGAATTAATGGTTGTTAATTCAACAAATAAATCGAGTTCTTGCTCAAGGCACAAATGGCCATTATCATATTTTGGACACATTATATATATAAAAATCTAATTTTCTTGAGAAGTCTATGATGTTACCAAAGGTTGAATGAGAAAATCAATGAATTAGCTGAATAGATTCAATTTCACTAAAAATGAGTGCATCTTTGATAAACCCAGGTTAGTAAATTTACCATAATTTGCACTGATTCTGTTAGTAAAGTACATTCATAGATGCCAAGTTCATAATCAATTTATTCTATAGAGAGATAGAGAGATAGAGAGATAGAGAGATAGAGATAGAGATATAAAAGCGAAATACCACTCATGCATCATCACAAAATCTCCAGAATTGTAAAGCCTACAAAATTGAAATTTGTCACATATGTTCCTCTTGGTTTCTAGGTGCTCACTAAGAAAGGATTTTTTGAAATGACTATCAGAGCATTAGTATTTCCTATATTATTATTAACATACTCTGATCCTAAGGAGTTCTATTCCCCCCATCACCTGAAAAGAAATCTGTTCCAAATGCAAAATACAAGCAGAGGAGAGGAGTTTCAGTTTCAGATTTACTTTCACAGCAGCAAGCAGCTTTACTACAGAATAGTTGAGCTAAGCCATGGCCAGGCTCCTTCCTGTCTCCTTCTTGCTCACACAGCAAATATTGTTTCACTTTTCAAACACCCCTGATGCTAAGGAGTTCTACTCCCCCTCCACACCTGAAAAGAAATCTGTTCCATGCTCTGATGCTAAGGAGTTCTACTCCATCTCCCTACCTGAAAAGAAATCTGTTCCAAATGCAAAACAAGCAGAGGAGAGGAGTTTCAGTTTCAGTTTTACTTTCACAGCAGCAAGCAGGGATAGGATAGGGGAGGCTTTTGTGGGGCAAGCCTTAGGGAGAGAAGAGGATAGGATAGGGAAGGCCTCTGTGGGGCAAGCCTTAGGTAGAGAAGGGGATAAGATAGGGGAGGCCTCTGTGGGGCAAAGCTGAGGGAGAGAAGGGATAGGATAGGGGAGGCCTCTGTGGAGCAAGACTGAGGGGGACAAGGGGAGAGGAGAGGCCGATTGTAACTACTCATTAATTTTCAAGCTGTAAGTGTCAATTTATCGTCCGAACATATAGGGAGGCTGAGGGAGAGAATTATAAAATTAAAGTATAATTAAATTGCTTCTATTTTATTAGAAGTGATGTTGGCAACATGAAGCTCCAAAGCACTGGTTTGGCTCAATCCTAATACTTTCTGGGACACCACAACCATATGCACTAGTATTGTGAGGATTACTGTCAGCCTCCAATTTAATTAAGTGTATTTCTCCTACTAGATTATCTGACTGTTTTATTACCTAGTTAAAAGTTTGCTCTACTGAGTGTCTTACATGATTTATGGAGGGGGGGGGAGGTTTTCACTGTTTCCAGCGTTCGGCTGACATTGCATGTGAGGGGGAGGGAGACAGCCTTTTTAAACAGACATTGGAACTGTTTTGGCGCGTGAATGTAACGGTAGCAGCTTCCTTCACATTCCATCCAGAAGATTGACAGAGGGAGAATATCGGAAGTGAAACTACATGTGGCCAAGGAGGAAGATGACATTGGATTATTACTGTATGACCTCTAGTAGGGGGAGGGTTCAGGAGAGAATATGACTCTGTGGTTTTGATTTACTTCCAGTTCCAGCTTAGCTTGTACTGCATGCAGACTTGTTTGGTATAAATTACCAATTTCTTCAAAATGATGGAGTTGGGTCTTTATTTTCTCAAACACTGATCTGGGGCAGGCTGACAATTACATTGTGAGTAACAGCTTAGCTGCAGGGCTGCTTCCAGAAATTTCATTTCCCAAATCTCCCAGTAGGTTCTTGCTCAAGGCAAATTGTTCGGGACTCTTCCCCTGGGTATTTAGTGGATTATAAAATTGAATGAAGCAGAAATTTGACACCCTACATAGTTATTAACTTTCACTTCTCAACTGCATAAACACGCATGCAAAAAATTCACTAACAAAACAGCAATTTCTGCAGAGTAGTTAAAGTGGAATATATTTAGGCTTCTTTACCTCCATCATTAAACCTACTCTGATCTGTTTGGTTGGCTGGTGTGTTGCTAACTGAGAAAACTGCATTATTAATTAAGACATCAGGAGTCAAAAATTTATGCAACCATGCTTCCAATTCTCTAGAGTTTCAGGAAGATTTTTCCTAGTCCATTTAAGACTTAGAAACTAAATCTGTAACTACTGTATCTAAATAATGTGCTGTACAGACTGCTTAAGTCCTGATAGTAAAATAGTTTTTATGTTGCACTTCAAAAATTCAAAGGAAAAAGGGCTGAATTTTGGTACAAAAATGCTCAAATAGTTGAGTGTGCTAAACAAAAATGAGTGTGCTAAACAAAACATAACCATTTCCAGTTTTACATTATCCAGAACTCTAATTCCTTAGATAATTAGATTTAATAGTAAGTATTCAAAATATATATTGTACTTTTGCTGAACCAAATTTTATTTTCCTTTATTAGACTATCATCAATTTTAACTTTCAGAATGACTAGACACAAAATTTAAAGAATTCAATCAACACCTTCAAGCAAGCCATGTGAGAGCAGTTTGAAGACCACATGGCAGCCCAACATTTGTGCTGTGAAGCAGGGGAAGTGACTGGTAATGATGTACATTCAAGATTTCTGCTGAATGTACATCTAATGATGTACATTCAAGATTTCTACCTGGGAGACTGGCCTGCACGCTTACTGGTCTACCATTTCCAAGACGTACTGAACAAGTAACTGTTTCAGAATTGAAACAGGGGATGCCCCCCTACCCCAGGGGATGCTGCAAAACCTGTGAGCATGATATCGTGTGGCCACCAGAGTGGAGATCAACCTGATCAAATTCTATGAACACACTGGGCAAGAGAGTCAGTCCTGCTGCCCTGCAGAGAAGCAAATGGCTCTGAGAGGGGAAAAACAGGAGGTACCTCTAACCAGAGGAGGGAGACTCCTGCCAGAACCTTAGTGGCTGCTTTTGCTGCAGAAAGGAGAGCACTGAGCTATTGAGTGTTTCATGCTGCAACCGATGCAGGGGTGGGTTCTAAATATTTTTGCTACCGGTTCTGTGGGTGTGGCTTATTTTGTGGGTGTGGCTTGATGGTCATGTGACTGGTAGGTGTGGCCAACTCAATGTCTCTCATGTCAAGGGGTACCTCGCCTGGCCCCTCCCCTCCCAGCCATTCCTTGTCACACCCAGTCTCAACGTATCTATAGTTCTGCAAAAATGTTGTTCACCTTTTTGCAACTTTATTATCTACATACTATAGATCAGGGGTCTCCAAACTTGGCCACTTCAACTCCCAGAATTCCTCAGCCAGCTTTTCTGTCTTAAAGTCTTAACGTGGCCAAGGTTAGAGACCTCTGCTATAGATGCACTTTCATGGACCACTGAAAGGAGGAAATGGCTCACATGCTTTGCCCAAGAGTGTGATAGGCAACAGTCTTTTAAGGGGCTGCTAGAAATAAGGGGGGGCAAAGTATTTTCCAAAGCACCAGAAGGCAAAACAAGAAGCTATGGATGGAAACTCAACAAAGAGAGAAGCAACCTAAAACTAAGGACAAACTTCCTGACAGTGTGAACCTATATAGGTTTCAGTCATAATTTCACATATAAAATAGCCATTCATGTAATACAACCTGCATATTGTTCAAAGCAATCATTAGTATTATGGCTGATGTTTGACAGCAAGCCTAAAATCCCCATTCCCTCCCCACTCCAGGGAAAGGTTACTTCAAAATCCCATTTCCTCCCCACCCCACTAATCTGTTCTGGGAAGGAATCGAACTCGCCCCTCTTCATTTCCCAAATAAAATATTCCAGATATTTAAGGAATAATCAAGCTGCTAGCAAGGAACCTGCCTGGAATTCCACATTCCTGCCAGCTGCATAAAGGAAACTTTGTAAGCAGAAAACAGCTACTGGAAGTTCGGCTCCATTTACAAGCAGGCAGAAAACTCATTCAAGACAGGATACTTCACAATGGAAATCGCCCAAACCTTTTTAGAAACACAAAGCCCATGTTGCACAAACCCCAAAACTTCAAAAACATTGAACCATATAAGAATTCCTCCTCTTATCCAATTTGTTGTTCAGCTGACTCAGAATGGAGCTTCTAGCCACTCTGTCAATTTAAAATGACAGCATTTCCCCTCCTCCCCCCGCTTCTTCTTTGCCAAGCGATCTCCTAGCTGAGAAGCAGCTGATCAATTTAAAGGGACAGTGTCTTGTGTTTTTTTCCCTCTTCTTCGATA
The DNA here is from genome assembly GCF_028640845.1 of Ahaetulla prasina. NCBI lineage: Eukaryota > Metazoa > Chordata > Lepidosauria > Squamata > Colubridae > Ahaetulla > Ahaetulla prasina. Next base: position 40,264,715 of record NC_080545.1, read on the forward strand.
AGTGAGTCTTGATTTTTTCCTTCTAGCCGATCAGCTGGGAGTTGAGAAGCAGTAATAGATTGGGGGCGGGGCCAGGCAGAATTTTTACTACCGGTTCTCCGAACTACTCAAAATGTTGTCCTCCATGAAGGGGGAACATCTCCTCCCATTTGAATTTTATTAAATAACTCTTTAAGTGGTTCAACCATCTCATTTTGTAAATTTTTATAATAAACAGCTGTTAAACCATCTGTACCTGGTGCTTTACCGATTTTAAGTTGCTTAATTGCTAACAAAATTTCCTCTGAAGTAATTAATTGATTCAGTTCTTCTCTTTGGTTTTCTGTAAGCTCACAAATATTTTGTTGTTGTAAATATCTTTCTATCTCTGTATCATCAATCATATCCCTAGTATATAACTTACTATAATACTCTAAAAATGCTTTTTTAATCAAGTTCTTTTGATAAACTTCCTTACCCCTATATTCTATTTTATCAATCGTTCGTGATTTCTGTTTTTTCCTTATTAAATAGGCAAGCCATCTTCCTGGCTTATTGGCATTATTAAATGTATTATGTTTTACATATTGTAAATTAATTGCTACTTGATCTGCCATCAACATATTAAACTGACCTCTTAATATATTTATTGATTCTTTTATTTTACTATTTCCTGGGCTATTTATCAATAATTGTTCTTTCTTTTTAATTTCCTCTTCCAGTTCCTTTTTCTTTTTCTGCAATTTATTTTTGTATTTAATATTCATTTGTATAAGATTTCCTCTCATATAAGCCTTGCTGGCGTCCCAAATCATCTCTATAGATGTCTCTTTTTTCATATTCATAATAAAAAATTATTTCATTTGCTTTTTACATTCATTTACATTTTGTTCATATTTAAACAAATTCTCATTCAACCTCCATGATCTCCTAGCCTCCTTTTCCCGATCAAATTCAATCCAAACCGGACTATGATCAGATAGAGTTCTTGAACAAATCTTCGTCTTCTTCACTCTAGAGTACAAATCATTAGAAATCAAAATAAAATCAATCCTCGAAAATGATTGATGCCTGTCAGAAAAGAAGGTAAAATCCCTCTCTTCTGTATTATGTTCTCTCCAAATATCTCTTAATTCCAAGTCCTCCATCATTTCAAAAAAAGCCTTTGGAAATTTCACCCGGCTTGATATCTTCCTTAAACTTTTTTTGTCTTTTTGAGTATCCAACACACCATTCCAATCACCCATTAATATATATGATTTATAATCCCAAAATACTATTCTTTTATGTAAAAACTTGAAAAAAATTTCTTGTTGTTGATTCGGAGCATAAACTCCTATTAATAATGTCTTCTTTCCCTACAACAAAAGTTCAATAGCAATGTATCTTCCTTGCTTATCCACCTCAATTAATTTTGCTGATATATCCTTCTTTATATATATAACTAAACCATTTTTTTTCCAAAGAGGAGGCAACAAAATGTACTCCCAGTTTTGAATTTATCAAATATTTCTGGTCTAAAGATCTAATATGTGTTTCTTGTAAACAGGTAATGTCATTTTTAAATTGTTTCAAATAGTGAAATACTTTCCTTCTCTTCTGTGGTGAATTCAAACCATTAACATTCCAAGATAATAGTTTAATTGCCATTATCAGCCAAAGAAAACTTTTGGAACACTAGCCGCAGATCACATTTTGCTTTAGGCCTTGCTCCTCCCACTGTTTCCGTTGTAGTAGTTGCCAGTTGTTGTTGTGCCTTCATCTCTTGTTCCTTGCGTTTAGCAGCAGCTCTTGTCAGCCTTTGTTCTTTTGAGTCTAAACCCGTTGTAGGTATTTCCAACACTTGTAATAAATCTTCTTCCATCGCAATCTGTTCTTGTACCTGCTTCACTTTTCTTTCCTTCACTTCAGTCTCCCTTCTTCTAGCTTCCAATGGAGGAAGACTTCCAACTTTTAATGCCTCAACATAAAATTCTCTTGCTTTTCCAAGTGTATTGAGACGATATACTTTCCCTGCATAATATACTATTATACCAGTTGGAATATCCCATCTATATTCAATCTGACATTTTTTAAGTTCATTCACCAGGAAGGCAAATTCCTTCCTAGCCCTTAACATTTTTGGTGGAATTTCCTTTAGTATTAAAATATCTTGACCAGCAACCTGAATCTTCTCCCCCTTATATGAGGCTTGCAGAATCTGATTTCTCACTGTTCTATTTGTAAAATAAATAACAACATCCCTTGGCAACTTTTTTTGCCTTGCTATCCAAGAATTCACACGATATATTTTATCAATTTGATAAGCCACATCTGCTGGACGAGCTACTAATATCTCAGCAAATGCTTCAGAAAAAATTTCCCTTAAATTCTCTTCTTTATTCTCTTTCAAACCACAGATTCTTAGAGCAAATTCCATATTTCTATATTGTATCAAAACTATTTCATCATCTGTTTTTTCCATTTTACTTTGAAATTCATCCATTTTATTTTCTAATTTTGAATCATGTTGCTTAATTTCTTCAACTTCCTCTTCTAATAAAATCACATTTGTTGCCAAACTTTGTACCTTTATTTCGTTAATACCGAAGGAAGATCGAGATGGTATTAAAGCAGAGAATTATAGGCCTATATCACTTTTAAATACTGATTACAAGATATTTACCAAGATACTTGCTAATAGATTAATGGCAGTGATGAATCAAATAATTCATAATGATCAGTCAGGATTTATTAAGGGTAGGCAGATGAGATATAATGTGAGGCAAATCGTAAATTTACTTGAATATTTGGAACGAAACAACCAAGTCTCAGCAGCATTCCTTTTTTTGGATGCTGAAAAAGCTTTTGATAGATTGGATTGGCAGTTTTTGTTTAAAGTAATAGAAAAAATGCAATTTGGGGATTATTTTATCCATGCAATTAAAGCAATATATCAGAAGCAAACAGCACAAATAATAGTAAATGGTGGGTTAACAGAAACTTTTAAAATTGGGAAAGGGACAAGACAGGGATGTCCCTTGTCCCCATTACTTTTTATTTTAACTTTAGAAATTCTTCTGAATAAAATACGTGGTTCCGATCGAATAAAGGGAATTAGAGTTAAACATCAAGATTACAGATTAAGAGCTTTTGCAGATGACTTGGTTGTTACTGTATCTCAACCAATATACTCAGCTACTGGTTTAAAAGATATAATTGGTCAGTATGGCAAAGTATCTGGATTTAAGGTGAATCAGCAAAAGACAAAGATGATAACTAAAAATATGAATATACAATAAAAGGAAGAGTTAGAAAGAACTACAGGTTTTGAAATTGTTAAAAAGGTTAAATATTTAGGAATATATATTACAGCTTCAAATGTTAAATTATACAAAAATAATTATGAGGTATTGTGTCAGAAGATATGGAAAGAAATGGAGAGTTGGAAGAAGTTACAACTATCTTTGTTGGGAAGAATAGCGGCTATAAAAATGAATGTTTTGCCCAGGTTTTTATTTTTGTTTCAAATGATACCGGTGTTTAAGAATGATATTAAATTACAGGAATGGCAAAAGGGGATTAATAAATTTGTATGGATGGGCAAAAAAACAAGAATAAAATTAAAAATAATACAGGATACAAGGGAAAGGGGGGGTCTTAAAATGCCTAACTTAAAATTGTATTATGAAGCAGTTGTCTTATCATTAATTACTGATTGGATTAATTTAACTGAGGAAAGAGTTTTGAATATAGAAGGTTATGGTTTGTTATATGGGTGGCATGCCTATTTATTATATGATAAGAAAGTAGATAAAATATTTAAAAATAATATAATTAGAAATGCATTATTGAGGGTTTGGAGGAAATATCAATATAAATTAGATGGAAAGATTCCAATATGGGCAATCCCGAGACACATGATAGAAAATATAAATATATATCAAAAGATGGAGGTAGTTACCTATAAAGAACTTCTTTGTATGGAAAAGGGGGAATTACAATTAAAATCTAGAGAAAAGATGGGGGAAGAAGGGAAAAATTATACATGGTTCCAATATGGACAATTACAAGCTAGATGGAAATTAGATCAAAAAATAGGTGTTAAGCAAACTGAGGACAATTTGTTAAAACAAATGAGAGATCAAGGCCAACAGCATATTAAGAGGTTGTCTAATGTATTAGTAGAAATAGACTCCGAGACTGAATTGGTTAAGGATTGTATGATTAAGTGGGCACAAAATTTTCAGCAACCAATAATGTTGGAAACTTGGGAAAGAATTTGGGTGAGGAATGTTAAATTTACACAAGCGCAAAATATGAGAGAAAATTTTTATAAGATTTTTTATAGATGGCATTTAGACCCCCCAAAATTGTCATGTATGTATCCTAATGTACAGGCTAAATGTTGGAGATGCGATTGTGAAGATGCCACTTATTACCATATATGGTGGACTTGTAAAAAAGTTAAAGCATTTTGGATTAAAGTATGGTGGATCATGCAGAATATTTTGAAAAAGAAGATTAAGTTTACCCCGCAGTTCTTTTTACTAGGAATAATTATGGATTGTACAGCTATAGAGACTAAATTGATTTTGAACTTAATAACAGCCGCAAGACTTTTGATTGCTCAATATTGGAAGAAAGAAGAATTACCTACAATTGAAGAATGGACACTTAAAGTATCAAATCTGGCAGAAATGGCAAAAATCTCTGCTTACTTGAAAGACTATACACAAGAAAAATATATTTTAGAATGGAAAATGTGGATTGATTATATTCAAAATAAGTATCAGATAAAAAAATATCGAATAGCATATGAGTAAATTTAGGAAATATTTTGTATTAGATATATTTCTGAAGGAGAGGGGAATTGAGAGTGTGATTAAGTGTGGAGAGACTAGAGATTATAATTTAGGAATTATTTTAGATTATGATTGTTAGTTTTGATACCCTGCATTTTGTTCTGGGAAGTCGGGGTTGGGGGTGGGGGGTAAGGGGGAGGGGAATTGGGGGGTTGAGGCTAGAGATGGAGTGATGGTTAATTTATTTATTATTTATTTATTTATTTATTTGATTTCTATACCGCCCTTCTCCCGAAGGACTCAGGGCGGTGTACAGGCAAAAATAAAACAGACAGTACAATATATAATTTAAAATGCAATTAAAAAACTTATTTTAAAATTGGCCTGAAAATTAAAATATACAGTGAGCTAAAACCCCAATTAAAATTAGTTAATAAGAATTTTAAAAATTTGATGAAATTCAATTTAAGACAGCCCCGCGTGAATAAAAAGATGTGTCTTCAGTTCGCGACGAAATGTCCGAAGGTCAGGTATTTGGCGTAAACCCAGGGAAAGTTCATTCCAGAGTGTGGGAGCCCCCACAGAGAAGGACCTTCCCCTGGGGGCCGCCAGCCGACATTGCTTGGCGGACGGCACCCTGAGAATTCCCTCTCTGTGAGAGCGTACGGGTCGGTGGGAGGCATGTGGTAACAGCAGGCGGTCCCGTAAGTACCCAGGCCCTAAGCCATGGAGCGCTTTAAAGGTCGTAACCAGCACCTTAAAGCGCACTCGAAAGGCCACAGGCAGCCAGTGCAGTCTGCGCAGGAGCGGTGTTATATGGGAGCTACGCGGAGCTCCCTCTATCACCCGCGCAGCTGCATTCTGGACTAACTGAAGCCTCCGAGTGCACTTCAAGGGGAGCCCCATGTAGAGAGCATTACAATAATCCAAGCAAGAGGTAACGAGCGCATGAGTGACCGTGCACAAGGCATCCCGATCAAGGAAGGGGCGCAACTGCCGAACCAGGCGAACCTGGTGGAAGGCCCCCCTGGAGACGGCCGTCAAATGATCTTCAAACGACAGCCGTTCATCCAGGAGGACACCTAAGTTGCGCACCCTATCCTTTGGGGCCAATAACTCGCCTCCAACAGTCAGCCACGGCTGCAGCTGACTGTACTGGGGTGCCAGCATCCACAGCCACTCCGTCTTGGATGGATTGAGCCTGAGTCTGTTTCTCCCCATCCAGACCCGTACGGCTTCCAGGCACCAGGACAGCACTTCGACGGCTTTGTTGGGGTGGCCCGGGGTGGAGAAGTACAGCTGGGTGTCATCAGCGTACAGCTGGTATCTCACCCCAAAGCCACTGATGATCTCACCCAACGGCTTGTTCAAATGTACAGGGATTATTGAAGATGTATAAATATAATTAATGTAGGGTCAGGTCTGCCCAGTTACCATTTTAGAACGGTGGGGAGGGAGAAAAGAGAGAGTAGGAGGTAGGAAAGAGGAGAAGAGGAAGGAAGAGGGGTAGAAGAGGGAGAAGGAAGGTGTAGGGTGGAGGGAGGAGAGGATGTAGATAAGAGAAGGAGAGGAAGGTCTGGAAAGTAAAAGAAGGTAGAAGAGGGAAGAGTGTTAAAAAGGGGGGGGGTGACTGGGCAAGCCCGACTAATTGTATATAACTGTACATTGAATGAGTTGTTTGACATGATTGTAAAAATAAAAAAATTTTATGAAAAAAAAAATGTTTACTACTACCAGTTTTTGCGAACTGGGGAGAACCAGTAGCAACCCACTACTGAACCAATGATCACTATCCTGCCTCCAAGCCAACCTTGGAGAAAAAGACTTCACTGAAGCCAAGGGAGAAAACTCATGCAGGGCAACAAGTGTCAATCCTGGAGCCATCTTTGAAGAGTCTTCAGGGTTACCACAGTGAGACTCGCTGGAGTTGTGGGAAAGGGAGGGGAGAGTAGCAAAGGGGATATGTAGCCAAAATAACATTCTTTCTTCTGGGAACCAAGGACAGCCTCAAGAGCCCCTGGTGGGGCGTGGATGGGAGGCATCCAGGATGAGGAGAGAAATCTGATTTGGGCATGTGATGGTTGTGTATAAGGTGGGGAAGAATTTTGGATTTGAACTGGGTGGGAATAACCCAGGGGACTTCAGATTAGGGTTTTCACCAGCTGTGCCAATATGACGATATGCCTAATAAATCTACACTTTGAGGAACCTTGCCTTGGAGTCATGTTTTTCTATGGGCTGTTACTTGGAACCCTGACAAAAAGTTGTAGAGTTCTCCCCTCCATTTGGTGAGAAGGAGGAAACTCCGACCTTTGCCAAGATGGGGCCAGTCTTCTATGAAAGTGACAGCAAGGGAGAAGATGACCCAAAGGTAAATGGCCCCATCATCCCTATGACTGCTAGGATGGTGATTTCAATGTCCTCCTCAGGTATAAAGGGGGTTCTTCTGCCCCTAGTGGACTTGAGGTACACCAGATGCCTGGTCAGCCCCCAAATGGTAAAGAAGCTAGGGAAAAGGCTAAGGAAGCTAAAGAAGCCTATAGCATTTTCCCAACTAGATGGTTTGAAAATGTGCCACTGACCTGCCTAACCGAGCCTCTGAAACTGAAAATAAGGACCCACACAGAGATTATTTATTATGGTCTCTGGGATGATGGTCCTAGACCTGGTTTGGTGCGAAAAATGGAGACCAACTGTTGATTGGGATGGAAACATGTGATGGATATGAAGGAAAGCATCCAATCAGCAAGAGTTAGTGAAAGTCCTGAAAAGCTGCCATGTACCTGCACTTAAGAAAGTGAAAATGGAAATCATCAATGAACTAGAGGGAGGAGATAGCTTAGATTGCAAAAGAGTAACACGACCTGGCTGAAATCTTTAGTGAGAAGGAGTCTGACCCCACTGCCCCACAGACTGTACAATTGAGATCATGCCTGGGGCCAAGTTACCAAAGCCAGAGCTATATTTGATGACACCCAGGGAGTTGGAGGAGCTCCGTATTTTCATAGACAAAAATTTAGCCAGGGGCTTTATTCAGCTGGCCTAGTCGAGGATGGCAGCTCCTGTACTTTTTAAAGAAAAGAAGGATGGGTCCCTTAGGCTATGCATCAACTAAAGAAGGCTAAACTGTATATTAGTGGAAAATATGTACCCCCTCCAGTGGTGGGTTTCAAAATTTTTTACTAACAGTTCTGTGTGTGTGGCTTGGGGGGCATGGCATTTTATTTATTTATTTATTTATTTTATTTGATTTTTATACCGCCCTTCTCCCGAAGGACTCAGGGCGGTGTACAGGCATAATAAAACCGACAATACAATATATAAGTTTAAAATACGATTTAAAAAACTTATTTTAAATTAGCCCAATGATTAAAATTTCCCATACTAAAAACCCCGTTTAAAATAAATAAATTTAAACATTAAAACATTAAAATCCCAATTTAAGCCAGCCCCGCGCGGCATGGCTTGGTGGGCGTGGCTTGGTGGGCATGACAGGGGAAGGATACTGCAAAATCCCCATTCCCTCCCCACTCCTGGGGAAAGTTACTTCAAAATCCCCATTCCCTCCCCACCCTACTAACCTGCTCTGGGAAAAAATCAAACTCCCTCCTCTTCATTTCCCCAAATAAAATGTTATTTATAAGAAAAGGCTCCCAGAAAAGCAAGGAAAAATCAATCTGCTAACAAAGGAACCTGCCCGAGGCTCATTCCACATTCCTGCCAGCTGCATAAAGGAAACTTTGTAAGAAGAAAATAGCTACCGGTGCTTAGAGATAATAGAAAGTGGAAGCCGGAAGTTCAGCTCCATTTACAAGGAGGCAGAAAACTCATTCAAGACAGGATATTTCACAATGGAAATCAGCCAAACCTTTTTAGAAACACAAATGTTGCACAAACCTCAAAACTTCAAAAACATAGAACCATATAAGAATCCCTCCTCTTATCCAGTTTGTTGTTCAGCTGATCCAGAAATGAACTGCTGGATATCACTTCGCTTCTGTAAGTAAAAACCTCCTTCCAGCAGCTGCTTCTTGGCTTGTCAATTTAAAATGACAGTGTCTTGTTTTTCCCCTCTTCTTTGTCAAGCGATCTCCCTGCTAAAAAGTGAGCCCTGATATTTTCCTTCTAGCCAATCAGCTGGGAGACTGGGAGGCAGCAAATAGATTGGGGCAGGGCCAGACAGAGCTGGTATTTACTGGTTCTCTGAACTACTCAAAATTTCCACTACCAGTTCACAAGAACTGGTCATAACCAGCTGAAACCCACCTTTGACCCCCTCCCAATGTTGAACAACATACTGGGGCACCTTGAAAAGAGGAGGATCTTCACAAAGCTGGAACTGAGGGAGGCATACTATCAAGTGAGAATTAAGGAAGGAGATGAATGAAAAATGGCATTTAACTGCCCTCTGGGCTGCTACTAGTTTCGAGTTATGCCATTTGGACTCCAGAGGGCTCCAGCAGTGAATTCCTGAGCTTAGGGTCTTCCCAGGGTCTTAGCTCTACCCATCATCCTCAAATGAATGGAATCTGTAAATGTTCGAATGCAGTCTTGGAGCAATACCTTCAATGTTACTTGAACTACCAACAAGACAATTGGGTTGAACTTCTGCCTTTCACTGAGATGGCATTCAATAATTCTGCATATCAGCACCAGGTTTACCCCTTTCAAGTGGCTACTGGTGTGGAGTTTGTGCCTATGCCAGAGCTCCCTCAGGAGGCCTTTCTGTCAAGGTCATGGCTGAGTGGATAAGTAGTATGAAAGCCATCTGGTCCATAATGCGCAAAGCATTAAAAGCAGCAAGGGAAATACAGAAGAGATAGGGAGACAAGAAGAAAGCACCTCAGAAGGAGTTTAGAATAGGGGAATGAAGTGTACCTGTCCACAAAGTTCTTACAGTTGGGGCTGTGATAAGTGGAAAACAGCTTTTAATTGCTCTTTGAGGTGTTTCCAATTCTGAGTCCTCTCCTTTGGACTGCAGGGTATTCCTGCTGCATTTATGCAGCTGATGAATGAAGTGCTGCATGAACACCTGGAGAAAGGGGTTTTGGTCTATCTGAGTAATCTATACCAAGACTATGGCAGAGCATGTAAAATTAGTCAGGGCCATATCAAAAAGCTCCAAGCAGCCTAATTATATGTTAAACTGTCCAAATGCAAATTCCACCAAAATAAAATTGACTATCTGGGATATCACATTTTCCACAAAGGAATAGAAATGCTCCCCAATAAAGTGTAGGCAGTGCTGGAGTGGGCTCCTCCCCATACTCAGAAGCAACTACAAAGCTTCCTGGGGTTCACAAACTTTTACCATCAATTCATTCCATCATTTGCCCAGATTTGCCCAACACCAACCTACTAGAGATGAAAGGGGTAGGGAAGCCCAAGTCTAGTCAGCTACTGAAATGGACAATGGAATGCCAAGCAGCATTTGAAAAACTCAAGTGCCTGTTCGTGGAAGAATTGATACTGAAACACCCAAACCCTAATGCCTCCTTTGTCATTCAAGCAGATGCTAGTAGTGTGATGGTAGAGCCAGGGCACCTGCAGAAAAAGTGAACATGAGATCCTGCAGCCCTATGCCTACTTCCAAAAACGCTACCAAAACCAAACATAGATGGGCAGTTTGGGAAAAGGAAGCTCTTAACCTGGAAGCACTTTTAAGGTATGGACTGACCCAGTGATGGGATTCAAACCGGTTTGCTGCCTGAATAATTTCTTCCAACAACCCACCACTGGACTGACCATAAAAAACTTACAAGCCCTAAAGATCCAAAGAAATTGTTGTCCAAGCAATTTATTTTAACTGATTCAATTTCATACTGCAATATCTACCAAGGGGGAAAGAACTTCCTAGCAAATGTGCTGTCCAGATTGCCACAATATAACAATTCAAAGCCAGAGGTAAATAGATCAGTTATCCCATCCTGATGATTGGTGGCTCCAGTCACTACCAGCATCCTGCCATCAAAGGCTAGGAGGGAGGAGGTGGGGGAAGGACAAATAGGCAATAAATAGGGAGAGGGGATGACACCTTGATGAAGACGAGGGAACCACAGAACCAGTTTGTGCCAGCTCTCAAGGCCAAGCACCCTGAGATTGGAATGTGGACTCCCCCAAACATCTCAGTGTTCTCAAAACACCTATGTGGCTCTTCATTGGCTGAAGATGAACTAGTCATATTATTTCATATTATTTCAGCAAGCTGGACTAGCCTAAGAATAAAATATTTTTAGTTAATTTTAATGGGTTTTAACCGGTTTTCACCGTTTTAGTGATTTGGCTATTATAATATTTTGTTTTAATTGGGTTTTAAATTGCTTATTTAGTATTGTTGTATTTTTAACATGCCTGTGAACCGCCCTGAGTCCTACGGGAGATGGTGCGGTATAAAAGTATAAAAATAAATAAATAAATAAATAAATGGGGGGAGGGATAGAGGGAGGTGAAAAATTTGTAAATTTCTATGCGAGAAATTTACTTCTAGACTGACTTTACTGCAATCAGCAGACTTTAGTAAAAGAGCCTATCACTCCTACAACATCTTGAATCTCCAAAGACCTATGCAAGGGTCCTTTTTGTAGACTTTAGTTCAACATTCATTACCATCATTCGAGACACTCTTCTAACTAAGCTAAACTAGCTACAAGTACCTGAACAGACTTGTAAATGGATCACAAGCTTCCTAACAAACAGAAAGCAGCAGGTGAAGCTAAGCAGCAGGTGAAACATCAGATATCTGTACAATTAACACAGGGACCCCCCAAGGCTGTGTGCTCTCCCCACTTCTCTTCTCTTTGTATACTAATGACTGCATCTCCAACGATCCATCTGTCAAACTACTGAAGTTCGTAGATGACACAACAATGATCAGTCTCATTCAAGACAATGATGAATCCGCATACAGACAGGAGGTTGAATGACTAGCCTCATGGTGCGACCAAAACAATCTGGAACTGAACACACTCAAAACCGTAGAAATGGTGGTAGACTTTGGGAGAAACCCTTCCATACTTCCACCTCTCACGATACTAGACAACACAGTATCAACAGTAGAAACCTTCAAATTTCTAGGTTTTACCATATCGCAAGATCTAAAATGGACAGTTAACATCAAAAACATCATCAAAAAAGGACAACAAAGAATGTTCTTTCTGCGCCAACCCAGAAACCTCAAACTGCCCAAGGAGCTGCTGATCCAGTTCTATAGAGGAATTATTGAATCTGTCATTTGCACCTCTATAACTGTCTGGTTCGGTTCTGCAATCCAACAAGAAAGACACAGACTTCAGAGGATAATTAGAACTGCAGAAAAAATAATTGCTACCAACCTGCCGTCCATTGAGGACCTGTATACTGCATGAATCAAGAAGAGGGCCGTGAAAATATTTACAGATCCCTTACATACTGGACATAAACTGTTTCAACTCCTACCCTCAAAACGACGCTATAGAGCACTGCACACCAGAACAACTAGACACAAGAACAGTTTTTTCCCCAACGCCATCACTCTGCTAAACAAATAATTCCCTCAACACTGTCAAACTATTTACTAAATCTGCACTACTATTAATCTTCTCATTGTTCCCATCACCCATCTCCTTCCACTTATGACTGTATGACTGTATGACTTTAACTTTGTTGCTTGTATCCTTACTATTTATATTGATTGTTTCCTGATTGCTTATTTGTAGCCTATCACTATCATTAAGTGTTGTATCGTTAGTGTTAAATTTGTACCCTATGACTATCATTAAATGTTGTAAGTGTTGTACCTTGATGAAGGTATCTTTTCTTTTATGTACACTGAGAGCATATGCACCAAGACAAATTCCTTGTGTGTCCAATCACACTTGGCCAATAAAAAAATCTATTCTGTTCTATTCTATGGAGTCAGGGGTCTTTCTTTCCTTAGGGACTTGACTGGGGCAGGTTTGACAAAAGCAATTAGGGCACTAATTTTATTCTGCATAATTTTATTTCTGAACAAAAATTATTAATAAACCAATAGAACTAAGGTTCAGTGTTTGCTTTACATTATCATCAAATTCATAAATGGGAAGTAAATGAGATTCAAATTGAACAGATGTGTAGCTATAAGTATTTTGGAGTATAGTTCTGTGTTTTTCTGTCCTGAAATACTGTTCTTTTTTCTTTGCTGGGCAAGTGTCGCATAGGATACTTCTACAACTATTGTAAGATTTTATCACTTAAAAGGAGTCCATTACATCCCTGGCTCAGCTTCTTAATGGCTCTCAGATTTGTTTTTGCAAAGTTTCACATTCTTGAAATTATTCAAAATAAGTATATTCAAGCCAGGCTGATGGTTTCCAGAATGCCATCTTACATGTAGAGACAGGTATAGTCTCATTGGACACTACAGTATGGTTTCTTATCACCTTCTGGCTAAAGTTACTCCTGCTTCCTATAGGTTTGGCCCCGTTGGCATTTAGAGATTGTTTTAAATCAGCATGGTTTCAAAAAGCCCTACATAAAATTCATTCATTGGATTTCTCTATGGAAAATTCTGTTTTCAGAAGTTTTGTTGATGCTAGAACTGTTCTGAAACAACAACTTTGGGATATAGATTTCAAACAAATTCAAACAAGGTGCCACCACAATATTTATTATATCCTTGCAAAAATGGTTTGCTGAGCCTCCTATTTATCATCCATTATGATTCTGAAATTTTGTCAGGTCTTCATTTTAGCAGGCTGGGTGCACTGCCCTCAACTGTCCTTTTTGGATCTTTTAAGGGCACCCCTGTGTACCTTCAGTTATGTCCATGTGGTGATGGCTCAACAGAAACTCATATTACTATGCTACTCCTTATATAAGAACTCTAAGCAGGGAAGCGTGGCCAGCGTCACAGCGAAACAGTCACTCACCCTGACTGGGGTGAGCTCCGAGATTCCCCCTGCAATGGGGGTCCATCGTGGACCATAGCTGCCTTGAAAGGGCAGCGAAGAACGGGGGAGCCACCGGGGCGGGCAGGGAGGCAGCAAACTCCCTGCAGCCCTGGTCATTTTCCCCTGACCCAGCGGGGAGGAATGGCAGCCGACATCAGCTGCCCCAAAGCCGGAGACGGCCATAAGAATTGGGCAGAAGAAGCACAATTTTTTGACAGAGATATTGAAGTTGTGTGAGTGATCATCAGATCACTGGGAGGCATGGAAAGCAAATTTGCCAAAAGCAGGTTAAGAAAAAACATGAATAGCGGCTAATTGAAACAGGAAAAGAAAGTGGAAGGAAATAAAGAAAATTAGAGACACCTAAAACCTGGAATGAGAGCTTGGAACCTATCTCAAAGGTTTTAATTAATTTTGGAGAATTTTTTTAATTAAATATTTAACTGCAACTGACTTTGGATAACTTTAAAAGTTTTTACTGGCTAACTAACTTTGGACAATTTTAAAAGGGGGGGACAGAAAAGAAGAAAAAAATTGAATTTGATTATGATTTTAAAATTTTAAAAATGGACTTTGATTGATTTCATCTTATTCTCCCCACTTGGCTCAAGTTTTACTATAAAGGATTACAATGTAACTAATTTCGGGACTGAAAGAAAGTTATAAATTGCAACAACTTGAAACAAAGGGAATTTGGCTTCAAAATTGCTACTTTACTATTCTGCTTAACTACAGTATAAAGGAGACAAAGGATTGTGGCTCTAAAATGGAAAGGAAAAGAGAAAGGAAAAATAGATCTGATCAGGATTTTAAAAATGGATTTAAACGGATTTTGTCTTTACCCTTCGATTTTTATAAAACTTTGAACATAAAGGATTATAAGAAATTGAAACAAACTGACACAAAGGATTTTGCTACTTTACTATTTTGTTGCAGTATAAAGGTTGACATCTAAAGGCAGAAGAAAGAAAGCAGAAATAAACGACTTGACCTCAAAAGGGATTGTTTGTTAACTGTGGATAGCAACTGTAGTGTAAAGACTGACACCTAAAGGCAGAAGAAGAAATGCAGAAGCAATAAATTGAAATGAACTGAAACAAAAGACTTGATGATAACTGTGGACTGTAATTGTAATATAAAGGCTGATACTTAAAGAATTAGAGCATCCCCAAGGAAAGACTTCTATATTTAGATGTTTGATTTTTAAGATTGGAGAAAGTTGTTTTTGATGATTTGAAATTTTAAAGATATATTGTTACTTATGTTTTTGTAATTATATTAAATAATGATTCTATAGGCAGAGGAAGATAGCAGGAACTGAATAGTCTTGAGGATCTCAGGACTATTCCCATATAGATGGATAGGTTGATGTGATTGCACAACCGCTCTAAGAAAGGATATTAAAAGGCTGTCTTTGGATTTATATTAAAGGTTTTAAAAGATTCATGTAAAATATAAATGATAACTATAGAATTTTTAAGGATATTTTGGGGAATGATGGAAAGATTATAGAAAATTGTTTTTGATGATTTGAAATTTTAAAAGAAATATTGTTATCTATGATTTGTAATTATATTAAATAGAGATCTCTAGAGACAGAGGAAGATAGTAGGAACTGAATAGTCTTTATCTCAGGATTATTCCCATGTAGATGGATAGATTGATGTGATTGCATGACCGCTTTAAGAAAGGATGTTAAAAGGCTGTCTCCAGATCTTTATTAAATATTTTAAAAGATAATTGTATTTATGCACAATATAAATGATAAGTACAGAATTTTCAAGAATACCTTGGGGAATGGAGGGAAAGACCACAGAAAATTATTTCTGATTTGAAATTTTTAAAAGAAATATTATTACTTATGATTTGCAATGATATTAGACAGTGATTTCTAGAGGCAGAGGAAGATAGCAGGAACTGAATAGTCTTTATTTTAGGACTATTCCCATGTAGATGGATAGATTGATGTGATTGCATGACCGCTCTAAGAAAGGATATTAATAATAACAACAACAACAACAACAACAACAACAACAACAACAACAATAATAATAATAATAATAATAATAATAATAATAATAATAATAATATTTTAATTTGTATACCGCCCTTCTCCCGAAGGACTCAGGGCGGTGAACAGGCAGATAAAATACAAATACACACAATAATTAAAAACATCCCTTAAAAAACTAATTTAAATGCCCAAATGTTAAAATAACATACTCCCTCATAAAATCACAAAACTTTAAAAACCCATCAAATAAAGATAAAAATCAGGCTAGTCCAGCCATACGAAATAAATAAGTTTTAAGTTCATGCGAAAGGTCCTAAGGTCAGGTAATTGTCAAGTCCGAGGGAAGTTCGTTCCACAGGGTGAGCCCCACAGAGAAGGCCCTCCCTGGGGCCGCCAGTCGACACTGTTTGGCTGACGGCACCCTGAGGAGTTCCTCTCTGTGGGAACGCATCGGACGATGGGAGATAGAGGCCGGCAGTAGGCGGTCCCATAGATAGCCAGTCCTAAGCCATGGAGCGCTTTAAAGGTGGTAACCAATACCTTGAAGCGCACCCGGAAAACAACAGGTAGCCAGTGCAGTCTGCGCAGGATAGGTGTTATGTGGGAGCTCCGAACCGCTCCCTCAATAACCCGCGCAGCCGCGTTCTGAACTAGCTGAAGTCTCCGGGTGCTCTTCAAGGGGAGCCCCATGTAGAGAGCATTGCAGTAGTCCAGGCGAGAGGTAACGAGAGCATCCCGGTCCAGGAAGGGAACTGGCGGATCAGGCAAACCTGATAAAAAGCTCTCCTGGAGACGGTCATCAAATGGTCTTCAAAGGACAACCGACCATCCAGGAGCACGCCCAAGTTGCGTACCTTCTCCATCGGGGCCAATGATTCACCCCCGACAGATAGCCGCATCTGCAGCTGACTGTACCGAGGTGCCGGCATCCACAGCCACTCCGTCTTGGAGGGATTAAGTTTGAGCCTGTTCCTCCCCATCCAGACCCGTACGGCTTCCAGACACCGGGACAGCACTTTGACAGCTTCACTGGGGTGGCCCGGGGTGGAAAAGTACAGCTGAGTATCATCAGCGTACAGTTGGTATCTCACCCCAAAGCCACTGATGATCTCATCCAGTGGCTTCATATAGATGTTGAACAGGAGGGGTGAGAGAATCGACCCCTGCGGCACCCCACAAGTGAGGCACCTCGCAGTCGACCTCTGCCCCCCTGTCAACACCGTCTGCGTCCGGTCAGAGAGGTAGGAGGAGAACCACCGATAAAAGGTGCCTCCTACTCCCAACCCCTCCAACCGGCGCAGCAGGATACCATGGTCGATGGTATCAAAAGCCGCTGAGAGGTCTAATAGGACCAGGGCAGAGGAGTAACCCCTATCCCTGGCCCTCCAGAGATCATCCACCAGTGCGACCAAAGCTGTCTCAGTGCTGTATCCGGGCCGGAAGTCGGACTGGAACGGGTCTAGATAGACAGCTTCATCCAGGTACTGGGGTAGCTGACATGCCACCACACTCTCTACAACCTTCGCCGTGATAATAACTGCCTTTAGATCTATACTGAAAGTTTTAAAAAGAGAATTGTATTCATGCAAAGAGAATCTTATTTTGCTGTTATTTTTTTAAGATAGGGAGACTTTTCCTTTTTTTCTTTTATTTACTTTTGTTCCTTTTTACATTGATTTTTATTGGAAAGGGATTTTTGAATTATATAAGTGATGGGAGACCTTTTAATTAAGGTGAGAATGAAGGCAGGAGAGATTTTTACTTTAAGTTTCTTTTTTATATCGTATTTGGAATGGGATTTTTGAAACAATTAAATGATGGGTGACCTTTTGATTAAGGTGAGAATTAAGATAGGAGAGATTTTGACTTTAACTTTTTAAATTGGTTTCTTTTTTTTTCTATTACTTTTTTCTATGTTAAATGGGATTTTGAAATATATAAGTGATGGATGACCTTTTAATTAAAGGTGAGATTTAAGTTAGGAGAGAATTAGATCTTGTTTTCATTTTATTTTTTGGGTTATAGGTCTTTGAGTAATATTAGAGAGACAACAAAAGGGACAAAAAACATGGTAATTAGATTTGATTAAACACTTTCCAGGATAAAGGGATGAAATAGGCTTTAAAAGAAAAGGGCAATCACAAAATTTGAAAAGGGGAAAATATTGGATAAATGATATAATGAGAGGATGAAATTTGAAATATGTTTGAGTATGTACCCGACTGATATCTTTTTCAACAAAAATTTGTATGTTTTGTTTTGTTTTTTTAAAAAAATAAAAAACTTGTATATATAAAAAAGAACTCTAAGCAGACCTTCATCAAGGTACCCTTGGTGCTCTCTGAGCTTGGTTGTTTTCTTGCAGATTAACCAAATTAGGTAAAACAATCAGTCCTAGTGATGATGAAGTTACCTAGACTGAGTAATGATACATCTGCAAGAAAACAACCAGACAACACCAAAAATCCTTCATTTCAACCCTGAGCTACAAATAATGTCCCTTTATTGAGACCTTCATTTATGCAACGTTGAATAAATTTTCATGGAGACATATGATTTCTACTTAATGTTGCTTTTTTCAAACAAGAATATCTTCCCAAGTCTCCCAATTTTATGCTACCATTTGTACAAAACCTGCAACATTATTTTTTAATTATATTTTATTTCATCTGTTCTTAATTATTTTTATATTCCATTATATTTATTGTGTTTCATATTCTATTATATATTTTATTGTATCTGGACTTAGGGCTGTAATAAACGGATTTGATTTGTTATCATCTTTACCACGTTCATGTTCATATGTACAAGTCTGCAGAAGTGCTATTGAATATTTTTTTAAAAAACTTAGAACAGAAAATGATTATAAAGATGCAATTTGATACATACCATTGATACTATTTTAAAAAAAATGTTTGTGCTTTCAAAGGAATGTTGACTCCTCATGATTGCATAGACAAATCCCTGCAGTTTTTTTTAGCAAGATTTCAGAAGTGGTTTGCCTTTTCCTGCTTCTTAGGGCTGGGTGAAAGAAAGTAGCTGGTCAAGGTCACCAAGATGGTTTCATCCTTAAGACAGAACTATAACTCACAGTCTCCTAATTTCTAACCTGGTGCCTTAAGCGCTATATACAAGTGGCTGTATGATATATTGTACATTTATATAAGTTTAGAGAGAAGAGAATTGAGCAAAGCTGGCTGAGGAATTCTGGAAGTTGAAGTCCACAAATCTTAAAGTTGCCAAGGTTGGAGACCCCTACTAGATATTGTAAGAGTTAGTAATTATAAGAGCCATAGAGTTTTTGTGTAATAGTATGATTTCTGTTGCCTTTTCAGATTCCAATCAAATATAGGATTCATTTTAATGGTAAAAATACTGATCACTTGAAAAAAATAAATAGAGGGTAATTAGATATTGCCCTGATTTATTCAAGAAATAAAATAAAAATGAAGAAGGAAGTTTAGTGCATATATGTGATAATATGTATTCATAGACGAAGCAGGTAGGAGGAGAAGAAGAAAGGAGTAATGTTACATTCAAAATGTGACATTCTGAAAAATTTATTGACCAATAAATACAAATTTCAGATGGTCCTTGACTTATGACCATAATGGAACATTTACTTTCCATAATGGAAATAAATGCCAGTTTTTGGCAAAAAAACCTATTGTAAAATGTGGTCATATGACTATGGAGGGGCTATTGGAACTTTGGAACAGGGATATAAGTATCTTTTGGGGATCCATTGTAACTTCAGAAAGTCAATAAACTGGCCATAAATTGAAGACTACCTGTATTTTGTCCCCTGATAACATGCAATAGAAAATAATGCTATTTAAGTATAGAAATAATACACATTGCTAAAATTAAATAGAAACAACATTGAGAAAATGAGGGTTGAATCTTAATGAGAGCACAAGCTATATAAATCTACATATATCTAAATTTGATAGATGTAGGACTGCAATCTTCTGTATTTTTATATCCCATAAATTTGGAATGATTTTTTAAAGTGAAGATTGATTTTAAAGAACACAATTAGGCAGAATAACTTGAGCAAAATTTTCCTCTAGAACAGCGGTGTCAACTCGTGAAGCATTCCTGACCTGCTCTCGAGTTGCCATAGGCAGAGGGATGGAGAATTGAGCCTCGCAGCTGCATCGAAGAACTAGCACTTCAGTCAAAACAAAGCACATTTCAGCTAGCAAACATCAAGGCCATCTCCACGGAGATCCACAGTGTCCAGAGGGAGTGACTTCTACAACCTGCAAAATTGCTTCATTGGGGAATGTGACTGATGACACACCTTGGGGGGAAGGAGAAAATAGGGTCAGAGCCAAGGCATGAATTAAGTAAGGTCAGAGTTGGCTTCACTTGGTCCGTGCCATCATGACGCTCCTAATAAATAACTGGATTTCTTTTGAAGCTTGGCTTGAGGCTCATGATTTAATTAGGGCATCAGTCAGAAACCTGACAGCAAGCCAACTTTCACAAAACTAATCAAAATGACCAGGATTCCTGAGCCCCAGACTCTCCATTCACTCACCGACACCTGGGGTGCATGGAGAGAAACTCAGGGTACCATGGCAGTGGGTGGACTATCCAAAGATAGCCTTCTCCTGGTGACCCAGAGTGGTGCTGAACTTGCCCCCATCCAGGAACCAGCAGCCCATTCAAAACAAAAATGCAGCCCTCTCTGGACATCAAAGCCAAGACAGCTGACATGCTTGCCTCAGTGACTGAAATGAAAAGTATTGATGGAAAAAAGTCCCTAAAGCAGCTGAGGTCGAGCTCCCTGACCCTAACACCCGAGGCTGGGGGAAACCTCTGAACAAGCTAGGAAGAGTGGAATGGATGAGGGACTAGAAACAAGCCAGACTCCCAAAAACTCTGATGGAACCCTTAGGGAGATCCTTAGAACAGCTGAGGGAAAAATTTGACCAAATCATCCTCTGTGATGACAAGCCGTTTGCTGCCCCAAAGAGAGGGGGGTTGCAACTGAGCCCTTTGAAGTGAGGAGAAGCAGACAGGAATGCAGCCCCCCTTCTCCACCCACTAGAGGGAGAATGAGTCCAAGACTGCTGCTGGTGGCTCCTCCACTCAACAGGTAAGCCACCCAAGGAGGGTGCCCCCCTCTACAAACTAGAGGTGAAAGACACCACCAAACACATCAAGCGCAGGCATACGGGGGCCAATATGATGAGGAGGAGCAGTGCTGAATGAATCACCCTGATTCAGGGTGAAATTCAATGGGGACTCAGATCAACTGGCTCTACTCCTTGACGTTGCTGGAGTCCACCTAGAGCACTATGGACACCTTTACCCATCGCACAGAGCCATGGTAAATACCATCGCCCCTGGGAGGAGCTAGATGAAGAAGCAAAGGAATGGCAGGCAGCCCTCTATAAGAGGAGAGCCACCCAGCTGCAAGACGTCAATGACTTCTTACAAGAGCTAGAGCCAGATTTGAGGAGGTGGAGGAGGATCAGTACATGGAGGATGAGCTTTGAAACATAAAGCAGACCTTCCTTTCTCCTACCATCCGGAGATGGTGGACTTCCAGCCTTAAGCACATAAGCATAAAACTCTTGTGCTTTACTGACTGTATTAAGACGATGTGCTTTCCCTTCATAGTAAACTATTATACCAATCGGGATATCCCATCTATACTCAATCTGACGTTTTTTAAGTTCGTTCACCAAAAAAGCAAACTCCTTCCTACCTCTCAACATTTTGGGGGGAATTTCCTTTAGTATTAAAATATCTTGGCCGGCTGCTTGAATCTTGTCTCCTTTAAAAAAAGCTTGTAAAATCTCATTTCTCACTGTTCTAGTAGTAAAATAAATAACAATGTCTCTGGGAAGATTTCTTTGTCTTGCTATCCAGGAATTCACACGATAAATTTTATCAATATAAAATGCCACATCTACTGGCCGAACTGCCAAAATCTCTGCAAAGGCCTCCGAAAAAATTTGCTTCAAATTCTCATTTTTACATTCTTTCAGTCCACGGATTCGTAAAGCAAGTTCCATTGCTCTATATTGTACCAAAACAATTTCATCATCAACTTTATCCATTTTACATTGAACTGCCTCAATCTCATTTTCCAATTTTAAGTTAACTTTCTTTATTTCTTCTACTTCCTGCTCC
Source organism: Ahaetulla prasina (assembly GCF_028640845.1). NCBI lineage: Eukaryota > Metazoa > Chordata > Lepidosauria > Squamata > Colubridae > Ahaetulla > Ahaetulla prasina. The sequence goes on from NC_080545.1 coordinate 40,286,551, forward strand.
AATAAAATCACATTTGATGCCAAACCCTGTACTGCTGACACCAAACCTTCTTTAACTTCTTTATTTCCAGTTTGAATTTCTAACATCTGTTTTTTCATCTCTGACATTTCTTCTGTAATTAATTTAAACTTATCCTCTATCTGGGAAGTTTGCCAATTCATAGCATCGTTAAGAGATTCTTTCATAAATTCTTTCAGGTTATCCTGAAGTGCTTCCAAATTTAGTGATTTTGTATCTGCTGTATGTGCTGGAGAGACTCCCGGTGTTAATGTTCCTGGGGTTTTTGTAGCAGTTGACTTTAATTGTTTTGCTGCCATCTCTTAAAATTTCTCTTTAACTTAATATTACGTATAAACCTTTTAAGTCTTTTTTTTTTCCAGTCTCAGTATCTCTTCTCCCTTCTCATTACAATGTTTAAAAAAAAAATTTCCAGCTGGCCTTCAGCAATAAACAACAGACAGTGAGACTTGTAACACTTTCGTTTTCAACTGTGTAGCTCATTAAAGAACGATCGCCATTTTCACTTTGAAGTCAAATCCAAAACTTAAAAAAAAAATAACAGGGAATTGATTGATTACTTGCTTTTATAATTAGAGCTCTCCTGTTTCTGTTCAGTCCGGTATTATCTTCTTTAAGTTAAAATTGGTCCCGGCTAATATTACGTATAAACCTTTTAAGTCTTTTTTTTTTTTAAATCAGTCTCAGTATCTCGAGCTCTTCTCCCTTCTCATTACAATGTTTAAAAAAAAATTTCCAGCTGGCCTTCAGCAATAAACAGCAGACAAAGAATTGTAACACTTTCGTTTTCAACTGCGTAGCTCATTAAAGAATGATCGCCATTTTCACTTTGAAGTCAAATCCAAAACTTAAAAAAAAAAAAAAATAACAGGGAATTGTTTGATTACTTGCTTTTATAATTAGAGCTCTCCTGTTTCTGTTCAGTCCGGTATTATCTTCTTTAAGTTAAAATTGGTCCTGGAAGTTGGTCGCGGCAATTAGGTCTGCCGGAGCAGGAAAAAAGCCTCAGATCTGGAGCACTTTGAAGTTCTGAGGGGGCTTAACCAAAGAAGTGATAGTAATGGAAGAAGACCGTTTACAAGCGTTGGATGTGTCTAAGATGGGATCAGAGATTCCAAAAGAGCCAAGGATGACAAGAGTGGCTGTCAAACGCAAGGAACAAGAAGAAAAGGCTCAACAGGCTCAATCTGCTATTACCAAGACGGAAACAGTGGGAGGAGCAAGGCCTAAAGAAAGATATGATTTGCGGTTGGTGCTTCAAACGTTTCCGATTGCTGATAATGGCAATTAGACTTTTATCTTGGAATGTCAATGGATTAAACTCACCACAAAAGAGAAGAAAGATATTTCATTATTTGAAGCAATTTTTTTTTTTTAATTAAAATAGTTTTACAACAATTAAATTTTTTCCCCTCCCCCCCTCCCTCCTAAACCCCCCTCCCCCCCCCCGGACTTCCCGGAGCAAACACAAGGTATAGTTCCTTAAACAAAACAGTCATACATTAAATTTTTAAAATCTAACACAATTATAATCTTTCTCTCTCACATAACCTGACTTCTTCCATTAAAATCAAAAATAACATCCTTCATTCAAAAGCAATCCGAAATGTCTTAATCTGATATCTATTTTGAATATAATCAATCCAGTTCTTCCATTCATTTAAATATTTTTCTTGAGTACTATCTTTCAAGAAGGCTGAGATTTTAGCCATCTCAGCCAAATTGGAAACTTTCAATATCCATTCTTCTATTGTGGGTAATTCTTTTTTCTTCCAATATTGTCCAATCAACAGTCGTGCTGCTGTTATTAAGTTCAAAATCAACTTAGTCTCAATCACTGTACAGTCCGTTGTTATTCCCAAAAGGAAAAATTGCGGTAGGAACTTTATCTTCTTCTTCAGAACATTCTGCATAATCCACCAGCTTCATTATTTGAAGCAATTTAAAAATGACATTGTATGTTTACAAGAAACACATATTAGAACATTAGACCAGAAATATTTGATAAATTCGAAATTGGGAATACATTTTGTTGCATCTGCTACAGAAAAGAAGAATGGACTAGTTGTTTATATAAAGAGTAATTTATCTGCAACATTAATTGAAGCGGATAATCAAGGAAGATATATTGCTATTGAACTTTTATTGGAAGGGAGAAAAATACTTTTAATAGGAGTTTATGCACCAAATCAACAACAAGAAAATTTTTATAAGTTTTTACATAAAAGAATAACATCTTGGGATTATAAAACTTATATATTAATGGGTGATTGGAATGGAGTGATGGATACCCAGAAAGATAAAAGAAGTCTTAGAAATATTTCCAATCGTGTAAAACTGCTAAAGGCATTCTTTGATTTGATGGAAGATTTAGAATTGAGAGATGTATGGCGAGAACGCAATGAAAAAGAGAGAGATTTTACATTTTTTTCTGACAGACATCAATCTTTTTCTAGGATTGATTTCATTTTAATTACTAATGATTTGTTTTCAGAGTGAAGAAGACAAAATTTGTTCTAGAACCTTGTCTGATCATAGCCGGTATGGATTGAGTTAGACCGGGAAAAGAGGCCAGGAGGTCGTGGAGGATGAATGAGAACTTGTTTAAATATGAACAAAATGTAAATGAATGTAAAACTCTAATGAAGGAATTTTTTTCTTTGAACATGGATAAAGGGACACCTATAGAGATAGTTTGGGACACCAGCAAAGCTTATATGAGGGGAATTTTATTAGAGATGAATAATAAATATAGAAATAGACTGCACAAAAGGCGAAAAGAACTAGAAGAGGAAATTAAAAGGAAGGAGCAGTTATTGGTAGGCAATCCAGGAGATAGTAAAATAAAAGAGTCAATAAATATATTAAGAGGTCAATTTAATATGTTAATGGCAGATCAGGTGGCAACTAATTTACAATATCTAAAACATAATTTGTTTAATAATTCTAATAAACCTGGAAGGTGGTTAGCATATTTATTAAGAAAGAAACAGAAACGACGTATAATTGATAAAATAGAATATAGAGGTAAGGAAGTATATCAGCAAAATTTGATTAAAAAAGCTTTTTTAGAATATTATACTAAGTTATATTCTAGAGATGTGATTAGTGATAAAGATATAGATAGATATTTACAGGACCACGGTATTTTAGAAATTACAGTAGATCAAAGGGAAGAGTTGAATCAATTAATTTCTTCAGAGGAAATAGTGTTTGCAATTAAGCAGCTTAAAGCGAATAAAGCACCAGGTACAGATGGCTTGACAACTACTTATTATAAAAATTTACAAAATGAGATGATTGTACCACTTAAAGAGTTATTTAACAGAATACAAAGGGAGGCTCCTCCTTCATGGAGGACAGCTTTTATCTCATTAATACCTAAAGAAGATCGAGATGGTGTTAAACCAGAGAATTATAGGCCAATATCGCTTTTAAATACTGATTATAAGATATTTGCTAAGATACTAGCGAATAGATTGATGCCACTGATGAATCAATTAATTCATAATGACCAATCAGGATTTATTAAGGGGAGATGAGATATAATATGAGACAAATTGTAAATTTACTTGAATATTTGGAAGGAAACAGCCAGGTTTCAGCAGCATTCCTCTTTTTGGATGCCGAAAAAGCTTTTGATAGATTGGATTGGCAGTTTTTGTTTAAAGTAATAGAAAAAATGCAATTTGGGGATTATTTTATTCAAGCAATTAAGGCTATATATCAAAAGCAAACAGCTCAAATAATAGTAAATGGTGGATTAACAGAATCTTTCAAGATTGAGAAAGGGACTAGACAAGGATGTCCCTTGTCACCATTATTATTCATTCTAACTTTGGAAATATTATTGAGTAAGGTTTTTCTTCTTCTGCGCATGCCCCGATATGGCAGCGTCTTGAGCTCTGTGGAGACAACGGGTCGGGTTTCCTGAGCCGGGAAACCACGCGGAGCCGACTGCCGAGCTGCCGAGTGCCCTCCGCCTCTTGCTGAAGCTGTCCGGCGGCCGATGGAGAGGTTTTGGACGTCGTGGGATCCTCGGCCGCCGAGAACGAGGCTGGAGGCATGACTGGGCAGCGGACGGACGGCGGCAGCCATCTTGGGGGGTGCGGAACGGCGCTCCCTGAAGATCTGAAGTTCCGGCGGCCAGCTGGCTTTTCGATCTGCTGGCTGGCCGGTCTGTCGATCTGCGGGCCCGTGGGCTTGCCGGCTCGCGGGGGATGGACGGCGGCGCTCGCTTGAAGTGCGGTCAGCGCCCCGGTGGTGGACGGCCAGCCTTGCCGGCCCCGCTGGCTTGCGGGCCTGCCGGCCTGTTGGTTTTCGGCGTGGACGATTCGGGAGGTATGACTGGGCAGCGGACGGCGGTAGCCATCTTGGGGGGTGCGGAATGGCGCCCCCTGAAGATTTGGCGGCCAGCTGGCTTTTCGATCTGCTGGCTGGCCGGACTGCTGACTTGCGGGCCTGTGGGCTTGCGGGAAAGGGACGGTGGCGCTCACTTTCGGGGGGTGCGGTTTGGCGCTCCCCGGAGATGGACAGCCGGCCTTGCCGGCCCTGCTGTCTTGCGGGCCTGCCGGCCTGTTGGTCTCCGGCCTGTCGGCCTCCCGGATTGCCGGATTGCCAGATTGTCGTTCTGCCACAAGTACCATCGGCGGCTGGAATTTTTCCGCTAGATTTAAGTCCTAATACCATCGACCTGGTCATGAGCCTGGACATCGGCTCTGTCTTGAGCCTGGACATCGGCTTAGACATTGGCCCCGACATCGGCAGGGCTTGGCGGCTTGGACGGTTTTTTAGCTCTCGGCGTTCACCTCACCGCGAAGGACATCAGCGGGACTATCATCTGACTGTGAACGACTTTGGACGGCCTTTTACCATCCTAGGCTTTAAAGGCCTAGTTTTATGGCTGATTTTAAGCTAACGATAATAGCCGCTATTTCTGTCATCAGCGGCATTGCAGACATGACTGTCAACTGTCTGACGTAGTTAACTTTAAACATGGTCGTTCCTCATGGTGTTCGCCTGGCAGTGGTGTACCGGTCCGCTAATTCCATCAGCGGACTTCGGACAGTTTGATCCCCGTTTTACCCTTTTTTTCCGTTGTTACCTGATCCTATTATGAGTTACTCGGCGCTTGAGCTCTTACGGCTGCGAGGTTCCCCCGCCTCGCAGGAGTGGCCCTCTGCTTTATCGAGGGCCTACCTTAATGAAGGGTCTTGGGACCCAGAGAGGTGGCATGCCTCGAAGAAGAATCTCTGGGGGGTTTTTAATAGGTTTTTTTAATAAGGGGCTTTTAAAGGGGGGGAGGGGATTGACGGGGAGGGGGAGTGACCCGTCGGGAGGGTATGTCCAGTCCCAGCGGCTCACGACACTATTTCACTTGGTCCGAAGACAGGGGAGGGATTGTACAGAGCGGAGAACATCTTCCCTTCTGTAGGGTGGGTGGGAGGGGCAGATATGGCGGAGGCAGGGGGCCGTATCGCTCTTTGGGAGCACGTGTTCGATGTTTAAAAGTGATCACGTGCTCCGGCCCCCCAGTCCCCACTCGTTCCCCGGATGGTCAAGACCCTCAGAGCTTGGGTCTTAGGCTGATGCTTTGCAATGCCCGGTCCGTGGTTAAGAAGGCTCCCTGATTTGTGATCTTATTCAGAGGAGTCCGGACCTTATGGGCATTACGGAGACCTGGTTGGGCACAGAAGGGGGTGTACCCCTGGTCGAACTGTGCCCTCCGGGTTTCCGTGCATTCCATCAGCCGAGGACCCAAGGTAGGGGTGGGGGGGTGGCGGTTGTGATTAAAGAAAGTCTGGGGCCGGGGGAGTCCACTGTTCCTCAGATAGTTGGCTGTGAATCCTCCTTGTGAAGTGGGGCCACGGAATCAGCTGGGGCTGTTGATCACGTACCTGGCTCCTTGCTGCGTGACTACAGCCCTACCTGAACTGCTAGAGGTGCTTGCTGGCGTGGCGGTGGAGATCCCCAGACTACTGGTCTTGGGGGATTTCAACCTGCCATCTGCCGGCTTGTCGTCGACGGTGGTTCAGGAGTTCCAGGCCTCCATGACGGCCTTGGACCTGATTCAAGTAACTGATGGCCCTACACACGAGAGGGTAGGCACGCAAGACTTGATTTTTATCTCTGGTCAGTGGGTAAATGATCTGGATTTAGGAGATTTAGTGAAAGAACCGGTGTCATGGTCAGATCATTTTCTTCTTCGCCTAGACTTTCAGACCGCCGCTCACCACCGCAGGGAGATGGAGCCAATGCGTTGGTTCCGTCCCAGGCGCCTGATGGACCCGGAGAGGTTCCTGACGGAGCTTGGGCCGCTTCCTGGGGATCTTACCCACAGCACGACTGAAGAACTGGTTGCGGCCTGGGAACGGGCTGCGGCTGGGGCTTTGGACCGTGTTGCGCCTTTGCGGCCTCTGACCCGGCGTAGATCTCAATTGGCTCCCTGGTTTTCCGAGGAGCTGAGAGAGATGAAACGCCGGAGAAGACGCCTGGAGAGTGTTTGGAGGTCTAGCCGTTCCGAGGCTGATCGGACACTAGTGAGGTCCTTTACTAGGACCTACCTAGTGGCAATGAGGGAGGCGAAGCGTCTCTACGTTTCCACCCTCATTGCATCGGCAGATAACCGCCCGGCCGCCCTGTTTGGGTGACCCGTTCCTCCTCCATCAAGAGGATGGGATGACCCCTTACAGGGACGAGCTGAGGAGTTTAACGGTTATCTATCGATAAAATCGTTCAGCTTAGATAGTTTGGACCAAGATTGCGATGATCCAGCCGGGACGACAGAGACACGCCTTGTTGAGGTTATTTGGGATGAGTTTGATTCTGTGGCTCCCGAGGACATGGACAGGTTGCTGGGGAGGTTACATGCAACTACATGTTTACTGGACCCGTGCCCTTCCTGGTTAGTGCTGGCTGCCCAGGAAGTGACACGAGGCTGGCTCAGGGATTATAAATGCTTCTTTGATGGAAGGGTTTTCCCGCGCCTTGAAGGAGGCGGTGGTGAGACCTCTCCTCAAGAAGCCTTCCTGGACCCAGCTATTTTGAGTAATTATCGTCCAGTCTCAACCTTCGCTTTGTGGCGAAGGTTGTTGAAATGTGGTTGCATGGCAGCTCCCCGGCACCTGGAGGAAACTGTCTATCTGGACCCGTTCAGTCCGGCTTCCGACCGGTTATAGCACGGAGGCGGCTTTGGTCGCGTTGGTGGATGACCTCTGGAGGCCAGGGACAGGGTTGCTCCTCTGCCTTGGTCCTATTAGATCTCTCAGTGGCTTTGATACCATCGACCATGGTATCCTGCTGCGGTTGGAGGGATTGGGAGTGGGGGGCACCGTTTATCGGTGGTTCTCCTCCTATCTCTCTGACCGGTCGCAGACGGTGTTGACAGGGGGGCAGAGGTCGTCCTCGAGGCTCCTCACTTGTGGGGTGCCTCAGGGGTCGATTCTCTCGCCCACCCTGTTCAACATCTATATGAAGCCGCTGGGTGAGGTCATCAGTGGTTTCGGGGTGAGTTATCATCTGTACGCTGATGATACTCAGCTGTACTTTTCCACCCCGGACCACCCCAACGAAGCGGTCGAAGTGCTGTCCCGGTGCCTGGAAGCTGTACGGGTCTGGATGGGGAGAAACAGACTCAAGCTCAATCCCTCCAAGACGGAGTGGCTGTGGATGCCGGCATCCCGGTACAGTCAGCTGCATCTGCAGCTGACTGTTGGGGGCGAGTTAGTGGCCCCAAAGGAGGCGGTTCGCAACTTGGGTGTCCTCCTGGACGGACGGCTGTCTTTTGATGAACACCTGCCGGCCGTCGCCAGGAGGGCCTTTTACCAGGTTCGCCTGGTTCGCCAGTTGCGTCCCTTCCTTGATCGGGATGCCTTATGCACGGTCACTCACGCTCTGGTTACGTCTAGGCTGGATTATTGCAATGCTCTCTACATGGGGCTGCCCTTGAGGTGCACCCGGAGGCTGCAGCTAGTCCAGAATGCGGCTGCGCGAGTAGTAACGGGAGCCGCTCGTGGCTCCCACGTGACATCGCTGCTCTGTAGCTTGCACTGGCTTCCTGTGGTCTTTCGGGTGCGCTTCAAGATTTTGGTAACTATCTTTAAAGCGCTCCATGGCTTAGGACCCGGGTACTTACGAGACCGCCTGCTGTTACCTTTGCCTCCCACCGACCAGACGCTGCACAGAGAGGTCTCCTCAGGTGCCGTCCGCCAAACAGTGTCGGCTGGCGGCCCCAGGAGTAGGGCCTTCTCTGTGGGGGCAGTGGCGTCTGGGCGAACTTCCCCGGTCTCGTCAAGTGCCCGATCTTGGACCTTCCGTCGTGAGCTCAAAACATATTTATTCATTAAAGCGGGACTGGCATAATTAGTGATGTATTTTAATTGGGTTTTAATATTTTTAACTTTAATTTAAATTTTAATAATCGGCCTTTAAAATTTGCTCTTTTTAATTGTTGTTTTAAACTGTATATATCTTTGTTTTTACTTTGGCTGTACACCGCCCTGAGTCCTTCGGGAGAAGGGCGGTATAAAAATTTAATAAAATAAAATAAATAAATAATAAGATACGTGGTTTAGATCGAATAAAAGGAATTAGAATTAAAAATCAAGATTATAAATTAAGAGCGTTTGCAGATGATTTGGTTGTTTCTTTATCTCAACCAATACATTCAGCTGTATATTTGATGGAGACAATTGATCAGTATAGTAAGGTATCTGGGTTTAAAGTGAATCAACAGAAGACAAAAATGATAATTAAAAATATGAATACACATCAGAGGGAAGAATTAGAAAGAATAACTGGATATGAAGTAGTTAAAAAGGTTAAATACTTAGGAGTATACATTACAGCATCGAATGTAAAATTATATAAAAACGATTATGAGGTATTGTGGGGAAAAGTAATTAAAGAAATGGAGAAATGGAAGAAGTTACAATTATCATTGTTGGGAAGAGTGGCAGCTATAAAAATGAATGTTTTGCCTAGATTTTTATTTTTGTTTCAAATGATTCCAATTTTGAAGAAAGATGCAAATTTACAAGAATGGCAAAAAGGGATTAATAAATTTGTATGGAAGGGTAAAAAACCGAGGATAAAGTTAAAAATAATGCAAGACGTTAGGGAAAGAGGGGGTTTAAAAATGCCTAACTTGAAATTGTACTATGATGCAGTTGTTTTAACTTTAATTTCTGATTGGATTAATTTAACAGAGGAAAGGATTTTGAATATAGAAGGTTATGGTTTGTTATATGGATGGCATGGATATGTAATATATGACAAGAAAATTGATAAGACATTTAAGAATAATATGGTCAGAAGTGCGTTGTTGAAGATTTGGAAAAAATATCAATATAAGTTAGATGGAAAGATACCAATATGGACCATCCCCAGACATATGATAGAGAATATAAATATATTACAAAAAATGGAAGTTATCACTTACAAAGAGCTTTTGACTATGGAAAAAGGGGAATTACAGTTAAAATCTAGGGAGAAATTGAGGGATGAAGGAAGAAATTATACATGGTTCCAGTATGGACAATTGCAATCTAGATGGAAAATAGATCAGAAAATTGGTATAAGGCAAAGTGATGATAATCTGGTAAAACAAATAAAAGATCAAGGTCAACAGCATATAAAGAGATTATATAATGTATTGGTTGAAATTGATTCAGAAATGGAGTTGGTTAAAGATTGTATGGTAAAATGGGCACAAAATTTTCAACAACCTATAATGTTAGAAACATGGGAAAAAATTTGGGTGAGGAATGTTAAATTCACGCAAGCACAAAATTTAAGAAAATTTTATAAAATGTTTTATAGATGGCATTTAGATCCTAAAAAACTGTCATGTATGTATCCAAATGTGAAAGCAAAATGTTGGAGATGTGATTGTGAGGATGCTACCTATTATCATATATGGTGGACTTGCAAAAAAGTTAAAGCCTTTTGGATTAAAATATGGTGGATTATGCAGAACATTTTGAAAAAGAAGATCAAGTTTGTTCCACAGTTCTTTTTATTAGGAATAATCTCAGATTGCACTGTTATAGAGACAAAACTGATTCTGAATTTAATAACTGCTGCAAGATTATTGATTGCACAATATTGGAAGAAAGAAGACTTACCTACAATTGGAGAATGGATTAGTAAAGTATCAAATTTAGCAGAAATGGCAAAATTTCTGCCTACTTGAAAGACTGTACACAAGAAAAATATATTTTGGAATGGAGGAAGTGGATTGATTATATTCAAAATAAGTATCAGATTAAAAAATATCAATTAGTTTTTGAGTGAAGTTAGGAATTATTATGTATTAGTTTAAGAAAGAAGGGAATTGATAGTGTGATGGTGTGAAATGGAATATGTTTTATGTTATATTTTAGATTATGTTTGTTAGTTACAATACCCTGTATTCTGTTCTGGGAAGTCTCGGGGGGGGGGGGGAAGGAGGCGGGGAAGGGGAAGACTATAAATTGATTGGTTGCCATTGTACAGGAATAATGGTAGAATTAAACAAGTTGGAATGGTGTAATGTCGGGACTGCTCGGCAAACACTCCCGAAGGAAAGGGTAAGGAAAGAGGAGTAAAGAAGGAAGAAAGTAGGTAGGTAGGTGGGTAGGGAGGAAAGAAGGAGGAGAAGAAAGGATAGGAGGAGGAGAAGAAGGAGAAGATAGAGGGTTAGAAAGGATGGTAGTGAGAAGTGGGAAAGAGGAGGGGAAGTAGGAAAGCGAGGAGAAGGTGGTGGGGGAAGTTTAAGAGGGATGAGAAGGGAAGAAAGGATTAAAGGGGGGAGTGGCAGTCGAGCAGCCCTGATTGAGTATAATTTGAGTATAGGACTGATTGTTGGATAAGTGATTGTATTGTACACTGGTCAAATTGTGGGAATTATTATGGAAAAATAAAAAAAAAATTTGCAAAAAAAAAAAAAGAAACATAAAGCAGAGAGGATGATCCATTGAGGAACACATCTGTAAATTCAGGAGAGTCGCAGGGAAGCTACCACCTTTGCCGGAGTTGCTATTAGTTCATTTTTTCAGAATGAGCCTGGACAAGCAAATTGCCAAATAACCATCTATTGGGACATTTCAAACCAACTCTCTGAGTGGTTCTGAGTAGCCATAAAAGTTGACTGTGGATTGCACGCCAATGATAAGCAGAAGCAACAGGACACCAAGGAGAGCAGACAACCAGACTGGAGACCATCCAGCTGATGGAAGGCTGCAGCAAGCACAGCTGGCCCCAAGATCAACCCTCTCACAAAGACAGTTGAAATGCTACAGATGAGGAGGGATAGACCACATAGCATTGGCATGCGCGACCCCAGTTCCAAAACCCAAGCCAAAGCCACCACCCAGGGCATGCATGGAACAAGGTCCCAGGCATGCCACCGACACATCCTGAAAAGCCATTCAGGCTGTAGAGGTCCCTCCCTACCCAGCCAAAGGGGGGGAGGGACTCCAGCTAACAACAACCAATCGCCAGATCCCTATGACAGGGATGAGTGAGGATGAAGGTGAAAACAATCCAATCGTGAATGAACTGATCCACCTCTTTGTCCTCCCAATATGCCTCGCAGCCCCAAAAACAGGGACCCAGGGTACTTTTCAAGCCCTAATAGACTCAGGATGCACTAGATGCTTGGTTAACCTAACCTGAAACTAGGGATTAGAGGGAAGAGACTGGCCCACCTGATCAGGTTCAAACAAGTTGATAAGTCCCTATTGGGGTAGCCTATACCACCCACCCGACCAAACCAGTGAGGCTAGAGCTAGAGGACCACTGGGAAGCAATTCGATTCATAATAGTCCCCAAAATGATAGATGCAGTCATACTGGGGCTCTCTTGGCTAGACAAGTGGGGCTTGACCATCTGGTGGCAAGGGGGCACCTGAAGGCTGAGGATAGCAAGAGGAACCCAATCCCCTCCACATCAGCAAATAGAAGCATCACCCATGTAGGAAACCATACCCCAAAGATTGAAAAATTGGCAGCCACTTCTGACAAAACCCCAGAGATTGAACACATCCCCAAAGAATATCAGGACCTTGTGGAAATGTTCAGCAAGGCCAAGTGTGATGTCCTACCCACCCATTGCGAGATGGACTGCACCATCAAAATCATCCCTGGGGAAAAACTATCCAAACTCAAACTGTATGCTATGACGCCTGGGAAATGCAAGAAATGCGCAAATACAAGCAAGGGGGTTCATCAAGCCAGCCAAGCCATGGGTCACAGCCCCGGTCCTATTTAAAGAAAAAAAGATGGAATTATGAGATTATGCATGAATTTTAGGGATATAAATTGTGTATGTGTGTCAGGCTGACAATGTGTACACAGCCTATACCCCCACCTTCTCATGAAGGACATGCTGTCTAGAGGTCCGGCAGTGATGTCATCATGGAGCGGGGGAGGGAATGGATCTCTGTCCCTAAACCCTGAAAAATCTTCGCTAAATTTTGACAAAGCATTGTCAAAGGAAAGATTGATAAATTAAAGAGGAAGCTCCGTAGGCACTGGGGGTGGAAAGCAACCACTTGAGCAGTCAGGAGCAGCACTCTTAAACTGCCGGAGAGGAAGTTGGTCTTTATGGCTGGTCTGGAGCAATGACAGCTGCATAAGTGGGAAGCAAAGAGTGAAAAGCAGCAACAGCGTTTGACAGTGAAAAACCCCAGAAGAAGGTGAGAACTGGGCAAAGAGAACACGTGGAAGAGAAAAGGCAGAGAGAGAGAGAGTGACAGCGTGTCCGGGAGAGTGGCTAAACTGGAGTAAGCTGGAGATAGGAGAGATAAAATAGACTGAGAACAGCGCACAGCAGTTTGGAGCCCAAATTGAAATCCACAAATCGCAAACGATTTGTGAGTGAGAGACTTAAAGAAAAATGAGCTGAGATAAAAGGAGAGGAAGAGAGTTTTGAAAACATAAATAAGGGCTGATTAGAACAAAAGATTAAACCAAAGATTAAAATTTGAACTGGAAAATAGAGACTAAAAATACTGGCTAATGAAATACAATTTGGTAAGATAAAGGATCTGTGAAACTTGAACTTTGATGGACAAATACTTGTGCAAAATGGAATAGCGGATTGATTGGACTTATAGAAAAGGGGGAAAAATAAAAGGAGGAGAAGAAGCAGAAGAAGAAGTAAGAGGAGCTGTCTGGTGAATTTGTGGATATACTAAGTTGATATACTAAAAGCTGAGTTTGAAGAAGAAATCGGAAATAAGACTGATGTAATACTGCAACATATAGGACATAAAAAAAATGGTATAGATGATAAACCAAACGGATCTGAATGAATTACTGAACTGAATTAAGTTGATTATTGGAATAACTGGAATAATATTGGACTTATATTGACAACTCTATATATTTATACTTTTGTTTAGCAAAGAAATATAGTTAAAGGTAATTTTAGAAATTAAGAGGTGTATAAAAAATAATAATAATAGAGAAAGGTATAAATATATGTATTGCATATGGTGATTAAGAATTGTGTGTGGTGTGTGTGTGTATATATAACATAGATAAGAAAGTGTTAAGAATAATATACAGTATATTAGACAAGTGTGGGAGAAGAAAAGGGACAATTGTATAAAGAAACAATAGAGATACAAAGACTGTAAAAAATTAAATATATTTGTGTACTTAAATATAGAATATTGTGCGTGAATTTTTTTTTAAAAGAGAATACATAGATATACTTTATTATATGTGAAGGTGGGAGAACTTTGCCCAAACGATAAAGATGACAACTACAGCAACTATCACTAAAGTAGGTAAAAAAATAGCAACAATCCCTTCACCTATTACAGCTTCACCTACAAGTCAAAAATCGACAACAACCACACTTGCAAAGATAAATCAGATCCGGCAACGAACATGCAAAACATGCAAATAATGATACAAATGTTACAGGAAACAATGAATAAAACTCAAGAAGCAATAGCAAACAATCACGAAGAAACAAAAATGCTACATAAAGAATTAAAGACTGGAATTGGTGAAATGAAGTAGGAAATTAAGAACATGAAAGATAAAATTGGTGATATACAACAAGTAATGCTAGAAAATGAACAAAGAATTCAAAAAGTGGAATCTAAAATAGATCATGTTGATAATAAAATAGAAAAGATGGAACAAGGTTCCCGAGGACGTGGACAGGTTGTTGGGGAGGCTTCACGCCACGACATGTTTACTGGACCCGTGTCCTTCCTGGCTGGTACTGGCCACTCAGGAGGTGACACGAGGCTGGCTCCAGAGGATTATCAACGCTTCGTTGTTGGAAGGGGTTTTCCCTGCCGCCTTGAAAGAGGCGGTGGTGAAACCCCTCCTCAAGAAGCCCTCCCTGGACCCAGCTATTTTGGGCAATTATCGTCCAGTCTCCAACCTTCGCTTTGTTGCGAAGGTTGTAGAGAGTGCCGTGGCGCGACAGCTACCCCAATACCTGGATGAAGCTGTCTATCTAGACCCGTTCCAGTCCGGCTTCCGACCCGGATACAGCATGGAGACAGCTTTGGTCGCATTGGTGGATGATCTCTGGAGGGCCAGGGATAGGGGTTATTCCTCTGCCCTGGTCCTATTAGACCTCTCAGCGGCTTTTGATACCATCGACCATGGTATCTTGCTGCGCCGGTTGGGGGGATTGGGAGTGGGAGGCACCGTGTACCGGTGGTTCTCCTCCTATCTCTCCAACCGGTCGCAGACGGTGTTGACAGGGGGGCAGAGGTCGACTGCGAGGTGCCTCACTTGTGGGGTGCTGCAGGGGTCGATTTTCTCACCCCTTCTGTTCAACATCTACATGAAGCCGTTGGGTGAGATCATCAGTGGCTTTGGGGTGAGATACCAGCAGTACGCTGATGACACCCAGCTGTACTTTTCCATCCCGGGCCACCCCAATGAAGCTGTTGAAGTGCTGTCCCGGTGTTTGGAAGCCGTACGGGTCTGGATGGGGAGAAACAGGCTCAAGCTTAATCCCTCCAAGACGGAGTGGCTGTGGATGCCGGCATCCCGATTCAGTCAGCTGCAGCTGCAGCTGACTGTTGGAGGCGAGTTACTGGCCCCAAAGGATAGGGTGCGCAACTTAGGTGTCCTCCTGGATGAACAGCTGCCGTTTGAAGATCATTTGACGGCCGTCTCCAGGAGGGCCTTCCACCAGGTTCGCCTGGTTCGGCAGTTGCGCCCCTTCCTTGATCGGGATGCCTTGTGCACAGTCACTCATGCGCTCATTACCTCTCGCTTGGATTATTGTAATGCTCTCTACATGGGGCTCCCCTTGAGGTGCACTTGGAGGCTTCAGTTAGTCCAGAATGCAGCTGCGCGGGTGATTGAGGGAGCTAGGCGTAGCTCCCATGTAACACCGCTCCTGTGCAGGCTGCACTGGCTACCTGTGGCCTTTCGAGTGCACTTTAAGGTTTTGATTACGACCTTTAAAGCGCTCCATGGCTTAGGGCCTGGGTACTTACGGGACCGCCTGCTGTTACCACATGCTTCCCACCGACCTGTACGCTCTCACAGAGAGGGACTTCTCAGGGTGCCGTCCGCCAAACAATTTCGGCTGGCGGCCCCCAGGGGAAGGTCCTTCTCGGTGGGGGCTCCCACACTCTGGAACGAGCTTCCCCCGGGTTTACGCCAAATTCCGGACCTTCGGACCTTTCGTCGCGAACTGAAGACACATCTGTTCATTCGCGCGGGGCTGGCTTGAATTTTATCAATTTTAAATTTTTTATTAATAATTTTAAATGGGGTTTTAGTCTATTATATATTTTAACTTCTTAGGCTAACTATAAAATAAGTTTCTTAATCGTATTTTAAATTGTACATTGTATTACCTGTTTTATTTTGCCTGTACACCGCCCTGAGTCCTTTGGGAGAAGGGCGGTATAAAAATCAAATAAATAAATAAAATAAATAAATAAACAAAAGGCCTTACAATCAAATAAAGAGTTAAGTGAATCAATTGCACATCTGAAAATGGAAATGGAAAAAGCTTCGCTATTTTTAAGATTTCAAAATATACCAGAAGAAAAAGATGAAGACTTGAGAGAGAAAATAGCATAGACATTAGCAGAAGTTTTAGGAAAAGATAAGCTAGAAATAAGAAGAGAATTGGATGAAGTTTACCCCATATACACAAACTAAGCAAGAAGACATAGAAAGGCGAGAGAGGTACATATAAGGTTTATTAAAAGAGCAATAAGAGATGAAATATACAAACAAATAAGAGAGGAACCTATAATATAAAAAGGTAAAGAAATTATAATGTTAAAACAAATACCACGCAGAATAAGAGACCTGTTGCCCGCTCCCCCTGCCGCAGCTGGGCCCCTCTTATCTCCTGCCAGACGCTGATAGTGCTGAAGAATGTCCTGGCATGCCTCCAGCCCCCAGCCCTGGCACCATGCCCAGACAGGCCGAACAAACAAACCTCCCTCCGATAGATGTGTGCCTGTAGCCAGCCACGAGTTGAGATTACCAACAGCTGGAGACGAAACGATGCAATGGATAGACCCACGCTTCCAGAGAATGGAGAGGCGACATCAGCAAAAGGAAGGGAGGGGCAGGCCTGGATAAGTGCTGAGTCATGGAGCCACACCCCATGGCCTATATAAGGAATCTGCTTTCTGGCATTCTTTGAGTCAGGCAAAGTCTAACTTGGATTGCTGAAGTCACTTCCTGGTCTCCTGCCTGCCTTGAGAACTCTGATAGGACTTTGGCAGAGCTGCAGAGGCACGCTTGATACGGACTTCCCCGACCTGGCCGTCAGCGGAGGAGTGGGACATGACAAGACCAGAGAAAACAATACCACTTTCTCACAACACAATTAACAAGATACAAGGTCAGGTTTAAATATTTACTACCAGAAGGCATACTCATAACATGGCAGGCAAAAAAATATAAGATAGACTGTCAGACGTGCCTCCTTTCAAAACTTAAGAAAGAAAAACCCCAACTCCATTGTTTGTAGAGAAAGGTATCTTTTACTAAGAATGAACTGAATGCAATGAAGTAAAGCAAGTTCTGAATAATAGGCATATCTTACACATACATGTCCCCACATAAATCCCACCTCCCTCCAAAAGTCAGACAGTTGGGTCCAATCCACTTCTCCCTCAAACGTCACGTGGAGGTCAACTTCAGATGATGTCATCTCTCTGCTATGCACAACCATTGGCTGCAAGGGTTATCAGTCCGCTTCTTAGGTTTTGAATTCATCAGTTTCGTTTCTGGATCAGTCTCCTCCCCCTCCCACCTATGACAGCCGAAGCAGCTGGCCCACAATTAAAGATACAGTACCCCTTTCCAATGCCTAGCACTAAAGATAGCAATAAACCAATTAACTGAGCAACACAACAATAAAACAATAAAAGCAACATCTGGAGGCTGACATAGACACAATTGAAAAAGCGCAGGATTTCTTTGAACAACACTTGGCATAGGAAGGAGGACAGGAAAGTATGGAGGAACTTGAGAGCAGAAGTCAAGAGGAAGACATACTCGTGGAAATAGAACAAGAAAGAGAAACACAAAAGAGACAAGAAAAAGGAGAAGTAGAAGGAGGAAGAGAGACAAGAAGCACAAAGAGGCAGAACAAATAAAAATTGGGAGAGGCACTTAAGGTGTTTTCCGTAAATATTAATGGTTTAAACATACCAAGAAAGAGAGCTCAAACCTTCAACAAATTAAAAAAAAACAGACGCAGATGTGATATGTTTACAGGAGGTCCACATCAAAAAGGATTACAGAAAATTGTTAGAAAATGTAAAATTAGGGACATTGTACACAACACTAGCACAGAAAAAGAAAGGTGGAATCGCAATATATGTCAAACATAGAATAAAATCAAAGTTAGTATATTCAGATGAGGAGGGTAGAATATTAATGATAGAATTAGAATTGGAACAAAAACAAATTTTACTCACAGCAATATATACCCCAAATAGAAATCAGCATGAATACTTTCAAAAGATACACAATAAATTAATAGATCTGGATTATGAAAATATTTGTTTGATTGGAGATTTTAATGCAATTGTGGAAGTCGAGAAAGATTATAAAAGTAGTAAAAAAAATAAAAAGAAGAAGAGCATATTACCAAAATCATTTTTTAGTATGACCGCAGAATTAAGGCTTCTTAATTAATTAAGACGTTTGGAGACAGACACACAAGCTAGATAAACAGTATACATTTTACTCATATCCACATCAATCCTGTACAAAGATTGATATGGCCTGGATGATGTCAGAGCTAAAAAACGGCATAGAAGAAATTGAAATTGGAATTAGTGATTGGGCAGACCATAATCCAATAATAATAAAATGGAAAGGCCAAAAACAGAAAAAAAAGATGGACGATGAACCAAAAAATATGTAACAACATAGAATATAGAACAATGTTGGCAAAGGAATTGACAGTATTTTTTCACATAAACAAAAAAGAAGACACCTCAACACAGAATTTATGGGATACAACAAAAGCCTATATCCGGGGATTAGGAATCACACATTATTCTAGGAAAAATAAAGAAAGGAAAATACAACATCAAAAATACAAGAAGAATTGCAGAAAATAGAATAAGATTTACAGAAAGACTCACAAAATAAAAGAATAAAAGAAAAATGGAACATTTTAAAACGTAAGAGCAATTTGATAATACAAAAAGAATTGGCACAGAAGATTAGGATGGCAAAACAAAATTATTTTGAAAATGCAAATAAAGCTGGCCGATGGTTAGCGTACAAATTAAAAAAAGAAAAAGAAAAAAGAACAATATAGCAACTCCAGGATGAACATGGAACAATACAGTATAGATGGGAAGAAAAAAAGAAAATAGTACAAAAGTTTTTCACAAAATTATACAATCAGGAATATATAGCAGAAGATAATGTCAGACGATACATAGAGGCAACAAAAATGAATAAAATCACGAAAGAACAAAAAGTAATGTTAAATAGCCCAATAACTGCAATAGAATTGGAAGCAGGATTGAAAAAACAGAAAAATAATAAATCACTAGGACTGGATGGACTGCTGATTGAACTATAAAAATATATGAAAGAGTTGTTACAACTGATATTATTGGAGATTTTCAATGAGGCCTTGGAGGAGGCCAAGATACCAACAACAAGGACGGAAGCAATCATTACCCTCATCCCAAAGGAAGACACTGATTTACAACAAATTCAAAATTACAGACCGATATCTTTATTGAATACAGACTACAAAATATTTGCAACAATAATAGCAGAGAAGATCAAAAAATATTTGAATACATATATACACTCAGACCAGAATGGTTTTCTCACAGGAAGACAGATAAAAAACAATATGAGGATCACAATGAACACCCTGGAATACTATGAAGCCCCCCAGAAAAACAAGCGTCACTGGTTTTCCTTGATGCCCAGAAGGCATTTGATAATTTGAATTGGAAATTTATCAAAACACAAATGAAATATATGGATTTCAGGACTAAATTTGAAAAAATGGTAAATATAATATATACAAAACAAACAGCTAGAGTAATTATAAATGATGAAAAAACAGAAAATATTGAGATAACCAAAGGAATTAAACAAGGGTGTCCACTTTCTCTACTTCTATTTATTTTAGCATTAAAAATATTATTGACAAAAATCAGAGAAGATCAGGAGATAAAAGGCTTAAAAACCAAAAAGGAAGAACACAAGGTTCAAGACTTCGTTGATGATATGGTATTAATTTTGGAAGATCCACTAGAAACTGGCCCCAAATTGATTCAAAAAATTGAGGAATTTGGCAAAGTAATGGGACTCAAGATAAACAAAAATAAATCTAAATTAATACAAAAAATCTCACCCAAAGTCAAAAAAATGAATTGGCAGATAAAATCAAAATAAATATAACCAGGAAAATAAATATTTAGGGATTTGGCTTACAGCAAGGTGCTCGTCAATTAAGGAGGATAATTATGATAAAATACTAAATAATATAAAAAAAAGATTTGGATAATTAGAAAAATCTACAAATTTCATTTTTGGGCAGAACTGCTACGATTAAAATGAATATTTTGCCAAAAATTTTATTTCTGTTCCAAGTGATTCCAATAAAACTAGGGAAAATATTCTTTCAAGAGCTGAATAAATTGATTACTAAATTTATATGGCAAGGGAAAAAAGCTAGGATTAAATTAAAATTATTGCAAAACACGAACGATAAAGGGGTTTGGCTTTACCAGACTGGGAATTATACTACAAAGCATCAATTATCACATGGCTAAAAAACTGGATGGAATTGGAAAATAAAAGAATTCTAGCAATAGCAGGTCACGATTTGCAAGTGGGGTGGCATGCACTCCTTTGGGACAATAAATACAAAACACATAAATATTTTCAAACACACATAATTAGGAATGCTCTGATACAGATTTGGAAAAAAATAAAACAAAAACAAGAATCCCAATGTGGTTATCTCCAACAGAAATAATGAAACACCCAAATTTATTAGACGTAGCAAGATAATTAGATACGAGAAATTAGTAAATGTACAGGGAAATTTGAGAACAAAACACAAATTGGAAAAAGCGATAGGCAGGGAGGTAGATTGGTGGACATACACACAAATGCAATCAAGATACACAGGGGGTAAAAAATCATATGAAATACAAAGAAAGCAGCAAGAACTGGATAAAATTGTACATGGAACAGAGCTAAAATTAATCAGTAAAATATATGAATACCTATTGCGATATAAAATGGAAGATGAGGTGGTTAAAGAAACGATCAAATGGTCAAAAAACTTTGGATACAATATAGAATTGGAGAAATGGGAAAGTGTGGAAAACAAATATAAAAATGACAATGTCGGCGGCATTCAAGGAAAACCAGTTGAAAATGTTTTATAGATGGCACCTTCCACCTGTGAGGCTTGCTAAGATGTACCCGAATAGCTCTACACTATGTTGGAAGTGTAAAAAGATATATGGAACATATTACCATACATGGTGGACATGCCCAACAGCAAAAAAATTCTGGGTTAAAATTAAAAAGAGGCGTGGCCAATGTCGCGATGAAACGGACACGAACCCCAGGAGCTCCGGGGTGAGTTCCAACAATCCCCTCAAAATGGGGGTCCGTTTTGGACCATAACTGACTTGTAGGGTCAGCGAAGAATGAGGGAGCCACCGGAGTGGACGGGGAAGCTGAAAATTCCCTGCAGCTCTGGCTCTTTTCCCTTGACCCAGCAAGGAGGACCGCAGCCATCAACAGCTGCTTGAAGTTGGGGTGGCCACAAGAACGGACAGGAGGAGTAAGCATAATTATTGAATAAGATATTGAAGCTGGGTGAGTTACCACCAGCTCATGAAGACGCATTTAAGGCAAGTTTGCCAATAAGCATTTTAAGAATAACTGTGAACAGCGGCTAATTGAAATGGGAAATGACAATGGAAGGAAATAATTAAAGATACCCAAAACCTGGAAAAAGAGGGTTTGGAACCTACTTTAAGAATTTTAATGAAATAGAAGAAAATATACACTTCAATTATAATTGATTTTGGACAACCCTAAAAGTTTTTTATTGACTATTTTAATAACTACAATCAAGAAGGGGGGGGGAAAGAAAGAAGAAAAAAAATGGAACTGATTAGGATTATAAAAATGGATTTTAAGTGATTTTATTTTAATTCCTCCACTCTCTATAGTTTTGGTTATAAAGGATTATAATGTAACTATTTGCAGGACTGAAAGGAGGCAATAAATTGAAACAAATTGAAACTGGCTGTACACCGCCCTGAGTCCTTCCGGAGAAGGGTGGTATAAAAATCGAATAAATAATAATAATAATAATAAAAAAGGAAAACTTGGCTCCAAAATGGATACTTTGCTAATTGTGGATTGTAACTGCAGTATAAAGACTGACACCTAAAGGCAGAAGAAGAAATGCAGGAGGGGAATGTTCTTTGGGCATTCCAAAGAAATATTCTTGCAGCCAGATGGTTGACCTTTAAGAATTGTAACATTAAAGAATAAACAAGGGAAATAGATAATGTGCCATTTAGGCAAGAATGATGTAACCAGTAAAATTTACATTAATGATTAGAGAATTATAAAAATGTTGAGGAGAGGAGGTTTGGGGCAAACAAGGATTTTAATGAATTAAGAAAATATAGTTTCTGAGCACACCTAGTGAAATTGAAGTACTTGGAGATAAAGCTTTTAATAGAATATTTGAATATGAATATTGTATGAGAAACGGGATAATGTTTGTTCCTTTTTTCTTTTTTCTTTTGATTGTATTATTTTCATGTTTTTTAAGTTAGTTTTTATCTGGAATGGGACTTTTAAATAAGTGATGGGAGACCTTTCAATTAAGGTGAGATTTAAGATAGAAGATTTTTACTTGATTTTTATGTTTCTTCCTTTTTATTTTGTTTTTCATTTTGAGATAGAAGTTAATAACAACAACAACAACAACAACAACGAGTTGGAAGGGACCTTGGAGGCCTTCTAGTCCAACCCCCTGCGAAGGCAGGAAACCCTACACCATCTCAGACAGATGGTTATCCAACATCTTCTTAAAAATTTCCAGTGTTGGGGCATTCACAACTTCTGCAGGCAAGTTGTTCCACTGATTAATTGTTCTAACTGTCAGGAAATTTCTCCTTAATTCTAAGTTGCTTCTTTCCTTGATCAGTTTCCACCCATTGCTTCTTGTTCTAACTTCAGGTGCTTTGGAGAACAGCCCAACTCCGTCTTCTTTGTGGCAACCCCTGAGATATTGGAACATTGCTATCATGTCTCCCCTAGTCCTTCTTTTTATTAAACTAAACATACCGAGTTCCTGCAACCGTTCTTCATATGTTTTAGCCTCGAGTCCTCTAATCATCTTTGCTGCTCTTCTCTGCACTCTTTCTAGAGTCTCAGCATCTTTTTTACATCGTGGCGCCCAAAACTGAATGCAATATTCCAAGTGTGGCCTTACCAAGGCATTATAGAGTGGTATTAACACTTCACGTGATCTTGATTCTATCTGTTCTGTTTCCCTCTCCCATCTTGCGCCATCTTGGTGAGCATGTCCACCACCACCAGCACCGTGGTGAACCCCGAGGACAGCGGCAGGTCTGTCAGGAAATCCATGGAAATCGCCCCCCAGGGTCTGTCAGGAGTCGGCAAGGGCTGGAGGAGACTGGGAGGGGCCCCCGTGGTGGCCTTGGCTTGCCAAGATGTCACGTAGGCATGGACATCGTGCTGCATGCAGGCCACCAGAAGGTCCACGTCACCAGGTTGAGGGTCTAGAAAAACCCGAAATGGCCCACGACAGGGTTGTCGTGGCACTGGGCCAGGACGAAGGGCCAGAGCAGTCCCGTGGGCATGTACAACTGCCCCCGGAACTTGAGCACGTCCTCCTCCAAAGTCCACGGAGACGTGGGGCCCGCCTCCGCTTGCCGATGCTGAGACCAGGCATCTTGGCGCTGTGCCTCCCGCACCCAGGCCCGTAAGTCCATTGGTTCCCGGGCGGCGGCCAAGGCTTCCACCGGCTGCACCGTCCATGGAGGAAGAGGGTCCTGGGTGTTCAGGTACTCTGGCTTATAGGACAGGGTGTCCACCCTCCAGTTGTGGCCACTGGGGATGTAGGCCACATGGAAGTTGAACCGGGGGAAGAACAGCGATCACCGGATCTGCCGCTGGTTCAACTTCCGAGCTGTGGTGAGGTGCTCGAGGTTCCGGTGATCCGTTTGGACCTCCACTTGACGCCGGGCCCCCTCCAGGGGTGCCAAGCCTCAAAAGCGGCCTTGATAGCCAGCAACTCCTTTTCTCAAATGGTGTAGTTGCACTTGGAAGGATTGAGTTTCCGCGAATAGTAAGTGCAGAGAAAAAGAGTGCCACCATCTGCCGGGGCCTGTAGCAGCACCGCTCCGAGGGTGACATTGGAGGTGTCCATCTCCACCACGAAAGGCCGGTGCGGGTCGGGATGTCTCAGGATGGGCTCCATGACAAAGGCTTTCTTGAGAGCCATGAAGGCCTCCTGCTGCGGGGGACCCCACTGGAACAGGACCTTCTTCTGGAGGACCGGGTGAACAGAGCCGTCAGTGTGGCGAAGCCCGGGATGAAGGTCCGGTAGTAATTGGCGAAGCCCAGCAGCCACTGGACATCCTTCACCCGACGCGGGGCTTCCCAGCTGCACAGGGCCTCCACCTTGCGCAGGTCCATGGCGATCCCCTCGGGCGAGAGGATGTGCCCAAGGAACTTGATGGACATCCAGAGGAAGAAGCACTTCTCCAGCTTGGCGTAGAGCTGATGCTCCCGCAGGCACTGCAGAACCAGAAGTGCTGGAGGTGACTTTCCCTGGACTGGGAGTAGATCAGGATGTCATTCAGGTAGATCACCACGAACCGATCCAACATGTCCCGGAACATGTCGTTCATAAAGTGTTGGAAGACAGTGGGAGCGTTGGTCAGCCTGAATGGCATGACCATGTACTCGTAGTATCTGTACCGGGTGCCGAACGCCATCTTCTACTCGTCCCCTTCACGCATCTGCATCAGGTTGTAGGCCTCCCGGAGATCGAGCTTGGTGAAAACCAAGGCCTCCCGCAGCCTGTCCATCAGCTCCGGGATGAGTGGCAGGGGGTAGCAATTCCGCACCATGATGCCGTTCAGCCGGCAGTAATCGCAGCACAGGTGCAAATCTCCCATCTTCTTCTTCACGAAGAGGACCGGGGCCGACAGAGGGGACTTGGAGGGCCAGATGAACCTTCGGGCCAGGTTTTTGTCCAGGATGTCCCTGATGGCGGCCAACTCCGGCTCGGACATGGAGTACAGGTGTCCTGTCGGCAGCGGGGCACCGGGCTGCAGGTCCACGGGGCAATCGTAGGGCTGATGCGAGGGCAAGCGGTCCCCCTCCTTCTCGCTGAAGACATTGGCGAAGTCCCTCAGCTCAGGAGGCATGGCGACGGCCGGGGTGAAGACATCCTGGCCAGCACAGGTGTGGTGGATGCAGGCTCAGGAACGAGATGGCATTCCGTGACCAGGCCACCTGAGGGTCATGAGCCCGCAGCCAGGCCAGACCCAGGATCAAGGGGAAATGGAGGTTCGCCGCCACATAGAACTGCATCGCCTCCTCATGGTCCCCAATGACGAGGTGCAAAGGCTGCGTGGCAAATTTGATGGGGCCGGCCACCAGTTCCCTCTTGTCAATGGTTTCGATGCTCATTGGAGGGTCCATTGGTACCAAGGGGACCTCAAAATGGTCCACAAAGGCCCAGTCCATAAAGTTAGTTGTGGCCCCCGAGTCCACCAGCGTGTGTGCCGGGATCCCCTCTGCCTGGCTGCCCAACCACACCCGGATGTCCAAAATCAGGTGCCGAGGGAGCCCAGGGTCCACTTCCACCACATCTGGTGGTGGCTTGGTCCGTGCCCGACCTAGGGTTTCCCCGAGGCCGGGCCTGCCCCATTTGCCAACTGGTCATGCCAGGATTTGGGGACGGGCGTGCGTGTCCCACTGCGCTTCCTGGGGCATGCGGCGGTGAAATGGCTGGGCTCCCCACAGTACAAACACAAACCCCCTTGCCGCCGTTGGCTCTGCTCCTGGGCCGTCAGGCGCGGTATGGCCGCTCCTAACTCCATGGGCTCCTCTATGGCAGCCACGAAGCACGGGGTGGCCTGGGATGGAGGCGGCACGGTTCGGAGGAGTGTGGCTGTCGGCGACAGTTGCTGGCGGCGACGGGATGGGCGTCTTTGGAGACGGGTGTCGAGATGCAGGCAGAGGGGCACCTGGTTGACGAGGGTCCATGGTGCCTCCACTCAGGCCAGCTCGTCCTGAAGCTCCTCCAAAAGGCCCCACTGGAACGCATCCGCCAGCACCGCGTCGTTCCAGTCTGAAACGTGGCACAGCAGCCAGAATTCGGTGATGTACTCCCAGAGGGGGCGCGGCCCTTGTTGGATCTCTGATAAGTGCCGGGCTGCCATCAGGGCCCAGACGGGGTCCTCATACATAAGGCGCAGTTGCCCCCAGAATCCCTGGTAGTCCGCCAGCAAGGGGCTGTCCTGGAGCACTAAGGGCGTGTCCCACTGAGCAGCCGGGCCAGATAACAGGTTCATGATGAAGGCCACCCTGACGCATCGCCATGTGGGTCTGGCACTGTGCCATGAAGGCTGGGAACATCTCCATCCACCCAGAGAACTTATCTGGCACCAGTACCAGGCTGTGGCGCTGAGGAGGAGGAGGTTGGACTGCTGGCACATTCCCGGCAGCTAGTTGAGCAGTCAGCTGGGTGACTTGCTGTTGCAGCAGCTGGTTGTCAGCTCGTAGCTGCTGCACAATCCGCTCCAGTTACTGCTGATCCATCTTGTGGTGTAGATGGTGATGTGGGAGCCAAGCAAGATGTTGTGTCCCACCCCCCACTCTGACGCACGAGTCTAGGAAGTCTGTAAACAATTTGGCAATGAAGCCTCTGCAGCTTGCCAAGTTCCTCTGAGGTTTCTCAGGGCAGGCAGGAGTCCAAGTTGTGACTTCAGTGATAGGGTCTGGTATCAGCAAACTCGATAAGACTTTGCTTGACTCAAGGTTGGAATGCCAAAAGCAGGTCCTTTATATAGGCTGTGGGGTGTGGCTCCATGACTCAGCATTTATCCAGGCCTGCCCCACCCCTCCTTCTGCTGGCATTGCCTCTCAGATCTCTGGAAGCGAGGGTCCTCCCACTCTGAATTGTCTTCAGCTGGATCTGCTGTCACTAATTCCAGCACCTGGCTGGCTTCCTCTGACAGCTGAGCCAAAGGAACACACGCCGTTGGAGTGAGGTTTATCGGGCTTGTTTGTTCACTCCGGGCATCCTCTCCGGGCATGGGGCCAGGGCCGGGGGCTGGAGGCATGACAGGCCGTTCATCTACATTATCAGACTCGGAGTCTGATAACAGGCCCGGTTGGAGACAGGAGGGGCCCGGCCGAGGAGAGGAGGGAGGACGAGTCACAACAAGATGATGAAAAAAGGCGAAAAGCTTATATATATATATATATATATGTATATAAAATGGCAATGTATGAAAGAAAATGAATAGCTAGAAGGATAGATAGGATAGAAGACAAAAAGAAACAAGAGAGAGTGGGACAAAAAAAAGAAAAGTACAATTAAAAGAAACAAGAGGGGGAATACGGATTTAAATATGAGAAGAATAAGGAAACGAAGCTGATGTAAAGAAGGAATATATGCTTTATGTCAATGTATATTATGTATTATTGTTCTTTTTTGTTAAAATAAATAAATAAATAATTAAAATTTAAAAAAAAAGAAGGACATGCTGTCTCACCTAGCCAAGGGAAAAGTCTACTGAATTAGGCCTCAGAGAAGCATACTACCGAGTCCGCATCAGGGAGGGAGACGAATGGAAAACAGCATTCAACTGCCCCCTAGGGAACTTCCAATTCAAAGTAATGCCCTTCGGACTGCAGTGGCCCCCAGCAGTGTTCATGCAGTTAATAAATCAGCTGCTGCATGAGCTCCTCTATAAGCGGGGGGCTTGTCTACTTGGGCAACATTCTCATTTACACTGAGACCATGAAGGACCACATACCCCTAGTCCGCCCAGTGCTGGAAAAACTTCTGGCGGCAAACCTGTACATCAAGCTGTCGAAATGCGAATTTCACCGCACACGGCTAGACTGCCTGAGCTACCGAGTGTCAAATGAGGGCATGGAGATGGACCCAGTCAAGCTACAAGCCATCCTAGGCTGACAGCCCCTTCTCACCTGCAGACAGCTACAAAGCTTCCTAGGATTCGCAAACAGGCAATTCATCCCCTTCTTCACAAAGATTGTTAAACCCATGACATACCTCCTAACAACAGGGGACCCAGGGATGAAGTCCCACTCAGGACAACCCCTACAGTGGGACTTAATCTGTCAAAAGGCATTCAAAACAGTAAAAAACTTTTTGCAAAGGAACCAGTACTGAAACAACCTGACCCCAAACAACCCTTCATCATCCAAGCAGATGTTAGTGACATGGCAGTGGAAGCAGTGCTACTCCAAAGAAATAGCCAAGGAAAATTACAGCCCTGTGCTTACACCTCCCATAAACTCATGGAGACAGAGAGGTGATGGGCCGCATGGGAAAAAGAGGCTTTTGCAGTAAGATGGGAACTGCTAACCTGCTGGAAGGTGGGGGGAGAGAAACTGTTTGAAGTCTGGACTGACCACAAAAATCTGGAGGCCCTTATTGCCCAAACAACTCCTCTGGGCTCAATACTTCAACCAATTCAACTTCATGCTAAAACACATCCCAGGGGGAGTAATTTCCTAGCTGACAGCCTCTCCCGCATGCCTCAGTACAAATGTGGACAGGAGAAGGTAGTAGATGTCATCATCCCCCCTACCAAACAGCAGCCCAAGTGACCACCAGATGACAATGCTGGGACCAGCTAGACCAACCCGCAAGTGATCTAACCACAAAATTCAAAACAGAACTGCAAGCAGATCCCTGGTTCCATGACAACCAACGTATCTTGACAAAAAGGGAAGATCTAGTGTGGAAGGGGATGAAACTCTATCTCCCAGAGTCCCTACACACCTTAATCCTCCAGAGGAGCCACGATGTCAAATCGGCAGGACATTTTGGGTTCCTAAAGACTTTACATTTAGCACATAGGCAATTCTGGTGGCCCGGAAGAAAGACGTGGGCAGTTACGTAAAAGGTTGCACTGTCTGTGCCACTATGAAACAGCGACCAGAAAAAACCCTTTGTTCTGTCCCCCCCACCTCAGTCCAGGAAACACGTGAGCTGACTCAATTAGCCAGCAATGTAGTCCATGGCAGCTATCAGCTCTGGCAGCAAACCAGCATTCGTCTGCCAAGGTTTCCTTTATCTTCCCAGATGCCGGTGTCACCCAAGCTCATTACTGGAGCAACCAGGAAATCAGGAACAAACAGCAATTCAGGCCAAATGCTCAGTCAAATAGTTCAGCTCAAGTTTTCTCCAGTCAGTTCGTTTGTCCATCACAAAGTAGTAGAGCAGCCCCTCCTGCTTTTATACCCTGTGGGGTGTGGCTCCGTGACTCAGCACTCTCTAGGCCTGCCCCACCCCCTTTTTTGTTGTTCCTGCCTCTCTTGTTTATGAAACCTGGGATCTAACCAGCACTGATTGTCCACAGCTGGGTCTGGAAGCATTGCCTGGGCGGGGGGAGATACAGGAGACAGAGGCCTCGTCACCTCCTCCATCTGGCCTGCCTCCTGGAGCTGAGCCAGAGAGGCCGGCCCTGCAGAGGGGAGCCCTGATGGCCCTTCCCCCTCACTCTCTGAGTCACTCTCTGGCAGGGGGCCAGGCCCAGGGGGGTGGGGGCTGGAGCCACAACACCCTTGGACTGCTGCAACTGGTGGCAGAGCCAACGAGGCCATGGGAGGAAATCACAATGGACTTTATAGTGGAGTTGCCAAAGAGTGGGGGGAACACTGTGATTTGGACTGTGATTCACTTATTCTCCAAGCAGGCACAGGTCATACCCTGCAGTGGACTATCCTCAACCCACCAGCCAGCCAAACTCTTCCTGAAGCACATCTATCGCCTGCATGGAGTGCCACGAAGAGTCATCTCAGACAGAGGGATCCAGTTCACAGCTAAGTTCTGGAGGGAGTTCCTGAGGACCATTGGGTCATCCCAGAGCCTTAGCTCAGCTTTTCATCTGGCCATCAATTGGGGGGGGGCAGAAAATTTGAATGCCATGGTAGAGCAGTGCCGCAGTGCCTGAGGTGTTACATGAATTATCAGCAGTCCAATTGGGCGGATCTCCTGCCTTTTGCTGAGAATAATGCTGTTCACAGTAGCATGGGACTAACTCCGTTCAAAGTATTGAGCAGCATGGACTTCATCCCAATGCCAGAATACCCAAGGGATCCCCCCTCCTCAATCAGGTTGACAGACTGGCTGTCAATGCAAAAAGCAGTATGGGAAAATGTCAAGAAAGCACTAGCTAAAGTGGCGCAAACATAAAAGCAACAGGCAGACAAACACCAAGCCCCAAAATGGCCATTCCAGCTGGGGGAAAAGGTCTACCTCTCCACAAAATACTTGAGGTTAAAACTCCCCAGCAAGAAGCTGGGACCCAAGTTCTTGAGGCCATTCTTCATAGTGAAGTTTATCAACCAGGTCCAGGTGCAATTAAAATAGTCAAAACTGCTGGGGAAGATACACCCAGTATTCCAGAGCAGCCTTTTAAAACCCATGGTCAGGTCAACCCTGAGACCACTATTCCATGAGCCCCCAGACCCAGTGGTCATAGGGGGCCAAACCCATTATGAGGTGCAACACATTCTTGACTCGAGATGGCACAGGAGACAGCTTTAATACCTAATCAAGTAGAAAGGCTACCCCCTATCAGAGGCATCTTGGGTAAAGAGCAGAAACATCCAAGCTGATCGCCTCATAGCTAAATTCCACGAAGACAACCCAACAAAGTCTGTGGGGGTATCACACCCTTGAAATCTATACCTGTACTCAAACTGTTTTTGCTTTGCACAGGTCATCTTCAGGAAGTGAGGAAACTGCAAAGCAAAGCAAAGCAAAACTCACAAAGCATTCCTGACCTGCTCTTGAGTTGCCATAGGCACAGCCTCGCAGCTGCATCAAGGATCTTACACTTCAGTCAAAACCAAGTAAATTCCAGCCGGCAAACATCAAGGCCATCTCCACGGAGATCCACAGTAGTTGGAGGGAATAACTTCTACAACCCACGAAATTGCTTCATTGGGGAATGTGACTAATGACACACCTTGGGGCGAGGTGGAAACAGGGTCAGAGCCAAGTTGCAAATTAAGTAAGGTCAGAGTTGGCTTTACTCGTTCCATGCTGACATGATGCTACTAATTTTTTATTTATTTTATTTATTTTTATTTATTCGAATTTTTATACCGCCCTATCTCCTGAAGGACTCAGGGCGGTGTACAGCCAAATAAAAACATAAGAATAATACAAATAAAAACAACAATTAAAAAACTTATTAATTAGGCCGAAATTAAAATATCACTAAAATAATATAAAACCCCATTAAAACTAAATTTAAAACTAAAAACCCTAGGCTAGCCCTGCGCAAATAAATAGATGTGTCTTAAGCTCGCGGCGGAAGGTTTGGAGGTTGGGAAGTTGGCGCAGCCCTGGGGGAAGCTCGTTCTAGAGGGTGGGAGCCCCCACAGAGAAATAAATAACTGGATTTCTTTTGAAGCTTGGCTTGAGGCTCAGAATTTAATTAGGGCATTGGTCAGAACCCTGATTGCATTGAGGACAGCATCAGGGTTATGTTTGACCTCGGGGGGGCTGGGGTAGGGGTAGGTAGGGTGGGAGTTGCCAGCTTGCTGTCACTGTGATGGCTCAAGTGCTCTGCCAGTGAAAACAGCCTCCTGCAACTCTCTGCCAGAAAAATTGGAGCTCAGGAGGGCAGCGCAGCCCTCCTGAGCTCCATTTTCACTGGCAGAGGCACTGCAGGCCAGTCCTTCGCTGTTTCCAGGGCAGTCCTGTAGGCCAGATCTAAGCACCCTATGGGCTGGATCTGGCCTATGAGGCAGATACCCCTGCTCTAGAATAACTAACATTCCAATCCCGTTCCTAAAGCATTCTATACCTCACATATGCATACAGAGGTAACTTAAATTACAAGAAAGAATGCTTAAAGACTAGCAAGTTGTGCTGTATATTAAAATCTCATAGACCTAACACAAAGCTTTGCCAACTATTAAAGAACGAACCTGGTAGATATCTAAATTTCATGATATATGATTTCTTCTGGACAACTTCCTTTAAGAAAATTTTGATATTCAATGAATCTGCTCACATACTAAACAGTCATAACCAGAAGCCCATTGGAAATAATACATGATAAATATTCCATTTAACTTTAAGTTTGGCTGAACTGCCTACATTTTCTCTTAATGTAACATCTATAAATGTTCATTGTGAACATTTGATACCAAACTCATTAACAATAAAAGTACACTCCATTTCAGTGGTGAAAACCTGAGACAACTGCATAGAAATGAAAAAAAGAAATTACATACTGTAATATGGAACAATGAATATATATATATATATATATATATATATATATATATATATATATATATATATATATATATATATATATATATAAATGTAGGTCTTTGGTTGTTCGGGTTCAGAAAACAAATATATAAAAATATATATATAAAGACTTACGTTGGCATTCCTTGCAGCACTTGCCATCAACATATGCAGGTGCAGAATTAGGAAGACAATCAAAAATTGGGCAAATCAATCTTTCACATTGGATAGTACCATTCTAAAAAACAAAAGCTTATTTTAAATATCATTGCTAGAATCTAGTCTATTAATTTTCCAAATAAATAAAAAAGGGCAGTTGAAGACACAGATTCTTTAAAACATATTATGTCTTATATCCAACAGTAATTATGAAGGAGAAACACATTCTAAGGTGCTTTAGACTTCTGATAAACCATTTCAATTATTCCTAAAGATGTTCCAAATCCTGTTATTTTCAATCAAGATGCTGTATTGTACTGTAATTTGGAAGAGTATTGACTATTATGTTTCAATATGATTTTTCATAAATCAAAGTCTTTCAAATTGTGGTGTAAGTTCCACAAATCAACTATTATATCTATCTTATCTACTTCTGCATCTCTGTCTTTGCATTTCTCTACTCCGTTTGTAAATTGCTAAGAAATAAGTGTGCAGCTATAAAGTTCTTATAAAGCATCTTTTAGATGAGAAGTCAACTAATAATTTGAAAAGATAAAGCACCAGCTCTGAAATGTAAATCTCTTGGAGAGAAGAAAGTAAAACAGAATGTAGACGAGAGTAACCAGCCTCACCAATGGAATCAATGAAAACATCATCGTGTAAATTTATTTGAAATACCCTGTTCTTAAATTATTATTAAAGATTAATAATAAATGCATAATTCTGATAAAATCAAATAGCCAACTTCCTAATCTAGTGAAGTGGGTAGGTTCTACATGAACAATTAACATTCTTTACAACATTAAGACTGCTTCAGTAACACAAAGTAGAAAATCCCAATAATGAACGAATATCTCATGAAGCATTAAATTGTGGTTAACATGTTTTAAACTAAAGACACATAAATGAAGCTACATTTCCTACAGCATAAAATATAATATAATTGTGAACTGATCCTAAAGCTATCTGCTATTTTCAATGTATTCCTTATATCAGTTCTACTGAAGTGAACTTAATTTGTAATACTTATCTCTTTGCTTTATTAACCTTTCATTCAACTTTCTACTTTCTATAAGATTTAATCATATTTTGATATATTCCAACCACATATTTTATTATTCATTGTAACAGAGAAGATCAGACTATTTCCTCAGGCATTTGGTTTAGATAAAAAATTATCCTGTAATCTACAATTTCTTCACTGCAAAAACATATGGACTGACTTGTGTCGGAATGGTCAAAAATTTGGCAACTCCAAATCTCAACCAACAAAGCTGTCTGGAACCCACACTGCATTTCAGACATTAATACAATTGAGCGTGTCCAGAAATATTTTACAAGAAGAGTCCTCCACTCCTCTGATCGCAACAAAATACCTTATATCACCAGACTTGAAATTCTGGATTTAGAAAATTTAGAACTATGCCGCCTTCGGCATCACCTGAGCATAACTGCTACAATGTCCTTCTGTCGAAGACTACTTCAGCTTCAAACTGCCCAAGGAGCTGCTGATCCAATTCTACAGAGGATTTATTGAGTCTGTCATTTGCACCTCTATAACTGTCTGGTTCGGTTCTGCAACCCAACAAGAAAAACACAGACTTCAGAGGATAATTAGAACTGCAGAAAAAATAATTGCTACCAACTTGCCTTCCATTGAGGACCTGTATACTGCACGAATCAAGAAGAGGGCCGTGAAAATATTTGCAGATCCCTCGCATCCTGGACATAAACTGTTTCAACTCCTACCCTCAAAACGACGCTATAGAGCACTGCACACCAGAACAACTAGACACAAGAACAGCTTTTTCCCGAAGGCCATCACTCTGCTAAACAAATAATTCCCTCAACACTGTCAGACTATTTACTGAATCTGCACTACTATTAATCGTTTCATAGTTCCCATCACCAATCTCTTTCCACTTATGACTGTATGACTATAACTTGTTGCTGGCAATCCTTATGATTTATATTGATATATTGACCATCAATTGTGTTGTAAATGTTGTACCTTGATGAACGTATCTTTTCTTTTATGTACACTGAGAGCATATGCACCAAGACAAATTCCTTGTGTGTCCAATCACACTTGGCCAATAAAATTCTATTCTATTCTATTCTATTCAACCACAACAATACATGAGCACACAATAGATTCAAACTTAAAGTGAACTGCTCCAATCTTGATTGTAGAAAATATGACTTCAGTTAAAGAGTTGTTAATGCCTGGATTGCACTACCTAACTCCATGGTCTCATCCCAAAATCCCCAAAACTTTAACCTAAGACTGTCTACTGTTGACCTCATTCCATTCCTAAGAGGTCTGTAAGGGGTGTGCATAAGAGCATCAGCGTGCCTACCATTCCTGTCCTAATGTTCCCTTTGGTTGTATTCATTTTGTGTGGTTATTTCATGCTTATACTTATATATATTGTTGTGTTTGCCAAAATAAATAAATAAATAAAAATAAAAATAAATAGAATGAGTTTCGTTCTGGTAACATTTAACAAATTTGAGTCCCTATTGGTATTTTAATAGTTATACCTTGTACCTAGTATTGTTATTTTGTCTTATTTTTGTTATTGGTTCTTTCAGTCCTACCCAAGTCATGTTGTGAATTGAGAACACATATAAAGGCTATAAATAAACAAACATCAGCCACAGGGCGAACAGGCTGGAAGGGCAATACTTTTGCTTATCCTGATATTTCCCAACATTAGAATGTTATTGACAATTACAGCTCTATTTCATCAAAAGTATTTTAAAAGAGAAAGTACAACTTACATTATAATATAAATAAAATATGTAAAAATTTATACAGATTTATTTTGTTATAGAAAATTATGGAATCTGCAATTTTTTTATGGCCACTCTGATTTCTTTTGCTTTTAAGAGATTTGGTCTGATAATTATTTTTTTATCAAAATATATAAATATTTTTAATACATAATTAGATCCTTGAATTTTTTTAAGTTTACACTCATACCATGCAAGTGCAGTTTTTACAGCCATCTGTCCAAGATTCAAATTCTCTGTAGCTGATGCCCTTCATAGTGCATGTTTTTTCACAATAGCACTGATCCAACTTATTCATCCTCTGCTCAGCTTGGGACAGCTAGATAGACATTTCGCAGAAAGAGATTTGTTAACTACAGAAAGATTTGCCCTCACAAATTAAGCTCACTATGTAATACATCTCAATTAGTCGAAGAATATTGCTAAATGTGAAAACAGACATTTTGATCCTAGCGTGAAACTAAAAATTAAAGCAGTAAGGGAAAGGTTTTAACTTCGTATGATCACTAATTCAAACATGCTGTATTTTCTCTTATGACAAGTATCTAATTCTACATTCAACACTTTAAATTTTGTAGCATGTCCAATTAACTATTAGGAGAGAGTAAAATTATCCTAAACCTTATTGTTTATATTTTAAGAATCAAATACCAAATTGCACAATTATGTGCCAATGTATTGTTTAACTTTTCAGGTGTACTAGGTGTTTCCTATATTTCACACAATATTTTGGAAGAATATTGTTTCTTCTTTATGGAATAATAATCAGAACCCCAACTAATTAACATAGTTTACAGAGATAACTTTTATTAACTTGTTCTCTCTCGCTCTTTTATTACCTTTGCAGATGTTTTGGCTAAAATATCCTGCAACTCCATTATTTTCTGCACAAGACCATGGAAGTCATTACACGTTGGGCATGCTGAAATTACAAACACTGCATTGATCCCATTGCACTTATTTTAAGCAAAAAATTGCAATCTTATATATCTTAAGAAAACCAACTGAACTTAATAGAAATAGCAACTCTATAGACATTTATAAGACTGTCCTTATGAAGGACAATCTACCAAGATTGCATTGAAGAGCAATACATTTTAACAACCAATCTTAGTGTATAAAAAATTAAACAATCAATCATGTGGGATATTGCAGCATAAAATCCAGAGGACTTACTGCGATTAAGATCTGGGCACTGAGAGATAAATCCTTGAGGCATGATAAGAAATTGCACATCTTGCATTATGCCCTGTAGCAAAGTGATAGAAGAAAGTTTATATTCCTGGTCAATATAATATCTCAAAAATATTCTATATAAAACTATCACAGTTTCAGTATACTTTTTTACACCTTCCTGTAAACAAAAACATGTTTTTTATGAAATCATTATTTCTCTATTTTCTTTACTGTAGTATTAGAGGTAGCAATGCATGCACATACCATTACATCTATGCATTTAACCATTTTCAGAGTTTTAAGATTAAATTTCAAGGTGTAATTAATTAGAAAGAGACTACTTGCTGTGAATTCACTGTCACTTTTATTTAGTTGCCAAAAGAAAGGTTTCAAGTGACCTTAAAAGCAATTTAGACATATGGAGTTTAACTGAATTTTGAGACATTCATTAAAATAAAATATGGCAATATAAGTCATAACACCTGTAGGAAGTTAGCACCCACCCCTCTCCTAGGAGAATGAAATATTCTAGGAAATATTAAAAAGGCAAAGTATTATACCTCCCTGGATGAGAAAAGGCAAAAACATGCTTTTGGAAAGCAGCCCCCCACCTTTGTTAATAGCCCCGGAAAGACCGGTGCCAACCTATCTACAAGACAAAAGGCTAGGCCAGTTTATCTACAAAACTATCAGCACATGATAGGATTAGCCCTCACTCAAGATCCAAACCAGGACAAAGCCATTAAGCTATAATAGGAATTGCTCAAAGCCCCCTTCATTACATCACCCAGCAAGATTCAACCAAGCCTGGGTGTTGTGTCTTGCCCGCCCTCAGAGCAGCCGGGGCCTTCTTACCTGCTCCCGAACACTGAGGAATGTATGCCTCCCGGCCCAAGTCCTGGCTCCATGCCCACACAAACTGCAGAAGAAGGAGAATCTCCCGGCCCCAGCCCTGACTCCATGCCCAGGCAAACGGAGCAGCTAGACCCCTCCCCCTCCTCCACAGCATGTGAGCCTGAGGAGGGTTTATTACCAACAGCTGATTGGTGTGACCCTCGCATCAGAAGATTGGATAGGCGGAGGCAACAGAGGGAAGGGAGGGGCAGGCCTTAATGAGTGCTGAGTCATGGAGCCACATCCCATGGCCTATATAAAGGATCTACTTTCTGGCAGTCTCTGAGTCAGGCAAAAGTCGAACTTATCTTGCTGAAGTCACTTACTGGTCTCCTGCCTGCTCTGAGGACTTTGCTAGGACTTTGGGCAGAGCTGCAGAGGCAAGCCTGATTCGGATTTCCCTGACCCAGCTGTCAGCGGAGGAGTGGGAGACGACACTGGGACTCAAGACAACCTTCAAAGTTACCCCAGCATGGCCCCTTGAGAGCGGCAACCAATCAGAATACATTTCTTTCACAGCAACGGGAAGCAAGTTCAAAGCTCCCTCCCTCACTCCCTCCATCCATCCATCCCTCTCTCTCTCTCTCTATATATATATATATATGTATAAAATCAATCAAGATGTAACAACACAGCCAACCAACCCACTTACAGCAACAAAGGCAACACTCCCCACCTCCCCACCAGTATTTATAGAGAGACAGCAGCTCCAACCATGCTTTGCTGGCACAAGCACAAAGCCGTAAGCACCAGTCTGAAGATGATGAGTGAGACCTCGTCGGAACATCATCAAGATACTTTCAACCTTACATGAGAAAAGACCCGAATACGCCAAGACCTACATACCTATACCCATGAAAATCTACAAATATATATATATATATATCTCACCTCTATGGGGAGGAAACCTTCCTACTGACCAGGACCTACGAGAAACTCTAAGTCCAAAGAGCTACCATCTCATGTGACCACACATTCCTACGCAACTGCCAAGACAAAAACATGATCCCCACATGCTTCCAACTAAAATTCCGCTCTAAAACCTCAGCCACTGGTTGGTGGAGTTGATATTTGCAGATTAATTGATTGTTTTGTAGTATCCTGTGTGGGTGTGGTCCTGGTTGTGTGCCCATTAATCTTTGTAGGTCAGTACATGTGTGGGGAAAAATCCCGGTTGCTGGGGATTCCCATCGAATTTGATGCCAAAAGGGGCCCCCTTCTGTTCTAAGGGTGAAAGCCTCCTCTCGTTGAGTCACAAGATTTGCTTTCGATTGAGATGTCTCCTGGATGAATCTTCCATGGTGGAAATGGGTTCATCAATAGCCCCCATGGTTTCAGACAATGCCCCCTGGGGTTGGGGATCCTTTTCATTCATTGGTAGTCACCTTTTGTACTCCTAACTGTCCTACAGAGCAACCCTGAGCATCCTGGATGCCTCTCTCATGAGGTTTATGGCTTCCCTCAGGAGTTGGTTGGGGCAGTCTGGGGCTCCTTCCAGTTCATCATTGTTGTTGAACAGTCTCCCATCTCCTGCTTCCAACCAGGTTATTGGTTCCCACAGGTGAGGGTGACATCTTTGGTTCAGTCTTCCAACTTTGCAACACCGATGGACCACCTCTGCTTGGCAGCAGTGCTTGAAGCAATATTGTCCTCAACTCAGGCAATTGAGATTTTGGGGGTTGGATCCCCCAGTCTTCATCATCTTTGTGGTCACTGCCCTGGGCAGACATGGTGTGCACGGTCCACACGGTAGGACTGTTACTTCTCTGGGTTGACCAGTTTGCAATTCTTGCCTAATCCAAGCTCTTGCCTCTCCAATCTTCCCAATAAAGCAGGACTCTTGAAACTGCAGTTGTTCCAAAAGAAGCTTTTATTGAAAGGTTTGTGATAACAAGAGATCTAGGCAAGAACTGAAGCTTTTCACTTAAAACCAGCTATTTAAATAACTCTATTCCTTTCCCCCCTTCCTCCCACCAAAATGCCAGCATCCCTGTAGAAATATCTGGGACCTGACAGATAGACAGATATTTCCATCTCGGCAGAGAATTGGCAACATCACAAAAGAGCAATACTTAAAAAAACTGTTTGCATTTACATATGGTAAACATAAGAACAATTTTTTTCTGTAAATTAACTTAAAACGTTCCTTCATAACCTTGGCCTTTTCTTAAAAGTACAGAGAGAAAAGAAACAAAAACAGTTCTCTTTACTCTGTTCTGCTGGCCAGACAAACTCAGAGTAGAGACATTTTCTTTTCTTTAACTTTCATTTTTTTCCTAACAATTTAAAATTCTTGTTTCTAGGGATCAGAGACACTTAATGTCAGGCCTGGAAACCATATTAGACTTTAGGGTTCCAGACGCTGCCACATTTTTCCCCTGAGGGGAGGAAGGGGGGCTGAGGGGTATGGTAACATTCTTCAAGCGGTCAAGGTCGGATGGTGTTCACATCTGCAGGAGGAGTGGCGAGAAGATATTCGAATGAACTGGGAGAACGTGGGACCATGTGACCATCAAAGGGGTCAGGGGGGTGGGACTCTTGGGGTTTGTATAACTGGGGAAAGAATCCGGAAGTTCAGTTTTGGAATTTCACTCATCGTGTGCCAGTTTCCTCATGCTAGTAAAGAACTCTGGAAAACAATGGCTTCTGAGGTTTTTTTAATGCAGAAGGGGTTTTTCTGGAACCTTGACATTATTCCAAAACTCTTAACTTTCTTTTGCTAACGGTACCCTCTCCTCCGCTCAGAGGGGGCCCGTTAGGGGGGTGCTGGGCCCCAGTCTCCGCAACCTCCAAAACGGTGCAAAGACCCAGCGAAGATGGAAGAGCAGCAAGCTGAAATCACCTACTTCCCATCGGAAGATATGACTCAAAAACCCGAAGTGGTAGAGCCTGCTTGTCAGCTTGGAGCACGGCCCAAAAACTCTGATTCATGGGTAAGCTGTCGTTCGGGAGAAAACATTTCCCTGGGGCGGAATGGAGAGCCCCCTCCCTCTTCTCAACCTCACTGGAGGACAGTAAAACCCGGAGAATCGGGAGAGTCACTGGATTGGGACCTGAGAAACCCCCTGAAATCCCAGTCCCTATTAGACCTCCCTGAAACTTTTGAGCGTTTGGAAGTGAGGCCTCGTATAAGCTCAGCTCACCCACCTCGAGAGCCTTTAGCTCAGCCTAAATTCACCTTCCCTCCCACCAGAGAGGGAGAAATTACTGAAGCTCAAAGCCGTTCCGATGAACGCAGGAGGACCTCCCTTCCCTCCTTCAGACGGCAGGGAGTTCAGGCAGCACCAGGGGCTTAGGGGGAATCGCCACTCCCCCCTCCAATTGACTTTTCCCGCCAACAGAGGCCTACGCTGCCTCCTGCTGCTTCTATTCCTCCTGGTTGGGCATTTTATCCTGGACAAGGGTGGATCCAATACCAATGGCAACCAGCCAGTTCAGCACCTTTCTTTCCTGGGGGCCCCAGGCTGATTTTTGCTTCGTCAACTGAAGCATTTCAAGGACTTCCTTCTCAGCAGCCAGGGGGAATTCCACCCCCCTTCACAACTCAGCAACCAGCCACAACAGCAACGGCCGTCCCCCAAATCCCTCTTCAACCGCAAGCAGGCCAACTAAACCCACCTGCACCCCCTCGCCCAGCCCCTCCCCCTTTCAAACCAACCTTTGATGGGAATCCACACCACCTGGCTTACTTTCTCAGCAGAATTGAGGCTTACGTTGAACAATATAGACATCAATACCCATCAGAAAGAAGCCTAATCAATGCCATCTCGGATGGTATGAATATGGGGCTAGCCTCAGAATGGATAGCTCAACTACACAATGAACGTGCACCAGAACTAAACCATGTTCACGGATTTATGGCACTGCTTCGCAACCGGTTTCAAGATGATGACCTAATTGCAGAATGTGAAACCACCTTAACAACGATGAAGCAAGGTAACAAGCCACTAAAACAATTTGTATGGGACTTCAGAAGGGTTGCTGGCAATCTTAGACATTGGCCAGATCGAGTTCTCCTCCACTACTTCAAAAATGCCATTGATCAAAAAATCAGAAAAGCCTGCTCCACCAGAGGAATCCCAGAACAACTAAATGACTGGTACAACGTGTCCATCGCTCTGACAGAGAATTCAACCCCCTCCAAACCCAATCACCAACTACAACTCCACAACGACCACCTACAGGACCCTCCCTCTTAAAACCAACCACACCCTCCACCTTTCAGCCTTCAACAATAATCAAATGCTACCGTTGTGGAAAACTAGGACATCGGGCGTCAGTTTGCCTAGCCCCAACACCCCTCCCACAGTATCGCCCACCAACTGCTACCCAACCACGCAAACCCCCTCGAAAGAATCCTAATACCAGTCGCTTTGCGAGACAAGCCATAGACCTCCCTACTGACC
The DNA here is from genome assembly GCF_028640845.1 of Ahaetulla prasina. Lineage (NCBI taxonomy): Eukaryota > Metazoa > Chordata > Lepidosauria > Squamata > Colubridae > Ahaetulla > Ahaetulla prasina. The sequence continues at coordinate 40,328,034 of NC_080545.1, forward strand.
TTCCGTCATCTGATTCACCTCCTGACGACTCAAACCAAGCAGAAAATGACCCAATGGTGAGTGCACCCATTCCTCCATTTGCTATCAAAGTAAACTTAGTAATTCCAGGGGGAGGGGCCAAAAAGGATTTACAGGCTATTGTGGACACAGGATGCACCAGATGCCTAATTTCAACCTCTACGGTCGCCCAACTCCGTATAAAAACATTTCCCTTGAAACACCCAATTAAATTCCACCAAGTAGATGGAACCTTGATTGGTATGCCCAGCGACCCAAATCACACAACTGGTTCGCTTAGAAATTGGAGCCCATCATGAACTTATAAGATTCATAGTAATTCCAAAGATGTCAGAATCCATCATCCTGGGTTTAGCTTGGTTGGACAAATGGGAACCCACAATCAAATGGGAGGATGGATTCAGGAAAATTATATGGACTTTCAGACCCTTAGACCCAATTCCCCCTACCGAAAAAAACCTTATCCAAAATGACCACCAGAGGGAACCAACAACCACCATATCCAATCCATCTCCTAATGAACCATGCATCCCTAAAGCATACTGGATTTATCAGACGTTTTTAGCGAGGATGAATATAACCTCTTACCCCCCCCCCCAGCAAACTGATTGTGCAATTGAATTGCACCCGGGGGCAAAATTACCAAAACCCAAAATGTATTCAATGACACCAGCCGAAATGTCTGAACTAAGAAAATACATTGACACTAACCTAGCCAGAGGGTTCATTGAACCAGCAAAATCACCTGTAGCTGCGCCTGTACTATTTAAACAAAAGAAAGATGGTTCGCTTAGATTGTGTATTGACTTCAAAAATATCAATGCAATTTGCATACAAAACACATACCCTTTACCACTTATGCACGATTTGTTGAACCACTTATCAAAAGGCAAAATTTTTACCAGATTGGATTTAAGGGAAGCCTATTACCGGGTCCGCATCAAGGAAGGTGATGAATGGAAAACGACTTTCAACTGCCCCTTGGGCAGTTTCCAATACCGTGTCATGCCTTTTGGCCTCCAAGGAGCTCCAGCTGTTTTTATGCAACTAATTAATGAAACCCTGCACCCCCATCTCTTCAATGGGGTTCTTGTCTACTTAGATGATATTCTTATCTACACAAACAATATCGAAGAACACATCAAATTGGTCAGACAAGTCCTTAAAAAGCTCCTAGCGGCCAAGCTATATGTCAAACTTTCCAAATGTGAATTCCATAAGGAATCCCTAAACTACCTAGGTTATCGAACAAAGGTATCGAAATGGACCCAGGAAAAGTAAAAGCGGTGTTGGATTGGCAACCACCACGCACACGTAAGCAACTTCAAAATTTCTTGGGATTCGCGAATTTTTACCGCAAATTCATTCCTTCTTTCGCAGAAGTAGCTCTACCATTAACAGAATTGTTAAAAACTGGGCCATTACCCGCCAAACCCAAACCTACCCAACCCCTACCTTGGACAATGGACTGCCAACATTCCTTTGAATACCTGAAACGCCTATTCTCAATGGAACCAATTCTTCAACACCCGGATCCAAATAAACCTTTTGTGGTCCAAGCTGATGCAAGTGATGTAGCAGTAGCCGCTGTCTTATTACAACGAAATACCGACAACAATCTAATGCCCTGCACGTACGTGTCTAAAAAACTGACAGACACTGAACGCAGATGGGCAATTTGGGAAAAAGAAGCCTTTGCAGTGCGCTGGGCACTCCTCTCCTGGAGACACTTCCTTGAAGGTGGAAAAGAACCATTCGAGGTGTGGACCGACCACAAAAACCTCGAATACTTAAAAACCCCTCGAAAGCTTTCTCCCAAACAAGTTCGATGGGCTCAGTTTTTCAAACGGTTCCATTTCACCCTCAAATACATCCCCGGCGACCAAAATCTACTGGCTGACGCCCTATCTAGGAAACCACAATTTGACAGCCAACGCGAAGAGGTAATACATGCGATGATTCCCGATAGCGAACCGGCCAGCCAAGCACTTACTCGACCGCGTTCACGCCATAGTACTAACATCCCACCAAATAAACTACTAGCGGAATTAAAATCAGCACTCACTGACGATGCTTGGTTTAAAGAAAACTTGCCAGACCTCACCTTAAGGGATGGGATACCCTGGAAGGGAACTAAGATTTATGTACCCGTCGCTATGCGTCTTCCTATACTACAAAGAAGCCACGACTCTCGCCTAGGAGGTCACTTTGGATTTTTAAAGACTCTCCACTTGGCTAGAAGACAATTCTGGTGGCCAAAAATGAAATCAGATGTCAAAGACTATGTCCGGAGTTGTGCTACCTGTGCTACCATGAAATCCAGACCAGGGAAACCCCTGGACTCCTACAACCCGTAGCCGAACCCACCAGACCCTGGGAAGAGATTGCCATGGATTTTATTGTTGAACTCCCATCTAGTGGGGGAAATACAGTGATATGGACCGTAGTGGACTTGTTCTCTAAACAGGCCCATTTCACTGCGTGCACCGGATTGCCATCGGCGAGAAAATTAGCAAAGATCTTCGTCAAACACATCTACAGACTGCATGGAGTTCCTAAAAGAATAATATCTGACAGGGGTGTTCAATTCACAGTCAAGTTCTGGAGGGAGCTCCTACGGTCCATTGGGTCGTCTCAAGGACTTAGTTCTGGGTTCCATCCGGAGACCAATGAAGCGGCTGAAAAATTGAACTCGATGGTGGAACAATACATATGGTGTTATGTAAATTACCAACAAGAAAACTGGTCAGATTTGTTACCATTTGCAGAAGTCACATATAATAATGCTGTACACAGCAGCACGGGGTTAACCCCTTTTCAAGTAACCACTGGCATGGACTTCGTTCCAATGCCTGAACTCCCTGTGCAACCCCCCACTTCCGTTTCCCTAACGGACTGGATGAATTCGTTGAAAAAAGGTTGGGAAAATACAAAAAAGGCCTTAGCTGTGACAGCTCGGAATTACAAAGCCCAAGCTGACAGACACCGTTCCCTTCAACCCCCTTTTCGCATTGGAGATAATGTCTTTTTATCTACTAAGTATCAGGTTGAGAATACCCAGCAGAAAATTCGGTCCAAAATTTTTGGGTCCTTTCCCCATTGTAAAAATTATTAATCCCGTTACCGTCCAACTCAAGCTCCCTCGAATGTTGGGGAAAATACACCCGGTATTCCATACCAGCTTATTAAAACCTGCTAGACATTCTGGTCTGAGACCTCAACCTGCCGCTCCCCCACCACCCTTGATAATCCAAGGTGAAACCCACTATGAAATCAAGAAAATCCTTGACTCTAGACTATACAGAGGTCAATTACAATATTTAGTCCACTGGAAGGGATATCCATTATCTGAATCGACTTGGGTCAAAAGTTGGAAAGTAAATGCAGACAATTTGATTAAACAGTTTCACGACACTTTCCCTGACAAACCTAAAAAACCTCTTGGAGAGGGGAGGGGGGGTAGAAGGGAAGTGTGGATCACTGACACTCTTCTTTATCAACTCTTTGTTTTCTTTCCTAGGATATAGCTTCTTTTCCAAGGGGGGACGCCTGTCAGGCCTGGAAACCATATTAGACTTTAGGGTTCCAGACGCTGCCACATTTGGGGGCTGAGGGGTATGGTAACATTCTTCAAGCGGTCAAGGTCGGATGGTGTTCACATCTGCAGGAAGAGTGGCAAGAAGATATTCGAATGAACTGGGAGAACGTGGGACCATGTGACCATCAAAGGGGTCAGGGGGGTGGGACTCTTGGGGTTTGTAAAACTGGGAAAAGAATCCGGAAATTCAGTTTTGGAATTTCACTCATCATGTGCCAGTTTCCTCATGCTAGTAAAGAACTCTGGAAAACAATGGCTTCTGAGTTTTTTTTAATGCAGAAGGGGTTTTTCTGGAACCTTGACACTTAACAGTTACATTTACCTCAAGGACACACAAATACTTACACACACATATACACGCAAAGATGAGAAACAAAACAGAAAAGGAAAACAACACTGTTTACACACACTGGTCATTCGCACCATAAAGCTCAGTTAAGTGAAGATTATAAATTGTGTTTAAACTGTTGCAGAAGATTAAATTGAAGTAGTTGTTGAATCTAGTGTTGTCAACTGATCAAGTCCTAAAGAAATGATGGCATTATACAAAGTCATTGATTCAGTAGAGCACTCATTTAGGGTCCAATTAATGAGGTAAATTGAGGTCACCAAGAAAAATAATGGGATGTGGGCATGAGGCTGCCCATGTTAGTAAAGTAATTAGTTTACTTGCATAATCAAGGTCATAATCAGGGGCTCTGTAACATAATAGGAAGCAAATTGTGATACTTACTGAAAGATCACAGATAATGGTCTCATGAAGAAATGGCTCATGTGATACTTGAACATTTTTCAGATCTAGGGACTTTTTATAGAAGATGGCAACACCACCTCCTCTTCTGATTTTGTGGTCAGACTGATGGACATGGTAGTCACTTATAGTGGTAACAGAATCTGAAAAGGATTTGTTAAACCATGTTTCACAGTCCAATATAATGTCAAATTGAGCCGTATTTAGAAGAAGAAGAAACGCCAGCATTTTCTTTGCGAGGCTTCTTGCATTGAGTAGTTTGCATTTAAGATCAGTAGCGGTGAACCTGTATGATCTTGGGGGCATGCATACCTAGTTTTGGATGTTAGGCTGTTGAGGTTGTTGATTGTTGGATGTTGGGATGTTTGATTGATGGGATTGTGGATTGTTGGTTATTGGGTAGTTGTGATTGTAGGGACGTGAACTGTTGCTTTTGTGTTTGATACTGTTGTGTCTTGCCCGCTCTCACAGCAGCCGGGGCCTTCTTATCTGCTCCCGAACACGGAGGAATGTATGCCTCCCGGCCCCAGTCCTGGCTCCATGCCCAGACAAGCTGAAGAGGAGGGGGCACCTCCTGGTCCCAGCCCTGGCTCCATGCCCAAGCAGGCTGCAGAGGAGGGAGCACCCCCCGGCCCCAGCCCTGGCTCCATGCCCAGGCAAATGGAGCATCTAGATCCCTCCCCCTCCTCCACAGCATGTGAGCCTGAGGAAAGTTTGTTTCCAACAGCTGCTGATTGGAGTGACCCTCGCATCAGAAGACTGGATAGGCGGAGGCAACAGAAGGAAGGGAGGGGCAGGCCTTAATGAGTGCTGAGTCATGGAGCCACACCCCATGGCCTATATAAAGGATCTGCTTTCTGGCAGTCTCTGAGTCAGGCAAAGTCGAACTTATCTTGCTGAAGTCACTTTCTGGTCTCCTGCCTGCTCTGAGGACTTTGCTAGGACTTTGGGCAGAGCTGCAGAGGCAAGCCTGATTTGGATTTCCCTGACCCGGCCGTCAGCGGAGGAGTGGGACACGACAGATACACTCGGCATGGAGGTCAATGTAAAGATCAGTTTCATCATGATCCAGACTTCTTCTGAGGTCTGCACGAAGCTCATGGGAGCATGCATGCTCTAATATTGAAAGGTCGGGCTGCGAACACAGTTTATTATGATTACTGAAGTTTCTGCAAGTGTGTTTATTGAGTGAATGAATTTGCATTTACTGGACTCATTACTACAAATGAGACTGCAAAAGCAAGGAGCCATCATGCCATCATTGTTTTTGTATTCAGGGCCGTCATGGAAGATGTCAATAATTTCATATGGAGAGATAGTCAATGCCAGAAAATTGCAGATGCTGCTGCAAACCAGTAGTGAAATTCAATTTTTTTTACTACTGATTCTGTAGGCGTGGCTTGGTTGGCATGGTGTGGCTTGGTGGGCGTGATTTGGTGGGCATGGCAGGGAAAGCATTCTGCAATCCTTTCAAAAGGATTCCACTTCTGGGGGAAGGATATTGCAAAATGGGGACGAGTCTTGTGGATATTACCTGGGCTGAGTTTGATCCTGTGACTCCCGATGACATGGACAGGCTGTTGGCTAGGCTGAATCCCACCACATGTTTATTGGACCCGTGTCCCTCCTGGTTGGTACTGGCCACATGGGAGGTGACACGTGGCTGGCTCCTGGGAGTTACCAACGCTTCCTTGTTGGGGGGCATTTTCCCCACCGCCTTGAAAGAGGCGGTGGTGTGGCCCCTCCTCAAGAAGCCTTCCCTGGACTCAGCTGTATTGGCAAACTATCGTCCAGTCTCCAACCTTCACTTTCTGGCGAAGGTTGTTGAGAGTGTGATGGCATATCAGCTTCCCCAATACCTGGAGGAATCTGTCTTTCTAGACCCGTTCCAGTCCGGCTTCAGACCTGGATACAGCACTGAGACGGCTTTCGTCGCGTTGGTGGATGACCTCTGGAGGGCTCAGGACAGGGGATGTTCCTCTGTCCTGGTCCTGTTAGATCTCTTGGCGGCTTTTGATACCATCGACCATGGTATCCTGCTGCGGTGGTTGGAGGGATTGAGGGTGGGGGGCACCGTCTATCGATGGTTCTCCTATCTCTCTGACTGTTCGCAGACAGTGTTGGCAGGGGGGCAGAGATCGACCTCTAGGTGCCTCACTTGTGGGGTGCTTCAGGGGTCGGTTCTCTTGCCTCTCTTGTTCAACATCTACATGAAGCCGCTGGGTGAGGTTATCCGTGGTTTCGGGGTGGATTATCATCTGTACGCTGATGATACTCAGCTGTACATTTCCACCCTGAACCACCCCAGTGAAGCTGTCGAGGTGATGGACCAGTGTCTTGAAGCCGTGTGGGTCTGGATGGGGAGGAACAGGCTCCAGCTCAACCCTACCAAGACAGAGTGGCTGTGGGTCCCGGCGTCTCGGTACAGTCAGCTTACACCTTCGCTGACTGTTGGGGGTGAAGTTCTGGCCCCCAGGGGAAGGGTGCGCAACTTGGGCGTTTTCCTGGATGATCGGCTGTCCCTAGAAGAACATCTGACGGCCGTTGCCAGGGGAGCATTTTATCAGGTCCGCCTGATTCGCCAGTTGTGCCCCTTTCTTGACCGGGACTCCTTAATCACGGTCACTCACGCCCTCGTTACCTCTCGCTTGGACTATTGTAATGCTCTCTACATGGGGCTCCCCTTGAAGAGCACCAGGAGGCTCCAGCTAGTCCAGAATGCAGCTGCGTGGATAATAGAGGGAGCACCACGTTGCTCCCATGTAACACCTATCCTGCGTGGCCTGCACTGGCTGCCGGTAGCCTTCTGGGTGCAATTCAAGGTGTTAGTGACCACCTTCAAAGTGCTCCATGGCTTAGGACCGGGATATCTACGAGACTGCCTTCTGCCACCGATAGCCTCCCAACGACCTGTGCGCTCCCACAGAGTGGGCCTGCTCCTGGTGCCATCAGCCAAACAATGTCAGTTGGTGGCCCCCAGGGGATAGCCTTCTCTGTGGCAGCACCGGCCCTTTGGAATGAGTTACCTCTGGGGTTACGCCAGCTCCCTGACCTCCGAACCTTCAAGCGGGAATTAAAGACTCTACTATTTAATCGTGCGGGACTAGCCTAAGTGTGTTTTAATTAATTTATTATAATTTTAAATTTTAAAGGGTTTTATATCGGTCTATGACCGTTTTAGCTAATTTGGCCTATTAAATATTTCGTTTTAAATTTGTTTTAATCTACTATTTATACTTTGTATATTCTGTGTTTTTAATATGGCTGTAAACCACCCTGAGTCCTTCGGGAGAAGGGCGGTATAGAAATTAAATTATAAATAAATAAATAAATAAATTACAAAATATGAATTGGGCCACGGTGAAGGAAAAAGATTACCTGATAAAGGGCCACTTTGGCTTTTTCAAATATCAATAAGTCTTGATATGTCATTCATTTACATTCCAATATCATCTCTGTTCTATATAGTGCTTCATGAGATGATATTGGAATGTAAATGAATGACATATCAAGACTTATTGATATTTGAAAAAGAGATAAAGACAAGAGAACAGCAAGTGAAGGATTTGCTTGTGATTGGTTTAATTAGTACATAATTTTTGATAAAAAGTTTTGTTTTCACAGGAACTAAATCTGAAGTGGATGTTAATTTATGTTCTGGAGATGACAACTTGATTTCTAAAGTATATAAAATGTTACTCAAGATCAACCTAGAAGATGAATACGTTAAAGAGTGTAGGGTAAAATGGGCAAAAAAATTTTAGGTATAATATAATGCTAAATAAATGAGAGAATGTATGGATGAATGGGCTAAAATTTACATTAAACTATAATTTGAAAAAAATTAATAAAATGATGTATCGTTCGTACTTGATCCCAGACAGACTAGCAAAAATGTATAAAAGGATTTCTAATAAGTGCTGGAAATGTAGTCAAAATCCTGGTTCATTTTATCATATGTGGTGGTCTGGCAAATATGTGAAAACATATTAGATAAACATAACAATAACAATGCAAAAACCATTTAAGATACAAATATTAATGAAACCTGAAGCTTTTCTTTTAAGTATGATGGACAAGCCATAGAAAAACAATTTGGGGTGCTATTCCTTCACACATTAACGGCTGTGAGGATAGTACTTGCCAAACATTGGAAAGAAAAAGAGATGCTCACTGTTGAAAAATAGATTTTGAAATTTACTGAATTAGCAGAGATGGCAAATTTAGCTACTTGGATTAGAGATAATGGACTAGGCAGCTTTATAAGAGATTGTCATAGACTGTCAAGACTGACTTGAATTTTAACCTATATTCCACTTTGCTTGTAGCTTGGCAAAGGAAAGGATGGTGGTGGATTGGAATGCAAGCATGGGGGGGAATGGCATCCAAGTATCGTCAGTTCCCATGAGACATTGCTCTCCCCCTCAAGGACACCCAGAGCAGATGCCACAATATGGATTTATTCAGTAAAGTTTATACTCTTGATAAAATAATATCCCAGGAATTTCTTTTTTTGGATTCGCTAACTGAATAGTTTTACAAAGTTGACTTTGTAAAAAATATACAAATAGAATGAGACTATTGCCTTATACACTGTAAGCCGCCCTGAGTCTTCGGAGAAGGGCGGGATATAAATGTAAACCAAAAAAAAAAAAATAGTTGACATTAACCCAGCTTTGCAAGTAGCAGCCTACCTGGACCTCATCAGGAGGTTGGCAGTCTTTGTCGGCAACCGACAAAGGAATGACGGGGGGGGGCGAAGCCAAGGGGAGCCTCCTCTTGAGAGACCGCAGTGACAGCCCAAGCCAAACCTGGGATGTAAGCGGCCAGAGGGCTAAATAGTCAGAGCAACAGCCCGTACTAAAGTGGGAGACAGTGATGGAAGGACTCTATTTGGGCTCCAAGGGCTGATGGGCAAGCCATATGAAAAAGGTGGTGGAAGCAGAGGATCGATTTGCCCCCCCTGCCCGGGGAAGCAAGTGGAAGGCTAGGTGAGTAGCCAAATAGGATGACCTGGCTGAGTGGAAGTTCCCAGCCATAGCTTACAATTCCTCAATGGAGCAGCTGAGGGAGACATTCAGCAGGCTGGAGGTCTGGGGAGCCACCTCACAAAGGCGGGTGATCACAGCAATCAGGATGGGGGTTATGAAACCGTTGCCTACCCCATCTCCTCCAGCCTCTCATACAAATTAGTGGACCAGAGGAATGTTGTTGATATAATTTACTTGGACTTCAGTAAAGCATTTGATAAAGTAGACCATAACCTATTACTAGATAAAGTAGAAAAAATGTGGGTTACACAGTACTATCACCAGATGGATTCGTAACTGGCTGACCAACCGCACTCAACGTGTAGTCCTCAATGGAACTACATCCACATGGAGGGAAGTATGCAGTGGAGTACCCCAAGGCTCTGTTTTAGGCCCAGTACTCTTCAAATTCTTCATCAATGACTTGGACGAGGGGATAGATGGGGAACTCATCAAATTTGCAGATGACATCAAGCTGGCAGGAATAGCCAACACTCCAGAAGATAGGCTCACGTTACAGAAGGATTTGGACAGACTTGAACATTGGGCGCTATCTAACAAAATGAAATTCAACAGTGAAAAAAATAAGGTTCTACATTTAGGCAAAAACAAAAAACAAAATGCACAAGTACCGTATATGTGGTACCTTGCTCAATAGGAGTACCTGTGAGAGGGATCTTGGAGTCCTAGTGGACAACCATTTAGATATGAGCTAGCAGTGTGCAGCAGCTGCCAAAAAAGCCAACACAGTTGTGGGCTGCATAAACAGAGGGATAAAATCAAGATCACGTGAAGTGTTAATACCACTTTATAATGCCTTGGTAAGGCCACACTTGAAATATTGCATTCAGTTTTAGTTGCCATGATATAAAAAAGATGTTCAGACTCTAGAAAGAGTGCAGAGAAGAGCAACAAGGATGATTAGGGGACTGGAGGCTAAAACATATGAAGAACGGTTGCAGGAACTCGGTATGTCTAGTTTAATGAAAAGAAGGACAAGGGGAGACATAATAGCAGTGTTCCAACAACTCAGGGGTTGCCACAAAGAAGAGGGAGTCAAACTATTCTCCAAAGCACCTGAGGGTAGAACAAGAAGCAATGGGTGGAAACTAATCAAGGAGAGAAGCAACTTAGAACTAAGGAGAAATTTCCTGACAGTTAGAACAACTAATCAGTGGAACAACTTGCCTGCAGAAGTTGTGAATGCTCCAACACTGGAAATTTTTAAGAAAATGTTGGATAACCATTTGTCTGAAATGGTGTAGGGTTTCCTGCCTGGGCAGGGGGTTGGACTAGAAGACCTCCAAGGTCTTCCAACTCTGTTATTATTATTATTAAGGTGATATCTATGGAGATTCTCAGTAATTCAGGTCATGGTTGTCCCTAACGCTTTTTCAAGAGGCAATTGGACTTTCTGGTTTTTCTTTGAATATGTTTCACTTCTCATCCAAGAAGCTTCTTCAGCTTTTCAGCTGAAAAACCAAAAAATCCAGCTGCCTCTTGAAAATGCACCTTTGGGATAACCATGACCTAGATGACTGAGAACGTCCATAGACAGGCAGCAAGGTTAGCTAAGAAGTTTCTTATTAAATTATTGAATTTAAATCTGGAAAATGAACAAGTAAAGCATTCAGTGGACAAGGAACTTCGGATATAATATAATGCTTGAACAATGGGAGAATATGTGGAATAAAGGTTTAAACTTTACATTAAATTATAATTTAAAAGAAGATTTCGATAAGGTGATTATCATTGGTATTTAACTCCAGATTAGTTGTCAAGAATGTATAAAGGTATTTCAAATGAATGTTGGTGTCAGCCTCCACTCCAATCCTCACATATTTTTTGTACAATTTATATTCAGTAGTTAGAATGTAAAAGGTTTTTTTCTGTAATGTAAAATAGTTAAGGATGTAAGATGTATCATTGCCCCATACAGGGTAAGGGAAGAGGGCCCTTTAAGAGTGTCGTCTGATATAACAGTGGGGGAGGGGTGATTAACGGCTGAATGTTAAGAGCGCGGGCTTTTTCAACAGACACTGCATTCCTGAGATGATTAACAGCTAGAGACCGGCGGAAGAAGATTACCACGGGGCCCGAGAAGGAGCTGGCATTGGACCAGACCAGCCTGACCTCCTGAGGAGAGGAGGGACAAATGGGGGGATATGAAATGTTAGCCATATTTTGTCTCAGATCCAACTTTATACTGCTGCAATCAAGATGTACCTAGTAAAAGTACTTTTCTTTATTTTCAAATAAAGTCAAGGTGTATTCTTTCCTAGATATAATCAGAGGCAGCCTGACATTAAGTTGGATCTCACAGCATGTCGACCAACCAGGATTTTAATCAAAATACCGAGGGGGCCGACAGAAAACCTTTGATGGGAAGCCAGCCAGCTGCTGAACTGGGGGAGGCGACCAGAGGTATTTCTTCTGTCAGTTTTAATCCGGAGCTGGAGAAATTGCAGCTGGAAGAAGAGAGGAGGCTACCAGACTTCAAAGAACCTCCCTCTGGAGTAACTACAAGGAGAAAGGGGAAACCAAGCAGTTTTTCCGAGTGGATAGAGGAGCAGAAAATCAGAGACAGCCTCCAGTTGGAAGAGGCATTGCGTCTTTTTCGTGAAGTGAAAGTAAGGCAAGCTGCTCGCCAAAGGTATGAATCCCCTATTCAGTCCTCCAGGTGGGAGGGAGAAGAGGAGGAAGAAATTACAAAGGGGCCCGCTGGAGGAGTTTCCCAGGGCGTAGAGATTTCGGAAGGCCCAGAGCCAGAAAACCCCTTCCCAGAGGCAGCTGAATTGGATGGAGGGTGTATGCCACTGCTGACCAAGTGAGGCTGCGCAGAGGAAGGAAAAAGCCATAAATCCCCCCCATTTGATGGAAATTCGATGGAAATGCCAAGGAGCTAGGACTGCGTTAGTGAATAACCATATGATGGACTGGGGGGAAGATTATTGGTCACAGGCAGCACAAGTTAGAGCTGTGACCCAAAACCTAACAGGAAGAGCAGCTGCGTGGTTTGTGTCATTATATAGCGGCCACTCCCCCTTACTGCAAAACTACGAGCATTTTATGACTGCACTGAGGAGGGGGTTCGATGACCCCCTGGCAGAGCAGAAGGCCAAAGGCCGGATGAAAACTATCAGGCAAGGGAGGAGACCAGTGGCTGACTACAGCCAGGAGTTCAGTGATCTGGTTCCCCTGATGAGAGGATGGTCAGAGGTGACCCTTGTGGACATTTACAAAGATGGACTGAATGGAGAACTGTATGAATTGTGTCGGGCACGGGCCTCTCCAACCACGTTGTACGGCTGGTACACCCTGGCAGCGGAGATGGAAATCGAGCTAGCGAAGGATCGTAGATGCATCATTAGTCCCGAGGTAGTAGAGAAAATGGAACTAAAACTGAGAACCATACGTAGGCCCATAGCCTTTGCCCAATTGGATGGCTCTGTGGCAGGGGGAGGACCCGCCCATTTTGTAACAGAACCGGAAGTGGGGGCTTGGATCGTGTTAAGGGGGTGCGCGCTCGATGCTTGCAGGCGATTGCGCGCCCCGAGCCCTCAGACTTCTCCCGTTCCCCGGATGGTCAAGACCCTCAGAGCCCGGGCCTTCGGCTGATGTTGTGCAACGCACGGTTCGTGGCCAATAAGGCCCCCCTAATCTATGACCTTATCCAGGGGGGTGCCGCGGACTTTATGGGCATTACAGAGACCTGGTTGGGCGCAGAAGGGGGCGTGCCCCTGGTGCAAATGTGCCCGCCGGGTTTCCGAGCATTCCATCAGCCGAGGGCCCAGGGTAGGGGTGGAGGGGTGGCGGTTGTGATTAGAGAGATTCTAGAGCCGAGGGAGACCACTGTACCTCAGATTGCCGGGTGTGAATCCCTCTTTGTGAGGTGGGGTCATAGATGTCAGATGGGCTTGTTTGTCACGTACCTGGCTCCTTGCGGCGTGGCAGCAGCCCTGCCCGAGCTCCTGGAGGTGCTTGCTGGAGTGGCGGTGGAGACCCCCAGACTTATTGTCATGGGGGACTTTAACTTGCCATCGACCGGCCTGTCATCTTCAGCTGCTCGGGAGTTCACGGCTTCCATGACAGCCTTGGACCTGACTCAAGTAGTTGATGGCCCCACTCACAGTGGGGGTGGCACTCTGGATTTGATTTTTATCTCTGGTCAGTGGTTGAAGGATCTGGACTTGAGGGATTTAGTCATTGAGCCTTTGTCTTGGTCAGATCACTTCCTCCTTCGCCTAGACTTTCTGACCGCCACTCAACACCGCAGGGAGACGGAACCAATATGCCTGATGGACCCGGAGAGGTTCCAGACGGAGCTTGGGCCGTTTCCTGAGGGTCTGGCTCACGGCACGGCCGAGGAACTTGTCGCGGCTTGGGAACGAGCCGCAGCGGGGGCCTTGGATCGTGTCGTGCCTTTGCGGCCTCTGACCCGGCGTAGGTCTCAACCAGCTCCCTGGTACTCCGGGGAGCTGAGGGAGATGAAACGCCGGAGAAGACGCCTAGAGAGTTCCTGGAGGTCTAGTCGTTCAGAGGCTGATCGGACACTAGTTAGGTCCTATACTAGGACCTACCTAGTGGCAATGAGGGAAGCGAGACGTTGCTACGTCTCCTCCCTCATTGCGTCGGCAGATAACCGCCCGGCCGCCCTGTTTCGGGTAACTCGCTCTCTCCTTCAACAGGGACAGCGGGATGACCCGTTGCAGGGATGTGCTGAGGAGTTTAGTGGTTATCTATACGACAAAATCGTTCAGCTTCGGGATGGTCTGGACCAAAATTGGGTAGATCTGGGTGGGATGTCTGAGAGCCGTCTTGTTGAGACTGTTTGGGATGAGTTTGACCCTGTGGCTCCCGAGGACATGGACAGGTTACTGGGTAGGTTGAATGCCACCACATGTTTACTGGACCTGGTTGGTGCTGGCCACACAGGATGTGACACGAGGCTGGCTCCAGGGACTTACAAATGCTTCTTTGCAGGAGGGGGTCTTTCCAGCCGCCTTGAAAGAGGTGGTGGTGAGGCCTCTCCTCAAGAAGCCTTCCCTGGACCCAGCTGTGTTAGGTAACTATCGTCCGGTCTCCAACCTTCGCTTCGCGGCGAAGGTTGTAGAGAGTGTGGTGGCATGTCAGCTACCCCGGTACCTGGAGGAAACCGTCTATCTAGACCCGTTCCAGTCCGGTTTCCAACCCGGTTACAGCACTGAGACGGCTTTGGTCGCGTTGGTGGATGATCTCTGGATGGCCAGGGATAGGGGTTGTTCCTCTGCCTTGGTCCTATTAGACCTCTCAGCGGCTTTTGATACCATCGACCATGGTATCCTGCTGCACCGGTTGGAGGGATTGGGAGTGGGAGGCACCGTTTATCGGTGGTTCTCCTCCTATCTCTCCGATCGGTCGCAGACGGTTTTGACGGGGGGGCAGAGGTCGGCCCCGAGGCGCCTCACTTGTGGGGTGCCTCAGGGGTCAATCCTCTCGCCCCTCTTGTTCAACATCTATATGAAGCCGCTGGGTGAGATCATCAGTGGTTTCGGTGTGAGGTACCAGCTGTACGCTGATGACACTCAGCTGTACTTTTCCACACGGGACCACCCCAGCGAAGCTATCGAGGTGTTGTCCCGGTGTCTGGAAGCCGTATGGGTCTGGATGGGGAGAAACAGGCTCAAGCTCAATCACTCCAAGACGGAGTGGCTGTGGATGCCGGCATCCCGGTACAGTCAGCTGCAGCCTCGGCTGACTGTTGGGGGCGAGTCATTGGCCCCAATGGAAGGGTTACGCAACTTGGGCGTTCTCCTGGATGGACGGCTGTCTTTCGAAGATCATTTGACAGCCGTCTCCAGGAGAGCTTTTTACCAGGTTCGCCTGGTCCGCCAGTTGCGCCCCTTTCTAGACCGGGATGCCTTATGCACGGTCACTCATGCTCTCGTGACATCTCGGCTGGACTACTGCAATGCTCTCTACATGGGGCTCCCCTTGAGGAGCACCCGGAGACTCCAGGTAGTTCAGAATGTGGCTGCGCGGGTGATAGAGGGAGCCCCTCGTGGCTCCCATGTAACACCTCTCCTGCGCAGACTGCACTGGCTGCCTGTGGTTTTCCGGGTGCGCTTCAAGGTTTTGGTAATGATCTTTAAAGCGCTCCATGGCATAGGGCCGGGTTATTTACGGGACCGTCTGCTGCCACCGAATGCCTCCCACCAAGCCGTGCGCTCCCACAGGGAGGGACTCCTCAGGGTGCCGTCAGCTAGGCAGTGCCGACTGGCGACGCCCAGGGGAAGGGCCTTTTCTGTGGGGGCTCCCACCCTCTGGAATGAGCTTCCCCCAGGACTTCATCAACTTCCCGACCTTCGGGACCTTCTGCCGCGAGCTTAAGACACATCTATTTATTTGCGCAGGACTGGACTAGATTTTTTAAATTTTAATTGTTTAAATTTTAGATTTGGTTTTAAATTGGGGTTTTATTATTTATATGTCTATTTTAAATATTCGGCCTATTTAATAAGTTTTTTAGACTAATGTTTTACTTTGTATATTTATGTTGTTTTTAGATGGCTGTACTGTAGAGCCCTGAGTCCCTAGGGAGTCCCTAGGGAGATAGGGCGGTATAAAAATATGAATAAATAAATAAATAAATAAATAAACCCATAGAAATGATAATGGGAGACCATCATGAGGTCCTAAACTTCATAGTAGCCCCGGGGATGGACCAACCCCTGTTGCTAGGGTTGTCATGGCTACGGAAGTGGAACCCCCATATTAACTGGAAGACGGGAGTGTTATGTTTTCACTCTAGGACACTAAGAGGGGAGAAAAGAGAAACCAAGGAGGGATCTACCGTGGCCATGTCCCATGACGTGATGGGGGCAATGACAGAGCGAATAGAAGGGGAGGAGAGGATACCTAAGGAATACTGGGACTTGTGAGAAGTCTTTAGTGAGAAAGCATCAAATGTTCTACCTCCCCATAGGCCTACTGACTGTGCAATAGACATACTTCCAGGGGTAAAGCTTCCAAAACCAAAAGCTTATCCCATGACCCAAAAAGAATTGGGGGAGCTACGTAAATTTATAGACAAAAACTTAGAGCGGGGGTTTATCCAACCGGCTAGATCCCGTGTGGCCGCACCAGTGATGTTCCGAGAAAAGAAAGATGGCTCTTTTCGTCTTATTGTTGACTATAGAAATCTTAACTCGGTATGCGCCGAAAACGTATACCCCATGCCGCTCATGAAAGATATGTTAGCGCATCTAGCGAAAGGAAAGTTTTTCACCAAATTAGACCTATGAGAGGCTTACTACAGAGTTCGTATAAAGGAGGGGGATGAATGGAAAACCGCTTTCAACTGTCCTCTAAGGTGTTTCCAGTTTCGAGTACTGCCGTTTGTACTGCAGGGGGCGCCCGCAGTTTTCATGCAACTGATAAATGAAATACTCCATCAGCATTTGTTTAAAGGGGTTCTTGTCTACCTTGACGACATACTTATCTATACAGAAACAATGGAAGAACATATTAAACTAGTAAGAGCTGTTCTCAAAAAGTTATTATCTGCAGAACTTTATTGCAAGCTATCCAAATGTGATTTCCATCAAACAAAAATAAACTACTTAGGGTACCGCATATTGGCGGATGGATTAGAAATGGACCCAGAGAAAGTGAAAGCTGTCTTGGAATGGGCCCCCCCACGCACACGCAAACAGCTACAAAGTTTTTTGGGATTTGCGAACTTTTATCGTCAATTCATCCCCTCCTTTGCTCAAATTGCTTTGCCAATCACCAACCTCTTAAAAACTAAAGGAGATACAAAACCCAAACCATCATTACCTCTCGAATGGACAATGGAATGTCAAGCAGCGTTTGAGAAATTGAAACGACTGTTTGCCGCTGAACCTATTTTAAAACACCCCGACATGGATGTTCCTTTTGTGATACAAGCAGATGCTAGTGATGTAGCAGTCAGAGCCGTTTTACTCCAAAACAATGCCGATGGTAAACTACAACCTTGTGCTTTCACTTCTCGAAAATTGACTGAAACTGAAAGACGGTGGGCTATTTGGGAAAAAGAAGCATTTGCAGTTCATTGGGCTCTTCGCACATGGAGACAATTCTTAGAAGGTTCTAATCATCCTTTTGAAGTTTGGACTGATCACAAAAATTTAGAAGCGCTAAAAACTCCTAGAAAACTTTCGCCTAAACAGGCCCGTTGGGCTCAATATTTTAACCGCTTTAATTTCACCTTACATTACATTCCTGGAGGAAAAAACTTTTTGGCAGATGCTCTTTCACGTTTGCCCCAATACAATGGTACACGCTCCGAGGTGGTTCACCCAATACTTCCCATTCAGCAGTTAGCAGCTCCGGCTATAACTCGAAGCCATACCAAAACCGAGACATCACTGCCAGATGAACTAACTAAGTTGTTTAAGGAAGCTCTGAACTCTGATGACTGGTTCTTGGCGCATTCGCATGAATGCACGCTCCATGATAGACTGGCTTGGGTTGGAGCGAAACTATATGTTCCTCTATCACTCAGAGAAACCATCCTACAACGATGCCATGATGCCAAAATGGCAGGACATTTTGGATTTGTGAAAACCTTGCATCTTCTTAGAAGACAATTTTGGTGGCCAAGTCTTAAAAAGGACATTCAATCGTATATAGCAAGTTGCCCTGTTTGCGCATCATCTAAAAGGCCTCCAGGAAAACCTCCTGGACTACTTCAAGCAGTAGCCCGGCCAGGAGCCCCGTGGAAGGAAATCTCCATGGATTTCATAGTGGAGGTACCCGAAAGTGCAGGCAATACTGTAATCTGGGTAGTCACAGACCTTTTCTCCAAACAAGTCCATTTTATTCCATGTTCAAAAATACCCTCCTCAAAGACTCTGGCAAAGTTATTTGTACAACACATTTATAGACTCCACGGAGTTCCTGAATGCATCATCTCAGATCGAGGAGTTCAATTCACTTCTCAAATTTTGGAAAGAATTTTTGTGACTGATTGGCTCCGCCCAAGGATTAAGCTCCTCCCATCATCCCCAGACTAATGGAAGTTATGAACGCTCGAACTCGGTACTAGAACAATATTTACGTTGTTACATTAACTATCAATAAGACAATTGGGCAGACCTACTACCTTTTGCTGAAGTAGCCTACAATAACTCAATTCATAGTAGCACGGGATTTACTCCTTTTAAAATAGCTTCAGGCCAAGACTTTGTTCCCATCTCGGAACTTCCAAAGGAAAAAACCACGGTTTCTTCCTTGTCAGAATGGATAGATCAAATACAAAGCACATGGAAAATGACTCGCAAGGCAATCGATGACGCTCACCGTGCACATAAAAAACAAGCGGATAAAAAAAGATCCCCTGAGAGCAAATACCAAGTTGGAGATAGAGTTTATCTCTCCACCAAATATCTACAAACCACTCAAAAATCTAAAAAACTGGGACCTAAGTATGTGGGACCTTTCCCCATAGTGAAAATCATCAACCCCGTGACTGTACAGCTAGAATTATCAAAAACACTTAGAAGAATCCACCCTGTTTTCCATGTAAGCTTGTTGAAACCAGAACACACGTCTACTTTCCGTGCAAACCATACACCCCCTCCTATACCAATTCTCATAGAGGGCGAACAACATTTTGAAGTAAAAGAAATCTTGGATTCAAGAAAACATAGAAATAAAATTCAATATCTCATTGCTTGGAAGCACTTCCCTTTGTCCCAAGCCGAATGGGTGAACAAGGAAGATGTTTGTGCTTCAGAAAAGATAGCTCAATTCTATAAAAAATATCCTGACAAACCCTAACTTTTCTCTTTTTCTTTCTAGGACTGACGTCCTTTTTGCAGGGGGGCCAAATGTCAGCCTCCACTCCAATCCTCACATATTTTTTGTACAATTTATATTCAGTAGTTAGAATGTAAAAGGGTTCTTTCTGTAATGTAAAATAGTTAAGGATGTAAGATGTATCATTGCCCCATACAGGGTAAGGGAAGAGGGCCCTTTAAGAGTGTCATCTGACATAACAGTGGGGGAGGGGTTATTGCTGCTGTTATTACCTGTATAATCAAGTAAACATTTTCTTTACTAATTTTCTCTGGGAGGATACCCAATAGGAACAGCTCCAGTTTTAAATCAATATGTTGTTGTGTCATTTCTTCTAACCATGTCTTAATTTTAATCCAATAGTTTTTAGCTTCTGTGCATATCCACCACATATGATAAGATCCTGGTAACTGGTGACATTTCCAACATTTCGCTGATTTATCTTTAAACATTTTTGCCAGTTTTTCGAGACGCATATGTCATCTATAGAACATTTTACATTTATTTTCTTTATAGGCAGTGGACATTGTTAATTTATTGTTCCTTTCCCATAACTGTTGCCATTTGTCTAAATCAATTGAGTATCCAAAATCCAGCGTATCCAGAGTATCCTATCCAGCTCTGTGTTTTCTAAGTAAAAACCATATAGTTTAGCATCTTTTTCATCTTGTTTGTATTTGCATCTACATATACCAATCTAGTTCAATCCCGTTTTCCAATTCTTGCTTCCATTTCAATTCCCCCTTATCTGTTAATAATTCCTTGTATCTAACAATATTTCTAAAATTAAAAGTATTTGGATGAATTAAAGCTTCCATTGTTGATAACCATGTTGGAATTTTCACATAATATTTGTCTCTAACTTTCTGCCATACCAATAACAATGCATTTCTTGCATTTTCAATGCAATGTTTATGAAAGTACGTATGTATCTTACTTTCCACATACCATAAAAAGGCATGCCATCCCAGTTACAAATCATGTCCTTCCAAAGTTAATAGTCTTGTGTTTCTTAATTCCACCCATTCCTTCATCCAGGTCAGTGCTGCTGCCTGATAATATAATTCCCAGTTCAGCAGTCCAAATCCTCCACATAGCCTTGTATCTTGTAACATCTTTATACTTATTCTAGCTTTTTTCCTTGGCCATATAAATTTTTTTATTATCTTGTTGAGATGTTGAAAGTAAGTTTTTTCAATTTTTATTGGTACTGTCTGAAATAAGAATAATAGTCTTGGAAGTATATTCATCTTTATGATTGCAATCTTTCCCATCAGCACTAGTTGTAAGTTTTTCCATCTCTTTTCCAAATCTTTCTCAATTTGTTCTTTTAGTTTGTAATAATTGTCCTCTTTATCGTTACACATCTTGATGTTAAATGTATTCCTAAATATTTAACTTATTTCACAACTTGTATGTCCAATTTCTCTTTTATCTCTCTTTTCTGTTTTTCTGTAATGTTTTTCACCAATATTTTCATTTTTTCCTTGTTTATTTTTAAGCCAGACACTCTTCCATAACCCTCTATTTGTTCTAATAGTTTGGGGCCCGTTGTTTGAAGTTCTTCCAAAATGAATACTAAATCATCAGCAAAAGCTTGCAATTTGTATTCTTCTTTTTTAATTTTCATCCCTTTTATCTTTTCATTTCATCTAATATTCCTGTTTAGAACGTCTAAAGTCAAAATACATAAATACAGAGATAAAGGACATCCTTGTCTTGTACCCTTTATTATTTTAACATTTTCTGTCATTTCTCCATTCATCATGCAAATTCGGATACATACAGGCCAGTTTTTTAGGATCTAGATGCCATCTATAAAACATTTTGTAAAAATCTTCTCTTAAATTTTGTGCTTGTGTAAATTTAATATTCCTAACCCAATTTTTTTCCCACGTTTCCATGATTATAGGTTGCTGAATATTTTGTGCCCATTTTACCATACAGTCCTTAACTAATTCCATTTCTGAGTCTATTTCTATCAACGCATTATAT
The DNA here is from genome assembly GCF_028640845.1 of Ahaetulla prasina. NCBI lineage: Eukaryota > Metazoa > Chordata > Lepidosauria > Squamata > Colubridae > Ahaetulla > Ahaetulla prasina. The sequence continues at coordinate 40,349,248 of NC_080545.1, forward strand.
AATCTGTTAATATGCGATTGACTTTTATCTCTAATTTGTTTTACCAAGTTTTCCTCATTTTGCATGATACCAATTTTCTGGTCTTCTCTCCATCTAGCTTGCAGCTATCCATACTGAAACCAAGTATGAATTATCCTTTCTTCTTTCATTATATTTAAAGGTTTCCATTGTAATTTACCCTTTTCCATAAAAAGAAGGTCTTTGTAGGTAACCACCTCTTGTTTTTGTTCTATATTTATGTTCTCTATTGCATGTCTGGGGATAGCCCATATAGGTATTTTATAATTTAACTTATATTGATACTTTTTCCAAACCCGCAACAAAGCACTTCTAAGTATATGGCTTTTAAAAACCTTATCCACTTTCTTATCATATAATAAATAAGCATGCCATCCATATAACAAATCATAACCTTCTATACGTTCTTTCTTCTGTTAGGTTAAAACAATCACTGATTAGTGACAGGGCAGCTGCTTCATAATATAATCTTAGATTAGGCATTTTAAGACCCCCTCTTTCACATGTATCCTGTATTATTTTTAACTTTTTATTTATTTATTTATTTTATTAAAAAAGCTTTACAAACATTTTTACCCAAGTTTTCTCCTTCCACCCTCCCCCCTCCCCTCCCCCCTCCCCAAACCCCTCCCCACCCACCCCAGACTTCCCAGAGCAAAATACAAGATATAAAGCTTAATCATAAACTAACATAATCAAACAACCTTAAAAACTTTTATCCCTCCCCTCTTATTTTAACTTCCCCTTTTCCATTAACAAATATAAAAAGGGAAAAACAAACTAATACAATTAAACCCTATCCAATCATAAGCTATCTTCAGTCCTTCTTCTCCGGTATATATCTTTCATGGATAGTCTTTCATGTACATTGAAACTTCCACTGCTTCTCATAAGTTCCTTAATTTAATGTCCAATCTTCAATAAACAATAGTCCATCTTCAGTGGTGGGACTCAAATAATTTAACAACCAGTTCTCTGCCCTAATGATTTCTTCCAACAACCAGTTCACCAAATTGCTCAGAGAGTTAACAACCGGTTCTCCCGAAGTGGTGCGAACTGGCTGAATCCCACCACTGTCCATCTTCCAGTATTGTTATAACAAAAGTCCTTCATCCAATATATTATTTTTAACTTTATTCTCAGTCTTTTACCCATCCAGATAAAGTTGTTGATACCTTTCTGCCATTCCTGAAAATCTGCATCTTTTTTAAGTATTGGTATCATTTGGAACAGAAATAAAAACTTAGGCAAAACCTTCATTTTTATTACTGCTATTCTTCCCAATAAAGATAATTGTAGTTTTTTCCAGTTCTCCATTTCCTTCTGCACTTTTTGCCATAACACTTCATAATTATTTTTATATAATTTCACATTTGAAGCTGAAATATATATTCCTAAATATTTCACCTTTTTTACTATTTCAAATCCCGTTATTCTTTCTAATTCTTCTCTTTGATATATAGTCATATTTTTAGTTATTATCTTTGTCTTTTGGTTTGCTCCCCACGTTTTCTACTCTAAGGACTCTCAAGGACTCTTAAGGACTCTCTCCTGTGATTAACAACTGCGGTCCCCTCGATATCAGAGGGTGGGGGCGACACAGGAGGACACCGGAGGTAAGGAGGGCGGTGTGGCCTATTTGGCCTGGCTTTCCTTGCTTTCCTGGCTTTTCTGCCACAAGATCTCTCCTGTCGCAAGCACAAGATCTTCCCTCTCACAAGGACAACTGTGATCCCTTTGATATCAGAGAGGAGGAGGACGTTTCTGGCCTGCCTTTTGATCTGGTCTGGCTTGGCTCCCTAATTGCGGCGATGTCGGCCGCGCCCGCCCTCCCCCTGTGTGTTGGGGATTTTGGGACGCATAACAACTCTTGGGCATTTTTTGATCTCTTGGGGAGCTGTCAGGAGTTGATGGGCTGTACTGGAGTCGGACTGGAGTTCTGGGAGCTGCTAGGAGCGGATGGGAGTGCCATCTGGAAACAGCGATGGACGTAGAGGGCGGCTTAGATGGCGGCCATGGAGCGCTTCCCCTTCCCCCCCCCTCTTCTTGGGACCCGGATGTTTTTCTGGACAGATTGTGCTATTTAAGTCCTGGACTATTAGTCGCCGATTATGGACTTACCAAGATTGTACCATGGGTTTGATGGTTAGAGTATATTTTACATCTTATATGCTATACGTTACATCTTATATCCCACTTGTACCATGGAGATCGACTGTCCATTTTTACATCTTATGTCATCTTATATCTGGATCCTAATTTGAGAGCTACCTCAGCTCTCCTAATTCATGATCTTATCCAGGGGGGTGCTGCGGACCTTATGGGCGTTACGGAGACCTGGTTGGGTGCAGAAGGGGGCGTGCCCCTTGTTGAGATGTGCCCACCGGGTTTCCGTGCATTCCATCAGCCGAGGGCTCAGGGTAGGGGTGGGGGGGTGGCGGTTGTGATTAGAGAGAGTCTGGAGCCGAGGGAGACCACTGTACCTCAGATTGCCGGGTGCGAATCCCTCTTTGTGAGATGGGGTCATAGGTGTCAGATGGGCTTGCTGGTCGCGTACCTGGCTCCTTGCTGCATGACAGCTGCCCTGCCCGAGCTCCTGGAGGTGCTTGCTGGGGTGGCAGTTGAGACCCCCAGACTTTTAGTCATGGGGGACTTTAACTTGACATCTTCCGGCTCGTCATCGACAGCAGCTCGGGAGTTCATGGCTTCCATGACGGCCTTGGACCTGACCCAAGTAGTTGATGGCCCTACTCACATTGGGGGAGGCACTTTGGATTTGATTTTTGTCTCTGGTCAGTGGTTGAGAGATCTGGACTTGAAGGAAATAGTCATTGAACCTTTGTCATGGTCAGATCACTCTCTCCTTCGCCTGGACTTTCTGACCGCCATTCAACACCGCAGGGAGACGGAGCCGATATGTTGGTTCCGTCCCAGGCGCCTGATGGACCCGGAGAGGTTCCGAACGGAGCTTGGGCCACTTCCTGAGAGTCTGGCTCACGGCACGGCTGAGGAACTTGTTGCGGCCTGGGAACAGGCCGCGGCGGGGGCCCTAGACCGTGTCGTGCCTTTGCGGCCTCTGACCCAGCGCAGGTCCCAATCGGCTCCTTGGTTCTCTGAGGAGCTGAGAGGGATGAAGCACCGGAGAAGACGCCTAGAGAGTTCCTGGAGGTCTAGCCGTTCGGAGGCTGATCGGACACTAGTGAAGTCCTATAATAGGGCTTACCTAGTGGCATTGAGGGAAGCGAGGCGTAGCTACGCCTCCTCCCTCATTGCATCGGCAGATAACCGCCCAGCCGCCCTGTTTCGGGTGACTCGTTCCCTCCTTCACCAGGGGGAGCGGGATGACCCGTTGCAGGGACGTGCTGAGGAGTTTAACGGTTATCTATACGATAAAATCGTTCAGCTTCGGGACGGTCTGGACCAAAATTGCGGCAACTCAGGTGAGGCGTCTGAGGGTGGTCTTGGTGACATTTTGTGGGATGGGTTTGACCCTGTGGCTCCCGAGGACATGGACAGGTTGTTGGGTAGGCTGAATGCCACCACGTGTTTACTGGACCCGTGCCCCTCCTGGTTGGTGCTGGCCACTCAGGAGGTGACACGAGGCTGGCTCCAGGCAATTACGAGCGCTTCCTTGGTGGAGAGTCTTCCGGCCGCCTTGAAAGAGCCGGTGGTGAGACCCCTCCCCAAGAAGCCTTTCCTGGACCCGGCTGCTTTAGGTAACTTTCGTCCGGTCTCCAACCTTCGCTTCGCGGCGAAGGCTGTAGAGAGTATGGTGGCATATCAGTTTACCTTGCACCTGGAGGAAACTGTCTATCTAGACCCGTTTCAGTCCGGTTTCCGGCCCGGTTAAAGCACTGAGACGGCTTTGGTCGCGTTGGTGGATGATCTCTGGAGGGCCAGGGATAGGGTTGTTCCTCTGCCCTGGTCCTATTAGACCTCTCAGCGGCTTTCGATACCATCGACCATGGTATCCTGCTGCGCCAGTTGGGGGGATTGGGAGTGGGAGGCACCGTTTATTGGTGGTTCTCCTCCTATCTCTCCGATCGGTCGCAGACGGTGTTGACAGGGGGCAGAGGTCGGCCCGAGGCGCCTCACTTGTGGGTGCCGCGGGGTCGATCCTCGCCCCTTCTGTTCAACATCTATATGAAGCCGCTGGGTGAGATCATCAGTGGCTTCGTGTGAGGTACCAGCTGTCGCTGATGACACCCAGCTGTACTTTTCCACGGGCCACCCCAACGAAGCTATCAGTGCTGTCCCGGTGTTTGGAGGCCGACGGGTCTGGATGGGGAGAAACAGGCTCAAGCTCAATCCTCCAAGACAGAGTGGCTGTGGATGCGGCATCCCGGTACAGTCAGCTGAGTCCACGGCTGACTGTCGGGGCGAGTCACTGGCCCCGATGGAGAGGGTGCGCAACTTGGGCATCCTCCTGGATGAGCGGCTGTCTTTTGAAGATCATTTGACGGCCGTCTCCAGGAGAGCTTTTACCAGGTTCGCCTGGTGCGCCAGTTGCGCCTTTCTAGACCGGGATGCCTATGCACGGTCACTCACGCCTCGTGACGTCTCGCCTGGATTATTGCAATACTCTCTACATGGGGCTCCCCTTGAAGGGCATCCGGAGACTGCAGTTAGTTCAGAATGCGGCTGCGTGGGTTATAGAGGGAGCCCCTCGTGGCTCCCGTATGACACCTATCCTGTGCAGACTGCACTGGCTACCTGTGGCCTTCCGGGTGCGCTTCAAGGTTTTGGTAACCACCTTTAAAGCGCTCCATGGCATAGGGCCGGGTTACTTACGGGACCGTCTACTGCTACCGAATACCTCTCACCGGCCCGTGCGCTCTCACAGAGAGGGACTCCTCAGGGTGCCGTCAGCTAGGCAGTGTCGTCTGGCGACGCCCAGGGGAAGGGCCTTCTCTGTGGGGCTCCCACCCTCTGGAACGAACTCCCCCCAGGACTCCGTCAACTTCCAGACCTCCGAACCTTCCGTCGCGAGCTTAAAACACATCTATTTATCTGCGCAGGACTGGACTAGTTTTTAAATTTTATAGGGGTTTTAATTGGTTTTAATATTTATACTATTTTTAATAATTTGGCTTTTTGAATAAGTTTCTTAATGGTTTTCTTAATTTGTATATATATGTTTTTTATTTGCCTGTGAACCGCCCTGAGTCCTTCGGGAGATAGGGCGGTATACAAATACAAATAATAAATAAATAAATATTGGCCTATAGTTTTCTGGTTTACTACAGTCTTGGTCTTCCTTTGGTATCAATGAAATAAAAGCCGTTCTCCATGAAGGAGGCACATCTCCTCCAGATTGAATTTTTTTTTTTTTTTTTTTTTTTATTGAAAGAGTTTTAAAAAAAACAAAAACATTTTCCCCCTTTTCTCGTCCTCCCAAAAAACAAAACACCCCTCCTCCCCACCCCGGCTTCGGGTCAATCACAAGGTAAAGTCCAATCCAAATAACCACATCCAAAGCTTTTCGTCTCCCAACCCCCTCCCCATTACATAAAATAACTTTCTAATTATTCAAAGGCAATCTGATATTTCTTAATCTGATATCTGTTTTGTAGATAATCAATCCATTTTTTCCATTCAATTAAATATCTTTCCTGCGTATTGTCTTTTAAAACCGCTGAGATTTTAGCCATCTCAGCCAAGTTAATAACTTTCAATATCCATTCTTCTATTGTAGGTATCTCTTCTTTCTTCCAGTATTGTCCAATCAACAGTCTTGCTGCTGTTATTAAGTTCAAAATCAGTTTAGTCTCAATCCTGTACAATCCATTATAATTCCCAAAAGGAAAAATTGTGGCAGGAACTTTATCTTCTTCTTCAGTACATTTTGAATAATCCACCAAATTCTTATCCAAAAGACCTTAATTTTCTTGCAAGTCCACCAAATATGAAAATATGTAGCATCATCACAATCACACCTCCAACATTTCGCTTGGATATTAGGATACATACATGATAATTTTTTGGGATCTAAATGCCATCTATAAAACATCTTATAAAAATTTTCCCTTAAATTCTGTGCTTGTGTAAACTTAACATTTCTAACCCAAATTTTCTCCCATGTTTCCAACATTATTGGTTCCTGAATATTCTGTGCCCATTTTATCATACAATCCTTTACCAAATCCTTTTCCGAATCTATTTCAAGCAACACATTATACAATCTCTTTATATGCTCCTGGGTCTGATTTCTAATTTGCTTTATTAAATTTTCCTCCCTTTGCATTATACCAATTTTTTGATCTTCTTTCCATCTAGCACTTATTTGCCCATATTGAAACCAAGTATAATTCCTCCCTTCTTCATTTAATACCTGTAATTGATTGAATTTTGTTAAATAAATCTTTAAGCGATTCTACCATTTCAAACTGTAAATTTTTATAATAGACAGCTGTTAATCCATCTGTTCCTGGGGCTTTACCCGTTTTTAACTGTTTAATTGCTAAAATAATTTCCTCAGAAGTTATAGTTTGATTCAATCCTTCCCTTTGTTCTGGTGTAAGTTCACAAATATTTTCTTCCTGTAAGCATCTGTCTATATCAGGTGTGAAATGCTAGTGGATCGGACCGGATCGGGCAAGTAGGTAGCGGAGATTGGTTCTGGTTCGCCGATCCGGTAGCAATCGCTGGCTGGCCACACACCCGAACCACTCCACGGCCCACAGTCCAGCCTTCACAAGCTGGACACCAGAACACCGGGAAGGCAGCTCGCCACCTGCTCGCCCTTCGGTCAGGGGCCGGGGCCCATTCCCCAAGGCCCTGGAGCTGCTGCCTGCCCCAACCAGGTCAGGGAAGGCACCATTCCCCAGAGCCACCACCCGCTCTTCCTTTGCCCACTTGCTGCCCACTTGCCGCCTGTTCGCCCTTCGCCTTTGGTCAGGGCCCAGGGATACCTCATTCCCCTGAGACCCCAGAGCCACCCCCTGCTTGCCACCTGCCTCAACTGGGTCGGGGAATGCACCATTCCCCAACACTGCCACCATTGCTGTTTGTTCCATGCACAGACTGCGCAAGCGCACACCATTTATTTCATTTATTTATCAGCGGCAGGTTGGGTGTGTGCTTGTGCAGCCAGCGCATAGAACAAGGCGGCATATTCAAGGAGAGCAACTCCGGTAACTTTTGGATGCTTGCCTTTCCTGGCAGCCAGCCACTGGAAGAAAGTAAGTATATGCCGTGTGGCAAAGGAAGAGCGGGAGGTGGCTCCAGGACAAGGCTGGTGTCGGGGAATGGTGCATTCCCCGACCCGGTTGAGGAAGCGGCGAGCAAGGGACAACTCCGGGGCCTCAGGGAATGGGGCGTCCCTGGGCCCCAGCCCCTAACTAAAGGCGAAGGGCGAGCAGGCAGCGAGCGGGCAGTGAGTGGGCAGCAGCCCTGGAGAAAGGCCAGAGTTGGGGAATGGTGAGGCAGGTGGCAGATCTGGGGCCTAGATGAAGGGAGAACAGGTGGCGAGCGAAAGGGAAAAGGCAGAATAGAAATTAATTTTTTTTCCTACTGGGTTCTGTGGGTGTGGCTTGGTGGGGGTGTGTGTGACTGAGTGGGCATAGCTGTGAGTGACATTGAATTGGCCACACCCACTCAGTCACAGCACCAAGCCACACCTACAGAACAGGTAGCAAAAAAATTTAGATTTCACCCCTGGTCTATATCTATACCTTGGATTGGATCACTAGCATATAACTTTGCATAAAATTCTAAAAAAGCTTTTTTAATCATATTCTGTTGATTTACCTCTTTACCTTTATATTCTATCTTTCCAATAGTACGTAATTTCTCTTTTTTCCTTATTGCATATGCTAACCACCTACCTGGCTTATTAGCGTTACAAAATGTATTATGTATTACATATTGTAGATTAGTTGCCACCTGGTCTGCCATCAACATATTAAACTGCCCTCGTAGTATATTTATTGTTTCTTTTACTTCCTTATCTCCTGGGCTAAATATAAGTAATTGCTCTTTCTTTTTTATTTCCTCCTCTAGTTCCATCCGCTTCTTCTGCTGTCTAATTCTATATTTGTTATTCATATGTATTAAAATTCCCCTCATATATGCCTTACCTGCATCCCAAACCATTTCCATAGATGTACCCTTATGCATATTCATAACAAACAATTCTTTCATTTGTCTTTTATATTCTTTTACATTTTCTTCGTATCTAAACAAATTTTCATTTAACCTCCAAGATCTCCTAGCTACCTTATCCTGATCAAATTCCACCCATACTGGGCTATGATCGGTCAAAGTTCTTGAACATATCTTTTTCTTCTTCACCTTAGAAAGAAAATCGTTAGAAATTAGTATAAAATCAATCCTAGAAAAAGATTGATGTCTATCAGAAAAAAAAGCGAAATCTTTTTCTTAAAAACCTTTGCATAATTGTATTATTTTATACACTGTATTATTTTATTATGCAAAGATTTAAAAAAAAATTCTTGCTGTTGGTTAGGTGCATATATCCAAGTAAAAGTATTTTCTTCCCTTCCATTAGAAGCTCAATTGCAATATATCTTCCTTGAACATCCGCCTCAACTAGCTTAGCTGTTAATTCTTTCTTTAAATATATAACTATACCATTCTTCTTCTCTGGACCCAATGCAACAAAGTGTTTACCTAATCTTGAATTTATCAAATATTTTTGATCAAATATTCTAATATGTGTTTCCTGCAAGCAAATTACGTCATTTTTGAATTGTTTCAAGTAATGAAATATCTTCTTTCTCTTTTGTGGTGAGTTTAAGCCATTAACATTCCAAGTAATTAATTAAATTACTTAATTAAAGCGGAGGCTGACAGTCTAAAAGACTGTCTTCAACACCTACGGTGCCACCAGAAGCCCCATTTTTTTTGTTTTTTAAATACAGAAAATTCTTAAAGTGAATATAGAAAGAAAACCAGAGACTTTTCTTTTGGGTTTAATGGAAAAAGACTTGGAAAAAAGTTGGAACTCTGACATTATATATGTTGATGGCAGAAAGACTACATTATGTACAGAAATGGAAGCTCATCTCGATCCCCACAATTTAGCAGAGATGGCTAAATTGATTGTTTTGATTAAAGAAAAAAACACAAAAACCTTTATTTCTACTTGAAAACCGCTTCTGGATTTTGTGTTTGAGGCGGGGAAAAAATGAAACTTTGATTTTGGGTTTTACTGATTAGATAGATATATTGTTATAGAAATGGCTAGTTTATATTATTATGTTCAAGTAAAAAGTTGAGGTTAGATGTTAATGCCTTATTTTACTGCATCAAAGCAGTCAGAAGTCAATGCCTTTTTCTATTTCTTTTTAAAAACTTTTATTTATTCATTTCCTATTAAAATATTAGAATAGAATAGAATAGAATAGAATAGAATAGAATAGAATAGAGTAGAGTAGAGTAGAGTAGAGTAGAATAGAATAGAATAGAATAGAATAGAATAGAATAGAATAGAATAGAATAGAATAGAATAGAATAGAATAGAATAGAATAGAATTTTTATTGGCCAAATGTGATTGGACACACAAGGAATTTGTCTTGGTGCATATGCTCTCAGTGTACATAAAAGAAAAGATACCTTCATCGAGGTACAACATTTACAACACACATGATGGTCATAGGGTACAAAATTAACACTTAATGATACAACACTTAATGATAATCATAGGGTACAAATAAGCAATCAGGAACAATCAATATCAATATAAATCATAAGGATTACCAGCAACAAGTTACAGTCACAGTCATAGGTGGAAAGAGATTGGGGATGGAAACGATGAGAAGATTAATAGTAGTGCAGATTTAGTAAATAGTTTGACAGTGTTGAGGGAATTATTTGTTTAGCAGTGTGATGCCTTCGGGAAAAAATTGTTCTTGTGTCTAGTCGTTCTGGTGTGCAGTGCTCTATAGCGTCATTTTGAGGGTAGGAGTTGAAACAGTTTATGTCCAGGATGTGAGGGATCTGTAAATATTTTCACGGCCCTCTTTTTGATTCGTGCAGTATACAGGTCCTCAATGGAAGGCAGGTTGGTACCAATTATTTTTTCTGCAGTTCTAATTATCCTCTGAAGTCTGTGTCTTTCTAGTTGGGTTGCAGAACCAAACCAGACAGTTATAGAGGTGCAGATGACAGACTCGATAATTCCTCTGTAGAACTGGATCAGCAGCTCCATGGGCAGTTTGAGCTTTCTGAGTTGGCGCAGAAAGAACATTCTTTGTTGTCCTTTTTTGATGATGTTTTTGATGTTAGCTGTCCATTTTAGATTTTGCGATATGATAGAACCTAGAAATTTGAAGGTTTCTACTGTTGATACTGTGTTGTCTAGTATTGTGAGAGGTGGAAGTATGGAAGGGTTTCTCCTAAAGTTTACCACCATTTCTACGGTTTTGAGTATGTTCAGTTCCAGATTCTTTCGGTCGCACCACAAGGCTAGTCGTTCGACCTCTCGTCTATATGTGGATTCGTCATTGTCTCAAATGAGACCAATCACTGTTGTGTCATCTGCAAACTTCAGTAGTTTAACAGATGGATCGTTGGAGATGCAGTCATTGGTATACAGAGAGAAGAGAAGTGGGGAGAGCACACAGCCTTGGGGGGCTCCTGTGTTAATTGTACAGGTATCTGATGTGATCCTGCTTAGCTTCACCTGCTGCTTCCTGTTTGTTAGGAAGCTTGTGATCCACTTACAAGTCTGTTTAGATACCTGTAGCTGGTTTAGCTTAGTTAGAAGAGTGTCTGGAATGATGCTATTGAATTCTGAACTAAAGTCTACAAAGAGGACCCTTGCATAGGTCTTTGGAGATTCAAGATGTTGTAGGAGGTAGTGCAGAGCCATATTAACGGCATCATCTGTTGATCTATTTGCTCGGTATGCAAATTGCAAGGGTCTAACAGTGGATCCGTGATGGTTTTCAAGTAGGAAAGCACTAGCGTTCAAAGGTTTTCATGACTACAGATGTTAAAGCAACTGGTCTGTAGTCATTCAGTTCCTTGATGGTGGGCTTCTTCGGCACTGGGATAATGGTAGAGTATTTGAAGCAAGAAGGAACATAGCACATCTCTAGTGATTTATTGAAGATATGGGTGAAGATGGGGGCCAATTGGTCAGCACAGACTTTTAAGCAAGAAGGAGTTATCTTGTCTGGGCCTGGAGCTTTTCCTGGCTTTTGTCTGTGAAATAGGTTCTGCACTTCCTTTTCTGTGATCACTAGGAGTTGTGAACCCAATGGGATGGGGTCAGTTGTAGGAGGCTTGGCTGTTGTTGGTGTATCTGAGTCCACTGTGCCTCAGATAGCCGGTTGTGAATCCCTTCTTGTGAAGTGGGGCCATAAGAATCAGATGGGTCTGTTGATCGCGTACCTGGCTCCTTGCTAGGTGACTACAGCCCTGCCTGAGCTGCTTGAGGTGCTTGCCGGGGTGGCGATTGAGATCCCCAGACTTTTGGTCATGGGGGACTTCAATCTGCCATCGGCCGGCTTGTCATCGACGGTGGTTCAGGAGTTCCAGGCTTCCATGATGGCCTTGGACCTGATCCAAGTAACTGATGGACCTACACACATGGGGGGGTCCACACTGGACTTGATTTATATCTCTGGACAGTGGTTTAATGATCTGGTATTAGGGGATTTAGTGACGACACCGGTGTCATGGACAGATCATTTTCTCCTCCGCCTAGACTTTCAGACCGCCGCTCACCACTGCAGGGAGACGGAACCAATGCGTTGGTTCCGTCCCAGGTGCCTGATGGCCCCCGAGAGGTTCCTGACGGAGCTTGGGCCATTTCCTGATGATCTTGCCCACGGCACGACTGAAGAACTAGTTGCGGCCTGGGAACAGGCTGCGGCTGGTGCTTTGGACCGTGTTGTGCCTTTGCGGCCTCTGACCCGGCGTAGATCTCAATTGGCTCCTTGGTTTTCTGAGGAGCTGAGAGAGATGAAACGCCAGAGAAGACGCCTAGAGAGTACCTGGAGGTCCAGCCGTTCCGAGGCTGATCGGACACTAGTTAGGTCTTTTTCGAAGGCCTACCTAGTGGCAATGAGGGTTGCGAAACATTCCTATGTTTCCACCCTCATTGCGCCGGCAGATAACCGCCCGGCTGCCCTGTTTCGGGTGACCCGTTCCCTTTTACACCAGGGGGGATGGGATGACCCCTTGCAGGGACGTGCTGAGGAGTTTAGTGGTTATCTATACGATAAAATCGCTCAGCTTCGGGATAGTTAGGACCAAGATTGTGATGATCCAGATGGGATGACTGAGACACGTCTTGTTGATGTTGTTTGGGACGAGTTTGATTCTGTGGCTCCCGAGGACGTGGACAGGCTGCTGGGGAGGTTACATGCCATTACATGTTTACTGGACCCGTGTCCCTCCTGGCTGGTGCTGGCCACTCAGGAGGTGACACGAGGCTGGCTCCGGGGAATTATAAATGCTTCTTTGTTGGAAGGGGTTTTCCCCGCTGCCTTGAAAGAGGCGGTGGTGAGACCCCTCCTCAAGAAGCCTTCCCTGGACCCAGCTATTTTGGGTAACTACCGTCCAGTCTCCAACCTTCGCTTTGTGGCGAAGGTTGTAGAGAGTTTGGTGGCATGGCAGCTTCCCCAGTACCTGGATGAAGCTGTCTATCTAGACCCGTTCCAGTCCAGCTTCCGGTCCGGGTACAGCACGGAGACAGTTTTGGTCGCGTTGGTGGATGACCTCTGGAGGGCCAGGGATAGGGGTTGTTCCTCTGCCCTGGTCCTGTTGGATCTTTCATCGGCTTTTGATACCATCGACCATGGTATCCTGCTGCGCCGGTTGGAGAGTTTGGGAGTGGGAGGCACCGTTTATCGGTGGTTCTCCTCCTATCTCTCTGACCGGACGCAGACGGTGTTGACAGGGGGGCAGAGATCGACTGCGAGGCGCCTTACTTGTGGGGTGCCTCAGGGGTCGATTCTCTCGCCTCTCCTGTTCAACATCTACATGAAGCCATTGTGTGAGGTCATCAGAGGCTTCGGGGTGAGTTATCAGCTGTACGCTGATGACACTCAGCTGTACTTTTCCACCCCGGGCCACCCCAACGAAGCTGTTGAACTGCTGTCTCGTTGCCTGGAGGCCGTACGGGTCTGGATGGGGAGAAACAGACTCAGACTCAATCCATCCAAGACGGAGTGGCTGTGGATGCCGGCACCCTGGTACAGTCAGCTGCAACCGCTGCTGTCTGTTGGGGGCGAGTCACTGGCCCCAACAGAGAGGGTACGCAACTTGGGCGTTCTCCTGGATGGACGGCTGTCGTTTGAAGATCATTTGGCGGCCGTCTCCAGGAGAGCCTTCTATCAGGTTCGCCTGGTCTGCCAGTTGCGTCCCTTTCTGGACCGGGATGCCTTATGCACGGTCATTCATGCTCTCGTCACTTCCCGCCTGGATTATTGCAATGCTCTCTACATGGGGCTACCCCTGAAGTGCACTCGGAGACTCCAGTTAGTCCAGAATGCAGCTGCGCGGGTGATCGAGGGAGCTCCTCGTTGCTCCCGGGTAACACCACTCCTGCGCAGTCTACACTGGCTACCTGTGGTCTTTCGGGTGCGCTTCAAGGTTTTGGTTACCACCTTCAAAGCGCTCCATGGCTTAGGGCCCGGGTACTTACGGGACCGCCTGCTGTTACCTTATGCCTCCCATCGACCTGTACGCTCTCACAGAGAGGGTCTCCTCAGGGTGCCGTCCGCCAAGCAATGCCGGCTGGCAGCCCCCAGGGGGAGGGCCTTCTCTGTTGGAGCACCTACGCTCTGGAACGACCTTCCCCCCGGTTTGCGCCAAATATCTGACCTTCGGACCTTTCGCCGGGAATTAAAAACTCACTTATTTATTCAAGCGGGACTGGACTGACTGATTTTTTAAATTCCAAATTTTAAAGTTTTAATCCTTTGTAATTTTTTATGGGGTATTTTAGGTTAGGTCAAATCTGACGGTTTTAATTTGGCCACTATTGAATAGGTATTTTAAATTGATATTTTAACTTTGTATACTTGCTGTTTTTATTTTTGGCTGTACACCGCCCTGAGTCCTTCGGGAGAAGGGCGGTATAAAAATTTAAATAAATAAATAAATAAATAAATAAATCTGAGATGGGGGTAGTGGAGATAGGTGGCTGTAGTTTCCTTTCAAACCTGCAGTAAAACTCATTCAGGTCATCTGCCAGATGTTGATTACCTTCAGCCCGGGTAGGAGGTTTGCCATAGCCGGTAATATTTTTAAGAGTTTTCCACTATGTCCATATTAGACATAGTGTGACCATCCTGGCATTATCTCCACCATAAAAACTAAAATATAAAACACATATAGTATATACTCTTCATACATTATTAATTATATATAATTATTAATTATATAATTAATTATATATAATTATATATAATTATTCTACCCAATATACTCATTTATATTTACATATATTACATCACATTTCGAGTCTACAAGTCCTAGTTATTTCCTTTTCCAACTCTCAGCTCACAGTTCCAACCATTGGTAAAATCTATTCCATATATCATGATATTCTTCTCTCCTTTATTTTTTAGTTCTAATGTCAATTTATCCATTTCTGTGCAAACCAATATTTTCTTTATTATCTCCCTTTCTAAAGGTATATTTTCATTTTTCCATTGTTGGGCGTATACCATTGTAGCTACCGTTATGAAGTGTAATATTAAATATGTTGACTTTTTACTATGATCCTCTGTTATGATTCCTAATAAAAATAATTCTGATTTGAATTCTAATCTTTGCCAACCATTTTTTCTTACTACATCTGAATCCATCACCAAAATTCTTTCACTTTTTTGCATATCCACCACATGTGGTAGTACGTGCCTGGTACTTGATTGTATTTCCAGCATTTTGGGGATATCTTACTAAACATTTTAGCCAATCTTGCTGGAGGAAGGTGCCACCTATAAAACATTTTATATAAATTCTCGTTGTATGATATGGCCAGTGTTAATTTCCTATTTCTTTCCCACAGCTTTTGCAACTTTTCCAATTCAATATTATACCCAAATTTTTTAGCCCATACCACCATTTTCTCTTTGACTTGTTCTTCCTCCATTTTATAATCTTGTTATGGAATTCAAAGGATTGACAAGGAATTCCGGGATCAAATAGAAAAGGTTTAATCATGCGCAGGATCAGTGGTTTTGTGCAAATATAACCCACTGAACAATGAGGTGTTCTGACGTACATATCTTTATACTTGAAACAATACAGGAAACAGGAAAACAAAAAAAACCCCCATCTTTCTCTATATGGTTGTACAAGCATATATCAGAGCATGATTGGCTTATTGACAGCCCACTATCTCAGTTGCCCCCCCTAAATGTTGCTATAAGCTTATTTCATGTGCCCTTCTGCTAACTAGGGCACAGGTGTCTTACAAAGCGATCTAAGTTCAGTTTCCTGTCAAGCTGTCTGCGGTTTCAGCTATGAACTTCCTGTAGTTATAATTGTGGTTAAGCACTTTAACGTTTTTTGACTTGTCTGTATAATATGAATCTTCTAATACTAAGAGTGGAATTTGAACACAATTCATTATGATTCTGTCCCTTTTCCCATTTTATTCCATGTTATTCCATCTTATTCCCCCCTTTGGAAGTTTATTTTTATGCAGAAACTTCCATTATCCAAGGTCTTTAGTAGGATAACATTCCACAATTCTTAATAAACAAAGCAAGCATATAATCTTTAGCATAATATACCTAATTCAGGTTTAGAACATATAGCAAAGGGAAGGAAAGGATAAAACCTTTGCATGTAGAGCCATGGACATGAATATGAATATACCTAATAAAACTCTCTTTTTTCTTTTTTTCTTGGTTTTGGTAAGACTCTGCTCTTTCCGGTCTTTCTCAGTGCATAAAGAGGCGGAGGTGTGGGGGTGCTGCCTTAAGACAGAACTCTGTTCTTTTGTTTTCTGCTCTGCACAGGAAGCGCGGCAGCACAGTCTTAAACAGAGTTAGGAGGGACGCTGCAGGTCATCTAGTCCAACCCCGCCCAGGCAGGATACCCTACATTATTCCAAACAGATAATTCTTAAGAATGTCCAATGTTGGAGCATTTACAACATCTTGATAAGTGAAGCAAGCCTATAATATGTAGCATAACATAATCAACCCAGGTTGAGAATACTTCAATAAGAAGAAAAAGGTAAATGATACACATGAATGACCCTCAATTCCCATTTTCTGGGGGTAATCTCTGCAATTCCCAGGGTTCTAGTTGCACATATGTTCCTGTATCAGAATCATCATCTTCATCAAGGGATTTGGAGCCAGTTTGTAGGCAAACACAAATATGCATTCCCCCCACATAAGAAGAAAACTCCATTTTCCCCAATACATATACCTACGTTCATAGAAAAGGCATGATCTCAGTGGTTCTTTTCATTAGTCCAAACCCCAAAAGTCCCTGCCACTAGCATGCCAGTCAACGGCTGTATTGGGACTTCTAGTGAAGGGTTCTTTGTTTATCTCTGAGAATTGGACCTTCAAAAAGATACCGGGAAGTGGTATTTCCAGGAGGAAAGAGCATACATAAACCTGATTTAACATGAATGTAGAGCCAGATAGGGAGTTGAGGTGGCTGAAATATTTTTGGGCAATTTTCCAAAGACAGATTCCATCCTCCCCATCTCACAAAGGAGACAAATGGTGTTCGTGTGAAGGAGAGCTTTTTTTGAAATAAGTGGTGGGCGGAAGGAGACATACCCCTGGTTAATTTTACATCCATAAGGGGTATGTTATGAGTGAGGCTTATTTCTGATGGACATTGTTCTCCTGTCAGGGACCCTACTGGAATACCAGCCTCTTGATGTCTCTTCACACACAAGGTGGGTGAGCCTAGAATCTCCACACCAACAGCTATTGGGCCAACAAGAGGAAGGCGGCTCACTCCCAGTCTCCTGAATGCATGATAAAAGTCTCCTTGCAATTTGGCCACTGCCCCATGGGTTCTCCTTCCAATGTCATTCTCAAAGAATATTGTGGCTTTGGTTCTGGCCCAGAGATCTGGTTCAACTGGAACAGCATGATAGGATGAAGGACCAGCCGACAAACATAGCCAGCATTTTTGACCCAAGGCAGGGTCAGACTGCTAAATGAGGCTATGTCCCAATTCCAAGATCCTCAACAGGTAATCCCCTTTTCTCAGTTGTTGCAAAGGCCTGTTCTCCCTTTTGTCTACTCCTCTCTTCACAGGAATTGTCAGGAGCTTGTCTTTAGGCCTAGGAGTGGGTCTAGGTCGGTATCTACGCCATCTATCAGAAATGACACATCGTTGATGAGAGCAGACCTGATCAAAAGGTGACCCCACTCTATGACCTGTTTTTGTCCAGCTCCACATCCCCGAATCCTCCTTCAAGGGCATGGGGGATTTCTTGGGCCTTCTCACAACCTTGGGAACTACTGTTCAGGGCACTATCACTCAGCAAGCTCCCTGTCAATAACATCCCAAGCCACAGAAAGGTCATGCTTGTCTTCTCTCTACTCTCACAAGACCTTATTCACTCCCTAGACCTTTTGTTTACAAAATCACCATGTCAGGAAGGGGTTTAGAAGTATATGTGACTTGTAGGGGAAGACCAGTCTTAGGTAGCCCACAAGACCAGTCCATGTTCGTTATACACAATGTCCACAGACTTATGAGTAGGACAATGGCCCAGAGTCCCCACCCCCAGGTTTCCTCAAACATAAATATCTACAGGAGTGTCGAACTGGTCGCTATCACAGTCAATGGTTGTTGACTTAGTACCAGTTCTTTTGTGTTGGGGGCGACCCCAAAAGAATAACTGTCCTACACAGCAAAGTAACACAATCAAGTTCACTATAGCCAAAGCTACTGCTACTATAGCTGCATATGTTCAAGCAAACATTTCTTAAAACATATTAAATCTTTTTCACGGTGTGTTCCTCATCCAAATTCTTCGGCCTTGCGCCGGGAATCAGCTTCCGGAGTGATTCGGCAAGGCTTGTTGTCTCAGACTGTGCGTAGGACTCAGCAAAGTCTATCTTCATATCATACGTTGAGAACCCTTTTCCGGTCAGGTCCAGTATGATGCTTTTTAGTGAATCTTAGTACTAGAAGTCTATCTGCCCTCTGCACTTGATATTGTACTGGGTCAGAGTCTTTTGCCGCTTTCAGTCTGGTCCAATGGATCCAGCTCTTCCCTTCTAGGGTTTTAAGTGCTAATGGAGAGCACATTATAACAGTGTAGGGCCCTTTCCATCAGGGGGGGTCATCAGGGGGTCATCTTTCCAATGCTTGACCCACACCCTATCTCCTGGGTTAAAGGTTTGTGTTGGAGTCATTGCTGGGGGAGGAACCTGTTCTAGGACATAATTCCTTAATTTGCTCACTTGATAGTTATGCAATTGTAGTTCCTTGACTAGTTTTTGGGTCTCTATACCCCCCTTATGCCCCAAGTCGGGATATCCCTGAATAGGGGTGAAAAGTACTGGGGGTCTGCGAGTCCACGTATATTGGGTCTTTACTCTAGTTTTAGGATTAGTCCATTCAAAAGCAAACAGGTTCTTGCTCCCTTCTGCTAATGGAATAGTGAAGAAGGCATCTTTCAGATCTAGTACTGAGAACCAGGCTGCAGAGGCAGGCAATGTGCTAAGTAAAACATAGGGGTTGGAGACCAAAGTGTGTAGAGTGTCCACCTGCCTGTTAAGGGGTCTTAGATCTTGGGCTGGCCTCCATTTTCCATTAGGCTTTCTCATAGGCAAACTAGCAGTGTTCCATGGAGATCAGGTCTTTCTCAGAATGTGGAGTAATATCTTTGTGGGACATTTACTGGGTGATAATTGGGCTTGAGTTGCACCTCTACTGGAATGGCATTTTTGGCAAACCCGGGGGGTTATCTTCAGCCCATAAATTTGGTACTTTGAACTGTCTCCAATCTATCCCACAACTAGTTTCTATTGCCATCATTAATCTCCATGTCTCTGTCACTGGATGTTGTACTATTAATTTTTGTCCTCCTTCAGCGAATGAAATTGTAGCTTGCAATTTACTCAATAAATCTCATCCCAGGAAAGGTATTGGGCATTCAGGGATATACACAAATTGGTGGGTTACTGAACCTTTTTCTACTTGACATTTGAGTAGGTTTAAAATTGATTTGATACTGGCATTCCCTGACATACCTTGTATTTTTATTGACCTCTCCGAGAGGGTTCCAATCACTTTATTTAATACGGATCGACTTGCACCCGTATCTACTAACATTGAAACCATTTGTCCTCCCACCTTCAATTTTACTATGGGTTCGGGGGGTGGGGCCTCAGAACCCGGACCTCTTCAGTCTTCCCAAGCTATTTCAGCCAGTCCTATCATTTCTTCATTTTGACTGTCCTGGTGATATGGCCTTTGCCTCATTCCTCTTCCTCTTCCTCCACTATATGACAGCTGCCTACAATCGTCTCTGGGTCCTCTCAATCTTATTCCTCTTCTGGGACATTCATCCTTCCAATGGCCTTCCTGTTTACAGTTGGCACACTGGTTATGACCAATCTTAATTCCTCCTAAGGCTACTGCCAACATTTCCATTTTTCTTCTCCCGCCCATCCCGTTTCTTTTCTTCTTCTCTGTCTCTATTCCTATATACCTTCTGGGCTATTTCCACTATCTCTGATACATTCTTCCCTAGGGCTCCTTCTTTTTGCTCTGATATCAGGAGCACTCTAAGTTATAAACCTTTCAATTAGCAGAGCACAGTTTTGGGGATCTTCAATATTAATTCCTGTATTTATCTTATATAAGGCTCAGGCTCTAAGAAGCCTGTTATTAAAACACAGCTGCCTGCAATTACTGCAGGTTCTAGTCCCACCAGGTCCAAGATTGACTCAGCCTTCCATCCTTCCATCCTTCCATCCTTTAAAAGGTAGGTAAAATGAGGACCCAGATTGTTGGGGGGCAATAAGTTGACTTTCTAAATATACAAATAGAATGAGACTATTGCCTTACACACTGTAAGCCGCCCTGAGTCTTCGGAGAAGGGCGGGATATAAATGTAAAAAAAAATAAAAATGCTTCAATTAATCTGGCTAGGAAGGATGCTGGTGACTCAGTCTTTTCCTGCCATACATGTGTCACTGCATTGTAATTAACGGGCCTCACAGCCGCTTCTCTTAAGGCTTTTAGACATAACTCACGATACTGACCCAGCTCAGTCATGTGTTGATTATTTGCTGGGTTCCAATGGGGATCTGCTTCTACAGTAGCCATATCACGCTGTTGGTGGGCTCCTTGCAGATCATCAGGATATCTCCTTTTAAGGACCTTGTCCTTTGCCAATCTATATTTTTCTCTCCCTTCCAGATTTAACAATGTGGACAGAAGTTGTTGCATGTCCTGCCAGGTTGGTTTAAGGCTTTCTATGATTGTGGACATGAGATCAATTATCTCTTGTGTCTTTTCGCTTAACACTGAGTCATCAGAACTAACCGAAGACACAGAGGCTTTTCTCTTCTTGTCTTTGTTATGTTTCAGATCAACTGCCTTTGGCTGTACAGCGATCAGTTCAGTCTTAATAGCTGGAGGGACCATTGGTCTTATTTGGCTGGTATGCCTCCACCTGGTCTAGGAACGTAGGGAGGAGGTCTAACAAGGTCCTCCCTATCTTCCTGGCTCAAAACCTTTGGTACTAAGGTCTTCTTTCTCTCTGTCTGTTTAGACTTCACCAAGCAAACTCTTGCAAATTCTGCCTGGCACTTAAGCAGCCATGGGGGTCTTCCACTGATCAATATAGGGATATTGGTCCCAATGTCCATCGCCCGTCATTTTTTGCTGAACTCTCGACATGAGTTCTGGGTCCAAGGACCCGGTCATTGATCACGTTATGCCAAATGTGGGCCCTGGCCACCTTACACCAAAGGTGGGCCATTCTGAGGAATCGCCATCCTCAAGATTTACGGGGGCCACTGGGTCACCATCATCCCTAGAATAACCAGCTGGGGTGGAACTCCAAGCCACAATCCCTGGCTTAGGGTTTATCCAACATGCATTGCAGAGGTGTCCGTGGGCCACCTCTTTTGCTACTCTTTCCACCCACACAGAATCCTACCTACTTGAAGACTTAGGCATGACGACCCGTCTCCTGGAGGATCAGTCTTCCCTTCCCAATCCAAAAGTGATTGGGGTAACACTCTCTTACAGAGACTTCTACATACTTGGAGGCTTAGGCACGACCACCCGTATATATGGATATATATATCCATATATATATGGATATATATATCCATATATATATGGATGTCACCACCACACATCCACCCAGAAAGCAGACCCAAACCCACACTGATCAGGAAGCACGACCAAGGACCAGAAGCCAGACCACAGCTGCAACATTAGCCATTTCAAACCCCTCCAATCCATACATGCAGCAGACTGACACCCACTACGAAGATGTAGCACAACCACGAACACGAAGCCAAACAGCAGCAGTGCAGCTCACCAGCTCAAATCCCCCTGCAACTCAGACTAATCTGAGCACAACCAAGCCCCCACCCAAACAGGACACACCCCCAGCCAATCAGAGCACAAAAAATCCCCCATCCAATCAAATCACAGCCAAGCTCCCACCCAATCAGTTCAAACCCCCACTAGCAGTTAAAAAGGAAGAAACAGCTGCAATCACACATTGCTCCCAGAAGCACGAAGCTGAAGCCTGAAGATGACAAATGAGACTTCGTCGAAACGTCACCAAGACACTTCCAATTTTACGCGGGAGAAAACCCGAATAACCAAAGACCTACATACAAACACCCGCGAAAACCTCAGAAATATATATATATATATATATATATACATATATATACTCGCCTGCAGGCTGTCTTCTTGGTCCGCGGACTGGAGAGCCAATTCTGTTTGTCCTCAAGGATCCTTGACTGGAATGCTTCGCTGGCGGGCGTGTCCTCTATCCCTTCGATGAAGTCTCCCTGTAGGCAAGGGCTACGGAGCCGGCTTGGAGCTTTCAAACGCTGGGACAGGGGTTTACCCACCAGGGCAGTCCATCTGGAAGATCAACGGCCTCTTCCTGTCAGTCCCTTCGTGGTCGCCAGAATATGTTATGGAATTCAAAGGACTGACAAGGAATTCCGGGATCAAACAGAAAAGGTTTAATCATGCGCAGGATCAGTGGTTTTGTGCAAATATAACCCACTGAACAATGAGGTGTTCTGATGTACATATCTTTATACTTGAAACAATACAGGAAACAGGAAAACGAAAAAAAACATCTTTCTCTATATGGTTGTACAAGCATATATCAGAGCATGATTGGCTTATTGACAGCCCACTATCTCAGTTGCCCCACTAAATGTTGCTATAAGCTTATTTCATGTGTCCTTCTGCTAACTAGGGCACAGGTGTCTTACAAAGCGATCTAAGTTCAGTTTCCTGTCAAGCTGTCTGCGGTTTCGGCTATGACCTTCCTGTAGTTATAATTGTGGTTAAGCACTTTAACGTTTTTTGATTTGTCTGTATAATATGAATCTTCTAATACTAAGAGTGGAATTTGAACACAATTCATTAGGATTCTGTCCCTTTTCCCATTTTATTCCATGTTATTCCA
This sequence comes from Ahaetulla prasina, assembly GCF_028640845.1. NCBI lineage: Eukaryota > Metazoa > Chordata > Lepidosauria > Squamata > Colubridae > Ahaetulla > Ahaetulla prasina. The sequence continues at coordinate 40,371,861 of NC_080545.1, forward strand.
TCTTAATCTAGTAAATATTTATATATTACCTTTATCACTTTCTCATCTGTCCCCAATAATAATTTATCTAGAGTCCTTAGTTCTCTATTAATACCCCACGTTTTTACATCCCTTGTATAACATGATTGAATTTGTAGGTATGACCACCACTCCAATTCTACCCCTTGTTTTTTTTAATTCTAGTCTAGTTTTCAATTCCTCTTTTTCGTTTAGTATATCCTTGTATGAGACGATTTTTCCCAGATTGATGAGGTTTTGGGTGTACCAGCACTTCTAAGGTGGAGAGCCAGACCAGTATCTTCATGTAATTCTGTTGTTTAATTTTGTTCCATACCACTAATAGAGCATGTTATATAGAGTGCCTTTGGAAATATTGATGTGCCATGTGTCTTCCATACCACAGAAATGTGTGCCACCCTAACTGAATATAATGGCCCTCTAGTGTTAGTAATCTCTTATTCTGTAAAGTTATCCACTCTTTAACCCAAGTAATTGTTGCAGCTTAGTAGCACAGTTCCCAGTTGGGCAAACCAAACCCTCCTCTTTCTTTTGATTATTGCAGTAATTTCAATTTGATTCTTGATTTCTTTCCTTGCCATATAAATTTCAACATTATTTTATTCAGGTTTCCAAAATGCCTTTTTCTTCTTTTTCTGCTTGCTTTCTCCCACTATTCACTTCCCTTTTCCCTTCCCTAATTTCCCTACTAGTTACTTTGTATTATCTTTGTATGCCGTATTATAAAAATATAAAAATTGAATGTTTAAGAAGTTTCACACTAGGTACCCTCAATGGGCCCAATAAGGAATGTAGCAATAGTTAGGTTGTAAGTAATAATGTGTATGTATGTTTATTGTTGTTTCAGGTCTACCCTTTTTATGGGGTGTTGGTATGTTAAGACTGATTCAAACTTTCACCCTCCCACCCTAACCCTCTTCCCTCCCACTTCCCTCCTTCCCCCACTCCCTTCCCCCAGACTTCCCAGAACAGTGAGCACCTTCACTCACTGCTTGACAAAGAAAAGGCGGTGGTGAATTGGGATGCAAGGTTGGGGGCTTTTAAAAGGTTCTGGCAATCAGGCAACTCAGCTGGGATCATCAGAACCCTTTAAAAGCATTTTTCTACAACCTCTTCAGCCAAAGAGGTTGTAAAAAATGCTTTTAAAAGGCTCCTCTGGTGATCCCAGCTGAGTTGCCTGATCATCAGAGACTTTTAAAAGCATTTTTTACAACCTCTTCGGCCAAAGAGGTTGTAGAAAAAATGCTTTTAAAAGTAAAAAAAAAGCCTCTGATGATTGCGTGGGCTCAGCTGAGATTGTCAGAACCTTTTTTATTATTATTAAAAAAGTTTTACAAAATTTTTCCCCCATATATCCCCCCATCCCTCCCACCCTAACCCTCTTCCCTCCCACTTCCCTCCTTCCCCCACTCCCTCCCCCACAGACTTCCCAGAGCAAATACAGGGTATAATGTCAACAATCACAAACTAAAATATACTAATCATCCAAAAGCTCCCACCCCTCTCTAAGCCCTTAACTCCCCTTTTCCATAAAAAACGAAGAAAGGATTGTAGCAATACAATTTACAATCTTTCCATTCATAAACTATTTAACTTTTTAGTCTTTCAGTCCAATTTTTAAATATCAGTCTTTCTTCTCCATTCCTATATATATCTTGCATAAACAGTCCTTCAAATATGATTTTTCCACGTTGTCAACAATAAGCGGTATTCCAACTTCCAATATTACACCATCAAGAGTTATTCTTCAATATAATCCATGTTTGCTTTCTAAAATGTATTTGGCGATCAAAAGTCAATTAGGAAATATACCTTGTAGTCCATATTTGTATGTCCATCAAATAAACATCATCCTTTTAATTTGTTTAAATCTAACATTTAACTCCAGTTCATTCCCATATTCCCAACACTTTTTCTAAAGATTTTTTAAACAATCTCAACATATATAATTCCAACATTTAAATTAATAAGCATTTTCTAAATCCTTAACCAGTTACTTTTCTTAACAATAAAATTCCAATTATATCTCTCACTTTTAATTAATCAAATAACATTACTAAAATTACATCTCCAACTTATATCCAAAATAAATCAATTATTAACAATTAAACCATATATAAACAAATAACATCATTACAATCACATCTCCAACATTTAAATTATTATTTTAACTTTCTTCTTTTATTATATTCAAAAAAAATTATCCTTTCCCATAGACAGAAATACCCTTTAACTTAGAAGCTACCCGAATCTCTCCTTGTTCTTTTAATTCCCTTGTTCTCTGCAATATTTCTCCTCCCCTCCCCTTATCTTGTATTTGTATTACATCCTTATCCCATTTTTTTGCCATCTCAATATCAATCAACTTAGCTTCTAGCAACAAAGGATTTCCAGCCTGTAATACATTAATATAAAAGTCTCTTGCTTTAAGAACTGTACTAAGGCAATACTTTCTTCCTTTATAATTCACTGTTAAACTAGCTGGAACATCCCATCTAAACTGTATCTGATATTTCTTAAGTTCATCCATTAAAAAGGCAAATTCTTTTCTCTTTCTTAACATTCTAGGAGGACTTTCCTTCATCATTATTATATCTTGTCCTAGTATTTGAAATTTATTTTTATAAAATGCCTGTAAGATTTCATACCTAATTTTCTTAGTTGTAAAATAAATCACCACATCTCTTGGTAATTGCCTCTGCCTAGCCAGCCAGGAGTTAACACGATAATTTTTTTCAATATTAACTTCAAAATCTGGATTCTCTCCAGTTATCTGTGCAAAAGCCTGTGTAAATTTTTTTTTTAATTCTCCTGCTTACATTCCTTCAATCCTCTCACCCTTACGGTATACTCCATTGACCTATATTGTAATATAACCATTTCTTCATCTACCCTATCCACCTTAACTTGTATTTTCTTTATTTTGTTTTCTAAAACAAAAGGGCGGTATAAAAAATTAATTAATTAAATAAATAAATAAATAAATAAATAAATAAATAAATAAATTCAAATTAGCTTGATTCATTTGGACCTCTATTTTCCTTTCCAAATCCAAATTAACTTGATTAAGTTCTTCCATTCTTTCATTCATCTTAATAGTATAATCTGCTAAATATTTAAATGCATCCACTACACTTTCCAAATCCTTATTCTGAGTTTCCACCATATCTTTAAAATCCAGTATTTCTTTTTCCATTTCATTAAATTTTTGATCTATTACAGAAATTTGAGCCTCCCAGAGTTCCTTTAAAAAAGCCCTTAAATATTCCTTAAGATCTTCTTTTAACTTCTGTATTTGAACTAGAGAGATTTCACAGTCCTTGATAACATTTGGCTTTGTTTGCTTAAAAGCCATTTCCTGTTAAGCTATAATATGCCAAATGGCAAAGAGAAATTTAAAAAAAATGGAAAAATTCGGTAAATCTTCTCCTCTTGAACACTATAATAAAAAAATAAATCAGTTCTTGTTCATTCCATTTACTTAATCTCTTCTTATATACTTTGTGTAGCTTCAACACCAACTGCTTTAACAAGCACTTCCTTAAGTTTCGCTTTCAAAGAACAAAATGCCATTTCCTTTCTTTGTCTCCGATCTTTCCAACAAAGTATCCTCTGGTTAGGGAGTTAGAATTTCCTTACAAATAACTGCCAGTATTCCTGTTTTTGCTCCGTCTGTGTTAAAAATCCATTCACAGGTCCATATCAATTGCAGAAGTGGATGCAGCATTTTGTTCTGCCATTAAGGCAGGAGCACTCCGGATCCGGGCTTATGAAGGAGCGCTCAACCTCAAGCCTCCAGAAACTTTCCTGGGGCTTTCCGGGGGGTTCTACTTCAGCCCGAATGCTCACCTTTCCCTCTTTACCCAAGGGAAAGGTTTCCGAGCTGCCAGATAGCTGATTTGTGCTGTCTGAGCGGCTCTACGCCATCACGGAGCTAGCAGTCCAAAAAAGACCGCCATCAACGCGGCGGAGCCACCGGAAGTCCTGTCAGAACCTTTTAAAAGCATTTTTTCTACAACCTCTTTGGCTGAAGAGGATGTAGAAAAAATGTTTTTAAAAGTAAAAAGAAAAGTTGGCCATGCCCACCCAGGCATATTATCCCACCACCACCAAGCCACACCCACAGAACCAGTAGTAACAAATTTTACATTTCACCCCTAAGTTGGGGAAATGACATCCAAGCATTGTTGGTTCCCATGAGACATTGCTCTCCCCCTCAAGGACACCTAGAGTACGTATCACAGTGTGGCTGGCCAGTTCTCAGTACAAAATAAACAGAAGTGATTGGTAATGGACTGTGGGTGGCCCGTGGGGCCCATGGGGAAAGGGGAATGAAATATGGTGCTTTTGCATAGGAAGCCAGAGCAGGTTTCACTTCTTCTGCACCAATGTGGATTTTTCAATAAAGTTTATATTCTTGGTAAAATAATGTCCCAGGTACAAGGAGAGGAGAATTTACAGCTTTTTGTTTTCTTTCAGCACCCAGCCAGTGTGGATCTTATATGTTAAATGTTAAATTCAATAGCCAGATTCAACATAGGAGGAAAAGAACTTCATATGTTTAACTTTATAAAAGATGGAACAAAAACACTAAGAATCTAATCTAAATAACAACAAACCCCAGAGTGTTTTAAGCTGGAGAAGCTAAAATCATAATACAATCATATATGCATTGCTTAAGCTAAATGACCATGTCTACCTAAACTTGGAAAAAAGATTGCAAGAAAAAAACATACCTTGAAAAAACCATGAGCGCTATTCCTTTGTCCCAACCAAAATGTAGTCCCAACTGGTAAATCCATATGTGGTTTTTCCACCACTCTTTCATATATTCTGATTTTAAAAAAGAAAGTAGGAGTAAAATACTTTTTAGAAGTCCTTTTCTTTCAATTCCTACAAGTTACTGGTACAAATTGTAACTTTTAACTTACTTATTGCAGTCTACGTGCAAAATCAAATGGGATGCACTGATTGCTAAGGACAGTCTGTGCCACTTGTCATCTGCCAAAATGTAAGGAAATATTTCTGTGTGTGAACGCTGGTTTTCTGAACGATAGTGCAATCTAATTTCATTTCTATGGCCGCTGCTTTCTAGTTCCAAATACCTGCATTAGAAATGGACCAGAAAGTTATGAAGCAATTTAACATCAAATAAATAGAAAACATACTTCTTTGCATACAAACTAAAAATGAACTAAAAATTTATAAAAAGCAAATGCTGCATGGTTAGATTTTTTCTCCTAAATTATTTCAGTATGGCAAAGAATAAATCAAATTTAAAATTACATCAAAAATTAAACATATACAGGTAGTCCTCAATTTAAGACCACAATTGAGCCCAAAATTTCTGTTGTTAAATGAGACATTTGTTAAGTGAATTTTGCCCCATTTTACAATCTTTCTTGCTATTGTTGTTAAGTGAATCAGTGCAGTTGCTATGTTAGTAGCCTGGTTGTTAAGTGAATCTGACTTCCCCATTGACTTTGCTTGTCAGGATGTCGCAAAAGGTGATCACATGACCCTGGGACAAAGCAACAGTCATAAACATGAGCCAAGCATCTGAATTTTGATCACATGTTCATGGGGTTGCTGCAAAGGTCGTAACTTTAAAAAACAGTCATAAATCACACTTTTCAGTGCTGTTGTCTAAACAGCTCTTGCTGTTGTGCTAAAGAAATCTTTCTCAAATGTCTTCAGGTTTTCTTTAGTTTTCTACTTTTTCTGTAAGTAGACTTCTACAACTCTGGGGAATGATCACTCTTTCAAAACTAAAAGCCTTGTTTTATCTACTATCACAGTCCTCAATAAATGTATTAGAAATAAAACTAATTTGCTTCAATAAAATTTGATATGCATAGCATCACTGCCCATGTTAGTGTCTGTCATATCTTTCAGATTTATTTTTGGCTTGTTCTAAGTTGAGAAAATTAAACTTCTTGGAGTTGAGCTCAACTAGGTGTTATCCTAGCCAAGCACATTTTTTTTGCCTTTGCTTTATTCCAAAAGTATTTTTTCAGTGCTTAATCCTGCTTCTTTTTTCCAAGATCTCCCTTGTTATGTATGAAGTAGGTTTGATCCTATTTTTTTTATGTCAGTTTGAATATACCATGAATACATAAATGTCAAGAAATGTATATTTTTCTGCATACCTGTGATCTAAATGATGAACAGAAAAAATAACACCTGAATTTAAGAGAGTTTGTTTGAGAGATACCAACATGGTAAATTCATGTTTATTTCTCAGTTTTTGAAAAAAAAGTTCAGCTTTCTCTGGAGATACTTTTATATTTCTTGCAGTTCCTGAAATAAAGCAAACACACAAAAAATTCTAATTCATAAACAAATTAGCCACAGAACCATCTTTACATTTCATTATGTTATAAAATCGATTAGTCAAATACAAAAAAACGTTCATTATTGATAAAAACTATTCATTAAAAAAACTATTCCATTGTGTATTTCCGTGTGGAATCAAAGTATACATCCTCATCACTGAAACACTATTTTTAAAAATTATGTTTAAACATTTATAGTTTTTTTTACATATCAATATGTTGTTTTCAATTCCGAGAACAAAATTCCGAGGAAAAAAAAACATTTATTGAAACCATGTCTTTTTAGAAATTTTCATCAAGAAGGGAAAGTTAAATTTTAATTCAGTTTAGGATCTTTAAATTGCTTGTTTTTATAACAATATTGTATTAATTTTTAAATTACATTTAATTTCATTAGTATTTTGGTTTGCTAATTTCTTATTTTGTTACATAATACCAGTGTGAATAAATTATGGAGCAATTCAAATGCAATCACTTCAGTGTTTGCACTTCAGGGCCTCTGGTGGCTTCTGGTGGCTCAGCAGACTAAGTCTGTCTGTTATTAACACAGCTGCTTGCAATTACTGCAGGCTCGAGTCCCACCAGGCCCAAGGTTGACTCAGCCTTCCATCCTTTATAAGGTAGGTAAAATGAGGACCCAGATTGTTGGGGGCAATAAAGTTGACTTTGTATATAATATACAAATGGATGAAGACTGTTGCTTAACACAGTGTAAGCCGCCCTGAGTCTTCGGAGAAGGGCGGGATATAAATTCAATTTTTTTTTTAAAAAAGTGTTCATTCTTTTACCAATCATAAACTAAAATTATAAAGTATTACACATTTGTATTCTTAAAATGTACACCAAAGTCTAAAAATATAAACAGTTTGTTCAACAAAGTTGGCAAAGGACAAAGGAAAAACACTCAGGAAAACATGTATCTTACTCAAAGGCTAAAACACACTGCAGCTGTTTCCAAAATACTATGGCATTTATTCTTTACAAGAATAAAAACATTTATTCTTTAGAATTCACATCCTAAGTGTAATATTCTGAGTGATAAAAATTGGGATGTAGAAATATATATTTACCATTGCGAAGTAACTTTAAAAAGATGTTTGGATAATTCTGGTTATTACTCTGAGCATACTCCCACTGCCTATGTATTCTTTTTACGTAATATAGCTTCAAAAATATTTTAGATTATCCTTTTGTCTCTATTAAAAAATTTAAACAGCCATGATGACTCATGAGAATATCCATGGTTAAGTACAAGTAACAGCTTGTAAGTTTTTTTTAGTTCTTCAGAACTAACAGCATCTCTAAGGAAAAGTGGTAACTGTGGCATTGCAAAGGAAATTCTGTCCCTTTGTGGGTACATATGAGATTCAATTGTTGCATCATCCATCTTGCCTGTTTTGGCAATGCATGCAGACATGCACACACACACATTTATGCACACTAACACACATACACAAACACACACTATTGTCCAGAGATGTTTGGCTAATCTGATAAGGAAAATGAAAATGGAGAGGGGGGCATAGCTGATGTCACAACAACACGACCGGTATCCTGCTAGCTCCGGGATTACCACTGAAATTCTCCTCATCTGGACAGTTCATTTTGGACCTATCTGTCCAGGTGTGACAGTGACTGCTGAGGGCACCTCCTGTGGACCCCAGGAATATCGCAAAATCCCTGGTTGACCCAGGAAAAGTCCTCTTTTCAAGGGAGGAAGATCCTGCTAGGAAGCTGCTGAAGTTGGGACAGCTCCAGAATGGAAAGACTGGAAAAAAGTGTGCTGGTGTGGTGATTCTTTTATTAAAAACTTTTTTTGAAATCACCCTGAGAATTAAAGAGAGGATAAAATAGAGAAGAAAGAATTTGAGCAGCGAAATTAAGACTTTATAGGAGAATTTTTTTATCCTGTTTTTTAAAGTATTTTTGTTGGGGAGAACACCTGCATTGAGACTGGACTGGAGTGCACTAGAACTTTATCTCACACTTTTAAGGATTAAAACGTCTAAGGCTCTCTTTGGAACAATTTTATATACTTTATTTTTAATTTTTCCTTTTTTTAAAAAAAATTTCCTTACCTTATTACGGAATTAAAACCTCTTTTCGGGGATGGGAATAGGGAAGAATGAACCAACACTGCCACCTACTGGTTTAAAAAATATATTTTTTTACTTTCTCTCTGTGCTTGATTTAAAAGACTTTATAACCTTGAAAGGCTTGATACTTTGTTTTGCTTAGATAGTGGGTGAGAGCTTAAAAGAGATCTAGTAATGTTGTTTACACAAATGCTCCACCGGGTACTATCAGCCAAAAGAGCCTGAAAAGAAGGAGCATTTTCAAAGCTTATAGTGACTCTGGAAAGAGCTGTTAAATAAATATTGATGAATTGTTAAAAGAGAGATTTCTCTTCTCTCCCCCTCCCCACTTCCCCCCCCCCCCGGCACTTTTTTCTTTTTGTTTCCTTTTCTTTTCCCTGTTTTTGGACTGAAGGAATGGGAGAAGGAAAAAAAGAGAGAAGAGAGCACATTGATTGACAGTTTCTTTTTTTCTTTTTTTTCTCTTTTCTTCTCCATTTTTGGGTTTGTCTCTACATTCATGTTTTCTTATTCTATTTATGATTGATGTAGACTATTGGATTAAGATACACAAGAGTCTGAAGAACCCTTGGTAGAATTTTTGCATTCTTTTTTTTCTCTCTTTCTTTTTTCTTTTCCCCCCCTCTTTTTATTGGACCTGCCTGAGTTTTTTTTTTCTGGGATTGGTCTTTGATATCTTCTACACTACAGTGAGTTGAAAAGGTATGACATTTGGATCAGCTGCAACCTCTGCCTCTTCGCCATCAGGAAGTCAAAGATCGATACAAACAATGCTTCAACAGGAGAAAGATAAGGTTAAGGAAATTATGCTTCAAGTGATTTGGCAGGGAATTCGAAAATTGCAAACAGATGTGGAGAATATTGAATTGCAATCAGAGAAAATTGAACAAAAAACGGGAAAAAATGAGCAAAGAACACAAACAATTGAGCAAAGAACGGAAAAAACAGATGAAAAGGTTGAGAACATACATCAAATGATGATATTAGTATCATTTTGGTTCACAGTGCGAGACAGCATTTTAAAGAAGTTTAATACCTTTGGGGCATTGATACCTGAGAATACCAAAGGAGAGGCAAGAAAGAATGTTTTTGTTCTGACCTAGGCTTCACAAAATCACGAAACAGAGTCCTTGTCCAGAAAAAAACCCCTTTTTATTTGGTTAATATGAATTCCTAGCATTCACATACAGAAAAGTCCCGGCAATAAGTCTTTCAAGGGTGAATTGCAACAACAGACATTATCAGTCCTTGAATAGTTGCCAGGCCTATAGCTTCCAGGTGTAGTCAATGGAATTGCTGATTACAGAACACAAAAGACAACAAAGAAAAGCAGGAAAATCCTTCTGAAATCCTTCTTTAGGATGGTAGAGGAAATAAATTTAAAAAATGTATGGAGAGAAAGAAACCCAGTAAATAGACAAAATACTTTTTACTCTAACAGACACTTATCATGGTCCAGAAAAGATATGATATGGATGACAATGGAATTGACTCTTAATATTCAAGAAATAAACATAGAAACTAGCACATGGTCAGATCATAATCCAATAACAATGAAATGGAAAGGTCAAAGGAAAAGAACTAGATGGACTTTAAATACTACAATTCTAAAAGACAAGGAATTTGTACAGAAAATGGAGAAGGAGTTGGCCTTTTTCTTTAAGGAAAACAAAAAAAGAGGATACAACAATACAAAACTGCTGGGACACAATGAAGGCCTATGCAAGAGGCTTAATGATAGATTATACAATGAAAAGAAATGCAAAGAAAAGGCAAACGTATAAAGCACTAGAAACTAGTCACAAGAAACTTGAGGAAGATCTACAGAAATTTCCTGAAAAAAAAGATATTGAAAATGGAATTAACTAAACACAAAATGGGCTTAACTGAAAAAGAAGAACTAGCACAAAAAATAAGAGGCACGAAACAGAATTACTTTGAAAATGCTAATAAGCCAGGCAGGTGGTTAGCTTACAAACTGAAAAAGGAGAAAGAATCCTGGAAAATACTAGGACCAATGGATGATCAAGGCCAGCTCAGATTTGGGAATAATGAGAAGAAAAAAATTGTACAAGAATTTTATAGGAAACTATATGAACAAGAAAATATAGAAGAAGAAAAAGCTAAGCAGTATCTACAGAAAGCGAATCTACCACGGATTTCCAAAGATACTGAAACGATGTTGGAAGGAAATATAACAATGATGGAATTGATTGAAGCACTTAAAAAATTAAAGAAGGGGAAAGTACCAGGGCCAGATGGATTACCAGCAGAATATTACAAGACATTTCAGGAGTTGTTGGGACTCCCATTATTGGAAGTCATGAACGAAGTGATGTCAGAGAAGAAGTTACTGGAGACATGGACTGAGGCTTACATAACACTGATTCCGAAAGACGACACAGATTTGCAGCAAATTAAGAATTACAGACCTATAACTTTGTTAAATTCAGACTATAAAATCTTTGCTTTAATATTGGCAGAAAGACTTAAAAGATATTTAAATAACTTCATACATTCTGATCAAAATGGATTTCTGCCTAAGAAACACATTAAGGGCAACATAAGGGTTCTAAATACTTTATTTATTTTTTATTTATTTTATTTATTTATTTATTCGTCATAACAATATATACAAGTGTTACATAAAAGGTTATAAATATATGAACGTATATATGAGGAGAAATGAGGTACTGTCGTGTCCCACTCCTCCGCTGACGGCTGGGTCCGGGAAATCCGAATCAGGCGTGCCTCTGCAGCTCTGCCCAAAGTCCCAGCAAAGTCCTCAGAGCAGGCAGGAGACCAGTAAGTGACTTCAGCAAGATAAGTTTGACTTTTTGCCTGACTCAGAGACTGCCAGAAAGTAGCTCCTTTATATAGGCCATGGGGTGTGGCACCATGACTCAGCACCCATTAAGGCCTGCCCCTCCCTTCCCTCTGTAGCCTCCGCCTCTCCAATCTTCTGATGCGAGGGTCACACCAATCAGCTGTTGGTAATAAACCCTCCTCAGGCTCACCTGCTGTGGAGGAGGGGGAGGGGTCTAGCTGCTCCGTTTGCCTGGGCATGGAGTCAGGGCTGGGGCAGGGAGATTCTCCTTCTGCAGTTTGTGTGGGCATGGAGCCAGGACTGGGACCGGGAGGCATACATTCCTCAGTGTGCGGGAGCAGGTAAGAAGGCCCCGGCTGCTCTGAGGGCGGGCAAGACACAACAGGTACTAAAAACGTGTATATACATAGGGAAAGAAACAGTAGGACAGGAACGGTAGGCACGTTTGTGCTCTTATGCACGCCCCTTTAGAGTCCTCTTAGGAAAGTGGTGAGGTCAACCGTGGACAGTTTTTGAGTGAAACCTTTGGGGTTATGAGAAGAAACCACAGAGTCAGGTAATGCATTCCAAGTATATACAATTCTGTTACAGAAATCGTGTTTTCTGCAATCTAAACTGGAACGGTTGACATTGAGTTTGAATCTGTTTGTAGCTCTTGTGATATTGTTATTGAAACTAAAAAAGTCATTGACAGGAAGGACATTACAACGGATGATTTTATATGCTAAACCCAGATCCAGTCGAAGGCGACGAAGTTCCAAGTTTTCTAGACCCAAGATATCAAGTCTGGTGGAATAAGGTATTTTATTAGTTTCAGAGGAATGGAGAATTCTTCTCGTAAAATACCTTTGGACACGCTCAACTGTGTTGATGTCAGATATATGGTAAGGGTTCCAGACAGGAGAGCAGTAATCAAGAATTGGCCTAACAAATGTTTTATATGCTCTGGTCAGTAGCGTGGTGTTTTTTGAAAAGAAGCTACGTAAAATTAAGTTGACAACTCTTAGAGCCTTCTTAGCTATGTAGTTGCAGTGGGCTTTGGAACTTAAATCGTTAGATGTAAAAACTCCAAGGTCTTTGACAGGGTGGGTGTCATCTGCGAGGCAATGTCCATCAAGCATGTACTTTGTGATTGGGTTCTTTCTTCCAATGTGCAAGACTGAGCATTTACTGGTTGAAATTTGTAGTTGCCAAATTTTAGACCAGGCAGATAGATGATCAAGGTCCTTTTGAATTGTGGATGCATTGTCAGTGGTGTTGAAAAGTTTGACATCATCAGCAAAGAGAACACAGTTACTTGAGATATCAATACAAAGATCATTTATGTATATTATAAAGAGAGTAGGTCCAAGAACGCTGCCTTGAGGAACACCACTCTTGACAGGAACAGGATTTGAAAGAGCATTACCAATTTTAACTATTTGTTGTCTGTTTGACAAAAAAGCAGATATCCAGTGGTGTAAGGGTCCTGAAATGCCATAGGATTTTAATTTTAGGAGAAGTTTATCATGTACTACTGAGTCAAAAGCTTTGCAGAAGTCTATGTATATTGCATCTATTGATTTACCTAGATCAAGATTAGTAGTCCATAGGTTTTTACAGTAGAGAAGTTGTAGATTGCATGATAATTTTTTTCTGAAGCCAAATTGTTTATTTGAGAGAAGGTTGTGCATTTCTAAGTGTAAGGTAATGGATTGGTTGATGATGGATTCCATAACCTTGCAGGCGACGCAACATAGGGAGAATACCTTGGAATACTATGAGCCCATCCTGAAAAACAGATGGCTTTGATTTTTCTTGATGCACAGAAAGCTTTTGATAATGTGAACTGGCGGTTTATGCTGTAACAATTGGAACAGATGGGCTTTGATGGAAAGTTCACTAAGGCTATAGAAGCCATATACTATAAACAAACAGCTAAAGTAATGATAAACGGGGAATTGACAGAAACGATTCAAATAAAAAAAGGTACAAGACAAGGTTGCCCGCTGTCACCTCTACTGTTTGTCTTAATACTGGAAGTTTTAAACAGAAATATAAGAGAAGAAGAAGAAATAAGAGGCATGAAAATTCAAAAGGAGGAATACAAATTACAAGCCTTTGCGGATGACCTGGTCTTTATTATTGAAGATCCATTATAATCTATAACCAAATTGATAGATAAGATAGGAGAATATGGCAAAATGGCAGGACTGAAAATAAATAAAGAAAAAACAAAGATTTTAACAAAAAAACATGTTAATAAAACAAAAAACTGAACTGGCAGAATGCTTGGAGATGCAGATTACAAACAAGGTCAAATATCTTGGAATATATTTGACAGCAAGATGCAGTACTCTTAAAGAGAATAATTATAATAAATTAAAAGAGCAGATTGCATCTGATTTGGCAAAATGGGAGAATTTGCAATTATCATTGATTGGAAGAATTTCAACAATTAAGATTCACATATTGCTGAGGATTTTATACCCATTTCATATTATTCCAATTAAATTGGGGAAAGATTATTTTGAAGAATTGAATAAGATAATATTGAAATATGTTTGGCAGGGTAGGAAAGCGAGGATAAAACTAAAATTATTGCAAGATGTAAGGTTAAGAGGGGGTTTTGGCCTGCCAAATTGTGAGTTATATTACCAAGCTGCAAGTTTAATGTGGATAAAGGAATGGATAACCCTAGGAAATACTAGAATACTTACATTGGAAGGTCATGATTTATTGTTGGGATGGCATGCATTTTTATGGTATGGAGAAGCTAAAATACAAGGGTATTTTAGAAGACATTTTATAAGAGAGGCTTTGTTATTAAACTGGGAAAGAATTAAGAAAAATCATTATCTTAAAATTCCAGTCTGTGTATCAACGATTGAGGCATTTTTATATTCATTAATATTTAGAAAGGAACAAATTGTTAGATACAATGAATTGTTGAACGAAAAGGGTGAATTAAAAACGATCCAAGAATTAGAACTACAAGGTATAAAAATGAATTGGTTCTCATACTTGCAAACCCGACAGGACCTGGGTTTAGCTCATAGAATCATCTATTGTAATGTCCTTCCTGTTAAAAGACTACTTCAGTTTCAACTGCAATAATACAAGAGCTACCAATAGATTTAAACTTAATGTCAACCGCTCCAATTTTGATTGCCGAAAATATGACTTCTGTAACAGAATTATCTGTGCTTGGAATGCATTACCTGACTCTGTGGTCTCTTCTCATAACTCCAAAAGCTTTAACCAAAATCTATCCACTGTTGACCTCACCCCATTGCTAAGAGGACTTTAAGGGGCGTGCATAAGAGCACAAACGTGCCTACCATTCCTGTCCTATTGTTTTTTTCATATATATATATATATATATATATATATATATATATATATATATATATATATATATATATATATATATATATATATATATATATATATATATATATATATATATATATATATATATATGCTTATACTTCATTGTTTCTCCCCATATATATGTTTATATATTATATAATCTTTTTGTGTGATGCTTGTGTATATTGTTATGACAAAAATAAATAAATAAATAAAATAAAATAAAATAAAATAAAATACGCTCTATATATGACAAAGATTTCAAAACAGAAGATTTCTATAATAACCTGACTAACTTAGATAAAATTTTAACAGGTACAGATGATAATTTAATTAGAAAACTATATGGATATTTACTAGAGGTTAAACTAGAAGAAGAACAAGTTAAAGAGACTATGATTGCTTGGGGGGAAAACTTTGGGTATGGGATTTATTTATTTATTTATTTATTTATTTATTTATTTATTTATTTTTCAAATTTTTATACCGCCCTTTCTGAAGACTCAGGGCGGTGTACAGAGAACACTCTTTCCCTGGGGGCCGCCAGCCGACACTGTTTGGCTGATGGCACCCCAAGGAGGCCCTCCCTATGAAAGCGCATAGGCTGTTGGCGGCAGCAGGCGGTCCCATAAATATCCCGGTCCCATGCCATGGAGCGCTTTAAAGGTGATAACCAGGACCTTGAATCGCACCCAGAAGACCACCGGTAGCCAATGCAGCCTGCGTAGAAGAGGTGTTACATGGGAGCTACACGAAACTCCCTCAATCCCCCGTGCGGCCACATTCTGCACCAGCTGGAGCCTCCTGGTGCTCTTCAAGGGGAGCCCCATGTAGAGAGCATTGCAGTAATCCAAGCGGGAAGTAACGAGGGCATGAGTGACTGTGCACAAAGAGTCCCGATCAAGGAAAGGGCGCAACTGGCGAATGAGGCGAACCTGATAAAAAGCTCCCCTGGCGACGGCCGTCAAATGATCTTCCAGGGACAGCCATACATCCAGGAGAACGCCTAAGTTGTGCACCGATTCCCTGGGGGCCAACGATTCGCCCCCCACAGTCAGCGATGGAATCAGCTGACTGTGTCAAGACACAGGTATCCACAGCCACTCCGTCTTGGATGGGTTGAGTCGGAGTCTGTTCATCCCCATCCAGACCCGAACGGCCTCAAGGCACCAGGTCATCACATCAGCGGCTTCGTTGGGGTGGTTCGGGGTGGAAATGTACAGCTGAGTGTCATCAGCGTACAGTTGATAACTCACCCCGAAACCACGGATGATCTCCCCCAGCGGCTTCATGTAGATGTTAAACAGGAGGGGCGAGAGAATCGACCCCTGAGGCACCCCACACGTGAGTTGCCTAGCAGTCGACCTCTGCCCCCCTGTCAACACCGTCTGCGAAGAGGTAGGAGGAGAACCACCGATAAACGGTGCCCCCCACTCCCAAACCCTCCAACCGTCGCAGCAAGATACCATGGTCGATGGTATCAAAAGCCGCTGACAGATCTAACAGGACAAGAACAGAGGAACAACCCCTGTCCCGTCCCTCCAGAGATCATCGACCAATGCGACCAAAGCCGTCACCGTACTGTATCCAGGCCTGAAGCCGGACTGGCATGGGTCTAGATAGACAGTTTCCTCCAGGTACCGGGGAAGCTGACAAGCCACCACACTCTCCACAACCTTCGCCACAAAGCGAAGATTGGAGACCCGATGGTAGTTAGCCAAAACAGCCGGGTCCAGGGAAAGCTTCTTAAGGAGGGGCCTCACAACCGCCTCTTTCAAGGCAGCTGGGAAGACTCCTTCCACCAAGGAAGCACTTATAATACCCTGGAGCCAGCCTCGTGTCACCTCCTGAGTGGCCAGCACCAGCCAGGAGGGGCACGGGTCCAATAAACATGTGGTGGCATTCAACCTCCCCAGTATCCCCAGGATTGATCTAGAAATATGGCAGAAACTGTGGAGGCAAAATTATAAGATGACAATGTCTACTGCATATAAAGAGAATTTGTATAAGATGTTTTACAGGTGGCACCTACCCCCGTCAAGAATAGCTAGAATGTTCAAGAACAAATTGGAAAAATGCTGGAAATGTCAACAGATACCTGGTTCTTATTACCATATGTGGTGGACATGCACAGAAGCTAAAAGATACTGGACTAAAATACATACATTGTTGGAGAAAATGATAGAAAAGCACATAGGACTTTAAACCAGAAGTTTTTTTTATTGGGGATTATACCTGAAACCTATAATAGAGAATTGAGATATTTGATTGTGAATGTAGTAACAGCAGCTAGAATTGTATTTGCAAAGAATTGGAAAAATGAGAAATTGCCATTGCAGGATGAAATTATTAAGAAAATAACGGAATGTGCAGAAATGAGTAAACGCATGTTTGAAATTAAAGAACAGGAGGATAAGCAATATTATAAGATATGGGATTTATTCTATCAATGGTTAGAGGGGAAATTATGATAAAGAAGAATGGAGTTTTTAAGACATGAATTATTGAGTGATATAATTGTTTTAAAATGATGGAATAAACAGGGCAATAAGATAAAATATTGTTCCAGAATGACTATTAAATTAGAGAATAAAATATTATAGTTGATTTAAGGATCAATGATTGAAATATTGAATATAAATTAGATGATAAAATGTATGATTAAACAAATTAATGATAAGTAATTTGTCGCTTGCACACACAAAAATTGTAACCCACCCACTGACTGATTGTATTTGATTTGAATGGAAGATTCTTTTAAGTTTGTATGCTTTAAAAATAAAAAAACTTTTACAAGAAAAAAAGAAAAGGAAATGGAAAAGGAAAAGAAATACAAAGATTGGAGGAAAAACCAGAAACATAAGTAGTCTTTGTTCAGCAACCACTGGTTTACTGACTAGTTTATTGACCATTCAAAGTTACAGCAGTGCTGGATGAAGAGAGTCACAACTGTTCCTTATAGCTGTAGCTGTCGCACTAATCCCATAGTCACAGCACTGCAAATTGGCAACCAACGATGTTATAATACCCGGCACACATGGGATCACCATTTGTGACCCACACGACCAGCTTCTGAAAAGCAAAGTCAATGAAAAATCTACCATATAGTTGCAAATGCCAAACAAGTGGGCATGTGACTGCATGGGATTCATCTAACAATGGCAACTGGGACTGTCAGTGTGATCACATTTTCACAATGCATTACTTAGTGACTGAGTTGCTGGTTCCAATTACCATCATTAATGCTGGAAGGTTAACTGTGCTTGTTATATTTAGCCTGTACATATTTATTCATTAAGTAAATCCAGTTTAGCTCTGTGACAGATCTAGCAAGTAGGGTAAAGATTGTTATAATATTCATGACTGGGAAGATATGCAGTGGTGGGATTCTGCCGATTCTAGGCAGTTCGGCTGAACTGTTCGTTAAATTGCTGGTCGCCCCGCCCCTTGCCCCTCCCCTCCCCACCATTACTTACCGCTGTCTCTCGGTGGCCGCATGGTGCTTGGATTGGGTGGGCAGCTAAGCGTGTGTCAATCGCCTTGGCCTGCTGCCCACCCAGCAGGACTGTCCTGCGGCCGCCTCCCACCCACGCAGCACCAGCCTACCCTACCCCATCTGGAGAAAGAGTGATGGAGAAAAAGAGGGGGGAAGAAAATGATGAAGGAGAGAAAGAGAGATGAAGGAGAGAAGGGGGAGAAAGATGAAGAAGAGAAAGGGGGAGAAAGATGGAGAGAAAGAGAAGGAGGGAGAAAGAGAGATTAAGGAGAGAAAGTTTGAGAGAAAGAGGGAGGGAGAAAGATTAAGGAGAGAAAGGGGGGAGAAAGATGGAGAGAAAGAGAGGGAGGGAGAAAGAGAGATTAAGGAGAGAAAGATTGAGAGAAGGGGGGAGAAAGATGAAGGAGAGAAAGAGAGGGAGGGAGAAAGAGATTAAGGAGAGAAAGAGAAAAAGGGGGAGAAAGAGGTGGAGAGAAAGAGGGAGGGAGAATGGATTTGTTCTGGTAATTGGTTTAATAAGCATGGCACTGAAAAAGTGACTTATGACCATTTTTTCACACTTAAGAACATTGCAGCAAACAGTCATTAGGGCAAAGAAGCTATGTCACATGACCACCTGGACATGCCCACCCGATCACATGAAGCACCGCAGTTGTGACATGAGTGACATGGTTATTAAAAATGCTGCAACAGGCATAAATGATGAACAGTCATAAGTGTGAGGACTGGTCAAAAGTGCGAGAACCTGTCAGAAATCACTTTTTTCAGTCCTCTGGGTAGTCCCTATGTGCATATGTGCATAGGGACTACCCAGACGGCTGAAAAAAGTGATTTCTGACAGGTTCTCGCACTTTTTACCAGTCCTCACACTTATGACCGGTCATCATTTATGCCTGTTGCAGCATTTTGTGCATAGGGACTACTCAGAGGGCTGAAAAAGTTTTTTTTTAAATTTGCATTTATATCCCGCCCTTCTCCGAAGACTCAGGGCGGCTTACATTATGTTAAGCAATAGTCTTCATCCATTTGTATATTATATACAAAGTCAACTTATTGCCTCCCAACAATCTGGATCCTCATTTTACCTACCTTATAAAGAATGGAAGGCTGAGTCAACCTTGGGCCTGGTGGGACTTGAACCTACAAGTAATTGCAAGCAGTTGTGCTAATAACAGACTGTCTTAGCAGTCTGAGCCACCAGAGGCTGTCCTCACACTTTTGACCGGTCCTCACACCTACAACTGTCCTCACATTTTACATTTTGTGCCCTATCTTGTAACCGTGGTGAAGAGAAGCAGTTGTGAAATGAGTGACATGGTTGTTAAAAATGCTGCAATGGGCATAAATGTGAGGATGGTCATAAGTGCGAGGACCGGTCAGAAATGACTTTTTTTAGCTCTCTGAGTAGTTTCTATGCCCATAGCCATGGCCACCTGGTCACATGAGCCCCTAGGCTCGCCCACCCAGTCACATGAGCAGCTAGCCATGCCCACCCAGTCACATGCCCACCAAGCCACACCCCAAAATAAGCTACGCCCACAGAACCGGTTGTTAAAAAATTTGAATCCCACCACTGAAGATATGGTAACAAGGTCAGTCAATGAATAGGCATAGCAACCAAGTCAGCTAATTAGGAGCTGAGACAGACTGAAGTCAGGGTGTGTCTTACTCTGCAGCTTCTGATTCTGTGCAGAGAAATGAAACTGAAACCCAGCAGTGTGTGTGAACTTGTCTGCTGATCTGAGCTGAAATGAAACTGTGAATTTGCTATATTGATATTGTAAATACTTTATGTATTTTTATGAATATATGTATTATTATGAATATAAAGAAGTTAATGAATCCAGTTGAATCACTTATCTGTGTGTGCTTCTGGATTTGATTTTTACAAGAAACTCTGACAGGTTATGGTCCCAGAGCACACAGAAGACTGAACTGTAATTAAACTGAAGAGACTGTCTGTGTGAGAAACAAGGCAGAGAAAACGTTTTTGCAGAATAGCTGCTGTTGAAGTTAAGGAGAGCTCTGTGCCTTGTTTGGGACAGAAGAACTATATTATTTGGGCTGCAAAGATGGAATGTTTCTAGAAGGCTAATGAGCTGTGGGATATGGTTATTAATCCACCACAGGTGCCATTTACAGGTGCAGAGCAGAGGCAGCAGGATAAAGCAATAGCTTATATCATCTTGAGTTTGGAGGATGATCAGTTTATCAATGTAGCTGATTTAAGACTGCAAAGGAGATCTGGCTGAAATTAAGAAATGTGCATGTGAGTATGTCAGCATGCAATATTGTACAATTATCCAGAAAATTACACAGAGCCCATTTGCAATCAGGAGGATCTGTGGAACAGCATGAAAACTTTGTAAAGTTAGAACTGCATGGAATGAATATTCCTGAATCTCAGAAAGTGCTGTTGGTTTAAACAGTCTGGATGAAACATGGGACATTGTTTCTGCAGTATTTGAATGTAAACCAGAACAGGAGTTGCATTTGGAAAACCTTAAAGTTTGTTTGATTGCTGAGGAGAACAAGTGCCATTTTAGAAAAAGCCATGGGGAGAAATTCCTGAGGTAGGGCCCAAGGAGCAGAGTGAGAAGTGAAATATTCCACAGACCAGCTATCTGCAGAGATCCTAGCAACAGACAAGATGTCTCCAAAGAGATAAGTAGCAGCAAAAGATATCAGATTACAGCCCAGCAACAACAGATGTGCTTCATTTGTGGTGAAACAACACATTTAAAAAAAGACTGTTTGCAAGGAAGAAATTATTTGCAAAGAAGGAACTATTTGTAAGGAAAATTGCAAGATGGACAAATTGCTGTTGCAAAAGTTAGCTGTTGCAATAGCAGAGACAAATGGTTGATTGACAGTTGGGCAAGTCAAAACAATTGCTAATAATTCTAAATTGTTTTACAGAATGGATTCAGCTGCTGGAAATGTAGTAGCCTTGGCAAATGGCCAGAAGGCTAATGTCATTGGAAGAGGCAGTGTGCAAATTCCATATTTGAAAACAAGGTTAATTATGTGTGCCTGAAATGGACCATTATTTGCTGAGTGTCCCTAGTTTAGACAAGCAGGGATTTGAGACCACATTTGCAAATGGGAGGTGTCTCATAAAGAGAAATGGGGATGTATATGCACAGGGCATAAAAAAGGCTAATCTTTATGTGTTGCAGGGACAAAAGGTTCAATGTGCACTAACATTTGGAAGTGTGCCACAATATGATTCCTGTGTTCATCTCTTGCACAGGAAGCTTGGCCATGCCAGCTTCAGAGTTTTGCAAAAAATGCAAGAATTTGCAGAAGGGTTAAATTTAAAGGGATGTAAGGCACACTTGGACTGTGCAGTATGCAAATCATCAAATATTCCCAGTAAGCAAGAGTAGCACAAGGCAGTCAACAAGAGCTCTAGAGCTAGTACATGCAGATTTGGTGGGGCCAATGCAAGCCAGTTTGGGAGGAGCAAAGTATGTGCTGATCATTGTAGATGACTACAGCAGATTTGGGTTCTGCTATTTACTAAAGAGTAAAACAGAAGTGCTACAGAAATTTAAGCAATGGGTAAGCTTTGTAGAAAGGAGATATAAACAATAGGTATCTCCTCTGCAAACTGACAGAGGTTCAGAATTCATGTCAATAAGTTTTCAACAATGGTTGTGATAGAAACACAGATGCACAAATCTGTGCACAGCAGCTGAGAATGGTGTTGTTGACAGGCGAAATGGAGCCTTACAAACCATGAAAGACTCACTGCTGGAGGATTCTGGTCTGAGCAGGTCATATTGGGGTGAAGCCATGTTGACTGCTAACTATTTAATCAATAGGCTGTGGAGTTCCTCAATTAATGATACTCCATATGCAGTTTGTAATACTCGCTGTAGTACAATCTCTGCACAAGAACTGGAGGTCGTCCATGACTTTGTGTACCTCGGTTCAACTATCTGACACTCTCTCTTTAGATACTGAGCTGAATAAACGTATTGGTAAAGCGGCCACCACATTTTCCAGACTTACAAAGAGAGTATGGCTTAATAAGAAGCTGACAGAACATACAAAGATCCAGGTCTATAGAGCCTGCGTCCTGAGTACACTCTTGTACTGCAGTGAGTCATGGACCCTTTACACACGGCAGGAGAAAAAGTTGAACACCTTTCATATGCACTGTCTCCAACATATTTTTGGCATCACCTGGCAGGACAAAGTTCCAAATAGCGCAGTCTTGAAACGTGCTGGAATTTCTAGCATGTATACACTACTGAAACAGTGATGTCTATGCTGGCTGGGGCATGTCGTGAGAATGGCTGGTTGGATTCTGAAAGATCTCCTGTATTAGTGCAGGGAAAGCGCCTCAGAGGGAGACCACAGCTGCGATATAAGGATATCTGCAAGAGGGATCTAAAGGCCCTAGGAATGGACATTAACAACTGGGAAACCCTGACCTCTGATCGTTCAGCCTGGAGGCTAAAGACGCAGCATGGCCTTCTCCAATTCAAAGAGATATTTGTTCAGCAGGCTGAGGCAAACTGGCAGTCCCAGAACCAGCAAAATTTGGAGGCTGGGCAGGGGACAGAATGCCCTCAGTGTGGAAGTGATTGCCATTCTCGAATTGGCCTTTTTAGTCACACTAGATGCTGTTTTAGGATCTCTTTCCAGAGCATGATACCATAGTCTTTTGAGACTGAACGATGCCAATGCCAATGCATGCATGCAATATGCCGTGTTATATGGGAGAAAGCCATCTCTGGCACATTTAAGAGTTTTTGGAAGCAATGTGTGGGTGCAGTCAGAAGAAAGGGACAACCAAAGGCTAGAAAACTTAGGTTTATGGGCAATGAGCCAGGTTCAAAAAGCTATCGTTTTAGCTATGGAAGCCAAAGAATAGTGATTTCCCCATCTGCAAGTTTTGCAGAGCAAAATTGGAACAGAATTGATGAAAATTTTGGAATGATTCACTTAATGATGGTGATCCACTTAGTGATGGCAAGTCACTTAGTGATGGTAACTCACTTAGTATCAGCATTCAGGGAGGAGAAGCTGAAAACTATATGAAGAAAGAGAGGGTTGAAACACAGGAGGAGTCAATGCCACACAGGTCAGAGCGATGGATCAAGAAGATTCCACCTGACAGTTATTCTGCTAGTAAAGTTGAAGTGTGTAATGTGTAGTACGAGCTAAGAAACTATAAGGAAGTGTTATTACCTAAAATTGAACAAGTAAAATGGAACAAAGCCATGGACAAGGAAATAAAATCCAGGAAATAAAGTGTTCACATCTATGGTTTTGCCACAGGGTAGCAAAGCTGTAGGATGTAAATGGGTATACAAGAAGAAAGTACTGGCCAATAATGAGGTCCAGTATAAAGCAAAGTTAGTGGCACAAGGTTTTTCACAGATAAAAAATGTGCACTATGATGAGGTATTTGCACCAACTGTAAAGAGTGAAAGCATCAGGCTGTCACTAGCGTTGGCAGCAGCACACGGCCATAAAATTTGGCATTTTGACATAACCTCTGCGTTCCTCAATGCAGAATTAGAGGAAAAAATGTACATGGTTCAAGCACCAGAGTATGAAAGTAAAAAGCCTAACATGTATAAATTGAACAAGGCCACTTATGGACTGAAGCAGTCAGCCACGAATTGGAATATCTGTCTAGATAAGGCATTGAAGGATCTTGGGTTAAAGAGTTGCAAGGCTGATGGTTGAATATACACTGGAAAGTTAAAAGGTGGTGATTGTCAACTATTAGCATTTGTGGATGATCTTTGTTTCATTGCAAAGGATGTATCACAGGTAAAAGAATTTGCTAATAAGTTGGAGAAATTTGTACTAAAGAATTTGGGAGAAATACAAAATTATCTCGGTGTAGAGATATAAAAAACTGAGAAAGGTGGTTATGTTCTCAGTCAAAAAAGAAAAATTGAACAGTTGTTGGAGAGATATAACATGAAAGATTGTAATACCGCTCCAACACCTATGAGCACAGATTTTCATAACAGTTTGGGTGAGGACGAAAATGAAGCCTGTGATCAAGAGATATATCAGTTAGCAATAGGAAGTCTGTTATATCTGTCACAGTGGTCCAGACCAGACATAGCTTGTGCAGTAAGCATTCTGAGTCACTTTACTGCTGCGCCAATGCAATTACATTGGATGGGTGTAAAAAGGATTCTCAGGTATTTGAAGGGAACTTTGAATTTGGGTCTTCAAATACAGATCTCCAAAGAATTAAAATTGAAATGCTATGTTGATAGTGATTATGCAAATGATGTAAAAAACCAGAAAAACCTTGGGCCGTGGGTGGCTCAGGCTGTAAGATAGCCTGTTATTAAACACAGCTGCTTGCAATTACTGCAGGCTCGAGTCCCACCAGGCCCAAGGTTGACTCAGCCTTCCATCCTTTATAAGGTAGGTAAAATGAGGACCCAGATTGTTGGGAGGGCAATGTTGACTTTGTATATAAATATACAAATAGGATGAGACTATTGTCTTACACAATGTAAGCCGCCCTGAGTCTTCGGAGAAGGGCGGGATATAAATGTAAATAAATTTTTAAAAAAAGAAAAAAGAAAGTCTAATTCTGGGATTGTAGTATTGTTTGGAGGGGCTTTAATTGGTTGGAAGTCCAGGAAGCAAATAACGGTCATCATTTCAACTGCGGAGGCAGAATTTATTGCTTTGCTTGAACTCTGTTCAGAGGTAACCTGGTATGTACAACTGTTACAGGATTTAAATGTAAAGGTAAATGAAGCTGTAATAGTGTATGAAGATAATGCTGCCTGCATTAAAATGGCAACAGGTGACAGAATAAAGAATAGAAGCAAGCATGTGAACATTAAATATTGTAATGTCAGGGAAGCCATCAAATGTAAATTGATTAGTTTGCTTCACTGTTCTTCAGAGGACAATTTGGCAGACATAATGACCAAGCCATTGGGTGGAGTGCACCCTGGGAAGAATATTAAATTATTCAATTTATGTCTATTCCAGTCATGAAGGGAGGAGTGTTAGAATATTCATGACTGGGAAGACATAGTAACAAGGTCAGTCAATGAATAGGCATAGCAACTAAGTCAGCCAATTAGGAGCTGAGACAAACTGGAGCCAGGGCATGTCTTAGTCTGCAGCTTCTGATTCTGTGCAGAGAAATGAAACTGAAACCCAGCAGTGTGTGTGAACTTGTCTGCTGATCTGAACTGAAATGAAACTGTGAATGAATCTGCTATATTGGTATTGTAAATACTTTATGTGTTGTTATGAATATAAAGAAATTAATGAATCCAGCTGAATCAGTTATCTGTGTGTGCTTCTGGATTTGATTTTTGCAAGAAACTGTGACAAAGACTGCAGATTCACTATTTATTGATTCAATATATAAACTATTATGGCTCACTGTAGTGTAAAAACATAACATTACAGCAAGACCAGTAGACAAACAATTGGTTTAACATAACATAACATAACATAACATCAGAGTTGGAAGGGACCTTGGAGGCCTTCTAGTCCAACCCCCTGCCCAGGCAGGAAACCCTACACCATCTCAGTCAGATGGTTATCCAACATTTTCTTAAAAATTTCCAGTGTTGGAGCATTCACAACTTCTGAAGGCAAGTCGTTCCACTTATTAATTGTTCTAACTGTCAGGAAATTTCTCCTTAGTTCTAAGTTGCTTCTTTCTTTGATCAGTTTCCACCCATTGCTTCTTGTTCTACCCTCAGGTGCTTTGGAGAACAGCCCGACTCCCTCTTCTTTGTGGCAGCCCCTGAGATATTGGAACACAGCTATCATGTCTCCCCTAGTCCTTCTTTTTGTTAAACTAGACATGCCCAGTTCCTGCAACCGTTCTTCATATGTTTTATCCTCCAGTCCCTAATCATCTTTGTTGCTCTTCTCTGCACTCTTTCTAGAGTCTCAACATCTTTTTACATCGTGGCGACCAAAACTGGATGCAATATTCCAAGTGTGGCCTTACCAAGGCATTATAAAGTGGTACTAGCACTTCACGTGATCTTGATTCTATCCTCTGTTTATGCAGCCCAGAACTGTGTTGGCTTTTTAACAGCTGCTGCACACTGCTGGCTCATATCTAGATGGTTATCCACTAGGACTCCAAGATCCCTCTCACAGGTACTACTATTGAGCAAGGTACCACATATACGGTACTGGTGCATTTTGTTTTTGGCCTAAATGTAGAACCTTACTTTTTTCACTGTTGAATTTCATTTTGTTAGATAGCGCCCAATGTTCAAGTCTGTCAAGATCTTTCTGTAACTTGAGCCTATCTTCTGGAGTGTTGGCTATTCCTGCCAGCTTGGTGTCATCTGCAAATTTGATGAGTTCCCCATCTATCCCCTCGTCCAAGTCATTGATGAAGATGTTGAAGAGTACTGGGCCTAAAACAGAGCCTTGGGGTACTCCACTGCATACTTCCCTCCATGTGGATGTAGTTCCGTTGAGGACTACACGTTGAGTGCGGTTGGTCAGCCAGTTACGAATCCATCTGATGGTGGTGCTGTCTAACCCACATTTTTCTACTTTATCTAGTAGTAGGTTATGGTCTACTTTATCAAATGCTTTACTGAAGTCCAAGTAAATTATATCAACAGCATTCCTCTGGTCTACTAATTTTGTCATTTTGTCAAAGAATGCGATAAGATTAGTCTGGCATGATCTGTTTTTGACAAACCCATGTTGGCTTTTGGTTATTACTTTGTTTGCTTCTAGGTGTTCGGTGATTCGTTGCTTGATTATCTTTTCCAGAATCTTCCCCGGTATTGAGGTCAGACTGATAGGTCTGTAGTTTCCTGGATCTGTTTTTTTTCCTTTTTTGAAGATGGGAACTACATCAGCTCTTTTCCAGTCCTCTGGCAGCTCCCCTGTGCTCCAGGATCTTTGAAAGATATAGTTCAGTGGTTCTGAGATCACGCCTGCCAGTTCCTTCAGAACCTTGGGGTGTAATCCATCCGGTCCTGGTGATTTGAACTCGTCTAGGGTAGACAGGTGTTCACTTACCATTTTCTTCCCTATTTTAACTTGTGTTTCTAATCTGTTTTTTGTAGTGCTGTTTTTGATAGGTTGGATTGTTTTTCCTTTTTTGAAGATGGGAACTACATCAGCTCTTTTCCAGTCCTCTGGCAGCTCCCCTGTGCTCCAGGATCTTTGAAAGATATAGTTCAGTGGTTCTGAGATCACATCTGCCAGTTCCTTCAGAACCTTGGGGTGTAATCCATCCGGTCCTGGTGATTTGAACTCGTCTAGGGTAGACAGGTGTTCACTTACCATTTTCTTCCCTATTTTAACTTGTGTTTCTAATCTGTTTTTTGTAGTGCTGTTTTTGATAGGTTGGATTGACTTTTCCTTTTGTGTAAAGACAGATGCAAAAAATGAGTTAAGTAGATCTGCTTTCTCCCTGTTGTTTGTCACCTTCTTGCCACTTTCTCCCAGCAATGGGTCAATTGTTTCCTTGACTTTTTTCTTGTTTTTAACATGTTGGAAGAAGCTTTTTTTGTTATTTTTTTACTTTTGTCGCTAGCCTTTGTTCATTGTGAGCCTTAGCTTTCCTCACTTCATCTTTACAGGCTCGGGCTATTTGCTGATATTCTGCCTTAGTTATTTGTCCCTCTTTCCACTTTTTATATTTGTCCTTTTTGTCTTTCAATTTGTCAGATAGTTCTTTATGCATCCATGCTGGTTTCTTTTGAGATCTATTATTTTTCTTCTTCATTGGTATTGTGCTAGACTGCACTTTTATAATCTCACTTTTCAAAATTTCCCAAGCTTCTTGAGTTGTTTTCCCCCTGAGGATTCTCATCCATTGAATCCTTCTCAAGCTCTCTCTAAGTTTATTGAAATTAGCTCTCTTAAAGTCCAAGACTCTAGTTTGACTTTGTTCTACTACTTGTATTTGCTTAATGTCGAATTCCAATTCCGTGGTCACTTGCCCCCAAGGTTCCTGTAGCTTCAACACCTTCTATCATTTCATCTCTGTTAGTGAGAATTAAGTCCAATATGGCTGATCCTCTTGTCGCCTTCTCTATTTTTTGGGAAACAAAGTTGTCTGCTAGGTTTGTTAGGAACCTGTTGGATCTTCCACTTGGTGCAGAGTTTGTTTCCCAGTTGATGTCAGGGTAGTTAAAATCCCCCATTACTACTGTGATGTGCTTCCTACATACCTTAGTTAGCTGACTAGCAAAAAGTTCATCTACTTCCTCTGTTTGGTTGGGTGGCCTATAGTATAGACCTATGGCAATATCGTTTTCACCCTTTTATATTGACCCAAATACATTCAAGATGATTTTCATCATTGTTGTGCTCTATTTCTGTAGAGATGTAGTTATTTCTTATATATAGTGCAACTCCACCTCCTCTTTTATTTGGTCTATTTCTTTTAAATAATTTATGTCCCTCTAGCTGTATGTTCCATTTGTCAGTTTCATCCCACCAAGTTTCCGTAATAGCAACAATATCATATCTATCCTCATTTACTTGGATTTCTAATTCACCCTGTTTATTCCTCATACTCTGTGCATTGGTGTATAGACATTTGAGTCCATTTGGATTGATCTTGTGTTTACTGTCTACTTAACCTGTGTTGACTGCCCCTACTTTCTTGCCACCTATTGGTTTAGTGCACATGGTATGGCACTCACTGTTAAGTGCTTGGTTTTGCTTGATAGCATGGTTGATAGTCTTACCCATACAGACATCTATGTTACATGCACTGATAACCCTTTTAGTTTTCAATTGCTGGGGACAGAAATTTTCTATATCAGTTAATTCTCTGTCCCCACTGTTCAGTTTAAATGTTTATCCAGAAAATCTGTGAATGTATTGCTAAGTAACTCAGTCCCTTTCTTTGATGGATGCAATCCATCTCTTTGTACAATTTTTCATTGGACCAGTTGCAGACATCATGACTAATAAAACCAAAGCCTTCCTTTTACACCACTCCTTTAGCCACACATTAAACTCCACTACACGCTGGCCTTTACCTTTTTGTTCCTTATGTACTGGTAAAACCTCTGAAAAGTTAAGCCTACAACCTATGCTATTAAGTTCATACCCTAAGCTCTGGAAATCATTCTGCACAGAAAGCACATCCTTTTGGGACAGATCATTTGTGCCAAGATGTATAATAGCATCAACATCAGAATCCTTACTGGCATTCTTGACTATCTTAAGAATACGCCTCTTGTCTCTGCTGGCAGTAGCACCAGGTAGACACCTGACGTCTTTCAAAACCTCCATATCCTTTCCTAAATTTACATCCCTTACAATTGAATCACCAATCAGAAGGTGGCTTCTCTTTTTGGATACCTTGCTCTTCTTGTGTGACCGATCTGTAATACTTGATACACACTTTTCCAAAGTAGGTTCACACTTTTCCAAAGTAAGTTCTTCATTTTGAACCATAATCCCTTGATTGTTTGAGTTATCAGTATCACAACTACCTTGATCTGTCACTTTAGTGTTCCTATTTAGGTCAGCAAGGGCACTATATCTGTTATACTGGGACACTGTAAAAGCTTTGTGTTTATGGTTCACAGCTCTCACCCTGCCAGATCCCACGGTTGTCCATACTGCCCTTTTCCTGCAGGATCTTTGTGGTAGAGGGGGCTGATGGCTCAGCAGCTGGAATGGCTGAATTGGGTACCTAATTTCTGCTTGGAGAGCATAGATTTTCTTCTCTTTTCTGCATGGTAAGATTTGTAGCATAAGGACCTTTTGGGGGCTTCCGGGTGGCGCTGTTTGTGTTGGAGATGGTCTTTCAGACTGCCAGCCTTGGGATCTTGTAAGAATTGCTAAGACAGTGTCGATCAGCTGTCAAGCGATTCGGAAAACCTTCCCTTCGGGAGAAGAAGGGAAGGTGAGTTAAGGGGCACAGGTAGAGCGCCCCAAGAATCCCTGGAATGACTCCAGAGGTTCAGAGGGGAGGGCTCCCTAGGAAGCCCCAGGAAAACTCCGGATCCAAGGCTTTTCTGCAGGCTAGCAGAACAAATCACAACGTCCACTCCTGGGACCAATATTGGATTATAAATTGAATCATTACCAGCGGAGCAGAAGCAGGAGGACGAGCGGTGGCAAGTAACAAAAGCTTACCTTCCCGATACCTTGTTTTCTTATGCTAAAGACAAGAACAGAACGCAGCCATTGAAGTAATAGGCTGAAAGCGAAAGTGAGAAAACTCTTATTGTTTCAATGCTGAGTCACTAGAGACTGTTGGGGTGCTTTTTGAAAGGAAAAAGGAGAGACTTTGAAAGCGGTGGAAGATTGAAGAAGTTTTAAAGACTTTTATTGACTTTGATTAAAATATAAGTTTAGAATGGCAGCTAAACAACTTAAAGCAAGTTCTACTAAAAGAGCTGGGGCATCCCCAGCTCATACATCTGAAACTGAAGTATTAAATTTAGAGACATTACAAGATAATTTGAAGGACTTTGTCAAAGAGTCTCTAGGCTTACAAGCCTCCCTTATTGAGGAGAAATTTAAAGAGATCGTGGGGGAAATTTCTGAAATTAAAGAGGAAGTTTCAGAAATTAAGGAAGGAAATAAGGAAATAAGAGAAGGAATTAATATAGAAATCCAAAGTTTGGTATCAAATATGATACAGTTAGAGGAAAGTGTAGAAGAAATTAAGCAAGTTAATTTAAAGCTGGAAAGTAAAATCGAGGAAATTCAAAATAAGATGGAGAAGACAGATGATGAGGTTGTTTTGATACAATACAGGGTGATGGAATTTGCTTTAAGAATAAGGGGGGGGTGTTAGAGAGAATAAACAAGAAGATTTAAAGCAGATATTTTCAGAGGCTTTTGCAGAGATTTTGGGGGAGCAACCAGAAGATTTTGTTCTTTAAATTAATAAAATTTACCGGGTTAATTCATGGATTGCGAGACAAAAACAACTGCCAAGAGATGTGGTTCTATATTTTACTACCACGCGAGTTAGAAACCAAATTTTACAGGCATCTTATAAAGGAAAAATACAAGTAGCTGGTCAAGAAATTTTAATACTGAAGGAAATTCCTCCTAAAATGTTGAGAAGCAGAAAGGATTTTGCCTTTCTGGTAGATGAACTGAGAAAAAGACAGCTGGAATATAGATGGAATATTCCAGCTGGTATAATAGTTTTTCAAGCAGGAAAAGTACATCATCTCAATACAGTTTTGAAAGCGAGAGACTATTATGTTAATGTCCTAAAAGCTGGAAACCCGCCATCACCAGAAAGACGAAGCAGAAGGGATTCTGATGAGATAAAGAAGGGGAAAGAGAAGGCACGTGATGACTCTGTGGTGATAGTTATGGGGGTGGATTTGCTGCAAGTTACAGAAAGCCCGAAAGATCAAAGGCAGACTAGAGCTGCTACCAAGCGGATGCAACAAGAAGCAAAAGTTCAACAAACTTCAAAGGCAGTACAAGATACCAAAACAGAAGTAGTGGGAGGAGTTAGGCCGAAGATCCGGGAGGATTGGCAGCTGATGCTTCAAAAGCTTCCGTTTGCCAAAAATAGCAAATAGATTTCTATCTTGGAATGTTAATGGTTTAAATTCACCATGCAAGAGACAGAAGGTATTTCATTATTTGAAACAGTTTAAGTATAATGTAATATGTTTACAGGAAACCCATATTAGAAGTTCGGACCAAAAGTACTTGATAAATTCTAGGCTTGGTACACATTTTGTTGCAGCAGCTCCAGAGAAAAAAAATGAATGAATGAATGAATGAATGAATGAATGAATGAATGAATATTTTAATTTGTATACCGCCCTTCTCCCGAAGGACTCAGGGCGGTGAACAGGCAGATAAAATACAGATACACACAATAGTTAAAAACATCCCTTAAAAAACTAATTTAAATTTGCCCAAATGTTAAAATAACATACTCCCGCATAAAATTATAAAACTTTAAAAACCCATAAATTCAATTAAAATTTAGAGATAAAAATCAGGCCAGTCCAGCCATACGAAATAAATAAGTTTTAAGTTCACGGAGAAAGGTCCTAAGGTCAGGTAATTGTCGAAGTCCGAGGGGAAGTTCGTTCCACAGGGTCGGAGCCCCCACAGAGAAGGCCCTCCCCCTGGGGGCCGCCAGTCGACACTGTTTGGCTGACAGCACCCTGAGGTGTCCCTCTCTGTGGGAACGTACCGGAAGATGGGAGATAGAGGCCGGCAGTAGACGGTCCCGTAGATAGCCCGGTCCTAAGCCATGGAGCGCTTTAAAGGTGGTAACCAATACCTTGAAGCGCACCCGGAAAACAACAGGTAGCCAGTGCAGTCTGCGCAGGATAGGTGTTATGTGGGAGCTCCGAACCGCTCCCTCAATAACCCGCGCAGCCGCGTTCTCCGGGTGCTCTTCAAGGGGAGCCCCATGTAGAGAGCATTGCAGTAGTCCAGACGAGAGGTAACGAGAGCATGAGTGACTGTGCATAAGGCATCCCGGTCCAGGAAGGGACGCAACTGACGGATCAGGCGAACCTGATAAAAAGCTCTCCTGGAGATGGTTGCCAAATGGTCTTCAAAGGACAACCGACCATCCAGGAGCACGCCCAAGTTGCGTACCTTCTCCATCGGGGCCAATGACTCACCCCCGACAGACAGCCGCATCTGCAGCTGACTGTACCGAGGTGCCGGCATCCACAGCCACTCCGTCTTGGAGGGATTAAGTTTGAGCCTGTTCCTCCCCATCCAGACCCGTACGGCTTCCAAACACCGGGACAGCACTTCGACGGCTTCACTGGGGTGGCCCGGAGTGGAAAAGTACAGCTGAATATCATCAGCGTACAGTTGATATCTCACCCCGAAGCCACTGATGATCTCACCCAGCAGCTTCATGTAGATGTTGAACAGGAGGGGTGAGAGAATTGACCCCTGCGGCACCCCACACATGAGGCACCTTGGAGTCGATCTCTGCCCCCCTGTCAACATCGTCTGCGTCCGGTCAGAGAGGTAGGAGGAGAACCACCGATAAACGGTGCCTCCCACTCCCAACCCTCAGCCTCACGCTGATGGTACTCAGCTGTACTTTTCCACCCCGGACCACCCCAACGAAGCGGTCGAAGTGCTGTCCCGGTGCCTGGAAGCTGTACGGGTCTGGATGGGGAGAAACAGACTCAGGCTCAATCCCTCCAAGATGGAGTGGCTGTGGATGCCGGCACCCCGGTACAGTCAGCTGCATCCGCAGCTGACTGTTGAAGCAGTTAGTGGCCCCAAAGGAGATGGTTCGCAACTTGGGCGTCCTCCTGGATGGACGGCTGTCCTTTGATGAACATCTGGCGGCCGTCTTCAGGAGGGCCTTTTACCAAGTCCGCTTGGTCCGCCAGTTGCGTCCCTTCTTTGACCGGGATGCCTTATGCACAGTCACTCACGCTCTGGTTACGTCTCGGTAGGATTACTGCAATGCTCTCTACATGGGGCTGCCTTTGAGGTACACCCGGAGGCTGCAGTTAGTCCAGAATACGGCTGCGCGAGTAGTAATGGGAGCCGCTCGTGGCTCCCACGTAACATCACTGCTCCGTAGTCTGCACTGGCTTCCTGTGGTCTTTCAGGTGCGCTTCAAGATTTTGGTTACCACCTTTAAAGCGCTCCATGGCTTAGGACCCGGGTACTTACGAGACCGCCTGCTGTTACCCTATGCCTCCCACCGACCCGTACGCTCTCATAGAGAGGGTCTCCTCAGGGTGCCGTCCGCCAAACAGTGTCGGCTGGCGGCCCCCAGGGGTAGGGCCTTCTCTGTGGGAGCATCGACACTCTGGAATGAACTCCCCCCTGGCCTACGTCAAGTGCCTGATCTTCGGACCTTCCGTCGTGAGCTAAAAACATACTTATTTATTCAAGTGGGACTGGCATAATAGTTTGATTTTAAATTGGGGTTTTATTAATATTCTTAAATATTTTAAATTTAATTTTAATTATTAGCCGTTTTTGTAATTTTGATATGTTTTAATTTGTTTTAATTGTACATATTTTGTATTTTATCTCCGGCTGTACACCGCCCTGAGTCCTTCGGGAGAAGGGCGGTATAAAAATTCAATAAATAAATAAATAAATAAATAAATAAACCCCTCCAACCGGCGCAGCAGGATACCATGGTCGATGGTATCAAAAGCCGCTGAGAGGTCTAATAGGACCAGGGCAGAGGAGTAACCCCTATCCCTGGCCCTCCAGAGATCATACACCAGTGCGACCAAAGCTGTCTCCGTACTGTATCCGGGCCGGAAGCCGGACTGGAACGGGTCTAGATAGACAGCTTCATCCAGGTACTGGGGCAGCTGACATGCCACCACACTCTCTACAACCTTCGCCGTGGGCGAGATTGGAGACTGGCGGTAATTCCTAAAACAGCTGGGTCCAGGGAAGGCTTCTTGAGGAGGGGTCTCACCACCGCCTCTTTCAAGGCCACGGGAAAGACCCCCTCCCACAAGGAAGCATTTGTAATCCCCTGGAGCCAGCCTCGTGTCACCTCCTGAGTAGCCAGTACTAACCAGGAGGGGCACGGATCCAGTAAACATGTGGTGGCGTTCAGCCTACCCAGCAACCTGTCCATGTCCTCGGGAGTCACAGGATCAAAGTCATCCCAAACCACCTCAACAAGACGGGTCTCGGAACCCTCGCCTGGATCTACCCAATTTTGATCCAATCCATCCCGAAGCTGAACGATTTTGTCGTATAGATAACCGTTAAACTCCTCGGCACGCCCTTGTAAGGGGTCCTCCCGCCCCTCCTGTTGAAGGAGAGAGCGGGTAACCCGAAACAGGGCAACCGGGCGGTTATCTGCTGACGCAATGAGGGAGGAAACGTAGGAACGCTTCGCAACCCTCATTGCCACTAGGTAGGTCCTAGTATAGGACCTAACTAGTGTCCGGTCAGCCTCAGAGCGGCTGGATCTCCAGGCACTCTCTAGGCGTCTTCTCCGGCGCTTCATCTCCCTCAGCTCCTCGGAGAACCAAGGAGCTGGTTGAGACCGACGCCGGGTCAGAGGCCGCAAAGGCACGACACGGTCCAAAGCTCCAGCCGCGGCCCGTTCCCAAGCCGCAACTAGTTCTTCAGTTGAGTCGTGGGCCAGGTGCTCAGGAAACGGCCCAAGCTCCATCAGGAACCTCTCCGGGTCCATCAGGCGCCTGGGACGGAACCAGCGCATTGGTTCTGTCTCCCTGCGGTGGTGGGTAGCGGTCAGAAAGTCTAGACGAAGGAGAAAATGATCTGACCATGACAAAGGTTCAACAACTAAATCATTTAAAACCAGATCATTAGACCACTGGCCAGAGATAAAAATCAAGTCTAGGGTGCCTCCCCCGACGTGGGTAGGGCCGTCAATTAATTGAATCAGGTCCATGGCCGTCATGGAAGCCATGAACTCCTGAGCTGCCGAAGATGCTACGCCGGCTGATGGCAAATTGAAATTCCCCATGACCAACAGTCTAGGGGTTTCAACTGCCAACCCGGCCAGCAACTTCAACAGCTCAGGCAGGGCTGTTGTCACGCAGCAAGGAGCCAGGTACGTGACCAACAAGCCCACCTGAGTCCTACGACCCCACTTCACGTAGAGGGATTCACACCCAGCTATCTGAGGTGCAGTGGTGTCGTGTCCCACTCCTCCGCTGACGGCCGGGTCAGGGAAATCCGAATCAGGCTTGCCTCTGCAGCTCTGCCCAAAGTCCTAGCAAAGTCCTCAGAGCAGGCAGGAGACCAGTAAGTGACTTCAGCAAGATAAGTTCGACTTTTGCCTGACTCAGAGACTGCCAGAAAGCAGATCCTTTATATAGGCCATGGGGTGTGGCTCCATGACTCAGCACTCATTAAGGCCTGCCTCCTTCCTTCTGTTGCCTCCGCCTATCCAATCTTCTGATGCGAGGTCACTCCAATCAGCTGTTGGTAATAAACCCTCCTCAGGCTCACATGCTGTGGAGGAGGGAGGGTCTAGCTGCTCCGTTTGCCTGGGCATGGAGTCAGGGCTGGGGCCGGGAGGTGCTCCTTCTTCTGCAGTTTGTCTGGGCATGGAGCCAGGACTGGGGCCGGGAGGCATACATTCCTCTGTGTTCGGGAGCAGATAAGAAGGCCCCGGCTGCTCTGAGGGCGGGCAAGACACAACAAGTGGTTTCCCTCGGCTCGAGACTCTCCTTAATGATAACCGCCACTCCGCCACCCCTACCCTGGGCCCTTGGAATGCTCGGAAACCTGGTGGGCACATCTCCACTAGGGGGACCCCCCCTTCGGTGCCCAACCAGGTCTCCGTAATGCCCATAACGTCCGCGGTCCCTTCCTGAATAAGATCTGAAATCAGGGGGGCTTTATTAACTGCGGACCTGGCATTACATAACATCAGCCGAAGGCCCAGGTCCTGATTACTCTGGCCACTCGGGTCACGGGAAATTCCTGGGGGGCCGGAGCACGCAATCGCTCGTAAACAGCGAGAGCGAGCCCCCAAAACCTGATGTGCCCCCCCTTCCATCATATCTGCCTCTCCCACTTACCGTAGTAATAGCTCAACCCTGACAAACTGGAACGACACCCCTCTCCACAACCCTAGGACCTATTAAGTTACCGCCGCGAACACATGGTGGACCTAGCCCCCTCCCTGATGGGTTTCCCCCCACCCATCCACCCCCCCTTAAAATTCCCATTAAAACTCCCCTTAAAAAAACGGTTAAAACAGTTAATTAAAAATCCCCTAAGTCTCCTATTTTTGGCATGCCACCTCTCGGGGTTCCAAAACCCGTCCTCAAGATGGGCCCTCGATAGTGTAGGGGGCCAAACCCGCGAGAGAGGGGAATCTCGCAGGGCAAGAAGGTCAGCCGCTGTGAATGTCCGCATAATAAGAGTCCGGCAAACAAGCCCATCCTGGACCAATCAAGATGATAATTGATAGTTCCGGCAATTCCGGGTGAGCACAGTTGAGGAATAGTTCTTGGGCGGTAGATGGATAACACCGCCATGATTCAGTCCGTTTCACCAACCCCTCATTATACAGTCCCGAGGGGTGGTTAAAGGAGGAAGGGGGAAGCTGTTACACTGCTAGGCCAGGGGCATCCACTAGGCCAGGCCGCTCAGCTGCTAAGCCATCTCTCTCCCAAAGTCCGGGGGGGGAGCAGGATCTTAAAGGTCTTAAAAAGGTCCCCCCCCACAGGCGGTCCATAGACGTCCTCTAGGTGGTAAAGATGATAAAGAGGGAGCGTCCACTAGGCCCGAGGACAGCCTCAAGATGACACCAGCAAGACGTCCATCGGGCCCACCTGCGATCTCCAAGCTAGGCCGCCCAGCCGGCCCGGCCGCCAGGCCACTGGAATAGGCCGCTGGGATAGGCCACTTGCCACCGGCTCCAACCCCCAGGCCAGTTCACCGGGCCCAGCGGCCCACCTTTGGGCCAGGCCGTCACCAGATCGGTCAGGGCAGGCCAGGCCGCCGCTACCGCCGTTGCCGCCGCTGATGACAATACCGCTGGGGGGGAGAGAGCTCCAAGCTCCTCCCAAAGAAACGCCGAGCCGGCCGCCGCCGCCGCCGCTACTGAAGGCCCGGCCGCCGCCGCCGCCATCACCGGCGGGAAAGACCAGGCCAAGCCGCCATCACTGACGATGGCCTATTGATGATGGGAGAGAGCGCCAGGGCTCTCCCCAAGGCCATGCTCCATGCTCCGGGGCTCTCCCCAAGGCCATGCGAAGCCCAACCGCTGCCACCGCCACCGAAGAATCTGAAAAAGCCCGGCCGCAGCCACCGCCGCTGGAAAAGGCTGGGCCATCGCCGTTGGGGGGAGAGCGCTCCGGGGCTCCTCCTGAAGCGACCCGGAGCTGCCCAGCCCCAATCTACCCCTCCCCAGACTGACCACATTGCCCTCTACCCAGGCAGGGGGTCCAAGTTCTCAAAAAGACCCCCCCAGCCCAGTCGGGTCCAAAAGAGGCCCGTCGCCACATCTCCCGTTCAGCGGCGCGGCGCCATCTTGGACATGCGCACCATCATGTTCAAAATGGTATAGTTGTGTATTTTAAGAAGGTTTTATTAGTAAAACTAATTGAAACAGATGTTCAAAGAAGATATATTGCTACTGAACTTTTACAAGAAGGAGAAAAAATACTTATAATTGGAGTTTATGCTCCTAACCAACAGCAAGAGCCATTTTTTAAATTTTTACACAATAGAATTATACATTGGAATTATAAATCGCATATATTAATGGGAGATTGGAATGGAGTTTTGGATACCTGGAAAGACAAAAAGGCTTACTTTACAATATTTCAAGTCGTGCAAAGTTACCTAAAGCCTTTTTTGATATGATGGATGACTTAGAACTAAAGATGTTTGGTGAGTATGGAATAAGGAAGAGAAAGATTTTACTTTTTTTTCAGATAGTCATCAATCTTTTTCAAGGATTGATTTTGTATTAAACACTAATAATTTGCTTTTTAGGGTGAAGAAAACTAAGATATGTCCAAGGATTTTGACAGATCATAGCCCTGTGTGGATAGAATTTGATCAGGGGAAGGGTGTTAGGAGATCATGGAAGTTGAATGAAAATTTGTTTAGATATGAAGAAAATGTAAAAGAATGTAAAAAACAAATGAAAGAATTTTTTGATATGAATATGAATAAGGGTATTTCTGTGGAGATGGTTTGGGATGCGAGCAAGGCTTATATGAGAGGAGTTTTAATATATATGAACAATAAATATAGATGTAAATTACAGAAAAAGAGAAATGAATTAGAGGAGGAAATTTAAATAAGAGAACAGTGATTTATAAAGAGTCCTGGAGATAAGAAAATAAAGGCGTCAATAAATATATTACGAGGGCAATTTAATATGATGGTGGCAGACCAGGTGGCAACAAATTTACAATATGCTAAACATAATACATTTAATAATGCTAATAAATCGGGTAGGTGGTTAGTTTATATATTAAGGAAAAAACAGAAATTACGTACTATTGGTAAGGTAGAATATAGGGGTAAAGAAGTATATCAACAGAATTTGATTCAAAAAGCCTTTTTGGAATTTTATACAAAGTTATACTATAGAGATTTAATTAAAGAAATAGATATAGATAGATATTTACAAGATGAAGGTATTCAAGAAATTACATTAGAGCAAAGGGAGGAATTGAACCAACTTATAACAATAGAAGAAATAATTTTTGCAATTAAACAGTTGAAAATGGGTAAAGCCCCAGGTACAGATGGTTTAACGGCTTTTTATGATAAAAACTTACAAGAGGAAATATTAGAGCCACTTAAGGTGTTATTTAACAAAATTCAATCTGGAGGAGGATTGCCTCCATCATGGAGAACGGCTTTTATCTCGCTGATTCCGAAGGAAGAGCAAGATTGTAGTAAACCTGAAAATTATAGGCCAATATTGTTTTTAAATACTGATTATAAGATTTTTGCTAAGATATTAGCCAATAGATTAATGTCAGTTATGAGTTATACGATTCATAGTGATCAATCAGGGTTTATTAAAGGGAGACAAATGAGATATAATATGAGACAGATTGTAGATCTATTGGAATATTTAGAAAGGAATAGCCAAGTCCCCACAGCGTTCTTTTTTGGGATGCTGAAAAAGCCTTTGATAGACTGAATTGGCAATTTTTATTTAAAGTAATAGAAAGGATGCAGTTTGGAGACTATTTTATACAAGCAATTAAAGCAATATATCAGAAACAGACAGCACAAATAATAATTAATGGTAGTTTAACAGAATCTTTCAGAATTGAAAAAGGTAC
The DNA here is from genome assembly GCF_028640845.1 of Ahaetulla prasina. Classification (NCBI taxonomy): domain Eukaryota; kingdom Metazoa; phylum Chordata; class Lepidosauria; order Squamata; family Colubridae; genus Ahaetulla; species Ahaetulla prasina. Next base: position 40,411,691 of record NC_080545.1, read on the forward strand.
AAGGCAAGGATGTCCCTTGTCCCTATTATTGTTTATTTTAACTTTAGAAATTTTATTAAATAAAATACGTGGCTCAAATCAAATAACGGGAATAAAAATTAGACAGCAAGATTATAGATTAAGAGCGTTTGCGGATGACTTGGTTGTTACTTTAACTCAACCTATTCAGTCAGCTATATACTTAAAAGAGATAATTAATCAATATGGTAAGATGATAACTAATGATAACTAATGATAATTATTTATTATCATTTACATTATTTATATAAATAAATAATATAATTAATTAATATATATATTATATATATTAATTAATATATGTATTATATTATATATTATATAATATATATATAATTATATATTATATAATTAATATATAATATAAATATATAATATTTATATTATATATTATTTATAATATCATTTATTATATAAATAATGATAAATAATGATAAATAATGATAAATAATAACTAATGATAAATAATGATGCTCCTGTTGGGCGCTCAAACAGGGCGCTCCGTGTTACAAGATCGTAAAAGTCGGCGAAACAGCATAAATCAGCTGTTCACCGGCCTTAGCATACCCCTTAGGCAAAAAGAGGGGTGCAGAGCTGCAGGGGAGTGGTAGATCTCCCCAGGGGCTTTGCTCTTTTTTTTTTTTTTTTCATAAAAAAGTTTTATTTTTACAATCATATCAAACAGCTCATCCAATGTACAGTTATATACAATTAGTCGGGCTTGCCCAGTCACCACCCCCCTTTTTAACACTCTTCCCTCTTCTACCTTCTTCTACTTTCCAGACCTTCCTCTCCTTCTCTTATCTACATCCTCTCCTCCCTCCACCCTACACTCCTTCTCCCTCTTCTACCCCTCTTCCTTCCTCTTCTCCACTTTCCTACCTCCTACTCTCTCCTCTTTTCTCCCTCCCCACCGTTCTAAAATGGTAACTGGGCAGACCCGACCCTACATTAATTATATTTATACATCTTCAATAATCTCTGTACATTAACCATAACTCCATCCTCTACCCTCAACCCCCCAATTCCCCTCCCCTTACCCCCCACCCCGACTTCCCAGAACAAAATGCAGGGTATCAAAACTAATAATCATAATCCAAAATAATTCCTAAATTATAATCTCTAGTCACTCCACACATAATCACACTCTCAATTCCCCTCTCCTTCAGAAATAAATCTAATACAAAATATTGCCTAAATTTACTCATATGCTATTCGATATTTTTTTATCTGATACTTATTTTGAATATAATCAATCCACATTTTCCATTCTAAAATACATTTTTCTTGTGTATAGTCTTTCAGGTAAGCAGAAATTTTTGCCATTTCTGCCAAATTTGATACTTTGAGTGTCCATTCTTCAATTGTAGGTAATTCTTCTTTCTTCCAATATTGAGCAATCAAAAGCCTTGCGGCTGTTATTGAGTTCAAAATCAATTTAGTCTCTATAGCTGTACAATCCATAATTATTCCTAGTAGAAAGAACTGCGGAGTAAACTTAATCTTCTTTTTTAAAATATTCTGCATGATCCACCATACTTTAATCCAAAATGCTTTAACTTTTTTACAAGTCCACCATATATGGTAATAAGTGGCATCTTCACAATCGCATCTCCCACATTTAGCCTGTACATTAGGATACATACATGACAACTTTTTGGGGTCTAAATGCCATCTATAAAACATCTTATAAAAATTTTCTCTCATATTTTGCGCTTGTGTAAATTTAACATTCCTCACCCAAATTCTTTCCCAAGTTTCCAACTTTATTGGTTGCTGAATATTTTGTGCCCACTTAATCATACAATCCTTAACCAATTCTGTCTGAGTTTATTTCTACTAATACATTATACAACCTCTTAATATGCTGTTGGCCTTGATCTCTCATTTGTTTTAACAAATTATCCTCAGTTTGCTTAACACCTATTTTTTGATCTAATTTCCATCTAGCTTGTAATTGTCCATATTGGAACCATGTATAATTTTTCCCTTCTTCTCCCATCTTTTCTCTGGATTTTAATTGTAATTCCCTCTTTTCCATACAAAGAAGTTCTTTATAGGTAACTACCTCCATCTTTTGATATATATTTATATTTTCTATCATGTGTCTCGGGATTGCCCATATTGGAATCTTTCCATCTAATTTATATTGATATTTCCTTCAGACCCTCAATAATGCATTTCTAATTATATTATTTTTAAATATTTTATCTACTTTCTTATCATATAACATAGGCATGCCACCCATATAACAAACCATAACCTTCTATATTCAAAACTCTTTCCTCAGTTAAATTAATCCAATCAGTAATTAATGATAAAACAACTGCTTCATAATACAATTTTAAATTAGGCATTTTAAGACACACCCCCTTTCCCTTGTGTCCTGCATTATTTTTAATTTTATTCTTGGTTTTTTGCCCATCCATACAAAGTTATTAACCCCTTTTGCCATTCCTGTAATTTGATATCATTCTTAAGTACCTGTATCATTTGAAACAAAAATAGAAACCTGGGCAAAACTTTCATTTTTATAGCTGCTATTCTTCCCAGCAAGGATAGTTGTAACTTCTTCCAATTCTCCATTTCTTTCCATACCTTCTGCCACAATACCTCATAATTATTTTTGTATAATTTGACATTTGAAGCTGTAATATATATTCCTAAATATTTAACCTTTTTAACGATTTCAAAACCTGTAGTTCTTTCTAACTCTTCTTTTTGTATATTCATATTTTTAGTTATCATCTTTGTCTTTTGCTGATTCACCTTAAATCCAGATACTTTACCATACTGACAAATTATATCTTTTAAACCAGTAGCTGAGTATATTGGTTGGGATACAGTAACAACCAAGTCATCTGCAAAAGCTCTTAATCTATAATCTTGATGTTTAACTCTAATTCCCTTTGTTCGATCGGAACCACGTATTTTATTCAGAAGAATTTCTAAAGTTAAAATAAAAAGTAATGGGGACAGGGGACATCCCTGTCTTGTCCCTTTCCCAATTTTAAAAGTTTCTGTTAACCCACCATTTACTATTATTTGTGCTGTTTGCTTCTGATATATTGCTTTAATTGCATAGATAAAATAATCCCGAAATTGCATTTTTTCTTTTACTTTAAACAAAAACTGCCAATCCAATCCGTCAAAGGCTTTTTCAGCATCCAAAAAAAAGAATGCCGCTGAGACTTGGTTGTTTCATTCCAAATATTCAAGTAAATTTACAATTTGCCTCACATTATATCTCATCTGCCTACCCTTAATAAATCCTGACTGATCATTATGAATTATTTGATTCATCACTGGCATTAATCTATTAGCAAAAGGATGCTCTTAAAACAGAATTCCTGGGTTTGAGGTAAATGGCTCCTGTTTTTTTCAGGAAAAGGGAGTAGGGGCCACTTCTGCTCAAAAGGACTTGTCAAATGGATTGATTTCTTAAGCAGATGGGGAAAATCACAAGCGATTGATCTTTGAAGTAGAAACAGTACGCAAGTATCCTGATTTCCCCTTTTGAAATTGGACACCTTTCTTTGTCTCTGCTTAACTGACTCTTTAAAATGGCATCTGAAAGCGAAAGTGTGAATTCCTCAGTCTAACAAAGTAGCGCTATTTGTGGATTGTTATAAACGGAGCTCTCCTATATTGAAGGGAGCAAAGAAAAGTTTTTAAGTTCAAATTCTTGACTTTATTGAAGAGTGAAATGGCTGCTAAGCCATTAAAACCCTCTGGGAGGAGAGGATCTAAAGCAAATCTTGAGGATATACTTAAAGAACAATTAAAACTCTCTGAAGAGAGGCAAAAGGAGATGATGGAAAAACTTAATGGAGAAATAAGGCAACAGATGAAGGAGAATAATGAAAAAATAAGAGAAGATATTATGCTGGCTTTTCAATGTTTGTCTAAAAGTGGAGGGAATGGAAGAAGAGATGCAACAGATCTCTCAGTCAAATAAGCACTTAGAAGATAAAATGGAAGGTATTCAGACAAAAGTGGATGAAAATAAAGATCAAGTTGTGATATTGCAGCATAAGCTTATGGAAGGAGCTCTTAGAATTCACGGTTTGCAGGAAGAGAGAGGAGAAGACCTAAGAAAAATCATATCAGAAGCACTGGCTGAATTTATTGAAGTGGAACCCCAAGAGGTAAATATTGATAAAATTGATAAAATATATAGAGTTAATTCTTGGATCGCAAGACAGAGAAAGCTACCTCGGGACATTGTGGTTTATTTTGTGAAAAGAACTATGAGAAATCAGATTTTGCAAGTTGCATATCAGAAAACTTTGAAAATTGGAGAACAGGAGTTGAAGGTCCTGAAAGAGATTCCTTCCAAGATGTTAAGAGATAGGAAGGAATTTGTCTTTTTTACACAAGAACTTAAAAAACACCAGATTCAATTTAGATGGGAGGTGCCAGTTGGTCTGACAGTATTTTATCAAGGAAGGAGATACAAAATTGACACTGTGTTAAAGGCAAAGGATTTTCTCTCTACAGTCTTGAAAGTTGAAATAGAAGTGATAGAAAAACTTCAAGAGATTCAAGAGGGCATGGTGAGCCAAGAGGCCTCATTGCCAGAGAGGAACCACAAGAGCAAAGGGTGACAAGAGGAGCTCTTAGTAAGAGCAACAGCTTCAAAGTAAAAGTCAGGACCCCAGAATGGAAGCTGTGGGAGGAGCTAGATGGAAGATACCGGAGGAGGATCTTCTATTGTCTGCTTCAAAGCTTCAGGAGGCCAGTAATGGCAAACAGAATTTTGTCATGGAACATTAATGGCTTGAATTCAGCTCAGAAAAGAAGGAAAATATTTCACTATTTGAAACAATTTAAAAATGATGTGATTTGCCTGTAAGAGACACATATCAAATTATCAGATCAAAAATACTTAATAAACTCAAAATTAGGTAAACATTTTGTTGCATCAGTTTGGATTAAAAAGAAAAATGGTATAGTTATATATATCAGGAAGGATATACCAGCTAAATTAATTGAGGCAGATATTCAAGGAAGATTTATTGCTATTGAACTGGTGATAGATGCAAAAAAGATATTACTGATAGGTATTTATGCACCTAATCAGCAACAAGAAAAGTTTTATAAAATGCTACACGAGACCCTCTGGGATTAACCCTCTGGGATTACAGTTCGTTTATTTTATTAGGAGATTGGAATGGAGTAATTGATACAAGAAATGATAAGAGAACCTCTTCTAAGAAGATACATATCGGCCGGAATAGCTCAGTTAAAAGCCTTTATTAGAAACATATGCAATTACAGGTTCAAGGAAGGTTGACTCAGCCTTATCCTTTATAAGGTAGGTAAAATGAGGACCCCAGATTGTTGATAAGTTGACTTTTTTCATAGAATGAGACTATTCTTATTTTTTTATATTCTTATGCTCTCCTTTTTGAAATGATGGAAGATTTGAGTTTAGAGATATATATATTGAAAGATGAGAGATTTTACTTGATAGGCATCAATCTTTTCACATATTGACTTTATCTTAATTTCTAATGACTTGCTTTCTAGTGAAGAAAATGAAGATATTTATGTTTAACTGACCATAGCCAGTATGGATGGAATTATGAAAAATGGTAGAACATGGAGGCTAAATGAAAATTTGTTTAGATATGGGATAATGTAAATCAATGTAAGAAACAGATGAAGAATTTTTGATTTTAATATGGACAAGACACTATAGGAACTGTGTGGGAGGCAAGTAAAGCCTTTATGGATATTGATATATTTGGACAATAGGCAGAGGAATAATAAACAAAGGCAGCATAGGTACTTGGAAGAAGAAATTCAAAAACAACAATTATTAATACAAAACCCACAAGACCAGAAACTTAAAGAGGCTATAAATATTACAGAGTCAATTTAATATTTTAATGGCAGACCAGGTGGCAACAAATACAATATGCTAAACATAATACCTTTTGTAATGCAAATAAACCTGAGGTGGCTGGCATATAACAAGGAAAAAACAGAAAGCACGTGTCATAAAAATAGAATATAAAGGTAAAGAGATATATCAACAGGATAAAATTAAAAGGCCTTCTCAGAATTTTACACTACTTTATATGCAAGATAAAATATTGAATAGGGACATTTATGATTATTTGAAAGATTATAAGGTTAATACTCTAACATTAGAACAAAGGAGAGTTGAATGTAGCTACTGGAGAAATAGTGGAGGCAATTAAACAATTAAAAATGGGGAAAAAACCCGGTACAGATGGACTTACAGCAAGTTATTATAAAATATTACAGGATGAAATACTAGGCCCACTTAAAGAATTATTTAATCAGATACAACTAGGAGGGGGAATACCCCCATCGTGGAAAACATCTTTTATTTCATTGATACCGAAAGAGGAACAAGATTGCTCTAAACCCGGGAATTATAGGCCGATCTCACTTTTAAACAATGATTATAAGATTTTTGTTAAAATAATAGCAAATAGATTAACAAAGAATTCATACTGATCAATCTGGTTTTATAAAAGGGAGGCAGATGAGGAATAATGTTAGACAGATTATTAATATATTGGAATATTTGGAAAAGAAGAATACTTCAGCAGCACTTATTTTTCTGGATGCGGAGAAGGCCTTTGATCGATTGCATTGGGATTTTTTATTTAAATTAATAGAGAAAATGCAATTTGGAGATTGCTTTGTTAGAATAATTAAAGCGATTTATGGAGCGCAAACAGCTCAGATTATAATAAATGGTAGTTTGACAGAAGTTATTAAGATTGCGAAAGGAACGAGACAGGGATATCCTTTATCACCATTATTGTTTGTTTTAACTCTGGAACCATTATTGGATAAAATACAAGAGTTAAAAAAGATAGAGGGAATTAAAATTAGACAATATGAGTATAAAGTTAAAGTTTTGCAGACGACTTAGTGGTTACTTTAACAAATCCTATAAATTCAAGTAGATCTTTGGTGGAAACAATTGATAAATACGGAAAGGTATCAGGATTTAAAATAAATCAGAATAAAACAAAAGTGATAATCAAAAATATGTCTAAACAACAGAAACAAAAATTAGAGGAGATAACAGGATTTGAGGTAGTAAAAAAGGTTAAATACTTAGGGGTTTATATTAGCTCATCAAACAGGAAACTTTATAAGAATAATTATGTGTCAAGCTGCCTCTGATTATATTTAGGAAAGATTACACCTTGACTTCATTTGTAAATAAAGAAAAGTACTTTTACTAGGTACATCCGGACTACAGCAGTATAAAGTTGGATCTGAAACAAAATATGGCTAACATTCCATATCCCATCATTAGTTTAAGATAGAAAGGTCTGGTCAATTTCCTTCAAATTAGTAATCTTCTTAGGTGTCTGGCTGTAAATCATCTCAAGCAATATTTGAAAAGCTCTAGACTGGCTCCAGTGGCGTCATCCTGCTGGGTGCTCTAACAGAGCACTCCGTGTTAGAAGATTGTAAAGTCAGTGAAACAGAAAATAAATCACTGTTCACTGAGCAGCATAATCTCTGGGTGAAAGAGGTTATCAGAGTTGTGGAAGAGTGGCAGGTCTGACAGGGGTTTGCTCTCAAGGCGAATTTTCCTGGATTTATGACCCCACCAATTCCTCCTCCAACTTCAACGCTCCTGTTTTTATCAGGAAAAGGAGAATGCTTCTGCTCTAGAGACTTATTAAATTGATTGATATTCCAAGCAGGCGGAATTTCACAAGCGTTCGATCTTTGATGCAGAATCAAGCAAGTACCGACTCCCTTTTGAAACTTGAAACCTTTCTTTGTCTTTGATTAATTGACTTTTAAAATGGCGTCTAAAAGTGAAAGTAAAAATTTTTAGTCGATGAAGCAGCGTTATTGTGGATTGTTACAAAGGAGTTTTTATACTGAAAGGAGGAAGGAGAGTTATTAAGTTTGAATTCTGATTCTTTTGAAGACAGAATGGCAGCTAAACCTTTAAAGCCTTCTGGAAGAAGGATCTGAACCAAGTCTTGAGGAAATATTGAAAGAACAATTAAAACTTTCTGAAGATAGGCAAAAGAGATGATGGAGAATTTTAATGCAAAAATAAGAAGATATTCTTATGGCAGTTCAAGGACTGAGTAAAAAATTGAAGGATTGGAAGTGGAAATGCAACAGATCTCTCAGTCAAATAAGCATTTAGAAGACAAATGAAAGGTGTTCAGAAAAAGTGGATCAAAATGAAGATCAGGTTGTGATATTACAATATAAACTTATGGAAGGAGCTCTTAGAATTGTGGTATGCAGAAGAGCGTGGAGAAGACTTAAGAAAAATTATATCAAGCATTGGCTGAATTTATTGAAGTGGACCCCAAGAGGTAGCTTACCAAATTGATAAAATATATAGAGTTAATTCTTGGATTGCAAGACAGAAAGCTTCCTCGGGACATTGTGGTTTATTTTGTGAAAAGGACTATGAAATCAAATTCTGCAAGTTTCATATCAGACAACTTTAAAATTGGAGAACAGGAGTTGAAGGTGTTGAAGAGATTCCTTCAAAGATGTTAAGAGACAGGAAGGAATTTGCTTTTTTTACACAAGAACTTAAAAAACATCAGATTCAATTCAGATGGGAGGTGCCAGTTGGACTGACACTATTCTATCAAGGAAGGAGACATAGAATTGGCACTGTTTTAAAGGCAAAGTTTTCTTTCTACAGTTTTGAAAGTCGAAATAAGTGATAGAAAAACTTCAAGAGACTCAAGAAGGCGTGGTGATCCAAGAGCCTTTATGCTGCCAGTATTAGAGGAACCACAAGAGCAAAGGGTGACAAGAGGGCCCTTAAGCGTGAAGAGCAACAGTCTCAAAGTAAAGTCAGGATCCCATTATGGAAGCTGTGGGAGGAGCTACGGAAGATACGGAGGAGCTTCGTTGTCTGCTTCAAAGCTTCAGGAGGCCAGTAATGGCAAATAGAATCTTGTCATGGAATGTTAATGGCAATTCAGCTCAGAAAAGAAGGAAAATATTTCACTACTTGAAACAATTTAAAATGATGTGATTTGTTTGAGACACATATAAAATTATCAGACCAAAATATTTAATTAACTCAAAATTGGGTAACCATTTTGTTGCATCAGCTTTGGAAAGAAGCATGGAATTGTTGTATATATCAGGAAGGATATACCAGCTAAGCTAATTGAGGCAGATATTCAAGGAAGATTTATTGCTATTGAACTGGTGATAGATGCAAAAAGACTTTGTTGATAGGTATTTATGCACCTAATCAGCAACAAGAAAAGTTTTAAAATGTTACATGAGAGGTTGACCCTCTGGGATTATAGTTCGTTTATTTTATTAGGAGACTGGAATGGAGTAATTGATACAAGAAGGATAAGACCTCCTCCAAGAAGATACCTATACATGCAAAATTACCAAAATCCTTTTTGAAATGATGGAAGACTTTGAGTTTAGAGATATATGGAGGTTACGGAATCCAGATGAGAGAGATTTTACTTTTTTATTATGTTTTTAACCAGGCTGCTGAATTATAAATATTTTATAAAAGGGAGGCGAAAAATAATGTTAGTAATAGAGAGGATTGAAGATTAGTATGGCTGGGAGATTACATTGGCAGGTGTCCTTAAAGGTAGTAATGGATTGAATGAAAGTTTAGTTTAATGTAACATTAAGAAACAGTTAAAGAATTTTTGATTTTAATATGTACAAAGGACACCTATAGGAACTGTGTGGGAGCGAGCAAAGCGTTTATTAGAGGATATTGATTTACTTGGACAACAGGCAAAGGAATAATAAACAAAGGCAGCGTAGATATTTGGAAGAAGAAATTCAAAAAGCAACAGTTATTAATTCAAACCACAAGATCATAAACTTAAAGAGGCTATAAAATATTACAGAGTCAATTTAATATGTTAATGGCAGACCAGGTGGCAACGAATATACAATATGCTAAACATAATACCTTTTGTAATGCAAATAAACCTGGGAGATGGTTGGCATATAATTTAAGGAAGAAACAGAAAGCACGTGTCATACAAAAAATAGAATATAAAGGTAAAGAGATATACCAACAGGATAAAATTAAAAAGGCATTCTCAGAATTTTATACTGCACTATATGCAAAGACAAAATATTGAATAGGGACATTTATGATTATTTGAAAGATTATAAGGTTAATATTCTAACATTAGAACAGAGGAGGAGCTGAATCCGATAGCTACTGGAGAAATAGTGGAGGCAATTAAACAATTAAAAATGGGAAAACCCTGGTACAGATGGTCTTACAGCAACTTATTATAAAAACACAGGATGAAATATTAGGCCCACTTAAAGAATTATTTAATCAGATACAATTAGGGTGAATACCCCGTCATGGAAAACATCTTTATTTCACTGATACCAAGAGGAGCAAGACTGCTCTAAACCTGGTAACTTCTGGGCCGATTTCACTTTTAAATAATGATTATAAGATTTTGTAAAAATAATAGCAAATAGATTAATGTTAGTTTTACAACAAAGAATTCATACTGATCAATCTGGTTTTATAAAAGGGAGGCAGATGAGGAATAATGTTAGACAGATTATTAATATATTGGAATATTTGGAAAGAAGAATACTTCAGCACTTATTTTTGGATGCAGAGAAAGCCTTTGATCGATTGCATTGGGATTTTTATTTAAATTAATAGAGAAAATGCAATTTGGAGACTGTTTTATTAGAATAATTAAAGCGATTTATGGAGAGCAAACAGCACAGATTATATAAATGGTAGTTTGACAGAAGTTATTAAGATTCGAAGGGAGACAGGGATGTCCCTTATCACCATTATTGTTTGTTTTGACTCTGGAACCATTATTAGATAAAATAGAATTAATGAAAATAGAATTAAGATTAGACAATATGAGTAAAGTTAGAGCTTTTGCAGATGATGTAGTGGTTACTTTAATCCTATAAATTCAAGTAGATTTTTGTTGGAAGTAATTGATAAATATGGAAAGGTATCAGGATTTAAAATAAATCAGAATAAAACAAAAGTGATAATTAAAAATATGTCTATACAACAGAAACAAAAACTAGAGGAAATGACAGGATTTGATGTAGTAAAAGGTTAAATATTTAGGGGTCTATATCAGCTCATCGAACAAGAAACTTTATAAGAATAATTATGACTTGCTATGGCAAAAAGTTCAGAATGATATGAGTGGCTGGAAGAAACTGCAGTTATCCCTATTGGGAAGGATTAAAATGAATGTGTTACCTAGATTTTTGTTGGAAGTAATTGATAAATATGGAAAGGTATCAGGATTTAAAATAAATCAGAATAAAACAAAAGTGATAATTAAAAATATGTCTATACAACAGAAACAAAAACTAGAGGAAATGACAGGATTTGAGGTAGTAAAAGGTTAAATATTTAGGGTTATATTAGCTCATCGAACAAGAAACTTTATAAGAATAATTATGACTTGCTATGGCAAAAAGTTCAGAATGATATGAGTGGCTGGAAGAAACTGCAGTTATCCCTATTGGGAAGGATTAAAATGAATGTGTTACCTAGATTTTTGTTTCTGTTCCAGATGATACCAATAATTAAAAGGATAAAAATTTGGAAGATTGGCAGATTGGGATTAATAAATTTATATGGCAGGGTAAAAGGCGAGGTTAAAATGAAAATAATACAGGACTCACGGGAAAGAGGTGGTTTAAGAATGCCTAACTTTAAACTATATTATGAAGCAGTAACCCTTTCAGTAATAAGTGACTGGTTTAACTTAACAGAGGAAGAATTTTGAATATAGAAGGTTATGACTTGTTATATGGATGGCATGCGTACTTATTTTATGAAAAAAAGTGGATAGGGCTTTTAAGAATCATGTGTTGAGAAGTGCTCTTTTGGTCTGGAAAAATATTCCTATAAATTAGATTACAAGATTCCTATATGTGAGCCCTAGACATGCAATAGAGAATATAAATATAGAACAGAAACAGGAAATGATTACTTATAAAGAACTTTTGTATGCTGAAGGAGGTAGATTGCAATTAAAATCATTACAGGTATTAAAATGAAGAAGGAGGAATTATACTTGGTTTCAATATGGGCAAATAAGTGCTAGATGGAAAGAAGATCAAAAATTGGTATAATGCAAAGGAGGAAAATTTAATAAAGCAAATTAGAAATCAGACCCAGGAGCATATAAAGAGATTGTATAATGTGTTGCTTGAAATAGATTCGGAAAAGGATTTGGTAAAGGATTGTATGATAAAATGGGCACAGAATATTCAGGAACCAATAATGTTGGAAACATGGGAGAAAATTTGGTTAGAAATGTTAAGTTTACACAAGCACAGAATTTAAGGAAAATTTTATAAGATGTTTTATAGATGGCACTTAGATCCCAAAAATTATCATGTATGTATCCTAATATCCAAGCGAAATGTTGGAGGTGTGATTGTGATGATGCTACATATTTTCATATGCCATGGAGAAGATGTTAAAACCTTGATGGCAAAAAGTTCAGAAAGACATGAATGCCTGGAAAAAACTGCAGCTATCGCTATTGGGGAGGATAGCGGCTATTAAAATGAATGTGTTACCTAGATTTTTGTTTCTGTTCCAGATGATACCAATAATCAAGAAAGATAAAAATTTGGAGGAATGGCAGATTGGGATTAATAAATTTATATGGCAAGATAAAAAGGCAAGGGTTAAAATGAAAATAATTCAGGACTCATGGGAAAGAGGAGGCCTAAAAATGCCTAATTTTAAACTATATTATGAAGCAGTAGCCCTTTCAGTAATAAGTGACTGGTTTAACTTAACGGAGGAAAGAATTTTGAATATAGAAGGTTATGACTTACTATATGGATGGCATGCGTATTTATTTTATGAAAAAAAAGTGGATAGGGCTTTTAAGAGTCATGTGTTGAGAAGTGCTCTTTTGTGTGTCTGGAAAAAATATTCCTATAAACTAGACTATAAGATTCCTATACATGCAATAGAGAATATAAATATAGAACAGAAACAGGAAATGATTACTTATAAAGAACTTTTGCATGCTGAAGGAGGTAGCTTGCAATTAAAATCTTTACAGGTATTAAATGAAGAAGGGAGGAAATATACTTGGTTTCAATATAGGCAACTAAGCACTAGATGGAAAGAAGATCAAAAAATTGGTATAATGCAAAGGGAGGAAAATTTAATTAAGCAAATTAGAAATCAGACCCAGGAGCATATAAAGAGATTGTATAATGTGTTGCTTGAAATAGATTCAAAAGTCTCAGAACATAAAATCCTTAATAATAATTTTTTTAAAAAAAAAACTAATAATAATAATAATAATAAAGGATTTGATAAAGGATTGTATGATAAAATGGGCACAGAATATTCAGCAACCAATAATGTTGATAACATGGGAGAAAATCTGGGTTAGAAATGTTCAGTTCACACAAGCACAGAATCTAAGGGAAAATTTTTATAAGATGTTTTATAGATGGCACTTAGATCCCAAAAAATTATCATGTATGTACCCTGATATCCAAGCGAAATGTTGGAGATGTGAATGTGATGATGCTACATATTTTCATATTTGGTGGACTTGCAAGAAAATTAAGGCCTTTTGGATAAGAATTTGGTGGATTATTCAAAATGTCTTGAAGAAGAAGATAAAGTTCCTGCCGCAATTTTTCCTTTTGGGAATTATAATGGATTGTACAGTGACTGAGATTAAATTGATTTTGAACTTAATAACAGCAGCAAGGCTGCTGATTGGACAATATTGGAAGAAAAAAGAATTACCTACAATAGAAGAATGGATATTGAAAGTTACTAATTTGGCTGAGATGGCTAAAATCTCAGCCTTTCTGAAAGACAATATGCAGGAAAGATATTTAATTGAATGGAAAAAATGGATTGATTATATACAAAACAGATATCAGATTAAGAAATATCAGATTGCCTTTGAATAATTAGGATGTATTATTTTAGAATGTAACGGGGGAGGTTAGGAAATGAAAAGACTCGGATGAGGTTAATTGGATTAGAAGGGAAATTTTTTATTCTATGTTTGGTTTATGTATAACAATACCTTGTGATTGACCAAGCTATGTGTGAAGGGAGAGGGATTTTGAGGGAAAAAGAAAAATATTTTTGTTTATTAAAACTTTTTCAATAAAAAAAGAAGAAGAATTAGAAAAAGTTACAGGATATGAAATTGTTAAAAAAGTTAAATACTTAGGAGTATATATTACAGCTTCAAATGTGAAATTATATAAAAATAATTATGAGGTGTTGTGGCAGAAGGTATAGAAGGAAATGGAAAATTGGAAGAAATTACAATTATCTTTGTTGGGAAGAATAGCAGCAATTAAAATGAATGTTTTGCCTAGGATTTTATTTTTATTTCAAATGATACCAGTACTTAAAAAGAATGTAAATTTGCGGAAAGGCAGAAAGGGATTAGCAACTTTATTTGGATGGGTAAAAAACCGAGAATAAAGCTAAAAATAATGCAAGATACACGTGAAAGAGGGGGGTTAAAAATGCCTAATTTGAAATTATATTATGAAGCAGTTGTTTTGTCATTGATTAGTGATTGGTTTAATTTAACGGAAGTAAGAATTTTGAATATAGAAGGTCATGATTTGTTATATGGATGGCATGCTTATTTAGTATATAATAAGAAAGTAGATAATACTTTCAAAAGTCATATTCTCAGGAATGCTTTGTTAAGGGTTTGGAAAAAGTATCAATATAAATTAGATAATAAGATACCTATATGGACAATCCCCAGACATGTGATAGAGAATATAAATATAGAACAAAAACAAAAGGGGACTGCATACAAAGACCTTCTTTTTGTGGAAAAGGGTAAATTACAACTGAAATCTTTGAATATATTGAAACAAGAAGGGAAAAATTACACATGGTTTCAGTATGGTTAATTGCAATCTATATGGAGTGCGGACCAGAAAAGTGGTATTGCGCTAATTGAGGAAAATTTGGTAAAACAAATTAGAGATCAAAGTCAAATGCATATTAAAAGGTTATACAATGTTTTGATAGAAATAGATTCAGAAACGGAATTAGTTTAAGATTGTATGATAAAATGGGCACAAAATATTCAACAACCTATAATGTTGGAAACGTGGGAGAAAATCTGGGTTAGGAATGTTAAATGTTAAATTTACTCAAGCATAAAATTTAAGAGAAAATTTTTATAAAATGTTTTATAGATGGCAAAAATTTTATAGATGGCAAAAATTTCTGCGTAATTGAAAGACTACTCACAAGAACAATACATAGTGGAACGGAGAAAATGGATTGATTATATTCAAAATAAGTATCAGATCAAAAAGTATCAAATAGCATATGAGTGATGGTAGGGATTGTATTGTATTTGGGTATTAGTTTAAAAGGGGAATGGGGAGTTAAGGGATCAATGGGGCAGAAGGGATTATGGGGTATGGTTTTTGTAGTATTTTAGCGTATGTTTGTTAGATGTTTGTTGTTGTTAGTTGCGAAGTCGTGTCCGACCCATCGCGACCCCATGGACAACATTCCTCCAGGCCTCTACCATCTTCTGGAGTCCATTTAAACTCATGCCTACTGCTTCAGTGACTCCATCCAGCCACCTCATTCTCTGTCGTCCCCTTCTTCTTTTGCCCTCAATCTTTCCCAGCATTAGGCTCTTCTCCAGTGAGTCCTTCTTTCTCATTAGGTGGCCAAAATATTTCAGTTTCATCTTCAGGATCTGGCCTTCTAAAGAGCAGTCAGGGTTGATCTCCTCTAGAACTGACTTGTTTGTTCACCTTGCAGTCCAAGGGACTCGCAGGAGTCTTCTCCAGCACCAGAGTTCAAAGGCCTCGATTCTTTGGCGTTCAGCCTTTCTTATGGTCCAACCTTCACAGCCATACATTGCAACTGGGAAAACCATAGCTTTGACTATACGCACTTTTGTTGGCAGGGTGATGTCTCTGCTTTTTAGTACGCTGTCTAGATTTGCCATAGCTTTCCTCCCCAGGAGCAAGCGTCTTTTAATTTCTTGGCTGCAGTTATCTGCGGTAATCTTGGAGCCCAGGAAAATAAAATCTGTCACTACTTCCATTTCTTCACCATCTATCTGCCAGGAATTGAAAGGGACGGATGCCATGATTTTAGTTTTCTTAATGTTGAGTTTCAAGGCAACTTTTGCACTCTCCACCCGCATCAAGAGGCTCTTTAGTTCCTCTTCGCTTTCTGCCATTAGAGTGGTATCATCTCCATATCTGAGGTTATTGATATTTCTTCCGGCAATCTTAATTCCAATTTTTGATTCATCTAGCCCCGCCTTTCTCATGATGTGTTCTGCATATAAGTTAAATAGGCAGGGTGATAGTATACAGTCTTGCCGGACTCCTTTCCCAATTTTGAACCAATCAGTGGTTCCGTGTCCAGTTCTCACTGTGGCTTCTTGAACCGCATACAGGTTTCTCAAGAGACAAATAAGATGGTCGGGTACTCCCATCTCTTTAAGAACTTGCCACAATTTGTTGTGATCCACACAATCAAAGGCTTTAGCATAGTCAATGAAACAGAAGTAAAATGTCAGCCTCCGCTCTAATCTTCATATACTTTTGAATAGTTTATAGCAGTAGATAGAATGTGAAATGTTTATGCTGTATTATCTAACAATTATAGGAATCAGATGTATCATATCACTGTACAGGGTAGGGGAAGGGAGCCTATTATGAGTGTCGGCTGACATAACCTTGTGGGGGGGGGATTAACGGCTGAGGATGAATAACGCGGGGTTTTCCCAACTGAAACTGCATTCCTCGAATGACTGACAACTAGAGACCTGTGGAAGAAGATTACCACGAGGGGCCGAGAAGGAGTTGGCATTGGACCAGACCAGCCTGACCTCCTGAAGGAGGAGGGACAATTGGGGGGGATATGATGTGTTAGCCTTATTCTGTCTCAGATCCAACTCTATACGCTGCCATCATGACTGTAGCTAGTAAAAGTACTTGTCTTTAATTCAAATGAAGTCAAGGTGTTTTCTTTCTTAGCTATACTCAGAGGTAGTCTGACATTAAGTTGGATCTCACAGCATGTCTTCTAACCAGGATTGCAACCGCAATACCGAGGGAGGAGAGTTTAAAAATGTGAGGGAGGGCCAGTCGCTGGCTGAATCGGGAGGCGTCCGGAGGAATTCCTGCCACTTTTAACCCTGAGCTGGAAGATTGCAGAGATCGGTGGATGGAACAATTACAGCTGGAAGATTGCAGAGATCGGTGGATGGAACAATTACAGCTGGAAGATAAAAGTTGGAAACCAGACACAGAGCTTCCTCTGGAGTGACAAAAGGAAGAAAAAAGAAGTTTAGGCTTTGGTTGGCAGAGAGCAAGAGATAAAGGACAAGCTCCAGTTAGAGGAAGCCTTGCGTCTTTTCCGTGAAGTGAAAGTAAGGCAAGCAGGAAGGTATGGAACTGAGCCTCCTAAAAAGATAAATTGCAAGCTATCCAAATGTGATTTCCATCAAACTAAAATAGACTACTTAGGGTATCGCATTTCAGCGGATGGATTGAAATGGATCCAGAAAAGTGAAAGCTGTTTTGGAATGGGCCCCCACGCACCCGCAAACAGCTACAAAGTTTTTAGGATTCGCAAATTTCTATCGTCAATTCATCCCTCCTTTGCTCAAATTGCTTTGCCAATCACCAACCTCTTAAAAACTAAAGGAGACACTAAACCCAAACCATCACTGCCTCGAATGGACAATGGAATGTCAAGCAGCATTTGAAAAATTGAAACGACTCTTTGCTGCTGAACCAATTTTGAAACACCCGACATGAATGTTCCTTTGTAATACAAGCAGATGCCAGTGATGTAGCAGTCGGAGCCGTTTGCTCCAAAACAATCCTGATGGTAACTACAACCCTGTGCTTTCACTTCTCGAAATTGACTGAAACTGAAAGGCGATGGGCTATTTGGGAAAAGGAAGCATTTGCAGTTCATTGGGCCTTCGAACATGGAGACATTTCTTAGAAGGTTCAAATCATCCGTTTGAAGTTTGGACTGACCACAAAATCTAGAGGCCCTAAAAACTCCTAGAAAACTTTCCTAAACAAGCCGCTGGGCTCAATATTTTAACCGCTTTAATTTACTTACATTACATTCCGGGAGGAAAAAACTTCTTAGCAGATGCTCTCTCACGTTTGCCCCAATACAATTGCACTCGCTCCGAGGTAGTTCAGCCAATACTTCCCGTGCAACAGTTGGCAGCTCCAGCTATAACTAGAAGCCACTCCAAGCTGACCCCTCTCTCCCAGATGAACTAACCAAGTCATTTAAAGACGCTTTAAACACCGATGACTGGTACTTAGCGCATTCCCATGAATGCACACTCCGTGATGGACTAGCTTGGATTGGAACAAAACTATACGTTCCTCTCTCACTCAGAGAAACCATCCTACTACGTTGCCATGATGCCAAAATGGCAGGACACTTTGGATTTGTAAAAACCTTACATCTTCTTAAAAGACAATTCTGGTGGCCAAGTCTTAAAAAGGATGTACAAGCATATGTAGCAAGTTGCCCTATTTGTGCATCATCAAAAGACCTCCTGGAAAGCCTCCTGGACTACTACAAGCGGTAGCCAGGCCAGGAACCCCATGGAAAGAAATATCCATGGATTTCATAGTGGAACTACCTGAAAGCGCAGGCAATACAGTTATATGGGTTGTAACTGACCTTTTCTCCAAACAAGTACATTTTATTCCATGTTCAAAAATACCCTCCTCAAAGACTCTAGCAAATTGTTTGTACAACACATTTATAGACTCCACGGAGTTCCTGACCGCATTATTTCAGATCGAGGAGTTCAATTCACTTCTCACTTTTGGAAAGAATTTTTACGACTCATTGGTTCCGCCAGGATTAAGCTCCTCCCATCATCCCAGACTAATGGAAGTTGTGAACGTTCGAACTCTGTACTAGAACAATATTTACGTTGTTATATTAATTACCAGCAGGACAATTGGGCAGACCTCTTACCTTTTGCTGAAGTTGCCTACAACAACTCAGTTCATAGTAGCAGGATTTACTCCTTTTAAAATAGCTTCAGGTCAAGATTTTGTTCCTATCTCTGAACTTCCCAAAGAAGAAACCACAGTTTCCTCTTTGTCAGAATGGATAGATCAAATACAAAGCACATGGAAAATGACTCAAGGCAATTGACGATGCTCACCGTGCACATAAACAACAAGCAGATAAAAATCCCTGAGAACAAATACAAAGTGGGTGATAAAGTTTACCTTTCCACAAAATATCTTCAAACCACCCAAAATCTAAAAACTTGGACCCAAATATGTGGGACCTTTTCTCCATAGTGAAAATCATCAACCCGTGACTGTACAACTAGATTTACCAAAAACACTTAGGAGAATTCACCCGTTTTCCATGTGAGCTTGCTGAAACCTGAACACACGTCTACTTTCCGTCCTAACCCATACACCCCTCCTATACCTATTCTCATAGAGGAGAACAGCATTTTGAAATTAAAGAAATATTAGATTCAAGAAAACATAGAAATAAAATTCAATATCTCATTGCTTGGAAACACTTCCCTTATCCCAAGCTGAATGGGTAAACAAAGAAGATGTTCGTGCTTCCGAAAAGATAGCACAATTCTATAAAAAATATCCTGACAAACCCTAACTTCTCTTTTTTCCTTTCTAGGACTGACGTCCTTGTTGCAGGAGGGCCGAATGTCAGCCTCCGCTCTAATCTTCATATACTTTTGAATAGTTTATAGCAGTAGATAGAATGTGAAATGTTTATGCTGTATTATCTAACAATTATAGGAATCAGATGTATCATATCACTGTACAGGGTAGGGGAAGGGAGCCTATTATGAGTGTCGGCTGACATAACCTTGTGGGGGGGGGATTAACGGCTGAGGATGAATAACGCGGGGTTTTCCCAACTGAAACTGCATTCCTCGAATGACTGACAACTAGAGACCTGTGGAAGAAGATTACCACGAGGGGCCGAGAAGGAGTTGGCATTGGACCAGACCAGCCTGACCTCCTGAAGGAGGAGGGACAATTGGGGGGGATATGATGTGTTAGCCTTATTCTGTCTCAGATCCAACTCTATACGCTGCCATCATGACTGTAGCTAGTAAAAGTACTTGTCTTTAATTCAAATGAAGTCAAGGTGTTTTCTTTCTTAGCTATACTAAGAGGTAGTCTGACATAAATGTTTTTCTGGAACTCCCTAGCTTTCTCCATGATCCAGCGTATGTTGGCAATTTGATCTCTAGTTCCTCTGCCTCTATGAAATCTTGCCTGTACTTCTGGTAGTTCTCGATCTACATATTGCTGGAGCCTAGCTTGTAGGATTTTAAGCATAACCTTACTAGCATGTGAAATGAGTGCAATGGTGGTATAGTTTGAACATTCTTTGGCATTGCCTTTCTTTGGAATTGGAATGTAAACTGACCTTTTCCAATCCTGTGGCCATTGTTGACTTTTCCAAATTTGCTGGCAAATTGGGTGTAGCACTTTTACTGCCTTGCCTTTTAAGATGTTAGATGTTATACCCTGTATTTTGCTCTGGGAAGTCTCTGGCAGGGGGGGGGGGGTGAAGGGGCAAATTTTTTAAAAAACCTTGTTTGTTGTAAACGTTTTTCAATAAAAAAACTCTCATAGAGAGGGTCTCCTCAGGGTGCCGTCCGCCAAACAGCGTCGGCTGGCGGCCCCCAGGGGTAGGGCCTTCTCTGTGGGAGCATCGACGCTCTGGAATGAACTCCCCCCTGGCCTACGTCAAGTGCCTGATCTTCAGACCTTCCGTCGTGAGCTAAAAACATACTTATTTATTCAAGCGGGACTGGCATAATAGTTTGATTTTAAATTGGGGTTTTATTAATATTCTTAAATATTTTAAATTTAATTTTAATTATTAGCCGTTTTTGTAATTTTGATATGTTTTAATTTGTTTTAATTGTACATATTTTGTATTTTATCTCCGGCTGTACACCGCCCTGAGTCCTTCGGGAGAAGGGCGGTATAAAAATTCAATAAATAAATAAAAATAAATAAATAAATAAAAAGAGGACCTTTTAGGGACCTTTTTGGACTACTAAGTCTTTCTACTGTGTTGCTGGATCAACATTACAGGCATAGGATAAGTGGAACCCTATCACATATTCATGGTACTGTGACTTTTATCCCCTTCTGGAGTGGTGTTCATATTTAAAATTAGAAATGCTGAGGCTCAAAAACACTATTTGTGATTGATAATTCAATTCCAGGTTGAAAGAGCCCTGAGTGTTGGTAAAGTTGGCAGAGAAAATAGAGACAAATGCATGATGTACTTTTTATTTCTTTTCACTGCTACTTGTGCTCCCTGTTATAACCTTAATGTGTGCTCCCATTCTGTTCTTTTATATCTTTGTGTGCCCAAGTTAATGACTGCTAGTTTTAACATACAGATCTCAGCATTATGTAACTTTAATCAGCTAATTTTTACTTTCATATTGAGTTTTTCCCCTTAGCATTACAGACTGCAAAAATGCATAAAATTAGAAATTCTGCTTAAAAGCAGGAATGTGAAGCCATTTATTTAAAATTTCATTCCTAGTGTTGGAAGAATTTTTTTTTCATTTTTAAATTTTAAATAATTTAAATAAATGGCTTCACATTCCTGCTTTTAAGACGTACGGGTCTGGATGGGGAAGAACAGGCTCAAACTTAATCTCTCCAAGACGGGGTGGCTGTGGATGCTGGCACCTCGGTACAGTCAGCTGCAGATGCGGCTGTCTATCGGGGGCGAGTCGTTGGCCCCGATGGAGAAGGTACGCAACTTGGGCGTGCTCCTGGATGGTCGGTTGTCCTTTGAAGATCATTCCCACAGAGAGGGACTCCTCAGGGTGCTGTCAGCCAAACAATGTTGACTGGCAGCCCCCAGGGGGAGGGCCTTCTCTGTGGGGGCTCCTACCCTGTGGAACGAGCTTCCCCTCGGGCTTCGACAACTACCTGACCTTAGGACCTTTCGCCGCAAACTTAAAACCTATTTATTTCGTATGGCTGGACTGGCCTGATTTTAAATTCTAAATTTTAAATTTTAATTGTGGGTTTTAAATTTCTGTAATTTTTATGGGGTGTAATGTTATTTTAAATTTTCTGGCGAATTTGAATCAGTTTTTTAAGGGTTGTTTTAATTATGGTGTATGTTTCTGTTTGTATTTTATCTGCCTGTTCACCGCCCTGAGTCCTTCGGGAGAAGGGCGGTATACAAATTAAAACATCATCATCATCATCATCATCATCATCATCATCATCATCATTATTATTATTATTATTATTATTATTATTATTATTATTATTATTAAGCAGAATTTCATTCATTCCTACCAGCTGGGATGATGAAGTCAGTACAATGAATGAAATGAGTGAAATGAGGAGGCAGAAAAGCAAGCTTCTGAGAAAGGAGATTTAATTTTGGAAGTCAGAAACTGCAGTGACAACAGGGTTGGGTTCCAGGTCAGCTGGCTGATTGGAAAGGTGAGTAGAATCATTTTTATACCTTTATGGACCTTTGTGATTGAGATGTTTGGTGGGGTATTTGATTACTTTAGTAATGTGTTTTTGGTATTTTGATTGTCCATATCTGGTTATCTGTGTGGTGGACAGGGTCAAGTCTAGCCTTGGGGAAAGGTGGGGAAAGTAAATCCTATAAGGGTTTTGTGTTTATCTAATTTTAATCCTAAACTGCAGAAGTCGCTTCTTGTTACATTCTTAGCCATTTGTTTCCCATCAATGGATACAATGTATCAATTTGCAGAATGTTCTTATCGGGTTGCCTGAGGCTATTCCACTTGGCTGGGAGGCAAGGTTTTTTAGCCTCTATCAATGGTTCTTTTCTTTTCCATTTTCCTGGGTGCCTGATGATGGCACCCTTATCTCCACTAGGATAGTCACAGGGGTGACATGTTGACTTACCAGGGCATCATCTGTTCTGTCCCCCATCTCAGTCCAGGAGGCACGCGAACTGACTCAATTAGCCAGCAATGTAGTCCACGGCAACTATCAGCTCTGGCAGCAAACCAGGTCTTCTTATCTCCTTGATGCCAGCGTCGCAGAGCTCGTTACCGGAGCAACCAGGAAGCCAGGAGCAAACAGCAATTCAGGCCAAATGCTTAGTCAGATAGTTCAGCTCAAGTGTTCTCCAGTCAGTTGATTTGTTTGTCACGAAATAGTATAGCAGCCCCTCCTGCTTTTATACCCTGTGGGGTGTGGCTCCGTGGCTCAGCACTTTCCAGGCCTGCTCCACCCCTTCTTCTGTTGTTCCCGCCTCTCTTGTCTATGAAACCTGGGATCTAACCAGGACTGATTGTCCACAGCTGGATCTGGGAGCATTGCCTGGGCGGGGGGAGATACAGGAGACAGAGACCTCATTACTTCTTCCACCTGGCCTGCCTCTGGCTCCTGGAGCCAAGCCAGAGAGGCTGGTCCTGCAGAGGGGAGCCCTGATGGCCCTTCCCCCTCACTCTCTTAGTCACTCTCTGGCGGGGGCCAGGCCCGGGGTGTGTGTGTGTGGAGCCACAACACTATCCCTCACCGCAGGGCCCTTCCCCTGGGGCTGATGGTCGGGATGTGGTCGGGCTGGGTTCTGCTTGTTGAAGGCCTGCACCAGGTCAGGGGCATGAACATCGGAGGAATCCACCCAGGTGAAATCCGTCCTATATCCCTTCCACGCGATCAGGTACTGAAAGCGCCCCTTCAGCCAGTGGGAGTCTCGGATGCTGTGCACCTCGTATTCCTCCGCCCCATCCTCAGCGACGGTGACTGGTGCCACTGGGTGTCAAAAGGGACACAGTGGGGCCTCAGGGACCAGAAAGGACCGGTGAAAGACAGGGTGGATTGCATGGATTGCGGCAGGGTTAGCTGGTAGGCCACCGGGTTGATGACTGCCTCGACGGGGAATGGGCCGATGAACCGGTGGTCCAGCTTCTTCACTAGGTGGTCGGACAGGAGGTGTTTCTTGGAGAGCCACACCCGGTCTCTGACCACCAGAGGGGGTGTCGCCCGTCAGGAGCGGTCGGCGACCTGTTTGTAGTCCTCCTTCACCCGATTCAGCTGCCGATGAACCAACTGCTGGACCGCGTGCAACTACGACAGGAAGTTCTGCGCCTCGGAAACAGGGGAGTCCAGAGGAGCCAGAGGGAAGAGCTGCAGATGGTACCCCACATTGGCAAAGAACAGTGTCATCTGGGTGGAGGTGTGCTGGGAATTGTTAAAGGCAAACTCCGCCAGAGTCAGATATTCGGCCCAGTTGTCCTGCTGCAGATTGACAAAACAGCAGAGATACTGCTCCAGGATGCTGATGACCTTCTCCGTACCCCCATCGATCTCCGGATGGTGCGATGATAACAGGCACACCTGCACCTCCAATGTGGCCATCAGGCTCTTCCAGAAGTGAGCTGTGAACTGCACTCCGCGGCCCAAAACCACCCTGTCCTGCAGACCTTGGACACGGAAGACGTGCTGCAGAAAGAGACGGGCTGTCTTGGCAGCTGTGGGCAGCCCACAGCATGGGATGAAGTGTGCCATCTTGGTGAGTATGCCCACCACCAGCAGCACTGTGGTGAATCCAGAGGACGGTGGCAGGTCTGTCAGGAAGTCCATGAAGATTGCCCCCCAAGGTCTGTCGGGTGTCGGCAGGGGCTGGAGGAGACCGGGAGAGCCCCTGTGACAGCCTTGGTTTGTCGGCTCGGCATGTAGGACGTCACGTACGCATGGACATCATGCCGCATGCGGAGCCACCAGAAGGTCCGTGTCACCAGGTTGAGGGTCTTGAAGAACCCTAAATGTCCTACCGCAGGGTTGTCGTGGCACTGGGCCATGATGAGGGCTCGGAGTGGTCCCATGGGCACATACAATCGCCCCGGAACCTGAGTAGGTCGTCCTCCAAAGTCCAGGGAGACATGGGGCCCACCTACACTCTCCGCTGCTGTGACCAGGCATCTTGGTGCTGTGCCTCACGCACCCGGACCCATAAGTCCACCGGTTCCTGTGCTGCGACCAAGGCTTCTGCTGGCAGCACTGTCCATGGAGGAAGAGGGTCCTTGGGGCCAAGGTATTCCGGCTTGTGGGACAGGGTGTACATCCTCCGGTTGTGACCTCTGGGAATGTAGGTCACTCGAAAGTTGAACCGGGCAAAAAACAACAACCACCGGATCTGCCGCTGGTTCAACTTCCAAGCCGTGGTGAGGTGCTTGAGGTTCCAATAGTCCATTCGGATCTCCATCTGATGTAGGGCCCACTCCAGATGGTGCTGCCAAGCCTCGAACACGGCCTTGATAGCCAGCAACTCTTTTTCCCAGATGATGTAGTTGCGCTCGGAAGAATTGAGTTTCCGGGAGTAGTAAGCGCAGGAAAAAGAGTCCTGCCATCCGCTGGGGCCTGTAGCAGCTTTGCTCCAAGGGCCACATTGGATGCGTCTGTCCCAACCACGAAAGGCCGGTGTGGGTCGGGGTGCCTCAGGACAGGTTCCATGACAAAGGCCTTCTTGAGGGCCGAGAAGGCCTCCTGCTGCAGGGGACCCCACTGGAACGGGACTTTCTTTGCTGCCACGGCTTTGGAAGTGGCTGCTCCCCCCTCTGCCTGGTTGGTCTCTCCATATGATGGAAGAACAGGCTTCTGGGTGAGGGCCTCCTGAGCTCTCCAGCTCTTCATCGCTTCATGCAGCAGTTGCAAAGCATGGGTTAGCATGAGGTCCTCTTTGTCAGAATCAGGCAGAGAAAAGTCACCATGTTGCCCTCTGGTGAGGGTCACCCTGGATGGGTGCTCCTCAGGGTCTTCCAGCCTTCCTACACCTAGCAACCATCTGGATTGGACTGGTTCTTTCTCGAGTCACAGCTCTTCCAGCCTTTCCTTCTCATCTCAGCCCCAGCATGGCTGAGAGGTTGATCCCAGAGCTCCAGACTCTTCCTGGTCACTGCCATGGGTCAACATTGAGTTCTCAGTCCCCACAGTAGACTGATGTCTCCAGGTTGGCTGATAAAGCAGATCTTGCCTAATGTCAGGCCTGCCTCCATTCAAAACTCAGGAAAGAAAACCGCCAACTCCATTGATTTAGTGAAGAGGTACTTTTACTAAGTTTGAAGTGATAGCAGCGAAAGCAAGGCAAGATCTGATTCAAAATGCACAGAAGTTACAGATTGAAAGTCACCCCAAATCCTTCCCTTCCAGGGTCCATCACTGAGAGTCCAATCAACGTCCAGTATGCTATTGTGGAAAAGCCCATCTTTCTCCCATCTGGAGTTTCAGGATGGTTGGCCTTGACAAAGTGTAAACACCTCCCCTCAGTAGAGCCATATTCCATGAGTGTAAATCTCCCTTTCAGTTCTCATGGGACTACACCAGCTCACTTCCCCATCCCAAATATCCGAGCCCTCCCCCTCCCCATTACTATGGCAGCTAATAGCAAGCATGAAGAAACCGATACTGGAAATCCAACTGACAAGCTGCTTGATATCTGAGTGTTGCTTCTCTGACTTGTCTCAGTTCTCTGTTTAGGGCATCCAATGCTTGGGAGGTAGAATTTAGATCTTGGCCAGGGTGAATGCCAGGCTGTTTATGCTCCTAGAATTATATACTGTAAGTCCTGGCACCCCCACTAGCAAGACTGCTAATGCCACATACTCTGTTTTGTATAGCAGCACAGTTCACGAGTCACAGACTCGAGATTTCTCCTCTGCCACCTCTGTAGTGAAGGCTTTGTGCTCCTTTTCAGATAGGGAGAGGAGTAGATGGTGGGTATCAATTTGACAGTTCTCCTTTGATTCTGAGGCTATCAACAGATTATCCACATACTGGACCAGGGCGGATTTTTGGGATAAGAGAATGGAGGATAAGTCTTTACGGGTGTCAGGAAGTCAGCTAGAGATGCCTAGGAAATGCCTAGGTCTCAACAGTGTTTTGTTTTCAAGTGGAACAAAGCTATAGGAAGGGTTTGAGGCTATTGGGGGTGTCTCCTAGCATAGCTTGCCCAGTAGGGTCTTTAGGTTGCTGTTCCAGTCCCAAAGGTGAGGATAGATGCTGAGGGTTGTGAAGGTTTTGGGTGTACCCGAGGGCCTCAAGGATGTAGGTGATAACCTGTGACATGATGTGTGTCCCATAGTCCATGTCCAAGACAGTTGGCACTCTGAACCTGGGTACTATGTCTTTCAGTAGGTGTCATGCTGTCTCAAGGGCAGTGGTATTGAGGCAGGTGAAAGCTTCTACCCAGTGGGTGAGCTGGTATACTAAGGTATATTGATAGCCATTTGCTAGAGGAAGCTGAATATAATCCAATTGTAATTTTTCAAAGGGTCCCATGGCCTTCCTCCTCTGTGTATGGCTTTTCTGGAGGAGGCATGACATGTTGGCTTGACATGTCTGGCAAGTTTTGCTATGCAAGTGGCTTCACTGTTTGCCCCTAGGGTGTACCAGACTTGCCTGATGGCATCGATCATTGATTGAGTCCCATAATGACCCTTAATATGTAGCTGTTGACATATAAGTCATAGCAAATGTTGGGGGGGGCTATTGGTCTGCCATCTGGGACCCACCATAACCCATCCTTAAAGCTAGCCATGAATTTCTTCTCCCAAGTCTCTGTTTTCCCCTCTTCTAGGAGGACTTGGTACAAGATCTTTGCCTTAACTCTTAAGATTGGGAGGGTAACTAATGATGTCATGGGTTGGGTGGCAACCCACTTTGCAGTGGGATCTGAGTATTGATTGCCCTTTTTGATTCAGGAGTCATCCTTTAGGTGGGCTTTACAATGGATGACAGCTAGGGCTGAGGGTAGCTGGAAGGCTTTCAGCAGTTTAGAGACCAAAATTGCATGGGCAATGGGGTGACCAGTTGGGGCTAGGAACCCCCATTGTCTCCACAAAGTCCCTGTAGCATGGTCAACCACAAACACATATCTGGGATGGTATATACATTGATAGACCAGTTCCCAGTGGCTTCGCACACTTTTGTTAAGGTCTGCAACCTTAAACACTCAAAGAGCCATTTGGACCCATTTCCCATTGAAAATAAAACACAGGGAGCCACAAAACCCTTCCCGTGCCTGACTATTTCTTGAGCGGCCACAAAATTAGCATATGTGGTTGAATTAAATGTTCTGTTTTCTTCTGAAACTTTACTTTTCTTGGATTTATCCATGGTTAGCCTACTGAGGGTTGAAAAGCTCAATAAATTGCGTGCCAGCAGGTGTCGCACGTTGGGGGTTGTGACATATATTTTGAGTGACAGGGAACTGCAGCGGAGAGATGAAAGAGCCACATGCTGCATGTTGCTGACCCCTGGGCTAGAAAGTCAACTGCTTGGGTGCTGTAAGACAAAATGAAAGCAAACAACTACTGAGAGGTGGAATCAACTGAGATATGCTGATGCTGGCACTTCTATGACTATGGTGACTTTGGCACCACGGGTGTCAGGGTTCCAAGTAACACCCCCAATGAAATCAAACTCCGAGGCTTGCAATTCCTTAAAGCTAACCTTTATTAGAGATGTCATATTGGCACATCTGAGAAAACCCGAATCTGAGAGCTTCCAGGTTTTCGTCACCCAAAAGAAAGTTCAAGACCTTGCCCACTTCTCCCACATGTCCATCACTGCTCCAATCAGTTCCTTCACATACAGAAGACAACCTCCATTTTCTTCTCTGCACAGCTGTCAGACACCATGGCCTTGAACTCTTCTGCAAAGTTTTATTATGGCTAATTTTACTTCACTCATGCAATCCCCCCTCCCAACTTCCCATGGAAGCATTGTGGCAGGCCTGGATCCTGAAGGTACCAAGGTAATATGGCTTCCAGGCCTGACAATAGGAGCCTTTGATATTACATAATTATTGATAAGGCCCAAATCATGCACAAAACAAAAAATTGGTTTTTCATCCGAGTCGGGTCGTTGCTTCTGAACTGGAAAAATGGGAGTATTACATGTGGAGGTGCATTTTCAAAGGACCCCCTGTTCTAGGTATGCTTTTATTAAGATCCTGATTGGTTTGACTGCCTAAGTGTCTTGGCCTGGATTCTATATTGGAGGTGGCCCTACCTTGACTTGATTCTTGACAGGGATGACTCCCTTTAGAAAACCTACTTTGGTGGAGACCCAGCCCATACAGAGAGCAGCAGGTCTCATAGGTTTGGGTGTAACTGATACACCCCAGTGGCTGAGTGAGTGGCCAGGAAGTGTATATGCTTGAAGAGATGTCTAAGATAAGCCTTTCAGTGGTACAGTTAATGGTGGCTCTGAGTTTGCATAGCAAGTCTCTGCTCATCTAGGATAGTGGAGACTTGGGACAACTGATAAAGGAATGGTCTATGGAGACAGAACCAATCTCTACCCTCATGTAATTGGTAAATTCCACTGGAATTATTTTTCCCCCACTCCAATGATATGTCCCTAGCCCCTGATACCATTGATCCTTTGAAAAGGGGTTTCTATGATGGATTTCGGGGTGCGTACTACCAACTTGCCTTATACACTGTAAGCCGCCCTGAGTCTTCGGAGAAGGGCGGGGTATAAATGTAAACAAAAAAAACAAAAAACAAAAACTGGGTGTCTTATCTAAAAGTGGGATGTCCTTTTTCCAAATTGCTAGGTCATATGGGGAGACGGGCATGTGGGTCAGGATGTACTTGAGTTAGCCCCTTCCTCACCCACATACAGATTTGCTTAACAGGGAGGCCATAAGCTTCAGCCCTGTATGGTCAGGTTGGGAAAGGGTGCTTGTGCTAGCTCAGGGTTTCTTGGAGTCATTTGGAGTTGCTTGGGTCAGCTTGAGTTGCTTTCCCAGATTTAGAAAGTTCAGACCAGCAATACCAGTAAGGTATCTGTCCCTTTAGAGTTTGATATTTGAAAGTACCATTTTCAAGTCAAATCATTTTCCCAGTCTCATCTCTAAGCAAAGCTCATTCCTGGCATAATTTTCTTGCTCGTTTCTTCCTCATACCAGCCAGGATGGGCAACCACCTCTCATCCCAAGTATCGAACAAGTCTCCTAATGGGGATCCTGGCAAGTTTCAAATTTAGCAGTATGCATCTCCTTTCTGTGCAGCTGCTGAACATAAAAAAATCAAAAAGCTCCCTTTTCTACCCTTCACCACCTGGGCAGTGTCTGGGAAGCTCACCCAAAGACAAAAGGATCTGTTGCCAGCAGGGTGGTGACTTATCCTGGCCAGGTCTGTTGGCTAGGTTAGCTGGGAGTCTCTAAGTGGTTGCCAAATTGTTGGAAGAAAAAAATATTCTGTTCATTCCTTCCAGCCAGGCTGACAAAGTTAGTGCGATGGACAAATTGAGGAGGTGGGAAAGCAAGCTGCTGAGAAGTATCTTTTCTTTTCCCTTTTCTAGGGGTATTGAATGCGGGGTTTATAATTTTTTCTACACTAGGGAACATTAATTTTCTGTTCTTATCACCCAGATTCCAAAATCTATTCAAGAATAGGTGGAATTTGGAGTGCGGAGCTGATGTCGCGACGAAACGGCATGCAAGTTTGATTTCCAGACTTGCAGCCGAAGAAATTCTGCCAGGACGATCCTTTATTTATTTATTTATTTATTTATTTATTATTCAAACTTATATACCGCCCTATCTCCCAAAGGACTCAGGGCGGTTTACAGGCATGTAAAAACATCAATATACAAATTAAAATAATCATTAAAAAACTTATTCTAATGCCCAATTATTAAAAATAGAAATATAAATATTAAAATCAATTTAAAACCCCTCTAAATTTAAAATCTAAGCCAGTCCTGCACAGATGAATAAATGTGTCTTGAGCTCGCGACGGAAGGTTCGAAGATCCGGAAGTTGACGGAGTCCTGGGGGGAGTTCGTTCCAGAGGGCGGGAGCCCCCACAGAGAAGGCCCTTCCCCTGGGCGTCGCCAGACGACACTGCCTAGCTGACGGCACCCTGAAGAGTCCCTCTCTGTGAGAGCGCACGGGTCGGTGAGAGGTATCTGGTCGCAGCAGGCGGTCCCATAGATAACCCGGCCCTATGCCATGGAGCGCTTTAAAGGTGGTCACCAAAACCTTGAAGCGCACCCGGAAGGCCACAGGTAGCCAGTGCAGCCTGCGCAGGATGGGTGTTATCACGGGAGCCCCGAGGGCTCCATCTATCACCAGCGCAGCCGCATTCTGGACTAACTGTAGCCTCCGGATGCCCTTCAAGGAAGCCCCATGTAGAGGCGTTGCAGTAATCCAGGCGAGGCGTCACGAGGCGTGAGTGACCGTGCATAGGGCCTCCCGGTCCAGAAAGGCGCAACTGGCGTACCAGGCGAACCTGGTAGAACGCTCTCCTGGAGACGGCCGTCAAATGATCTTCTAGAGACAGCCGTTCATCCAGGAGGCGCCTAAGTTAGCACCCTCTCCATCGGGGCCAATGACTCGCCACGATGGTCAGCCGGATTTAGCTGACTGTGCGGGATGCGGCATCCACAGCCACTCTGTCTTGGAGGATTGAGCTTGAGCCTGTTTCTCCCCATCCAGACCCGTCGGCCTCCAGACACCGGGACAGCACTTGACAGCTTCGTTGGGGTGGTCCGGTGTGGAAAAGTACAGCTGGGTGTCATCCGCACAGCTGGTACCTCACACGAACCCACTGATGATCTCACCCAGCGGCTTCATGTAGATGTTGAACAGAAGGGCGAGGATCGACCCTGCGGCACCCCACAAGTGAGGCGCCTCGGGGCCGACCTCTGCCCCCCTGTCAACACCGACTGCGGCCGGTCGGAGAGATAGGAGGAGAACCACCGATAAACGGTGCCTCCCACTCCCAATCCCTCCAACCGGCGCAGCAGGATACCATGGTCAATGGTATCGAAAGCCGCTGAGAGGTCTAATAGGACCAGGGCAGAGGAACAACCCCTATCCCTGGCCCTCCAGAGATCATCCACCAACGCGACCAAAGCTGTCTCCATGCTGTAACCGGGCCGGAAACCGGACTGGAACGGGTCTAGATAGACAGTTTCATCCAGGTGTAAGGGAAACTGATATGCCACCAT
Source organism: Ahaetulla prasina (assembly GCF_028640845.1). Taxonomy (NCBI): domain Eukaryota; kingdom Metazoa; phylum Chordata; class Lepidosauria; order Squamata; family Colubridae; genus Ahaetulla; species Ahaetulla prasina. The sequence continues at coordinate 40,443,740 of NC_080545.1, forward strand.
ACTCTCTACAACCTTCGCATGAGCGGGTTGGAGACCGGACGATAATTACCTAAAACAGCCGGGTCCAGGAAGGCTTCTTGAGGAGGGCCTCACCACCGCCTCTTTCAAGGCGGCCGGAAAGACACCTCCACCAAGGAAGCGCCAGAATCGCCTGGAGCCAGCCTCGTGTCACCTCCTGCGTGGCCAGCACCAACCAGGAGGGGCACGGGTCCAGTAAACACGTGGTGGCATTCAGCCTCCCCAACAGCCTGTCCATGTCCTCGGGAGCGACAGGGTCAAACTCATCCCATAAAATGTCCCCAAGACCACCCTCAGCCGTCTCACCCGTATCACCGCAATCTTGGTCCAAACCATCCCGAAGCTGAACGATTTTATCGTATAGATAACCGTTAAACTCCTCAGCACGTCCCTGCAACGGGTCATCCCGCTCCCCCTGATGTAGGAGGGAGCGGGTCACCCGAAACAGGGCGGCTGGGCGGTTATCTGCCGATGCAATGAGGAGGCGTAGCTACGCCGCTTCCCTCAATGCCACTAGGTAAGCCCTAGTATAGGACTTCACTAGTGTCCGATCAGCTTCTGAACGGCTAGACCTCCAGGAACTCTCTAGGCGTCTTCTCCGGCGCTTCATCCCTCTCAGCTCCTCGGAGAACCAAGGAGCCGGTTGGGACCTGCGCCGGGTCAGAGGCCGCAAAGGCACGACACGGTCTAAGGCCCCCGCCGCGGCCCGTTCCCAGGCCGCAACAAGTTCCTCAGCCGAGCCGTGAGCCAGACCCTCAGGAAATGGCCCAAGCTCCGTCCGGAACCCCTCCGGGTCCATCAGGCGCCTGGGACGGAACCAACGTGTCGGCTCCGTCTCCCTGCGGTGGTGAATGGCGGTCAGAAAGTCCAGACGAAGAGAGTGATCTGACCATGACAAAGGTTCAGTGACTATTTCCTTTAAGTCCAGATCTCTCAACCACTGACCAGAGACAAAAACCAGGTCCAGAGTGCCACCCCCAATGTGAGTAGGGCCATCAACTACTTGGGTCAGGTCCAAGGCCGTCATGGAAGCCATGAACTCCCGAGCTGCCGTCGATGACGGGCCGGACGATGGCAAGTTAAAGTCCCCCATGACTAAAAGTCTGGGGGTCTCAACTGCCACCCCGGCCAGCATCTCCAGGAGCTCGGGCAGGGCAGCTGTCACGCAGCAAGGAGCCAGGTACGTGATCAGCAAACCCATCTGGCACCTATGACCCCATCTCACAAAGAGGGATTCGCACCCGGCAATCTGAGGTACAGTGGTCTCCCTCGGCTCTAGACTCTCTCTAATCACAACCGCCACCCCCCCACCCCTACCCTGAGCCCTCGGCTGATGGAATGCACGGAAACCCGGTGGGCACATCTCCACAAGGGGCACACCCCCTTCCGTGCCCAGCCAGGTTTCCGTAACGCCTATAAGGTCCGCAGCGCCCCCCTGGATAAGGTCATATATTAGGGGGGCCTTATTGACTACGGACCGTGCGTTGCATAACATCAGCCGAAGGCCCAGGCTCTGGGGGTCTTGACCATCCGGGGAACGGGAAAAGGACGAGGGATCGGGGCGCGCGACCGCTTGCAAACATCGGGCGCGCGCCCCCCCAGACCGATATGATCCCCCCCTTCCGCCATGTCTGCCCCTCCCACTTACCGTGGAAATCGGGCCACCCTCACCAACAGGAACGCAATCTCCCCCCCTAACCTCCGAACCTATTAAAGGACCGTCACGAGCACGCGCAAGGACTGGCTCCCCACCCAACGGGCTACCCCCAACGCCCGTCTTAACCCTCCCACCCCTTAAAAAAGCCCTATCTAAAAACCTCCAAAGGTTCTTCTTTTTCGCATGCCACCTCTGTGGGTCCCAAGACCCGTCATTGAGGCCGGCCCTTGATAATGCGGCGGGCCATTCCTGCGAGGCGGGGGCATCTCGCAGGCGCAAGAGTTCTAAGGCAGAATATCGCATAAATACGTTAAAAACATAAACAGGAGAAAGCAGATGACGTGAGGTAGCAATGTAATGTCTGGGGTGGCAAGATGTAATGCCAAGTCCAAGTGGATACCCATCTTACAAATATCTTCAGATGGTGGCTGGCTTAAAGCTGATACAAGATGGTATAAGTCGCAGATGTAGTCTGGTGGTAAAAAGTTATTGTGACTCTGCGAAAAGCTCAGTCCTAAAATCCATCCTAATAGAGGTGGTATTCATCTCCCCCGTTCGTGGCGTCACCGATAGTTCCAGAATGGATGTTTTCAGATCTCATTGTCCCGAAGAGACAGTGATTGTGTAGACCACTTCCTGTGGATCACGGGGATACTGCAAAATCCCCAACTGACCCAGGAGAAGCCTTTTTCACTTGATCTTAGCCAAAAGGCCGAGAAGCGATTTTTCTTGGCAGGGAATTCCAGCCTCGGCTGCCAAAATTGGGACAGCTCCGGAACGGAAGAGTGGAAGGAAGGAAACGTGCTGATAGGGGTGAGAGACTATTCTTTAATTAGACTTTGCAAAACCATCCTAAGACTTGAATGAAGGGAAAATGGATAAAGAAAAAAATAATTGAGCGGCGGATCAAGAATGCTTAGAGAAATTATTTTCTTTTAAATGTTGGGTTTTTTAAAGGGACTTTTTTTTCTGAGACTGTCTCCATGTTGGATTGGATTTAAACAGAATGTTGAACTTTCTTTTCCGGATTTGTAAACGTTTTTGGGCCTCTTTTGGGAAAGCCTTTTTGGTTTGCCTTTTTGATTCTATACTTTTATATTATTTGGCATGGTAACAAATCAATTTTTCTGAGTCTTTGTGGGTTCTTTTTTTTCTTTTTCTTTCCGTCTTTTTCTTTTTTTTATGAGTGAAAAGGAGGAGGTGGAGAGGAGGAGGGAGAGGGGAAGGATCTAACTATACTGCCATCTACTGGTTGTTGTTTTTTTATATACAAATTTGAACTCTCACTGCTGTAAGAAAATTGTTATATTGTTGCACTATTTCTCTAGGGCTCTATCTGTGAGATACAGTGTTATTTTTTGAGATAGTGGGAGAGAACACTGAGGATTGTTTATTCAGGTGTTCTGCTGGACACTGTCAATTGAAAAAGCCTGTAAGAGAAGGGAAGAAGGCAAAGGAAAAGACCTCTTCTGTTCTTCTGAGTAAATTGTAATGACTCTAGAAAGAGTTTAAAGAGAGTTCTTAATATTTTTCTTTTCCCCTTCCTTTTATTTTTCTATTTTTCCTTTTCTTCCTCACCCTCTAATTTTTTTACTTTTTTCTTTTTTCTTTTCTCTCCCCCCCCCCCCCATTTTTCTCTCTTTTTGTGACTAATTTAATTTGGATTAAGACATGAGGCCTTGGATTACTATTTGGATTTTTGCTGTCTGTGTTTTTATTTACAAAAATGGGAAGGAAAGGAACAACATATGGATCAGCGATACCAGCTCCCTCATCATCATCATCAGGATCTCAAAGGACAATACATGATACGATACTTTTACAGGAAAGGGAAAAAAAGAAAGGTAAAGAAGCTTCTCTTCAGCTTATTCTACAGGAAATTCAGAAATTGCAAGTGGAAGTAGAACAGATTAAGCAAAGAACAGAGAAAATGGATTAAAAAGCAGAGGATATCAACAAATGTTGAAAAAAAATAAGAGGATAGACTTAAAAATGTTGAGGAGAGAGAGGAACAAAGAGATAAAAAAGATTCAAAAAATTGATAGTAGATTGGAAGAGACTGAAAGAGATAAAGGTGGATCTTTAGGTTGGGAGATTGATAGAGTAGAATTTTTTCTTAGATTTCAGAATATAGAGGAAGAAAAGGGTGAGAACTTGGCAGATAAAATGGTGGAAATCTTGGCTGAAGTCCTAGAAATTAGCAAGGAAAAGGCACTTGATGGTATTGAGATTTTTAGAGTACATACAAGATATGCAACAAGGAATAACCTTCCCAGAGAAGTTCTAATAAGAGTCGCCAAAAAATCAACCAAAGCACAAATCCTACAAATAGCAAGAGACAAAACGTTGAAATATAAAGGAAAAGAAATCATTGTATTGAAACAAGTCCCAAGAAGGGTAAGAGAATTGAGAAGAGAATACCAATTTTTAACTAAGATTTTATTCCAGAAAGGCGTTAACTATAGATGATTGACACCAGAGGGCTTGCTGTTTACCAAAAATATAGAATAGATATTATTGATAAAGCCAAGGATTTTTAAGCAGAATTTTTTAAAGAGAAAGAAAGGGAGACAAGTGCTGAAGTTTCATTGATTGAATTACAGGAGTCAGAGCTATTGGCATTGCTTGAGAAAGAAGAAGGTACTGTGGGTGGTAAGGTAGAAGTTAAACCACGACGTGAACCTAGGTCGACTAGGGCGATAAATCCTAACTACAGAGAATAGAAATGGAAGAGAGAAAATGGATATCAATAAATATAAACGGATTAAATTCGGCCATTAAGAAGAGGAAAATGTTCCATAAATTAGAGAAATTGAAATTGGATATAATCTGTTTGCAAGAAGTACACATCAAAAAACAGCATGAACAAGTATTAACACAACCAAAGTTAGGGAAAGTATTTACCTCACTACTACAATGCAAGAAAAGAGGAATAGCTTTATACATAAAAGAGACAATTAGGGCAAATTTAATATATTCAGATGAGAATGGTAGAATTTTGATGTTGGAAATAATAGATGATAATATAAAAATTCTTTTTATATATATATATATAAATTATTTCCATTTTCCAACATCATATTTATGTACAAACTATTATCCATCATTAATCATTAATTTTTATTTATTGCTGATTCAGGCCTGCCCGGCTGCCACTTCCTTTCTTCACAACCTCCCTCTACCCTCTACTACTTTCCCCTCCTTCATCTCCTTCACTTTACTACTTCCTCTCCTCCTTCTCCACTCCTCCCTTCTTCCACCCTTTCTAACCTTCTTATTCCCCTCCTCCTTCTCAACTCTTTCCTACCTACTTTCTTTCCTCCTTCTACTCCTCTCTCCCTTTCTTTCTGAAATGGCAATTGGGTAGCCCCAATATCATTTTAAATTTTAATTTCATATCTTCAATCATTACTGTATATTAATAACCAATCCATGTATAATTTTCCCCTTCCCCCACCTCCCCTCCTCCCCCTTCCCACACCCCCCGGACTTCCCAGAGCAAATACTGGGTATTATGACCAACAATCACAAGTTATAGTATACAAAATATACATAAACTCCCACCCCTCAAAACTTTAAAACTTTAAATCCCCTCACAATAAAAATAAAGAGATAAGAAAGAATAATAAAAAAGAAAAAAGAAAAGAAACAATACCAATACTATCTTCCCTTCACATATTACTTCTTCTTATAGTCCATTTTTAAAATTAGACCATCTTCTGAAATTCAAATTTTTCCACTTGTATATTCCTTCAAATTTCATAAGTCCATTTCTTAAATTACAGTCCATCTTCTCGAGCTCAAATTTTCATCACTTATATATTTCTTCAATTGTCATAACATTTAATGTCCGATCTTCCAATATTATTCCATCAATCAAATATCATTACAAATAAAGTCTCTCAAATACAATATTTCCAACTTAACTTCATAACTTTTACTGTCTATAAATGTGTCAATTAAAACAAACAATCATTTAAGTTACATCCACAATATAACAGTAAACAATTAAAATCATTACATCCACAACATTATCTAAATTCATAAATTTTACTTTCCATCCTTCACAATTAAATAATAACATCCCATAGGTTTATACCATACAAATAACAAATAACAAAAATCCTATAATTTATATCCTAAACAAATCAATTCCAGAAATTAACCATAATCATCATATTCACATCTTAAACATTCCTCCCCTCTCCTATTCTATTTTCCATCATTTCCAAACCAGTTAACTTAGCATCTAACAATAAAGGATTCCCACTCTTTAAAACATTAATATAGAAGTGTCTTGCTTTCATAACTGCACTAAGAAAATACTTTCTGCCTCTAAAATTCACTGACAAACCCATTGGAACTTCCCATCTAAAATATATCTGATGTTTCTTAAACTCATCCACTAAAAAAGCAAATTCTCTTCTCTTTCTTAACATTTTAGGAGGAATTTCCTTCATCATTTTTATATCTTGTCCCAATATTTGAATTTTATTTTTTATAAAAGGCTTTATAATTTTTTATATAATTTATATAATATAATATAATTATATATTATATTATATTATATTATATTATATTATATTATATTATATTATATTATATTATATTATATTATATTATATTATATTATATTATATTATATTATATTATATTATATTATATTATTTTTATATAATTTATATAATTTTTTTATAATTTTTATAATTTTTTATAAAAGGCTTGCAAGATTTCATACCTAATCTTTTTAGTTGTAAAATAAATAACCACATCCCTCGGTAATCTATTTGTTTTGCCCAACAAGAATTAATACAATAAATTCTTTCAATATTAATCTCAAAGTCTTCTGGCTCCACACCCTTTATCTGAGCAAAGGCTTGCGTAAAAATCTCTTTTAAATTTTCCTTCCTACTTTCCCTCAACCCCCTCACCCTTATAGCATATTCCATTAATCTATATTGTAATATTACTCTTTCTTCATCTACCCTATCTACCTTTGCCTGTATATCTTCCATCTTAATATCTAAGTTCCAATTGTTTTGATTCTTTTGAATTTCCTCTATTTTCCTTTGCAACTCTAAATTAGCTTTATTAATTTCTTCAAAACTATCCTCCATCTGAATACAATAGCTTAATATTTGCGAAATTGCATCCTTTACCATTTTCATTTCCCTCTTCTGCTCTTCCACCACTTCCTTAAAATCCAGCATCTCTTTCTCTATTTCATCAAATTTTTGATCTATTTCTGAAAAACGAGTCTCCAGAAACTCCTGTAAAAAAATTCTTAATTCTTCTTTGATTTCTTCTTTTAATTTTTGTATCTGAACTGAAGAAATTTCAAAGTTTTTAGTGGCTTTTGGTACTATTTGCTTAAAAGCCATTTTTTAAAATATAACCTAACAGAGGACAAAAAGAGGTTAAAATAGAAAAATTCAAAAAACTTTTCTTCTAAATCACTATAATCCCAAAGAAGAAGAAAAAATATAAATCATAAAATTCTCATTTCTTCCATTTAGTCAGTATCTTCTTGTATATCTCCTAGTTCCACACTAGCTGTTAATAAGCATTTCCTTAACTTTCGTTTCCAATACACACATTCCACAAAACACCATTTGCTTTCTTCTCTCCTATCTTCACAACAAATATATCCTCTATTAGGGGCTTGCAGTCTTCTTACAAACAAATGCTAGAACTCCAGTTTCTGCTCTGTCTGCGTTACAATCCATCACAAACCAATTTCTGCCACGGAGACTGGACACTACTTTTTTTCCTGCCAAAAGGCAGATGCCCTCCGAGTCTGGAGCTTTTCAGGCTATGGAAGGAGCACTCCCCTCAAGCCTCCAGAAACTTTTTCTGTGGCTTCTCTGGGTGGCTCAACTTCAGCCTGAATGCTCATCTCTCCCTCTTTGCCCGAGGGGGAGATTTACAAGCTGTCGGACAACTGTCCTGACAGCTCTACAGACTACGGCGTTAGCAATCTAAAAAAGACTGCTTTTCAACGCAGCGGAGCCAAACCGGAAGTCCCAAAAATTCTTTTAATAGCATTATATGCCCCTAATGAAAATCAAGAAGATTTCTACAAGAAATTGCATACGAATGTTATTGAATTGGATTATGAAAACACCTGTATCCTTGGTGACTTTAATGGCGTAGTTGATGCAAAGTTGGACTATAAAACACACACACACACACACACAAAATGAGGCAAAATAGAAAGACCCTCCCAAAGTCTTTTTTTTTTAAATGGTAGAGGAAATGAACTTAAAGGATGTGTGGAGAGAAAGGAATCAAGAGAATAGACAATATTCTTTTTATTCAAATAGACATTTGTCCTGGTCTAGAATAGATATGATATGGATGACAATAGAAATGAGTTTCAATATAGAAAAAATTGACATAGAAGCTAATACCTGGGCAGATCATAACCCTATGACGTTGATGTGGAAAGGCCAAAAGAAAAGATCTAGATGGACTTTAAATACTATGATCTTAAAAGATAAAGAGCTTCAACAAAAAATAGAGAAGGAATTGACTTTTTTCTTTAAGGAAAATAAAAAAGAAGACATCTCAACCCAAAATCGTTGGGATACAATGAAAGCATATGTAAGAGGTTTGATGATAGACTATGTAGGGTGAAGGAACCGTAAGAAAAAGCAAACTTTTAAGATACTAGAAAATGACTATAGGAAATGGGAGCAAGATTTTTAAAGATTTCCAGAGAGAAAAGATATTAAAATGAGAATGGACATAATTAAATATAAAATGGCTCTGAATTAAAAAGAAGAGCTAGCACAAAAAATCAAAGGGGCAAAACAGAACTATTCTGAAAATGCTAATAAGCCAGGTAGATGGCTAGCTTACAAACTCAAAAAAGAGAAAGAAAATCATAGAATAGTACAATTAATGGATAATAAAGGCCAGATCCAATATATGAATGAAGAGAAGAAAAAAGTTGTTCAGAATTTTTATAGGCAATTATATGGAAAAGAGGAAATAGATGAAGAAAATGTGAAACATTATCTACATAAAGCAAACTTACCCCAGATTCCTAAAGACATGGAAATGATGTTGGAGGGAAACATAATGATGGAACTAATGCAAGCGCTTAAAAAACAGAAAAGTGGAAAAGCACCAGGCCCAGACGTACTGCCAGTCGAATATTATGTGACTTTTCAAGAACAATTGGGCCTTCCGCTATTAGAGGTTATGAATGAAGTGATGCAAAAGGGGAAAATACCTGAGACCTGGATAGAGGCTTATATCACGCTTATCCCGAAAGACTTGAAACAAGTTAAAAACTATAGACCAATATCTCTGTTAAATTCAGATTCTAAAATTTTAGCTTTAATATTGGCAGAACGACTTAAACGACACTTGAATGAGTTTATACAATCTGATCAAAATGGATTTCTGCCCAAAAGCCATATTAAAAATAATATGAGAATGATACTGGACACTTTAGAATATTATGAGGCCCATCCCGAAAAACAGATGGCGTTGATCTTTCTGGAGGCACAAAAAGCTTTTGATAATGTTAATTGGTGTTTTATTCTTCTACAACTGAAACAAATGGGTTTCGGTGAAATGTTTATTAAGGGAATAGAATAGAATAGAATAGAATAGAATAGAATAGAATAGAATAGAATAGAATAGAATAGAATAGAATAGAATAGAATAGAATAGAATAGAATTTTTATTGGCCAAGTGTGATTGGACACAGAAGGAATTTGTCTTGGTGCATATGCTCTCAGTGTACATAAAAGAAAAGATACCTTCATCAAGGCACAACATTTACAACACAAATGATGGTCATAGGGTACAAATTTAACACTTTTTTTAAAAATTTGAATTTATATCCCGCCCTTCTCTGAAGACTCAGGGCAGCTTACACTGTGTTAAGCAATAGTCTTCATCCATTTGTATATTATATACAAAGTCAACTTTATTGCCCCCAACAATCTGGGTCCTCATTTTACCTACCTTATAAAGGATGGAAAGCTGAATCAACCTTGGGCCTGGTGGGACTTGAACTTGCAGTAATTGCAAGCAGCTGTGTTAATAACAGACAGACTTAGTCTGCTGCTTAGTCTGCTGAGCCACCAGAGGCCCCTTAATGATACAACACTTAATGATAAGCATAGGGAACAAATAAGCAATCAGGAACAATCAATATCAATATAAATCATAAGGATAACCAGCAACAAAGTTACAGTCAGAGTCATAAGTGGAAAGAGATTGGTGATGGGAACGATGAGAAGATTAATAATAGTACAGATTTAGTAAAAAGTTTGACAGTGTTGAGGGAATTATTTGTTTAGCAGTGTGATGGCCTTCGGGAAAAAACTGTTCTTGTGTCTAGTTGTTCTGGTGTGCAGTGCTCTATAGTGTCATTTTGAGGGTAGGAGTTGAAACAGTTTATGTCCACAATGTGAGGGATCTGTAAATATTTTCACAGCCCTCTTTTTGATTCATGCAGTACACAGGTCCTCAATGGAAGGCAGGTTGGTAGCAATTATTTTTTCTGCAGTTCTAATTATCCTCTGAAGTCTGTGTCTTTCTTGTTGGGTTGCAGAACCCAACCAGACAGTTATAGAGGTGCAAATGACAGACTCAATAATGCCTCTGTAGAACTGGATCAGCAGCTCCTTGGGCAGTTTGAGCTTTCTGAGTTGATGCAGAAAGAACATTCTTTGTTGTCCTTTTTTGATGATGTTTTTGTTAGCTGTCCATTTTAGATCTTGCGATATGATAGAACCTAGAAATTTGAAGGTTTCTACTGTTGATACTGTGTTGTCTAGTATTGTGAGAGGTGGAAGTATGGAAGGGTTTCTCCTAAAGTCTACCACCATTTCTATGGTTTTGAGTGTGTTCAGTTCCAGATTGTTTTGGTAGCACCACAAGGCTAGTCAATCGACCTCTCGTCTATATGCGGATTCATCATTGTCTCGAATGAGACCAATCACTGTTGTGTCATCTGCGAACTTCAGTAGTTTAACAGATGGATCGTTGGAGATGCAGTCATTGGTATACAGAAAGAAGAGAAGTGGGGAGAGCACACAGCCTTGGGGGGGGGCTGTGCTAATTGTACAGATATCTGATGTGATCCTGCTTAGCTTCACCTGCTGCTTCCTGTTTGTTAGGAAGCTTGTGATCCACTTACAAGTCTGTTCAGATACCAGTAGCTGGTTTAGCTTAGTTAGAAGAGTGTCTGGAATGATGGTATTGAATGCTGAACTAAAGTCTACAAAGAGGACCCTTGCATAAGTCTTTGGAGATTCAAGATGTTGTAGGATGTAGTGCAGAGCCATATTAACGGCATCATCTGTTGATCTATTTGCTCGGTGTGCAAATTGCAAGGGGTCTAACAGCGGATCCGTGATGGTTTTTAAGTAGGAAAGCACTAACCTTTCAAAGGTTTTCATGACTACAGATGTTAAAGCAACTGGTCTGTATTCATTCAGTTCCTTGATGGTGGGCTTCTTCGGCACTGGGATGATGGTAGAGTGTTTGTAGCAAGAAGGAACATAGCACGTCTCTAGTGAGTTATTGAAGATATGGGTGAAGATGAGGGCCAACTGGTCAGCACAGACTTTTAAGCAAGAAGGAGTTATCTTGTCTGGGCCTGGAGCTTTTCCTGGCTTTTGTCTGTGAAATAGGTCCTGCACTTCCTTTTCTGTGATCACCAGGGGTTGTGAACCTAATGGGATGGGGTCAGTTGTAGGAGTCTTGGCTGTTGTTGGTGTGTCTGAGATGGAGGTTGTGGAGATAGATGGCTGTAGTTTCCTTTCAAACCTGCAGTAAAACTCATTCAGGTCATCTGCCAGTTGTTGATTTCCTTCAGCCTGGAAAGGAGGTTTGCCATAGCCGGTGATATTTTTAAGAGTTTTCCACACGTTTGCTGGTTCATTTGCTGAAAACTGATTCTTTAGCTTTTTAGAGTAGCTTCTTTTTGCTGCTCTGATCTCCCTTGTTAGGGAGATCTGGCCTGATTGTACAGCATTTTATCACCTTTTCTGTAGGCTTCCTCTTTGGATTGACATAGCTGCTTAAGTTTAGGTGTGAACCAAGGTTTGTTGTTCCTGTATATTTGCAAGTTCCTTATCGGTACACATAGGTCTTCACAGAAGCTGACATACGATGTTACAGTATCTGTGAGTTCATCCAGGTCTGCAGAGGTATCTCCAAAAATATTCCAATCAGTACAATCAAAGCAGGCCTGTAGCTTTAATTTTGCCTCCTCCATTCAGGTCTTCACTGATTTAATTGTTGGTTTTGTGGTTTTAAGTCTTTGCCTGTAAGCAGATACTAGGTGAATCATGCAATAATCAGAGTGTCCTACAGCTGCTCGTGGTAAAGACCGATAAGCATCTTTTAGTGTTGTGTAGCAATGGCTTAAAAGTATTCTTGTCTCTAGTGGGACAATTGACATGCTGAAAGTATTTTGGTAGCTCTTTCCTTAAGTTTGCCTTGTTTAGATCTCCCAAAATAATGGCCAGTGAATCAGGGTATTTGGCTTCAGCCTCCATGATTTGGTCAGCTAGAGTTCGTAATGCCTTGTTTACACAGGCTTGAGGGAGACATAAACAGCAATTAGAAGAAATGAGGAAAATTCATGAGGTGAATAGTATGGTTTGCAGTTGATAATTAAAGTCTCTAAATTGTCACAGAATTTGTAAATTACTGTGAAATCTTGACACCAGTTGCTGTTAATATATAGGCATAAGCTTCCTCCCTTCTTTTTACCTGATGTTTCTGTAATTCTGTCTGATCGTTCAATCTGAAACCCTGGAATTTGCAGGCTGCTATCTTCAATTGATTCATTTAACCAGGTTTCAGAGAAGCATAGGACTGCTGAATTGTGAAAATCAGAATTGTATTTGTTTAAGAGGAGTATTTCATCCATCTTATTTGCAAGTGAATGTACATTTGTTAGGAAAATTGAAGGCAGAGGAGTTTTATTGCTACTCTTTCTTAATCTGTTTAAGATCCCAGCCCGTTTACCTCTCTTTCGCTGCTTCCGCCGTTTGGTTTTTTGGGGTAATCCATGGCTCTGGGGGAATTGCCTCTTCCTGTGTTAGAATCTCCTCTGCATTTGTAAAGACGGGGGCGGGGGGTGAGATCACAGAAAGCTGCTCCTTAAAGAAATGTTGCTTAATTTTTAGCAGATGGTCTCATGAGTAGGAAATCTGTAGTGAGTCGCAGAGAACAATTAGAAATAAAGAAACCATTAGAGAGCATTTCACCGAGGCAGCCTTCGTTGGTGTCATCTTGAGGGAAGAAGATAGAATAGAAACAATCAGCTAAGGTTATGATAAATGGTGAACTGACTGAAGTGATCCAAATTGAAAAAGGCACAAGACAAGGTTGCCCACTGTCACCACTGCTGTTTGTGCTGACATTGGAAGTATTAAATAGAAATGTTAGAGAGGAAAGAAAGATAAAAGGTATGAAAATCCAAAAGGAAGAATATAAACTCCAAGCTTTTGCTGATGATTTGGTTTTCATTATTTTATTTTTTTTAATTCAAAAAGTTTTACAAAATTTCCCCCCCTTCCCCCCCTCTTCCCCTCCCTTCACAACCCCCCTCCCCCCCCTGACTTCCCGGAACGAACACAAGGTATAGTTAAAAATAAAACAAACATATGCTAAAAAAATTTCATCCCAACTTAATTATACCCCTACAATCATCAATTCCTAACTTCCCCCGAAAACAATCAAAAATAATACATCATAATCATTCAAAAACAGTCTGATAACTCTTAGTCTGATATCTACGTTGAATATAGTCAATCCATTTTTTCCATTCCTTTAAGTATCTTTCTTGCGTATTGTCTTTCAAAAAGGCTGATATCTTCGCCATCTCAGCCAAATTGGCAACCTTCAATATCCATTCTTCTATTGTAGGTACTTCTTTTTTCTTCCAGTATTGTCCTATTAGTAATCTTGCTGCTGTTATTAGATTTAAAATCAATTTAGTCTCAATTACTGTAATAATTCCCAACAAAAAAAATTGCGGCAGGAACTTTATCTTCTTTTTCAAAACATTTTGTAAGATCCACCAAATTTTTATCCAAAAGGCCTTTATATCCTTACAAGTCCACCAAATGTGAAAATATGTAGCGTCATCACAATTACATCTCCAACATTTTGCTTGCATATCTGGATACATACACGATAATTTTTTAGGATCTAAATGCCATCTATAAAACATTTTATAAAAATTTTCCCTCAAATTCTGTGCCTGCGTGAATTTAACATTTCTAACCCAAATTTTTTCCCAAGTATTATTTTTTTTTAATTGAAAAAGTTTTACAATAAAATTTTTCCCCATTACATCTCACGCCCCTCCCCCCACCCACCATCAACCCCCTCCCCCCACCCCACCCCAGACTTCCCAGAGCAGAATACAAGGTATACAATCTGATAGTCATAAGCTAGAATACCCTAATTATCCATAAATTCCCATCCTCCCCTAAAACCTCAACTCTCCTTCTCTATAAAGAAAAACAAAAAAGAAGGAAATATTTGTTCGTAAAATATTTGAACAATTCCAATAATTGTTCTAAATATAGTCAGTCCATCTTCCTCATTCCGGTATATTTTCTTTTTTTATTAAAAAAGTTTTATTTTAACATTCATATCCAATAACATATTTAATGTACCATCATATACAATTAATCGGACCTGCCCAGTCACCACCCTCTTCCTTTAACCCCTTCTCTACCTTCTTCTACTTTCCACAACCATCCTCCCCCTCTCTTATCTACATCCTCTCCTCCTTCCTCCCTACTCCTTTCTTCTCCCTCTTCTATCCCTCTTCCTTCCTTTCCTCTTCCTCCTCTTCTCTTTCCTACCTCCTTCTCTCTTCTCCTTCCTTCTTTCCCATCATTCTGAAGTGGTAGCCAGGCAGCTCCGATCTTACATTAATTATACGTCTTCGATCATCTTTGTACATTGACCATCAATCCATTTTCTACCCTCATCCCCTCCCCTCCCTTCCTTTCCTCCCCACCCCCGGGACTTCCCAGAACCGAATACAGGGTATAAAACTAACAACAAAAATTAAAATATAACACAAATCATAATCCATAATCACTCCTTAAAACCTCAACTCCCCTTCCAGAAACAAAGAAAATACATTTCTTCCAATCCATTATATATCAGACCATTCCACTCCTAGAGTTCTCAGAAATTTCCGATTGAGTTAGTGTTTGTTCTTGAATAAAGTACATAGTTTTTAATATCTAACCTTCATCAATCAATATCAAAACAACGTTCCATCTTCCAATATTCACCATGGGTTCTTCTAAAATGTCTTTCTTCCTTAAGCAGTCTCTCAAAAATAGTTCATATTTCCAACTTAATTTCTTACATTTTTCTATCCAACCTTCAAGGGTAAACAATAGTCCATCTTTTCACCTTTGACATTTATATACATCAAATAATATTACAAATATCCAATATATCAATTGTAATAATTAAAATCTTCACTTTACCTTGCTTATATCAAATAACATTATTAAAATTACACCTATAACTTATCCAAAATATATCAGTTATAACAATTAAATTCTAATTAGCCATATAACAACATTACATCCATCTCTTAAATATAATATTTAATCCAAATTCCTAAATTTTACTATCTATCCTCCAAAGTTAAACAATATTCCATCTTCCTATTCCTTTATACCTGAAATATATCAAATAGTACCCCTAAAATTTCACATTTATATCCAAAATAAATCATTTACAAAAATTAATCATAATCATATATAATAGAATTAAAATTGCGGTGACTCAGGTGAGGCGCCCGAGGGTGGTCTTGGTGACATTGTCTGGGATGAGTTTGACCCTGTGGCTCCCGAAGACATGGACAGGTTGTTGGGTAGGTTGAATGCCACCACGTGTTTACTGGACCCGTGCCCCTCCTGGCTGGTGCTGGCCACCCAGGAGGTGACACGAGGCTGGCTCCAGGCGATTACGACTGCTTCTTTGGTGGAGGGTGTCTTTCCGGCCGCCTTGAAAGAGGCGGTAGTGAGGCCCCTCCTTAAGAAGCCTTCCCTGGACCCGGCTGTTTTAGGTAATTACCGTCCGGTCTCCAACCCGCCGCGAAGGTTGTAGAGAGTATGGTGGCATATCAGTTTCCCTTACACCTGGATGAAACCGTCTATCTAGACCCGTTCCAGTCCGGTTTTCGGCCCGGTTACAGCACGGAGACGGCTTTGGTCGCGTTGGTGGATGATCTCTGGAGGGCCAGGGATAGGGGTTGTTCCTCTGCCCTGGTCCTATTAGACCTCTCAGCGGCTTTCGATACCATCGACCATGGTATCCTGCTGCGCCGGTTGGAGGGATTGGGAGTGGGAGGCACCGTCTATCGGTGGTTCTCCTCCTATCTCTCCAACCGGTCGCAGTCGGTGTTGACAGGGGGGCAGAGGTCGGCCCCGAGGCACCTCACTTGTGGGGTGCCGCAGGGGTCGATCCTCTCGCCCCTTCTGTTCAACATCTATATGAAGCCGCTGGGTGAGATCATCAGTGGTTTCGGCGTGAGGTACCAGCTGTATGCGGATGACACCCAGCTGTACTTTTCCACGCCGGACCACCCCAACGAAGCCATCGAAGTGCTGTCCCGGTGTCTGGAGGCCGTACGGGTCTGGATGGGGAGAAACAGGCTCAAGCTCAATCCCTCCAAGACAGAGTGGCTGTGGATGCCGGCATCCCGGTACAGTCAGCTAAATCCGCGGCTGACCATCGGTGGCGAGTCATTGGCCCCGATGGAGAGGGTGCGCAACTTAGGCGTCCTCCTGGATGGACAGCTGTCTCTAGAAGATCATTTGACGGCCGTCTCCAGGAGAGCGTTCTACCAGGTTTGCCTGGTGCGCCAGTTGCGCCCCTTTCTGGACCGGGATGCCCTATGCACGGTCACTCATGCACTCGTGACGTCTCGCCTGGATTACTGCAATGCTCTCTACATGGGGCTCCCCTTGAAGGGCATCCGGAGGCTACAGTTAGTCCAGAATGCGGCTGCGCGGGTGATAGAGGGAGCCCCTCGTGGCTCCCGCATAACACCCATCCTGCGCAGACTGCACTGGCTACCGGTGGCCTTCTGGGTGCGCTTCAAGGTTTTGGTGACCACCTTTAAAGCGCTCCATGGCATAGGGCCGGGTTATCTACGGGACCGCCTACTGCTACCGAATACCTCTCACCGACCCGTGCGCTCTCATAGAGAGGGACTCCTCAGGGTGCCGTCAGCGAGGCAATGTCGTCTGGCGACGCCCAGGGGAAGGGCCTTCTCTGTGGGGGCTCCCACCCTCTGGAACGAACTACCCCCAGGACTTCGTCAGCTTCCGGACCTTCGGACCTTCCGCCGCGAGCTTAAAACATACTTATTTAATTGCGCAGGACTGAGCTAGATTTTAATTTACGGTTTTTAAATTGGGTTTTATTTTCATATTTTTAATTCAGGCTTTTAGAATACGTTTTTTAACTGTTTTTAGATTGTATTTACCTGTTTTTAAATGCCTGTAAACCGCCCTGAGTCCTTTGGGAGATAGGGCGGTATATAAATTTAAACAATAAATAAATAAATAAATAAACATTCTCCCTCCCCTTTTTCTGTCTTACACATTTTCCATCATCTATTTACCATTCAACTTAACATCTATTAATAAAGAGTTCCCAATCTTTAATACATTAGTGTAGAAATCTCGTACTTTACAAACTGTATTGAGAAAATACTTTCTTCCTTTATAATTCACTGTTAAACCAGCTGGAACCTCCCATCTAAAACATATCTAATGTTTCTTAAGCCCGTGTCTTAAGAACCCGTGTCCTTCCTGGCTGGTACTGGCCACTCAGGAGGTGACACGAGGCTGGCTCCAGGGGATTATCAACGCTTCTTTGTTGGAAGGGGTTTTCCCTGCTGCCTTGAAAGAGGCGGTGGTGAGGCCCCTCCTCAAGAAGCCCTCCCTGGACCCAGCTATTTTGGGTAATTATCGTCCAGTCTCCAACCTTCGCTTCGTTGCGAAGGTTGTAGAGAGTGCTGTGGCGCGACAGCTACCCCAATACCTGGATGAAGCCGTCTATCTAGACCCGTTCCAGTCCGGCTTCCGACCTGGATACAGCACGGAGACGGCTTTGGTCGCATTGGTGGATGATCTCTGGAGGGCCAGGGCCAGGGGTTACTCCTCTGCCCTGGTCCTATTAGACCTCTCAGCGGCTTTTCATACCATCGACCATGGTATCTTGCTGCGTCGGTTGGGGGATTGGGAGTGGGAGGCACCGTGTATCGGTGGTTCTCCTCCTATCTCTCTGACCGGTCGCAGACGGTGTTGACAGGGGGGCAGAGGTCGACCACGAGGTGCCTCACTTGTGGGGTGCCGCAGGGGTCGATCCTCTCGCCCCTTCTGTTCAACATCTATATGAAGCCGTTGGGTGAGATCATCAGTGGCTTTGGGGTGAGATACCAGCTGTACGCTGATGACACCCAGCTGTACTTTTCCACCCCGGGCCACCCCAGTGAAGTTGTCGAAGTGCTGTCCCGGTGTTTGGAAGCCGTACGGGTCTGGATGGGGAGAAACAGGCTCAAGCTTAATCCCTCCAAGACGGAGTAGCTGTGGATGCCGGCATCCCGATTCAGTCAGCTGCAGCCGCGGCTGACTGTTGGAGGCGAGTTATTGGCCCCAAAGGATAGGGTGCGCAATTTAGGTGTCCTCCTGGATGAACGGCTGTCGTTTGAAGATCATTTGATGGCCGTCTCCAGGAGGGCCTTCCACCAGGTTCGCCTGGTTCGGCAGTTGCGCCCCTTCCTTGATCGGGATGCCTTGTGCACAGTCACTCATGCGCTCGTTACCTCTCGCTTGGATTATTGTAATGCTCTCTACATGGGGCTCCCCTTGAGGTGCACTTGGAGGCTTCAGTTAGTCCAGAATGCAGCTGCGCGGGTGATAGAGGGAGCTACGCGTAGCTCCCATGTAACACCACTCCTGCGCAGACTGCACTGGCTACCGGTGGCCTTTCGAGTGCACTTTAAGGTCTTGGTTACGACCTTCAAAGCGCTCCATGGCTTAGGGCCTGGGTACTTACGGGACCGCCTGCTGTTACCGCATGCCTCCCACCGACCCGTACGCTCTCACAGAGAGGGACTTCTCAGGGTGCCGTCCGCCAAGCAATGTCGGCTGGCGGCCCCCAGGGGAAGGTCCTTCTCTGTGGGGGCTCCCACACTCTGGAACGAGCTTCCCCCGGGTTTACGCCAAATACCTGACCTTCAGACCTTCCGCCGCGAACTGAAGACACATCTTTTCATTCGCGCGGGGCTGGCTTAAATTTTATCGATTTTAAATTTTATCGATTTTAAATTTTTTAATATTAATTTTAATGGGGTTTTAGTTTTATATATTTTAAAGTTTTTTAGGCCAATTATAAAATAAGTTTTTTAATTTGTATTTTAAATTGTATATTGTATTGTTTGTTTTTACTTTTGGCTGTACACCGCCCTGAGTCCTTCGGGAAAACGGCGGTATAAAAATCTAATAAATAATAATAATAATAATCCACTAAAAAGGCAAATTCTTTTCTCTTTCTTAACATTTTAGGAGGAATTTCCTTCATTATATCTTGTCCTAATATTTGAAATTTATTTTTATAAAATGCTTGCAAAATTCCATACCTAATCCTCTTATTTGTAAAATAAATAACCACATCTCTCGGTAAACACTTCTGCCTTGCCAGCCAAGAATTAACACGATAAATTTTTTCAATATTAACTTCAAAATTTTCTGGTTCCACTCCCTCTATCTGAGCAAAGGCCTGAATAAAAATCTCTTTCAAATTTTCCTCTTTAGATTCTCTTAAGCCCCTTACCCTTATAGTATATTCCATTAATTTATATTGTAATATAACCCTTTCTTCATCTGCCTTATCTACCTTAACCTGAATATCATCTATTTTATTTTCTAAATTCAAATTAATTTGAAGTTCATCTATTTTCCTTTGCAAATCTAAATTAATTTGGTTAAGTTCATCCAGTCTTTCTTCGGTCTGAATACTAGATAACAATAATGGGGTAATTGATTCCTTTAATTTTTTCATCTCCCTCCTCTGCCATATCTTTAAAATTCAGTATTTCTTTCTCCATTTCATTAAATTTTTGATCTATTTCTGAAAGATGAGCCTCCATAAGCTCCTGTAAAAAATTCCTTAGACTGTCTTTAGTATCTTCTTTCAATTTCCGTATCTGAAGTGAGGAAATTTCCAATATTTTAGAAGTGGTTAAATCTCTTTGCTTGAAGGCCATTTTAAAACTAAGTAATACCAAGCAGAAGAAAAGGAGAGAGAAAAAAAAGAAAAGAAAAGAAAAAAATAATTTCAATAAGCTTTTCTTCTTAAACACTGTAAGAAAAAGATAATTAAAAAAAGAGATTTTTTTTAAAAAATTCCATTTTTTTTAAAAAAAAATATCTTGTTATATTCTTCTTAAAGGTTCCACGCCAGCAATTGTAATAAGCATTTCCTTAGCTTTTGCTTAGTTTAGCTTTCACTTACAATACACAAAACGCCATCTTTCATCATCTCCACTCTTGAATACGAATACCTTCTCTGTCAGGGAGTTAAAATCATCTTACAATCAAATGCCAGCACTTCTGTTTTCAGCTCTGTCTGTGTTAGCAATCCTTCAGTAATCCATCAGTCACGGAGATGGACGCTGCGTTTTGTTCTGCCATTTTTTTTTATTTTTTATTTTATTACATTTATACCCCACCCTTCTCCGAAGACTCAGGGCGGCTTACAATGTATAAGGCAATAGTCTCATTCTATTTGTATATTTTTTTACAAAGTCAACTTATTGCCCCCCCAACAATCTGGGTCCTCATTTTACCTACCTTATAAAGGGTGGAAGGCTGAGTCAACCTTGGGCCATGCTCGAACCTGCAGTAATTGCAGGCTTTGTGTTCTAATAACAGGCTTCTCTATTGCCTGAGCTATGCGTTCTGGATTCTGGAGCTTTTTTCGAGCTATAGAAGGAGCGTTCCCAACAAACCACCAGAAATCTTCTTGGGGCTTTCCTTGGGGGTTCTACTTCAGCCCGAATGCTTACCTCCCCCTCTTTGCCCGAGGTTAGAGATTTACAAGCTGCTGACAGCAGATTAACGCTGTCTAAACAGCTCTACAGAATCACACAGAACTGGCGGACTAAAATAGCCCGCCATTAACGAAGCGGAGCCACCGGAAGCCCATTCCAGTATATTTTCTTGTGGGTTTTCAGTCTGGTACATTGAAGTTTCCAACAAGTTCAATATTTTTAACCTCTAGTCTTTGATAACAAACATATAATCCATCTTCCAATATTTATTTATTTATTTATTTATTTAATTTGATTTTTATACCGCCCTTCTCCCGAAGGACTCAGGGCGGTGTACAGGCATAATAAAACCAACAATACAATATATAAGTTTAAAATACGATTTAAAAAACTTATTTTAAATTAGCCCAATGATTAAAATTTCCCATACTAAAAACCCCGTTTAAAATTAATAAATATTACACTAGCATCATCACAATAAATTACAAATATTTTATAACCATTTTAACATTTTAACCTTAAGCAACTCCCTTTCTGTTTTAGTCTTTATTTTAATTTTTCCCCCCAACACTTTATACCTAACATCAATTTTTATCCAATATAACTAAATCCAGCATTAATAAAATAACGTCAATAAAATAACGTCAATAAAATATATCTCCCTCATTTTACTTGCAAATTAAAACAAATACACCCCAACTTAATTTCCAAATACCATCTATAAAACATTTTATATAAAAAAGGAATCTAAATTATCCTTCCTTACTTTCAATTTTTATCCAAACTAGATAAATCCACCCTATATAATAATAACAGCATAAATATAATACACCCACATTTGACTTCCAGACTCAAACAAATGCACATTATCCTTTCTATTTCTTTATATTCAGAAATTTTTACTTAGTTTACCCTTTCCCATAAAAGGAAACACTTTTCATCTGACAAGGTTGCTTCTTTACTCCTTGTTCTTTTTTAAAGATTACCATCCTTTGCTCCTCCCCTGCTATTTTCTGTATTTCTTCTCCCAAAGTTACTGCCCCAATTTCAAATTGTGTTTGCTTTACTTCCTTTTCCCTTTTTTTTACCATTTCCTCTTCTCCTCCCACTTTAACTTCTAAATCTGGTAAACTTCCAGCCTTCAATACCTCAACATAAAAAGCTCTTGCTTTGGTAACTGCGTTAAGACAATACTTCCCTCCCATATAATTTACTGTTAGTCCAGCTGGCACATTTTATCTATACCATACCTGGCAGTTTCTAAGCTCCTTTACCAAAAAAGCATATTCTTTTCTGTCCCTTTTGGAAGGAATTTCTTGACCCAATATTTGAATTTTACTTTATAGGAGGCTTGCGAGATTTCACTTCTAATCTTCCTAGATGTAAAATAAATCACTATATCCCTTGGCAGCTGTCTCTGCCTTGCCACCCATGAATTAACTTGGTAAATTTTCTCAATTTGATTTTCAAGATCCACTGATATCAATCCAATCACCTGTGAAAAGGCTTTTGCAAATATCTTTTTTAGATTCTCTTGCTTATTTTCTTTTAAACCTCTCACCCTCAATGCAGATTCCATTGTTTTATATTGTAATAAAACCCATTCTTCATCTGCTTTATCCACCTTGTTCTGAAGCTCTTCTATTTGACTTTTTAAATTCAAGTTAATTTGATCAATCTCATGCACATTTCCATCCAGCTTTTTTATAAATTCAATCATAGTCATAAAGGCTGACCTCACTTCTTCTTGTAAATCTTCATTCTCAGCTATAGCAGAATTTTTAATTTCCAATAATTTCTCCTCAATTTCCTTAATTTTTTGTCTCGAGCAGAAATCTGAGCCTTCAGAAATTCTTTCAACTCCTCTTGTAGTTTGTGAATTTGAACTAGCGAAGCAGCTCCCTTAGAATCAGCAGGCTGTATTTGTTTAGAAGCCATCTTACTTTAACTTTATAAATTGCAACAAAGTCAAAACTTTTCAAGCAACTTATTTGAAATGGGTAAATCAGTTCTATAAACCTTCAGCTTTTCACTTTAAGACTTCTTCACTTAAATATAAAATCCATCAAATTTAAGCAAAGTTAACAAGGCACTAACGATGTTAACAAAGACTTCCTTAAGTTTTGTTTTCACGCCTCAATAACCAAATCCGCCATTTTCCTTCTTTTCAAATACCTTTCAAAGATCGAGATAAGGTCTAAGGCATACATCCACCCTGCCTCTTGCCTCTGCTCCGTCTGCTTCAAGTAATTAGAATATCTTCATCTTGATAGCAGAGATGGTTGTGAGCACTTTGTTCTGCAAAAATGCAGAAGCTTCCCGGATCTGGAGCATTTGCCAGGTTTAAACAGGGAGCTCTCACCTTTCGAGCACCAGGAGTTGTTCCTGGAGCTCTTGGGAAGCTCTACCCCCACCCAGTTGCTCACCTTTCCTTCTTCTCCCAAGGGAAAGGTTTTCAAGCTGCCAGACAGCTGATTTGTGCTGTCTGAGCGGCTTTAACAGAATCATGGGGGCGGCGCTCTAAAAGGACCATCTCCAATGTGTATGGAGCCACCGGAAGTCAATTTGGTTTTCATTATTGAGGATCCATTAGAATCTATAACTTGCTTGATAGATAAAAATAGGTGAATTTGGGAAAGTGGCAGGTTTGAAAATTAATAAGGATAAAATGAAGATTCTGACAAAAATATGTTAATGAAGCAAAAAATGGAACTGGTAGAATGTTCAGAGGTGCAGGTTACAAACAAAGTTAAATATTTGGGGATATATTTGACTGCAAGGTGTAGCACATTGAAAGAGAATAATTAAACAGAAAGACATTCCTGAAGAGAGGACAGAAACACTTATAGGTGTAGTGAAGGTTTGGCAAAAAGAGGTAGAGGTAGAGAAAGAGGAAAAATATGAATGATATAAAGAGATACAAAATCCCAAGGGAGGAGTATAGAAAACATGCCAAAAAATCAACAAGAATTGAAATACTAAAACAGGCAAGAGATGATGGACAGAAATATAATACCTATTAATATAACATTTGTGTTATCAAGATTTAGAATAGAGGTAGAAATTAGAAAGGGGGAAAATATTATTATCCATATTCATATATAATATTGTAAAATCAGTATGTGGATGAAAGGATCAGAAGTTGAAAGATGATTGTATTATGTACACTTATCATGGTTATTAGTATTGTGTATTAAAATACTGAATAATTAAATCATTATAATAATGTTATAAATATTAAACAATTAAAGTTGTTAATATTTTAGTATTTGCTCCACCATCATTTAATTATTACTTTAGAGAGTCTATCTTTTTGGAGTTTCTTTTCTTTGGGGCTAGATCTCTAGTATAAAAATTGAAAATCACCTCACCCAGTTCCAATCCACTGTTCATAAACCACTCCAGCACATTTCTTTCTTCAGTTGTCCCAGCTTCACAGTGGCCTCTCCACTTCGTTGCTGTATGGGAGGGTAATCCTTGGATCAAGCAAGAGAGCTCCCGCTCTCTGTGACCTGCAAGACACCCCTCCTTTCTTCGTCACCCCTTTAGGGTGACTTTAGCCCCTTAAGGGCCCTCCAAAAAGGAGGGTTCAGCCTAGATTCACAGAACCCACTCCCTATGACTGTACTGCAGCAACATCAAACTGGAAGTCCGACGCCAAACCAGTAGTCCAAGGAAGATTTTTATGTTCCTAATGGACTGACTTCATGGACTGATCCTGTGCATTTTGGATTACTGGACTAGTGAACACTTGGGTTTAGATGGGCCTTTTGGATTATAAATATAAAATTGATAAAAGATAAAGAAACAACTGTAGATTCCAAGGAAGCTCTTCATGTTTCTAATGGACTGACTTTGAGAACTGACCCAGATGGATTACAAACATAATTGACTCCAAGGCAATGGTTGGTGATTGAGAGAATTGGATTCCTGGGTGACCTCCTAGTTTATTTTTGTTTAAAGTTTTTTATTTTATAGACAAACATACATTTAAAACATCAGTAATTCCTTCCATGTGATGTCTCGGTGTTTTCTTCCTGGCTCCATCTTTTTATTGTTTCTTCTTTCTTCACTTCAATTTAAACTATTACCATTTTTCCACGAATACATTATTATCATTTTTTCCCATAATTATCCATTGCTTATCTGTACGTTTCTTCTAACCAATGGTAAAATTTATCCCATATCTTAAAATATTCTGAATCCTCTCTTTCTTTAATCATCAAAGTACTTTCTGGTCTATTAGATGAGTAGGGTATTGGATAGTTTGTGAGCTCTTTGGATTATTTGTTTCTTTTTAACTATTAAATAGGCTGCCTCAAATATTAGATGTGGAAATGACTAGTGATCCAAATCTAACTAGAGTAGGAAAGAAAGTATCATCCACACCATCATCGGAGACCATGTTACTACAAGAGAAAATGAGTACATTCCAAAAAGAAATACAAATGATGTTTTAATCTTTACAGGAGGTGATGACAAAAAATCATAACGATTTGAAAAATGATATGGGAGAGATGAAAGAAAAAATACATAACATGGATGAAAGAATAGGGAATTTTCAACAAATGATAAAAAATGAACAAAGGATTCAGAAAATAGAAGAAAAATCTAAACAAGCAGAGAAAAACGTGGATGAAATAAATCATAGACTGACTCAAGCAAATAAGGAGATAGAGGTTATAGTGATAATATTAGAAATGGAGAAGGCTGCCCATTTTTTTTTACTAATGTCAGAATATTGAAGAGGAAAAAGGAGTTATTTTAGACATAATGATAGTTACTAGCAGATGCATTAAAGATAGGTAAGCAGGAGATGCTTGCAGAGATAGATGATATATATAGAATATACAAGTGATGCGAGAAGACACAAATTCCCAAGACAGGTACATGTGAGCTTTATCAAAAAACTAATAAGAGATGAGATACTTAAAAAGGCAAGAGATGAACCATTACAACACAGAGGGAAAGAAATTGTGGTCCGGAAACAAGTGCATAGAGGAGTAAGAGACCAGAGCTTCCAGTGGTGATGTCAGCGTGGAGCGGGCAAGGGGACAATGCTCCATTCCTGAAGCTTCAAAAATCTTCGCTAGGAGCCCTTTCAGGGCATTGCCGAGCATGCAGAGAACAGCAAATTAAAGAGGAAGCTCCAGAGAAATCAGGTGGAAGGCAAGCCCCCAAATAGACAGGAGCAGCAATCTTAAATCCTAGTGAAGAAAGAGCCAGTCTTTAAGATTGGCCTGGAGCACTGGCAGCCGCAAGAGTGGGAAGCAAAAAGTTAAAAGTGACAGCTTCGTTCCAGAGAAAGAAGGCAAGAAGGGGAGCCATCTAGTGGACTGTTGGACAGATTGAAGGCAAGGAAAACCTGGAGAGAAGGCTGATGCGACATTGCAATAGACAGGCATGAATGGACAATAAGTTACAAGAAGGAAATTGATTATAGACACCGATTTAAATGAAATGGTTTGAATGAATTGAATTAAGATATATAACCTATAACTGTATAAGTAAACTGAGTACAGAATAAGTATTGTATTGTAAAGAAATATACCTATTTAAATAAGAGTGATAATAGAAATTTAGAAAATTGTATATCTATAAGTACTGAGAGTAGAGCTTTCTCAGAGGAAACTGTCTATCTGGACCCGTTCCAGTCCAGCTTCAGACCCGGTTACAGCACCGAGACAGCTTTGGTCGCGTTGGTTGATGACCTCTGGAGAGCCCGGGACAGGGGTTGTTCCTCTGTCCTGGTTCTATTAGATCTCTCGGCGGCTTTTGATACCATCGACCATGGTATCCTGCTGCGACGGTTGGGGGGATTGGGAGTGGGAGGCACTGTGTATTGGTGGTTCTCCTCCTATCTCTCTGACCGTTCGCAGACAGTGTTGGCAGGGGGGCAGAGGTCGACCCCAAGGCGCCTCACTTGTGGGGTGCCTCAGGGGTCTGTTCTCTCGCCTCTCCTGTTCAACATCTATATGAAGCCGCTGGGTGAGGTTATCCGTGGTTCCGGGGTGGATTATCATCTGTACGCTGATGATACTCAGCTGTACATTTCCACCCCGAACCACCCCAATGAAGCCGTTGAGGTGATGGGCCGGTGTCTTGAGGCTGTGCGGGTCTGGATGGGGAGGAACAGGCTCCGACTCAACCCTTCCAAGACAGAGTGGCTGTGGGTGCCGGCGTCCCGGTACAGTCAGCTTACACCATCGCTGACTGTGGGGGAGGAAGTACTGACCCCCAGGGAGGGAGTGCGCAACTTAGGCGTTCTCCTGGATGATCGGCTGTCCTTAGAGGATCATTTGACAGCTGTCACCAGGGGAGCTTTTTATCAGGTCCACCTGATCCGCCAGTTGCGCCCCTTCCTTGACCGGGACGCCTTACGCACCGTCACTCACGCCCTCGTCACTTCCCGCCTGGACTATTGCAATGCTCTCTACATGGGGCTCCCCTTGAAGAGCACCCGGAGGCTCCAGTTAGTCCAGAATGCGGCCGCGCGGGTGATAGAGGGAGCACTGCGCTGCTCCCATATAACACCTATCCTGCGCGGCCTACATTGGCTACCGGTAGTCTTCCGGGTGCAATTCAAGGTTTTGGTTACCATCTTTAAAGCGCTCCATGGCTTAGGACCGGGATACCTTCGAGACCGCCTTCTGCCGCCAATTGCCTCCCAACGACCTGTGTGCTCCCACAGAGTGGGCCTCCTCAGGGTGCCGTCGACCAAACAATGTAGGTTGGCGACCCCCAGGGGGAGGGCCTTCTCTGTGGCGGCACCAGCCCTGTGGAACGAGCTTCCTCCGGGATTACGACAACTCCCCGACCTCCGGACCTTCAGACGTGAACTGAAGACTCTATTATTTCAGCGTGCGGGACTAGCCTAAGAACAAAATGTTTTAGCTAAATTTTAATGGGGGTTTTACTGGTTTTTACTGTTTTAGTGATCAGGCTATGACAATATTTAGTTTTAACTGGGTTTTAATGTTTATTTATTATATTGTTTTTATATTGTTTTTAATATGCCTGTGAACTGCCCTGAGTCCTACGGGAGATGGTGTGGTATATATTTATTTATTTATTTATCAAACTTATATACCGCACCATCTCCCATAGGACTCAGGGCGGTTCACAGGCATATTACAGTCAGCGATGGTGTAAGCTGACTGTACCGGGACGCCGGCACCCACAGCCACTCAGTCTTGGAAGGGTTGAGTCGGAGCCTGTTCCTCCCCATCCAGACCCGTACGGCCTCAAGACACCGGCCCATCACCTCAACGGCTTCATTGGGGTGGTTCAGGGTGGAAATGTACAGCTGAGTATCATCAGTATGATAATCCACCCCAAAACCACAGATAACCTCACCCAGCAGCTTCATATAGATGTTGAAAAGGAGAGGTGAGAGAACAGACCCCGAGGCACCCCACAAGTGAGGCGCCTTGGGGTCGACCTCTGCCCCCCTGCCAACACCGTCTGCGAACGGTCAGAGAGATAGGAGGAGAACCACCGATACACAGTGCCTCCCACTCCCAATCCCCCCAACCGTCGCAGCAGGATACCATGGTCGATGGTATCAAAAGCCGCCGAGAGATCTAATAGAACCAGGACAGAGGAACAACCCCTGTCCCGGGCTCTCCAGAGGTCATCCACCAACGCGACCAAAGCCGTCTCGGTGCTGTAACCGGGTCTGAAGCCGGACTGGAACGGGTCCAGATAGACAGTTTCCTCCAGGTGTCGAGGAAGCTGATTTGCCACCACACTCTCAACAACCTTCGCTAAGAAGCGAAGATTGGAGACTGGACGATAGTTCGCTAAAACAGCCGGGTCCAGGGAGGGCTTCTTGAGGAGGGGCCTCACCACCGCCTCTTTCAAAGCGGTGGGGAAGACACCCTCCAACAAAGAAGCGTTGGTAACTTCCTGGAGCCAGCCTCGTGTAACCTCCCGAGTGGCCAGCACCATCCAGGAGGGACACGGGTCCAATAAACATGTGGTGGAGTTCAACCTGCCCAACAACCTGTCCATGTCCTCAGGAGTCACAGGATCGAACTCAGCCCAGATAACATTCTCAAGACCTGTCTCCGCCATCCCACCTGAATCTATCCAATCAGTGTCCAAGCCATCCCGAATCTGAGCGATTTTATCAGACAGATACTGAACAAAATCCTCAGCGCAACCCTGTAAGGGGTCCTCCCGAGCCCCCTGCGTGAGCAGGGAGCGGGTCACCCTAAACAGGGTGGCTGGGCGATTATCTGCTGATGCGATGAGTGCGGAGAAATAGTTATGTTTAGCCGACCTGATTGCCACTAGGTAGGTCTGAATATATGACCTTACTAGTGTTCGGTCAGGTTCGGAGCGGCTGGACCTCCAGGCGCTCTCTAGGCTTCTTTTCCGGCGCATATAAGTTTGATAAATAAATAAATAAATAAATGTAAGTGTGGGATAGAAAATAGGAAAACACAGTTGTTAAAGTGTAGTAACAGCAATCTTCAGCTTTAAAGTAAACCTCAATACAAGTATATTGATATATGTTAACGTGGGAAAATATTGTACAGGCAATAAAGATGTCTAGTACAGCAACAATAAACAAAACAGGCAAAAAAGCAGCTACAAACATCACACCAACAGACTCCCCCACAACCCAAAGATTGATACTGACCAAGATAGGGAAAGAAAAAACAGAACAGGCAACGAACTCACAAAATATGCAGATAGTGTTACAATTGATACAGGAAACAATGTTGAAGACCCAGAAGGCAATAGCTGAGATAAGCGCACAAAACGTGCCTACCGTTCCTGTCCTATTGTTTTTCTTTTCTTCTTCCTATATACATATATGCTTATACCTCCTTATATTTACCCATATATGTGTTTATATATTATATAATCTTTTTGTATGATACCTACATATATTGACAAAATAAATAAATAAAAAATAAATAAATAAATAGAATCACGAGGAGATGAGAGTACATCACAAAGAAATTAAAGATGAAATTGGGGAAATGAAAAGTGAGATAAAAAACATGAATGATAAGATAGGGAACATACAACAAACAATGATGGAAAATGAACAGAGAATCCAAAATGTGGAAACATAAATAGATCAAATTGATAATCAAATGGAAATGTGGGAACAGAAATCCATGCAAATCAATAGAGAGCTGGCCGAATCTATCATATTTTGGGAAATGGAGAACGCTTCTTAGTTCCTTAGATTTCAAAACATTGTCGAAGAGAAAAAAGAGGATTTAGGAGAGAAAATGACAAAAATTTTGGCGGACATATTAGGAAAAGATAAACAGGAAATAAGATGAGACATTGATGGAATTTATCAAGTATATACAAACTACTCACGAAGGCATAGGTTGGCGAGGGAGGTACACATTAAATTCACAAAATGAAGAATAAGATTTGAAGTGTATAAGAGGACAAGAGAGGGAACGTTAACCTATAGAGGTAAAGAAATTATAGTATTGAAACAGGTTCCATGAAGAATAAGAGACCAAAGGCGTCAATACCAATTTTTGTCAACTTAACTGATTAAATACAAAGTAATGTTTCAATGGTTGATACCTGAGGGCCTACTCGTGACATGGCAAGAGAAAAAATATAAGGTTGATACATTGAAGAAAGCAAAGGAATTTTTTTTTTATTGAAAGTTTTAAAAAACAAAAACATTTTTCCCCCTTTTTCCCCCCTCCCTCCCAAAAAACCCCCTTCCCCCCTCCCTCCCCCCCCCCGGCGTCCCGGGTCAATCACAAGGTATTGTTATACATAAACCAAACATAAAATAAAATTTTCCCTTCCAATCCAAATAACCACATCCAAAGCTTTTCGTCTCCCAACCCCCTCCCCATTACATAAAATAACTTTCTAATTATTCAAAGGCAATCTGATATTTCTTAATCTGATATCTATTTTGTAGATAATCAATCCATTTTTTCCATTCAATTAAATATCTTTCCTGCGTATTGTCTTTTAAAAAAGCTGAGATTTTAGCCATCTCAGCCAAATTAATAACTTTCAGTATCCATTCTTCTATTGTAGGTATCTCTTCTTTCTTCCAATATTGTCCAATCAACAGTCTTGCTGCTGTTATTAAATTCAGAATCAATTTAGTCTCAATCCCTGTACAATCCGTTATAATTCGCTATAATTCGGAATTTTATGAGAATCAATTTGTGCAGGGGGATGATCAAGAAAGCAGGGAAGAATTAGAGACTAGAAGCCAGGAGGAAGAGAATTCGGAAGAAGCAGAAAAAGAGAAAGATACACAAAAGAAACAAGGAAAAGAAAGAATAGAAAGAGAAGGAGCAAAAGAAACGGTAGTAAGAGAGATTAGAAGCACAAAAAGACAGAACAAGTAGAGAATAGGAGAAGCAATTACGCTTTTCTCGGTAAACATCAATGGATTAAATATCCCAAAGAAAAGGACACAAATATTTTTTAAACTAAGGAAATTGGAAGCTAAAGTGATATGTCTTTAAGAGGTTCATATACAAAAAGGCTATAGAAGATTATTATAAAATAGAAAATTAGGAACATTATATACAACTTTAGCAGACAAAAAGAAAGGAGGTATTGCCATATATGTTAAGGAAAAAATAAAATCAAACTTAAGATACACAGACAATGAAGGTAGAATTTTGATGTTGGAACTGGAGATAGAACAAAAACAAATGTTACTCATAGTAATATATGCCCCGAATAAAAATCAACAGCAATTCTTTAAAGAGGTACATAAGAGAATATTAGACTTGAAGTATGAAAGGATTTGTATGATTGGAAATTTTAATTCTGTAGTAGATACTCAGAGAGATTATAAAAGTATTAAAAAACAAAAAGAAGAAAAGTGTATTACCAAGAACCTTCTTTGAATAGTATCTGAGTTCAATTTGTGAGATATACGGAGAGAGACACATAGAACACATAAACAATATACATTTTATTCATACCCACATCAATCGTGGTCCAGGATCGATATGGGCTGGACAACAGCAGAAATTCAAAATGAAATAGAAGAAGTTGAAATAGGAGTAAACGATTGGGCAGATCATAATCCAATTACATTAAAATGGAAAGGCCAGAAACAAAATAAAAGATGGACAATGAACCAAAACTTGTGCAAAGATAAAAAATATATACAGATGTTAGAGAGGGAATTGAAAATATTTTTTCAAATAAACAAAAAGGAGGATACTTCGATACAAAATCTGTGGGATACCATAAAAGCCTATATAAGGGGATTGACCATTGCATATAATTCCAAGAAAAATAAAGAAAAGAGAGACCAATTAGAAAGCTTGTGGGAAGAATTTTAAAAAAATAGAATATGAAATACAAAAAGACCCACAAAACAAAAAGATAAAAGAAAAATGGAATATTACAAAATATAAGATTAATTTGATAACACAAAAAGAAATAGCACAGAAAATTAAGATAGCGAAACAAAACTATTTTGAGCATGCAAATAAAATAGGATGATGGTTAGCTTATAAATTAAGAAAACAAAAAGGAAGGAGAATAATATAACAACTACAAAATGAAAATGGTATAATACAATCTAAATGAGAAGAAAAAAAGGAAATAAAACAAAACTTCTTTGCAAAGCTTTACAAGCAGGAAGACATAGCAGATTAGAAAATTAAAAAATATATAGAGGTGACTAAAATGAATAAAATTTCTGAAGAACAAAAAGAACACAAAAAGAACAAAAAGTTAAATAAGCCAATAACAATAAATGAATTTGAAAAAGCCTTGGAAAAACAAAAGAACAATAAATCAGCAGGCCCATATGGGATACCGATTGAGTTACCGTATATACTCGAATATAAGCCGATCCGAGTATAAGCCGAGGTCCCCAATTTTACCCCAAAAAACTGGGGTAAACTGGGGACTCGAGTATAAGCTGAGGGAGGGAAATGAGGCAGCTACCGGTCAGGGAAAGCCTCCCTCCCTCAGCCGAGAAGGCTGGCGGCTCCCCCGCCCCGCCCTCTCACTGCACCGGCAGGGCTTCCCCGCGCTAATGCAAAAGCCCGCCAAGTTTGCACCATCCGGTATAATGTGAAAAAAAGAAGAAAAAAAAAACTCGAGTATAAGCCGTATATACTCGAGTATAAGCCGAGGGGACGTTTTTCAGCACAAAAAACGTGCTGAAAAACTCGGCTTATACTCGAGTATATACGGTATATAAAAACACATAAGAGGTAGTACAGTGGATAATGTTAGAGACATATAATAAAGCAATAGAAGCAGCAAAAATCCCAGTAACCTGGACTGAGGCAATTATCACCCTTATTCCCAAGGAGGACACTAATACACAACAAATCCAAAATTATAGGCTTATTTCTCTGCTAAATACAGATGATAAAACATTTGCAACTATAATAGTGGAAAGATTAAAAGAACTGTTGAACAACTATATACACTTGGACCAAAACGGTTTTCTGACTGGGCGGCAAATTAAAAATAACATGAGTATAGTAATGAATGTGCTTGAATATTATGAGAGTCACCTGGAAAAATAAGCTGCACTGGTTTTCCTTGATGCCCAAAAGGTGTTTGATAATTTGAATTGGAAGTTTATTATAACACAATTAAATTATATGGAATTGGGGGAAAGATTTGAAAGAATGGTCGGAAAAATATATTCTACACAAACAGCCAGGGTAGTCATGAATGATGGATTAACAGAAAAAATTGATATAACAAAAGGGGTAAGGCAAGGGTGTCCTCTTCCTCCTCTTCTATTTATTCTATCACTTGAAACTCTTCTAACAAAAATTAGAGAAGATCAGGAAATAAGGGGCTTAAAAATTAGAAAGGAAGAATATAAGACTCAAGCATTTGCTGCTGATATGATACTTATTTTGGAAGATCCACTAGAAACAGGTGCGAAATTGCTACAGAAAATAGAAGAATTTGGAGAGGTAGCGAGACTCAAAATTAACAAGGATATATCTAAATTAATTACAAAAAGAGAACAAGACTAGTATATAAGTGAAAGTGATGGAAGAAGAAACTAAGATGTTATCAATGAATATAAATGGATTGAATTCCCCTATGAAAAGGAAAAAGATTTTTACACGATTACAGAAATTAATATTAGATATAGTTTGCCTCCAAGAAATGCACATTAAAAAACAACATAGTAAATTACAGGAATATTCTGAAATTGGGAAATTATATTCTTTATTAATGCAACAAAAGAAAAGAGTGGTAGTGTTATATATTAAGGAAACCATAAGTTCCAAACAAATTTATAGAGTTGAAGAAGGGAGAATTTTGATGGTGGAGGTAGTAATAAACCAAAAACAGACACTTCTAATAACAATATATGTGCCAAACAATAAACAAGAAGGACTCTATAAAAAATTGCATAAGAAGATAATTGAAATGGTCAATGAGAATATTTGTATGGTAGGAGATTTTAATGCAGCTGTAAATACAAAACTTAATTACAGAAGTAGTAAAATAGGTTAAAAAGGAAGGAAGACTCTCCCCAGGACTTTCTCAAAAATGGCAGAAGAAATATGTATCCAGGATGTATGGAGAGAAATAAATAAAGGGAAAAGTCAGTATACATTCTATTCAAATAGACATCAATTATGGTTTAGAATAGATATGATGTTGCTGGAATTAAGAGGAAATGTGCAAGAGATGGAGATAGAAATGAACATATGGGCAGACCATAACCCAATAAAACTTAGTTGGAAGGGACAAAAGAAAAAGTTGAGATGGATGTTGAACCAATCTATATTAAAAGACAAAAGTCAGAGTGTGCAAGCTTTACTATGTGAGACAACCCAGGAGCAATAATAGCAAACATGTTTGTAATAAATAGTGGTTTTATCTACAAAAGAATATATACTATACATACGTGTACTATAGGCAGAAGTCAAACAATCAGTAAATTACAGCAGGGAAGAACACATGTGAAAGAGATATGCTGTAAGGTCCTGCCTCTCCTCTCCATTGAAGAAAGCATGAACTCTTAAAAAAGCAGAATTTCAAAAGGAAACTTTTATTGAAAGGAAGTGATTGCAAGACAAAATCAAAGCAGGGTCTAAGTTTCCCTTAGGCAATTCCGTTAGGATAAAGGAGTTAGAAACTCCTCCCCACAGTTCGATGTTGAATGAGCCATGCACAGATGCGAAGATGTTTTGCAAATGGTCATCCTAGGAAGAAGATAAGGAACTGTTCCCAGGCACTTCTCTCCAGAGGCTTCAGAACTAAGACAAAACAGATGGCCCTCCCCACTTACACATTCACCAAAGGTAAATCAAAGCATAGGGCAGATAGGTGTCAGAGCTGGGGTTATAAACTAAGGGATTACAGGATATGTAGGAAACAGGAAGAAGGCAATAAGTGAATAAATGATTCAGACCCTCCTCCCCACAGAAATGGCCATATCACAATAGAGATCTGACAGACACCATAACGGGGCCTCTTCTTATCATACAGGCTATTAGAATAGAATAGAATAGAATAGAATAGAATAGAATAGAATAGAATAGAATAGAATAGAATAGAATAGAATAGAATAGAATTTTATTGGCCAAGTGTGATTGGACACACAAGGAATTTGTCTTGGTGCATATGCTCTCAGTGTACATAAAAGAAAAGATACGTTCATCAAGGTACAACATTTACAACACAATTGATGGTCAATATATCAATATAAATCATAAGGATTGCCAGCAACAAGTTATAGTCATACAGTCATAAGTGGAAAGAGATTGGTGATGGGAACTATGAAACGATTAATAGTAGTGCAGATTCAGTAAATAGTCTGACAGTGTTGAGGAATTATTGTTTAGCAGAGTGATGGCCGTGGGGAAAAACCTGTTCTTGTGTCTAGTTGTTCTGGTGTGCAGTGCTCTATTGCGTCGTTTTGAGGGTAGGAGTTGAAACAGTTTATGTCCAGGATGCGAGGGATCTGCAAATATTTTCACGGCCCTCTTCTTGATTAGTGCAGTATACAGGTCCTCAATGGAAGGCAGGTTGGTAGCAATTATTTTTTCTGCAGTTCTAATTATCCTCTGAAGTCTGTGTTTTTCTTGTTGGGTTGCAGAACCGAACCAGACAGTTATAGAGGTGCAAATGACAGACTCAATAATTCCTCTGTAGAATTGGATCAGCAGCTCCTTGGGCAGTTTGAGCTTACTGAGTTGGCGCAGAAAGAACATTCTTTGTTGTCCTTTTTTAATGATGTTTTTGATGTTAGCTGTCCATTTGAGATTAAGGGATAACAGCTAAAAATCTTGCTGACTCATTCCCATCATTACATCAGTGCATCATTGCATCAATGTAGCAGCTGGTGAGCTCTTAAATCACTACCCTGACAACAAAGAATTCATACAAACAACAGGAAAAGAAATTTAATTCTTCTTCAAAGAGAATAGGAAACACTACACTAATGTATTAAAGATTGGGAACCCTTTATCGATAGATGTTAAGTTGAATGGTGAATAGATGGTGGAAAATGTGTAAGATAGAAAATAAGGGGAGTGAGAATGTTTAATTTTATTATATATGATTATGGTTAATTTTTGTAAATGATTTATTTTGGATATAAATGTGTAATTTTAGGGGTACTATTTGATATATTTGAGGTATAAAGGAATAGGAAGATGGAATATTGTTTAATTTTGGAGGATAGATAGTAAAATTTAATTTGGATTAAATATTATATTTGAGAGATGGATGTAATGTTGTTATATGGTTAACTAGAATTTAATTGTTATAACTGATATATTTTGGATAAGTTATAGGTGTAATTTTAATAATGTTATTTGATATAAGTAAGGTAAAGTGAAGATTTTAATTATTACAATTGATATATTGTGGAGATAATATAGGATTAATAATAATATTTGTAATCTGATTTGATGTATGTAAATGATACCGAAGATATGAAAAGATGGATTATTGTTTATCCTTGGAGGCTGGACAGTAAAATTTAAGAAATTAAGTTGGAAATATGAACTATTCTTGAGAAACTGTTTAAGGAAGAAAGACATTTTAGAAGAATCCTTGGTGAATATTGGAAGATGGAACGTTGTTTTGGTACTGATTGATGAAGGTTGGATATTAAAAACTATTTACTTTAATGAAGAACAAATACGAACTCAATTGAAAATTTCTGAGATCGGGGAGTCGAGGTTTTAAGGAGTGACTATGGATTATGATTTGTGTTATATTTTAATTTTTGATTGTTAGTTTTATACCCTGTATTCGGTTCTGGGAAGTCCTGGGATGTGGGGGGAGGGAGGGGAAGGGAGGGGGAGGGGGGATGAGGTAGAAAATGGATTGATGGTTAATGTACAGAGATGATTGAAGATGTATAATCAATGTAAGATCAGAGCTGCCTGGCTATCATTTCAGAATGATGGGAAGGAAGGAAGTAGAAGAGAGAAGGAGGTAGGAAAGAGAAGAGGAGGAAGAGGAAAGGAAGGAAGAGGGATAGAAGAGGGAGAAGAAAGGAGTAGGGAGGAAGAAGGAGAGGAGGTAGATAAGAGAAGGGGAGGATGGTCGTGGAAAGTAGAAGAAGGTAGAGAAGGGAAGAGAGTAGGAAGGGGGTGGTGACCGGGCAGGTCCGATTAATTGTATATGATGGTACATTAAATATGTTATTGGATATGAATGTTAAAATAAAACTTTTTATTAAAAAAAAGAGAATAGGAAAGGAGAGATTTCATTACAAAATGTATGGGATACAGCCAAAGCATTTATTAGGGGATTAGCTATAGCTTACATAACGAGGAAGAATAAGAAAAAGAAACAATACCAAAAGACATTAGAAGAAGAACACAAAAGACTTGAACTACAGAAAGAACCACAAAAATGAAACTAAAAAACCAAATGGAAATTATAAAACACAAATTAAATTTGATGGGGAAAAAAGATTTGGCACAACAAATTAAAAGTGCAAAACAAAACTTTTTTGAAAATGCTAATAAACCAGAAAGATGGCTAGCATATACTGTATTTTTTGGAGTATAAGATGCTCTGGAGTATAAGACTATAAGAGTATAAGGGGCGTGCATAAGAGCACAATAGTGCCTACCGTTCCTGTCCTATTGTTCCCTTCATTATATCAAATTAATATAGTTGATGCATATTTTTTTACTTGTATATGTATATATATTTTCTTCAAGATATGTTGTTTTATCTATGACAATTGTTTATGTATACTGTTGTGACAAAAAGAAATAAATAAATAAAAAAGACACACATTAGTTTTTGGGGAGGAAAACAAGAAAAAAAATCTACCTCTGCCTACCAGCATCCATCAGTATTCATCTGGCTAGCGTCCTTGCAGCAAACAGAAGAAAGCCTGGTCAGCTTCAGCATGTTATTGCAGCCTGATTCAGCATGAGAACTGGATCAGTCTCCCAGAATACTGCCAACCAGCTGTTCCAGGCTGCGGGGATTGCCACAGCCCATCGTTGCCTCCGTGCACCGCATTTTTGGCCTCCCCTAAAACTGGGTGGAAAGGTCTGTGTGTCTTATACAGCAAATGTTGCCAAAGCCCCACCTACTTGCTGGCCCCTACCCTTTGGCCATTTTCTTCCTCTGTTCATCACATTTTCAGCCTCTGCACACTCCATTTTAGACCCGTTCCAGGCTGCAGGGATTGTCATAGCACATCACCACCAATCTCCACCTCTGCATGTCGCATTTTCAGCCTCTGCACGTTGCGTTTTTGGCCTCCACACACCCCATTTTTGGTCTCCACATGGTGCATTTTTGGCTGGTTCCAGGCAGTGGCGATCGGTGGTGGTAGCAGTGGAGATTGCCACAGCACATTGCTTCTGATCGCCACCAATCGCCGCCTCTGCGCGTCACACTTTCGGCCTCTGCATGTCACTTTTTGTCTCCATGCATTGCATATTTGGCCTCCATATGTCCTGTTTTTGGCCTCTGCATGTCACATTTTCAACCCATTCCAGGCGGTGGGGATGCTCACTGCTGCCACCGATCCCTGCCGCTTGGAACTGGCTGAAAACACGATGCATGGAGGCAATAAATGGGGAGTTCAGAGGCTAAATATATAATATGCAGAGGAAGTGATCAGCAGAGCTGTGCTGTGGTGATCTCCACTGCCACCCCCGCCAATTTCCCCCACCTGGATGGCCAAAAATGTGACATGCGGAGGCCAAAAATGCGACACATGGAGGTGGTGATCAGCGGCAATGTGCTGTGGTGATTGCCACTGCTGCTGCTGATCTCTGCTGCCTGGAACTGGCCAAATGCATGACACATGGAGGCCAAAAATAGGGTGTGTGGAGGCCGAAAATGTGACATACGGAAGTGGTGATCAGTGGTGATCAGCAGCGGTGTGTGTGGTGATCTCTACTGCTGCCACCACTGATCACCACCACCTGGAACTGGCTGAAAATGCACTGCATAAAGGCCATAAACAGGGTGTGCGGAGGCCAAAAATGCAAAGTATGGAGGCCGAAAATGCAACATGCAGAGGCAGTGATCGGTGGCGATGTGCCTTGGTGATCTCCGCAGCCTGGAACACGTCTGAAACTGGGTGCGCAGAGGCCAAAAATGCAACGTGCAGAGGCTGAAAATGCAATGCACGGAGGTTGAGAATGGTAAAAGGGTGGGGCTTGGTGAGTGGGCGGGGCTTCAGCAACATTCGCTGTATAAGATGCACAGACATTTCCACTCACTTTGGTAATAAGGAAAAGAGAAGAAACTGATAGGTAAATTACAGGATGAGAAGGGAACCCTACAGTATCAAAATAAGAGTAAAAAGAAAATAATTCTATATGACCAAGAAAAATTGTCAAGAGAAAAAATAAATTAATACCTGGAAAAAGCGGAACTACCAAGTGTTTAGAAAATCAAATGGCATTGATTTTTTTAGATGCACAGAAAGCATTTGATAATGTAAATTGGCAATTTATGATACAACAATTAAAATGCATGCATTTTGGTGAAAAATCTATGAATATGATAAGGACAATATATTTCAAACAAATGGCAAAAGTGATTGTGAATGGGGACTTGATGGAGTATTTTAATATAAGAAAAGGCATAAGACAAGGATGTCCGCTGTCCCCATTGCTGTTCATATTAACATTGGAAGTGTTAAACAGAACTATCAGACAAGACTTAGAAATAAAAGGCATGGAAATAAAAAAAGAAAATATAAATTACAAGCATTTACAGATGACCTGGTATTTATTCTAGAAGAACCATTGAAAACTGGCCCCAAGTTAATAGGGAAAATAGAAGAATATGGAGAAGTTGCAGGGTTGAAAATAAATAAAGGGAAAACCCAAATATTAGACAAAAACCTTACAGATAAACAGAAAATAGAATTAGTGAAGAAGATAGACTTACAGATAGTTAAGAAAGTAAAATATTTAGGAATTGTTTTAACAGCAAGATGTGTAACCATTAAAGAAGATAACTATACAAAGCTAAAGCAATAAATTAAGCTGGATCTGGAGAAATGGAAGAATTTACTATCAATGATAAGAAGAATAGCCACTATAAAAATGAACCTTCCTGCGAAATTGCTCTTTTTGTTTCAAACAATTCCTGTAAAATTTAAAAAAAAAATACTTTGAGGAGCTAAATAAAACAATTTTGAAATATGTATGGCAAGGAAAAAGAGCAAGAATAAGACTGAAAATGCTACAAGAATCTAAAGAAAATGGAGGTTTGGGGTTGCCAGATTGGGAGCTTTATTACCAGGCCTCTGCACTTACTTGGGTAAGAGAGTGGATAAATCTGAGGCATAGAAGGTTATTATTGCTGGAGGGACATGATCTTCAGTTGGGATTGCACGCTTTTCTGTGGCATGGGAAAAACAAAATACATAGCTTTTTCAAAGACACTGTTTAAGAAATGCTCTATGGGAAAAAGTCAAGGGAAAAAGGGAAAAAGGGAAAAAGGGAAAAAGTCAAAGCAAAAAATTATATGAAAATACCAATCTGGCTTTCTATAATGGAAGCACTTACACATCCAAATGTTATTAATTTGGAACAAATTGTAACATATAAAGACATTTTAAATGAAGAAGGAGAACTCAAATCTAAGCAGGAATTGCAGAAACAAGGGATGGACTTAGCTAGTGGCCACACCTGCAAATACAATCAAGATATGAGAAAGATAAAAGGACATATGGTTTCTTTAAGGAACCAACAAAACTAGATCAGATACTCCTAGGAATGGATGAAAAATTAATAAAGAAAATATATAATTATCTACTAAGTATTAAGATGGAAGATGAACAAGTGAAAGAAACAATGATAGTATGGGCAAAAACCTTTGGATATACGATAGAGTTAGAGAAATGGCAAAAACCTTGGGACAGAAACTATAAATTAATAATGGCAACAACCTATAAGGAAAATCTCTATAAAATGTTTTACAGGTGGCATTTGCCACAGGCAAGATTAGCAAAGATGTTCAAAAACATCCTCACTAAATGTTGGAAATGCAACCAGATACCAGGTTCTTATGTGCTAAAGGCAAAAAAAAATGGACAAAAATAGATACATTGTTTAAAAAAATGATAAAGCAACATATAGATTTAAAACCAGAAATATTTTTGTTAGGTATAACACCAGAAAACTATGACAAAGGGAACATGTATTTAATACCATATTAAGACAGCAGCGAGAATTGTATTTCCACAGTATTGAAAGAACAAAGATACTCCTACAGAGGGCAAGATAATTAGAAAGATATTTGACTGTGCTGAGATGGATAGATTGACACTAAAAATAAAGGACAAGAAAGAAACAGAATATTTCTTAACATGGGATGTGTTTTAATAATGGCTAGATAAAAGAAGTAGAAATTAGAAGATAAAAGATTACTACTAGGTACAAGTAAATAATGAAAGATCATAATTATATATAAGTAAACAATATACTATTATTACTACTACTACTACTACTAGTAGTAGTAGTAGTAGTAGTATTGTTTAGTATTTAGTAGTATTATATATAGCAGGGATCCACAACCCCCAGGCCACAGACTACCACCAGTCCACGACGTGCCAGAAACCAGGCTGCGCAAATGAGCTAACCCCTGTCTGCATATGCATGGGATGCAGGAGGTCCATGAAACCATAACCCCCAGTCCACAGAAAAACCTCTCTCCACAGAACCAGTCTCAGGCACCCAAAAAGTTTGGGGCAGCTGACAGTCTCACAATTCCAAAGCATATACTATAGAATAAGTCCCTTTATTATTGATCTTTAATATATATATAATCAATTAAAATGCAACTTTTAGTTTTTAATTAAACATTTAAACTATATTGCAACAAAATATTTATATTTAAACTGCTACTCTGAAGTAGGAATCCCATCAAAAAAAAAAGAACCAATCTCTAAAACCTGTACAGTCTAATTAGCTATTAAGATGCTTCAATAGTCCATGAAAAATTCAGTTTAATAAACAATCAGGTTTAAGAAAGTGCTATCATCAAATACAGATAAGAGCATACATTCAAAACTCCAAAGTCTCCAAAAACTAGACTTTTGAGAAACAAGTACCAGATGTGCAAGGATGCCAGGGGCAGGTTTTAAAACCCACCGCTACTGGTTCACTCACAGACATGCATGCGTTCGCATGCACATGCAACATTCCTGTGCATGCGTGATGCTCCTGCGCATGCATAGAAGCATCTGGATGGGTGGGCAGAGCCTCCCGCCACCGCCGCTAACGATTTGCCCGATTCAGAGCGAACCGGTAGCAACACGCCAATGATCATAGCATATTGGCAGCGAAAATAGTGAAATTACACTGCACTATTGCAGTCACTAATTGTAAATTTCTAAAAACAAGAATACATGCCTGAAAAAAATCTCTTTCATTATCCTCAGTGTGACTTTTCCTGGCTTAATTAATTGTCAGTAAATTAAATACAGGAGCAAGCCAATCAGAAGTAAGAAATGTATGTATGTTCCACAGCATGCCTTTTCTCTGACAATGGCTATGATGAGGATCAAAAATAAACTCTAATGAAGCACTTATCTTCCAAGCATCTTGTGTAGTGCTCTTATAATTCTCTTTTGCACCAAGCCAGATCTATTTTTAAGTATAGATTTTCATTTGTATAAGTACAAGAGAGGAAAAAAGATATATTTGAATCTTTCCCACTCACAATTTAAATTAGAACCAAAATGCTCTGATAAGCACAATGTTTTATCTTGATCACATAACCTGGCTTTACGTTATACACAGGCTATATTTTAGCAGCACTCCGTGATATCATGCTGGTCACATGATTGTGGAAATGTCTTCAGACAGTGTGGCTAAATGGCCTTGAAACTGATACGAGCACCAGCCCCGTAGTTGGCAACAACTAGCAAAATAAAATTTGCAGGGACTTCCTCCAATATTTTAAACAATCTTATATTAATCCTATAGAAGCAAATACATACTTTGTCCTGTGTAATCCATTAGAGCGCCAAAATGTGTAAACTATTATGCTTCCTCACCATATGTTGCTCCTTTTGCAAAAAATCCAACCCATCTTGAACTTCATTGATAGACGCATCAGGAGAGTGCCTATACAACAGAGTTTAGCCACACTGCCCAATTGCCTTTCAATAGACTAAGGTGACAATCATTTTTGGAAGGCAGAGACTGATGACTCTCACTGTGTATCTTTCTAGTCTATTTCTAATATATAATTTCATGCTCATGTCTGCTTTTGACTTGAGTAATAACGGTTTTTATTTATTTATTTATTTATTTATTTATTTATTTAATTATTTTATTTATTTGTCAAACATTTACAAGATAACAAGTGTAGGTATGAACATAAATGTAAACAAACAAATACAAATAAATGGGGACAGTAAGACAGGGATGGTAGGCATGCTCGTGCACTTATGCACACACCCCTTTATGGACCTCTTAAGAATGGAGTGAGGTCCAAAGTAAACAGTTTGAGGTTGAAACTGTGAGGGTTTGGGGCTGTAACAACGGAGTTGGGTAGAGCATTCCAGGTGTTGACCATTCTGTTGCTGAAATGGTATTTCCTCCAATTGAATTTGAAGCGATTTACCTTGAGTTTGTATTGATTGTTTGCCCGATTGTTTGCCCGTGTACTATTGTGGTTGAAACTGAAGAAGTCGTTAACAGGCAAAACATTGTAGTAGACAATTTTGTGTACTATGCTTAAATTGGACCACAGGCGGCGCAATTCCAGATTGTCCAAATCCAAAATTCCAAGCCTGGAGGCATGGGCAATTCTATTGTGAGTAGAGGAATGGATTACTCTTCTCGGAAATACCTATGAACCCTCTCAATCATGTTAATGTCCAAAATACAATGTGGGTTCCAAATGGACAAGCTTTATTCAAGAATTGGTCTGGCAAAGGTTTTGTATGCCTTAGTTAGCAATACAATATTACCGGAGAAGAAACTTTGCAAAATTAGGTTAACAACTCTTAGTGCCTTTTTGGCAATGCTGTTACAATGAGCTCTGGGGCTTAGATCATTTGAGATGAGTACTCCTAAATCCTTGACAGAGTGATTGACAAGATTACTTCTGCTCAACTTGTATTTGGTGTTCTGTTTTTTATTGCCAATGTGAAGGACAGACCATTTATTAGTTGAAATTTGGAGTTGCCAATTACGCAACCATTCTGACGCATAGTCAAGGTTGCTTTGTAGAGCAGCAGCATTGTCAGTGGTGTTAAATAATTTTACATCATCGGCGAAAAGTTTGTTGCAGGCTAACCCAAGCAGTTCACTGGCTTCATCCCGAAGGCAGAAATGCCCCTTCAACAAAGTCAGTGATTATAAATGGCCTTGGGTACTTCT
This sequence comes from Ahaetulla prasina, assembly GCF_028640845.1. Taxonomy (NCBI): domain Eukaryota; kingdom Metazoa; phylum Chordata; class Lepidosauria; order Squamata; family Colubridae; genus Ahaetulla; species Ahaetulla prasina. Next base: position 40,488,300 of record NC_080545.1, read on the forward strand.
GAAATATTCTTTCCTATGAACATTCATTCATTCATTCATTCATTCATTCATTCATTCAACACTTTTCAACATCTCCCATCTCATCTAAGTGATTCTGGGCAGCTTATAACAAAACATATCATAGTTTAAAAGCATAAATAAAAACAAAATTTGAAAGGTAAGAATACAGTATTAAAAGTAAAAAAGTTAATGAAGTGGTGATAACTCTCTTATGACACCAATTATCCCAGGATTACATATCATTCTTCAATCTCTTGTGCTAACAGGCAGAGACAGGTCTTAACACTCTTTCTGGAGGCCTGAAGAGGCTGCTTCACCTCCAGGCCTAAGGTGTTACAGAGGCAGGGGCGATGGCAACAAAAGCTCTGTTTCTGGATCTAAACAGAATAGTTGCTGTTTGAAACCATGATAACTTTTAATTGTTATTTTTCTCCCACTGAATTTCAGCAATTTCTCCAGACGTAGTAGACTCTTATCTCCTTCCCATTGATCCAATTTCTTTTATTCAACAAATTCCATGACTCTTAGACAGAAGCAATTTTTTTAAAATGTTCATAATGCTGTCAATGAAACTAGTTAATTATATCAACTAAATTATTTTCTATTTCAACAAAAAAAATTCTTCAAAGCCAAATATAATAGTATGCCTTTATTACTATAATAATTAATAATTACTATAATATAATTATATTATATATTATAATACTATATATTTTATATTATAATATTTATATATTATAATAATTATATATTATAATACTATAATAATTACTATAATAATTACTTTATTACTACTACTATGTAGGATGCACTACATCCTACAACATCTTGAATCTCCAAAGACCTATGCAAGAGTCCTCTTTGTAGACTTTAGTTCAGCATTCAATACCATCATTCCAGACACTCTTCTAACTAAGCTAAACCAGCTACAGGTACCAGAACAGACTTGTAAGTGGATCACAAGCTTCCTAACAAACAGGAAGCAGCAGGTGAAGCTAAGCAAGATCACATCAGATACCTGTACAATTAGCACAGGAGCCCCCCAAGGCTGTGTGCTCTCCCCACTTCTCTTCTCTCTGTATACCAATGACTGCATCTCCAACGATCCATCTGTTAAGCTACTGAAGTTCGCAGATGACACAACAGTGATTGGTCTCATTCGAAACAATGATGAATCCGCATATAGAATAGAATAGAATTTTATTGGCCAAGTGTGATTGGACACACAAGGAATTTGTCTTGGTGCATATGCTCTCAGTGTACATAAAAGAAAAGATACGTTCATCAAGGTACAACATTTACAACACAATTGATGATCAATATATCAATATAAATCATAAGGATTGCCAGCAACAAGTTATAGTCATACAGTCATAAGTGGAAAGAGATTGGTGATGGGAACTATGAAACGATTAATAGTAGTGCAGATTCAGTAAATAGTCTGACAGTGTTGAGGGAATTATTTGTTTAGCAGAGTGATGGCCTTCGGGAAAAAACTGTTCTTGTGTCTAGTTGTTCTGGTGTGCAGTGCTCTATAGCGTCGTTTTGAGGGTAGGAGTTGAAACAGTTTATGTCCAGGATGCGAGGGATCTGCAAATATTTTCACGGCCCTCTTCTTGATTCGTGCAGTATACAGGTCCTCAATGGAAGGCAAGTTGGTAGCAATTATTTTTCTGCAGTTCTAATTATCCTCTGAAGTCTGTGTTTTTCTTGTTGTGTTGCAGAACCAATCCAGACAGTTATAGAGGTGCAAATGACAGACTCAATAATTCCTCTGTAGAATTGGATCAGCAGCTCCTTGGGCAGTTTGAGCTTACTGAGTTGGCGCAGAAAGAACATTCTTTGTTGTCCTTTTTAATGATGTTTTTGATGTTAGCTGTCCATTTGAGATCTTGCGATATGATAGAACCCAGAAATTTGAAGGTTTCTACTGTTGATACTGTGTTGTCAAGTATTGTGAGAGGTGGAAGTATGGAAGGGTTTTCCTAAAGTCTACCACCATTTCTCGGTTTTGAGTGTGTTCAGTTCAGATTGTTTTGGTTGCACCACAAGGCTAGTCGTTCGACCTCTCGTCTATATGCGGATTCGTCATTGTCTCGAATGAGACCAATCACTGTTGTGTCATATAGATGAGAGGTCGAACGACTAGCCTTGTGGTGCAACCAAAACAATCTGGAACTGAGCACACTCAAAACCGTAGAAATGGTGGTAGACTTTAGGAGAAACCCTTCCATACTTCCACCTCACACAATACTAGACAACACAGTATCAACAGTAGAAACCTTCAAATTTCTAGGTTCTATCATATCGCAAGATCTAAAATGGACAGCTAACATGAAGATTTTGAAAGAGATTCTTCCCAAGATGCTAAGGGATAGGAAAGACTTTATATTTTTTACACAAGGACTTAAAAAGTACCAGATTCAATTTAGATGGGAGGTACCAGTTGGTTTGACAGTGTATTATCAAGGAAGAAGATATCATATTGATACTGTGCTTAAGGCCAAAGATTTTCTTTCTACTGTGTTGAAAGTTGAAATAGAAGTAATAGAAAAGAGAATTCAAGAGAGTCAAATGAGTGTTGAAGCTGAGGTGACCCCAGTGATGCTATCATCTGAGGAACAACCACAAGAACAAAGGGTGACGAGGGGAGCCCTCAAGCGTAAAGAAAAGGAGCAACAACTTCAAAGCAAAGGTTAGGATTTTGCTACGAAAGCGGTGGGAGGAGCAAGGCCGAAGATTCGGGAGGATGATCTTCAGCTGATTGTTCAAAAGCTTCAGGAGGCCAGTAATGGCAAATAAAATTTTGACCTGGAATGTCAATGGTTTGAATTCAGCTCAGAAAAGAAGAAAAATATTTCATTATTTGAAACAATTTAAAAATGATGTGATTTGTTTACAAGAGACACATATTAAACTATCAGATCAAAAATACCTAATAAACTCAAAATTAGGTAAACACTTTGTTGCTTCAGCTTTGGATAAGAAAAATGGTATAGTGGTATATTTGAGAAAAGGTATACCAGCCAAATTAATTGAAGCAGATATCCAAGGAAGATATATCGCTATTGAACTTGTGTTAGAAGGAAAAAAGACACTCTTGATTGGTATATGTGCACCTAATCAGCAACAAGAAAAACTCTATAGGATGTTGCATGATAAACTGACTCTTTGGGATTATAAATCGTTTATTATACTAGGGGATTGGAATGATGTAATAGATATCCGAAAAGATAAGAGAATTCTCTCTAAGAAAATTCCTACACATGCAAAGCTGCCCAAATCTTTTTTTGGGATGATGGAAGATTTTGAGTTGAGAGATGTATGGAGAATGCGGAATCTTGAAGATAGAGATTTTACTTTTTTTTCTGATAGGCATCAATCTTTTTGACGTATTGATTTTATATTAATCACTAATGATTTGCTTCTTAGGGTGAAGAAAACGAAGATATTTCCAAGGTATTTATCTGACCATAGTCCAGTTTGGTTGGAATTGCAACAAGAAAAAGGTAGTAGAAAATCCTGGAGAATAAATGAAAAATTTGTTTAGATATGAAGATAATGCAAATCAATGTAAAAAATGAAAGAATTTTTTGATGATAATTTGAATAGGGGAACATCGATAGAAATGATTTGGACGTGAGTAAGGCCTTTGTAAGAGGAGTCTTAATATACATTAATAATAAACAGAGAAGTAAAAAACAAAAACAGCGTAGGTATTTAGAAGAGGAAATCCAAAAGAAACAACAATTACTAATACATAATCCACATGATCAAAAACTAAAAGATGCGATAAAGATACTACAGAGTCAATTTAATATGATAATGGCAGACCAGGTGGCAACAAACATACAGTATGCTAAACATAATACTTTTTGTAATGCAAATAGACCTGGTAGGTGGTTAGCATATATCTTAAGGAAAAAAACAAAAAGCACGTATTATAGAAAAAATAGAATATAAAGGTAAAGAGAGATATCAACAGGATAAAATTAAAAAAGGCTTTTTAAGAATATTATACATATTTAAATGCTAAAGATACAATCTTGAACACGGATATTGATAAATATTTGAAAGAGTACAAGGTTAAAGGTTTAACCTTAGAACAAAGGGAAGAATTGAATTGGCCTATAATTTCTGAAGAAATTATTTTGACTATAAAACAATTAAAAATGGAAAAAAAACCTGGTACGGATGGACTTAGAGCAATTTATTATAAAAATTTACAGAATGAGATAGTAGGTCCACTTAAGGAATTATTTAATCAGATACAATTAGGAAGGGGAATACCCCCATCATGGAGAACTACTTTCATTTCATTGATACCAAAAGAAGAACAGGATTGCTCTAAACCTGGGAATTATAGGCCGATTTCACTTTTGAATAATGATTATAAGATTTTTGCTAAAATAATAGCGAATAGATTAATGTTAATTCTGCAACAAAGAATTCACACTAATCAATCTGGATTTATAAAGGGGAGGCAGATGAGGAATAATGTTAGACAGATTGTAAATTTATTGGCATATTTAGAAAAGAACAATCAGATTTCTGCAGCATTTATTTTTTGGGATGCAGAGAAAGCCTTTGATCGCCTGCATTGGGAATTTTTATTTAAATTAATACATAAAATGCAATTTGGAGATTGTTTTATGAGAATAATTAGAACGATTTATGGAGAGCAAACAGCACAGATAATAGTTAATGGTAGTTTGACAGAAGTTTTTAAGATTGTGAAAGGAATAAGACAAGGGTGCCCCCTATCACCATTACTGTTTATTTTAACTCTGGAGCCATTACTGGATAAAATAAGAGAGGGAAAGGAGATAGAGGGAATTAAAATTAGACAACATGAGTATAAAGTGAGAGCATTTGCTGATGATTTGGTGATTATTTTGTCAAATCTTAAAAACTCAAGTGTATGTTTGTTGGAAATAATTGATCAATATGGAAAAGTTTCAGGGTTTAAAGTAAATCAGAATAAAACAAAAGTGATAACAAAAAATATGACTAGACAACAGAAAGAAAAATTAGAGGAAACAACAGGATTTGAAATTGTAAAAAAGGTCAAATACCTAGGGGTTTATATTACTTCTTCAAATGTGAAATTGTATAAGAATAACTTTGAGGTATTATGGCAAAAAGTTCAGAAGGAAATGCTCGGCTGGAAAAAATTACAATTATCATTATTGGGGAGAATAGCAACCATTAAAATGAATGTTTTACCTAGATTTTTATTTTTGTTTCAGATGATACCAATAATTAAGAAAGATAAAAATTTGGAAGAATGGCAGATTGGAATTAATAAATTTATATGGGAAGGTAAAAAAGCGAGAGTTAAAATGAAAATAATTCAAGACATACGGGAGAGGGGAGGTTTAAAAGTGCCCAATTTTAAATTATATTATGAAGCAGCTGCTCTTTCGGTAATAAGTGATTGGTTTAACTTAACGGAGGAAAGGATTTTGAATATAGAAGGTTATGATTTACTATATGGATGGCATGCATATTTATTGTATGATAAAAAACTGGATAGAGCCTTTAAGAATCATGGGTTAAGAATTGTTCTTCTGCGTGTCTGGAAGAAATACTATTACAAGTTGAATTATAAAATTCCTATTTGGGCAAACCCCAGGCATGCAATAGAGAATATAAATATAGAACAGAAACAGGAATTGATTACTTATAAAGAACTCTTATATTTTGAGAGAGGTAATTTACAGTTAAAATCCTTGCAACAATTAAAAGAAGAAGGGAGAAACTATACTTGGTTCCAATATGGGCAATTATGAGCTAGCTGGAAAGAAGACCAGAAAATTGGTATCATGCAGAATGAAGAAAACTTGGTAAAACAAATCATAAATCAAACTCAGGCGCATATAAAGAGATTGTATAATGTGTTGATAGAATAGACTCTGAAAGGGATTTAATAAAGGATTATATGATAAAATGGGCACAAAATATTCAAGAACCAATATATTTGGAAACTTGGGAAAAAGTCTGGGTTAGAAATCTTAAATTTACGCAAGCACAGAACTTAAGGGAAAATTTTATAAAATGTTTTATAGGTGGCACTTAGACCCTAAGAAATTATCATGTATGTATCCAGATATGCAAGTGAAATGTTGGAGATGTAATTGTGATGATGCTACATATTTTCGTATTTGTAAGAAGATTAAGGCTTTTTGGATAAGGATCTGGTGGATTATACAAAATGTTTTGAAAAAGAAGATAAAGTTCCTACCACAAATTTTTCTTATTGGGAATTATTACGGACTGTACAGTAATTGAGACTAAGTTGATTTTAAATTTAATAACAGCGGCAAGACTACTGATAGGACAATACTGGAAGAAAAAAGAGTTACCTACAATAGAAGAATGGATATTGAAAGTTGCTAATTTGGCTGAGATGGCTAAAATTTCAGCCTTTTTGAAAGACACTACACAAGAAAAATATCTAACTGAATGGAAAAAATGGATTGAATATACGCAAAATAGATATCAGATTAAGAGATTTCAGATTGCTTTTGAATGATGTATTTATCTTTGATTTGTAGGGGGAAGTTAGGATTTGAGAAGAAGGGGAAGATTATAATTTGTGTTAGGGGAAATTTAGCGTATGATTGTTTTTTCTTTTGAACTATACCTTGTGTTTGTTCTGGGAAGTCGGGGGGGGGGAGAGAAGAGGGTGGTTTTGGAGGGAGGATGGAGGGGATGGAGTGGGGGAGAGGGGGAAATTTTTGTAAAATTTTTTTCAATAAAAAAAAATTTCCCAGGCAGGGGAGGGATTTTCGGTTTTTTTCTTCTTCTGCGTGGCACCACTTGGCCAGCAGGTGGCCCCCGGCCTCCATCAGAATCTGCTACCGCTGGGGATCGTGTTTCTTGCTCTCACTCCCCCAGAACCTCTTCACTATGGGCCACCCCTCCAGTAGCTCTTGTGGCAGTTTCTTCATCTTCATCCCCCTCTCCCCAGGAGGACCGAATGGGGGATTCATACCTTTGCCGGGCTTCTTGCCTCTCGATCACCTCTCGGTATAGTCTTACTGCCTCAGCGAACTGAAACTTATCTTTGACTCCAGAAGATAGGCTCAAATTACAGAAAGATCTTGACAGACTTGAACATTGGGCGCTATCTAACAAAATGAAATTCAACAGTGAAAAAAGTAAGGTTCTACATTTAGGCAAAAAAACCAAAATGCACAGGTACCATATATGTGGTACCTTGCTCAATAGTAGTACCTGTGAGAGGGATCTTGGAGTCCTAGTGGACAACCATTTAGATATGAGCCAGCAGTGTGCAGCAGCTGTTAAAAAAGCCAACACAGTTCTGGGCTGCATAAACAGAGGGATAGAATCAAGATCACGTGAAGTGTTAGTACCACTTTATAATGCCTTGGTAAGGCCACACTTGGAATATTGCATCCAGTTTTGGTCGCCACGATGTAAAAAAGATGTTGAGACTCTAGAAAGAGTGCAGAGAAGAGCAACAAAGATGATTAGGGGACTGGAGGCTAAAACATATGAAGAACGATTGCAGGAACTGGGTATGTCTCGTTTAATGAAAAGAAGAACTAGGGGAGACATGATAACAGTGTTCCAATATCTCAGGGGCTGCCACAGAGAAGTGGGAGTTGGACTGTTCTCCAAAGCACCTGAGGGTAGAACAAGAAACAATGGGTGGAAACTGATCAACTGATCAAAATATGGAATATATTTTGGGATCTCAATGAAAAGGAGCAAATTGGAATATATATATATATTGCCAAAATATTTTTATTTTTTATAAACACAAAAAAAAGTCATTGTGAACAAATTATTGGTCAGGTACATCTTAAAACATTAAATTTCACCCAAATTATAATATAATACAATGTATTTTCTTCTTCTTAAATTTACTTATTTATTTGCACAGATGTAATAAAAAAAATCAAATTCAACCTATTCTGAAAGGTATTTAAAAGAAGTCTAGTCCCCAAGCTTAATTCCCTAAAACATCATTAATAAATCTTCTATTAAGTTTTTAAATTTCACCAACCAAAGCTTTATGTCTTCATTACTAATCAGAGGTCAGACCATCCAAAAAACTCTTTCTTAAAACTGCCCAGCAATCACATAAACAATTTCTTTCTTATATAGGAGTAGTCCTGAACTCACAAAGACCACTCCCCCATCATCTTCCTCTGCCTCTAAATCAATAACCTATATTTAAAAAATTTCTATCTCATCAGTTATTAATACCTAACAAAAAATTTAACATTTAAAAGGGTAATTACTAATCATTTCCATCAGTTATTCCTCCAGTATATTAAATTGTTTCCTTAGAAGTTTTTATCAAATTGTTTTATTACCTTACTTATTTGTAAAAACAAGAAAAGAAAGAAAAAAAGACTTTGTCCTCAACGTAATAACACTCATTTCCCTCTTATCCCAATTTATTCTGCTATCTTTCCCTCCATTCCCCAAAACATCAATTATTGATGTCTTGTGGCTCAACAGACTAATGCAGTCTGTTATTAAAACAGCTGCCTGCAATTACTGCAGGTTCTAGTCCCACCAGGCCCAAGGTTGACTCATCCTTCCATCCTTTATAAGGTAGGTAAAATGAGGACCCAGATTGTTGGGGGCAATAAGTTGACTTTGTATATAAATATACAAATAGGATGAAGACTATTGCTAACATAGTGTAAGCCGCCCTGAGTCTTCAGAGAAGGGTGGGATATAAATGCGAATTAAAAAATTTTTTGTTATAGTTGTCACTTATATTTTAACATAAATATTAACATTTTCTAATTAAATTCTTAACATAATTCTGAGAGCAGCCATTAAGTCCTTTCAAAAAAAAAAAAGGCGTCAACAGAGCCTTCTCCATGGGAATAGTCTGCTATTCCATTCTTGCATTCTTCCTCTGCTTCTGGATTCACTTAAATAACAAATTCTCCGCTTAATTCTATAATCCAACGACAAGCCATCTATAGTTCTATTCCAAAACTGTTGTGTAGGCCCAGCAACACCAATCCTCATGGGAATAGTTATTAGAAAGCTATTCGACTCTAGCTATCTTCCTCTGCCTCTAGATGTCTCTATTTGAAACAGTTGCGAATCACAAATAGTAAGTAGCCATTTTGGTGACAAAGTTTCTTTGTTCTCAGATGCTTTAGTATGTAAAGGTCAATTTTCTGAGATTTTTCCTTAACTATATTATGGAATTAAATTGTGAATATTTTAAATCCAGAGAAACAATTTTCTCTTCTTTTTTCTTCACTCTTTAATTGTCCTCTTTTAAGTTACAATCTCAATTTAGCACTGTATCCATTTTATATTTCTCAGCTTATTTGTCTTCCGAATTCTTGTCTCCTGCTAATTTCTTTAATGTTCCATGAGTTTAGAGTAGAGAGATTTAAGATATTCGCTTAAAATCAATTCAATAATTTCTTTAACTCTTTTCTCTTATTTCTTTTATTTCCTATATAGTCCATTGAAACTTCCAGGAGTCTCAAAACCATTGCTTAATTAGAAAATTTATTTTTTCCTTTCCTTATTTGATTAGGGCTCTACTTCCATTCCAAGCCCCATCAATGCTGATTCACTTCCAGAATGTGTATTCTTTAAATTGATTCCTTCCACTTTCACTTCTTATTCAATTAGCCACCAGTCTAAGAGTTTTCCCCGAGGCTTGTGCCTATTTTAAAATGCTATTTCTTCGTGAGATCATGACTTCAACAATTTGTTCCTTAGTGCTTCTTCCTCCTGCTCGATCTTGTGACCACCGCGGCTTTGTTGCAGCTGCCACGATAGACAATGGCTGTTGCATTCCACCCCGCTAGGTCAGGGGAAAAGGTCCGGAGCTGTGGGGAGTTTGCAAGCTCCCCGTTCGCTCCGGTGGCTCCCGCATCTTCGCTGCCCCTTCAAGGCAGCTATGGTCCGATTCTAGAATTGGACGGACCCTCAGGTCGGGGGGATATCGGCGCAAACCCAGGAGACATCAGGGATTGCGACCGTGTCGCCCGTGACACTGGCCATTCCTCCTCGAGCAAATTGGAATATATGATTTGGCTAAAATTAATATAGAATCTGGAAAGCAATAGAAAATGTCCATGAATTCCGTATTCTTTACCAATTCCATTTGCCATATCCACATATGTCCAAGCCTCCTAATTGGCCCTTCAATCCTCCTATAACACTTGTTAGCAATTCAAATCCTGAAGAAAAAAGCACTTGGTCTAGTAGATTATATGTTGACTGCCAACCAGAAACCTTCTGCAGGACAAACTTCTGAATGGGGAGGGAAGGGTGGGAGAATAATAAGTAAATACATTTCTGAAATGAATATTCTTTCCTTGCCGCCTCTGATTTCCAAATTGTCCTCCAACCCAACTTTACCAGATCCTTAGGAAATGAGTTTTGATCTGGGAACTGCATCTGATCAAACAATTATAGTATCAGTAGTTATTTCTCTGGAGGATATAAAGATTGATTTCTCTCTTCTCTCCATATAAAAATGATATTTTAGGATGGGAGAAGGGAAGAGAGAGTCCTTTTCAGCCAAGTTCCCCAGAGGGGGAGAGAAGGGAGGAGAGCTGTTCAACCTCAACAGATGCAGAGAATCTGCAGAAAAATTACAGATCCTTGCTGAGTTGGCTATGTGAAAAAGAGGGAGGAAAGAAGCACCAATTTTCTTTAGCTAAAGAAGATGGGAATAATTGCTCTTGAAGTGGGAGGTGATGTGAGAGCTCACTTGGTCAAAAACAAACAGTCTGATACCAGATCTGTTTGTTACTAAAGACAGGCGCCACATTATATAGGCACGAGGAAAATGAAAGAATTTAAGACATAATTTCACTATATATTTGATACCAAATCACTGAGATTCATTTACAATAGCAATATTACTTTTATACAATTTATTTGAAACTTTGCATAAACAAACTTTATTTGTGCCTATTTATCTGAAAATTTGCTCCCTCGGAATTTATTCTTCAAAGGGTTTATTTGTTTGTCTGCTTGTTTTTGTTGCCTTGCCAACCAAGGGAAGCCTGACAGATTTCCCAGTGACAAAAGAAGTAGTCACTTCCCTCCCTCCTTCCCTCTCCTCTTTCTCTCTCTGTCTCTCTTTCTCTCTCTGTCTCTCTCTCTCTCTGTCTCTCTCTCTCTCTGTGAGTGTCTCTGTCTCTCCCTCTCTCTGTCAGCCTCCACTCCAATCCTCACTATTTTTTGTACAATTCATATTCAGTAGTTAGAATGTAAAAGGGTTCTTTCTGTAATGTAAAATAGTTAAGGATGTAAGATGTATCATTGCCCCATACAGGGTAAGGAAAGAGGGCCCTTTAAGAGTGTCGTCTGACATAACAGTGGGGGAGGGGTGATTAACGGCTGAATGTTAAGAGCGCAGGCTTTTTCAACAGACACTGCATTCCTGAGATGATTAACAGCTAGAGACCGGCAGAAGAAGATTACCACGGGGCCCGGGAAGGAGCTGGCATTGGACCAGACCAGCCTGACCTCCTGAGGAGAGGAGGGACAAATGGGGGGATATGAAATGTTAGCCATATTTTGTCTCAGATCCAACTTCATACTGCTGCAATCAAGATGTACCTAGTAAAAGTACTTTTCTTTATTTTCAAATGAAGTCAAGGTGTATTCTTTCCTAGATATAATCAGAGGCAGCCTGACATTAAGTTGGATCTCACAGCATGTCGACCAGAAAGCTAAAGGCCGGATGAAAACTATCAGGCAAGGTAGGGGACCAGTGGCTGACTACAGCCAGGAGTTCAGTGATCTGGTTCCCCTGATGAGAGGATGGTCAGAGGTGACCCTTGTGGACATTTACAAAGATGGACTGAATGGAGAGCTGTATGAATTGTGTCGGGCATGGGCCTCTCCAACCACGTTGTACGGCTGGTACACCCTGGCAGCGGAGATGGAAATCGAGCTAGCGAAGGATCGTAGCCGAAGAGAGCGCGCTGGAAGGCCAAACCCTGCCTATTTTCCTAGAGGTCCTCCAAGGGATGCCCTTACATCAGAGAGTGGGAGGCAACGCTCGACTGCGTGCTACAGATGTGGTAAAGAAGGCCACCAAGCAACTGACTGTCGGGCGAAGCTGGTACCTAAGACGACCCCTGATGGTGAAAAGGAACTAGTGAAACCAGATGCTAAGGCACGAAAGCCGGCAAAGGTGGGAGAAGGCGTTGCCAAGAAGGCCACTCCCATCAGGGAGGAGCGAGAAACGCTGACCGAATCCGATGACAGCAAAACCACGTCAGAGTCCGATGAAGATCTTCTGGTGAGTTGGACACGGGGTCACTGGGACATCCCGGTCAAACTGCATGTCCCCTCTTCGTGTAATAAGGGGGAAATGCTAGCGCTACTAGACTCTGGGTGTACTAGATGCATCATTAGTCCCGAGGTAGTAGAGAAAATGGAACTAAAACTGAGAACCCTATGTAGGCCCATAGCCTTTGCCCAATTGGATGGCTCTGTGGCAGGGGGAGGACCCACCCATTTTGTAACAGAACCCATAGAAATGATAATGGGAGACCATCGTGAGGTCCTAAACTTCATAGTAGCCCCGGGGATGGACCAACCCCTGTTGCTAGGGTTGTCATGGCTACGGAAGTGGAACCCCCATATTAACTGGAAGACGGGAGTCTTATGTTTTCGCTCTAGGACACTAAGAGGGGAGAAAAGAGAAACCAAGGAGGGATCTACCGTGGCCATGTCCCATGACGTGATGGGGGCAATGACAGAGCGAATAGAAGGGGAGGAGAGGATACCTAAGGAATACTGGGACTTGTGAGAAGTCTTTAGTGAGAAAGCATCAGATGTTCTACCTCCCCATAGGCCTACTGACTGTGCAATAGACATACTTCCAGGGGTAAAGCTTCCAAAACCAAAAGCTTATCCCATGACCCAAAAAGAATTGGGGGAACTACGTAAATTTATAGACAAAAACTTAGAGTGGGGGTTTATCCAACCAGCTAGATCCCGTGTGGCTGCACCAGTGATGTTCCGAGAAAAGAAAGATGGCTCTTTTCGTCTTATTGTTGACTATAGAAATCTTAACGCGGTATGCGCCGAAAACGTATACCCCATGCCGCTCATGAAAGATATGTTAGCGCATCTAGCGAAAGGAAAGTTTTTCACCAAATTAGACCTATGAGAGGCTTACTACAGAGTTCGTATAAAGGAGGGGGATGAATGGAAAACCGCTTTCAACTGTCCTCTAGGGTGTTTCCAGTTTCGAGTACTGCCGTTTGTACTGCAGGGGGCGTCCGCAGTTTTCATGCAACTGATAAATGAAATACACCATCAGCATGTTTAAAGGGGTTCTTGTCTACCTTGACGACATACTTATCTATACAGAAACAATGGAAGAACATATTAAACTAGTAAGAGCTGTTCTCAAAAAGTTATTATCTGCAGAACTTTATTGCAAGCTATCCAAATGTGATTTCCATCAAACAAAAATAAACTACTTAGGGTACCGCATATCGGCGGATGGATTAGAAATGGACCCAGAGAAAGTGAAAGCTGTCTTGGAATGGGCCCCCCCACGCACACGCAAACAGCTACAAAGTTTTTTGGGATTTGCAAACTTTTATTGTCAATTCATCCCCTCCTTTGCTCAAATTGCTTTGCCAATCACCAACCTCTTAAAAACTAAAGGAGATACAAAACCCAAACCATCATTACCTCTCGAATGGACAATGGAATGTCAAGCAGCGTTTGAGAAATTGAAACGACTGTTTGCCGCTGAACCTATTTTAAAACACCCCGACATGGATGTTCCTTTTGTGATACAAGCAGATGCTAGTGATGTAGCAGTCAGAGCCGTTTTACTCCAAAACAATGCCGATGGTAAACTACAACCTTGTGCTTTCACTTCTCGAAAATTGACTGAAACTGAAAGACGGTGGGCTATTTGGGAAAAAGAAGCATTTGCAGTTCATTGGGCTCTTCGCACATGGAGACAATTCTTAGAAGGTTCTAATCATCCTTTTGAAGTTTGGACTGATCACAAAAATTTAGAAGCGCTAAAAACTCCTAGAAAACTTTCACCTAAACAAGCCCGTTGGGCTCAATATTTTAACCGCTTTAATTTCACCTTACATTACATTCCTGGAGGAAAAAACTTTTTGGCAGATGCTCTTTCACGTTTGCCCCAATACAATGGTACACGCTCCGAGGTGGTTTGCCCAATACTTCCCATTCAGCAGTTAGCAGCTCCGGCTATAACTCGAAGCCATACCAAAACTGAGACATCACTGCCAGATGAACTAAGTTGTTTAAGGAAGCTTTGAACTCCGATGACTGGTTCTTGGCGCATTCGCATGAATGCACGCTCTGTGATGGACTGGCTTGGGTTGGAGCGAAACTATATGTTCTTCTATCACTCAGAGAAACCATCCTACAACGATGCCATGATGCCAAAATGGCAGGACATTTTGGATTTGTGAAAACCTTGCATCTTCTTGTTCAAAAAAGTTTTATTTTGATATTCTTGTCCAATAACATATCCATTAACATATTTAATGTACCATCATATACAATTAATCGGGTCTGCCCGGTCACCACCCCCTTCCTTTTCCTTAGACTCTCCTTCTCTACCTTCTTCTACTTTCCATAGCCATCCTCCCCCTCTCTTATCTACATCCTCTCCTCTTTCCTCCCTACTCCTTTCTTCTCCCTCTTCCCCTCTTCCTTCCTTTCCTCCTCCTCCTCTTCTCTTTCCTCCTTCTCTCTTCTACTTCCTTCTTTTCCATCATTCTAAAGTAGTAGCCGGGCAGATCCGATCTTACATTAATTATACATCTTCAATCATTTTTGTACATTAACTATCAATCCATTTTCTACCCCCTCCCCCTCCCTTCCCCTTCCTCCCCCCACCCCCCAGGACTTCCGAGAACCGAATACAGGGTATAAAACTAACAACAAAAATTAAAATCTAGCACAAATCATAATCCATAATCATTCCTTAAAATCTCCACTCCCCTTCCAGAGACAAAGAAGATACTTTTCTTCCAATCCATTATATATCAGACCATTCCACTCCTAGAGTTCTCAGAAGTTTCCGATTGAGTTAGTGTTTGTTCTTGAATAAAGTACATAATTTTTAATATCCAACCTTCATCAATCAATATCAAAACAACGTTCCATCTTCCAATATTCACCAAGGGTTCTTCTAAAATGTCTTTCTTCCTTAAGCAGTCTCTCAAAAATAGTTCATATTTCCAACTTAGTTTCTTTAATTTTTCTGTCCAACCTTCAAGGGTAAGCAATAGTCCATCTTTTCACATCTTTAACATTTATATACCACAAATAATATTACAAATATCCAAAATATCAATTGTAATAGTTAAAATCTTCACTTTACCTTACTTATATCAAATAACATTATTAAAATTACACCTATAACTTATCCAAAATATACCTATTATAACAATTACATTCTAATTAACATTACATCCATCTCTTAAATGTAATATTTAATCCAAATTCCTAAATTTTACTATCTATCCTCCAAAGTTAAACAATATTCCATCTTCCTATTCCTTTATACCTTAAATATATCAAATAGTACCCCTAAAATTACACATTTATATCCACAATAAATCATTTACAAAAATTAACCATAATCATATATAATAGAGTTAAACATTCTCCTCCTTCTTCTGTCTTACATTTTCCACCATCTATTCACCATTCAACTTAACATCTGTTAATAAAGAATTCCCAATCTTTAATACATTAGTATAAAAATCTCGTGCTTTACAGATTGTGTTGAGAAAATACTTTCTTCCTTTATAATTCAGTGTTAAACCAACTGGAACCTCCCATCTAAAATATATCTGATGTTTCTTAAGCTCATCCACCAGAAAGGCAAATTCTTTTCTCTTTCTTAACATTTTAGGAGGAATTTCCTTCATCATTATTATATCTTGTCCTAATATTTGAAATTTATTTTTATAAAATGCTTGCAAAATTCCATACCTAATCCTCTTATTTGTAAAATAAATAACCACATCTCTCGGTAAACACTTCTGCCTTGCCAACCAAGAATTAACACGATAATTTTTTTCAATATTAACTTCAAAATCTTCTGATTCCACTCCCTCTATCTGAGCAAAGGCCTGAATAAAAATCTCTTTCAAATTTTCTCCTTTACCCTCTTTTAATCCTCTCACCCTTATAGCATATTCCATTAATTTATATTGTAATATAAGCCTTTCTTCATCTGCTTTATCAGCCTTAACCTGAATATCATCTATTTTATTTTCTAAATTCAAATTAATTTGAACTTCATCTATTTTCCTTTGCAAATCTAAATTAATTTGGTTAAATTCATTCAGTCTTTCTTCTGTCTGTGTACTAGATAACAATAATGGGGTAATTGATTCCTTTAATTTTTTCATCTCCCTGCTCTGCTCTTCCATCAAATCTTTAAAATCCAGTATTTCTTTCTCCATTTCATTAAATTTTTGATCTATTTCTGAAAGATGAGCCTCCATAAGCTCCTGTAAAAAATTCCTTAGACTTTCTTTAATATCCTCTCTCAATTTCCGTACCTGAAGTGAAGAAATTTCCAATATTTTAGAAGTGGCTAAATCTCTTTGCTTAAAAGCCATTTTTAAACTAAGTACCGTATATACTCGAGTATAAGCCGAGTTTTTCAGCACGTTTTTTGTGCTGAAAAACTTCCCCTCGGCTTATACTCGGGTCTATACGGCTTATACTCGAGTTTTTTTTTTTTTTTAAGCCCCTCGGCTTATACTCGAGTATATACGGCTTATACTCGAGTTTTTTTTTTTTCTTTTTTTCACATTTTACCGGACGGAAGCCCTGCCGGTGCAGTGAGAGGGCGGGGCGGGGGAGCCGCCAGCCTTCTCAGCTGGGGGAGGGGGGGTTTCCCCAACCGGGAGGTGCCTCATTTCCCACCCTCGGCTTATACTCGAGTCCCCAGTTTACCCCAGTTTTTGGGGTAAAATTGGGGACCTCGGCTTATACTCGGATCGGCTTATATTCGAGTATATACGGTAATATCAAAAAGAAGAAAAAAGAAAGGGGGGAATAAAAAGAAAAAAAAACCCAATAAGTTTTTCTTCTTAAACACTGTAAGAAAAAGATAATAAAAAAAAAAAGAATAGATTTTTTTTAAAAAGAATTCCATTTAAAAAAAAAAATCTTGTTATTTTCTTCTTAAAGGTTCCACGCCAACAATTGTAATCAGCATTTCCTTAGCTTTCACTTTCAAAACACAAAACGCCATCTTTCTTCATTTCCACTCTTGAATACGAATAACTTCTCTGTCAGGGAGTTAAAATCATCTTACAATCCAATGCCGGCCCTCCTGCAATCGGCTTTTTCCGTGTTGACAGTTTATCAAATAATCCTCTCCAGTCACGGAGATGGACGCTGCATTTTGTTCTGCTTTTGCAGAAGCGTTCTGGATTCTGGAGCTTTTTTTGAACTATAGAAGGAGCGTTCCCAACAAACCACCAGAAATCATTCTGGGGCTTTTCTTGGGGGCTCAACTTCAGTTCAAATGCTCATCTCCTCCCTCCCTCCAAGGGCAGAGATTTAAGAGCTGTTGACAGCAGATTAACGCTGTCTAAACAGCTCTCACAGAATCACAAAGAACGGGCGGACTGAAATCGCCTGCCATTTAACACAGCGGAGCCAACCCGGAAGCCGAAACCTTGCATCTTCTTAAAAGACAATTTTGGTGGCCAAGTCTTAAAAAGGACATTCAATCGTATATAACAAGTTGCCCTGTTTGCGCATCATCTAAAAGGCCTCCAGGAAAACCTCCTGGACTACTTCAAACAGTAGCCCGGCCAGGAGCCCCATGGAAAGAAATATCCATGGATTTCATAGTGGAGCTACCCGAAAGTGCAGGCAATACTGTAATCTGGGTAGTCACAGACCTTTTCTCCAAACAAGTCCATTTTATTCCATGTTCAAAAATACCCTCCTCGAAGACTCTGACGAAGTTGTTTGTACAACACATTTATAGACTCCATGGAGTTCCTGAATGCATCATCTCAGATCGAGGAGTTCAATTCACTTCTCAATTTTGGAAAGAATTTTTGTGACTGATTGGCTCCGCCCAAGGATTAAACTCCTCCCATCATCCCCAGACTAATGGAAGTTGTGAACACTCAAACTCGGTACTAGAACAATATTTACGTTGCTACATTAACTATCAACAAGACAATTGGGCAGACTTACTACCTTTTGCTGAAGTCGCCTACAATAACTCAATTCATAGTAGCACGGGATTTACTCCTTTTAAAATAGCTTCAGGCCAAGACTTTGTTCCCATTTCGGAACTTCCAAAGGAAAAAACCACAGTTTCCTCCTTGTCAGAATGGATAGATCAAATACAAAGCACATGGAAAATGACTCGCAAGGCGATCGATGACGCTCACCGTGCACATAAAAAACAAGCGGATAAAAAAAGATCCCCTGAGAACAAATACCAAGTTGGAGATAGAGTTTATCTCTCCACCAAATATTTACAAACCACTCAAAAATCTAAAAAACTGGGACCTAAGTATGTGGGACCTTTCCCCATAGTGAAAATCATCAACCCCGTGACTATACAGCTAGAATTACCAAAAACACTTAGAAGAATTCACCCCGTTTTCCATGTAAGCTTGCTGAAACCAGAACACACGTCTACTTTCCGTGCAAACCATACACCCCCTCCTATACCAATTCTCATAGAGGGCGGACAACATTTTGAAGTAAAAGAAATCTTGGATTCAAGAAAACATAGAAATAAAATTCAATATCTCATTGCTTGGAAGCACTTCCCTTTGTCCCAAGCTGAATGGGTGAACAAGGAAGATGTTCGTGCTTCAGAAAAGATAGCACAATTCTATAAAAAATATCCTGACAAACCCTAACTTTTCTCTTTTTCTTTCTAGGACTGACGTCCTTGTTGCAGAAGGGCCGAATGTCAGCCTCCACTCCAATCCTCACATATTTTTTGTACAATTTATATTCAGTAGTTACAATGTAAAAGGGTTCTTTCTGTAATGTAAAATAGTTAAGGATGTAAGATGTATCATTGCCCCATACAGGGTAAGGGAAGAGGGCCCTTTAAGAGTGTCGTCTGACATAACAGTGGGGGAGGGGTGATTAACGGCTGAATGTTAAGAGCAGGGACTTTTTCAACAGACACTGCATTCCTGAGATGATTAACAGCTAGAGACCGCGGAAGAAGATTACCACGGGGCCCGAGAAGGAGCTGGCATTGGACCAGACCAGCCTGACCTCCTGAGGAGAGGAGGGACAAATGGGGGGATATGAAATGTTAGCCATATTTTGCCTCAGATCCAACTTTATACTGCTGCAATCAAGATGTACCTAGTAAAAGTAGTTTTCTTTATTTTCAAATGAAGTCAAGGTGTATTCTTTCCTAGATATAATCAGACGCAGCCTGACACTCTCTCTCTCTCTCACAGACACACACACTGAGATACACAAATAAACACAAGAATAAAAAATAAACTCAGCTGATCAGCACAGAATTAATGGGTTTCATGAGATTGCATCACAAGGAAACATCTGATTGGTTTTTTACATTGACCAATTGACATTACTCCAGGAATAACAGGACAAAGCAGATTTGCATGGCAAAACAATTTTATATGGCCTCAATGTTACAACTTTACATTTTCCCAATTCCTTAATCAGTCTTAATTTGTTCTGTATAACACACAATACAGTTCAGCAATGAAAAACCAGTTAACAATCTTGAATATTTAGAGGTAATCCAATTCCTGTTTTTCTTTCATTGTCTTTCATTCCAGATTTCTCTCTTTTGTGGTGGGGTAGGACAACAGAGAAAGAGCCATTTCCTTAACAGCAGGCAATTTTTATGTAGCATGTCACCATTGGCACATGAAATAATCGTTCTTCTCTCTGTATGAAGTAATAAGATCTCCAAGCATCTACCCAGATTTTGGAATCAGCTTACTATTAGCTATAAAGCACTAATATATGTTAAGCAAAATGCCTAGCTTCGGTAAGGAATATTCTTGAATGCCTACAGATCTTTATTTGCCATCATTTGGGCAAGAAATTACACAGATTTTCAGAACTTTGAGAATCAGAAAATGGCAGCAATAAGAATCAAAATAAGGTAGGGCAGATGCCTCTATATATTCATTTATTTTTCATCCAAGATGAAAAATGTATATCGCTTCCTATGATGTACCACAGATTAGTGATATGTAGCAATAAATAGGAACTAAAAATGAACGCTTCTACTGAATGATTTGATTTGGGGAAGAATAAAAAGGGAAAGTAGAAGCAAAACAAAAACAAATGTTAAAACTTCTAAAATGTCAAAAAAAATCCATTAATTTTTTTTCTTTAAAGAAAAGACAAGAACAAATCTATCCCTTACAACAACGAGCACCATTCTGAAGTGTTCGTGTTACTAGTCCCAAAGCTGACTTTTGATATTTTCATTCTGTTGAATGGCAGTTATTGTAGTTCTTGGGGCAATGGGGCTTCCTCTATATAAAAATAGCATGTATCACTCTTTCTATTTAAATGCCCAGAATATTTTATGATAATGGTTATAGTGACACACTCTGGTTGATCTGTAGAAGAACAGTGTCTACAGAACCTCCAGTGATTATGTGGGCAGCTATGGACTTGCCTTTCCCAACCTGGTGACCTCTAAAAATATCTGGAATAGTTCATTATCAAAATCTGAAATTGATTGGGCTTTTGGATTTTACCCCAATCTGAAAAAGGCTGTAATTTTTATTTACAAGTGTTTTTACATTTGTTTTATAAAGTTACACTTGTCTTACATTTGACACCATGGAAGAAATTTTTAAAAAAATCATTACTGGAATACCTAACAATATATTGTACACCGCCCTGAGTCCTTCGGGAGAAGGGCGGTATAAAAATTTAATAAAATAAAATAAATAAATAAATATTATTACCAGTCCACTCTCTAAACAATTTAACTACATTAAAATAATAATTATCAACATTAAATAAATTATGCATTAACTAACTTTTTTTAATGCAATAAGCTCCACAGTTTAGTTTCACTACACATTAATTTATGTAATTTGGCTAAAATAAATCCCAATAGAAACAACAAATGCACTTTCAACAGAAAATATTTTATCTTTATAAAACAATTCATTAAATATCAATCTCATGGAAGATATTGCTGTTTGCAAACTAAGGAATAAAAGAATCATAAGGAAAAAATAGCTTAATTAAAAACTACTATTGTATATAGAAATAATGCAGTTTTTTCTATTTTGTTAGTTTGGGGAGTTTTAATCAAAGGAAAAGGCAAATGTTTTTAAGTGACTGTCATTATTTATGCAACATTTGCAATGCCAGACATAGACATATTGCCAGCATTTTCTTCTAAGCGACAATTAACCCAAAAGCTTAGCCTGTTCCAGCAAATAAACCAATTTCAGCCTGTCTAAACTAATCTGTATTTATTATGCAAGGCTTTCTCTGGCTAGCAAAATAAGCCATCTGCCACTATATTCCCTGCTGACCCTTAATGTAAGGTCTATCAATCAAAGAAGAGCTACAAAAGTGAAGGGAAGTGGGGGGGGGGAGTAGGAAATAGGCGATGCTTTAAAAACACTGGGAGAATCCTTCCTGAGGAAATGTTGCCTTGTGAGCCCAATGGAATCGCACCTGTCTTCAAAATTAATGCAAAAAGTTCAATCAAATGCCTGAGTCTGCAAGCTCAGCCGACCCTTCCCGGAGAATCATCCCTCAGCCACAGCTGCAACCCAGAAAGGTTGGGCATCCTTACCTTGGAAGAAGAACGCTTTGCTGCCGTTGTGCAGTCCCGGAACTTGCCACACTCCAGCCACAGAGTCCCCCAACTGCAACTCGCTCAGCACATCAATCTGCACCGAAGGGTCCACGCCAATGCCGAAAACTGAATCCAGAAAAATAAAAGATTACCACGTAATGGGGCAACTTTTCTCCCTCCGCAGTTTTCTTCCCCCGACCTCGGTTTTCTCCTCTCTAACGATAGACCCGAGATCCCCTTGGGTTAGCCGCACCTATCATTCAGGCTACGAGACCTAGTTTCGTGCGGTCCATTGGCAAAGTTCTGGGGTTCTAATATTGGCCTCCAACTCTCCTCCCGACCTCTTCACTGGCGGAGACAGATCCCAATTCTTCCCAAGAGATTAAAGAGCCGCCCGGATCAAAGGCACCCCGTGGGGGTTGGGGAAGAAAGGAAATTGGTGGGGAACCCTTGGTTCCTTGCCCTTACCTGAGCTCAGGCAGAAGAGCAGGCACAAAGTGCTCGCGAATACCGGCGGGGATTCCATAGGACTGGAGAGGGAGAGACGTTCAGTGCAAAGTCCTCCTCCGGAAGCAGATCACGGCGAAAAAAGCAATCTCTCGCGGAGGCTCTTTTCCCTTAGGAAAAACTAAGGCTCCTGCAAGCGAAGGTCAATGAAATCGGAACCAGCCCCAAAGCTTGCAGCATCCTCCCGGGCGTGTCAAGCCGAGAGCAGCAGCAGCCCGGCGCCGCAAAGCCCGAAGCCGGCCCTGTCCCTAAAACTGTGGGGGAAAAGAGCCGGAAACCACGTCCCGCGTGGGGCAGTGCCAGGAGCTCCCTGTGGGAAGCGAGGCGAGTAGCGTGGGGAAGAGGAACCTAATGCGTGCCTAGCTCTCTCTCTCACACACACTAGGCTTCCTCGCCAAGCCCCGCAGCCGTTACCAATAGCAGCAGCAGGAGCCGCTGCCGCCGCTGTTGCCGTCGCCTCTCTATCGAACGGCGCCGGCGAGACTTCAGGCTCCTCCTCGTAGCATCAAAAGGGACCGAGGCGACGACAGGTTGTAAGAGGAGGAGGCGGGTTGCGGCTGGTGACGACAGGCGGCTGGGCGGGCTGGCCCTAAGGCACCTCCCGCGCCCCTCGACGCGTGCTTCAGTCCCTTCCGCAGATGGGAAAGCGCCGAGAACCGGGAAATCCTTCTCCAGTTGGACCTCGTTCCCGGCTTTGGTTTTCTGCCAAAGATGCATTCGTCCCCATTCAGTCCTCACACAGCGCGCAACCCTCTATTGCAGTGGTCACCAACTGGTGGTCTGTAGACCACTGGTAATCCGTGAGGAAATTTTGGTGGTCCGCAGAAAAATTATTTGCATTTTTTATATTGCACTAAATACTATTTATATTTTTTTTAAATCATATTAGTGGTCCATGGGATTTAAAATTATGAATTTAGTGGTCCCTGAGGTCCAAAAGGTTGGTGACCCCTGTTCGATTGATCTAAAGCTGGAAATTCCTACAGTGAGAGTTGAACCGTCCCCAGCAGTTGGAGAATGGCCCATCTTGGTCCCCTTTTACCTGTAAGAACCTCCTGCGCATCTCTATTCATTCAATTTGCCATGATTAAAGAAACACATTCGGGCAGGTCTCAGAATTCTCATGTGACCTAGAAACTGTGAAGAAATGATACAACTCCATTGCCTTCGACAAGACCTGAGCTTAACTCATAGAATCATCTGTTACAACGTCCTTCCTGTTGAAGACTACTTCAGCTTCAATCACAACAATACACCAGCACACAATAGATTTAGACTTAATGTGAACCGCTCCAATCTTGACTGCAGAAAATATGACTTCAGAAACAGAGTTGTTAATGCCTGGAATGCACTACCAGACTCTGGTCTCTTCCCAAAATCCCCAAAACTTTAACCAAAAACTATCTACTTTTGACCTCAACTCATTCCTAAGAGGTCTGTAAGGGGCATGCATAAGAGCACCAACGTACCTACCGTTCCTGTCCAAATGTTCCCTTTGATTGTATCCAATTTCATATAGTTATTACATACTTATGATTATATATATGCTTATATATCGTATAGTTATTTCATGCTTATGCTTATATATAATGTTGTGACAAATAAAATAAAATAAAATAAATAAATAAATAAATAAATAAATAAATAAACTGGGTGGGTGGGTGGGAGCTCCAAAGAAACAGCTTGTACTCCCCAGATAATTAAAGTCTATCTAAGCTCAGGTTTACATTATACCCTCCATTTGTTGAGTTACATATGAAGATAAGGAAAGTTCTAGCCCAGTTTTTATAGATGGTATGGGGTTGTACTTGAGTTATTCTTCCCTCTTTTTTTGTTCTTTTCCCCCCACTATCCCACAGCTAGAGCTCCTTGGAATACTCCAAGGGTACATCGAGCACAAGCCAACAAATCAGAGAGTAGAAAAAAACAATGTCAAGGTGTATGATCCCCAAACTGGGCTAATTATTGCTACAACCACAAGTAAGGTAATAAATCAACCTACCAGTTATGGGGGATCCTGCTGTATTACTTGAGTTAAAGCAGCTATTACACTGGGATATTGTACAGTAAAGCTTGCAGCTTATTGTACAGTAAAACTTGACATTCCTGGATAAATGTCCAATTCTTCTGATCCTAAATTCCTATAGACCCAGCTACTGATGCTCCTGGGGCCAAGGCAAAGGTGAAATTCAGCCAGTTTGGACTGGTTCAGGTGAACCAATAGCAGAAATTTTGCAGAGAACTGTCAAATACCACCTCTGGCTGGCCCTGTCCCCACCTGCCTGCCCACTCACCCCCGCCCACTTGTTCTCCTCACCCCACCCACCTGCTCGCCCCACCCTGCCCAATCACTCCTCACCTTCCCAGCATAGCACACTGTGTGGCTCCTTGCTTGCATTGACCACACAGTCTCTGCAGCTTGCCTGCCTTCTCACATGCGGCTCAACTGAGCGGCCCTGATATGCCTGCCTTAGTAAGTAAGCCTGCGAGTCGCGCTAGCCCCTACCACCATTCCCAGCCTCCACCTTGCCTGGCTTGCTTTGCCACTGC
The DNA here is from genome assembly GCF_028640845.1 of Ahaetulla prasina. Classification (NCBI taxonomy): domain Eukaryota; kingdom Metazoa; phylum Chordata; class Lepidosauria; order Squamata; family Colubridae; genus Ahaetulla; species Ahaetulla prasina. The sequence goes on from NC_080545.1 coordinate 40,513,174, forward strand.
AGTTCCTTCCCACACAAGCCATGGCACTCATGGCCTAGCAAGTTGCCTCCCACCCCATCCCTGGCCTCCAGCTTGCCTGGCTTGCTTCACTGCCATGGCTCCATCCCACATGAGCCACAGCGCTCACAGCCTAGCAAGCTCCCCCCACCCCCACTGTCCCTGGCCTCCAGCTTTCCTGGCTTGCTTCACCACCGTGGCTCCATCCCATGCAGTGCTCGCAGCCCAACTGAATGGCCCTGATCAGCCTGTGAGCAACTCCTGACTCTGCCTGCCTTCGCCTAATTTGGGGTAAGTTGCTCTTTTTTAAAAAAAATTAGCATGAAAAATTCAATATTGATATGGTGTGTTGTAGACAGTTAATTTTGTGAGTATGCTTGCAATCAAAGTTTATGTTATGAGTCTTTTATATTTTATACTATAGCTTTTATATTTTGAAATTTATGCAGCTTGATGAGATTTTGTGTGTTTCTGTAGTGAGTGTGATTGTTTTTTGTTATGCCCTCATGGTTTTTATTTCTATGACTTGGCCACACCTACCCAGTCACATTGTTATGGAATTTAGGGATACACAGAGAAGTCCTGGGTGAGCAGAACCGGTTTATTGTGCAAGGTTCAGTGGCATGAAAAATAAGCAATACTGAACACCGATAAGGTCTAACACAGACATTCTTATACTCTTTCAGGTACAGGAAACAGGTAAGAGAAAAACAATTTGCTATATATGGTTATACAGACACTTAACATATCATGATTGGTAATAATGTAGACAGCCACCTATGTCTGCTGTCCCTTTATTGCTGCTGCTGCCCCCCCCCCACTTGTTAACCCCTCCCCCCCTCCCCGCTGCTTTCCAGAAGCTAAATATCTTGTGTCCTATTACTCACTAGGTCACAGGTATCTTGCAAAGCTAGCTAAGTTTCCATTTCAGTAAGCTTCCTGTAGTCTGTCTGCGGTTAAGCTACGTGTGACCTTTGCTCATGCTGATGATTCTTACAAACATATTTTTTTCTGTCTCAAGAAGTCATATATTAACAAGAATGTACTTTATCAAACTTCTGTACCTTTGTCAGCTTTTTCCCATCTTATTCTATGTTATTCCATGTTATTCCATCTTACTGCCCCCTCTGGAAGTTTATTTTGTGCAGAAACTTCCACTATTTCTCATCTGTTTCAGGCTCTTCAGTAGATAACATTCCACACTTCTTAATAAACAAAACAAGCATATAACATTTCGCAGAACATAACCAAACCAAGTTTAGAATATATAGTAAAGAGAAGAGAATGATGAGTAATACATATGAATGGCTTTTCAATGCTCATTCTCTGGAGGCACTCTCTCTAGTCCCCAGGGCGTGAGCTGTACATATGTTCCTGTATCAGATTTTTCATCTCCATCAAGAGGATTAGAGCCACTCTGATGGTCAAAAAGGCATTCTAACAGAACTAGCTCTTTCTCCACTTGTATTTCTTTCACTGCCCTTATAGCTAGCTGTTTGAACGGAGGGATTATACAAGGAATAAAGGCTAGACCTGCTACTGCACATATCAGCATGAATAACACCTGCTTAACCCAGCTGGACCCAGGCAACCAAGAAAACCACATGTCCCTTGTTTGTAACCTTTGACCCATCTTGGACGCCTGGTCCTGCAAGTCCTTGGCAATTTCCCTTACCACACCTGATTTATTCATGTAGAATAAGTCTTCTCCTAGGACTACTCACAAACCCCACAAAGTCCCTGCTATCAATGGTTGCAGTGGAAGCGCTTGTCGAGGCTCTCTCTGTCTTTTTTCTTAAGTATTCAAGGAGGTATTGGGAGTTTTCATTCCCAGAGGGGAATGGGAAACAAAATCTTTTCATGTAGAGCCATGGACATGAGAGTGAGGAATATGAATTCTATAAAAACTTTTTCTCTTAGTCTTCATTTCTTTAGCTTACAACAATCAATCAAGAACTCTGCTCTTTCCTATCTTCTCTCACTGTGGAAAGAGGCAGGGTGTGTGTGTCGTGGGGGTGTGGGGGTGATGCCTTGAGACAAAACTCTTTGTTTTTTTATTCTGCTCTGCAACAGGAAGGGTGGCTGCACAGTCTTAACAGAGTTGGAAGGGACACCAGAGGCTCTCCAGTCCAACCCCTGCCCAGGTAGGAAACCCTACACCATTTCAGACAATGGTTTTTCAACATTTGTTCATTCATTCATTAATTCTTTCTTTCTTTCTTTCTTTCTTTCTTTCTTTCATTTATTTATTACATTTGTATACCGCCCTTCTCCCGAAGGACTCAGGGCGGTTCACAGCCAGTTAAAAAGTATAATAAATACAAATTAAGAACAGACTAAAATTTATATAAATAATGGCCAGAATATTAAAAACTAAACAATATAAAACTAAAACCCCATTTAAAATTACTTATTCAGGCTAGCCCAGCTCGATGAAATAAAAGAGTCTTCAGCTCACGGCGGAAAGTCCGAAGGTCGGGGAGTTGGCGAAGCCCTGGAGACAGCTCATTCCAGAGGGCAGGAGCCCCCACAGAGAAGGCCCTCCCCCTGGGAGTCGCCAGTCGACATTGTTTCACCGACGGCACCCCAAGGAGGCCCTCCCTGTGGGAGCGCACAGGTCAGTGGGAGGCTGTTTGTGGCAGTAGGCGGTCCCGTAAATAGCCCAGTCCTAAGCCATGGAAAGCTTTTTTTTTTTTTTTTTTTATAAAAAGTTTTATTTTTACAATCATATCAAATAATTCATCCAATGTACAGTTATATACAATTAGTCGGGCTTGCCCAGTCACCACCACCCTTTTTAACACTCTTCCCTCTTCTAGCTTCTTTTACTTTCCAAACCGTCCTCTCCTTCTCTTATCTACATCCACTCCTCCCTCCACCCTACACCTTCCTTCTCCCTCTACTATCCCTCTTCCTTCCTCTTCTCCTCTTTCCTACCTCCTACTCTCTCTTTTCTCCTTCCCCACCGTTCTAAAATGGTAACTATGCAGACCCGACCCTACATTAATTATATTTCTTCAATAATCCCTGTACATTAACCATCACTCCATCTCTACCAAACCCCCCAATTCCCTCCCCTTACCCCCACCCCCCACCCCGACTTCCCAGAACAAAATGCAGGGTATCAAAACTAACAATCATAATCCAAAATAATTCCTAAATTATAATCTTTAGTCACACCACTCTTAGTCACACTCTCAATTCCCCTCTCCTTCAAAAATATATCTAATACAAAATATTTCCTAAATTTACTCATATGCTATTCGATATTTTTTTTTTATCTGATACTTATTTTAAATATAATCAATCCACATTTTCCATTCTAAAATATATTTTTCTAGTATATAGTCTTTCAAATAAGCGGAGATTTTTGTCATCTCTGCCAGATTTGATACTTTGAGTGTCCATTCTTCGATTGTAGGTAATTCTTCTTTCTTCCAATACTGAGCAATCAAAAGTCTTACGACTGTTATTAAGTTCAAAATCAATTTAGTCTCTATAGCTGTATAGTCCATAATTATTCCTAGTAGAAAGAACTGCGGAGTAAACTTAATCTTCTTTTTCAAAATATTCTGCATGATCCACCAGCCTTTAATCCAAAATGCTTTAACTTTTTTACAAGTCCACCATATATGGTAATAAGTAGCATCTTCACAATCGCATCTCCAACATTTAGCAAGATCTAATATGTGTTTCTTGTAAACAGGTAATGTCATTTTTAAATTATTTCAAATAATGAAATACTTTCCTTCTCTTCTGCGGTGAATTCAGGCCATTAACATTCCAAGATAATAGTTTAATTGCCATTATCGGCCAAAGGAAACTTTTGGAACACCAGCCGCAAATCACATTTTACTTTAGGCCTTGCTCCTCCCACTGTTTCCATTGTAGTAGTTGCCAGTTGTTGTTGTGCCTTCATCTCTTGTTCCTTGCGTTTAGCAGCAGCTCTAGTCAGCCTTTGTTCTTTTGAATCTAAACCCGTCGTAGGTATTTCCAACACTTGTAATAAATCTTCTTCCATCACAATCTGTTCTTGTACCTGCTTCACTTCTCTTTCCTTCACTTCAGCCTCCCTTCTTCTAGCTTCCAATGAGGGAAGACTTCCAACTTTTAATACCTCAACATAAAATTCTCTTGCTTTTCCAACCGTATTGAAACGATGTACTTTCCCTGCATAATATACTATTATACCAGTTGGAATATCCCATCTATATTCAATCTGATGTTTTTTAAGTTCATTCACCAGGAAGGCAAATTCCTTCCTAGCCCTTAACATTTTGGTGGAATTTCCTTTAATATCAAGATATCTTGACCAGCAATCTGAATCTTCTCCCCTTATATGAAGCTTGCAAAATCTGATTTCTCACTATTCTGTTTGTAAAATAAATAACAACATCCCTTGGCAACTTTTTTGCCTTGCTATCCAAGAATTCACACGATATATTTTTCAATTTGATAAGCCACATCTGCTGGACGAGCTGCTAATATCTCAGCAAATACTTCAGAAAAATTTCCCTTAAATTCTCTTCCTTATTTTCTTTCAAACCTCGGATTCTAAGAGCAAATTCCATATTTCTGTATTGTATCAAAACTATTTCATCCTCTGTCTTTTCCATTTTACTTTGAAATTCATCCATTTTATTTTCTAATTTTGAATTATGTTGCTTAATTACTTCAACCTCCTCTTCCAATAAAATCACATTCGTTGCCAAACTTTGTACTGCCATTACAAATCCTTCTTTAACTTCTTTATTTCCCACTTGAATTTCTGATATCTGCTCTTTCATTTCAGACATCTCATCAGTTATAACTTTAAATTTTTCTTCTATAAAGCCTTTTAAGTTCTCTTGTAACGCCTCTAAATTCAATGTTCTAGTCTCTGCTGTATGAGCTGGAGAGGCACCAGCTGATAAAGTTCCAGAGCTCTTTGTTACAGTAGACTTTAATTGTTTGGCTGCCATCTTCTATAAAATTATTTATTTATTTATTTCCAACTTAATATTCACTTTAAATCTTCTTAACTTCTGAGAAACACAGTCTTTTAAAGCAGTATTTAAAAATCTCCTAGATTCTATCAGCAGGCAGCAAAGAGTTAAAGCAGCAAGTAACATGCAAATTACCAACTGCAGAGGCACACGCTGAAAGTATCACTTTCGCTTTCCACTCGTTAACTTGTTAACAATTCGCCTCCATTTTCTTGCTGTTTTCAAGCTTGTTACAAAGTATCGGGGAATCGGCTTGGCTACTTGCTTAAAGTTCTCCCACTTTCGTTCTGTCCGGTATAATCCTTTATTGTCCAAAATAAATCTCGGCGTTTGGTCGTGGTGATTGGTTCCGCCAAAGCAGAAGAATCCTCGGATCTGGAGCACTTCGGGTTACTGGAGGGAACTTAACCCTTCAAACCCCTTTTTTCTCAGGGGCTTTAGGGAAATTCAACCTCTGCCCTCAGCTCACCCCTTCTCCTTCTCCCGAAGAGGGGGTTTTCCGAACCGCTGGGCAGCAGATTTAAGCTGTCCTAGCGATTCCACATAATCCAGAGGTTGGTGATCGTAAAGATCACCGCCATCACCTACGGTGCCAAACCGGAAGTCGCCATGGAACGCTTTAAAGGTGGTAACCAGCACCTTGAATTGCACCTGAAAGACCACCGGGAGCCAGTGCAGTCCGCGCAGGAGAGATGTTATATGGGAGCCACGAGGTGCTCCCTCTATCACCCGCGCGGCCACATTCTGGACCAGTTGGAGCTTCCGGGTGCTCTTCAAGGGGAGCCCCATGTAGAGAGCATTGCAGTAGTCCAGGTGAGATATAACGAGGGCATGGGTGACTGTGCGCAGGGAAACCCGGTCTAGAAAGGAACACAACTGGCGAATCAGGTGAACCTGATAAAAAGCCCCCCTGGTGACGGTCATCAAATGGTCTTCTAGAGACAGCCGTGCATCCAGGAGGATGCCTAAATTGCACACCCTCTCCATGGGGGCCAACGACTCGCCCCCAACAGTCAGCAATGGAGTAAGCTGACTGTACTGGGAAGCCAGCATCCACGGCCACTCGGTCTTCGAGGGATTGAGCTGAAGCCTGTTCCTCCCCATCCAGACCCGTACGGCTTCCAGACACCGGGACATGACATCAACGGCCTCGTTGGGGTGGCCTGGGGTGGATATGTACAGCTGGGTGTCATCCGCATACAGATGACATCGCACCCCAAAGCCACGGATGATCTCACCCAGCGGCTTCATATAGATGTTGAACAGAAGAGGTGAGAGGACTGACCCCTGTGGCACCCCACATAGGAGGCACCTCGGAGTCGACCTCTGCCCCCCTGCCAACACCATCTGTGACCGGTCGGAAAGATAGGAGGAGAACCACCGATAAACGGTGCCCCCCGCTCCCAGCCCCCTGAGCCGCCGCAGCAGGATACCATGGTTGATGGTATCGAAGGCTGCTGACAGATCTAATAGGACTAGGACAGAGGAACAACCCCTGTCCCGAGCCCTCCAGAGATCATCAACCAACGCAACCAAGGCCGTCTCTGTGCTGTAACCTGGCCAGAAGCCGGACTGGAATGGGTCTAGATAGACAGTTTCATCCAGGTACTGAGGGAACTGTCATGCGACCACACTCTCAATAAAGAGTGTGCGAAGGTTGGAGACAGGATGATAATTAGACAAAATGGCTGGATCCAGGGAAGGCTTCTTGAGGAGGTTCCTCACCACCGCCTCTTTCAAGGCGGAAGGGAAAATACCCTTCGTCAAAGAAGCATTAACAATTCCCTGAAGCCAGCCACGTGTAACTTCCCGGGTGGCCAGTACCAACCAGGAGGGACACGGGTCCAATAAACATGTGGTCGCATTCAGCCTCCCCAGTATCCTGTCCATGTCCTCAGGAGTCACAGAATCGAACTCATCCCAGATGGAAACATCAAGACCAGCCTCCGCCATCTCGCCCGGACCTACCCAATCTGCGTCCAACCCTTCCCGAATCTGAGCAATTTTATCTTGCAGATACTGTACAAACTCCTCAGCTCGTCCCTGGGGGTCTTCCAACGCTCCCTGATGAATAAGGGAGCGGGTTACCCGAAACAGGGCGGCTGGGCGGTTATCTGCAGATGCAATGAGGTTGGAAAAATACTCCCGTTTTGCCACCTTCATCGCCACCAGATAGGTCTGAATTTGAGACTGCACTAGTGTCCGGTCAGATTCGGAGCGGGTGGCCCTCCAATTTTCTTAAGAATTTTCAGTGTTGGAGCATTGACAACTTCTGCAGGCTAGTTGTTCCACTGATTAATTGTTCTAACTGTCAGGAAATTTCTTCTTAGTTCTAAGTTGCTTCTTGATTAGTTTCCACCCATTGCTTCTTGTTTTACCCTCAGGTGTTTTGGAGCATAGGTTTACTCCCTCTTCTTTGTGGCAACAGTGGGATATTGGAAGACTGCTATCATGTTTCCCTTAGTTCTTCTTTTCATCAGACTAGAAATACCCAGTTTCAGGAACCATGTTTTTTATATGTTTTTTTTTTGCTTCCGTTCCCTAATTATCCTTGTTGTTCTTCTCTGCACTCGTTCTAGAGTCTCCACATGCTTTTTTTTTACATTGTGGGAACCAAAACTGAATGTAGTATCCCCAGTATGGTTTTATCAAAGCATTATAAAGTGGTATTAACACTTCACATGATCTTGATTCTATCCCTGTGTCTATGCAGCTGAGAACTGTGTTGGCTTTTTTTGGCAGCTGCTGCACACTGCTGGCTCATATCTAAATGGTTGTCCATTAGAACTCCAAGATCCCTCTATTCAAGTTCACTATTGAATTTCATTTTGTTAGATAGAGCCCAATGTTCAAGTCTGTCAAGATCCTTCTGTATCTTGAGCCTATCTTCTGGAGTGTTATAGAAATCACCGTGTATCTTTGCCTCTACCGTGTTAATTCTCCACCCATCATCTTTTTCAAAAGCAATGGTGGCTTAGTTTCTGCCCAATGTCTGGTGAGACTGGGACTGCATTATAAGCAGATGGGGAGGCAGATAAACACAACCAATATCTTTGGCCTAAAGCAGAATCAGATTTGTTTATCAATGTCTGGCCCAATTCCAATGTTTTAAGTATATAATGTCCTTCTCTCAATTGTTGCAAAGCCCCCCCCTCCTTTGACCTACCCCATAGTGTACCTTAGAAGTAACACGTTTGGTCATGGGATTTGGGGGTGACCCAGGGTATCGTCCCCATCTGGAAATAAGGCAGCGGTGACAGGAGAGAACTTGTTCCAGTTCCTCCTTGCCTATAATCTCCAAGGACCCCAACCCCTGGACCTTAATCTTTTCCTGCTCTTTGCTATTTTCAACATTCCCAAAACATTCTTCAGGAGTAAGAGAAGTTGACTGGACATACTTACAACATTTGGAATTGTTGGGCACAGTTCTGCCACTCAGCAGGCCACTGCAAGCAATAACCCAAGCCATAAAAACCCCATGTCAATTTAAAATGAACCTTTCCCAACTATAGGGATTGATTTGGGAAGGATCAAGGTCAGTTTTGGGTTTTCCACAAAGCCAAGTCTCATTTGCTAAATATAGTACCCACAGTCCCAGAATTCCTAAGATACTGTAAAGGATTCACTCCCAGGGTTCTTCAAGCATCAGTATCCCCAGGGGATTCACTCTGTCCCTGGTTGCAGCCTATGTTTTTAGGAACAGCACTTGTCTCTTTAGACTGGGGGCAATTCCAAAAGAACAAGTGTGCTACATAAATTCAGACTACCATTCCCTAAAATGTATTTAATCTTCCCACGCTGTTTTCTTCATCCAAATTCTTCAGCCATGCTCAGGGAGCCAGCTTCTGGGGTAGTTCAACAAGGCTTGTTCTGCCCCATACGTCGCCTACCCATTGCCGGTAGGGCAGTTATAGAGGGCGATTCTTTAAGTGCACCACTAAAGGACAGCTTTTGTCTTGTTCTCCTTCCCATTATTCATCAACTACAGGCTTAATTCGATTGCAGTGAATCCAGGACTTGGATTCCAACACTTTTACTGCAAGTGGAGAACATATAACCACAGTACACGGTCCTTTCCACTTAGGTTTCAAGTTTTCCCTTTTCTAGTGTTTTACCCTTATTCTGTTTCCTACTCAGATATTATGACTGGGGTTAGTCAAAAAGGCAGACTGAGGGACACACAATATTGTTGGATTTCTTGTATTTGCTTTTTCAGTTCCCCACCATTTAACACAGCTACGTGGTCCCTATCTGGCTTAAGTCCCCCATGTGCTTTTTCAAACTAGTACTGGTTTCTTTTCCAAGTTCTGGACCTACTTGACAGTGCAACTGCCAGCAACTCAGCCTTTCATTGCATCCTATCATCTTTCTTCATTTCTTCCTCTCGATCTCTGTTTCTGAAAATTTTCTGGGCTATTTCCACTATTTCAGAGACATTCTTGCCTAATGCTCCTTCAGTCTTCTGCAATTTTGCATGAATATCAGGGGTACTTTGAGTTATAAAACGCTCAATCAACAGGGCACGATTTTGGGGTTCTTCAATATTTATGCCTGTATTCACCTTGTAGGCTTGTTGTCTCAGACTGTGCGTAGAGAATCCATTGCCGGTAGGATTCAGCAGAGTCTATCTTCACATCGTACGTTGAGAACCCTTTTCCGGTCAGGTTCAGTGGGATGCTTGTTAGTGAATTTCAGTACTAGGGGTTTATCTGTTCTTTGCACTTGATATTGTACTGGGTCAGAGTCTTTTGCTACTTTGAGTCTGGTCCAATGGATCCAACTCTTCCCTTCTAGGGTTTTAGCTATTAATGGAGACCACATTATAACAGTGTAGGGCCCTTTCCATCTAGGCATCAGGGTGTCATCTTTCCAATGCTTGACCCACACCCTGTCTCCTAGTTTAAAGGTATGTGTTGGTGTCATTGCTGGGGGTGAAACCTGCTCTAAGACATAATTTCTTAACTTGTTTACTTGGTTGCTATGCAATTGTAATTGCTTGACTAGTGTTTTGGGCCTCTATTTCCCCTTTTGCCCCAAATCTGGATACCCTTGAATAAGAGAAAATAACACTGGAGGGCGTCCATATAGCAGCTCAAATGGGGACAGGTTGAGGGATGTACGAGGCATTGTTCGGATAGCATACATGGCCATGGATAGGACTTCAATCCGTGTTAAGTGTGTTTCCAGGCAAAATTTGGTAATTATGGTTTTTAGTATCCTATTTCACTTGGTTTTACTTCTAGTGTGACTTGACACTGAGTCATCGGAACTAACCGAAGACACAGAGGCTCTTCTCTTCTTGTCTTTGTTACATTTCAGATCAACTGCTTCTGGCTGTACAGTGATCGGTTCAGTCTTTATAGTCAGAGGGGCTATTGGTCTTCGCTGGGTAAAATAAGGAGGGGGTTGGGAATATTCCTCCCTATCTTCCTGACTCAAGATGGATTTCTTTCCACTATTTTGTTGTATTTCATTTGCTGTTGTTTTGCTCTAGCCAAAAATTTTTTTGCACTTTCTACCTGACATTTCCTGAGCCAAGTGAGTTTCTCTTTGATGTTTATTTGCCACTGATTGATATATGGATATTGATCCCAATGTCCATCCCCTGTTACTCTCTGATGAACTCTTGACACGAGTTCTGGGTCCAAAGACCCTACTTCTGGCCACCCCACGCCCAAGGTAGGCAACTCATTGCGGCACCCCACATGGGACTCAAACCCACAATTATCCGCAGAGTATCAGGGTCGCATTGGGGATCTCCATAATCTCTCAGAAATCCTGCTTTAAAATTGTCTAACATACACTGTAAGGGGGTCCTTCGGACACCTTCCTTACTCCTAACCTCCACCCATCCTAACAACACTACCGCTGACCCGATGTGCCGGACGTTCCAATGGTCACAATGCAGGACTTGCAACGGTTTAACCACCCCACACAATCCTACCTACTTGGAGACTTGGGTATACCAACCTGTCTCCTGGAGGATGATCCATCCCCCCTTCCAATCCAAAAGTAATTGGGTACACTTCTGCTGGGACTCGAACCCAGGCCTCTTTATTGATACTTGCCTGCAGCTGTCTTCTAGGTCCACGGACTTCAACCCTTCTGTTCACCCTGAGGATCCTTGACTAAGTTGTTTTGCTGACGAACCTTCCTCTTCCTTCCCGATTACGTCTTCCCATGTCAAATGCCACGGAGCCGGCTTGGAGTGATCCTTGTTGAGGCAGATGACGTTTGCCAGAACAACCCGTCTGGAGGGTCAACGGCCCCTTCCTGTGAGTCTCTTTGTGGTCACCAGAATATGTTATGGAATTTAGGGATACACAGAGAATTCCTGGGTGAGCAAAACTGGTTAATTGTGCAAGATTTAGTGGCATGAAAAATAAGTAATACTGAACACCGATGAGATCTGACACAGACATTCTTATACTCTTTCAGGTACAGGAAACAGGTAAGAGAAAAACAATTTGCTATATATGGTTATACAGACATTTTATATATCATAATTGGTTATAATGTAGACAGCCACCTATCTCTGCTGTCCCCTTATTGCTGCTGCTGCTCCCCCCACTTGTTGCCCCCCTTGCTGCTGCTTTCCAGAAGCTAAATATCTTGTGTCCTATTACTCAATAGGTCACAGGTATCTTGCAAAGCTAGCTAAGTTTCCATTTCAATAAGCTTCCTGTAGTCTGTCTGCAGTTAAGCTACGTGTGACCTTTGCTCATGCTGATGATTCTTACAAACATTTTTTTTGTCTGTCTCAAGAAGTCATATATTAACGATAATGTACTTTATCAAACTTCTGTGCCTTTGTCAGCTTTTTCCCATCTTATTCCATGTTATTCCATCTTAACCTGACCACTAAGCCATGCCCATAGAACCGGTAGTGAAAAAATTTGAATTCTACCACTGGGCCAAGGACCTAATAGCAAGACACATTGTCAGGCATTCTGGTGTTCCCTGTGCCTAATACAACACTATATTCTTATTCTGATTGGCAAAGCTCATTTATGCGTGATGACATTTTTCTGCATTTGTAGGAACTCCTGAGCTGCAAAGATCCATGGAAGGCAGAGAGGCAGGATTATGGGCAGGGATGGCGAGAGGAAAACCCAGTTATTGCAATATGCCTCTGAAAAAAACCACCCCACCAAGTTATCTTCTTTGGGCACTGAGCAGTGGATAAAAGCTTCTTCCTTCAGATGCCTACCCAGATGCCAATGCCGCTGATGGAAGTGGTGCAGAGGTAGCCTGCCGGTTTGGCTGTGCATGTTAAAGCCCTTTTTGAAAATGAGTATCTCATTTCCTTAATAGATTGCCCAATTGGCATATTTTATTTTATTGATTTTATTTTATTTTTTTATTGATTTTATATGTCACCCCAATTGGGCGAAGCTTAAGCAAAGCAAGCATAAAACCTTAAAACTCCAACAGCATTATTAGTGAATCAAAGATAATAAGTAAGAGCCACAACAACCTGCTCCTCCTGCTACTTATAATGCTTATATGCTCATTATAATCCAAAAGTTCAGAGAAATAGGATGGTGTTTTTTTTTAACTTTTCTGCTAAAGGTTAACAGTGGGGATGTCTTCTTGGGGGTGGGGGGGAAGGTTATCCCATAACTGTAGGACAGCCACTGCCATAGCAAGTCTCCCTTCCAATAATTTCAGTTCAAGAGGCAAGGACATGCTCTTTTGCAAATTCCCACAGATCACCAGGATATAAGACATGAAGAATTATAAATTGTAAATATTGTAATTTGTAGGCTGGAATCAGTTGTACTCATCCGTGAGGAAGGTGATCAAACAAGTCAAGATGGCAGGTGGGATTGCATGAGAGATCCTATTTTTATATTATAACACATTAAAAAGGGAGGGGACTTCATTTGCACAGCCATGCCTGCCAACTTAATGTATTTGATTTACCCTCCCCCCCAAAAAAAAGCACAGTGGCAGCCACTGCAGCTTTTACTATTTTATTTATTTACTTATTATGAAACTGATTTGCTGCCCATCTCATATCAAATGATTCTTTTTTCTTGTCAACCTGTGGGTGACCTCATTTTGTGCCAGTTGAAATAGATACCTAGCAGATTTGGGGAACATAAAGAGAGTTGGAACTGTGCATATAGAGATAAAGATAGAAATATAGAAGGGCCAAGGCTAAAATAAGAACTCTTTTTAAAAAGAAAATATTTTTTAAAAATAGCAGTGGTGAACCACTTCTATATGGTTGCTAAGGAAGCTACATGGAGTCATCATTAAATCATTTATTTGAAGGAAGGTTTATATCAAAGTTTATTTAAAAAGAAAAAATGTTTCTGCAAAAAAAAGTAGAAAACAGAGGGGACATTTGGTAAACTGAGAAAACCATATTGACGGATCTTCTGTGTCTATCTTTCTATCTATCTACTCAGTTATCTGACTCTCTGTGTATTTCTCTAGACTATTTGATGTGTTGCTGTAGAGAAAGTCTTGTCTACAGCTATCAACACTCTTTCTATTTTTTCAATCCATACCTCAACCTGAATTCATCCAGATAAATGTTAGGGCAGTGATGGCTAACCTTTTTGCCATTGCGTGCCTAAAATGGGGGAGTGGGGGGGGGAGGTTGCGCGTGTGCATGCCCACACCCTTAATTCTATGTGCCCTGCCCCCATGCATGTGCGTGTGACCCCTCCACACTCCCCCCACTTTTGGCACGTGGTGGGCCCAGTAGTCCCATTTTTTTGCTCTCCCCAGGCTCCAGAGCATCTCTAGGAGCCTAGGGAGGGCAAAAAATGGGCCTTCCCCACCCTCCCAGCCCCTCCAGAGGCAGGAAATATACTATTTCCCTACTTCCAGGTGCACCCCAGAGCTGAGCTTGCATGCCCACTGATATGAGCTGAGTGCATGCCCACTGAGCTTGCATGCCCACTGATATGGCTCCAAGTGACACACAGAGCTGAGCTTGCATGCCCACTGATATGGCTCTGTGGCACGCATGCCAGAGGTTCGCCATCATGGTGTTAGGGAAAGCTGGAGAAGCTGATCCTGGTTATGGATAAGAAGGATTATCTACATAATACCATATTTTTCAGAGTATAAGACACACTGGAGTATAAGACACACGTTAGTTTTTGGGCAGGAAAATAAGAAAAAAGCTGATTGGCAGGTGGATTGGCCTCCCGGAATACCCCCAATCAGCTGTTCCAAGAGGTGAATTTTAGCAACAGGTTCCTTGGTTGTGAGCTCTGTGCCCCTTTTTTTTTTTTTTTGGCTTTTTTTTCCTGCCTCTGAAACTCTTGTTTCAGAAAAAACTTTTTTCTGCCTGTGAAAGCCTCCAAAACAGAACTTTAGAAAAAAAAGCTTCTGAAGCTCTGTTTGGGAGCTTCTTTTCTGAAGCTCTATTTGGGGGCTTTTTTTCTGAAAGTCTGTTTGGGGGTTCTTTTCTGAAGCTCCGTTTGGGGCTTTTTTTTCTGAAGCTCCATTTGCGGCTTTTTTTCTAAGTTCTCTGAAGCTACGTTTAGGGCTTTTTTCCTAAACTCCATGAAGCTACGTTTGGGGCTTTTTTCTTGAAGCTCCATTTCTGATGCTTTTTTCAGCCTCTGAAACCTCTGTTTGAGAAGCTGGGTGGGGCTACATTCGGAGTATAAGACGCACCCGGATTTTCACCCTCTTTTTTTGGGGGGAAAGGTGCATCTTACACTCTGAAAAATACGGTAGTTTGAGTCAGAATGAAACTACCGTATATACTCGAGTATAAGCCGAGTTTTTCAGCACGTTTTTTGTGCTGAAAAACGTCCCCTCGGCTTATACTCGGGTCTATACGGCTTATACTCGAGTTTTTGTTTTTTTTTAAGCCCCTCGGCTTATACTCGGGTATATACGGCTTATACTCGAGTTTTTGTTTTTTTTAAGCCCCTCGGCTTATACTCGAGTATATACGGCTTATACTCGAGTTTTTTTTTTTTTTTTTCACATTTTAGCCCTGCCGGTGCAGTGAGAGGGCGGGGCGGGGGAGCCGCCAGCCTTCTCAGCTGAGGGAGGGAGGGTTTCCCCAACCGGTAGGTGCCTCATTTCCCACCCTCGGCTTATACTCGAGTCCCCAGTTTACCCCAGTTTTTGGGGTAAAATTGGGGACCTCGGCTTATACTCGGATCGGCTTATATTCGAGTATATACGGTAAATAAAATCCTGGGATAGTTTTTTTAAATTCTGGTATCATTAAAAAAAGAAAAAGAAGCAAGTCATTCACTGCTTGGCCATTAAATAGTTGTATCATATACCAATGTATTGTTTATAAGAGGCCAAAGTCATTTTTCTCTTCCAGGGCAATAATGACAAAAAACAAACCTGCATCAAGTCTATTCCTTTCATCATAATGGAAATGGATATTTTGTTTTCTGTGACACCCACATGCACATATAATAAATGACAATTAAGCATGGAAGGGCCCGTCTCATGGTTGTTGTGAGGTCTAATTTGTATCTAATGCATGACCGAAGTACTTTTTTCAATCAAATCAAATTGTTATTAACCACTTGAAGAAACTTGTACATCATGAAAGAATTCTCAGTCTGATCTGCAAAAAACTGGCATCTAGCATTTCTAAAAGCAAAGATGTATATCTGTAATTTTCTCCCATTGCAAATCAATATTTCTAAAAATGAAATATTTGATTAGCAACTATAAGATGGTACTGAATGCTTTATTGTTAATTGCTTTGCTAATGACTTAGTCCACCTGCTGTGAATTTCTGCAATATTTATTTTTAATTTACAGTAAATTTCCATCAAAATATGAAGTTTGCTCTGGGCTTGGTTGAAATATTATTGAATTAATAAAAATGCTCATAAAAATAATGGAAGAAATAATTCTATACTATCTGGTTTGGGGGAAAATTTATCTAAAGATGCAATAATTTAATATATTTAAAGTTGATGGTTAGATTTCTATCGGAAAATAATCCCAAATTTCAATATAACTTTAATTATATTTCAACTTAAAGTTTTTTTCTATTTTTTCCAAATCTATTGGAAACAACAGCTAAATAACCCTTTTGAATTGTGGAGAAAAATTAACAGAACTACCATGGAAAATTATGAATATTTTATTTTATTGATCTTTCTGTTGAATATTTTTCAACAATATTCACAATGGATAATCAGATTCTGTACCTTGTATTAGTAAGGTTCCCATTCCCCATTTTATTCTTTTAAAGACTAAAATGTTATCTTTTGATGAAGATTTTATCATAGCAATGCATGTTGAGTCATCACAAGAGTTGTCCAAACAAGTTATATGCACAATAAACCAGAATATATTCCTACAATGAGCCCCTTATATTGGCATGATGCTGTTTTCCTGGTATTTCTTCTACCCACATAGCACAGTGTCCTTTGCATATCATGTTCAAAGGATAAGATTATAATTGCAAAAAAATGTAATTATTTGCATACTATATCATTTGTGCTTACTATAGAAACATAAGCCATAAATACAAAACAACAATCATAAAAGTAAAAGCTCATGCTAGGAATTTTGTATTTCTCTTTTTAAAGTTCAGTCAATTTGTGTAGGTTTGTATAATCCTAGAAGAACAGTCCAGGTGCACCTTGAGGAAGACCTCCCTCAGTAGCTAGACATAACTCAGCAGCCAGGAAGGAAGGAAGGAAGGAAGGAAGGAAGGAAGGAAGGAAGGAAGGAAGGAAGGAAGGAAGGAAGGAAGGAAGGAAGGAAGGGGCAGAAAAATGGTTGGAAGATTACAGTATAATACCAAACATTATGGAACCAAGAAAAATAATTATAGATTGGTCCCAGTAACCACTCAGATTCTAGTGTTTTATCAATAATTTTTTACCCTAGATAGATAGAACATACCTAATATCCCTTCCTTCTATTTCCCCCACGATAACAACTGTGAGATAAGTGGGATGATGAAACTGACCCAAAGTCATCCAGCTGGCTTTCATGCTTAAGGGATAACTAGAACTTACTGCCCCTGTTTCTCGGTCAGCATAACCTGTGAAGAAAGCAGAGGAATGGCAGGGAGAAGATTGGATGTTAGATTGCTACTAATTTATGTTTCCCAATAACAGGATAAAATGTTACAAAAAAAAAATACAGACATTGCTGAAATAAATAAATAAATAAATTTAAAGCCCTTTCTCTGCTCCTTTTCACTATAACCAAAACTGTTAGTTCAATATATGATCAGTTGTGAAAACCAAAATGTGATAAAATAGGAAAACTACAACAGAGCAATTAAAATCGTACAGTGAGCAAGTAAATCCAACACCACTAATATAAATCAGTTTCAATCATATGCATGGGGAGATTAGAATAATTTTTAAAAAAACCAAAGGCCTTAACTAGTCAATTAAAATATATTAAATCTGATATCAAGCAAGCCTTCAGCATAGGGGTTACCAACACTGAAAAATATCACTGTCTGGCAGGAAGACTGATTGCGATGAATGTCAGGGATAGAGAACCATTTGGAATCTGGGAACTGCCAATTCCTATCTGCAGAGTCGTGATTATGAAATAGCATAATGGGCCTTGACAAGATTATTCAAAACAGACTGCTAATATACTCCATCTTGTCATAGACAGCTGCTTCTTTGACTGGTAGAGGTGAATATTTAAATTGACAAGTCTGATTGAGTGGAGCATTTTGCTTAGACAGATCAATCAAGATCTATATGAATTATAATTCAACATAAAGGGTTTTTTTCTATTTATCCAGGATTAATCATAACAATAGCAAAATAATCCTTTTAGATTGGGAAGAAAAAGTAACAGAACTGCCATGAAAAAAAATATGAATATTTTACTTTGTTGATCTCTCAGTTGAGTATCTTCTCAATAAGATCCATATTCACCATTTCATGTTTTTTCAAAAATAAAATGTTATCCTTTAATGTAGTTTTTATCATAAAGATGCATTTTAATACTTACAAGTGCTGCCTGTTATCTGCACAATAAACCAAAAGATATTCTACAATATAAGAATTGTGCTTTAGAACAATAAGAACAAATGTGCTTTTTCCCTCCCAAACTTTTTAATTAATTTAATATGTTGCCTTTCAACAGATATGCTGCTATGCAATTCCCAGATGGGTATGGACTGTCATGACATGTTTCCAGTGAAGTTAAGGACAAAAATCTCATAACTAATATTACATAATTTATATTTATACGTTCATGGAGAGCTTTTAAACATGGAAAGAGTCTCCAAAGAAGTATAAAAAATAAGATAAGCTAATTTAATTTAAAATTTCAGTAGAAAAAGATCAGATGAGAAATAAGAACAACACGATTTACATAGCAAGTACATTTTCACCATTTATTTAAACATTCGCATGGATATGAAAGACCTAGTGATATCTTCTGTAAAATAATCCTAAACTGGAAAAAATGTTTCTCATTCCCTATTAATAATAATAATAACAGAGTTGGAAGGGACCTTGGAGGTCTTCTAGTCCAACCCCCTGCCAAGGCAGGAAACCCTGCACCATCTCAACAGATGGTTATCCAACATTTTCTTAAAAATTTCCAGTGTTGGAACATTCACAACTTCTGCAGGCAAGTTGTTCCACTGGTTAATTGTTCTAACTGTCAGGAAATTTCTCCTTAGTTCTAAGTTGCTTTTCTCCTTGATTAGTTTCCACCCATTGCTTCTTGTTCTACCCTCAGGTGCTTTGGAGAATAGTTTGACTCCCTTTTCTTTGTGAAACATTAGCTTCTAATGTTATTATACTGTATCTATATGCTATCCAACTCCCAATGACTCTGAGTAATTCATAAGTAAAAACAAAGACAAAATCCTCAAGTTACAGAAGGATCTTGACAGATTTGAACATTGGGCGCTATCTAACAAAATGAAATTCAACAGTGAAAAAAGTAAGGTTCTACATTTAGGGGGAAAAAAACCAAAATACACAGGTACCATATATGTGCTACCTTACTCAATAGTAGTACCTGTGAGAGGGATCTTGGAGTCCTAGTGGACAACTTTTTAGATATGAGCCAGCAGTGTGCAGCAGCTGCTAAAAAAGCCAACACAGTTCTGGGCTGCATAAACAGAGGGATAGAATCAAGATCATGTGAAGTGTTAGTGCCACTTTATAATGCCTTGGTAAGGCCACACTTGGAATACTGCATTCAGTTTTGGTCGCCGTGATGTAAAAAAGATGCTGAGACTCTAGAAAGAGTGCAGAGAAGAGCAACAAAGATAATTAGGGGACTGGAGGCTAAAATATATGAAGAACGGTTGCAGGAACTGGGTATGTCTAGTTTAATAAAAAGAAGGACTAGGGGAGACATGATAGCAGTGTTCCAAT
This sequence comes from Ahaetulla prasina, assembly GCF_028640845.1. NCBI lineage: Eukaryota > Metazoa > Chordata > Lepidosauria > Squamata > Colubridae > Ahaetulla > Ahaetulla prasina. Next base: position 40,532,483 of record NC_080545.1, read on the forward strand.
ATCTCAGGTGCTGCCACAAAGAAGAGGGAGTTGGAGATCATCCTCCCGTATCTTCAGCCTTGCTCCTCCCACTGCTTCTGTAGCAGAATCCTGAGCTTTACTTTGAGTTTGTTGCTCCTTTTCCTTATGCTTGAGGGCTCCCCTCATCACTCTTTGTTCTTGTGGTTGGTCCTCAGATGGTAACATCACTGGGATCACCTCAGCTTCCACACCAATTTGAGTCTCTTGAATTCTTTTTTCTATTACTTCTATTTCAACTTTCAGCACAGTAGAAAGAAAATATTTGGCCTTAAGCACAGTTTCAATACGATATCTTCTTCCTTGATAATACACTGTCAAACCAACTGGAACTTCCCATCTAAATTGAATCTGGTACTTCTTAAGTTCTTGTGTAAAAAATATAAAGTCTTTCCTATCCCTTAACATCTTGGGAGGAATCTCTTTCAAAACCTTCAGCTCCTGTTCTCCTATTTTCAGGTTTTTCTGATATGCAACTTGTAAAATCTGATTTCTCACTGTCCATTTCAAAAAATAAACCACAATGTCTCTAGGAAGTTTCTTCTGCCTGGCAATCCAAGAATTAACTCTGTAAATTTTATCAATTTGATAAGCAACCTCTTGTGGATCTAGTTCAATAAATTCAGCCAGGACTTCTGATAAAAAAATTTTTAGGTCTTCCCCCTTTTCTTCCTTAAACCCCCTAATTCTCCTTTTTTTTATTCAAAAAGTTTTACAAAAAAAATAAATTCCCCCCTTTCCCCCAACCCCCCTCCCTTCACTAATACCCTCCCCCCTGCCCCCTGACTTCCCGGAACAAGCACAAGGTATAGTTAAAAATAAAACAAACATATGCTAAGAAAATTTCCCCAAAACTATTATACCAATTTTCCCTCTCTAGCTCTGACTTCCTCCTAACATAACCAAAATCCTTCAAAAAAAATTAACAATTAACAGTAATAAAATATATAAATCAATAGAACAAATTAATCCTAAAGTATTTAAAACCAGCTAAAGCATAAAAATCCAATCCAATTCAGAGAATATCTCCCTTATAGCTTCTATAACCATATAATTTCCCCCCCCAGGTCTTTCTTATATAAGATCTTTTGAGAATATTCTATTTAAAATTCAGTACAACACATTATAAAATTTCAATACAGAAAATTACAATATCTATTCAACTTTAGTCCTTCCTCGTCAAAATCCAGTATAAATCCAAATATCTAGTCTTTTATGATAGATATAAAACATATAATCAACCCATTTCTTCCAGATCTTCCTCACATATTGTCTTTCAGGGACACTAATATTTTTTTTTTTTTTTTTTTTTTATATTCAAAAAGTTTTTATTAGTCAAAAAAGGTTTATACAAATACATTTCAGGTATGGTAAATTTTCATTTTTCTTATCTAAAATAAGAATTTTACTCAAATTTTTTAACACATACAACAGCCATATGGCAAGCAGGTGACACGAAGTAGCTAAGTTTACAAATTTTAAATACGTAATAAAGAAGAGTCAAGAATAAACAGAATATCGTACAAAGGAGAGTAAGGAAAACCAACACAATCCCAAATATCTTTATCACTTCCTAGTTTTAGATCTCAGAACTCTGGGTTCAGCCTGACCCAACTCCAGGGCGCAACAGCGGCAGCCTCCCATGATCTATAACCTCCCTTCTTCAATTCCTGGGTCATCTGATTCCAGGAGGGCTTTGTGTTCCTCCACATAGGCCGTAGCCTCCAATTACTGATTTTTCCGTAATGCCCTCCCGGAAAATCATCAATCCCTCTGGCATCAGCCATCTGAAGCCCACTCCCTTCTGGTACAATTTGCTTGACAAAAAATAATATTTCTTTCTTTTTTCACGTACCTGTCTGGGAATCTGCCTCAGAATGGCTATCTCCTGCCCTGTAAATCAGTGCCCCACTCCATGTTTTCTAAGAATTTCATCTCGTCTCTCTTCTCACAAATTTGACATGAACCTCTCTAGGAACTGCATGCGTATGCGTATATTCAATTAACTCTATAAACTCGATCCACATCCCAATTCATGAAATCAACACCTCTCCCAAGAAATTCTCCCAACAATTTAGTCACAACATCTCTCAAGTCTTCTTGGTCCACTTCTTCCAAATTTTGAAACCTAAGGAAATAAGACATTTTATCCATCTGTAGTCCAAGCACAGACGACTTCCGGTATCCAGCGGCAACGGACGTCTGGAAGGCTTCTCCTGCCTCCAGCGCCCGAATCCGGCCGCCGCCGAGGCCCTCAGGGGCCAGGTGTTCCGAAAAGGACACCTGCCGCACGACTCGCCAGGGTCTCCCAGCCGACATACAGGACTGTGGGGACCGATGCTGGCGACCTTTGGCTTTGAGGCCACAGGCGCGGCCATTATTTTGGTCGTCCTGGGCCGCTGTGCCCAGTGACACCGGGCATTGGATTTATAACTGCAGCCTGGTGGTGAACAGGGCACGGAGAAGAATTGAGGAGGAGAAGGAAGGAATATCGTAAATGTGGAGTGGAGGCTCCGGATGCGGGGTTTTCTCCCCTGCGGTTGGAAGGAGCACGAGTTATTCGGGAGAGAGGAGAACTTAAAATAAGAAGATTACGGTTTTGTGGAGCTCTGGAGAGAAGAGGTGATGGAGAAATTTAGGAGGAAGGTTTGAGGCCCCTCCTTCTGGGGAACAGTGGTGGCGTCCAGCTTCCGCCTTCACTATGAGAATTTTGATGACATCACTTCCCTTGACTTCCTGGTTGACTAACTGTACTCTGGACTCGTTGCTGTGAGTGCCCCTGGTGGATCCGGAGGAAATTACAAGGATACTGTGCCTGCCTGAGGATTTTGTATTTTTTTTTTCCTTAATGGCAAAAGGTCAGAGACCAACTACTGGAGAGATGGAGAGAATTTTGGAAAAGTTATCTAATATGGACAAGAAATTGGATGAAATAAGAGCAGAAATTGTGACTATCCAAAAGGATTTAAAGGATACTCAACAAGTTTCAGCAGAAAACAAGCAGAAAGTGGAAGGTTTGGAGGGCGAGATGCGGGCAGTGCAGAAAAGACACTAATATTTTTGTCTGTTAATATTTCAAAACAACCTTGTTTCAAGGATAATACTTTTGTCTCTTGCCATTTTTTTTGATGCATTAATCTCTGTCTTTCCTTCATTACTCCTTTTGAAAAGTCAATCACAATATTTCCTAGTAGTTCCTTATGTCCAAGAATCCACAAATTACTGCCGTATATTTCATCAGTCCAAAAAGAGAACTCTTGGAAAGCATTAACCCTGTGAGTTTTTTCGGTTTGGGAGACAGCCTCCTGTAGCACAAATTCAGGCATTTCATCCAAACTATTTAAAGAAAACTTCTTTACATCAACTTTATTCACGATCATATCTTCATATTTATCCACTTTTGTTTGTATCTCCTCCATTCCATTTTCCAAGTCCTGATTACACTGGTTAATTTCCTCCAAGCTCTCATTCAAAACGTCCCCATTTTTTATCAATTTGTATTTTTGAATAATTAAATACATTCTTTCTGTGTAATCCTGTATAAAGTCACGAATCCATTCTTCTGAAAGAAACTTCATGGCAAAGTTCTTGCTGAGAATCCCCTTATGAAATACTTAAACAATGTAATATAATCCAACAATCCACAGTCCAACACAATAAGATAAAATCTCCATTCAGTTTCGATTTCGCAGCAAGGCTCCTTTCCTTTCCCTTCCCTTTATCGCTCTACTTTCAGTTGCTCTCAAACGCCATTTTAAACAATTAAAGGAAGGGGGGAAAATTTCTCTTTTTAAAGAAGGTGGAAGTCAGAAAGTCAAAAATACTTGCAAACCAATAATTGTTCATGCTTCTTCCGTCTGCTTATAGAAATCCACAAAAAGAAATCAATTGTTAGCAGAAGTGGACACCTTCCTCTTTTCCTGCTTTTGCAGGAGCGCGCTGAATACTGGAGATTAAGGGAGGATTCAATGGGATTCGACCTTTCGGGACTTTGCATAACAAAAACAAAGCCCCTAGGGGAATCTACCACTCTCCCCCCCCTGCTCTTTCTCTCTCTTTCAACCAGAGAGGGAAATTGAAGCCGGGAACAGCTGTTCGTTGCTGTTTTCACCGGCTTTTACCATATCCAGTGCGGAGTGCCATAAATTAGCACCCAGCGAGAAAGGTGGCGCCACCCGGAAGCCCAAACCCCCTAATTCTCAGAGCTCCTTCCATCATTCTATACTGCATCACCACCACTTGATCTTCATTTTTATCCAATTTTATTTGCATTCCTCCCATTTGATTATCTAGTTGCTGGTTTGACTGAACAATTTCTTGCACCTCCTCCTCCACCCCCTCCAATCTTTTTGCCAAACCTTGAAAAGCGATCAAAATATCTTTTATCTTTTTATTATCTTCTTTTATTTCTTTTATGTCCTCCATCATCTCCTTAAACTTCTCCTCAAACACTTTCCTTGTTCTTTAATCAAATCTTAAAGCTGAAGAATTCCTTCTGAGAGTCTTAGGTGGTTTAGTAGACATTTCAATTTTTAAAAGTCAGAGAATTTAAGTTTAAAAACTTCTTTTCTTTTAAGTATAGGAAACAATTGTTACAATCACAAAAATAATCTAGCTTCTTGGTTAGAATAAATTCATTTAGATTTATTTATTTTAGGCCATTTTTAAAAGTCATTAAACAAGGAAAAAAAAAGTTTCTCTTTTAAAAGGTAGAAGTCAGGAAATCAAAGATACTTGCAATCCAATAATTGTTCACTTTGCTTCTTCCATTAGAGAAATCCACAAAAAGAAATCAGTTGAGAGATGGACATTCTCTTTCCTGCTTTTGCAGGATTGAAAGATTAGCAGGATTCAATGGATCAATGACTCTGCTTAAAAAACAAAGCTGGGAGTCTAGTGCTCTATCTTTCTTTCACCCAGAGAGAAAACAAACAGCTGTTCAAGCTGCAAAACAACAGTCTCACAGAAGGTGGCAATCAAGAGGAGGAACTTCAGCTGATGCTCAAAAGCTTGAGCCAGTAATGGCAAATAAAATTTTGACTTGGGATGTTAATGGTTTGAATTCAGCTCAGAAGAGAAGAAAAATATTTCATTATTTGAAACAATTTAGAAATGATGTGATTTGCTTACAAGAAACACATATTAAATTATCAGATCAAAAATACTTAATAAGTTCAAAGTTAGGTAAACATTTTGCTGCCTCTGCTTTGGACAAAAAACATGGTATAGTTGTATATTTGAGAAAAGATATACCAGCCAAGTTAATAGAGGCAGATATTTACGGAAGATATATTGCCATCGAACTTATATTAGAAACAAAAAAGATTCTTTTGCTTGGTATTTATGCACCCAATCAGCAACAAGAAAAATTTTATAGAATGTTGTATGACAAGTTGATTCTATGGGATTATAAATCATGTATTATATTAGGAGATTGGAATGGAGTAATAGATACACGAAAGGACAAGAGAATTTCTTCTAAGAAGATACCTGCACATGCAAAGCTGCCTAAATCTTTTTTTGAGATGACAGAAGATTTTGAGTTGAGAGATGTATGGAGACTGCGGAACTTGGAGGAAAGAGATTATAGTTTTTTCTCTGATAGGCATCAATCCTTCTCACGTATTGACTTTATTTTAACTTCTAATGATTTGCTTTCTAGGGTGAAGAAAATTAAGATATTTCCAAGATGTTTGTCTGATCATAGTCCTGTCTGAATGGAATTGCAATATGGAAAAGAAGGCAGAAGAACATGGAGAGTAAATGAAAATTTGTTTAGATATCAGGAAAATGTAAATCAATGTAAAAAGCAGATGAAAGAATTTTTTGTTCATAATTTGAATAAGGAAACATCAATAGAAATGGTTTGGGATGCCAATAAGGCCTTTATGAGAGGTGTATTAATATATATTAACAATAGACAGAGAAATAAGCAACAAAGACAGCGTAGGTACTTAGAAGAGGAGATTTATAAGAAACAACAATTACTAATACATAACCCATGATCAAAAACTTAAAGATGCAATAAAGATATTACAGAGTCAATTTAATATGATAATGGCTGACAAAGTGGCAACAAATATACAATATGCCAAACATAATACCTTTTGTAATGCAAATAGACCTGGTAGGTGGTTAGCATACATTTTAAGGAAAAAACAGAAACAACGTATTATAGAAAAAATAGAATATAAAGGTAAAGAGAGATATCAACAGGATATAATTAAGAAAGCCTTCTTAGAATATTACACAAATTTATGTGCTAAAGATAAAATATTGAATATGGATATTGATATTGATAATTATTTGAAAGATTACAAGGTTAAAAGTTTAACTTTAGAAGAAAGGGAAGAATTAAATCGGCCTATAACTTCTGAAGAAATTACTTTGGTAATTAAACAATTAAAAATGGGGAAAACTCCTGGTACAGATGGGCTTACAGTAAGTTATTATAGGAACTTACAGGATGAGATGTTAGGTCCGCTTAAGGAATTATTTAATCAAATACAATTAGAGGGGGAATTCCCCCGTCATGGAGAACTTCTTTTATTTCATTGATACCAAAAGAGGAACAGGATTGTTTTAAACCTGGAAATTATAGGCCAATTTCACTTTTAAATAATGATTATAAGATTTTTGTTAAAATAATAGCAAATAGATTAATGTTAGTTTTACAACGTAGAATTCATACTGATCAATCTGGATTTATAAAAGGGAGACAGATGAGGAATAATGTTAGGCAGATTGTTAACTTATTGGAATATTTAGAAAAGAAAAATTTTATTCCAGCAGCATTTATTTTTCTTGATGCAGAGAAAGCTTTTGATCATTTGCATTGGGACTTTTTATTTAAATTAATAGAAAAAATGCAATTTGGAGATGGTTTTGTAAAAATAATTAGAGCAATTTATGGAGAGCAAACAGCCCAGATAATAATTAATGGTAAATTAACAGAAGCTTTTAAGATTGCAAAAGGAACAAGACAGGGATGTCCTTTATCACCATTATTGTTCATTTTAACTCTGGAGGCACTATTGGATAAAATATGAGAATCAAAGGAGATAGAGGGTATTAAAGTTAGACAACATGAATATAAAGTGAGAGCCTTTGCAGATGATTTGGTGATTACTCTAACAAATCCTATAAATTCAAGTGTATCTCTGTTGCACATAATTGATCGATATGGAAAGGTTTCAGGGTTTAAGGTAAACCAGGATAAAACAAAAGTGATAATAAAAAATATGACCAAACAACAGAAAGAAAAATTAGAGGAAATAACAGGATTTGAAATTGTAAAAAAGGTTAAATATTTAGGGGTTTATATTATACCATCAAATGTGAAATTGTATAAGAATAATTATGAGGTCTTATGGCAAAAAGTTCAGAAGGACTTTACGGTTTGGAAAAAATTGCAGTTATCGTTGTTGGGGAGAATAGCTGCTATTAAAATGAATGTTTTACCTAGATTATTATTCCTCTTTCAGATGATACCAATAATTAAGAAAGATAAAAATTTTGAGGAATGGCAGACTGGAATTAATAAATTTATATGGGAAGGTAAAAAAGCGAGGGTTAAAATGAAAATAATTCAAGATTCACGGAAAGGGAGGTTTAAAATGCCTAATTTTAAATTATATTATGAAGCAGCTGCTCTCTCTGCAATAAGTGATTGGTTTAATTTAACGGAGGAGAATTTTGAATATAGAAGGTTATGATTTATTATATGGATGGCATGCATATTTAATTTATGATAAAAAGTGGATAAGGCCTTTAAAAACCATGTGTTAAGAACTGCTTCATGTGTCTGGAAGAAATATTTTTATAAATTAAATTATAAGGTTCCCATGTGGGCAAGTCCTAGACATACAATAGAAAACATAAATTTAGAACAGACTCAGGAAATGACTACATATAAAGATCTTTTGTATACTGAAAGTGGTAGTTTGCAATTAAAATCTTTGCATGTATTAAAAGAAGAAGGGAAAAATTATACTTGGTTCCAATAAGGGCAATTACGTGCTAGATGGAAAGAAGATCAGAAAATTGGTATAGTCCAGAATGAGGAAAATTTGGTAAAGCGAATTAGAAATCAATCTCAGGAACATATAAAGAGATTGTATAATGTGTTACTTGAAATAGACTCTGAAAGGGATTTGGTAAAGGACTGTATGATAAAGTGGGCACAAAATTTTCAGGAGCCAATATTAATGGAAACTTGGGAAAAAACTGAGTTAGAAATGTTAAATTTACACAGGCACAGAATTTAAGGGAAAATTTTTATAAAATGTTTTACAGATGGCATTTAGATCCTAAGAAATTATTGTGTATATATCCAGATATGCAAGCAAAATGTTGGAGATGTAATTGTGATGACGCTACATATTTTTATATTTGGTGGACTTGTAAAAATATTAAGGCTTTTTGGATAAAAATTTGGTGGATTTTACAAAATGTTCTGTGAAAGAAGATAAAGTTCCTGCCGCAAATTTTTTCTGCTGGGAATTATTATGGACTGTACAGTAATTGAGACTAAACTGATTTTAAATCTAATAACAGCAGCAAGATTACTGATAGGACAGTATTGGAAGAAAAAAGAAGTACCTACAGTAGGAGAATGGATATTGAAAGTTGCCAATTTGGCTGAGATGGCGAAAATATCAGCTTTTTTGAAAGACAATACGCAAGAAAGATACTTAAGTGAATGTAAAAAATGGATTGACTATATTCAAAACAGATATCAGACTAAGAGTTATCAGACTGCCTTTGAATGATTAGGATGTATTTTTGATTGTTTTGGGGGAAGTTAGGAATTGATGAGAATTGAAGGATTATAATTTAGTTAGGAAGGAAAAATTTTTAGTAAACGTTTGCTTTATTTTTACTATACCTTGTGTTTGTTCTGGGAAGTCAGGGGGGAGGGGGGTTTGGGAAGGGAGGGGGGAGGGGGGAAAGGTGGGGAGGGGGGAAAGGGGAAAAAAATTTCCCCTTCCACCCTTTATAAGGTAGGTAAAATGAGGACCCAGATTGTTGGGGGGGCAATAAGTTGACTTTGTAAAAAAATATACAAATAGAATGAGACTATTGCCTTATACATTGTAAGCCGCCCTGAGTCTTCGGAGAAGGGCGGGATATAAATGTAAACAAAAAAAACACACAAAAAAACTTTTTCAATAAAAAAAAAAGAAGAAGAAGAAGAGGGAGTCGGGCTGTTCTCCAAAGCACCTGAGGGTAGAACAAGAAGCAATGGGTGGAAACTGATCAAGGAAAGAAGCAACTTAGAACTTAGGAGAAATTTCCTGACAGTTAGAACAATTAATAAGTGGAATGACTTGCCTGCAGAAGTCACTGGAAATTTTTAAGAAAATGTTTCTGTTAAAACAATAATCAATTTCTGTTAAAACAAACAAAAAACAAAATAAAAGGAGAAATGTTTCCCCTTTTGCATTTGAGTATTCAAGAAGAGACAGGCAAGGAGAAAGAAAAAGATGGGAAGATGGGAAGAGAGCAAGGAAGGAAAAATAAGGAAAGAGGGGAAGGAAGAAGAAAGGAGAATGAAGAGCGAAGGAAAAAGAAGAGAGGGAGGGAGAGAGGGAGGGAGGGAGGGAAGGAAGGAAAGGAAGGAAGGAAGGAAGGAGATTATAATGAGATTGAAGGAGGGTCTCAGGGAAGTCCTGCCTTAGCAGGTGCCCCCAATATAAGTGACATTGAGCTAGCCATGCCCAATATGGCCACACATCCCGACCATGCCCCCCGGCCCTCCGAGTTCAAACACAACCCTGATGCAGCCTCAAATCGAGTTTGACACCCCTATGCTACAGAGACATATATGAATTGTTTTTTTCAATGTGAAGTCAGAGTCTCTTAAAAGCCTTTCCTTTACTTGCTGAACTTTTCAGTAAATGCAGTTTTTTCTCTCAGCATGTCATTGATCATAGAGCCAAATCCATAGATATCGGCCCTTATTTTAAGTTGTGTAACAAAATTTTCAGTAGTATCTCCACAAGTCAACACTCCAGAAGATAGGCTCAAGTTACAGAAGGATCTTGACAGATTTGAACATTGGGCGCTATCTAACAAAATGAAATTCAACAGTGAAAAAAGTAAGGTTCTACATTTAGACAAAAAACAAAAAACAAAATGCACAGGTACCGTATATGTGCTACCTTGTTCAATAGTAGTACCTGTGAGAGGGATCTTGGAGTCCTAGTGGACAACCATTTAGATATGAGCCAGCAGTGTGCAGCAGCTGCTAAAAAAGCCAACACAGTTCTGGGCTGCATAAACAGAGGGATAGAATCAAGATCACGTGAAGTGTTAATACCACTTTATAAGGCCACACTTGGAATACTGCATTCAGTTTTGGTCGCCACGATGTAAAAAAGATGTTGAGACTCTAGAAAGAGTGCAGAGAAGAGCAACAAAGATGATTAGGGGACTGGAGGCTAAAATATATGATGAACGGTTGCAGGCACTGGGTATGTCTAGTTTAATGAAAAGAAGGATTAGGGGAGACATTATAGCAGTGTTCCAATATCTCAGGGGTTGCCACAAAGAAGAGGGAGTCGGGCTGTTCTCCAAAGCACCTGAGGGTAGAACAAGAAGCGATGGGTGGAAACAAATCAAGGAGAGAAGCAACTTCGAACTAAGGAGAAATTTCCTGACAGTTAGAACAATTAATAAGTGGAACAACTTACCTGCAGAAGTTGTAAATGCTCCAACACTGGAAATTTGTAAGAAAACGTTGGATAACCATCTGTCTGAGATAGTGCAGGGTTTCCTTCCTTGGCAGGGGTTTGGACTAGAAGGCCTCCAAGCTCCCTTCCAACTCTGTTGTTATTATTAAATCTGAATAATTCAAAAACAACAACAACATTCAAATGCAGTTTTCTGACAGGAAATGCAATATATCCTAAGCTTCCAAAGACTATCTTCAATATATTTTGCCCTGGTAGTGTCTGAGAAACTAGGTGTCAGGATTCCAAGTAATAGATCCATAACAAGCAAAACTCCAAGGCAAGTAGATTCCTCAAGAAATAGCTTTATTGGAAATATCATATTGGCACATATCTGATGAAAACCAACTCTAAAGATTCCTACGGTTTTCACCTAGTTAAAAGAGAAAGTTTTCCCACAACCCCAATCAAGATGCTGTCTGGTATCTGGTGACCTCACTTCTCCTTCCACGGTCCAGGTATGGGAATGTCTTTGGTTCTCAAGAGAAAGTATTTTGTATCTCTAATCCCCTCTCCCTTTCCCTCAAGCTCCAATATGGCTCCAGTCAGGTCAGCTTCAGGGTTGACAGGCTGCCTTCCCACCCCTCATTCTGTAAGATTTATTTATTTATTTATTTATTTATTTGATTTTTATACCACCCTTCTCCCGAAGGACTCAGGGCGGTGTACAGGCAAAAATAAAACAGATAATACAATGTACAATTTAAAATGTAATTAAAAAACTTATTTTAAAATTAGCCTGAGAAGTAAAAATATACAATAAACTAAAAACCCCATTTAAAATTAATTAATAAAAATTTAAAATTAATAAAATTCAATTCAAGCCAGCCCCGCGCGAATGAAAAGATGTGTCTTCAGTTCGCGACGGAATGTCCAAAGGTCAGGTATTTGGCGTAAACCCGGGGGAAGCTCGTTCCAAAGTGTGGGAGCCCCCACAGAGAAGGACCTTCCCCTGGGGGCCGCCAGCCGACATTGCTTGGCGGATGGCACCCTGAGAAGTCCCTCTCTGTGAGAGCGTACGGGTCGGTGGGAGGCATGTGGTAACAGCAGATAAAATATAGAGGGAGAAATTAGTCAGGGCTCAACTCACCCCCCTTCCTCCCCCTGGAGGCCCCTTAGGTTTTTGAGGGAACTCACCATGAAGCTGTTTAACCAACCTATCTGCCTTCACATCCCAGATCTTGACCCAAGTGGCCTTGGAGAGGAGGTATCCCTTCCAGTGCACAAGGTACTGCAATCTGCCCCATGCAATCTTGAGTCTAATATTTTCTTCACATTGTAATGCATCTCTCTCTGCACCACTATTGGTTTTGGGGCTGCCCAATCTACCAGTCTGATCAGGGAACCTGCTACTTGCTTTAACAAGCTACTGTGAAAGACTGGATGCACTTTCCCTAGCAGCCGAGGGAGCCTACACTGTAATTAACAGTGTTAATTACTTTCACTATTGGGAAAGGGCCTACAAACTTTGGTCTTAGCTTTTTGCATGAGAGTTTTAGTCTGAAGTATTTCAGTGAGAGGTAGACCTTACTCCCGACCCGAAATGTCTCAGGGTCTGCAGTGTTGTTGGATTGCGCTTTATATGTTTTTGCCGCTTCCCACAGAACCCACTTGGTGTTTTCCCACCCCTCCTTCAAAGACTCCATCCATTCACTCAAAGACACAAACGAGGGGGGCTCCCTGAGGAGCTTGGGCATGAGGATGAATTCTGTGCCACTAGTGACCTGGAAGGGGTCAGGCCAGTGCTGCTATGTACAGCAGTATTGTATATAACTTCAGTGAACAACAGTAGCTCTGCCTAATTAGACTTCTGATAGTTGATATAGCACCTTATGTACTGCTTTACCATGGTATTTGTACATTCCTCGGCCCCATTGGTATTCGGATGAAAGGCCAAACTAAGTCCCTGTGAGGAGCCAATGGACCTAACAAACTTTCTCCAGAACTTAGTGGTGAATTGGACTTTCCTGTCAGGAATGATTCTGTGGGAGATGCCATGCAACCTGTAAATCTGATTTATGAACAACTTGGTCAGCTTTTTTCCTGAGGGGAGCCCTGGACAAGCAGTGAAGTGGGCTTGTTTTGAGAATAGGTGTCAAGGTTCCGATTGATGCCCTAATTAAATTATGAGCCTCAAGCCAAGCTTTTTTTTTCTTTAAATAGGACTGGGGCTGCAACTGGTGGATCGGCTGGCTCAATAAACCCCCTTGCTAGTTTTTTGTCTATGTATTTGTGCATTTCTTGCATTTCCTAGGATGTCATGGCATACAGTTTGGGTTTGGGTAGTTTTGCCTTGGGGATGATTTTGAGGTTGTAGTCTGTCTTGCGGTTGTGGGGTAGGACATCGCACTCGGCCTCACTGAACACTTCTGCAAGCACCTGATATTCTTTGGTGATCTGTTCAACCTCTGGGGTTTTTTTGGAGGTGGCTGCCAATTGTTCTGGTGGGGACTTTGGGGGAGGAGGTTTTCTGTGTGGGCGATGCTTCTATTTTCTGGTGCAGAGTGGGTTGGGGTCTACCCATAGAAGCAGACGTAATTTCTGACATTGTTGATACTGTGGCTGATGTTTTCTGATTCCATCAAAGTCTTTTTTAGTAGTTTTGTTGATAAAATACTTTGCATCATGTTATAGGCCTGTATAATTTTCCTTTACCTAAAATCTTCAGTCCCCACTGTCTACTTTTCGAAATCATAGAAGTATTTGTCTCAAAGGTGCTTTTCAAGGACTTTCTGGTTTTTCTTCAAAAACTTTTCACACCTCATCCAAGAAACTTCTTCAGCTCTGAAGCTCATGAAATTATTTGTTATATTTTGTAAAACAAAAACATGATATTTTCAACAAGAAGCTGTTTCTACTTAATTAATTCCAAAGTCTTATTGTAAAAGTTTCAATATTCCAATTTTATCTAGACACTTAGAATACAGAGACATATAATACCCATGGTATGCTAGCACAGTAGAAAAAGAAAATCAGTATGAATAAATTGCATGTCAATGCAGATAAATGGATATTATTCTCAGTAGAGAAAATGGATAAACTGAGCCTTTCCAGCTTCTTAGAACAGGTCTGTGAGATTAGGAAATTCTGACCTAAAAGAAAATTAGGCCTTTTCTCTATAGAGAGGCTAAAGATTTTCATTACAACCTGTGCGTGAAGCATAATGAAAACTCTGTTACCATTAGGGTCTGGCTGTAACCAAAGAACAAGGAAATAACAAAAATAATAAAAAGTGTAAGGTTATATGCAACTTTAACAGAGGAGCATTGTTAAGATCTATTTTTTACATTTCCACCATATATAGCACTTAATGATTAACAAGAGGTATATAATAATATATAATAAGATAGTGAAACTGCTTACAACTCAAGATGTTTAAATTAGACAAAGCTGTGGAGGGCTTTAAATATACCCAAGGAAGCCAAAGGAAAACTGGCAAGAAAATGGCAAATTGAATTTAGGGCCAACAAATTCTGAATAACAGACTAAGCAGATTTCAGAGATAAACAAGAGCTAATAAAAGTTATGATAATTACTGTAGGATTTTATTTAGTCACATTAGAAGTTCTAAGGCACAGCCATTAACAAAATATAATAATGCAGAACTTTCAAAAAAAGATTTCTAAATTTAAAAAGTGGCAGTGTTGTAATTTGTACAGTTAATTAAAATATGTATGTTGCTATATTTTGTTCCTCCACAATGGGTGAAAGACAAGCAGAATAAAAACCTGGCCCTATGTTACCCCCAGGATGTGAGCCAAATGCATGCAATGTATAATTAATAAGTCCTTGTGGGCAGGGATGGGTTCTAAATTTTTTTACTACCGGTTCTGTGGGCGTGGCTTATTTGGTGGGCATGGCTTGATGGTCATGTGACTGGGTGGGTGTAGTTGAGTAATCATGTGACTAGGTGGGTGTGGCCAACTTGATGTCACTCACATCAAAGGTTAGGGTGCCTGGCCTCTCCTCACCTCAAAGGTCTCAACGAGATACAATTTCCCTGTCTATTTATTTACTACTACTGAACATCCAAAATATACTATTAAATCCTACGTATATATGCCATATGTGTACATACATATTACATAGTATAGTGTGTATAGGCACACAAAAAGATACATTATCTACTATATATATTGTATGTACACACACACACACACACCTCTTCTAAAACTATACACATTCAACCTCACTTACTACATTTGGAAAAACACACCTAGAGTCCACTTTCTGCCACACATTTAACTATAACTTCTGTACGTTTGGAACATTACACACACCTTCAGATGTTCTTCCCTAACTTGCACATGACTGTTAGAGCCAGAAGATCATGAATTGAGTAAAATGTGGTGAAACTCACTTAACAACACTCTTGCTTAGCAACCAAAATTTTGGGCTCAATTCTGGTCATAAGACAAGGACTATCTCTGCCTTCCTCTGCATGGCAGCCTTGTTTTAGTAAACCCCTTCTCCTTTTTGGCAATTTTCCTCTCCGTTAGAGGCAACAAAATAATCCAGAGACGTAAGGTTTCCTGCTGGAGCAGGGGGTTGGATTAGATGGCCTCTATCCCTTCCAGCCCTAGATTGCTGTCCTGTTTCAAAGCGTCTTCTGAAGCCACATCTAGTGCCAGGATTTGTGGTCCTTCCTTCCTCTTCTTTCTCTCTCTGTCTCCCTTGCTTTCTCTTTCTTCTTTCTTTATCTCTTTCTTGTCTCTCCCTTCTTATTCCTCTTTTTCTTTGTCTCTTTTTATTTAATTCTTTCTTTTCTCTCTCTCTCCCTCTTTCCTTCCTTCTTTCTTTGTCTTTCTTTCTTTTTTCTTTCTTTCTTGTCTTTCCTTTTTTCTTTTTCTTTCTTTTTCTTTCTTTCTTTCTCCCTCTCTCCCTTCCTCTTTCTTTCTTTCTTTCTTTCTTTCTTTCTTTCTTTCTTTCTTTCTTTCTTTCTTTCTTTCTTTCTTTTTGTCTCTCCCTTTCTTTTTCTTTTTCTTTCATTCTTTTTCTCTTTCTCTCTTTCTTTCTCTCTCTCTGTCTTTCTCCCTCTCCCTTCCTTCCTCCTTCAAAGTCTAGGAGAGTGAGACCAGGAGGCCCGAGGGAAAGTGCCTAGCAGTGGTGGCGGCACCCAGAATGGGAACTTCAGTCAGGGGCCAAAATGGGAGCTTCAGGCAGTGGTGGCAGCAGCAGCCAAAACAGGAACTTCAGGCTGCGCGGCTTTTGCTGCGGCAAGCAATGGCGGTGGTGGCAGCGGTGGCAGGTCGTCCCGGCTCCTGGGGACTTTTCCTGCCTGGTGGTGGTGGCAGCAGTAGAGGCGGCGGCAGTGATGGTAGCGGCGATGGCAGCTAAAGTGGTAGTGGCAGCTAAGGTGGTAGTGGTGGCAGGGAGGCATCCTGGGTGTAGAGTAGATGGTCACTAAGATGGCTGTCCTTGCCCATCTCATACTTTTAGCAAAACTTGATTCAGCGAGAGGACAGGAGATTGTGGAAACCACCCTTGATGCTTCACTGCACATCAACATAACAACTGTATTTTAAGCTGTTTCGTTCTCTCTTTGCTACATATGTGTACTTTCGGTCATGCCTGGGTGGTCTGTGTAAAGATCAGTTAAAGTGTATATCTCGCACCTGTAACAGCAAGCCCTCCCCATTGCGTGATATAAACTTTTCACATATACAAATGCTTATGTGTATAAAAGAGGAAGTACAAAACTGTAAACTGGGTGGAAACAAATGCTTGCTTGAAATGACACGCTTGCTTGAAATGAACGCTGAACGCTGGAACAAACTCTTGCTCAGTAAAGGATGTGTGAACACGCACTTGCTGGCACATTGAAAAACATCTCGAGTCTCGTGTGCAATCATTGAAAACCAACACCTGGGAACTTTTCCTGTGCAGCTTTTGCCACGGCAGGCATCAGCAGCCATGGCGGGCCATCCCAGAACTCCCAGGGAGTTTTCCTGGGCAGCTTTTGGCGTGGCAGTCAGCGGCAGCTGCGGCGGGCTGTCTCAGAACTCCCAGGGAGTTTTCCTGGGTGGCTTTTTCTGCGGCAGACAGTGGCAGCCATGGCGGGCCATCCCAGAACTCCCAGGAAGTTTTCCTGGGCGGCTTTTGCTGCAGCAGGCATTGGCAGCAGGCAAGCATGGCAGGGCTGCAGGGAAGGGAATAGGCTGCTAGCTGCCTTTCCAATGGCCGGGGGGCCTCGACATGCTTTCCTGCCTTCCACACACCTTTCCTGGTGATCCCATGACAGGCCCGCTTGCCTGTCTTCCTCCCCCACCGCCGCCTCTTTGTTTGGCTGCTTACCTTCCTCGGTGGCTAGTCCAGAGTTGGGAAGGCAAGCTGACTGGAGTTTCTGGCTGTTGCTGGAAAGTTGCTTTCTCCGCCATGTTCTTTGCACATGTGCATCCCATTGGACTTGCATGGCAATAAGATGCGCATATGTGAAGAACCTGGTGGCAACAAACATGGTGGTCGGGGCAAGCAACCGGCGATTGGTTTGGGGCCATGGCCAGCCAGCTATTACTACTGGTTCTGCAAGCAACTAAATTTTTTTACTACCGGTTCTCCCGAACTGGTGCGAACCGGTAGCAACCCACCACTGCTTGTGGGAAGGCAGGAAAGTGCAGTGAGTGTGACCCAATGAAGTTCCATCTCACTTCTCAGATAATATTCCAACATATTGTAAATATTGAATGCACGGGAATCTAACCAAGGGTCTTCCTATATACTATCCATTTCACTGTTCCTATTTCAGTCTATGTCTGAGATAGTAGTAGTTTCAGATATATTAATGGGGATATTTGAAGACAGAGTTTTAAAAGATGTGCTAAAACATGATCACTCAAAAACTATCCAACATGATATCTGAGCAATAGATATATATGAACTAGATCTTGTTTCCTGCACTAGATATTAGAAAGAAGGTTGGTATGGGTATCTATGGAGATTTTCAATAATCCAGGTCATGATTGTCCCAAAGGTGCTTTTTCTTTTTTTTCCTTTTAAAAATATTTTTATTGTACATTTTCCTTCATTTTACATCACAATTTAAATTTTGCAAGAACAATATGCTGGTTCTATCAGCACCTTTTTAAATATACATGATGTTACACATCCTAGTTACGACCATCTTTCTCTAGTTCATACAGTATAGTCCATAGAAAAAAAGAATAAAAACTTGATATTATCCAACATACTTATATCTATTATATCCATGGTTATAACATACTTCTCTATACATTTATCACTCTATATATTTTGATTTGCAATTATGTACAATCTAGTAACAATATTGCTTACAATACATATTCTTCTATATAGCTTTATACTGTATTTGTTTCTGTTGTACCTTGATGAACATATCTTTTCTTTTATGTACACTGAGAGCATATGCACCAAGACAAATTCCTTGTGTGTCCAGTCACACTTGGCCAATAAAAATTCTATTCTATTCTATTCTATCCTCTTTCATTATCCATTTTCTAACCTTTGCATCTATTGTCTAGCCCAGGGGTAGTCAACCTTTTTATACCTACCGCCCACTTTTGTATCTCTGTTAGTAGTAAAATTTCCCCTTCATGGATTACTGCCTTGTCGTGGCGAAGGGGCTTGCATAGTTCAATGAAGCTATGAGTTATGCCGTGCAGGGACACCCAAGACTGACAGGTCATAGCGGAGAGTTCTGACAAAACGTGATCCACTGGAGAAGGAAATGGCAATCCACTCCAGTATCTTTGCCATGAAAACCCCATGGACAGTACAAAAGGAAAAAAGATATGACGCCGGAAGATGAACCCCTCAGGTCAGAAGGTGTCCAATATGCTACTGGGGAAGAATGGAGGGCTAATACTAGTAGCGCCAGAAAGAGTGAAGTGACTGGGCCAAAGCCGAAAGGACGCTCAGCTGTGGATGTATCTGGTGGTGAAAGGAAAGTCCAATGATCTTTTCTCCATAGGAACCTGGAATGTAAGATCCATGAATCAAGGCAAGCTGGATGTGGTCAAACAAGAGGTGACAACACTGAACATCGACATCTTAGGAATCAGCGAACTAAAGTGGACAAACTAAAGTGGGCAAATTTAATTCAGATGACTATCAGGTATACTACTGTGGGCAAGAATCCCTCAGAAGAAATGGAGTGGCCTTCATAATCAATAAAAAAGTAGGAAAAGCAATACTGGGATACAATCCCCAAAATAACAGAATGATCTCAGTCCGAATCCAAGGCAAACCATTCAATATCACAGTAGTTCAAGTCTATGCCTCAACCACTGGTGCTGAAGAGGATGAAATTGACCGGTTCTATGAAGCCCTACAGCACCTGATAGAATTAACACCAAAAAATGATGTCCTTATCATCATGGGAGATTGGAACGCTAAAGTAGGAAGCCAAAAGATTACCAGAATAACAGCAAGTTTGGCCTTGGAGTACAAAATGAAGCAGGGCACAGGCTGATAGAATTCTGTCAAGATAATATGATGGTCATAGCAAACACTCTTTTCTAACAACCTAAGAGACGACTCTACACATGGACATCACCAGATGGTCAACACAGAAATCATATTGACTATGTACTCTGCAGCCAAAGATGGAGAAGCTCTATACAGTCAGTAAAAACAAGACCACAAGCTGACTGTGGCTCAGATCATGAGCTTCTTCTTGCAAACTTTTGGCTTAAACTGAAGAAAGTAGGGAAAAGCACCAGGCCACTCAGGTATGAACTAAATCATATCCCTGATGAATATATAGTAGAGGTGACAAATAGATTTAAGGAATTAGATCTGATAGACAGAGTGCCTGAAGAACTATGGACGGAGGTTTGCAACATTGTACAAGAGGTAGCAACTAAAACCATTCAAAAGAAAAAGAAATGTAAGAAAGCAAAATGGCTGTCTGAGGAGGCTTTGCAAAAAGCTGAGGAAAGAAGAGAAGCTAAAGGCAAGGGAGAAAGAGAAAGATACACCCAGTTAAATGCAGAATTCCAGAGAATAGCTAGAACAGATAAGAATGCATTCTTAAATGAACAGTGCAAAGAAATAGAAGAAAACAATAGAATAGGGACGACCAGAGATCTCTTCAAGAAAACTGGAGATATGAAGGGAACGTTTCATGCAAAGATGGGCATGATAAAGGACCAGAATGGCAGAGACCTAACAGAGGCAGAAGAGATTAAGAAGAGGTGGCAAAATTACACAGAAGAACTATACAAGAATGAGCTTAACCTCCCTGATAACCACAATGGGGTGATCACTGACCTTGAGCCAGACATCCTAGAATGTGAAGTCAAATGGGCCTTAGGAAATCTGAACAACAACAAAGCTAGTGGAGGAGACAGTATTCCAGCTGAGCTATTCAAAATCTTAAAAGACGACGCAGTAAAAGTGCTACACCCAATTTGCCAGCAAATTTGGAAAACTCAACAATGACCACAGGATTGGAAAAAGTCAGTCTACATTCCAATTCCAAAGAAAGGCAATGCCAAAGACTGTTCAAACTATTGCACCATTGCACTCATTTCACATGCTAGTAAGGTTATGCTCAAAATCCTACAAGCTAGGCTCCAGCAATATGTGGATCGAGAACTACCAGAAGTACAGGCAGTATTTCGCAGAGGCAGAGGAACTAGAGATCAAATTGCCAACATACGCTGGATCATGGAGAAAGCTAGGGAGTTCCAGAAAAACATCTACTTCTGCTTCATTGACTATCCTAAAGCCTTTAACTGTGTGGATCACAACAAATTGTGGCAAGTTCTTAAAGAGATGGGAGTACCCGACCATCTTATTTGAGAAGCCTGTACACGGGTCAAGAAGCCACAGTGAGAACTGGACACAGAACCACTGATTGGTTCAAAATTGGGAAAGGAGTCCGGCAAGACTGTATACTATCACCCTGCCTATTTAACTTATATGCAGAGCACATCATGAGAAAGGCGGGGCTAGATGAATCAAAAATTGGAATTAAGATTGCTGGGAGAAATATCAACAACTTCAGATATGGAGATGATACCACACTAATGGCAGAAAACGAAGAGGAACTAAAGAGCCTCTTGATGCAGGTGAAGGAGGAGAGTGCAAAAGTTGGCTTGAAACTCAACATTAAGAAAACTAAAATCATGGCATCCGGTCTTCTCAATTCCTGGCAGATAGATGGGGAAGAAATGGAGGTAGTGACAGATTTTATTTTCCTGGGCTCCAAGATCACCGCAGATGGGGACTGCAGCCAAGAAATTAAAAGATGCTTGCTCCTGGGGAGGAAAGCTATGGCAAATCTAGACAGCGTACTAAAAAACAGAGACATCATCCTGCCAACAAAAGTGTGTATAGTCAAGGCTATGGTTTTCCCAGTTGAAATGTATGGCTGTGAAGGTTGGACCATAAGAAAGGCTGAGCGCCAAAGAATCGAGGCCTTTGAACTCTGGTGCTGGAGAAGACTCCTGCGAGTCCCTTGGACTGCAAGGTGAACAAACAAGTCAGTCCTAGAGGAGATCAACCCTGACTGCTCTTTAGAAGGCCAGATCCTGAAGATGAAACTGAAATACTTTGGCCACCTAATGAGAAGGAAGGACTCACTGGAGAAGAGCCTAATGCTGGGAAAGATTGAGGGCAAAAGAAAAAGGGGACGACAGAGAACGAGGTGGCTGGATGGAGTCACTGAAGCAGTAGCATGAGCTTAAATGGACACCAGAGGATGGTAGAGGTCAGGAAGGCCTGGAGGAACGCTGTCTATGGGGTTGCAATGGGTTGGACACGACTTCGCAACTAACAACAACAACAGTAAAATTTTCTAACCGCCCACCAGTTCCATAGTAATGGTGATTTATAAAGTAGGTTTGGGGGGGGGTGTGCTGGCTACCAGCTCTGCTTGTCTGTTACAGCTGGGTGGTATGGGGGGGGAGATGCGTGAGTATTCTGGGAAAGGCTCTTTTCTTTGCAGTTGCACTATAGCGCCATTTAGTTTCACTTACGTAACATGAACTAGTATATTTTCAGAAATTTAAATTGTCACGGGGAATTTTATGAAAACCTAATGAAAATGTTTTTAATGCTATGAATTTTTTTTAAAAAGTCAATTAAATTTAAAAAAAGGGAAATGCTTCAGTATCGGACAAAACCCCTACCGCCCACCATGAAAGCTGGAACACCCACTAGTGGGCGGTAGGGACCAGGTTGACTTCCACTAGTCTAGCCAATTGTACCATAGGTCCCATATCAGAAAATACTCTGTTTCTCCTTTGTCTTTAATTTCCATCATTAACCTGTCCATTTCACTGCAATATAATATTTTCTTTATTACCATTTCCTTTGTGGGTATACTTTCATTTTTCCAACTTTGTGCATACATAATTCTAGCTGCTGTTATTGCATGTAACATTAAATATTGAATTCTTTTATTGTATTTCCCGTTGTAGGTGCATGGGAGCTGCCAGCCTAGCACTGCTTTCTCTTTCCCTAGGTCCATTTCCACTCCTTTGCTTGACACTCAGTGGCCCAGGTAGTCTAGGGAGGTTTTATTTATTTATTTATTTATTTAATCACATTTTTATACCGCCCTATCTCCCAAGGGACTCAGGGCGGTTTACAGCCTATTAAAAACACAAATATACACATATAAATACAAGATAAAACATTAATTAAAAAACTTATTGAATAAGGCCGAATTAAAATTTAATTAAAAAAGTTTCACGCAGAGCTTTGTGGTTAGGAGTTTTTTGCAGCACTTGCTGCACTAGCTTTATGTGCTCCTCTAGAGTTTCATTGAATATGAGACTGTCGATCAGATAAACTAGGACCCCTTTGTATAGGTGCTCGTGTAGCACCTCATTGATCAGTTGCATAAAGGCCCCTTGTAGACCAAAATGCATGACTTTGAATTGGAAGTTGCCAAGCAGGCAGTTAAATGCAGTCTTCCATTCATCCCCTTCTCTAATCCATATGTGGTAATAGGCTTCTCTTAGGTCTAGTTTGGTGAACACCTTGCCCTTCGCTAGGTGATTTAGCATGTCCTTCATTAGGGGGAGGGGATAGGTGTTCTCCACGTACATGGCATTAATTCTGCAAAAATCCATGCAGAGCCTCATTCCCCCCCCCCCGTTCTTTTTCTCTTTAAAGAGCACAGGGCTGCCACTCTTGATTTGGATGAAACCCTTTGCTAAGTTGGCATTGATTCATTTTCTTAGTTTGACCATTTCTTTTGGGGTCATAGAGTACATTTTCAGTTTAGACAGTTGTTGTGTCTGCGGGGCCCGAGCCAGGCTTCCTGGCAGAGAGTGACTCGGAGAGTGAAGGGCTCTTCCCTCTGCAGAATCTTCCTCTCTGGCTCCACTCCAGATTCGAGAAGCAGGCCAGGTGGAGGAGGAGGAGCTGACATGGCCTATTTCCCCTGACCCCTCCTTCTCCCTGGCAATGCCTCAAGAGCCAGCTAAGGAGGACCAATCGTGGCTAGATGCAAGGCAGCAACGCCAAGTGAAGCGTGCGCAGCAAAAGAAAGAAAGGGGCCAGCCCAGGGAGTGCTGAGTCACGGACCCACACCCCACAGGGTATAAAAGTGGGTGGAGCTGCCTTTGGGCTCCGTGACGGACAAAGACTGACTTTTGGAAACTTCGGCTGCTTTATTCAGGAATTGGGTTTTCGGACTTCTGTTTACTTCTGAGTTCTGGGTTGCTCCAGCAACAGACCACAGTAGCATTGAAGAGATAAGGAGGACTGGACAGGCCATCGCAGGTTCGTTGTCAGAGCTGATATCTGTAGCAAGAATAAATTGCTGGCAAATACAGTCGGCTCATGTGTCTTCTGCAGGGTGGGGCAGAACAACAGCTTTGTTCCCGGCACAAACTCAATCACACAATCTGTTGGGTGGTGAGGGGGGAGGAAGTTGCAGTCCTGTTCACTAAAGATGTCTGACAGGTCTCTGTACTCTTTTGCCTCTGTGGGCTGCTGGGAAGTCTGTCTGCGGCAGCTGCTGCATCTTCTAGCGCAGCTGCAGCTGTTGGTGCTCCTTGTCTTTTGGCATCTGTCTGGACCAAAGCCTATTCTTAGCTTTCAGTAACCATCTTCCCACATGATGGTTGGACCCCATTTATCCAGCCAAGCAAGACCCAATATGATTGACTCAGTCATTTTGGAGGGCTACAACGAATTGTATGAGCTCTCGGTGGTGGCCCATCTCCAGTCTAACAAGGTCTGTAACTAAGGTGTCAGGGGCTCGGCCTATTAGCATTCCATCAACTTGCTCAAAATGAATGGGGCATGCTAGGGGTCTTGTGCCTATCCCTAGCTGCTGGACTATGGAGAGACTGATCAGGCATCTGGTGGAGCCAATGTCTATAATGGCCTCTACTTCCCCTTGGACTCCCATTTCTGGCATTACAATCTCAGTTTTGATAGTGAAGGTGTGGATGGCTTCACTTACCAATGGGTCTCTTGGCTGCTGCTTTCATTAATGGAACCTGGAGGGGTTTCCCAGGCTGGAGTGTCCTCATTCCCGGTTGGGAGGAGAGGGATCTCAAAAGCCTGTTTGGCAATTCTCCCCTTATCTGGTGGTTTCCTTGGGGTTCTTCTTCCCTAGGATGCCAAGGGGTTCCAGTTGTGAAAAAACTGGGGTAGGGGCCAGACCCCTGTGCCCATGTTGACTGTATTGGTAGCATTTGATCATTCCAGTTGGCATAGATCGGGGTGCTTCAGTTGGCATGACCAGGTCTTGGCAGCCTAGAGTCCTCTTTGCTGGTTTCTCTGAGGTCAGTTTCCAATGGGGGTGGATCTCCAGATCCATGGCTACGGCTATGTTGTACCAGGTTTGTATGTGTTGTGGAACTCCTCTGATGCCGCAGGCTTGCCTAAGGTCTGGGTCCAGGGCCTCTTTGAAGTGCTGGATGAGGAGGCGTTCAGGCCAGTCTCTTAGTTTTCCAGCCAGTCTCTGGAATTCCCACACAAAGTCTTTCAAGGGTCAGCCCACCTGCTTCAAGGCTTTAATCTGGGCTTCAACTTCTTGCTGATAGGCCATGTCCTTGAACCAGGCTTGGAGCAGCTGGATGAACTTGTCAGCATCATCTAGCTTCAGAGCTCCTTCATTGTGTAGTTCAGCTGTCCCCCCTCATTCATGCCATCCACAATTGCTGAAACAATATTCCAAACAGTCTGATATTAGTCCCCCATAGTGATCAATGTGGGACCAAATCCAATTGAAAAAGTAGGCCAGCTTCCCTGGGGTCCCATAAAACATGGCTTTAAACCATGGAGGAGGAGCGGCCGGCAGGGCTGGTTGTGGGGCCAGTGCCAGTGGTGGGACCAGAGCTGGCATCCATTGGTATTGAACCCATCCCTGGCCAAAGTAAAAGGCCCAGCCAGGGGGGGATCTGATCAGCAGGAAGCAATCTGAGGATCAATTGGAGATGGGGGTGTTGGGCCTTGGTGGTCCCAACAGTTGTCCTCGTAGCACTGGACTGGACTGTCCTACTGGGCCTTATAGCAGCACTGTGCCGACTCCAGCAGGAGCTGTCATCCCAGTAGACCAGGCCTGATGGGGAAGGTTAAGATGCAATCTGCTTCGTGCAGAGTGAAACAAGGCCAATGCTCCACTTGGTGCTGTTGTGATCCCCTGGTCCATGAAGGTGAACATGGGCTGAGCCAAAACCTAGTACTAGGAGGTTGTGTGATGCTGCCCATGCTAAGCTGATCGAACAGCTCTGGTAGACCTGCCAGAGACTACCTTTGCATCGGCAGTGGAAAATCCCACTCCCAGGAATTGCTGAGATCAGCCAGTCTCATTGCTCTTCACTTGAGGGTCTGGGTCTGCTCTGTTCTGCTCACCCCATCTGCAGTTCCCACAGCGTCGCCCAGTCAGCAACTCCTGGGATGGCGTGGCTCCCACAGCCTCACCCCATAGAGAGGGATCAAGTTGAGCAGCTTGCCATGCCCCCAGCTCTTTGGGCCAGGCACCCTGTCAGCATTCCACTTCGGTGGCCTCTGCTGCCTTCACCACAGATTCAGAAGGTGAGTAGATGGTCTTGACATGGACCATCAAACCAGTCCTGGTGGTTCCCTCTGTGGTTGCCATTTTCTCCTCCATCTTCCCTGAGACTTCATGCCACCCAGTATTGGGTCAGCGCTCAGGGCTAAGGACCTTGGACAGCACCCCAGAGGTCGGGGAGCTGGTTGAGGTTTTAATGGAGATTTGGGTTAATGTCAGGGTTCCAAGTAACACCCCCAATGAAAGAAGACTCTGAGGCTAGAAGTTCCTCAAAATTCCACTTTATTAGAGATGTCATATTGGCACATCTATGAAAACCCAAATCTGAAAGTTTCCAGGTTTTCCCCACCCAAAAGAAAGTCAAAGTTCCTTCCCCTGCACCCATATGTCCATCAAATGGTCCAATCAATCCACTGTCCCAACTGGAGATGCCTCCCACTCACGGCTACTCCAGGTGCAGGCTGAAGATCCTTTACTCCCAGAAAAAGCTATGTTGTTATGGCTAGATATCTCTACAACTCCATGCAATCCCCACTCCCAATTTCCCACAGCACAAAGTGTGGCAGCCCTGAATATCCAAAGAAAAAGATGGCCTCTAGGGCTGTCCTTCATAAGGGGGAGAGGGTACATGTACACATCCCGTTAATCCCCCGGAAGTCTACACACAAGCACAGGCCCCATCCTTCTTTTCTCTGAACAGGACCAGGGCTGCAATCAGAGATCTAGCCCGGTTGTATGAATCTTCTTGCTAGGTTCTTTTCTATATGTCATCTCATTTCCTCCAACTCTTTGGGGGTCATAGAATACATTTTTGGTTTTGGTAACCTGGCCCCTGGTTGTATTTTTTTTCTTTTTTAAAAAAAGTTTTTTATTTTTTTTACAAATATATCAATGTGTGAACTGTGTGGCACCTGGGTGTCATACGTTCTAATACAAATAGTCATGTAGCTCTGCCTCCACTTCCTTAGCTGCTTGGTACCAGCCATCCAAGTGGGGATGCAAGCCCCAGTAGACAGAGGCCTGGCACACCATGTGGTCAAGACCTGTCTTAAATTGGTCCCCAGAAGCCATTCTGGCCAACCCTGCAGCTTATGGGAAAGCCGTCAGAATTCATGGATGTAGTCCACGACTAACCTGCCTCTTTGCCGTAATGCCAGCATCTCTCCCTCTGCCCTTTGGGCCCTGGTGTGGTCTTCAAATCTCTCATGAAGTGCCTCCAAGAACAGGCCACCATTTCCCAATTCCTGGCCATGTTCGCTATACAGATCGGCTGCCCAGTCGGTGGCCTCATCCTCCAGTACCACTGCTACAGCCATTACTATGGTTCACTGGGAAGTGTAAAGGTGCACCAAGCATGTGCCAGCTGTGGGCTAGTAACTGGGAGGAAACCACAGATGACCACTTCCCCCCCCCCTTTGGTGGTTTCCCTAGGTAGTAACTCGGGTGTCCAGTGGTGGCGGCAGACTCTGGCAGCTGTCCCCTCACAGGCTCCCTAGCTCATTCTTGAGCTGCCTCCAGTCACAACTTTGGGCTGGCCAAGTGGAAGTGGGTAGGTGAAGCCATCAGTTGTTCGGTTGATATCGGTGGACCTCGGCCAGCCAGCCAGGCCTCAACCCCACTGTCAGGGTTCCAAGTAACATCCCCAATGAAATCAAACTCCGAGGCTTGAGTTTCTTCAAAGCTAATTTTTATTAGAGATGTCATATTGGCACATCTGGGAAAACCCAAATCTGAAGGCTTCCGGGTTTTCCTTACCCAAAAGAAAGTTCAAGTCTTTGCCCTTTACCCATATGTCCACCACACAAACCAATCAGGTACCCTCCGGAACAGAAGATACCTCTTCATTCTTCTCAGCACAGCTGCATGGCACAACAGCATTGACTTTCTAGAAAGAATTTTATTTTTATTACATATGCTCTTCACTCTGTACAATCCCCCCTCCCATTCTCCCACAGTAGAATTTGTGGCAGGCCTCAAGCCTGAAGGCTCAAAGGTAGAAGCCTGAAGGCTCAAATGCTTCCAGGTCTGACAGCCTGCCCCCCTCAGAAAAGACACATGTCCTAGAAAGAGAATAATACAAGGGATTAACCATGTTCCTAACTACCCCTCCCCTCAAGGGGACCCTTTGGCTTATCAGGGTATTTATCATGGAATTATTTGATTAGCCTATCTGCTTTCACATTTCAACTTTTGACCCATGCAGCTTCAGACAAAGGGTACCCTTTCCAGTGTACTAAATATTGTAATTGACCTCTATGTGGCCTAGAATCTAATATTTTCTTACTTCATAATGGATTTCTCCTTGTACAACTATAGGAAGAGGTGGTTGGGTTTGAGGTGTTAAACTAGACCCAAGTGAGGGTTTCAGCAAGCTACAGTGAAACACATTTGTATTTTCCCTAGGGTGCAAGGGAAGCTAAGCTGAACTGTCAATGAGTTAATTATATTGGGAAAGGACCTAGGAATTTTGGTCCTAATTTCTTGCTAGGCAATCTCAATCATATGTATTTGGTTGATAGGAAAACCTTATCTCCCATCCGGAAGGAGGGCTGGCGAGAACAGTGCTTGTTTGCCTGCTTCTTATATTCTTTTGCCGATTCTGAAAGCACTTTTTTCATATTTTCCCACCCCCTTTTTAAGGACTCCATCCATTCTGTTAATGGAAGAAGGGGGATCTCTGGACAGTTGAGGTATAGGGACAAACTCCATGCCGCTGGTGACCTGGAATGGGGTCAGACTAGTTCTGTTATGCACTGCATCGTTGTAAGCCACCTATGCAAATGGTAACAGAGCAGCTCAGTTCTCTTGTTGGTAATCCACATAGCATCGATGTACTGCTCCACCATCATGTTCATGTGTTTCACTGCTCTGTTTGTGCTTGGAAGAAAAGCCGAGCTAAGCCCTTGTGTGGACCCGATGGACCTCAAAAATTCTCTCCAGAATTTAGCTGTAAACTGGACTCCTCAGTCTGAGATGATGTGGCGGGGTATTTCATTCAGGTGGTAGATGTATTTGATGAAAAATTTTGCAAGTTTCTTTGTGGATGGTTGTCTGGAACAAGTAGTGAAATGTACTTGCTTTGAGAACAGATCAATAACAGTCCAAATTACTGTGCTCCCCCCACTTTCTGGGAGTTCGACTATGAAATCCATAGCAATTTCTTCCCAAGTTCTGCTGGGGCTTACCACATGTTCCAGAGCACTGCAACCATCATAAATATGAGTCAGTTGCCAAGCATCTGAATTTTGATCACATGATCTTGAGGATGCTACAGCAGTCTGAAAAATGGTCCTGTCACTTTTTTCAGTGCCATTGAAATTTTGAACAGTCACTAAATGGACTGTTGTAAGTCAAGGATTATTTGTATTTAAGGTATTTCTTTCTAAAGGTTCCTACTGACATTCAGGATTTTTAAAAAAATATAATCCAGGCAATATACCCTTAATTCTCAGTGCAGTCAGTGAATGGATGGGAATGAAACAGATTGAAAACATCTACAGAATGACAAATTTTCATGTTGTGATGGTGGTTGTAATAGCAAACTTATTCATTCTCATCCCAAATGTTTATTGTGATTTACTATTTTTCTAAAGTGTTTGGAATTTCTGCTCTTCTAATCTATGTGAAGTGAACTTTTAGTAGAAAAAGAAGATAAAATAGGACAGCAAATCAGCAGATAAAAGACAAAGAATTAATATTGAATAATTTACCACTATAGAATTATAAAAATGTTATAAAATGATTATCCATTATCTGTTCAAAGATCAGAGGATGGCGAAGATATCAGCCTTTTTGAAAGACAATACGCAAGAAAGATACTTAAAGGAATGGGAAAAATGGATTGACTATATTCAAAGTAGATATCAGACTAAGAGTTATCAGACTGTTTTTGAATGATTATGATGTATTATTTTTGATTGTTTTCGGGGGAAGTTAGGAATTGATGATTATAGGGGTATAATTAAGTTGGGACGAAATTTTTTTAGCATATGTTTGTTTTATTTTTAACTATAGCTTGTGCTCGTTCCAGGAAGTCGGGGGGGGAGGGGGGTTGTGAAGGGAGGGGGGAGGGGAGGTGGGGGGAAAGGGGAAAAAAAATTTTCTGTAAAACTTTTTGAATTAAAAAAAAAAAAAAGATCAGAGGATATGGATTGTGACTAATTAGTAAGGCCACACTAAATTATTGCACATTCACTGAGCACTTTGAAGTTAGGTAAATTTACTCTTTTATTTCAAGTGAACAAAGATTAACGAGTTTATGTTTCTCATATAAACAATATTTTCTACAGTATAGCAGACTTCAAAAGAGGTAAGGGGAGAAATTTTCAGCAGTTTTTTAAGTTTTTCATATTATCTTCTACTTAAAGAGAAAAGAAATCAATGCGTAAAAATCACTTTTACTACATTTTCTTTCAAAGTTTTTCTAGTTTATTTATTTATTAATTATCTAGTTTATATAGTCAGCCATTGATTCTGGATGGTGAACAAAATTAGAATAAAAAAACAATAACAAACATTATACAAGTTAAATACAAGCAAATGAGAAATCGCAAACTAAATTGCTAACACAAAATTGCTAACATGAAAAAGCACATATTTGGGAATCCAGGCCTGGGCACAGAACCAGGTTTTTAGGGCCTTATGAAAGACCCTGATATGAAAGCAGAGTAGGATTTCCATAGGAGAATGTTTCCTGAAATGGGCATGAGATCAGGAAAGGCACATATTCGAGGCTGGTATTCTTTGGCCAATAGGATCCAAAGTATGCCCATCTGCAGGACCAGATTGGATGGGTAGAAACAAGTAAGTCATGAAGTACTTGCTTAAAATTTTTTAACCAACACCATTAATTTATTTGCAATTAATGTTTGGATATTATAGAACATTTTTCCAAGTGGACATCAATGTTACAGTTAAAAAAAATTAAATTCAAACCATGGATTTAAAAGTCTGATGTCTCCCATTCAGTTTCTCCTACACTTTTTATGGCTATGATAGCTATGTATATTCCATCAAGAAACATCCACGTGATATATTTTTATCTCTTTATTATTATGCCTGATTTATGACAACAGAATCAAAAATGAAGCACCACTGTTTATACTATCTTGCATTTAAAAAAGAGGAGTTAATCAGGACATTCAACATTTGGAAATCACTTAAATCACAACTACTGAATGGTTTGGCTTCACTTTCGTATACTCAGCAAATTTTCTTGGGAATATATAGCATTTTGTATAGAAAGTAATATCGTATTTCAAAAGTGGAACCTATTAAAATGAGTAATCCTTAGCTCATGTTATTTAGAAAGAGGACAAAGAAGAGGAGAAGGGGAGAAGTGGGTACTATCCTTTCCAGTGATTCTTGTTTGTTGCTATCCTTTTATTTCATTCTTTCTAGATGGTATCAGTAGAGTTACTAATCAGTGTTTTTTACCTTGGCAACTTCAAGATATGATGGCTTCAACTCCTAGAATTTTGGGGGTTTGACAGAGGAATTCTGGGAGTTGAAGTCCATTCATCTTAACACCACCAATGTTTGAAGAACATTGCCCTAAATTGTAAAACCTTTACATTCAGCTCCAGTCCTACTGGCGGTACGCTAAACTGAAGTAAACACCATGCAAATACTTTCTCTTCACTATTTACAAGGTTATCATAAATGAAAACAGTACAAATGATTTATAAAGACCAGAATAATATGTCATCATCATCATCATCATCATCATCATCATCATCATCATCATCATCATCATTTTAGCCACTGTCTATCCACTGCAGGATGAAGGTTAGGGTTAAGCCTGTTCCACGTTTCCAACCAATATGGTCTTTCTTTTGTCAATTGGGTCCACAATACTTGTTGATGTAGTCGATCCATCTTGTTTTAGTGTTTATGGACACTTTTTATCAATAACTGCCTTGGTCCACCTGCCATCAGTTCTTCTTGCTATGTGAGCTATGTGCTATGTGCTATCATTTATTCTTGCTATGTGACCAGCCCATTTCCATTTCAATTCTTTTACTCACTCTCATATCCTTTTGTTTGTTCTCTAATCTATGTGCAGGTCTTTCTATCTTGTCATGTAATGCTGAGCATGTAACTTTCCATGGCTCTTTGTGCCACTTGTAGCTTTTGTATCAATTGTGATTGTTTCACCGGCACATTAGACCAGGTAACACAGTGATTGAAATATTTTATGTTCAGGTATAGGGGGAGGTTTTTCTTCAAAATTATGCTTAGCACCCCAAATGCCTGACAACCACATTTAACACACCATTCAATTTTCTTTATTATATCACCTTACATTAGGATCTATTGGCCAAGGTATATGTAGTGGTCTACTATGTCTAGTTCTGTTTTAGATATAAAGAATTTTTTTCTTTGGTGAATTTATTAAACATAACCTAGCTCTTTTTAGGTTCAGTTTTAAGCCAAATGGTTCTCCTGCTTTGTGTAGGTCTTGAATGTGTCTTTGTAGCTCTTCTGGATCATGTGACAAGAGAACAACATCATCATGGGGAAGAACAGGCTTCAGCTCAACCTGTCCAAGACAGAGTGGCTGTGGATGCCGGCATCCCGGTACAGCCAGCTTATTCCATCGCTGTTGTGACCCAGGTTCCTGGACCTGGACTCCTGGACTCGGATGATTCAGAAAGTGAGGGAGAAGACCTGGCAAGCCCTGCTTCTTTTGGGCCCTGTCCCTCCCTGACACCCACTCAAAGGGAGGAGGAGGGGCTGGCAAGGCTTGATTCTCTTGAGCCTTCTTCTGATTTGGCAACGCCCCAAGAACAGTTTTGGAGTGATGCAAGACTGCACAGACGTGACCGGCGCGCGCAGCAGAAGCAGCGTTGGGATAAAGCCAGGGAATGATGGTCATGCAGTGACATCTGCAGAGACTATAAATAGGAGGCGGGACTTCCTGGGTTTTTGTCTTGGACAAAGCAATGAATTTGCGCGGGTAAACTGTATCAATGGATATATTGATATCCAAATGAATATATTCGTGAGTAATTCTGGCCTTATCTATAATTTTCTCGTTATCTCCAGAAACTTGGCAGGCCCGTGGGTAGACGTGGCCAGGACATTTATCTATGTAAATAAAGAAGAAGAGGAGGCCTTTGACTGACTCTTTCTTGGGAGTATTGGGGGAGGGAAACAGAACAATCGCTGACTGTTGGGGGCGAATCATTGGCCCCCAGGGGGAGGGTTTGCAACTTAGGCGTTCTCCTGGACGGCTGTCTTTAGAAGAACATATGATGGCCGTCGCCAGGGGAGCTTTTTATCAGGTGCGCCTGATGCGCCTGATATACCTTCCTTGACCGGGATTCCCTATGCACGGTCACTCATGCCCTTGTCACTTCCCGCCTGGACTACTGCAATGCTCTCTACATGGGGCTCCCCTTGAAGAGCACCAGGAGGCTCCAGCTGGTCCAGAATGCGGCTGCATGGGTAATAGAGGGAGCACCACGATGCTCCCATGTAACACCTCTCTTGCGCAGCCTGCACTGGCTGCCAGTGGTCTTACGGGTGCAATTCAAGGTGTTGGTTATCACCTTTAAAGCGCTCCATGGCACAGGACCGGGTTACTTACGGGACCACCTACTGCCACCAATAGCCTCACATCGGCCTGTGCGCTCCCATAGGGAGGGCCTCTTCAGGGTGCCGTCAGTCAAACAATATCGACTGGCGGCCCCCAGGGGGAGGGCCTTCTCTGTGGAGGCTCCTGCTCTTTGGAATGAGCTGCCTCCGAGGTTGCGTCAACTCCCTGACCTCCGGAATTTTAAACGCGAGCTCAAGACTTTGTTATTCCATCGTGCGGGGCTAGCCTAATGAAATTTTAATGGGGGTTTTTATGATGGTTTTAGATTAGTTTTAATTTTACTGGGCCAAATTTTAGAATCAGTTTTTTAATATGTTTTTAATTTTTGTTTATGTCTATGTTGTTTTTATTTTGGCTGTAAACCGCCCTGAGTCCTTCGGGAGAAGGGCAGTATAAAAGGTGAATAAATAAATAAATAAATAAAATCTGCAAATATTAAATAATTTAAATAGGTGCCATTGATTTTTATTCCATCTTTTGCCCAGTCTAATTTGCAAAATACTTCTTCAAGGCAGGCTGAGAAAAGGATAGGTGATATTGTATTGCCTTGTCATACACCTCGTTCTATCTTGATTTCCACTTTAAGATCACATATTTAGGGCCAAGTTTTTTTTGACTTTTGGGTAGTTTGTAAATACTTAGTGGAGAGGAAATCCCTATCCCCAACTTGGTAGTCCTTTGGCATAGCCTTTTTTTATCAGCCTGTTTCTTATGGGCTCTGTGAGCCTCATCTAACACCTTACGAGTTAAAGGTCAGGTAACCTGAAGCTGCTTGATCCAGTCCACCAAGGAAGCTATTTGAGTTTTTTCCTGTGGTAGTTCCGGGATGGCACAAAATCCTAACCCGATACCACCTTGAATGGAGTAAAACCAGTACTACTATGTATAGAGTTATTATAGGCAACCTCTGCAAATGGCAGTAAGTCTGCCCAGTTATCTTTCTGGTAATTTACATAACACCTGAGGTATTGTTCTAATACCGAGTTAGTCCTTTCACAAGCCCCATTTGTCTGAGAATGGTGGGTGGAACTTAGCCCTTGGGTGGAGCCTAGTAACCTCAGGAACTCCCTCGAGATGTGGGAGATGAACTGAAACCCTCCTGTCCAAAATTATTCATTCTGGAACACCATGTAACCCATAATTCCCTTCTGCGCATGCCCAAGATGGTGCTGCGGTTTTGAAGATGGAGAACGGGATGGCGGCTTCTCCCTGGCTGGCCCTACCAGGGAGACCGTTTTTGATCCTTTTGGTCCCTGGCCCGGCTAGTTGAACTTTCCTCAGCCCGGAAGAGCGGGGCTGTTTACGAACGAGGCTGGGGGCGAGCGGTGAGCGGTGAGCGGCCTGGCTGGCCTGGTTGGGTGAATGGTGGTGGCGGGGGCGGCGGCTTTGGCGGGGGCGGCGGCTTCGATGGTGGCATCATTGTTTCCAGTGGTTGTGGCTGTGCTTTTCAACGGCGGTGACAGCGGCGGCGGCGGCAATGTCTTCCCTGAGGATCCCCATTGACCCCACAAAGCCCCACAAACCCCACAGAGCGGCCTCTCCTCCCCCTTTGGGGGCCTGTAGGAGTTCTTTCCTCCCTAGGGCCCCCTGGAGGCCTGGAGGCCTGAGTGGCTGGATTGGGTGGAAATATGGCTGCTGCGATGGCATGGCGGCGTCACTTGACGGTGGCAGCATTTTTGCAGTGGTGGCGGTGCCGTCGGGGTCCTCTCGGAGGCCGGGTGGTAGTGGCCTGGCGACCGAGGTGGGCAACGTTGTTGAGGGACTGCTTCGGCATCAGGATTGCTGATCCTGTAACATCATTTTCCACCTTCGGACTTATTTCCATCTATTTGTTCCTAGTCGGAGATTTGTTGCTATCATATGGACTGGCCGGGATGGGAACACCCGCCATTCTTTGTAATACACATGTACATGCCAGCAGAACTTCTTGGTCTGTGAGACTCTCCCCTCTCGCAGATTTGGCCCTCCACTCTATCGAGGGCCTACCTCGATGA
Source organism: Ahaetulla prasina (assembly GCF_028640845.1). Classification (NCBI taxonomy): domain Eukaryota; kingdom Metazoa; phylum Chordata; class Lepidosauria; order Squamata; family Colubridae; genus Ahaetulla; species Ahaetulla prasina. The sequence goes on from NC_080545.1 coordinate 40,567,787, forward strand.
CGGAATTTGGAATCCCGAGAGGTGGCATGCGGCAAAGAAGGGACTCAGGGGTTTTTTAAAGTCGTTTTTTAAAGGGTTTTTAAGGGGAGGGAGGGTTAGGATGGGCTTTGGGGGACACCCATCAAGGACATGGCTGGACCCTGCGAAGGCTTGCGGTGTAGACACCATAGGTTCGGAGGTCAAGTAGGAGGCTGGAGCATGATTCTATGAAGGCTATTCCATCGGCACGGTAATTGGGAGGGGCAGATATGGCAGAAGCGGGGCCCCGTATCATGTTCGGGGAGTGTGCGCTCACTGTTTGCGAGCGATCGCACACTCCGGTCCCCCTGACTTTCTCCGTTCCCCGAGTGGCTTGAATCCCCAGAGCCTGGACCTTCGGCTGATGTTATGTAATGCCAGGTCCGTTGTAAATAAAGCCCCCCTTATTTTCGATCTTATACAAGAAGGGGTGCGGACCTGATGGGCATCTCGGAGACCTGATTGGGTATGGAAGGGGGGATGCCCCTTGTCGAAATGTGCCCACCGGGCTTCTGTGCATTTCATCAGCCGAGGGCCCAGGGTAGGGGTGGGGGGGTGGCGGTTATTATTAACGAAAGTCTGGAACCGAGGGAGGCCACTGTACCACAGATAGCCGGATGTGAGTCCCTCTTTGTGAAGTGGGGTCAGGGGATTCAGGTGGGCTTGATGATTACGTACCTGGCTTCTTGCTGCGTGACAGCAGCCCTGCCCGAGCTGCTGGATGTGATAGCCGGGATGGCGGTTGATACCCCCAGACTTATAATTATGGGGGATTTCAACCTGCCGTCAGTCGCTGAAGCATCTGCGGTGGCTCGGGATGTCATGGCTTTCATGACGGCCTTGGATCTGACCCAGTTAGTTAATGGTCTCACTCACATCAGGGGAAACACTCTGGATTTGATTTTTGTCTCTGGACAGTGGTTGAATGATCTACAATTAGGGGATCTAGTTATTAAACCCCTGTCATGGTCTGATCATTCGCTCCTTCAACTTGACTTTCGAACCACCAACCCACACTGCAGGGAGACAGAGCTGATTCGTTGGTTCCGTCCCAGGTGCCTGATGGACCCGGAGAGGTTTCTGACGGAGCTTGGGCCATTTCCTGAGGCTCTAGCTCATGGCTCGGCTGAAGAACTAGTCGCCGCCTGGGAAAGGTCGGCGGCTGGGGCTTTGGACCGCGTCTTGCCTTTGCAGCCTCTGACCCGGCACCAATCTCAATTGGCTCCTTGGTACTCTGAGGAGCTGAGAGAGTTGAAGCACCGGAAAAGATGCCTAGAGAGTGGTTGGAGGGCCAGCCGTTCTGAATCCAACCGAACACTAGTAAGGTCTCATATTCAGACCTACCTAGTGGCGATAAGAGCGGCAAAACGGGAGTATTTTTCCACTTTTATTGCATTGGCAGATAACCACCCAGCCACATTGTTTAGGGTGACCCGCTCCCTCCTGCATCAGGGAGTTGGGGAGGACCCCTTGCAAGGGCGGGCTGAGGATTTCGGACAATATCTGCACGATAAAGTCACTCAGATCCGGGATGGGCTGGACTCAGATTGGGTAGGTTCGGGCGGGGTGACGGAGGTAGTTCTTCAGGAGGCCATCTGGGAAGAGTTCGATACTGTTGCTCCCGAGGACATGGACAGGATACTGAGGAAGCTGAATGCGACCACATGTTTATTGGACCCGTGTCCCTCCTGGTTGATACTGGCCACTCAGGAGGTTACACGAGGCTGGCTTCAGGGAATTATCAATGCTTCGTTGACGGAGGGTGTCTTCCCTACCGCCTTGAAAGAGGCGGTGGTGAGGCCCCTCCTCAAGAAGCCCTCCCTGGATCCAGCTGTTTTAGCAAACCACCATTCATTTTGTGGCGAAGGTTGTGGAGAGTGTGGTAGCGCATCAGCTCCCTCTTTACCTGGATGAAACTGTCTATCTTGACCCATTCCAGTCCGGTTTCCGGCCTGGGCATAGCATGGAGACGGCATTGGTCACGTTGGTGGATGATCTTTGGAGGGTTCGGGACAGGCGCTGTTCCTCTGCCCTGGTCCTATTAGATCTCTCAGCGGCTTTTGATACCATCAACCATGGTATCTTGCTGTGGCAGCTGGGGGGGTTAGGAGTGGGGGCACCGTTTATCGATGGTTCTCCTCCTATCTCTCTGACCGGTCGCAGATGGTGTTAGCAGGAGGGCAGAGATCGGCCGCGAGGCGCCTCATGTGTCGGGTGCCGCAGGGGTCGGTTCTCTTGCCGCTGTTGTGTCTCGTCCGATCTCACCACAGCCGGGGTCTTCTTATCTGCTTCCAAACACGGAGGAATGTCCTAGTATGCCTCCCAGCCCCAGCCCTGGCTCCATGCCCAGACAGGCTGAAGAGGAGGAAATACCTCCAACTCCCAGCTCTGGCTCCATGCCCAGGCAAACAGAGCAACTAGACCCCTCCCCCTCCTCCACAGCATGTGAGCCTGAGGGAGGTCAGTTGCCAACAGCTGCCGACTGGAGTGACCCTCACATCAGAAGACTTGATAGGCGGAGGCAACAGAAGGAAGGGAGGGGCAGGCCTGGATAAGTGCTGAGTCATGGAGCCACACCCCATGGCCTATATAAAGGATCTGCTTTCTGGCATTCTCTGAGTCAGGCAAAGTCTAAACATATCTTGCTGAAGTCATTTTCTGGTCTCCTGCCTGCCCTGAGGACTTTGCTAGGACTTTGGCAGAGCTGCAGAGGCACACCTGATTCGGATTTCCCTGACCCGGCCGTCAGCGAAGGAGTGGGACACGACAGCCGCTTCTGTTCAACATCTATATGAAGCTGCTGGGTGAGATCATCTGTGGTTTCGGGGTGCAATGTCATCTGTACGCTGATGATACTCAGCTGTACATTTCCACCCCGACCCACCCCAACAATGCCGTTGAAGTGATGTCCCGGTGTCTGGAGGCCGTGCGGGTCTGGATGGGGAGAAACAGACTTTGACTCAACCCTGCCAAGACTGAGTGGCTGTGGATGCCGGCATCCCGGTACAGCCAGTTGATTCCATCACTGACTGTTGGAGGCGAGTCATTGGCCCCTATGGAGAGGGTTCGCAACCTCGGCATCCTCCTGGATGTACAGCTGTCTTTAGAAGATCATATAACGGCCGTTGCCAGGGGAGCTTTTCATCAGGTCTGCCTGATTCGCCAGTTGCGTCCCTTTCTAGACTGGGATTTCCTATGCACGGTCACTCACATCCTTGTCACTTCCCGCCTGGACTACTGTAATGCTCTCTACATGGGGCTCCCCTTGAAGAGCACCCGAAGGCTCCAACTGGTCCAAATGCGGCTGTGCGGGTAATTGAGGGAAGGATTCGAATCTCCCACGTAACACCTGTCCTGCGCAAGCTGCACTGGTTTCCAGTGGTCTTCCGGGTGCAATTCAGGGTGTTGGTTACCACCTTTAAAGTGCTCCATGGCATAGGACCGGGTTATCTATGGGACCGCCTGCTGCCACCAATAGCCTCCCAACGACCTTTGCTCTCCCATAGAGAGGGCCTTCTCAGGGTACCGTCAGTCAAACAATGCCGACTGGTGATGCCCGGGGGAGGGCCTTTTCTGTGGGGGCTCCTGCCCTCTGGAATGAGCTGCCTCCAGGGATACGTCAACTCCCCGACCTCCGGACCTTTCAACGAGCTAAAAACTTTCTTGTTTTATCGTGCAGGGCTGGCCTAAGGTATTTTAAATCTGGGTTTTTATTATGGTTTTACTATTTTTTATTTACTTCGGCCTTTAATTGAATATAGATTTTAAATATTTCTTAATTTTTGTAACTCTGCTTTTTATCTGGCTGTAAACCGCCCTGAGTCCTTCGGGAGAAGGGCGGTATAGAAATTGAATTAATAAATAATAAATAAATAAACATGTTGAATGAACAGTTTAGCCAACATCTTTGCTGAGGGAATCTTGGGACATGGTACAAAGTGTACCTGTTTGGAGAGCAGGTCTGTAATCATCAAAATAACTGTATTTCCACTACTTTTGGGTAGTTCAACAATAAAGTCTGAACAATAAACAATAAAGTCCATGGATAGCTCCTTCCAAAGATCTCCAGGTCTGGCAACATTCTGGAGTAACCCAGGTGGCTCCCCAGATGGCCTCTTTGCTGAAGCACATACAGGGCAGCTAGCAACGTACGTATGTCAGGGGTGAAATGCTCCCAGTTCAGACCAGATCACCCGATCCGATAGCAATGGCAGTGGGTGGTTCAGAGAACCAGTGGCAAAAATCCCTGCTCCCCCGCCCCAGCTGAGCCACACGATCATCAGAGGTGGGGTTTTTTTAACTTTTAAAAGCATTTTTTTTCTGCCCCAAAAAAGCTTTTAAAAGTAAAAAAAAAAACCTCTGATGATCACGCGGCTCAGCTGGGTGCTAGCCAAAAAATGGTGGTGGGGAAGTCCATTTTTCCTCCCAGCAGGGTCCCTGAAGCCTGAAGTCTGCTGGGAGGAAAAACGGACTCCTTCCCCCCGTTTTTTCATGTGGCTAGCAAGCTTCAGGTAGGCTGGGAAGAAAAACAGGGTGTGGGGGTCATTTTTGAGAGAGAGAGAGAGAAAGAAAGAAAGGAGGGAGGGAGGCAGGGAAGGAAGGAGGAGAGGAAGGAAGGGGTACAAACCTGGCACTAGATGCAGCTTCAGAGGATAATTCAGGGCTGGAAGGGACTGGAGGTCATCTAGTCCAGGGGTCTCCAACCTTGGTCACTTTAAGACTTGTGGACTTCGAGGGGGTAGAGCTGGCGTCGCGACAAAACGGCATGCGAGTTCGACCTCTGGACTCACAGCCGAAGAATTTCTGCTAGGATGGTCCTTTTTTTGGACCACACCGTCCCGAAGAGACAGTGATCGTGTAGGGCACTTCCTGTGGGACACGGGGCTATCACAAAATCCCTGATTGACCCAGGAGAAGCCCTTTTTCCTGGCAGAAAATTCCAGCCTCGGCTGTCAAAGTTGGGACAGCTCCGGAACAGAAGAGCGGAAGGAAACATGTTGATGGGGGTGAGAAACTATTTATTTAGACTTTCCAAAACCATCCTGAAATTGAAAGAATTCTCTGGTTAAAAATAATTATTATTGAGCGGCAGATTAAGAATTCTTAGAGAGATTACTTCTTTTTAAATGTTTAAAGAGATTTCTTTTTTTTTTCTTTTTTGAGAGCATCTCCATTTTGGATTGGATTGGATTTTTTTTAATGTTCTAGTTTCCGGACTTTTTGGGGGAAGCCTCAGTTTGCCTTTTTTTTTTTTTTTATCTTATATTTTTATTCTAATTGGCATGGCAATAAATTAATTTTTTATATCTCTGTGGGCTTTTTCCTTTTTTTCTTCTTTGCCTTTCTTTTTTTTTAATGAGTGAGGAGGTGAAGAGGAGATGGGAGAAGGAAAGGATCTAATTATACTGCCATCTACTGGCTTTTTCTATATACAAATCTGAACTCTCATTGCTGCAAAGGAATTGCTACATTGTTACACTATTTTCCTAGGGCTTTATCTGTGAGATACAGTGTTATTTTTTGAGATAGTGAGAGAGAACACTGGGGATTGTTTATTCAGGTGTTCTTTTGGACATTGTTAATTGAAAAAGCCTACAAGGGAAGGGAAGAAGGCAAAGTAAGAGGCCTCTTCTGGTTAAGGACTTTTTTTTTTTTTAAATTTCTTTTCTCTTCTCTTCAAAATCTTTTTTGTTTTTTTTGCTTTTCCCTCTCCATCCTCTGACTTTTTTATATATTTTTCATATACTTTTATATATTTCTCTTTCTTTTTTTATTTTTATTTTATTCTCCTTCTCCTTCTCCTTCTCCTTCTCCTTCTCCTTTGCTGGGCCTAACTCAATTTGGATTAAGACACGGAAGAATCTGAATAAATCTTTTTCCTCCCCCCCCTTTTTTTTTTTGCATAACTCTGTGACCCGGATTACTATTTGGATTTTTATTGTTCACATTTTTATATATGAAAATGAGCAGGAAAGTTACAATATATGGATCAGCGATACCAGCTCCCTCCTCCTCACCATCAGGATCTCAAAGGACAATACAATCGATGCTTTTGCAGGAAAAGGAAAGGGAGAAAGAGAAAGATGCTTCCCTTCAGCTTATTTTAGAGGGGATTCAGAAATTGCAAGTGGAAGTGGAACAGATCAAGCAAAGAACAGAGAAAACGGATCATTCAACAAATGATGAAAAATTATGAGGACAGATTTCAAAAAATTGAGAGAGAGGAACAAAGAGATAAAAAAATTCAAAATATTGATTGTAATGTATTTGAATTTCAGGAGGGAAATTTGGGCGGGAAATTGCACGTTGCTGATTGGCTGATGCCTCAGCCAAAATACTATTTAAAGAGGGGTTTTGCCTGTTGGCTTTTGCTGGGATCACAATAAACCAAAGAGCTGTTGTCACTTGTATCGTCTCCTGCCTCTTCATTGCCCGAACTTAACATTGGCGACAAAGGTGGGATATTGAAGGCAGTGAGACTGGGAAAAGAGCTGAAGGAGCAACGTAACTTCAAACCCAGCCAGTATCAAGGGCGGATACATAGCGATGTCTAGCTATACGCCGCCAGCGCCATTCAACCCAGCCAAGGAGAAATGGGGGTCGTACATGGCTCGTTTCGAGTGTTTCCTCGAAGCTAACGAGCTGCAAGGAGTATCGGATAATCGGAAGCGAGCCTACTTCCTGAGCCACTGTGGGCCAGAAGTCTTCGATACCGCCAAATCGCTGTCGGAACCAACGCCGGTACAGTTGGTGCCATGGCAAACGCTACAGACGATGCTACGAGCACACTACGCGCCAGTGCCATCGAAGTTTGTACAACGGTTCGAGTTGAGGCAAAGAGTTCAGTGAGAGGGCGAATTGATAAGCGTGTACATGGCCGCATTAAGGAAAGCCGCAAACCACTGTGAATATAGAGACTTGGAGGACTCTTTATTAGAACAACTCATTTGTGGGGTCAGGGACATCCGACTACAGAGGCGGATGCTGTTGAAAAGCAACCTAACCCTGGCGATAGCCCTGGATGAGGCCAGGGCACACGAGATGTCCACCAAAGCGGCGGAAACCTTACAAAAGCTGAACACGCCAAATGCCGCGGCGAAAGCAACGCCAGTCCACAGTGAAGAAATTCAGGCCGAATCGGACGGTGAAGAAGAGGAAGAGGTCTTCCACACCGGGAGGCTGGAGAGAGGCGACCGGGACGAGTGCGTGAGTTGCGGAGGCCAACACCAATGACAGAATTGCAGATTCAAGGACGCAATTTGTCGGCGGTGTGAAAAGAAAGGACACATAGCTCAGGCCTGCCGAGCTTCTCAACCTTCCCGCCCAAAATTCAAACCGACCAATCAACAGGGCGCCGGATCCGCGAAGCGGCCAGGGATTGGTCAGTTCAAAAAGGGCGCGAAGTTGAATTAGACCACTGTGAGAGTGGGCCATGCATCGACACGGCTAGAGAAGAAAATATTCACCAAGACACACATCGAAGGAGTGAAGTAAAGTGGAGGTGGATACCAGCTCATCAATCACGATTATGTCTTGGGACACAATCGCAAGGGACCTGCCAGACGTCGCGAAACGCCAGCTGCAACCCCAAAAACTGAGAGTGCAAGACTACCAGGGGAGCCGAATCCCTGTTCGAGGGGTCACGTCCATCAGAGTGAAATAAGGACAATTCAAGAAAACCCTGCCGATCACCATCATAGATGGAAACCTGCCCAGTTTGCTAGGTCTGGACTGGTTCAGAGCCTTGGGCATGGAAGTAACCGGGGTTCACAGAAGCGGAGTCAACCTGAAGGACGAATTGTTGAGAGAATTCGAGGACGCTTTCCAAGACTGCCTGGGCAAGTACGTGGGGACCCCCATTTCATTCAATTTGGACCCCCAGGTGGCTCCCATTAGATTAAAAGTTAGGAGGGTCCCGTTCGCCCTAAAACCCAAGCCAGGGAATACTAGTCCCCGTCGACCATGCAAAATGGGAGATACCAATAGTGACCCCAGTCAAACCGGACGGATCAGTCCGGATTTGCGCTGACTATAAGGCAACCCTTAACAAAGCATTGCAAAAGAGTGCTTACCCTGTTCCCGTAGTGCAACACTTGTTGCACTCGTTAGGACAGGGTCAGGTTTTTGCCAAACTCGATCTGGCCCAAGCCTACCAACAATTACCAGTTGACAGCGAAACAGCCGAAGCGCAGATGATTGTCACACATCGGGGCACTTTTAAATGCACTCTACTTCAGTTCGGAGTTAGTGTAGCCCCCGGGTTATTTCAAAACCTAATGGAACGACTCCTACAAGGTCTACCGGGAGTAGTTCCATATTTCGATGATGTACTGGTATCAGCAGAAAACTTGGAAGAATTAGGGGTCAAATTACGAAAGGTTTTGGGCATTTTCAGGTCTGCGGGACTTAAGGTTAAACTCAACAAATGCCAGATAGGAGTTGAATCTGTAGAATTCTTGGGTTACTGGATAGATAAGAAAGGCATCCACCCAACTGAGAGCAAAGTGCGAGCCATTAGAAAGGCCCCAACCCCAAAAAACAAAACAGAGTTACAAGCATTTTTGGGGCTTGTAAACTTCTATGCGGTATTTTTAAGAAATAAACCAACGGTAGCCGAACCGCTACATAAACTGCTAGCGAAAAAATCTGTTTGGACTTGGGGCAGGGTTGAGGCTAAGGCATTTGAAGGCGTTAAGAATCTCTTATCTAGCGATAGCCTTCTAATTCAGTACAATGGGACATTGCCATTAGTACTAGTTTGTGATGCATTACCCTACGGGGTAGGGGCTGTCCTCAGCCACAGGTTACCGAATGGGTCAGAAGCCCCTATCGCATATTTTTCCCGCACGATGTCCGCAGCGGAAAGGAACTATAGCCAACTAGACCGGGAAGCCCTGGCTATAGTTTCTGGGGTTAAAAAATTCCACGAGTACCTGTTTGGGCGGCAATTTGAAATAGTCACAGACCACAGACCTTTATTGGGACTCTTGGCAGGGGACCGTCCAACACCGGTTGCATTATCACCCAGGCTGACCCGTTGGACTATTTTCCTGGCAGCATATTCGTACAAACTGTCTCAGGGCAAAGATTTGGGACATGCGGACGCTTTAAGTAGATGCCCGTTGCCAGAGACTATCGAAGACCCGACCCCAGGGACGCCCGTCTTGTTAATTGACTCTTTGGACTCTGGCCCAGTCACATCTATGGAAGTGACTAGGGCATCTTACAAAGACATTATCGAAAGAACTGTGATCGGTTGGGTGCAGAGGGGATGGCCCACTGCACCGGGGGATCGTTTCAAAGAATTTACAAAAAAGCGTTCGGAACTGTCGATACAAGGGGGTTGTCTGTTATGGGGGGATAGGGTGGTTATTCCGGAGAAATTACGAGGGCATGTGTTGGAACTATTGCATGTGGGCCACCCGGGGATTGTGAGGATGAAGAGCTGTCAGCCTCCGCTTTAATTTAGTGTATTTCTCCTACTAGATTATCTGACTATTTTATTACCTTGTTAAAAGTTTGCTCTACTGATTGTCTTACATGCTTTATGGAGAAGGGGGGGAGGTTTTCACTGTTCCCAGCGTCGGCTGACATTGTATGTGGGGGAGAGGGGAAATGCCATTTTCAAAACCAGAGGTTTGAATTGTGTTGGCGCGTGAATGAAACGGCAGCTGCTGATTCCACATTCCATTCAGAAGATTGACAGAGGGAGAATATCGGAAGTGAAACTACACGTGGCTGAGGAGAAAGAAGACATTGGACTATTACTGTATGACCTCTAGTAGGGGGAGGGTTCAGGAGAGAATATGACTCTGGGGTTTTGATTTACTTCCAGTTCCAGCTTTGCTTCCACTGCATCCAGACTTGTATGATATAAATTACCAAATTCTTCAACATGATGAAGTTGGGTTTTTATTTTCTCAAACACTGATCTCAAACACAGCCACCGAGCCGCTGATTGTCGGGCGAAGCTGCCACCAAAGGCGACCCCTAGTGGCAAAAAACCAACGGCACAGGTGGAACCAAAATCGCGAGAGGTCACAAAGAGTGGAACAGATGACGCAAAGAACGCTCCTCCCATCGAAAAGGAATTTGGGACTCCGACCGGGTCAGATGACACCGAGCCATCTTCGGAATCGGATGAGGACCTCTTGGTGAGTTGGAAAGGGGGCCCCCTTAACGTTCCTGTACAACTGCATATCCCATCCTCAGGAATGCAAGGGGAAATGCTAGCCCTCTTAGACTCTGGGTGTACCCGATGTATCTTAAGCCTCGAGGTGGTGGAGAGAATGGAACTAAGACTAAAAACATTGAGCAGGCCCATAGCCTTCTGCCAACTAGATGGATCGATAGCGGGGGGAGGCCCAGCCCACTTTGTGACAGAGCCCATAGAGATGACCATAGATGACCATAAAGAAATCATAAACTTCATAGTTGCTCCAGGGATGGACCAACCTCTCGTGCTGGGTCTCTCGTGGCTCCGAAAATGGAACCCTAAAATAAAGTGGAGAACAGGGGTGGTGTGACTCCGCACAAAGGCACAAAAGAAGAAGAACATAATTTCAAAAACCCCTGATCCTGATTGCCCTGAGAAACTAGGGGCGATGGTTGAGCGCCTAGAGGGGGAGGAAAAAATTCCTAAAGAGTACTGGGACCTACGAGAGGTTTTTAGTGAAAAGGCCTCTGACGTACTGCCTCCCCATAGGCCCACAGACTGTGCAATAGACATTCTACCAGGAGTGAAACTCCCGAAACCAAAATCTTACCCCATGACCCAAAAAGAATTAGGGGAATTACGGAACTTCATAGATAAAAATTTACAACGAGGATTCATTCAACCGGCTAGGCCTCGGGTTGCAGCCCCAGTCATGTTCCGGGAAAAGAAAGATGGCACCTTTCGCTTGATAGTTGACTATAGAAATCTGAACTGTGTGTGCGTGGAAAATGTATACCCCATGCCTCTTATGAAAGACATGCTCGCCCACTTGGCCAACGGAAAGTTCTTTACTAAACTGGACTTACGAGAAGCGTATTACAGAGTACGCATAAAGGAAGGGGATGAATGGAAAACGGCATTCAATTGTCCCCTTGGTTGCTTTCAATTCCGAATCTTACCATTTGGGTTGCAAGGGGCCCCAGCAGTTTTCATGCAACTAATAAATGAGGTTCTCCATGAACACTTGTTTAAAGGGGTTCTTGTTTATCTTGATGAAATACTTATCTACACTGAAACCATGGAGGAGCATGTGAAGCTAGTAAGAGCAGTACTTAAAAAATTGCTGGCCGCTGAACTTTATACAAAATTGTCGAAATGTGAATTCCACCAATCAAAAATCGACTATCTGGGATACCGTATTTCCTCTGATGGCTTGGAGATGGACCCTGCCAAAGTCCGAGCAGTACTAGACTGGGCACCTCCTCGCACCCACAAACAATTACAGAGCTTTCTGGGATTTGCTAATTTTTATCGTCAATTCATTCCCTCTTTTGCTGACATTGCCCTGCCAATCACCAATCTCCTCAAAACAAGAGGAAAAACTAAACCCAAACCATCCTTACCACTGAAGTGGTCAATGGAGTGTCAGGCTGCCTTTGAGAAGTTGAAGCGATTGTTCGCCGCTGAGCCTGTCCTCAAGCACCCTGACATGGAATCCCCATTCGTGGTTCAAGCTGATGCTAGCGACGTAGCAGTCAGAGCAGTTTTACTCCAAACCAATGCTAAAGGTGAGCTACAACCATGTGCTTACACATCTCGTAAACTCACTGAAACAGAACAGAGATGGGCCATCTGGGAAAAGGAGGCTTTTGCAGTGCACTGGGCTCTCCAAACATGGAGACAATTCTTAGAGGGGGCCAAACACCCTTTTGAAGTATGGACTGATAATAAAAACTTAGAAGCCCTGAAAACTCCCAGAAAGCTATCACCAAAACAAGCTGAATGGGTTAACAAAGAAGATATTCGGGCCCCCAAAAAACTGGCACTATTTTATAACAAATATCCGGATAAACCCTAACTTTTCTTTTCCTTTTCCAGGACTAACGTCCTTCTTTCGAAGGAGGGCCGAATGTCAGCCTCCGCTTTAATTTAGTGTATTTCTCCTACTAGATTATCTGACTATTTTATTACCTTGTTAAAAGTTTGCTCTACTGATTGTCTTACATGCTTTATGGAGGGGGAGGGAGGTTTTCACTGTTCCCAGCGTTGGCTGACATTGTATGTGGGGGAGAGGGGAAATGCCATTTTCAAAACCAGAGGTTTGAATTGTGTTGGCGCGTGAATGAAACGGCAGCTGCTGATTCCACATTCCATTCAGAAGATTGACAGAGGGAGAATATCGGAAGTGAAACTACACGTGGCTGAGGAGAAAGAAGACATTGGACTATTACTGTATGACCTCTAGTAGGGGGAGGGTTCAGGAGAGAATATGACTCTGGGGTTTTGATTTACTTCCAGTTCCAGCTTTGCTTCCACTGCATCCAGACTTGTATGATATAAATTACCAAATTCTTCAACAAGAGGCTCTGCGCATGCGTGGGGAATGGAGGCTCGCGGCTGAGTCGGGAGACAGCGAGGGACATTTTACCTTGAGAATGGAGGCTTCCTGAGACTCGCCGAGCCGCCTATACCCCCTGACCCGCTGGATTGTCACCCCAGCAGCCGTAGGAGGGGTTTCTGGACCCTCTCGGGTTAGCGGCTGCTGAGAACGGGCAGGGGGGGGGCGATGCGGCGAGCGGCGAGCGGCCCTTCCGTTTGGCGCGCCTGCTGCGAACGCCTGCTGCAGGCGGTCTGTGGTCGGACGGCTGTTTTTCGCCTGTTTTTCGCCCGGAAAACAGCGCCCGTGAAAATAGCGGGCGGCTGTCTTCCGGCCTGTGGCCTGCTGGCGACCTGCTGCTTCCTGATTCGGACGCCTTGGACTGGCGTCCTTGGCACCGATTTGTTCCATCTTCCCAGCAGCCCGGATGTTTGGGCTGCTGAGGTTTGTGTCCGCGCGGAGGTGGTGGACACGAAGACCGGGCCTGTTGGGAGTCTGCAGATGGTGGCGGCCATGGCGCGGGCGGTTGAGGGCGACGGGTGGAAGGACACGGCCCCCGCCCGCGTTTGTCTATCGGCGCCTGGTCTGCTGAGTTTACATCTACGCCCACCCTCATCATCGGTGTCGGAAGTTTGGACGAGACCGCGGCATGGACATAAGGCCGCGGGGGGGGGGGTGAGCTTTGAGAACAGCGCCCCTCTCGATCCCATATACTATGCTCCTTGCTGGGTCATTGTTGCTTCGACGGGTTTTGAACTCCCCCCGCCTTGTCTGAAGAGGTGGGGGAGGGGATTCCACCCGGTTTTGTAAGAGCTGTCGGGGGTTTCCCTTTCCGGGAATTGACAGTGCCAGCGATGGTTGGGGACGATGGCGCCTCTCACCTTCTTGCCATATGGGTGTTGGCCTAATTTTGACTTTGACTTTCCATCGGACAAAGGGGCCTCCCATTGGTTGGACCAGCTATTCTTGCCTTGTCCATTCTGAGGAAATGTCTTTCTCTCGCTGTCTCTACTTTTCAACATGCGATACTCCGCACATGAACTCCTCTGCTCAGGTGCCCCCGCCTCGCAGGAATGGCCCTCTGCACTACCAAGGGCCGGCCTCAATGACGGGTTTTGGGACCCACAGAGGTGGCATGCGTCGAGGAAGAGCCTTTGGGGATTTTTAAATAGGGAATTTTTAAAGGGGGGGAGGGCAAGGGCGGGTGATGGGGGAAACCCGTCGGGGAGGGTATGTCCAGTCCTAGCACGCGCTCACGACATTATTTTAGCTGGTCCGAAGACAGGAGGGGAGGGGTTTGAACAGAGCAGAGAATATCATTCCATCTGTACAGTAAGTGGGAGGGGCAGATATGGCGGAGGCAGGGGGCCGTATCGTTCCTTGGGAGCACGTGGTCGAAGTTTAAAGGCGATCACGTGCTCCGGCCCCCCAGTCCCTACTCGCTCCCCGGATGGTCAAGATCCTCAGAGCTCGGGCCTACGGCTGATGCTCTGCAATGCCCGGTCCGTGGTTAATAAGGCTCCCCTGATTTGCGATCTGATTCAGGGGAGTCCATGGACCTTATGGGCATTACAGAGACCTGGTTGGGCACAGAAGGGGGTGTACCCCTGGTAGAACTGTGCCCGCCGGGTTTCTGTGCATTCCATCAGCCGAGGGCCCAGGGTAGGGGTGGTGGGGTGGCGGTTGTGATTAGAGAGAGTCTGGAGCCAAGGGAGTCCACTGTTCCTCAGATAGCTGGCTGTGAATCCCTCCTTGTGAAGTGGGGCCATCGTAATCAGATGGGGTTGTTGATCACGTACCTGGCTCCTTGCTGCGTGACTACAGCCCTACCTGAGCTACTGGAGGTGCTTGCTGGCGTGGCGGTTGAGATCCCCAGACTTTTGGTCTTGGGAGATTTCAACTTGCCATCGGCCGGCTTGTCATCAACAGTGGTTCAGGAGTTCCAGGCCTCCATGACGGCCTTGGACCTGATTCAAGTAACTGATGGCCCTACACACATCGGGGGAGGCACGCTAGACTTGATTTTTATCTCTGGTCAGTGGGTTAATGATCTGGAATTAGGAGATATAGTGAAAGAACCATTGTCATGGTCGGATCATTTTCTCCTTCGCCTAGACTTTCGAACCGCTGCTCACCACCGCAGGGAGACGGAGCCGATGCGTTGGTTCCGTCCCAGGCGCCTGATGGACCCGGAGAGGTTTCTGACGGAGCTTGGGCCGTTTCCTGAGGATCTTACCCACGGCACGACTGAAGAACTAGTTGCGGCTTGGGATCGGGCCGCGGCTGGGGCTTTGGACCGTGTCGTGCCTTTGCGGCCTCTGACCCGGCGCAGATCTCAATTGGCTCCCTGGTTCTCCGGGGAGCTGAGAGAGATGAAACGCCGGAGAAGACGCCTAGAGAGTGTTTGGAGGTCCAGCAGGTCCGAGGCTGATCGGACACTAGTGAGGTCCTTTACCAGGACTTACCTAGTGGCAATGAGGGAGGCGCCTCCGTTTCCACCCTCATTGCGTCGGCAGATAACCGCCCGGCCGCCCTGTTTCGGGTGACCCGTTCCCTCCTTCAACAAGAGGGGCGGGATGACCCCTTGCAGGGTCGAGCCGAGGAGTTTAACGGTTATCTATACGATAAAATCGTTCAGCTTCATGATGGTTTGGACCATGATTGCGATGATTCAGCTGAGGTGACAGAGACTCGTCTTGTTGAGGTTATTTGGGATGAGTTTGATTCTGTGGCTCCCGAGGACGTGGACAGGTTGCTGGGGAGGTTGCATGCGACCACGTGTTTACTGGACCCGTGTCCTTCCTGGTTAGTACTGGCTGCTCAGGAAGTGACACGAGGCTGGTTCCAGGGGATTATAAATGCTTCTTTAGTTGAAGGCGTTTACCCCACCGCCTTGAAGGAGGCGGAGGTGAGACCTCACCTGAAGAAGCCTTCCCTGGACCCAGCTATTTTGGGAAATTATCGTCAGTCTCCAACCTTCGCTTTTAGCGAAGGTTGTAGAGAGTGAGTTGCATGGCAGCTTCCCAGCACCTGGAGGAAGCTGTCTATCTAGACCCGTTCCAGTCCGGCTTCCGGCCCGGTTATAGCACGGAGACGGCTTGGGTCGCGTTGGTGGATGACCTCTGGAGGGCCAGGGACAGGGCTGTTCCTCTGCCTTGGTCCTATTAGATCTTTCAGCGGCTTTTGATACCATCGACCATGGTATCCTGCTGCGCCGGTTGGAGGGATTGGGAGTGGGAGGCACCGTTTATCGGTGGTTCTCCTCCTATCTCTCTGACCGGTCGCAGTCGGTGTTGACAGGGGGGCAGAGGTCGTCCTCGAGGGGCCTCACTTGTGGGGTACCCCAGGGGTCGATTCTCTCGCCTACCCTGTTCAACATCTACATGAAGCCGCTGGGTGAGGTCATCAGTGGGTTCGGGGTGAGTTATCATCTGTACGCTGATGACACTCAGCTGTACTTTTCCACCCCGGACCACCCCAACGAAGCGGTCGAAGTGCTGTCCCGGTGCCTGGAAGCCGTACGGGTCTGGATGGGGAGAAACAGACTCAAGCTCAATCCCTCCAAGACGGAGTGGCTGTGGATTCCGGCACCCCGGTACAGTCAGCTGCATCCGCAGCTGACTGTTGGGGGCGAGTTAGTGGCCCCAAAGGAGGTGGTTCGCAACTTGGGCGTCCTCCTGGATGGCCGGCTGTCCTTTGAGGAACATCTGGCAGCCGTCACCAGGAGGGCTTTTACCAAGTTCGCTTGGTTCGCCAGTTGCGTCCTTCCTTGACCGGGATGCCTTATGCACGGTCACTCACGCTCTGGTTACGTCTCGGCTGGATTATTGCAATGCTCTCTACATGGGCTGCCCTTGAGGTGCACCCGGAGGCTGCAGTTAGTCCAGAATGCAGCTGCGCGAGTGGTAATGGGAGCCGAGGCTCCCACGTAACACCTCTGCTCCGTAGTTTGCACTGGCTTCCTGTGGTCTTTCGGTGCGCTTCAAGATCCTGGTTACCACCTTTAAAGCGCTCCATGGCTTAGGACCCGGTACTTACGAGACCGCCTGCTGTTACCGTATGCCTCCCATCGACCAGACGCTCTCACAGAGGGCCTTCTCAGGGTGCCGTCCGCCAAACAATGTCGGCTGGCGGCTCCCAGGGGTAGGGCCTTCTCTGTGGGAGCACCGACGCTCTGGAACGAACTCCCCCCTGGCTTACGTCAAGTTCCTGATCTTCGGACCTTCCGTCGTGAGCTAAAAACATACTTATTTATTCAAGCAGGACTGGCATAAATAGTGATTTTAAATTGGGGTTTTCGAGATTTTAAACATTTGTAAATTTTTTTAATTTTTAAATTATCGGCCATTTATTAATAGTTTCTTTTAATTTCTTTTAATTGTATATACTCTGTATTTTATTTCGGCTGTACACCGCCCTGAGTCCTTCGGGAGAAGGGCGGTATAAAAATCTAATAAAACTAAACTAAAACTAAACATGATGAAGTTGGGTTTTTATTTTCTCAAACACTGATCTGGGGCAGGCTGACAAGAGTCTAGCAAGAAGTTACGTGTGGTGGCCACAAATGGATAAAGACATTACCGACCGGGTAGGGAAATGCCAAGCATGTCAAGAATCAAGGCCACTACCCCCAACAGCCCCCATAAGGGATTGGGAGAAACCCCAGGGTCCTTGGTCCAGGATCCATATAGATTTTGCCGGGCCGTTCCATGGGCAGACTTTCTTAATTGTGGTAGATGCCTACTCGAAGTGGTTAGAAATTTTACTCATGAAAACCACAACAGCGGAAGCTGTAATCACAGTATTGAGGCATCTATTTGTGACACACGGGTTG
This sequence comes from Ahaetulla prasina, assembly GCF_028640845.1. Taxonomy (NCBI): domain Eukaryota; kingdom Metazoa; phylum Chordata; class Lepidosauria; order Squamata; family Colubridae; genus Ahaetulla; species Ahaetulla prasina. Next base: position 40,585,172 of record NC_080545.1, read on the forward strand.
CCCGACACTCTAGTGTCCGATAATGGCCCACAATTCACGGCCACCCAGTTTGAGGGGTACTTGGCAGAAGAGGGCATCCGACATGTCCTCTCGGCGCCTTTCCACCCGGCGACGAACAGACTTGCAGAACGCTTCGTACGCAGTGTCAAGGAAGCGCTATCTAGAATTAGCCCAGGAGATTGGCAATCCAAAATTGATACCTTCCTGGCAGTCCAACATAGAACTCCCTGTGTGACCACTGGCCGCAGCCCATCAGAGTTACTAATGGGTAGAAGACTCCGGTGCCCCCTAGATCGGTTAAACCCAGCATACTCCCCTGATGGGTACCAAAACACAAAGGGAAGGACCAGAACAATGACAACAGGTGACCCGGTATGGGCACATAACTATAGTGAGGGCCCAGCGTGGCTAAAGGGAACAATTGTAGGAGTGACGGGCCCAAAGTCATACATAGTGGACATGGGGGATGGCCGAGTGTGGAGACGCCACATAGATCAATTACGAAAAAGAATACAAAACAATCCAGAGACCAAACAGCCAGATTCTGACTACCCAATATTTGAACCAACAGCTAACTCAACCCCAAGGCGATCGGAGGACTTAGCTGAGTCTGAAGAAGTCCAGCTACGCCAACCAGCTCCTCCAGAGGACAGCAGGGATGACTCTGCCAATAATCCAGGGCCGGATGGCCCAGAGGAGGAGCTGGGAGGAACAAACAGTCCCTCCGACCAGCTCGACTCACTCCCAGGGAATGAATTGCGCAGGTCAGAAAGAGTTAGGAGACGCCCTGTCTACCTGCGTGACTACGTGGAAAAATAACATGCAAATGTTATGCAAAAAACTATGTAAATATGGTACAATGTGTTCTGGGAGGGGAGGAGTGTAATGTATTTGAATTTCAGGAGGGAAATTTGGGCGGGAAATTGCACGTTGCTGATTGGCTCATGCCTCAGCCAAAATACTATTTAAAGAGGGGTTTTGCCTGTTGGTTTTTGCTGGGATCACAATAAACCAAAGAGCTGTTGTCACTTGTATCGTCTCCTGCCTCTTCATTGCCTGAACTTAACATTGATGGCAGATTGGAAGAGATGGAAAGAGACAAAGGTGAACTCTTAGGTTGGGAGATTGGCAGAGCAGAATTTTTTTAGATTTCAGAACATAGAAGAAGAGAAGGGTGAGAATTTGGCAGATAAAATGGTGGAAATTTTGGCTGAAGTTAGCAAGGAAAAGGCACTTAATGGGATTGATGAGATTTTTAGAGTACATATAAGATATGCAACAAGGAATAAGTTCATATAAGATTCACTAAAAAATCAATTAAAGTACAAATTCTACAAGCAGTAAGAGATAAAACACTGAAATATAAAGGCAAAGAAATCATTGCTTTGAAACAAGTCCCGAGGAGAGTGAGAATTAAGAAACGAATACCAATTTCTGACCAAGATTTTATTGCAGAAAGGTGTTAATTATAGATCATTGGCACCAGAGGGTCTACAGTTTACATGGCAACAGCAGAGATATAGAATAGATAGACAAGGCCAAGGACTTTTATGCAGAATTTTTTTAAAGAGAAAGAAAGGGATACAAATGCAAATGTCCCATTGAATTACAAGAATCAGAATTGCTGGCACTGCTTGAGAAAGAAGGAGGTGCTATGGGTGGTAAGGTAGAAGTCAAGCCACGACGTGAACCTAGATCGACAAGAGTGATTAATCTTAATTACAAAGTATAGAAATGGAAGAGAGAAAATGGATATCAATAAATATAAATGAATTAAATTTGGCCATTAAGAGGAGGAAAATATTTCATATGCTAGAGAAATTGAAATTGGATATAATTTGCTTGCAAGAAGTACATATTAAAAAGCAACACGAACAAGTATTAATACAATCAAAGCTAGGGAAATTATTCACCTCACTACCACCATGTAAGAAGAGAGGAATAGCCTTATGCATAAAAGAGACAATTAGGGCAAATTTAATATACTCAGATGAGAATGGTAGAATTTTGATGCTGGAAATAATAGAGGACAATACAAAAATACTTTTAATAACACTATATGCTCCTAATGAAAATCAAGAAGATTTCTACAAGAAACTGCATAAAAAGATTGTTGAATTGGACTATGAAAACACCTGTATCCTTGGTGACTTTAATGGTGAAGCTGATACAAAGCTGGACTATAAAACACAAAAATGAGGCAAAATAGAAAGACCCTCCCGAAATCTTTTTTCAAGATGGTAGAGGAAATGAACTTAAAAGATGTGTGGAGAGAAAGGAATCAAGAGAACAGACAATATACTTTTTATTCAAATAGACATGAGTCCTGGTCCAGAATAGATATGATATGGATGACATCAGGAATGTGTTTTAATATAGAGAAAATTGATATAGAAGCTAAAACCTGGGCAGATCATAACCCTATGATGTTGTTACGGAAAGGCAAAAAACAAACAAAAAATCCCACACATTTAGATGGACTTTAAATACAGTGATCTTAAAAGATGAAGAATTGCTACAAAAAACAGAGAAGGAATTGCCTTTCTTCAAGGAGAATAAAAAGGAAGACACCTCAATTCAAAATCGTTGGGATACAATGAAAGCATATGCAAGAGATCTGATGATGGACTACGTAAGGAGCTTTTAAAACTTTAGAAAATGATTATAGGAAATGGGAACAAGATTTACAAAGATTTCCGGAGAGAAAAGAAATTAAAATGAGAATGGACTTGATTAAACTTAAAATGGCCTTACTTGAAAAAGAAGAGTTAGCACAAAAAATCAAAGGGGCAAAACAGAATTATTTTGAAAATGCTAATAAGCCAGGTAGATGGCTAGCCTACAAACTCAAAAAAGAGAAAAAAAATTGTAGAATAGCCCAATTGGTGGATGATAAAGGCCAGATTCAATATATGAACAATTAGAAGAAAAAAATTGTTCAAAATTTTTATGGACAACTATATGGGAAAGAAGAAATTGACGAGGAAAAAGTGAAACATTATCTACACAAAGCAAATTTACCCCAGATTCCTAAAGAAATGGAAATGATGTTGGAAGGAAATATAACAATGATGGAATTAATGCAAGCACTCAAAAAACAGAAAAGGGGAAAAGCACCAGGCCCAGATGGACTGCCAGTTGAATTTTATGTGACTTTTCAAGAACAATTGGGCCTTCCGCTATTAGAGGTTAATAGCGGTGATGCAACATGAGGTGATGCAAAAAGGGAAAATACCTGAGACCTGGACCGAGGCCTATATTACCCTTACTCTGAAGGAGGATACTGACTTAAACCATATCAAAAATTATAGACCAATATCTCTGTTAAATTCAGATTATAAAATTTTTGCTTTAATATTGGCAGAAAGACTTAAACAATATCTGAATAAGTTTATACATTCTGATCAAAATGGATTTCTGCCTAAAAGACATATTAAAAATAATATGAGAATATTGGATACTCTAGAATACTATGAGGCCCATCCCGAAAAACAGATGGTGTTGATCTTTCTGGATGCACAAAACGCTTTTGATAATGTCAACTAGCGTTTTATTCTCCTACAACTAGAACAAATAGGTTTTGGTGAAATGTTTATTAAAGCAATAGAAACTATATACCATAAACAATCAGCCAAAGTCAGGATAAATGGCGAATTGACCAAAGAATTCAAATTGAAAAAGGCACAAGACAAGGTTGCCTATTGTCACCCCTGCTGTTTGTGTTGACAATGGAAGTATTGAATAAAAATGTTAGAGAGGAAAGAGAGATAAAAGGCATGAAAATTCAAAAAGAAGAATATAAACTCCAACTTTTGCTGATGATTTGGTTTTTATTATTGAAGATCCATTAGAATCTATAACCTGCTTGATAGATAAAATAGGTGAATTTGGGAAAGTTGCAGGTTTGAAAATTAATAAGGATAAAATGAAGATTCTGACAAAAAATATGTCAATGTAGCAAAAAACTAAATTGGTAAAACGTTCAGAGATGCAGGTTACAAACAAAGTTAAATATTTGGGGATATATTTGACTGCAAGGTGTAGCACGTTGAAAGAGGATAATTACAGTAAATTTAAACAGCAGATTGGGATAGATTTGGTAAAATGGGAACATCTACAATTGTCATTGCTTGGAAGAATATCAACAATTAAGATGAATATATTACCTAGAATTCTGTATTTGTTCCAGATAATTCCAATTAAATTGGGGAGAGGATATTTTGGCGAACTGAACAAAATGATGTTGAAATATATTTGGCAAGGGAAAAAAGCGAGGATAAAACTAAAATTATTACAAGATGTGAGAATGAGGGGCAGCTTTGGGCTACCTAACTGGGAACTGTATTATCAAGCAGCATATTTGATGTGGATCAAAAAATGGATAACTTTAAGAAACAATAGAATATTGACCTTGGAAGGACATGATTTGTTGTTGGGATGGCATGCTTTCTTTTGGTATGGACAAGCTAAAAAGCAGGGATATTTTAGAAGACACCTAGTCAGAGAGGCGTTGTTGTCAAACTGGGAGAAGATAAAGAAAGATCATTTTTTAAAAATCCCAATTTGGGTATCATCTATTGAGGCGTTCTCATATTCAATAGCATTTAGAAAGGAAAAAATTGTTAGGTACAATGAATTGTTGAATGAAAAGGGTGAGCTAAAAACTAAGCTAGAATTAGAAGTAGAAGGTATAAAAATGAATTGGTTTTCTTACTTGCAAATGCAATCCAGATACAAAAAAGATTTTAAAATAGATGGTTTCTATAATAATATGACGAGTTTTGATAAGATCTTAACAGGTTCAGATGACAATTTGATTAAGAAATTGTATGGATATTTACTAGAGGTTAAATTGGAGGAAGAACAAGTAAACGACCCGACCCCTCGGGTCGTTCTTGTAGAAACGACCCGAGGGCTGATGATGATGAATCAGACTTTTTCCAGAATCAGAATCTTTATTGAACATTACACAAGGTTTATATAGCTTTTCATAGCTCAGTTAATATATGTGTTACTTCATTATTGGCTAATAAATCTCGAAGGCATAACAATTGGTTAGTTATTACATCATTGGCTTTTGGGCGAATATGCGTGTATGCAAGGAAGATAAAAGCAACAAATGTTTCAGGTTATACTTTGTTTCATCTTGTGCCCTTGTATATGCTGGGAACAATTCTTAACTGAGATCTGCCATCCAAGATAAGAATGCTACCCGCATTCCAGATGATGAACAAAATATTAACCCTTCAATTGCTTGGGGGAAAAATTTTGGTTATGGGATAGACTAAGACGCTTTGGATGTAGACTTAGAAACTTTGGATGTATAATTATAAAATGACAATGTCTTCAGCATATAAAGAGAACTTGTATAAGATGTTTTACAGGTGGCATTTACCCCCGACAAGAATTGCCAGAATGTCTAAGGATAAATCTGAAAAATGCTGGAAGTTTCATCAGATACCTGGATCATATTACCACGTGGTGGACATGCGCTGAAGCAAAAAGATATTGGGCTAAAATACACACATGGTTGGAGAAAATGATAAAAAAACATATTGATTTTAAGCCAGAAGTGTTTTTGCTTGGAATTTTACCTGAAACATATACTAGAGATGTTAAATACTTGACTGTGAATATTATTACAGCAGCTAGGATTGTGTTTGCTAAAAATTGGAAAAATGAGAAATTACCCTCGCAAGATGAAATTATTAGAAAGATTTATTTATTTATTTATTCATATTTTTATACCGCCCTTCTCTGAAGACTCGGGGCAGTGTACAGCCAATAAAACGACAAGAATCCCCAAAAATTTAAAATACACTATCAAATTTAAAAAACTGATTCAATCGCTGTAACATTAAAATATTAGCTAAAATTTATCAAAACTAAAACCTAGGTAAAACCCTATAAAAAACCCACTAAAATCCCCATACTAAAATCAATCAGGCCAGCCCCGCTTGGTGAAAAAAGAAAGTTTTGAGCTCGCGCTTAAAGGTCCAGAGATCAGGGAGGAGACGGAGTCCCACCGGCAGCTCATTCCATAAAGCCGGGGCCCCCACAGAGAACGCCCTTCCCCTGGGGGCCGCCAGCCGACATTGACTAGCCGACGGCACCCTAAGAAGACCCTCCCTGTGGGCGCGCACTGAACGTATCGGACAATGGGAGGTAACTGTCAGCAGCAGGCGATCCCGTAAATATCCCGGTCCAATGCCATGGAGAGCTTTAAAGGTGATAACCAACACCTTGAAGCGCACCCGGAAGACCACCGGCAACCAATGCAGCCTACGCAGGAGAGGTGTTACATGGGAGCTACGAGGAGCTCCCTCAATCCCCCACGCGGGGGATGATTCTGCACCAGTTGGAGCCTCCGGGTGCTCCTCAAGGTGAGCCCCATGTAGAGAGCATTGCAGTAATCCAGACGGGAAGCGACGAGGGCATGAGTGACCGTGCATAACACGTCCCGGTCCAGGAAAGGGCGCAATTGGCAAATCAGGTGAACCTGATGAAAAGCTCCCCTGCCGACGGCTGTCAGATGGTCTTCTAAAGACAGCTGTGCATCCAGGAGAATGCCTAAATTGCGCACCGATTCCATGGGGGCTAACGATTCGCCCCCCACAGTCAGCGATGGAGTAAGCTGACTGTGCCGGGATGCCGGCATCCACAGCCACTCCGTCTTGGATGGGTTGAGTCGGAGCCTGTTCGTCCTCACCCAGACCCGAACGGCCTCAAGACACTGAGTCATCACATCGACAGCTTCGTTGGGGTGGTTCGGGGTGGAGATGTACAATTGAGTGTCGTCAGCATACACCTGACAGCTCACCCCGAAACCACGGATGATCTCTCCAAGCGGCTTCATATAGATGTTGAACAAGAGGGGCGAGAGAATCGACCCCTGCGGCACCCCACAAGTGAGTTACCTAGGGGTCGATCTCTGCCCCCCTGTCAACACCGTCTGCGAGCGGTCGGAGAGGTAGGAGGAGAACCACCGTAAAAAGGGTGCCTCCCACCCCCAAGCCCTCCAACTGCCGCAGCAGGACACCATGGTCGATGGTATCGAACGCCGCTGATAGATCTAACAGGACAAGAACAGAGGAACAAACTCTGTCCCGTGCCCTCCAGAGATCATCAACCAACGTGACCAAAGCCGTCTCTGTGCTGTACCCAGGCCTGAAGCCGGACTGGCACGAGTCTAGATAAACAGTTTCCTCCAGGTACTGGGGGAGCTGCCAAGCCACCACACTCTCTACAACCTTCGCCAGAAAGCGAAGGTTGGAGACTGGACGATAATTAGCTAAAATAGCTGGGTCCAGGGAAGGCTTCTTAAGGAGGGGCCTCACCACCGCCTCTTTCAAGGTGGCTGGGAAGACTCCCTCCCTCAGAGAAGCGCTGATAATTCCCTGGAGCCAGCCTTGTGTAACCTCCTGAGTAGCCAGTACTAACCAGGAGGGACACGGGTCCAATAAACATGTGGTGGCATTCAACCTCCCCAGTATCCTGTCCATGTTATTGGGAGTCACAGGATCAAACTCAGCCCAAACAATGTTCTCAAGACGTGCCCGCATCATCCCGTCCGGATCTACCCAATCCGTCTCCAACCCATCCAGGATCTGAGCGATTTTATCATGCAGATAACTTCCAAATTCCTCAGCCCGACCTTGCAAGGGGTCCTCCCGAGCCCCCTGAAACAGAAGGGAGCGGGTCGCTCTAAACAAGGCGGCTGGGCGGTTATCTGCCGATGCTATAAGGGCGGCCAAGTATACTTGCTTTGCCGTCCTTATTGCCACTAGATAGGTCTGAATGTGTGACCATACTGTGTGTTCGGTCAGATTCGGAGCGGCTGGCCCTCCAGGCGCTGTCTAGGCGTCTTCTCCGGCGCTTCATCTCTCTCAGCTCCTCAGTAAACCAAGGAGCCGGTCGAGAGCAGCACCGGGTCAGAGTCCACATCGGCACAACACGATCCAAAGCCCCCGCCGCCGCTCTTTCCCAGGCGGCAGCGAGTTCCTCGGCCGAGTCGTGGGTCAGCTCCTCGGGAAATGGCCCAAGCTCCATCAGGAACCTACTCGGGTCCATCTGGCGCCTGGGACGGAACCAGCGAACTGGCTCCGTGTCCCTGCGGTGAGGGTCTGTGGTCTGAAAGTCCAGGCGAAGGAGAGAATGATCTGTCCACGGCAGGGGAGTAATGAATAAATCCCCCACATCGAGATCACTCAGCCACTGTCCCGAGACAAAAATCAAGTCCAGCGTGTGTCCCCCAGTGTGTGTGGGACCATTCACTTACTGGGTCAGGTCCAAGGCTGCCATGGAGGCCATGAACTCCCGAGCTGACGACGATGACTCACCTACTGACGGCAGATTGAAATCCCCCATGACCATAAGCCTAGGGGTATCAACTGCCGCCTCGGCTATCATGTCAAGCAGCTCGGGCAGGTATGTGACCAGTAAACCCATCTGTACCCCATGGCCCCACTGCACAAAGAGAGACTCACAGCCAGCTGTCTGCGGGACAGAGACCTCCCTCGGATCCAAACTTTCATTTATAATAACCGCAACCCCCCCACCCCTGCCTTGAACCCTTGGCTGATGAAATGCGTGCAAACCCGGTGGGCACATCTCGACGAGGGGAACACCCCCTTCTGTGCCCAACCAGGTTTCAGTAACGCCCATCAGGTCCGTACCCCCCTCCTGTATCAGATCTGAAATGAGGGGGGGCCTTATTAATAACGGACCTGGCGTTGCATAACATCAGTCGAAGGTCACGGCCCTGAGGAATCTGACCACTCGGGGAACGGGAAAAGGCAGTGAGACCGGAGCACGCAATCGCTTGTAAACAGTGCAGGCACACTCCCTGAACATGATATGGTCCCCTCCTCATGCCATATCTGCCCCTCCCATAAATCGTACCGATAGAATAATACTCTTGTCCAGGGACTAGTCACCCCCCCTAAATTATCTAAACCTATCTTCCTAACGCGAGCTCTATGGAATGATGATGGAATGTGCAGAGATGAGTAAATTGACATTTGACATTAGAGATCAAGAAGATAAGCAATACTACAAAATATGGGAGCTATTTTATTATTGGCTAGAAGGAAAGATATGCTAGAAAAGACCCAGATTGAATAAGAGATCTAGACAATATAAGACAGATGTATGAAAGAGATGTTTATCTTGAGATTGCATGAGAAGATATGTAAACACTCCACCAACACATTGTAATTGGTTTGATGAGACTTTTATGTTTATTTGTTGTCAAAAATTAAAAAAATATATATTAAAAAACACTTGTGGACTTCAACTCCCAGAATTGAACTCTGGAGTTGAAGTCCACAAGTCTTAAAGTGGCCAAGGTTGGAGACCTCTGATCTAGTCCAACCCTGCTCCAGCAGGACATTGTTAGTGAGTTTCTGTCTTTTGATTCCCCCAGTCACATAGCCATGCCCACCCAGTCACATGACCCCCACCAAGCCACGCCCACAAAACCGGTAGCAAAACATTTAGATTTCACCCCTGGTCTATGTCCTTCTTTAGAGAGGGCCACTAGAATTGTCATTTAACTAAATGTAATGTCTTCATGAACCAAAAATACTCAGCTACATTTGCATCATGGGATTGTTGTAGCACTGCCCTCCTCAGGCTGGTGGGGACATACAACTTGGCCCCCACCCATGTGAGACCATCACGAAGAGTACACTCGTTGCCGTGGGATATGAACCACTCATCAGTTTTAAGTGCTTAACTGCTTGCTTAAGCTGGAAAGCTGCTTGCTTTCACCTGGGCTCTAGTGACGACAGGAGCAGCCAGCTGCTTCGAAGGGATAACTGGGCAGATTACTTCCAGCCATGCACTATTGTATTGAGGCAATCTCAAGAGAGTATCTGCCATAAAGTTCTACCCTCCAGGGAGGTAGCACAGAGAGAAAATAAAGTGATTAAAGTGTTGTGCCCACTGGACTTGTTTAGGTGACAACTTCTGAGGAGTTTTTAGGGCTTCTAAATTCTTATGGTCTGTCCACACCTCAAAGGGGTGTTTTGCCCCTTGGAGGAAGTGCCTCCAGGTTAACAAGGCCCAGTGGACAGCAAAAGCCTCCTTCTCCCAAATTGCCCACCTTCTTTCGGTCTCAGACAATTGCAGGTACAGGGTTGTAAAGTTCCATCAGCATTTGCTTGAAGTAGCACTGCCCCCATGGCCACATCACTGGACAACAAAAGGGGCCTCCATGTCAGGGTGTTTAAGGTCAGGCTCGGTGGCCAACAGTTGTTTCAGTTTCTCAAAAGCGACCTGGCACTCCATGGTCCACTCGAGTGGCTGGCTATGTTTTGGTTTAGCATTTCCCTTTGTTTTTAGGAAGTTGGTAATGGGTAATGCAATTTGTGCAAATGAGGGGATGAATTGTCAATAAAAGTTGGCAATTCCAAAGAAAATTTGCAGCTGCTTGCAGGTGCATGGAGGCGCCCACTCCAGGACCACCCGGACATTCTCCGGATCCATTTCTATCCCCTCATTTGATATGTGGTAGCCCAAATAGTCAATCTTACTCTGATGGAACTCACACTTTGACAATTTAGCGTACAGTTTGGCTGCTCTGAGTTTTTTCAGGACTGACCGCACTAGTTTCATGTGTTCATCTATGGTCTCTGTGTAAATAAGAATGTCATCTAGATAGACCAGGACCCCCTTATAAAGATGCTCATGTAATACCTCATTAATCAATTGCATGAACACTGCACTCTAAACTGGAAACAACCCGGAGGCAATTGAAGGCAGTTTTCCATTTATCCCCTTCTTTAATTTGAATTCTGTAGTAAGCCTATCTCAAGTCCAACTTAGTGAAAATCTTCCCCAGGTGAGATAGCATGTCTTTCATAAGGGGCAATGAGTAGACATTCTCTACACAAATGGCATTAAGGTATTTGTAATCCACACATAAATGAAGAGAGCCATCCTTTTTCTCCCGAAACAGCACCAAGGTGGCCACTCATGGCCTAGCTGGTTGGATGAAGCCCCGTTTTAAGTTTTTATCAATAAAGTTCCACAGCTCCTCCAGCTCATGAGGAGTCATGGAGTAGATCTTTAGTTTAGGGAGCTTCACCCCTGGGAGGATCTCTATGCCACAGTTTGTGGCCCAATGGGATGGAAGCACATCCGATGCCCCCTCGTTGAAAGCCTCCCTGAGGTCCCAATTTCCTTAGGGATTTTTTCCTCCCCAGCAATGCATTCACTCATTGCCACTGCCAGCTCCTTTGCAGCTTTGGCCATGCAGAAATGTTTTCCCCTTTCTTTCCCCTGCTGGGTGAAGCGGATGCATAACAAACCCTTCCTCCAATTCACCTGTGGGTTCTATTTTTGGAGCCAGGGCAGTCCAGGCAAGAGGGGTCATTCCATACCAGGGGCTACAATAAAGTTCAAAGTCTCTCAGTGGTCCCCCATCCATGTCAAATGATTCGGTCACAAAATGGCCTGACCCCCCAGTTGACCCATCCAACTGGCAGAATGTGATGGGCACTTTCATTGTTTTTAGTCTTAGTCCCATTTTTTCCACCACCTCTGAGCTGATGACATACCTATACATCCAGAGTCTAAGAGGGCTAGCAGCTTCCCTGGGCACCAGATGATAGTACCCTTAATCCTACCAGGATGGTCATGGGGGCCCCATGGTGACTTACTAGGGGGTCATTGTCAGTGTCAGTTTCGGTTTCACTGTCTCCTGTGGTGGTCAGAGCTCCCAATTCCCCCAGGCCTGGGGGAGTGAACTCAATGACTTCCACCCTCTTCAGGGCTGTGTCACGGTTCTAGTGCTAGTGGCTTGTCGGCTCTCTTCCCTCCAGCAGGGATCAACTTGGAGCTGGGTCTGGAGATACAATCAGCAGCCCAGTGCCCCTCCTTCCCACATCTGAAGCGTGCTGTGGACTTAGGCTTGGAGGCAGGCCCCCCTTTGGCAACTCTGGGGCCCTCTTTCTGGGAAGAAGGGGAAGGCTTGTTCCAGCCCGGGCCCCATGGTAGTGATCTCTGGCCAAGTCGATTTCCACATTGGCTGCCAACATACACCAGCATTGCAGGTCTTGAGGGGCCCCTCGGGAACAGCAATCCTTTTTTTTTATTATTGAAAAGGTTTTAAAAAACAAAAACATTTTCCCCCCTTTTTTCCTCCCTCCCTCCCAGAAAACCCCCTTCCCCCCTCCCTTCCCCCCCCCCCCGGCTTCCCGGGTCAATCACAAGGTATTGTTATACATAAACCAAACATAGAGTAAAATTTTCCCTTCTAATCCAATTAACCTCATCCAAATCTTTTCATCTCCCAACCCCTCCCCATTACATAAAATAATACTTCCTAATTATTCAAAGGCAATCTGATATTTCTTAATTTGATATCAGTTTTGTAGATAATCAATCCATTTTTTCCATTCAATTAAATATCTTTCCTGCGTATTGTCTTTTAAAAAAGCTGAGATTTTAGCCATCTCAGCCAAATTAATGACTTTCAATATCCATTCTTCTATTGTAGGTACCTCTTCTTTCTTCCAGTATTGTCCAATCAACAGTCTTGCTGCTGTTATTAAATTCAGAATCAATTTAGTCTCAATCCCTGTACAATCCGTTATAATTCCCAAAAGGAAAAATTGCGGCAGGAACTTTATCTTCTTCTTCAGTACATTTTGAATAATCCACCAAATTCTTATCCAAAAGGCCTTAATTTTCTTGCAAGTCCACCAAATATGAAAATATGTAGCGTCATCACAACCACACCTCCAACATTTCGCTTGGATATCAGGATACATACATGATAATTTTTTGGGATCTAAGTGCCATCTATAAAACATCTTATAAAAATTTTCCCTTAAATTCTGTGCTTGTGTAAACTTAACATTTCTAACCCAGATTTTCTCCCATGTTTCCAACATTATTGGTTCCTGAATATTCTGTGCCCATTTTATCATACAGTCCTTTACCAAATCCTTTTCCGAATCTATTTCAAGCAACACATTATACAATCTCTTTATATGCTCCTGGGTCTGATTTCTAATTTGCTTTATTAAATTTTCCTCCCTTTGCATTATACCAATTTTTTGATCTTCTTTCCATCTAGCACTTATTTGCCCATATTGAAACCAAGTATAATTCCTCCCTTCTTCATTTAATACCTGTAATGATTTTAATTGCAATCTACCTCCTTCAGCATACAAAAGTTCTTTATAAGTAATCATTTCCTGTTTCTGTTCTATATTTATATTCTCTATTGCATGTCTGGGGCTCGCCCATATAGGAATCTTGTAATCTAATTTATAAGAATATTTTTTCCAGACCCGCAAAAGAACACTTCTCAACACATGATTCTTAAAAGCCCTATCCACTTTTTTTTCATAAAATAAATACGCATGCCATCCATATAACAAGTCATAACCTTCTATGTTCAAAATTCTTTCCTCCGTTAAATTAAACCAGTCACTTATTACTGAAAGGGCTACTGCTTCATAATATAGTTTAAAATTAGTCATTTTTAAGCCACCTCTTTCCCGTGAGTCCTGTATTATTTTCATTTTAACCCTCGCCTTTTTACCCTGTCATATAAATTTATTAATCCCAATCTGCCAATCCTCCAAATTTTTATCTTTCTTAATTATTGGTATCATCTGGAACAGAAACAAAAATCTAGGTAACACATTCATTTTGATAGCCGCAATCCTCCCCAATAGCGACAACTGCAATTTTTTCCAGACACTCATATCATTCTGAACTTTTTGCCATAACAAGTCATAATTATTCTTATAAAGTTTCTTGTTCGATGAGCTAATATAAACCCCTAAGTATTTAACCTTTTTTACCACCTCAAATCCTGTTATTTCCTCTAGTTTTTGTTTCTGTTGTATAGACATATTTTTGATTATCACTTTTGTTTTATTCTGATTTATTTTAAATCCTGATACCTTTCCATATTTATCAATTACTTCCAACATGATCTACTTGAATTTATAGGATTTGTTAAAGTAACCACTACATCGTCTGCAAAAGCTCTAACTTTGTACTCATATTGTCTAATTTTAATTCCCTCTATTTTCGTTAATTCTTGTATTTTATCTAATAATGGTTCCAGAGTCAAAACAAACAATAGTGGTGATAAGGGACATCCCTGTCTCGTTCCTTTCGCAATCTTAATAACTTCTGTCAAACTACCGTTTATTATAATCTGAGCTGTTTGCTCTCCATAAATCGCTTTAATTATTCTAAGAAAACAATTTCCAAATTGCATTTTCTCTATTAATTTAAATAAAAAATCCCAATGCAATCGATCAAAGGCCTTCTCCACATCCAAAAAAATAAGTGCTGCTGAAGTATTCTTCTTTTCCAAATATTACAATATATTAATAATCTGTCTAACATTATTCCTCATCTGCCTCCCTTTTATAAAACCAGATTGATCAGTATGAATTCTTTGTTGTAAAACTAACGTTAATCTGTTTGCTATTATTTTAACAAAAATCTTATAATCATTATTTAAAAGTGAAATCGGCCTGTAGTTATCGGGTTTAGAGCAATCTTGCTCCTCTTTTGGTATCAGTGAAATAAAAGATGTTTTCCATGACAGGGGTATTCCCACTCATAGTTGTATCTGATTAAATAATTCTTTAAGTGGGCCTAATATTTCATCCTGTAATTTTTTATAATAACTTGCTGTAAGACCATCTGTACCAGGGGTTTTCCCCATTTTTAATTGTTTAATTGCCTCCACTATTTCTCCAGTAGCTATCGGCCTATTCAGCTCCTCCCTCTGTTCTAATGTTAGAGTATTAACCTTATAATCTTTCAAATAATCATAAATATCCCTATTCGATATTTTGTCTTTTGCATATAGAGCAGTGTAAAATTCTGAGAAGGCCTTTTTAATTTTATCCTGTTGATATATCTCTTTACCTTTATATTCTATTTTTTGTATGACACGTGCTTTCTGTTTTTTCCTTAAGTTATATGCCAGCCATCTCCCAGGTTTATTTGCATTACAGAAGGTATTATGTTTAGCATATTGTATATTCGTTGCCACCTAGTCTGCCATTAACATATTAAATTAACTCTGTAATATTCTTATAGTCTCTTTAAGTTTGTGATCTTGTGGGTTTTGAATTAATAACTGTTGCTTCTTTTGAATTTCTTCTTCCAAGTACCTACGCTGCCTTTGTTTATTATTCCTCTGCCTATTGTCCAAGTATATCAATATACCTCTAATAAAAGCTTTACTCGCCTCCCACACAGTTCCTATAGGTGTCTCCTTGTGCATATTAAAATCAAAAAATTCTTTCAACTGTTTCTTACAATGATTTACATTATCCTCATATCTAAACAGATTTTCATTCAGCCTCCATGTTCTACCACCTTTTTTCCCTTGTATTAATTCCATCCATACTGGGCTATGGTCAGTTAAACACCTCGGAAATATCTTCATTTTCTTCACCCTAGAAAGCAAGTCATTAGAAATTAAAATAAAATCAATACGTGAGAAAGATTGATGCCTATCGGGAAAAAAAGTAAAATCTCTCTCATCTGGATTCCGTAACCTCCATATATCTCTAAACTCAAAGTCTTCCATCATTTCAAAAAAGGATTTTGGTAGTTTTGCATGTATAGGTATCTTCTTGGAAGAGGTTCTCTTATCACTTCTTGTATCAATTACTCCATTCCAGTCTCCTAATAAAATAAATGAACTATAATCCCAGAGGATCAACCTCTCGTGTAACATTTTATAAAACTTTTCTTGTTGCTGATTAGGTGCATAAATACCTATCAGCAAAGTCTTTTTTGCATCTATCACCAGTTCAATAGCAATAAATCTTCCTTGAATATCTGCCTCAATTAACTTAGCTGGTATATCCTTCCTGATATATACAACAATTCCATTTTGCTTCTTATCCAGAGCTGAAGCAACAAAATGTTTACCTAATTTTGAGTTAATTAAGTATTTTTGATCTGATAATTTGATATATGTCTCTTGCAGGCAAATCACATCATTTTTAAATTGTTTCAAGTAGTGAAATATTTTCCTTCTTTTCTGAGCTGAATTCAAGCCATTAACTTTCCATGACAAAATTCTATTTGCCATTACTGGCCTCCTGAAGCTTTGAAGCAAACAACGGAAGATCTTCCTCCGGTATCTTCTGTCTAGCTCCTCCCACAGCTTCCATACTGGGGTCCTAACTTTTACTTTGAAACTGTTGCTCTTCTTTACGCTTAAGAGCTCCTCTTGTCACCCTTTGCTCTTGTGGTTCCTCTAATGCTGGCAGCAATGAAGCCTCTTGGATCACCATGCCTTCTTGAATCTCTTGAAGTTTTTCTATCACTTCTATTTCGACTTTCAAAACTGTAGAAAGAAAATCCTTTGCCTTTAAAACAGTGTCAATTCTATATCTCCTTCCTTGATAAAATACTGTCAGTCCAACTGCAAGTAAAATCTGATGTTTAAGTTCTTGTGTAACTCAAATCTTCTTGATGGTCAAGACTCAGACTCCTTCTCCATTTTCAATTATAACCTGATTGATAGGTAATACATGATCTGATTCATGCCATATTATACACGGAGACCTGGTTCACTGAATCTTGAGATGTCATCCATTACATCAGCCGAGGCCCATATTTATCTGTTATTAAAGAGAGTCTATTTGGAGACCACTGTACCTCAGATTGCTGAATCCTCTTTGTGATTCATAGATGTCAGGGCTTGCTGGTCGCTGCACTGGCTCCTTGCTGCGTGACAGCCGCCCTGCCCGAGCTTCTGGAGGTGCTTCATGAGACCCCAGACTTTTAGTCATGGGGACTTTAACTTGCCATCTGCCGGCTCGTCATCGACAGTGGCTCGGGAGTTCATGGCCTCCATGACGGCCCTGGACCTGACTCAAGTAGTGGATGGCCCTACTCACATCGGGGGAGGCACACTGGACCTGATTTTCATCTCTGGTCAGTGGTTGGAGGATCTGGACTTGAGAGATATAGTCACAGAACCTTTGTCATGGTCAGATCACTCTCCTTCGCCTGGACTTTCTGACCAAACACGCAACGGAACCACTACGTTGGTACCGTCAGGCGCCTGATGGACCCAGAGAGGTTTCGACGGAGCTTGGGCCATTGAGTCTGGCTCACGGCACGGCAGAGGCCGCAGCCTGGGAACGGGCTGCGGCTGCTGATGTCGTGCCTTCTCCTCTGAGCGCAGATCCCACCCGGCTCCTTGGTTCCCCGAGGAGCTGAGGGGGATGAAACGCCGGAGAAGACGCCTAGAGAGTTCTTGGAGGTCCAGCCGTTCAGAGGCTGATCGGACACTAGTTAGATCCTATACTAGGACCTACCTAGTGGCACTGAGGGAAGCGAGGCGTTGCTACGCCTCCTCCCTCATTGCATCGGCAGATAACCGCCCAGCTGCCCTGTTGACCCGCTCCTCCTTCACCAGAGCATGACCCATTGCAGGGACATGCTGAGGAGTTTAACTTATCTATGATAAAATCGTTCAGCTTTGGGACGTCTGGACCAAAATTGTGGCGATTCGGACGGGCGCCTGAGGCGGTCTTGGTGATATTGTCTGGGATGAGTTTGACCCTGTGGCTCCCGAGGACATGGACAGGTTGCTGGGTAGATTGAATGCCACCACATGTTTACTGGACCCGTGCCCCTCCTGGCTGGTGCTGGCCACTCAGGAGGTGACACGAGGCTGGCTCCAGGGATTACAGTGCTTCCTTGTTGGAGGAGTCTTCCACCTTGAAAGAGGCGGTGGTGAGGCCCTCCTCAAGAAGCCTTCCTGGACCCGGCTGTTTTAGGTAATTATCGTCCGGTCTCAACCTTCTTGGCATTGTAGAATGGTGGCATATCAGTTTCCCCTGCACCTGGAGGAAACTGTCTATCTAGACCCGTTCCAGTCCGGCTTCCGGCCCTATCTCTTACAGCACTGAGACGGCTTTGGTCGCGTTGGTGGATGATCTCTGGAGGGCCAGGGATAGGGGCTGTTCCTCTGCCCTGGTCCTATTAGACCTCTCAGCGGCTTTCGATACCATCGACCATGGTATCCTGCTGCGCCTTGGAGGATTGGGAGGAGGCACCGATCGGTGGTTCTCCTCCTATCTCTCAACCGTCGCAGACTTGACCAGAGGTCACGCCTCACTTGTTGCCGCAGTGATTCTCTCCCCTTCTGTTCAACATCTATATGAAGCCGCTGGGTGAGATCATCAGTGGCTTCTGTGAGGTACCAGCTGTACGCTGATGACACCCAGCTACTTTTCCACACCGGGCCACCCCAATGAAGCTATCAGTGCTGTCCCTGTTTGGAAGCCGTACGGGTCTGGATGGGAGAAACAGGCTCAAGCTCAATCCTCCAAGACGGAGTGGCTGTGGATGCCGGCATCCCGGTACAGTCAGCTGAGTCCACGGCTGACTATTGAGCAGTCATTGGCTCATAAAAAGAACTTGTTCTCCTGGATGACCGGCTGTCTTTGAAAGACCACCTGACGGCCGCCCCCAGGAGAGCTTTCCACCAGGTTCGCCTGGTGCGCCAGTTGCGCCCCTTTCTAGACCGGGATGCCTTGTGCACAGTCACTCACGCCCTTGTGACGTCTCGTCTGGATTACTGCAATGCTCTCACATGGGGCTCCCTTGAGGGGCATCCGGAGGCTTCAGTTAGTCCAGAATGCAGCTGCGCTGATAGAGGCCCTCGTGGCTTGTGACACCTATCCTGCAGGCTGCACTGGCTACCTGTGGCCTTCGGTGCGCTTCAAGGTGTTGGTGAACGCCTTCAAAGCGCTCCATGGCATAGGGCGGGCTATTTATGGGACTGCCTGCTGCTCAATACCTCTCACCGACCCGTCGCTCTCACAGAGGGACTCCTCATGCCGTCTAGACAGTGTCGTCTGGAAAGGGCCTTCTCTGATACGAACTAGGAGTCAACTTGGACCTCAATTTCGTCCTTAGCTCAAACTCACTTATTCATCTGCGCTGGACTGGGTTAGTTTTAAATTTATGGGTTTTTAATGGGTTTTTATTCTAAATTTTTAATCTTGGCCAATTTAATAAGTTTTTAAATTGTATTTTAATCGTATTTATATTGTATTATTGTGTATTTTCTATGTGAACTCTGAGTCCTTAGAAGTATATTTAAATAATAAATAAATAAACAATAAACTGGCACCTCCCATCTGAATTGAATCTGATGTTTTTTAAGTTCTTGTGTAAAAGAAACAAATTCCTTCCTATCTCTTAACATCTTGGAAGGAATCTCTTTCAGCACCTTCAGCTCCTGTTCTCCAATTTTTAAAGTTAAATCATAACATAACATAACATAACATCAGAGTTGGAAGGGACCTTGGAGGCCTTCTAGTCCAACCCCCTGCCCAGGCAGGAAACCCTACACCATCTCAGTCAGATGGTTATCCAACATTTTCTTAAAAATTTCCAGTGTTGGAGCATTCACAACTTCTGAAGGCAAGTCGTTCCACTTATTAATTGTTCTAACTGTCAGGAAATTTCTCCTTAGTTCTAAGTTGCTTCTTTCTTTGATCAGGTTCCACCCATTGCTTCTTGTTCTACCCTCAGGTGCTTTGGAGAACAGCCAGACTTTTCTTTATCTGAGATACTGGAACACAGCTATCATGTCTCCCCTAGTCCTTCTTTTTATTAAACTAGACATACCCAGTTCCTGCAACCGTTCTTCGTATGTTTTAGCCTCCAGTCCCCTAATCATCTTTGTTGATCTTCTCTGCACTCTTTCTAGAGTCTCAATATCTTTTTTACATCGTGGCACCCAAAACTGGATGCAATATTCCAAGTGTGGCCTTACCAAGGCATTATAAAGTGGCACTAACACTTCACGTGAACTTGATTCTATCCCTCTGTTTATGCAGCCCAGAACTGTGTTGGCTTTTTTAGCAGCTGCTGCACACTGCTGGCTCATATCTAAATGATTATCCACTAGGACTCCAAGATCCCTCTCACAGGTACTACTATTGAGCAAGGTACCACATATAGGTACTGGTGCATTTTGTTTTTGGCCTAAATGTAGAACCTTACTTTTTCACTGTTGAATTTCATTTTGTTAGATAGCCAATGTTCAAGTCTGTCAAGATCTTTCTGTAACTTGAGCCTATCTTCTGGAGTGTTGGCTATTCCTGCCAGCTTGGTGTCATCTGCAAATTTGATGAGTTCATCTATTCGCCTGTCATTGATGAAATGTTGAAGAGTACTGGGCCTAAAACAGAGCCTTTACTCCACTGCATACTTCTCCATGTGGATGTAGTTCCGTTGAGGACTACACGTTGAGTGGTTCATCAGCCAGTTACGAATCCATCTGGTGGTGGTGCTGTCTAACCCACATTTTTCTACTTTATCTAGTAGTAGGTTATGGTCTACTTTATCAAATGCTTTACTGAAGTCCAAGTAAATTATATCGACAGCATTCCTCTGGTCTACTAATTTTGTCATTTTGTCAAAGAATGCGATAAGATTAGTCTGGCATGATCTGTTGTCTGATATGAAACTTGCAGAATCTGATTTCTCATAGTCCTTTTCACAAAATAAACCACAATGTCCTGAGGAAGCTTTCTCTGTCTTGCAATCCAGGAATTAACTCTATATATTTTATCAATTTGGTAAGCTACCTCTTGGGGTTCCACTTCAATAAATTCAGCCAATGAGAGACTTCCGGGTGGCTCCGTTGCGCTAAATGGCGGGCAATCTCAGTCCGCCCGTTCTTTGTGATTCTGTGAGAGCTGTTTAGACAGCGTTAATCTGCTGTCAACAGCTCGTAAATCTCTACCCTCGGGCAAGGAGGGGGATGATGAGCATTTGAGCTGAAGTTGAGCCCCCAAGAAAAGCCCCAGAATGATTTCTGGTGGTTTGATGGGAGCGCTCCTTCTATAGCTCAAAAAAAGCTCCAGAATCCAGAACGCCTCTGCAAAAGCAGAGCAAAACGCAGCGGCCATCTCCGTGACTGAAGAGGATTATTGATAAATTGTCAACACGGAAAGAGCCGAAAGCAGGAGGGCTGGCATTTGTTTGTAAGATGATTTTTAACTCCCTGACAGAGAAGTTATTTGTATTTAAGACTGGAGATGAAGAAAGATGTTTTGTGTTTTGAAAGTGAAAGCTAAGGAAATGCTGATTACAATTGCTGGCGTGGAACCTTTAAGAAGAAAATAACAAGATTTTTTTTTTAATGGAATTCTTTTTTAAAATCTATTCTTTTTTTATTATCTTTTCTTACAGTGTTTAAGAAGAAAATTTATTGGTTTTTTTCTTTTTATTCCCCCTTTTTTTTCTTCTTCTTGATATTACTTAGTTTAAAATGGCTTTTAAGCAAAGAGATTTAACCACTTCTAAAATATTGGAAATTTCTTCACTTCAGGTACGGAAATTGAGAGAGGATATTAAAGAAAGTCTAAGGAATTTTTACAGGAGCTTATGGGCTCATCTTTCAGAAATAGATCAAAATTTAATGAAATGGAGAAAGAAATACTGGATTTTAAAGATTTGGTGGAAGAGCAGAGTAGGAGATGAAAAATTAAAGGAATCAATTACCCCATTATTGTTATCTAGTACACAGACAGAAGAAAGACTGAATGAATTTAACCAAATTAATTCAGATTTGCAAAGGAAAATAGATGAAGTTCAAATTAATTTGAATTTAGAAAATAAAATAGATGATATTCAGGTTAAGGCTGATAAGGCAGAGGAAGAAAGGGTTATATTACAATATAAATTAATGGAATATGCTATAAGGGTGAGAAGAATAAGAGATGTAAGGAAGAAAATTTGAAAGAGATTTTATTCAGGCCTTTGCTCAGATAGAGTGGAACCAGAAGATTTTGAAGTTAATATTGAAAAAATTTATCGTGTTAATTCTTGGTGGGCAAGGCAGAAGTGCTTACCGAGAGATGTGGTTATTTATTTTACAAATAAGAGGATTAGGTATGGAATTTTGCGAGCATTTTATAAAAATAAATTTCAAATATTAGGACAAGATATAATAATGATGAAGGAAATTCCTTCTAAAATGTTAAGAAAGAGAAAAGAATTTGCCTTTCTGGTGGATGAGCTTAAGAAACATCAGATATATTTTAGATGGGAGGTTCCAGCTGGTTTAACACTGAATTATAAAGGAAGAAAATATTTTCTCAACACAATTTGTAAAGCACGAGATTTTTATACTAATGTATTAAAGATTGGGAATTCTTTGTTAACAGATGTTAAGTTGAATGGTGAATAGATGGTCGAAAATGTGTAAGACAGAAGAAGGAGGAGAATGTTTAACTTTATTATATATGATTATGGTTAATTTTTGTAAATGATTTATTGTGGATATAAATGTGTAATTTTAGGGGTACTATTTGATATATTTAAGGTATAAAGGAATAGGAAGATGGAATATTGTTTAATTTTGGAGGATAGATAATAAAATTTAGGAATTTGGATTAAATATTATATTTAAGAGATGGATGTAATGTTAATTAGAATGTAATTGTTACAATAGATATATTTTGGATAGGTTATAGGTGTAATTTTAATAATGTTATTTGATATAAGTAAGGTAAAGTGAAGATTTTAACTACTACAATTGATACTTTGGATATTTGTAATATTATTTGTCGTATATATAAATGTTAAAGA
Organism: Ahaetulla prasina; assembly: GCF_028640845.1. Lineage (NCBI taxonomy): Eukaryota > Metazoa > Chordata > Lepidosauria > Squamata > Colubridae > Ahaetulla > Ahaetulla prasina. Next base: position 40,607,795 of record NC_080545.1, read on the forward strand.
TGTGAAAAGATGGACTATTGCTTACCCTTGAAGGTTGGACAGAAAAATTAAAGAAACTAAGTTGGAAATATGAACTATTTTTGAGAGACTGCTTAGGGAACAAAGACATTTTAGAAGAACCCTTGGTGAATATTGGAAGATGGAACGTTGTTTTGATATTGATTGATGAAGGTTGGATATTAAAAACTATGTACTTTATTCAAGAATAAACACTAACTCAATCGGAAATTTCTGAGAACTCTAGGAGTGGAATGGTCTGATATATAATGGATTGGAAGAAAAGTATCTTCTTTGTCTTTGGAAGGAGTGGAGGTTTTAAGGAATGACTATGGATTATGATTTGTGCTAGATTTTAATTTTGTTGTTAGTTTTATACCCTGTATTCGGTTCTCGGAAGTCCTGGGGGTGGGGAGAAGGGAAGGGAGGGGAGGGGCAGAAAATGGATTGATAGTTAATGTACAAAGATGATTGAAGATGTATAATTAATGTAAGATCGGACCTGCCTGGCTACTACTTTAGAATGATGGGAAAGAAGGAAGTAGAAGAGAGAAGGAGGAAAGAGAAGAGGAGGAGGAGGAAAGGAAGGAAGAGGGGAAGAGGGAGAAGAAAGGAGTAGGGAGGAAAGAGGAGAGGATGTAGATAAGAGAGGGGGAGGATGGTTATGGAAAGTAGAAGAAGGTAGAGAAGGAGAGTAAAAGGAAAAGGAAGGGGGTGGTGACTGGGCAGATCCGATTAATTGTATATGATGGTACATTAAATATGTTATTGGATATGTTATTGGATAAGAATGTCAAAATAAAACTTTTTTGAACAAAAAAAAATAAATAAATTCAGCCAATGCTTCTGATATAATTTTTCTTAAGTCCTCTCCTCGCTGTTCTTGCATACCACGGATTCTAAGAGCTCCTTCCATAAGTTTATATTGTAATATCACAACCTGATCTTCATTTTGATCCACTTTTTTCTGAACACCTTGCATTTTGTCTTCTAAATGCTTATTTGACTGAGAGATCTGTTGCATTTCTTCTTCCAATCCCTCAATTTTTTTACTCAATCCTTGAACAGCCATGAGAATATCTTCTCTTATTTTTGCATTAAAATTCTCCATCATCTCTTTTTGCCTACCTTCAGAAAGTTTTAATTGTACTTTCAATATATCCTCATGACTTGGTTCAGATCCCCTTCTTCCAGAAGGCTTTAAAGGTTTAGCTGCCATTCTGTCTTCAAAAGAATCAGGAATTTAAACTTAAAAACTTTCCTTTACTCCTTTCAGTATAAGAGAACTCCGTTTGTAACAATCCACAAATAATGCTACTTTGTTGTACTAAAAAAATTCACTTTCACTTTCAGACACCATTTTAAAAGTCAGTTAATCAGAGACAAAGAGAAGTTTCAAGTTTCAAAAGGGGAGTCGGTGTACTTGCCATGTTGTTTCTGCTTCAAAGATCGCACGCTTGTGAAATTCCCGTCTGCTTAGAAAATCAATCAATTTAACAAGTCCTTTTGAGCAGAAGTGACTCCTACTCCTTTTTCCTGAAAAAAAACAGGAGCACGTTTGAAGTCGGAGATAATGAAGTTCGGTGGGATCATAAATCCAGAAAAATTCGCTCTTAAGAGCAAACCCCCTGGCTAGATCTACCACTCCCCCACAGCTCTGCATAAACCCCCTTATGCCCAAGGGGTATGCTAAGGTCAGTGAACAGTGATTTATACTGTTTCACTGACTTTTACGATCTTCTAATGCGGAGTGCCCTGTTAGAGCACTCTGCAGGAGTGGTGACGTCACTGGAAGCCCGGGAACAGCAATCCTTGTAGACATCTTCATTGTGGCCATCCTTAAACATTCCATCAGGGCATTCTGGGACCACGCCCTCATGTGCCACAGCACTCACAAAACTCCTGGATGTATTCGATCTCTGATTTATAGACTTCATCGTGATTCTAGCCTTTTGCTCAGCTACGGGGTCTTCAAAGCACACTCGGAGGGCTGTCATAAACTGGTCGTAATTCCTAAGCAGGGGAGAATCCTCATTATGGACACCCACCAACGAATCAGCCACTATCACCGCCAGAGCCATGGTGACGCACCTCATGCTTGCAGCTTCCGATGTGAAATCCTCTCCATACTCTTGCATATGGTTCCACACTTGGGTTAGGAAGAATCCCAAAGCCTGGGATCTCCTCCATATTTTACTGCAAGCTGTGGAACCTTTGAAATTCGATGCCTCTGGGGGGCTAGCTACCCCCCCCCATGGGGGGGTCTGGGCTGCAGTTGCTGCTTGAGCTCCAGCCATCTGCGCTATCCCTGGCCGAGCTCTAGGAGTCTTTTCCGGGCATGCAGAAGCTTCTGCCCCCCCACCCCGGATGTTCAGTTCCCCCCCCCCACGCAGGCAATGCATATCTTTCATGGGCTTTCCAACTTTTAAAAACTTATTTCAAGAGATGCAGAGCCTAGGTCAGCAGGAGGTCTTCTCAATCCTCTTCCTGCCAGGCTGGTGTCTGGTAGCTGTTACCCCAGAGGGGATGTCCTCTGGATCTTCCATCCTTCCCATGCCCAGCGACCACTTGGCTCTGACTGGCTTTTCTTTTCTTCAATCTGTAATTCAGACATACACTCCAAGGCTTCCCAGCCACAGTGGAACTGGGGAGGGGTGGACCCAGTAGCTCCCATGTCCTCCTGGTCACTGCCTTGGTTGAACATTCTTTGTTCAACCCCCACGGTAGAGTATTCTAATAATAATAATAATAATATTTTAATTTGTATACCGCCCTTCTCCCGAAGGACTCAGGGCGGTGAACAGGCAGATAAAATATAAATACACACAATAATTTAAAACAACCCTTAAAAAACTGATTTAAATGCCCAAAACGTTAAAAAACATACTCCCCTGTAAAATAACACAATTTTAAAAACCCATCTAATAAAAATAAAAATCAGGCTAGTCCAGCCATATGAAATAAATAAGTTTTAAGTTCCAAGGTCCTAAGGTCAGGTAATTGTCGGAGTCCGAGGAGACAGAAGACTGTTTGGTTGACGGCACCCTGAGGAGTCCCTCTCTGTGGGAGCGTACCGGACGATGGGAGATAGAAGCCGGCAGTAGACGGTCCCGTAGATAGCCCGGTCCTAAGCCATGGAGCGCTTTAAAGGTGGTAACCTCTCCAGGATGGCTGTTAAAGCAGATCTTGCTTAATGTCAGATGTGCCTCCATTCAAAACTCAAGAAAGGAAAACCCCAACTCTATGTTTGAAGAGAGAGGTACTTTTACTGAGCATGAACTGAATGCAACAAAAAGAAAGCAAGATCTGAGGCAATAGGCACGAAAATTACATATTGAAAGCATTCCCAAATCCCTCCCCCCAAGGACACAAGTTGAATGTCCAATCCACAGCTCCCTACGGTGTCATATGGGGTGCTTCTTCAGATGGTCCCATCTATCTGGTATGCCAGAATGATTGAACTTGACTGGCTATCAGCATTCCCTGCAGCTGCTACGAAGACGGTGAGAATATTCCTCCGTTTCATGAGACATTGCCACCAGTTCTCTTCCCCCGTCCCAAATACCATTACCTCCCCCTCCCATTACTATGGCAGCTGAAAGCAAGCGAACAACATAGAGGCTGAAAACTAACTTCTGCTTCTGTTTTCTAACATTTATAAAATAAATCCCATGTTAAATAATACTGTTTCCCAGGGGTGAAATCTAAAAATTTTCCCTACAGGTTCTGTGGGCGTGGCTTAATTGGTGGGCGTGGCTTGATGGTCAGGTGACTGAATGGACATGGCTAATAATAATAATAATAATAATAATAATAATAATAATAATAATAATAATAATAATAATAATAATAATAATAATAAAATATACAAAATTTGAGAGCGCACCAGTCTACCTTCTTTAAAAATAGAGGCACCGGTCTACCAGTCGCCTAAAAGCACTGATCAGCTGTAGTGAGGCCCTTTGAAGCACTGCAGCAGTCATTTAAGGCCATCACCACCGAGAGCTTCAAGGACAGAGAAGAGGAACAGCGAGAGGTGCTGGTGGGGGGCGGGGGCAGGGATTTTTGCTACCAGTTGGTTCTCCGAACTACCCACCCCCATTGCTACCAGATCGCGGGATCCGGTCCAAAACACGAGCATTTCACCCCTGCTGTTTCCTCTTTGTCCTTAATTCTCATCATTAACCTGGCCATTTTGGTGCAGTCTAGTATTTTCTTTATTACATTTTCCTCTATAGGTATACTTTCATTTTCCCAGTTTTGTGCATACATAATTCTCACTGCTGTTATTACTTGTATTATTAAATAAATGCTTCTTTTGTTGTATTTCCGTGGTAATATACCTAGTAAAAACAATTCTGATTTTAAATTTATTTGTTGTGCTATCATTTCTTCTAACCACCTTTTCTTTAACCATTTTTTTTTTGCCATTGGACAAGTCCATCACATGTGGTAATAGGACCCCGATATCTGTTTACATTTCCAACACTCTGGCGATATGTTTTGGAACATATTTGCCATACTTGCTGGTGGCAAATGCCATCTGTAGAACATTTTGTAAATTTTCTTTCTATGCTGTTGACATCGTTAGTTTGTAATTTCTTTCCCAAAGTTTTTGCCAATTGTCTAATTCTATATTATATCCAAAATTTTTGGCCCATATTATCATAGTTTCTTTTATATGTTGTTCTTCCATTTTAAAGTTCAATAAATAATTATAAATTTTCTTGATTAATTTATCATCTGTTCCTAAAAGTATCTGATATAATTCTAGGGGTTCCTTGTAAAATCCATATGTTTCTGCATCTTTCTTGTGTCGCATTTGTATTTGAATATGTGGCCACCAGGCCAGATCAATTCGTTGATTTTTTAGTTCCTGTTTTGATTGTAAGTCCCCTTGTTCTTTTAAGATGTCTTTGTACCTTATGATTGTTTCTAGTTCTAGAACATTAAGACGTATTAGAGCTTCCATCGTGGATAGCCAGACTGGTATTTTCATTATATTTTCATGTAATGATTCTGTTTGATTTTTTCTCATACTGAAATCAGAGTATTCCTGATATAGTGCCTTTGGAGATATCTGTGTATTTTACTTTTTCCATACCATACAAATGCATGCCACCCCAATTGTAAGTCGTATCCTTCTAACGTCAGTATTCTTTTGTTCCTCAGATTTATCCACTCCTTCACCCATGTATGACAGAGGCCTGGTAGTATAGCTCCCAGTCCAGTAGCCCAACACACCCCTGCACAGTTTTTGGTGTCATATAGCATTTTCAGTTTGATTCTTGGTTTTTTGCTTTGCCAGACAAACTTTAGAATCAATTTGTTTAAGTCCTCAAAGAACATTTTCCCTAGTTTTATTGGGGTTGCAATAAAAATAACAATTTTGGTAGTATATTCATTTTTGTTGTGGCTATCCTTCCAATTAACAACAACTGTAGGTTTCTCCATTTTTCCAAATCTGTCTTTATTTGTTGTAATAACTTAATGTAGTTAATGTCTTCTTTGACGGTTCTGCATCTTGCTGTTAACCAGATTCCCAAGTATTTAACGTTTTTAGTTATCTGCATGTCCATCTTTTTCTGTCAGTTCATTTTTCTGTTTGTTTGTAAGATTCTTTGTCAAAATCTTAGTCTTTTCCTTGTTTATTTTTAGTCCTGCCACCTCGCCAAACTCTTCTATTCTTTTTATTAATTTGGGTCCTGTTTCTAGGTGTTCCTCCAAAATGAATACTAAGTCATCTGTGAATGCTTGTACTTTGTAGTGTTCTTTTTTTATTTCCAAACCTTTTATTTCTGGATCTTGTCTGATCTTTCTAATAGAATAGAATTCTTTATTAGCCAAGTGCAATTGGACACAGAAGGAATTTGTCCTTGGTGTATATGCTCTCAGTGTACATAAGGAAAATAAAAAACATTCATCAAGAATAAAAGTTTAGCTGTGAACCAAGGTTTATTTTTACTGTATATTCACAGGTTTCTGGTGGGTACACATAGGTCTTCACAAAAACTGACATATGATGTTACAGTATCTGTGAGTTCATCCAAGTCTTCAGAGGTATTTTCAAAAACATTCCAATCAATGCACTCAAGGCAGGCCTGTATTTTTAGCTTTGCCTCCTCAGTCCAAGTCCTCACTGATTTAATTGCTGGTTTAATGGTTTTAAGTCTTTGTAAGCAGGAACAAGGTGAATCATGCAATGGTCATCGTGTCCCACAGCTACACGTGGTAAAGACTGATAAGCATCTTTTAATGTTGTGTAGCAATGGTCTAAAGTATTCTTGCTTCTTGTGAGACAATTGACATGCTGAAAGTAGTTTGGTAGCTCTTTCCTTAAGTCTGCTTTGTTTACATCTTCCAAAAAAATTAGAAGAGAGCCTGTTGGGGGATCTGTATCTTCTTTTGGTATTAATGTAATATATGCTTCTGTCCATGTTTTGGGGAGCTTGGCCTTTAATAATGCTTCATTATAGACCTCAAGCATTGACAGTCCTAATATCTCCTGTAGATTTTTATAGAGTTCTGCCAGAAACCGATCTGGTACAGGTGTTTTATTGTTATTTTATCTTTTAAATGTTTCTGTTATTTCCATTGTCATTATTCTTCCGTTTAACATTGCTCTCACTGTGTCTGGTATTTTAGGTAGACCAGACTTTTCCAAATGTTCTTTTATTGTATCTTCTGCCATTTTTTTCTTGAATGTAAGGTTTCCTAAAAAAAATTCCTGGATTATTTTCTTTTTGTCTTCATTGTGGTAATGAAGAATCCCCTTCTCGTCTATCAGTTTGTGTATCATTTTCTTCTCTTTCTCTTTCTTCAATTTGTATGCTAGCCATCTACCTGGCTTATTTGTGTTTTCAAAAAAGTTTTGTTTTACCATTTTAATTTTTTGTGCCATTTCATCTTGTATATTAGATTCAGTTTAAGTTTTGTTAGATCAATTTTCTCTTTTATCTTATTTTTTTTGGGGGGGGTCATTATGCAATTCTGTTTCCAATTTTTTAAGCTCTTCCTGTAGTGTATTTTGCTGTTGTTTCCTTTTCTTATTTTTTCTTACTATAAATGTTATAACTAACCCTTGGATATATGCTTTTGTATCCCAAACAGTTTGCAGTGATATTTCTTCTTTTTCATTTTTTGAAGAAAAATTCCATTTTTTTTCTATCATTTGTGTAAACTCCTTGTCTTTTAAAATAGTTTGATTCATTGTCCATCTCAGTTTCTTCCTTTGTCCCTTCCATGTAACGTTTATGGGTTTATGGTCTGCTCATATGTTCATTTCTATATCTACCTCTTGAACATCTGTCCTTGTTTCTGACATCATCCACACCATGTCTATTCCTGACCATGATTGATGTCTATTCGAGTAAAATGTATATTGGTTTGTCTTTGGGTTTTGCTCTCTCCATATATCCTGTAGGCCTATTTCTTGTTTCATTTCAAAAAAGGGTTTGGGAAGTTTCCTTCTCATTTTTTTACTTTTGTTATCACTTCTATAATCTATTTTGGCATCCACAATTGCATTAAAGTCCCCTATCATACATATGATTTTGTGGTTCATTTCAATTATCTTTTTGTGAAGTCTTTTGTAGAACTTTTCCTGGTTATTTTTTGGAGCGTATATTGCAATCAAAAGGATCCATTTCTCGTTTATTAGCACCTCCACCATTAGTATTATCCCTTCTTCATCTGCATATATTTGTTTGGTTTTTAATGATTCTCTAACATATAATGCCACCCCTCTTTTCTTTTGAAGTGCTAATGCCGAATATAGTTTCCCAATTTTGGGGTATTCCAATAAGTTGTTGTGTTGTTTTTTTAATATGCACTTCCTGAAGAGAAATTATATCCAATTTTAATCTTTTTAATTTTATGAAGATTTTTTTCATGGGGGAGTTCAGTCCATTTATGTTAATAGATAACATATTTACTTCTTCCATCTTTTCATTTGTATATAGGTCTTACCCTTCTAGTTGTTCTTATCTCTCTCTGTTCTTTTATTCTTGCACCTTCTCATTCTGCCGACTCCTTTTTTACCTTCTCTCTTTATTCTTGATCTAGGGCTTTTTCTATTTGTATTTCATCTTGACTTTTTCTTTCTATCTCCTCTCTACTTTCCTGTTCTTCATTTGCAGTAAAATGGTGTTCAAAGAATTCATGTGCTTTATCTATTTTTATTTATTTATTTATTTATTCATATTTTTATACCGCCCTATCTCCCTAGAGACTCAGGGCGGTGTACAGCCATATAAAAACACATAAATATACAAAGTAAAACATTCATCTAAAAAACTTATTATATCGGCCAAATAATTAAAATAGACATATAAATAATAAAACCCAGTTTAAAACCAAATCTAAAATTTAAGCATTTAAAAATTAAAAAAACTTAAAAATCTAGTCCAGCCCTGCGGAAATGAATAAGTGTGTCTTAGTGTATCTACACTAAGTTTTTTATCTTGCCAGGTCACCACAATTCCTTCTGGCATCAGCCATCTGAAAGTCACATTATATTTAATCAGTTGTGCCATCAAAATTGGTAATGTCTCCTCTGCTCTCTAACTCTCCTGGGGATCTGTTTTAAAGTCACAATTTCTCTCCCTTTATACTCCAAGGGCTTCTCCCTAGTTCTTTTATATATTTCATCTCTCAATGTCTTTAGTGAATCTTACAAGCACCTCTTTTGGTAGTTTATGTCTTCTTGCATAATTCATATGGATTCTAAATATTTCATCAATTTTCCTTTGTATGTCTTGTTTATCTTTCTGTAATGCTTCAGCCAGCAGTTCTGTCATCACATCAGCCAGGTCTTTCTCTTCCACAATATTCTGAAATCTCAAATAGTAGGCTGCCATTTCCATCTCTAGAAAAATTATTATTTATTTATTATTTTATTATTATTTATTGAATTTTTATACTGTCCTTCTCCCGAAGGACTCAGGGCGGTGTACAGCCGGAGATAAAATACAAAATATGTACAATTAAAACAAATTAAAACATATCAAAATTACAAAAACGGCTAATAATTAAAATTAAATTTAAAACCCCAATTTAAAATCAAACTATTATGCCAGTCCCGCTTGAATAAATAAGTATGTTTTTAGCTCACGACGGAAGGTCCGAAGATCAGGCACTTGACGTAGGCCAGGGGGGAGTTCATTCCAGAGCGTCGATGCTCCCACAGAGAAAGTTACCTGGGGCCCGCCAGCCGACACTGTTTGGCGGACGGCACCCTGAGGAGACCCTCTCTATGAGAGCGTACGGGTCGGTGGGAGGCATAGGGTAACAGCAGGCGGTCTCGTAAGTACCCGGGTCCTAAGCCATGGAGCGCTTTAAAGGTGGTAACCAAAATCTTGAAGCGCACCCGAAAGACCACAGAAAGCCAGTGCAGATTACGGAGCAGTGGTGTTACGTGGGAGCCACGAGCGGCTCCCATTACTACTCGCGCAGCCGCATTCTGGACTAACTGCAGCCTCCGGGTGCACCTCAAAGGCAGCCCCATATAGAGAGCATTGCAGTAATCCAACCGAGACGTAACCGGAGCGTGAGTGACTGTGCATAAGGCATCCCGGTCAAGGAAGGGACGCAACTGGCGGACCAAGCGGACTTGGTAAAAGGCCCTCCTGGAGACGGCCGCCAGATGTTCATCAAAGGACAGCCGTCCATCCAGGAGGACGCCCAAGTTGCGAACCACCTCCTTTGGGGCCACTAACTCGCCCCCAACAGGATGCAGCTGACTGTACCAGGGTGCCGGCATCCACAGCCACTCCGTCTTGGAGGGATTGAGCTTGTGTCTTTTTCTCCCCATCCAGACCCGTACAGCTTCCAGGCACCGGGACAGCACTTCGACCGCTTCGTTGGGGTGGTCCGGGGTGGAAAAGTACAGCTGAGTATCATCCGCGTATAGATGATAACTCACCCCGAAACCACTGATGACCTCACCAAGCGGCTTCATATAGATGTTGAACAGGGTAGGCGAGAGAATCGACCCCTGAGGCACCCCACAAGTGAGGCGCCTTGCGGACGACCTCTGCCCCCCTGTCAACACCGTCTGCGATTGGTCGGAGAGATAGGAGGAGAACCACCGATAAACGGTGCCTCCCACTCCCAATCCCTCCAACCGGCGCAGCAAGATACCATGGTCGATGGTATCAAAAGCCGCTGAGAGATCTAATAGGACCAAGGCAGAGGAACAACCCCTGGCCCTGGCCCTCCAGAGGTCATCCACCAACGCGACCAAAGCCGTCTCCGTGCTGTAACCGGGTCGGAAGCCGGACTGGAACGGGTCTAGATAGACAGCTTCCTCCAGGTGCCGGGGGAGCTGCCACGCAACCACACTCTCTACAACCTTCGCCACAAAGCGAAGGTTGGAGACTGGACGGTAGTTTCCCAAAATAGCTGGGTCCAGGGAAGGCTTCTTCAGGAGAGGTCTCACCACCGCCTCTTTCAAGGCGGCGGGGAAAACCCCTTCAACCAAAGAAGCGTTTATAATCCCCTGGAGCCAGCCTCGTGTCACTTCCTGAGCAGCCAGCACTAGCCAGGAAGGACACGGGTCCAGTAAACATGTAGTTGCATGCAACCTCCCCAGCAACCTGTCCACGTCCTCGAGAGCCACAGAATCAAACTCATCCCAAATAACCTCAACAAGACGTGTCTCCGCCATCTCGGTTGGATCATCGCAATCTTGTCTCTTCTAATTCTGTATTGGCCTGTGATAGCTTTTGGTCCATTTCCTACATATTTTTTTTTGTTTGCTCAGCCTTTATTTCTATTTTTTGTATCCTCTGTTCATTTTTCACTATCATTTGCTGAAAATTCCCTATCTTTTCATCCATCTTCCATATATCTCACTTCAGCTCCCCCATTTCATTCTTAATCTCATCATGGTTTTTTGACATAGCTTCCTGACTTTTGATCATTACTTCTTGGATTGGTAATAGCATCGCTTGCATACTCTGAAGGGAACTTGTTTTCTCTAGCATACTTTCTATAGTTCTTTGATTGGATGGGCTGGATGCTGCTGATGCCGATGAGGGTGTAGATGAGGCTTTCTTTCCTATCTTAAACATATTTGATATACTTGTCATCCCTAATATTCAGCGAGAAGCTTGTCAAGAGGGGAAAGATAAAAAGGTTACATCTACCCAGAGAAAAACTATTTCCCAGACCCCCAGGTGTACCTCTTTCAATTCTCTGGCATTGTATCTGTAAAAATATACCCACAATCTAAGATTTCCAATCACCACCATTTAACAAAAATATAGATCTTTGGTCTACAGTATTAATACAGCATTAATAGTCCTGCCAGGTCCATTAATTATTTGTAGATCCCTTAAGGGTAGGTGTTCTGTCCCCCTCCCCACCTCACAGAGAAGATGCAGAGATGCGTGTCCCAGAGTCCTTTATATTTACAACAAACCTGACTTTCTGTAGTGGATGACAGACTTGGCAGCGACAATGCAAAGGCCTGCCACGTTCCGAGTTCCTTATCTCTTATGGAGACAGAAGCCCACGTGTCCAAAATCCATTGCCAAGAGCTCACAGAAAAATCCTTTGCACAGTCCAGGCCTTTTAAATCCCAAACAACCAATCTGAAGTTCACACTTGGTAGCTTTTTGTCCGTCACAAAAGCCAGATAGCAACTCCACCCGCTTTTATCCCCTGTGGGGTGTGGCTCAGTGACTCAGCAATCTCTGGGCCTGCCACACCTCTTCCTCTGCTGCGCACGCTTATCTTTTCATTGCTGCCTCAGGTCAATCCAAGATTGTTCTTCAGCAGCTGGAACCTGAGGCATTGCCAGGGAGGAGGAGGGTCCGGGAGAGGGAGGCCTTGTCAGCTCCTCCTCCTGGCCTGCAGCTGGAACCTCGGGCAGTGCCAGAGAGGAGGGTCCTGGAGAGGGAGGCCTTGTTGGCTCCTCCCCATCACTCTCAGAGTCATCCTCCTCCATGAGGACAGGCTCGGGGACTGGAGTCATAACAGGTAGGTGCTTTCTTTATTCTTCTACCTGCAACGATCAAATTTATAATCCACATAGGTCTGTCCATGCTGCTATTGTTATATTCCTTTTATAAATCCTTTTAAGAATTAAAATATATAATCCACCAAGGCTCCAAAATCAGGTCACTGAGCTTTCCTTTCAGAGCAGTACCTAGACGAAAACACAATCTCCAAATTCACAAAAAATACTTCTCTTTCTTTTTTCACTTTTCTACAGCTCAAGCTGCTTGATGTCCTCACCAATTGTCTCTGGATATCTCAAAAGTATTTATGGAGTCTTTATGAGTCTAACCACAGTCACTTCCTCTTCTTACACTCTCTTCTGAACAGTAGGTGGTGCCCTTACTCTCTTTTAAATGCTCAGAAAGTTTCCCCTTGAGCGTTCCAAATCCGATGTCAATCTGAAAGTAGTAATCAGTCCAATAATCAGTCCAATAAGAACCGATAAATCTAATAAGTATTAATGAATATATTCCTATTAATCTTCCAATATTTAAAGTTCTTTCAAGGTAATTGGCATGGGCTTTCCTTTAACTTAAGCTTAGTTCCTTTATAGTCATTTCTCCCATTCTTTTCTGGAACTGTCAGTAGCTCTAAAAGCTTAATCGCTGCTATTTTTGGGGAGCAGATATCCTTCTCCATTTTTTTTTTGAATCCCACTTTTCACAAAGTTTTAATATTAAATCAGAATAGCTTCATTTGCAGAAAGTTAGAAGTTTCTCATTCAGTACAGTCATGTTGCTCTTTGATTCTTCCCTTCCTGTCTCTCACCAAGCTGTCACAGGTTCAGGTAGCCGTGTTGACTGGCTTCTCTTCTATCCAAAGGGTTTCTCCTAGTTCTAGTGGGACATTGCCTTTCTCCATGCAGTCTTCGGGACTTCTCTACCTTCATCAATCACCTTCCGGGGTTACCTTTGACCATTGACGGTCTCCAGAGAGGCAAAATTGGATGGGAATAACGGAGCCTGTTTTCCCCATGCTCTTTGCTGTGACGTCACTACCAGAAGTCGTACTCATATCTTTCAGTGACTTGCTGAAAAAAACTGGATGTGATCCATTGTGCTGTAGCCACTTTTTTTTTATTATTAAAAAAGTTTTACAAAGATTTACCCCTCCTTCCCCTCCCCCCTCCCCAGCCTCCCCTCTTCCCCCCTCTCCTAAACCCCTTCTCCCCCCCCCCGGACTTCCCAGATCAAAATACAGGGTATTAAATCTAACAATCATATGCTAAATTATGCTATCTGTAAACTCCCATCCTCCCCTAGAACCTTAACTCTCCTTTTACAAAGAAAAAACATAAACATAATTCTTGTAAACTGTTCATTCAAAAGCTATTTGGTATTTCTTAGTCTAGCATCTATTTTGAATATAGTCAATCTATCTTCTCCATTCCAATATGTATCTTTCTTGTGAGCAGTCTTTCAGGAATGCTGAGATTTTCGCCATCTCTGCTAAGTTTGCAACTTTTAATATCCATTCTTCAATCGTAGGCAAATGTTCCTTCTTCCAGTATTGCACAACCAATAGTCTGGCTGCTGATATTAAGTTTAAAATCAATTTAGTCTCTATTTTCGTACAATACATAATTATACCCAATAAAAACAATTGTGGAGTAAATTTTATCTTCTTTTTCAAAATATTTTGTATAATCCACCAAATTCTTATCCAAAATGGCTTAATTTTTTACAAGTCCACCATATATGAAAGTAAGTAGCATCATCCCTATCACATCTCCAACATTTAGCTTGCAAGTTCGGGTACATACACGCTAGTTTTTTAGGATCTAAATGCCATCTGTAAAACATTTTATAAAAATTTTCTCTTAAATTTTGTTCTTGTGTAAATTTAACATTTTTAACCCAAATTTTCTCCCAAGTTTCCATCATTATAGGTTCTTGTATATTTTGTGCCCATTTTATCATACAATCCTTAACTAATTCCATTTCTGAGTCTATTTCTAACAATGCATTATACAATCTTTTAATATGCGATTGGCTTTGATCTCTAATTTGTTTTACCAAATTTTCTTCATTTTGCATGATACCAATTTTCTGATCCTCTTTCCATCTGGTTTGCAACTGTCCATATTGAAACCAAGTATGAATTATCTTTTCCTCTCTCAATATATTTGAAGACTTCAATTGCAGCTTACCCTTTTCCATAAAAAGAAGTTCTTTATAGGTAATTACCTCTTGTTTTTGTTCTATACTTATATTCTGTATTGTATGTCTAGGACATGCCCATATAGGTATCTTGTAGTTTAACTTATATTGATACTTTTTCCAAACCCGTAACAAAGCATTTCTTAATATATGAGCTTTAAAACCTTTATTCACTTTTTTATCATATAGTAAAGTAAGCATGCAAACAATATAACAAATCATAACCCTCTATATTCAATATTCTATCTTCTGTTAAGTTAAACCAATCACTAATTAGTGATAGGGCAGCTGCTTCATAGTATAGTCTTAAATTAGGCATTTTAAGATCCCCTCTTTCATGTATATCCTGTATTATTTTCAATTTTATTCTGGGTCTTTTACCAGCCCATATAAATTTACTAATTCCATTTTGCCATTCTTTCAGATTTGTATCTTTTTTAAGTATTGGTACCATTTGAAACAAAAATAAAAACCTGGGTAAAACATTCATTTTTAAAACCGCTATTCTTCCCAGTAAAGATAACTGCAGCTTCTTCCAATTCTCCATTTCCTTCTGCACTTTTTGCCATAAAACTTCATAATTATTTTTATATAATTTCACATTTGAGGCTGCAATATACACTCCCAAATATTTGACCTTTTTTACTATTTGAAATCCCGTTATTTTCTCTAATTCTACATTTTGCTGTATAGTCATATTTTTAGTTATTATTTTTGTCTTTTGTTGATTTACTTTAAATCCAGATACCTTTCCATATTGACTAATTATATCCATCAAATATATAACCGATTGTATTGGTTGGGATAAAGTAACCACCAGGTCGTCTGCAAATGCCCTTAATCTATAATCTTGATGTCTAATTTTAATTCCCTTTATGTTGATTGACTCACATATCTTATTCAATAGAGGTTCTAACGTTAAAATAAACAATAATGGCGACAAAGGGCATCCTTGCCTTGTTTCTTTTTCAATTCTAAAAACTTCTGTTAAACTACCATTAACTATTATTTGAGCTATTTGTCTCTGATATACTGCTCTAATTGATTGTACAAAACATTCCCCAAACTGCATCTTTTCTATTACTCTAAATAAAAATTCCCAGTTCAATCGATCAAAAGCCTTCTCTGCATCCAAGAAAAAAAAAGCTGCAGGGACCTGGTTGTTTCTCTCCAAATATTCTAGTAAATTCACAATTTGTCTAACATTATTTCTCATTTGTCTCCCTTCTATAAATCCTGATTGATCATTATGAATCTTTTGTTGTATAACCAACATTAATCTATTGGTTAGTATTTTAGCAAAGATCTTATAATCAACATTCAAAAGTGATATTGGCCTATAATTTTCTGGCTTAGTACAATCTTGATCCTCCTTTGGTATCAGTGAGATAAAAGTAGTTCTCCAGGATGGAGGTACATTTCCTCCGAATTAAATTTTATTAAATAATTCCTTAAGAGGGTCCACCATTTCAAGTTGTAAATTTTTATAATAAACAGCGGTTAATCCACTTGTTCCTGGGGCTTTACCTATTTTTAGCTGCTTAATAGCTAAAATAATTTCTTCTGATGTTATAGATTGATTCAATCTTTCCCTTTGTTCTAACGTAAGTTCATCAATATGCCCTTCCTGTAAATATTTATCTATATCTATACCTTGAATTGAGTCACTAGTATATAATTTTGTATAATCCACCAAATTCTTATCCAAAATGGCTTAATTTTTTACAAGTCCACCATATATGAAAGTAAGTAGCATCATCCCTATCACATCTCCAACATTTAGCTTGCACGTTCGGGTACATACATGCTAGCTTTTTAGGATCTAAATGCCATCTGTAAAACATTTTATTAAAAAATCTCGCTTAAATTTTGTGCTTGTGTAAATTTAACATTTCTAACCCAGATTTTCTCCCAACTTTCCATCATTATAGGTTCTTGTATATTTTGTACCCATTTTATCATGCAATCCTTAACTAATTCCGTTTCTGAGTCTATTTCTAACAATGCATTATACAATCTTTTAATATGCAATTGACTGTGATCTCTAATTTGTTTTACCAAATTTTCTTCATTTTGCATGATACCAATTTTCTGATCCTCTTTCCATCTGGCTAGCAACTGTCCGTACTGAAACCAAGAATGAATTATCTTTTCCTCTTTCAATATATTTAAAGACTTCAATTGCAGCTTACCCTTTTCCATAAAAAGAAGTTCTTTATAGGTAATTACTTCTTGTTTTTGTTCTGTATTTATATTCTATATTGCATGTCTAGGACATACCCATATAGGTATCTTGTAATTTAACTTATGTTGATACTTTTTCCAGACCCGTAACAAAGCATTTCTTAAAATATGAGCTTTAAAAACTTTATCTACATTTTTATCATACAGTAAGTAAGCATGCCAACCATATAACAAATCATAACCCTCTATATTCAATATTCTATCTTTCCAATAACATGTGATTTCTGTTTTTTCCTTATTACATATGCTAACCACCTGCCTGGCTTATTAGCATTACAAAATGTATTGTGCTTAACATATTGTAAATTAGTTGCAACCTGGTCAGCTCTAAGCATATTAAACTGTCCTCGCAGTATATTTATTGCTTCTCTAACTTTTTTATCCTCTCGATTAAGTATAAGTAGCTGCTCTTTCTTTTTTATTTCCTCTTCTAGTTCCCCGGGCTTCTTTTGCTGTCTAATTCTGTGTTTATTATTCATATATATTAAAATTCCCCTCATATATGCTTTACTTGCATCCCAAACTATTTCTATTCATATTCATATTCATAACAAAAAACTATTTCATTTGTCTTTTACATTCCTTTACATTTTCTTCATATCTAAACAAATTCTCATTTAATCTCCAAGATCTCCTATCTGACTTTTCCTGATTGAATTCCACCCACACCAGATTATGATCAGTTAAAGTTCTTGGACATATTTTGGTCTTCTTCACCCTGGGAAAAAAGTCAATAGAAATTACTATAAAATCAATCCTAGAAAAGGATTGATGTCTATCAGAAAAAAAAGGTAAAGTCTTTTTCTTCAACATTCCTTTCTCGCCAAATATCTCTTAGCTCCAAATCTTCCATCATATTTGTTCACATTTTTGTTCACATATCAAAAAGCTTTTGGCAATTTTGCACGACTTGAAATATTTTGAGAAATACTCTTTTATCTTTCTTAGTATCCAACACTCCGTTCCAGTCCCCATTAATACAAATGATTTATAATTCCACTGTATTATTTTCAATTTTATTCTGGGTCTTTTACCAGCCCATATAAATTTATTAATTCCATTTTGCCATTCTTTCAAATCTTTTTTAAGTATTGGTACCATTTGAAACAAAAATAAAAACCTGGGTAAAACATTCATTTTTAAAACCGCTATTCTTCCCAGTAAAGATAACTGCAGCTTCTTCCAATTCTCCATTTCCTTCTGCATTTTTTGCCATAAAACTTCATAATTATTTTTATATAATTTCACATTCGAGGGTGCAATATACATTCCCAAATATTTGATCTTTTTTACTATTTGAAATCCCGTTATTTTCTCTGATTCTACTTTTTGCTGTATAGTCATATTTTTAGTTAATATTTTTGTCTTTTGTTGATTTACTTTAAATCCAGATACCTTCCCATATTGACTGATTATATCCATCAGATATATAACCGATTGTATTGGTTGGGATAAAGTAACTACCAGGTCATCTGCAAATGACTTTAGTCTGTAATCTTGATGTCTAATTTTAATTCCCTTTATGTTAATTGATCCACGTATCTTATTCAATAGAGGTTCTAACGTTAAAATAAACAATAATGGTGACAAAGGGCATCCTTGCCTTGTTCCTTTTTCAATTTTAAAAACTTATGTTAAACTACCATTAACTATTATTTGAGCTATTTGTCTCTGATATACTGCCCTAATTGACTGTATAAAACATTCCCCAAACTGCATCTTTTCTATTACTCTAAATAAAAATTCCCAGTTCAATCGATCAAAAGCCTTCTCTGCATCCAAGGGAAAAAAAGCTGCAGGGACCTGGTTGTTTCTCTCTAAATATTCTAGTAAATTCACAATTTGTCTAACATTATTTCTCATTTGTCTCCCTTCTATAAATCCTGATTGATCATTATGAATCTTTTGTTGTATAACCAACATTAATCTATTGACATATGTTTTAGCAAAGATCTTATAATCAACATTCAAAAGTGATATTGGCCTATAATTTTCTGGCTTAGTACAATCTTGATCCTCCTTTGGTATCAGTGAGATAAAAGCAGTTCTCCAGGATGGAGGTACATTTCCTCCAAATTGAATTTTATTAAATAATTCCTTAAGAGAGTCCACCATTTCAAGTTGTAATTTTTTATAATAAACAGTGGTTAATCCATCTGTTCCTGGGGCTTTACCTATTTTTAACTGCTTAATAGCTAAAATAATTTCTTCTGATGTTACAGATTGATTCAATCTTTTCCTTTGTTCTAACGTAAGTTCATCAATATTCCCTTCCTGTAAATATTTATCTATACCTTGAATTGAGTCACTAGCATATAATTTTGTATAAAATTCTAAAAAAGCTTTTTTAATCAAATTCTGTTGATATACTTCTTCACCTTTATATTCTATCTTTCCAATAACATGTGATTTCTGTTTTTTCCTTATTACATATGCTAACCACCTGCCTGGCTTATTAGCATTACAAAATGTATTGTGCTTAACATATTGTAAATTAGTTGCAACCTGGTCAGCTCTAAGCATATTAAACTGTCCTCGCAGTATATTTATTGCTTCTCTAACTTTTTTATCCTCTCGATTAAGTATAAGTAGCTGCTCTTTCTTTTTTATTTCCTCTTCTAGTTCCCCGGGCTTCTTTTGCTGTCTAATTCTGTGTTTATTATTCATATATATTAAAATTCCCCTCATATATGCTTTACTTGCATCCCAAACTATTTCTATTCATATTCATATTCATAACAATAAACTATTTCATTTGTCTTTTACATTCCTTTACATTTTCTTCATATCTAAACAAATTCTCATTTAATCTCCAAGATCTCCTATCTGACTTTTCCTGATTGAATTCCACCCACACCAGATTATGATCAGTTAAAGTTCTTGGACATATTTTGGTCTTCTTCACCCTGGGAAAAAAGTCAATAGAAATTACTATAAAATCAATCCTAGAAAAGGATTGATGTCTATCAGAAAAAAAAGGTAAAGTCTTTTTCTTCAACATTCCTTTCTCGCCAAATATCTCTTAGCTCCAAATCTTCCATCATATTTGTTCACATTTTTTTGTTCACATATCAAAAAAAGCTTTTGGCAATTTTGCACGACTTGAAATATTTTGAGAAATACTCTTTTTATCTTTCTTAGTATCCAACACTCCGTTCCAGTCCCCCATTAATACAAATGATTTATAATTCCACTGTATTATTTTAGTATGTAAAAGTTTGTAAAAATTTTCTTGCTGCTGATTAGGTGCATATACTCCAATTACAAATGTTCTCTTTCCCTCTATTAAAAGTTCAATAGCAATATATCTTCCTTGAGCATCTGCCTCAATTAATTTGGCTGTTAGTTCTTTCTTTAGGTATATAACTACACCATTCTTCTTCTCTGGAGCTGATGTAGCAAAATGTGTACCTAGTCTTGAATTTATCAAATACTTTTGGTCTGTCACTCTAATATGTGTTTCCTGCAAGCAAATTACATCATTTTTAAATTGTCTCAAATAATGAAATATCTTTTTCCTTTTTCCTTCCTTCTTTCCTTTTCCTTCCGTCTGCATTGAAATCAATTTGAAGCTAATCATAGACGCAGAGGTGGTCGCGGCTTCTTGTTCTGCATAAAGCAGAAACGCGGAGCACTGCCAGGCTAAATGGGAGCTCTCACCCTTCAATCTCCTGGCTTTTCCCCAGGAAATCTTGGGGAGCTCTACCCACGCCCGACTGCTCTGCTTTGCCTCTTCTCCCGAGGGAAAGCTTTCCAAACAGTTAGACAGCCGATTTACGCTGTCAAAACGGTTTTAAACGCAACCACAGGGCTGGTGATCTGAAGGACTGTCTCCAAAGCCTGTGGTGCCACCGGAAGTCTCCCAATTCTCATGCTGTAGCCACTTCTGAACCCTGCCTGTTCCTTTGGCTGTGCATCATTTATTGTTCTCAATATTCTGTTTGGTAAAAACCTTGTAGATGACTAAAAGAAGACTTATTGGGTGATTATTCTTTAAATCATCTTGAGCCCCTTTCTTGTGTATAAGAATCACTTCAGCATTTTTCCATGCATCAGGTATTTTTTCTTCTCTGATGCACCTCGATTACAGTTTTGCTAGTATCTTGTATAAACTGTGACCACCAGCTTTCAGCATTTCAACTGTAACGCAATCATTTCCTGAAGCTTTGCCATTTTTCATTGATTTCATGGCACTTGATACTTCCTCCACTAGGATATCTGACATTTCCTCTTTTGTGGGTGTTGTTACTTTTGACGATAGCTCTACACACAGAGCTATCTTCACATTTTAATGCAAAATCCTTCTTTCTTGTATTTAAGGTTGCATTTTGCTCTATTAATCCCTTTGTTTTCTTCAATTGCCTTTTATAGAATAGAATAGAATAGAATAGAATAGAATAGAATAGAATAGAATAGAATAGAATAGAATAGAATAGAATAGAATAGAATAGAATAGAATTTTATTGGCCAAGTGTGATTGGACACACAAGGAATTTGTCTTGGTGCATATGCTCTCAGTGTACATAAAAGAAAAGATACCTCATCAAGATACAACACTTACAACACTTAATCATAGCCATAGGGTACAAATTTAACACTTAATAATACAACACTTAATGATAGTCATAGGCTACAAATAAGCAATCAGGAAACAATCAATATAAATCATAAGGATACAAGCAACAAAGTTATAGTCATAAGTGGAAGGAGATGGGTGATGGGAACGATGAGAAGATTACTAGTAGTGCAGATTTAGTAAATAGTTTGACAGTGTTAAGGGAATTATTTGTTTAGCTTTCAGGGGGGAAACTGTTCTTGTGTCTAGTTGTTCTGGTGTGCAGTGCTCTATAGCCCTGTTTTGAGCGTAGGAGTTGAAACCGTTTATGTACAGGATGTGAGGGATCTGTAAATATTTTCACAGCCTTCTTTTTCATTCGTGCAGTATACAGGTCCTCAATGGAAGGCAGGTTTGTAGCAATTATTTTTTCTGCAGTTCTAATTATCCTCTGAAGTCTGTGTCTGTCTTGTTGGGTTGCAGAACCAAACCAGACAGTTATAGAGGTGCAAATGACAGACTCAATAATTCCTCTGTAGAACTGAATCAGCAGCTCCTTGGGCAGTTTGAGCTTACTGAGTTGGTGCAGAAAGAACATTCTTTGTTGTCCTTTTTTGATGACATTTTTGATATTAGCTGTCCATTTTAGATCTTGTGATATGGTAGAACCTAGAAATTTGAAGGTTTCTACTGTTGATAGTGTGTTGTCTAGTATCGTGAGAGGTGGAAGTATGGAAGGGTTTCTCCTAAAGTCTACCACCATTTCTATGGTTTTAAGTGTGTTCAGTTCCAGATTGTTCCGGTCACACCACGAGGCTAGTCGTTCAACCTCCCATCTGTTTGCAGATTCATCATTGTCTCAAAGGAGACTGATCACTGTTGTGTCATCTGCAAACTTCAGTAGTTTAACAGATGGATTGTTAGAGATTCAGTCATTGGTATACAGAGAGAAGAGAAGTGCGGAGAGCACACAGCCTGGGGGGGGGGCTGTGCTAATTGTACAGCTATCTGATGTGATTCTGCTTAGCTTCACCTGTTGCTTCCTGTTTATTAGGAAGCTTGTGATCCACTTACAAGTCTGTTCAGGTACTTGTAGCTGGTTTAGCTTAGTTAGAAGAGTGTCTGGAATGATGATATTGAATGCTGAACTAAAGTCTACAAAGAGGACCCTTGCATAGGTCTTTGGAGATTCAAGATGTTGTAGGATATAGTGCAGAGCCATATTTACAGCATCATCTGTTGATCTATTTGCTCGGTATTGCAAGGGGTCTAACAGCAGATCCGTGATGGTTTTCAAGTGGGACAGCACTAGCCTTTCAAAGGTTTTCATGACTACAGATGTTAGAGCAACTGGTCTGTAATCATTCAGTTCCTTGAGGGAGGCTTTCTTCAGCACTGGGATGATAGCAGACTGTTTGAAACAAGAAGGAACATAGCACATCTCTAGTGATTTATTGAACATATTGGTGAAGATGGGGGCCAATTGGTCAGCACAGACTTTTAAGCAAGAAGGAGTTATCTTGTCTGGGCCTGGCTTTTGTCTGTGAAATAGGTCTTGCACGTCCTTTTCTGTGATCACTAGGAGTTGTGAACCCAATGGGATGGGGTCAGTTGTAGGAGGCTTGGCTGTTGTTGGTGTGTCTGAGATGGGGGTTGTGGAGATAGGTGGCTGTAGTTTCCTTTCAAACCTGCAGTAAAATACATTCAGGTCATTTGCCAGATGTTGATTACGTTCAGCCTGGAAAGGAGGTTTGCCATAGCCGGTGATATTTTTAAGAGTTTTCCACATTTTTGCTGGTTCATTTGTTGAGAACTGATTCTTTAGCTTTTCAGAGTAGCTTCTTTTTGCTGCTCTGATCTCCCTTGTTAATACATTTCTGGCCTGATTGTACAGCATTTTATCACCTTTTCTGTAGGCTTCCTCTTTGGAACAACATAGCTGCTTAAGTTTAGCTGTGAACCAAGGTTTGTTGTTATTGTATATTCGCAAGTTTCTTGTTGGTACACATGGGTCTACACAGAAGCTGACATACGATGTTACAGTTTCTGTGAGTTCATCCAAGCCTGCAGAGGTATCTTCAAAAATATTCCAATCATTGCAGTCAAAGCAAGCCTGTAGCTTTAATTTTGTCTCCTCAGTTCAGGTCTTCATTGATTTAATTGTTGGTTTTGTGGTTTTAAATCTTTGCCTGTAAGCAGGTACAAGGTGAATCATGCAATGATCAGTGTCCTACAGCTGTTCATGGTTACAAGCTTCATGTTAAACTGACAAGTTTCTTCTTGGATATGTTTTCCTATGATCTTGCAAAGTTCAACGTACTGCAGTTTACTAGTAACACTACCGGTATTCTTCATTGTCCATCATTTTTTCATTAAATTAATAGTTTCATCAGAGA
Source organism: Ahaetulla prasina (assembly GCF_028640845.1). NCBI lineage: Eukaryota > Metazoa > Chordata > Lepidosauria > Squamata > Colubridae > Ahaetulla > Ahaetulla prasina. Next base: position 40,631,149 of record NC_080545.1, read on the forward strand.
TTTTTGACTATATGAAGTATTTTTTTGGCAGTGCTATAAATGTAGCATTTTTTTAAGGACATTTTGATCCGTAATGTTCATCTCTTCCAAATCTTATAATACAGCAAAATGATTTGATAGATTAATCTCAAAATTGCCGTTGTTCTATAAAGCTTATTGTTCTTTATTTTTGTTTTTTGTGATGTCTTTATCATTTTTATTTGCTCTTTTTGACAGTCTATCTTCACTTTAGCTCATACCATTCTATGGTCACTTCCAATGTTAAATGATTGATGACAGTGCAATTGCAAAATAGGGTTTTATCACTTGATATGATGTAGTCAATTTTCCTTGGGTACCCAGATGGACTCTTCCATGTCCGATTTTATGCTAGCTTTTTTTTTTGTAAAATGAGTTCATGATATAAAGTTCCTGTCCTTCAGCAAAATCTACTAGTCTCTATTATTTGTTCACCACTTCCATACAGACCAGTCACTTTTTCTCTTGGTATTGTTCTTCCTATTCTTGCACTAAAGTCACTCATCTATATAACATGTAACACTGAGGAATGTCAGAGCCAGTCATCTTCTACAATCATTTAATAGTAGGAGTGACTGAGAAAACAGATGGTTACTGAATGCAATGCTCTTGGAAGAAAATGGAGATTGCAGCTATTACAACAATTAGATACAAATTCTTAAGCTCCTTCAAAAATAAATGTGAAGTAGAAGGTCAATTCAGCCATCATCATGCTGAACAGGTTTTGCTCTGTACAGAGAGTTTATATTTGTTTTCATTGTAGTAACAATATTCCAAACTAGCTAGATTCTCATAAATTAAAGTGCTGAGTCAATATGGAAGTCAGTTTTGATTGAATGGACAGTGAACATAGAAACAGTCAATTCTCTGATTCAGATTTAGTCATATTTACAGCAGATCCACTGAAATCTGCTGTTAATGATGAATTAACTTGATTTAAACTCATTGACTTCCATAGGTTTGCTTCAGATAGAACTAATTCCCATCCGGTTGTATTATAATTTCACAATATGTAACATGTATGTAACCTGTTCTCAATTTTCTAAAAATGAATGCGAATTTGTTAAATTGTTTTATGAAGAGCCAAACAATTTATCTATCTAATCCTATATTGTTTATTTTAGTTTTAGTTTTCTCATTCTGGTGCCCTTTAGGTATGTTGAAATTCAGTAACCAAATCTTCCATCCAGTATTTTCAAAGCCTTTTGTCTATTAATTATAAGTTGAATGCTAACACATCCAAAGGAAAGCAGATTGTGAAAAGTTGGTCTATTTAATAATAACTATTTAAAATTTCAGAAAAATCCCTTCCCAGAACTTTCGCTTGAGAAAATTGAGATTATGTGCCTCTTTGTGGAGCCAGGGTGGGCATGGCCTGCATGTGACGCATCTGGCCCCCAGGCTGCCAGTTTGACACGCCTTGTCTAGGCTATTGAGGCTGAAATTTTTGATTTCTAGAGAACATAATACTTGGAGATGCAATACCTGGAAAACTATTTATAGAAATTTCTATGAATTTTGCTTTTGATACAGATTTAAATGTAATTATTCTTTTTTAAAGATCTTATTAATAGTCTGTTATTGTTTAAAAAACATGAATCATGTTTTTTGGTTTAAGCTGAAAGTGTGTTAAATAACTGAAGTATTAGACAGATAGCTAGAAATTTCTACCATTTGGATGAGTATATATACTGCCTACACAGTCATCAGAATATTCAAGAATTTATAACATGAGATTTATTTTCAATGACTCACATTGTCAACTCAAAGCAATGAGTCAGTTCAAAGCACTGGCATTCATGATCAATGTGACAAGGAAGGAATATAATTTCTGTTAAAGAAAAATTCTCTGAACTTGTTTTACAAGGATTGTGCGATAAAAACACTATCTAAATGAGAAGAATCTTGATCAAGGCAAAACAATTGATGCAATCTACATAGACTTCTGTAAAGCTTCTGACTCAGTAGTACATGATAAATTTCTCCTAAAATTAAAATCCTACAGTATTTCAGGACCCCTCCACAATTGGATATCTGCTTTCCTATCAAACAGAGAACAAGTGGTCAAAATTGGCAATGCTCTATCAAATCCTGTTCCTGTCAAAAGTGGCATTCCCCAAGGCAGCGTTCGTGGACCAACACTCTTCATATTATACATCAACAATCTCTGCGACCATATCACAAGTAATTGTGTTCTCTTTGCTGATGATGTCAAACTATTTAACACCAACAACAACACAATTACCCTTCAAAAAGACCTTGACTTTGTATCCGAATGGTCTAAAACTTGGCAACTCCAAATCTCAACCAGCAAATGCTCAGTCTTACATATTGGAAAAAAGAACCAAAACACTAAGTACAAGCTTGATGGACATTACCTTACAGATGACCCCCACCCTGTTAAAGACCTTGGAGTTTTAATATCAAATGATCTAAGTGCCAAAGCCCACTGCAACTACATCACAAAAAAGGCTCTAAGAGTTGTAAACCTAATCTTATGTAGCTTCTTTTCCAAAAACACTACACTACTAACCAGAGCATATAAAACATTTGCTAGACCAATTCTTGAATACAGCTTGCCTGTTTGGAACCCATACCACGTTTCTGATATCAACACAATTAAACGTGTCCAGAAATATTTTACAAGAAGAATTCTCTATTCCTCCGAATACAACAAAATACCTTATGCCACCAGACTTGAAATCCTGGATTTAGAAAATTTAGAACTCTGCTGCCTTCGATAGGACCTGTGTTTAACTCATAGAATCATTTATTGCAATGTTCTTCCTGTTGAAAACTTTTTCAGCTTCAATCACAACAATACAAGAGCAAACAATAGATTTAAACTTAATGTTAACTGCTTCAATCTTGATTGCAGAAAATAAGACTTCTGTAACAGAGTTATTAATGCTTGGAACACATTACCTGACTCTGTGGTCTCTTCCCAAAATCCCCAAAGCTTCAACCAAAAACTGTCTACGATTGACCTCACCCCATTCCTAAGAGGTCTATAAGGGGCGTGCATAAGAGCACAAGTGCCTACCATTCCCTGTCCTATTGTTCCTCTTCATTATATCCAATTAATATAGTTATTACATACTTAGGCTCATATATATGCTTATATATTATATAGTTATTTCATGTTAATGCTTATATATACTGTTATGACAAAATAAATAAAAATAATAAAATGAAAAGTATGCTGATCCATGGTGAAAAAATAAAAAATAAAATCCATACCTAAATATGGATTGCCAAAGTTACTTCTATGGCAATCAAAATGACACAAAACGGTATGCAAATGTTCAAGTTCTCAGAATGGTTCATCAGGCAAAAAATACAATAAAATCTTAAGTTACATCATTCTTCAACCTGGTACCATTCGGATAATTTTATCAACAAATTTCTTCTGCGCATGCGCGTTATGGCGGCGTTTTGAAACTTGCGGAGACGGCGGCTGGAAAATCCTTGGGCCGCGATGCCGTTCCGCCGCTTGCCTAGCTGCCTGCACTCTGGCCCCGGTTTTGTGATCCTCCCGGCCACCGAGAGCGAGGTCTGCGGGCCTCATTGAACTCTTGGCTGCCGAGTACGGAGCCGGAGGATGTTTTCGAGCAGCGAACGGCGGCGGCCATGGACTGGAACATCGTTTTCTCCCCACTGCTGACTTTTGCCATGGCCTGCCAAACTACCGCAATTGCCATCAGCGGTTTACCTCTCTTTGAGTTGCTCTTTCCATCAGCGACGGAGAGGTGGCTTGGCCTAGACAATTTTAACGGCGGCATAGCAGCACGCTGGGACCATATTGGGCCCAGAGGTTTAGTTTGCCGGCTTAGTGGTGGAGGCATGGACGGCATGAGGGCACCGGCGGTATCGTTTCAATTTATCGTACTACACGGGTTGTTGTCCCGTGAATGGTGCGTTGCCGGGAACTCGAGGGAGACCTTTTTATCTTGTGGTCCCACGGACTCCTACGGACTAGGACCCACATGGTTGACCATCTAATGTTGGGTCTTGGCGATCTTTGGATACGATGGTAACATCTCCAACGGCTAAGGATGGACATTTTACCGCGATTGTACGGACTATTTCTCCATGAGATATTCATTTGCCGAACTACTACGACTGCGAGGTTCCCCCGCCTCGCAGGAATGGCCCTCCAAGCTATCGAGGGCTTACCTTAACGAAGGGTCTTGGGACCCAGAGAGGTGGCATGCGGCCAAGAAGAATTTGTGGGGCTTTTTAAATAGATTTTTAAATAAGGGTTTTTTAAGGGGGGGGAGGGATTTGACGGGTGGGGGTGAGAACCCGTCGGGGAGGGATCCAGCCTCTGTGCTAGTTCGCGACACTATTCCATCTTGTCCGAAGGCAGAGAGGGAGGACGTTGTTCCAGGATTAGAGGGTTGTTCGATCTGTACGGTAAGTGGGAGAGGCAGATATGGTGGGGGGGGCCGTATCGAGTTTTGGGAGCACGTGTTTGATGTCTGAAAGGGATCACGTGCTCCGGCCCCTCAGTCCCTACCTGCCTCGGTGGCCATGATCCTCAGAGCTTGGATCTTGGTTGATGTTATGTAATGCCCGGTCCGTGGTTAACAAGGCTCCCCTGATTTGCGATCTTATTCAGGGGGAGCCCGGGGACCTTATGGGCATTACGGAGACCTGGTTGGGCCCAGAGGGGGGGGTCCCCCTTGTTGAGATGTGCCTCCAGGTTTCCGAGCATTTCATCAGCCGAGGCCCAAGGTAGGGGTGGGGTGGCGGTTGTTATTAAGGAAGATCTAGAGCCGAGGAGACCACTGTTCCTCAGATTGCCGGCTGTGAATCCTCTATGTGCGGTGGGGCCATAGGAATCAGTTGGGCTTGGTGATCGCTGCACTGGCTCCTTGCTGCGTGACCACAGCCCTGCCTGAGCTGTTGGAGGTACTTGCTGCTGTGGCGGTTGAGACCCCAGACTTATAGTCATGGGGATTTCAACCTGCCATCAGTTGGCTTGTTATCAACGGCAGCTCGGGAGTTCAAACTTCCATGACCTTGGACCTGATTCGAGTAAATGATGGCCCTCGCACATGGGGGACACGCTGGATCTGATTTATATCTCTGGACAGTGGTTAAATGATCTGGTGTTAGATGATTTAGTAACAGAACCAATGTCATGGTCGGATCATTTTCTCCTTCGCCTAGACTTCCGAACCGCCATTCACCACCGCGGGAGGCGGAACCTATCGTTGGTTCCGTCCCAGGCGCCTGATGGACCCGAGAGGTTCCTGGCGGAGCTTGGGCCATTCCTGAGGATCTGGCCCACGGCACGACTGAGGAACTGGTCGTGGCCTGGGAACAGGCAGCGGCCGGGCCTTGGACCGTGTCGCCTGCGACCTCTGACCCGGCGTAGATCTCGTCCGGCCCCTTGGTTCTCCGAGGGGCTGAGGAGATGAAGCGCCGGAGAAGACGCCTAGAGAGCACCTGGAGGTCCAGTCGCTCGAAGCTGATCGGACACTAGTTAGGTCCTATTCTAGGACCTACCTGGTGGCAATGAGAAGCGGCGTTCTCGCCTCCACCCTCATTGCGTCGGCAGATAACCGCCCCGCCGCCCTGTTTCGGGTGACCCGCTCTCTCCTACATCAGGAGGGGCGGGGTGACCCTTTGCAGGGGCGAGCCGAGGAGTTTAGTGGTTATCTATACGATAAAATCTCCAACGGCTAAGGATGGACATTTTACCGCGATTGTACGGACTATTTCTCCATGAGATATTCATTTGCCGAACTACTACGATCTGTAGGTTCCCCGCCTGCAGGAATGGCCCTCAAGCTATCGAGGGCTTACCTTAACGAAGGTCTTGGGACCCAGAGAGGTGGCATGTGCCAAGAAGAATTTGTGGGGCTTTTAAATAGATTTTTAAATAAGGGTTTTTAAGGGGAGGATTTGACGGTGGGGTGAGAACCCGTCGGGGAGGGATCCAGCCTCTGTGCTAGTTCGCGACACTATTCCATCTTGTCCGAAGGCAGAGAGGGAGGACGTTGTTCCAGGATTAGAGGGTTGTTCGATCTGTACGGTAAGTGGGAGAGGCAGATATGGTGGGGGGGGCCGTATCGAGTTTTGGGAGCACGTGTTTGATGTCTGAAAGCGATCACGTGCTCCGGCCCCTCAGTCCCTACCCGTTCCTCGGGTGGCCATGATCCTCAGAGGTTGGATCTTCGGCTGATGTTATGTAATGCCCGGTCCGTGGTTAACAAGGCTCCCCTGATTTGCGATCTTATTCAGGGGGAGTCCGCGGACCTTATGGGCATTACGGAGACCTGGTTGGGCCCAGAGGGGGGGGTCCCCCTTGTTGAGATGTGCCCTCCAGGTTTCCGAGCATTTCATCAGCCGAGGCCCAAGGTAGGGGTGGGGTGGCGGTTGTTATTAAGGAAGATCTAGAGCCGAGGAGACCACTGTTCCTCAGATTGCCGGCTGTGAATCCTCTATGTGCGGTGGGGCCATAGGAATCAGTTGGGCTTGGTGATCGCTGCACTGGCTCCTTGCTGCGTGACCACAGCCCTGCCTGAGCTGTTGGAGGTACTTGCCGCTGTGGCGGTTGAGACCCCCAGACTTATAGTCATGGGGGATTTCAACCTGCCATCAGTTGGCTTGTTATCAACGGCAGCTCGGGAGTTCAAACTTCCATGACCTTGGACCTGATTCGAGTAAATGATGGCCCCTCGCACATGGGGGACACGCTGGATCTGATTTATATCTCTGGACAGTGGTTAAATGATCTGGTGTTAGATGATTTAGTAACAGAACCAATGTCATGGTCGGATCATTTTCTCCTTCGCCTAGACTTCCGAACCGCCATTCACCACCGCGGGAGGCGGAACCTATCGTTGGTTCCGTCCCAGGCGCCTGATGGACCCGAGAGGTTCCTGGCGGAGCTTGGGCCATTCCTGAGGATCTGGCCCACGGCACGACTGAGGAACTGGTCGTGGCCTGGGAACAGGCAGCGGCCGGGCCTTGGACCGTGTCGCCTGCGACCTCTGACCCGGCGTAGATCTCGTCCGGCCCCTTGGTTCTCCGAGGGGCTGAGGAGATGAAGCGCGGAGAAGGCGCTAGAGAGCACTTGGAGGTCCAGTCGCTCCGAAGCTGATCGGACACTAGTTAGGTCCTATTCCAGGACCTACCTAGTGGCAATGAGGGAAGCGAGGCGTTCTTACGCCTCCACACTCATTGCGTCGGCAGATAACCACCCGCCCGCCCTGTTTCGGGTGACCCGCTCTCTCCTACATCAGGAGGTGCGGGATGACCCTTTGCAGGGACGTGCCGAGGAGTTTAGTGGTTATCTATATGATAAAATCGCTCAGCTGAGGGACGGTCTGGACCGAATTTGGGATGATCCAAGCGAGGGAGAGGAGGCACGTCTTGTTGAGTCCATTTGGGATGAGTTTGACCCTGTGGCTCCCGAGGACGTGGACAGGTTGTTGGGGAGGCTTCATGCCACGACATGTTTACTGGACCCGTGCTGGTACTGGCCACCCAGGAGGTGACACGAGGCTGGCTCCAGAGGATTATCAACGCTTCTTTGTTGGAAGGGGTTTTCCCTGCCGCCTTGAAAGAGGCGGTGGTGAGACCCCTCCTTAAGAAGCCCTCCCTGGACCCAGCTATTTTGGGTAATTATCGTCCAGTCTCCAACCTTCGCTTTGTTGCGAAGGTTGTAGAGAGTGCTGTGGCATGACAGCTACCCCAATACCTGGATGAAGATGTCTATCTAGACCCGTTCCAGTCCGGCTTCTGACCTGGATACAGCACGGAGACAGCTTTGGTCGCATTGGTGGATGATCTCTGGAGGGCCAGGGACAGGGGTTATTCCTCTGCCCTGGTCCTATTAGACCTCTCAGCGGCGTTCGATACCATCGACCATGGTATCTTGCTGCGCCGGTTGGAGGGATTAGGAGTGGGAGGCACCGTATATCGGTGGTTCTCCTCCTATCTCTCCGACCGGTCGCAGACGGTGTTGACAGGGGGGCAGAGGTCGACCGCGAGGTGCCTCACTTGTGGGGTCCCTCAGGGGTCGATTCTCTCACCCCTGCTGTTCAACATCTACATGAAGCCGTTGGGTGAGATCATCAGTGGTTTCGGGGTGAGATACCAACAGTACGCTGATGACACTCAGCTTTACTTTTCCACCCCGGGCCACCCCAATGAAGTTGTTGAAGTGCTGTCCCGGTGTTTGGAAGCCGTATGGGTCTGGATGGGGAGAAACAGGCTCAAGCTTAATCCCTCCAAGATGGAGTGGCTGTGGATGCCGGCATCCCGATTCAGTCAGCTGCAGCCGCGGCTGGCTGTTGGAGGCGAGTTACTGGCCCCAAAGGATAGGGTGCGCAACTTGGGTGTCCTCCTGGATGATCGGCTGTTGTTTGAAGATCATTTGACAGCAGTCTCCAGGAGGGCCTTCCACCAGGTTCGCCTGGTTCGGCAGTTGCGCCCCTTCCTTGATCGGGATGCCTTATGCACAGTCACTCATGCGCTCGTTACCTCTCGCTTGGATTATTGTAATGCTCTCTACATGGGGCTCCCCTTGAAGTGCACTCGGAGGCTTCAGTTAGTCCAGAATGCAGCTGTGCGGGTGATAGAGGGAGCTACCCGTAGCTCCCACGTAACACCACTCCTGCGCAGACTGCACTGGCTACCTGTGGCCTTCCGAGTGCACTTTAAGGTGTTGGTTACGACCTTTAAAGCGCTCCATGGCTTAGGACCTGGGTACTTACGGGACCGCCTGCTGTTACCACATGTCTCCCACCGACCCGTACGCTCTCACAGAGAGGGACTTCTCAGGGTGCCGTCCGCCAAGCAATGTTGGCTGGTGGCCCCCAGGGGAAGGGCCTTCTCTGTGGGGGCTACCACACTCTGGAACGAGCTTCCCCCGGGTTTACGCCAAATACCTGACCTTCGGACATTCCGTCGCGAACTGAAGACACACCTCTTTATCCGCGCGGGGCTGGCTTAAATTGAATTTTAATGTTAAATTTTATTAATTTTAAATGGGGTTTTTAGTTTATGGCAAATTTTAATTTTCAGGCTAATTTAAATAAGTTTTTTAATTGCATTTTAAACTGTATATTGTATTGTTGGTTTTATCTTGCCTGTACACCGCCCTGAGTCCTTCGGGAGAAGGGCGGTATAAAAATCAAATAAATAAATAAATAAATAAATAAATAAATAAATAAATAAATAAATAAATAAATAAATAAATAAATCATGACTAATAATCAAGTCTTACGGATTTTGTGATTAGGAGGACATCAGGATGGGAAGGAGGGGTCTATTAAAAAATCTACAATATGTCATATTCTTTATTTAAAAATGACCTGAGTCCAATATTAGCATTAATTAGAATTTTAATCCCAATATTATGTCATTGTAAAAGTCCACATCCCTTTCATGGATTACTGCCTTGTCGTGGCAAAGGGGCTTGCATAGCTCAATGAAGCTATGAGGTATGCCATGCAGGGACACCCAAGACGGACAGGTCATAGCAGAGAGTTCTGACAAAACGTAATCCACTGGAGAAGAAATGGCAACCCACTCCAGTGTCTTTGCCATGAAAACCCAATGGACAGTACAAAAAGAAAAAAAGATATGATGCTGGAAGTTGAGCCCCTCAGGTCGGAAGGTGTCCAATATGCTACTGGGGAAGAGCGGAGGGCTAGTACTAGTAGCGCCAGAAAGAATGAAGCGACTGGGCCAAAGCCGAAAGGACGCTCAGCTGTGGATGTATCTGGTGGTGAAAGGAAAGTCCGATGCTGTAAAGATTTTTTCTCCATAGGAATCTGGAATGTAAGATCCATGGATCAAAGCAAGCTGGATGTGGTCAAACAAGAGATGACAAGACTGAACATCGACATCTTAGGAATCAGCGAACTAAAGTGGACAGGAATGGGCGAATTTAATTCAGATGACTATCAGGTATACTACTGTGGGCAAGAATCCCTCAGAAGAAATGGAGTGGCCTTCATAATCAATAAAAAAGTAGGAAAAGCAATACTGGGATACAATCCCCAAAATGACAGAATGATCTCAGTCCGAATCCAAGGCAAACCATTCAATATCACAGTAGTTCAAGTCTATGCCCCAACCACTGGTGCTGAAGAAGATGGAATTGACCAGTTCTATGAAGCCCTACAGCACCTGATAGAATTAACACCAAAAAATGATGTCCTTATCATCATGGGAGATTGGAATGCTAAAGTAGGAAGCCAAAAAATAACCGGAATAACAGGCAAATATGGCCTTGGAGTACAAAATAAAGCAGGGCACAGGCTGATATAATTCTGTCAAGACAATATGATGGTTATAGCAAACACTCTTTTCCAACAACCTAAGAGACGACTCTACCAATGGACATCACTAGATGGTCAACACAGAAATCATATTGACTATGTGCTCTGCAGCCAAAGATGGAGAAGCTGTATACAGTCAGTAAAAACAGGACCAGGAGCTGACTGTGGCTCAGATCATGAGCTTCTTCTTGCAAAATTTAGGCTTAAACTAAAGAAAGTAGGGCAAAGCACCAGGCCACTCAGGTATGAACTAAATCATATCCCTGATGAATATACAGTAGATGTTCTGTTTCCCTCCCCCAATACTCCCAACAAAGAGTCAGTCAAAGGCCTTCTCTTCTACTTTATTTACATAGATAAATGTCCTGGCCATGTCTACCCACGGGCCTGCCAAGTTTCTGGAGATAACGAGGAAATTATAGATAAGGCCAGAATTACTCACGAATATATTCTTCCCTCCATTGATACAGTTTGCCCGCGCAAATTCATTGCTTTGTCCAAGACAAAAAACCAGGAAGTCCCGCCTCCTATTTATAGTCTTTGCAGATGTCACTGCATGACCATCATTCCTTGGCTTTGTCCCAACGCTTCCTCTGCTGCGCGCGCCGATCACGTCTGCGCAGTCTTGCATCATTCCAAAACTGTTCTTGGGGCGTTGCCAAATCAGAAGAAGGCTCCAGAGAATCAGGCCTTGCCGGCCCCTCCTCCTCCCTTTGAGTGGGTGCCAGGGAGGGAGAGGGCCCAAGAGAAGCAGGGCTTGCCAGGTCTTCTCCCTCACTTTCTAAATCATCCAAGTCCAGGAGTCCGGGTCCAGGAACCTGGGTCACAACAGTAGGGGTGACAAATAGATCTAAGGAATTAGATCTGATAGATAGAGTGCCTGATGAACTATGGATGGAGGTTCGCAACATTGTACAAGAGGTAGCAACTAAAACCATTCCAAAGAAAAAGAAATGTAAGAAAGCAAAATGGCTGTCCGAGGAAGCTCTGCAAATAGCTGAGGAAAGAAGGGAAGTGAAAGGCAAGGGAGAAAGATACACCCAGTTGAATGCAGAATTCCAGAGAATAGCTAGCAGAGATAAGAATGCATTCTTAAATGAACAGTGCAAAGAAATAGAAGAAAAAAATAGAATAGGGAGGACCAGAGATCTCTTCAAGAAAACTGGAGATATGAAGGGAACATTTCATGCAAAGGTGGGCATGATAAAGGACCAAAATGGCAGGGATCTAACAGAGGCAGGAGAGATTAAGAAGAAGTGGCAAAATTACACAGAAGAACTATACAAGAATGAGCTTGATAACCACGATGGGGTGGTCACTAACCTTGAGCCAGACATCCTAGAATGTGAAATCAAATGGGCCTTAGGAAATCTGAGCAACAACAAAGCTAGTGGAGGAGACAGTATTCCAGCTGAGTTATTCAAAATCTTAAAAGACGACACAGTAAAAGTGCTACACCCAATTTGCCAGCAAATTTGGAAAACTCAACAATGGCCACAGGATTGGAAAAGGTCAGTTTACATTCCAATTCCAAAGAAAGGCAATGCCAAAGACTGTTCAAACTATCGCACCATTGCACTCATTTCACATGCTAGTAAGGTTATGCTTAAAATCCTACAAGCTAGGCTCCAGCAATATGTGGATCGAGAACTACCAGAAGTACAGGCAGGATTTCGTAGAGGCAGAGGAACTAGAGATCAAATTGCCAACATACGCTGGATCATGGAGAAAGCTAGGGAGTTCCAGAAAAACATCTACTTCTGCTTCATTGACTATGCTAAAGCCTTTGATTATGTGGATCACAACAAATTGTGGCAAGTTCTTAAAGAGATGTTTGTTTCTTGAGAAACCTGTATGCGGGTCAAGAAGCAACAGTGAGAACTGGACAAGTAACCACTGATTAGTTCAAAATTGGGAAAGGAGTCTGGCAAGGCTGTATACTATCACCATGCCTATTTAACTTATATGCAGAACACATCATGAGTAAGGCGGGGCTAGATGAATCAAAATTGGAATTAAGATTACCGGAAGAAATATCAACAACCTCAGATATGCAGATGATACCACTCTAATGGCAGAAAGCGAAGAGGAACTAAAGAGTCTCTTGATGCGGGTGAAGGAGGAGAGTGCAAAAGTTGGCTTGAAACTCAACATTAAGAAAACTAAAATCATGGCATCTGTCCCTTTCAATTCCTGGCAGATAGATGGTGAAGAAATGGAGGTAGTGAAAGATTTTATTTTCCTGGGCTCCAAGATCACCGCAGATGGGGACTGCAGCCAAGAAATTAAAAGATGCTTGCTCCTGGAGAGGAAAGCTATGGCAAATCTAGACAGCGTACTAAAAAGCAGAGACATCACCCTGCCAACAAAAGTGCGTATAGTCAAAGCTATGGTTTTCCGAGTTGCAATGTATGGCTGTGAAGGTTGGACCATAAGAAAGGCTGATTGCCAAAGAATTGAGGCCTTTGAACTCTGGTGCTGGAGAAGACTCCTGCGAGTCCCTTGGATTGCAAGGTGAACAAACAAGTCAGTCCTAGAGGAGATCAACCCTGACTGCTCTTTAGAAGGCCAGATCCTGAAGATGAAACTGAAATACTTTGGCCACCTAATGAGAAGGAAGGACTCACTGGAGAAGAGCCTAATGCTGGGAAAGATTGAGGGCAAAAGGAGAAGGGGACGACAGAGAACGAGGTGGCTGATCTGATGGTTTTATTTTCTTCCTATACCATTCAGGCAAAAATCCACCTACATCTCTTTTAGCAATTGATAAAGAACTCAAGGGAGATTAAAATACAGACAGAAAATGGAGGAGGATGAATATAGAATTGGTGCCAGTTAGTGTTTTCTACTGAAAGTCATCTTCAGAAGAGAGCTATTCCTCTAGATTACAAGAAATTAATTGTCCCCTTCCTATCTGCTTTTCTCCATTTAATTCTCAACCTGGTGCTATTTACATTTGTTTAAACATCTCTGTATCAGATAAAAATCTATCATAGTTGTTTGGTATAGGTTTCACATCCCGATATTTCAATGCTAGAAATCAATAAGTAAACTTAAATAATTGTGAGGAACTGTTATGGTGTTGTTGTTGTTGAATCCCTCAATATTAACATCTGGCTATTGCAGATTGAAAAACAGTCATCATGAGAGTCATTGTTGATAAAGGGTGGGGATGCATGCAGAAAACCAGCTGAATTCAATTTGAATACACTGTGGTTTGGACTCAAGTTTTGTGAAACAAGAATTATTGCACAAAAAACACTCTCATCTAAAATTAATAGATCCGCCTCTCATCCAGCACACATCTAATTTGCTAAAAACAGTATTGCTTATCTTGAAAACAAATATTCAAAATTGGGGGAGATAGAGGATGGATGTCGCCGTCAGTTTGTAGAGATGTATATTATTTCTTCCATTCCCTTGGGAAAAGAAGACTGTTAGGATGATATATCATAACAATTTAACAAATGATACCAATTTAAGATTAGAACTACCTGTCATTTAAAATGGTATAGCAGGTGTTTGTTGTTTTTAGCTTATAGGAGATGGGCAAACATCCCTGTTACTTGATTAAATTGTTGCCAGCTAAATCTCACTGAGGAATGATTACATAAGCAAACTTATTCTACTAATAAAGTGTTATGAACAACATAAAGAAATGATGCAGCCTTTTACACTCCTTCCTCTATACCAATGACAGGAATCTCTGGGCGGTGCCCCAGATTCAGTCTCCTAGACAAGAGTTCACATTAACCTTAGCAATGTTAACATGTATGGGCTTCAACTATCAACTGGCTGGGGAATTCTGGGAGTTGAGGTCCACACACCTTAAAATTGCCAACATTGAGAAACACTGTCTTAAGTTACAGCACCATACTTGTTTCTCCAATGTGTCTTCTTTTTACTTTGGAGATGGAAGGTGAAACAGGAGAAAATAGGATCACCTGACGCCTTTTCTATATTCTCCAACCATGGAAAAGGAGGAGTCATTCTGACTGCTGCTAGTGTGCATTGAAGCAGCATTCCTAACAACAAAATATACACCAGCCAAAACTCTTTTCTTTTTTTAAAGAACTAAAGAAATAGCTGAAATGCTGTTGTAAGACACTCATATGGGAAAATTAAAGCCACAGTAACATGCTTTGCATATCTCAGCATAAGTGTCAAGATTGAACCACTTTTGAAACATTTGAGTCTTATCACTATTCAACTTGCCAAAGAACTGGGGGAAGGGAAGGGTAAGAAAGAATGCAAATGATCCAGGGATAGACTTTGAGAGCCAAGAACCTACCAAGGTCATTGATGCTGACAATGTTCACTTCCGACAAAGAAGTGAACTGTTCTCAAAACAAAAGGACGATTCATAATTGGACAGTGTGAAAATCCATGGGTGGGGAGAAGTCGAAGCTATTGTTTAACTATGCAAGCATTGTGCAGGGAAAAACCAAAGCTTGTTTTGATTTTTCAGTAATGAAATGGTGTATCCAATAAAGTTCTTCTTTTGGGGTTACAAAGTTGTTGACACTGCCTACTTTCTTTGGGTTCATCAGTCAAACCATTGACATTAAACCAGCTCTATTTTCAAACCCCGCCACAGTCTACTCAGTCATCTCCAAGAATGTTGTGAGGGGAAAAGAAGGATGATGTCTGGCATGGAGTGGAAAGTGGAGATGGCGGCAAAGGCTAGAGCAGCTCCTTCAAAAGAGGCACTGATGGGAACTATGGTGGTGTTGTGACCCAGGTCCCAGGCCTGGCAATCTGGAGGAGGATGATTCAGAGAGTGAGGAGGAGGAGCTGGCAAGGCCGGCTTCTCCTGGGACCTCTTCCTCCTGGCACTGCCCCAGGAGGAGGAGGAGGGGCTGACAAGGCCTGATTCCCCCAGGCCCTCTTCCTACTTGGCAACGCCCCACAAGCCAGTTGTTGAGGATCAATCCTGGCTCGATGCGAGACTGCGAAGACATGATGGATGGGTGCAGCAGAGGAAATGGAGGGGCAGGCCCAGGGAGTGCTGAGTCACGGAGCGACACCTCACAGGGGATAAAAGCAGGAGGAGGAGCTCCGTGGCTCTTTGTGTTGGACAAAGCTGTGAACTTCGCAGGCAATCTGTTTCATGGATTGAAGACTGAATCTATTTGTGAGTGACTTTTGCTTTCCCTGTAATTTCCTAGTTACCTTGGTAACAGACTGTTTTCAGCTCGCTTCTACGAGATAAGAGATTTTGGCAGGCGCGTGGGGAAACGTGGCCAGAACATTTCTGTGCCAAAGGGAACCCGGCCAAGTGTAAATAAACTGTTGGCAGAAGGCCTTTGACTGGCTTATTTTCTTGGGAGTGTTGGGGGGGGACAGAACATTTTTGTCCAACACCCAAACTAAACCATCTTCCTCCAAAGATGGACCAGCAGCAGTTACAACAGCAGTTACAGCAGCTACAAGCGGCTAATCAACAGCTACAGCAGCAAGTGGCTCACTTGGCAGCCCAACTTGCTGCCGGGAATGTTCCTGCAGCCCCCCCCTTCCTCCCACTCCTCCTCCTCATCACAAATGCCCGATAACTGTGCTGGATAAGTTTTCTGGGCAGCCTGAGATGTTCCTGACCTTCTTGGGACAGTGCCAGCTCTACATGGCTATGCGGCCGGAGGATTTCCCAGATGACAGGGCTAAGGTGACCTTTGTGATTAATCTTCTTTCCGGCTTGGCTGCCCGATGGGCCACGGCCCTCTTGCTCCAGGACAGCCCCCTGCTGGCAGACCACCAGTGTTTTTGGCAGCACCTGTGCATCACGTATGAGGACCCCATTTGGACTTTGACGGCAACCAGGCGCTTTAGGGACCTCCGTCAAGGGAAGTGCCCCCTGCAGGAGTACATTGCCAAATTTCATCTTTTGCACCAGGACTCTGACTGGAATGACACAGCGCTGGTGGACGCATTCCAGAAGGGCCTCTCAGAGGAGCTACAGGACGAGCTGGCCCGGGTGGAGGCACCGCGGACCCTTGACGACTTGGTGCCCCTGTGTCTCCGCCTTGACACCCATCTGCAACGGCGACCATCTCGTCGCACCCCCCCGGGATCTGCTGTTGATGTCTGCACCCCCGCTTCCTGCACCACCAGCACCTCAGGTCGCTCCGCATTTTGTGGCCGCTGTGGAGGAGCCCATGGAATTGGGAGTGGCCAAACCTCGCCTGACGTGGTGGGATTCAGCCAGTTCGCCCAAACTCTTAGTTAATTGCTTATGCAGTTTGGAGAACTGGTTGAAAACAAAGTGCAAGAAAGGGTTTTTTCCCCTTCTCTCTCCCTTCATTTAATTGCTCCAGGTAGACAGCCAAGAATCACTTAACAGTTTTCTATAATATACCATTCCTTTTCCATCTCTTAATTGGTTGATGTGAGAAGAGGAATTATTCCTGTAAAGAATATAGCCTAAGTAACACCATATTGTACTCCTATAACATATAGCATCCACCGAAAACCTTGGGTGGTGAGAAGACTCAGTGAAGATGGAGAGGAAAGACGGGGTGAAATGCTCCCGGTTTGGACCGACTCGCACGATCCGGTAGTGATGGAGGCTGCTGGTTCGGAGGACTGGTAGCAAAAATCCCTGGCCCCTCCCCCCGCCTCTGCTGAGCTGCACCATCAGCAGAGGTTTTTTTTTTACTTTTAAAAGGTTTTGCTGCAGCCAAAACATGCCTTTAAAAGTAAAAAAAAAAGCCCTTGAGGATCCCGCCCCTCAGCTGAGATCAGCAGAGCCTTTAAACTTAAAAATTTTTTTTAAAGGCTACTCTGTGGACCTCACCTGAGTTCCTCATCAGCAGAATCTTAAAAAACATGTTTTCTGTAGAAAACCTCCTTTTAAGAGATTCTAAGGCACTTACCTGATTACTGATCGACCTCATGACTTTTTTCCCAGCCCAAAAGCCCCAGTTTCACTTTCAGCACCAGACAGAACTAATCTAAACTTAGCTAATCTATTTCATCACTGAGTAACTAATGCTGGCTGACTTTGCTGGCTGAGGAACTCTGGGAACTGAAGTCCACAAACCTTAATAATAAAATAAAATATTTGTGCAGCTTTCTGAGATTTGGTGTGTTTCTGTAGTGCTTCACTCTAACTATACAAACACAGAAAATCTCAGAAAGCTGTATGTGGTATTTTGTGTGTGTGTGTGTGTAAGTTGTGTTGTGTTGTGTTGTGTGTGTGTGTAAAGAGTGAAAGTTGGTTTTTGAGCTTTTTGTGGCTGTGTGAAGTGTGAAGTGCAGCTGCTTTTACACTGTGTGTGAGTCAGTTGTGTTGTGTTGTGTGTGTGTAAAGTGTGAAAGTTGGTTTTTGGTACCGCTTATTGTTTTTTATACTTTATTATTTTTATTATTTATTGTTATTGGCCATGCCCACCCAGCCATCTGACCACCAAGCCACGCCCACCAATTAAGCCATGCCCACAGAACTGGTAGGGAAAATTTTTAGATTTCACCCCTGGGGAAAAAAGAGATTACAGAGGGGGCAGTGGGGATGAATACTCAAGGATTTATTGACACCCGGTTTTCTCCTTCTGAAGAAGTGGTGCGTGCCATTGAGGCTGCAGAGGAGGTCCAAAGGCTAGGCGTTCAGGCCAAGGAGTCAGATTCCTGGAAAAGTTGCCAGTTTGATCCAACTCCTGAAGGGGGACCAGAAGAGAGACCCCTGGGATATCATGCCGGTCCCAGCCCAACAAAGTCACCCCCTGAGCCAGAGTGAAGAATGTGGACAGCTATAGAATCTGGAGATTCCTGGGACTGGAACCTATTGCCTCCATCGCGAAGCTGATCCTTCACTGGGCTCCCTGAGCATTTTGAATGGATGGAAGTGGGAAGCTATGCACCCCCCTCCCAACTTCCTCAAGTGAGATGGAACTTAGCGCAGCCTACATTCACCTTCCCCCCTTCAGGACCGGGTGGAGAATTTAGTGGGGTTTGGCACATCCCGACCCAGCCAGGGGCGAACCGATCAGCTCCCTGGCACAGCAGGAACATTATGCAGCTGGGAGACATCAACGAAGCTGGCATGGGGAATGCAACACCTCCTTACGGAGCCCCCTTGCCTGCCTGCCTTTGTGCTACCTCCTGCTAAATCCATCCCCCCAGGCTGGGAATTCTACCCCGGCCAGGGGTGGGTCCAGTGCCAGTGCAATCCAGCATCATCTGCTACAATTTTCCAGGGACTCCCCTGGCCTCAGTATGGCCCAACGATCCCAGCATCGCAGGGGGGGCTAATCCAGCAGCCAGCTGGAGTTCACCCCCCTCTCCAGCCCAGCGAGCAGCTCTGTTGTCGCTGGGCCCTCTCCCTCAGCAGGGGGTCTCCCAGCAACCCACAGCAGCTTCACCACAGGTTCTACCTCAACTGCCTGCCGCCGACCCTCTTCCCCCTGTGCGAACAACTCCACCCCGCTTCAGAGCAATGTTTGATGGCACACCTGCCAAACTGGCTTACTTCCTTAGCAGGGTCTGGGCTCATATAGATCAGTATGGAGATTGATACAAATCAGAGTGGGACTTGATATCAGTGATTTCTGATGGGATGAATGAAAGAGAGGCTTCTGAATGGATAGCCCAGTTGCACAATGAAGGCGTTGCAGAATTAAATGACACCGATGTCATTTATCACCAGTAAGGTGATAAAGCAAGGTAATCGACCTATAAAAGACTTTGTGTGGGACTTTAGATGGATTGCAGGGAACCTGGGGCGTTAGCCGGACTGCACACTCCTATTTTAAAGAGGCCATTAATCAAGAAGTCAGAACAGCCTGTAGAATCTGGGAGGTGCCTGAGTGACTGCATGACTGGAACACCATGTCCATAGTTCTGGATAGAGAAATTCACCCCCACTGCAAAACACCAGCCGAAAAGCCTCCTTGGAGAGTGTTAGCCAGATGGCCCCTTTCAAGGCCTGCTGAAGTCTCCCCCCCTCAACTGGCAGGATTGATTAAATGCTATTGTTGTGGACAATTGGGACATTGAGCTTCTGAGTGCCTGGCCCCTGCTCCAGTTCCACAGCAATGTCCAGCTACGGCTACCAGAGGGAAAAAGGCTCCAGGGAAGGCCCAGACATCAGTCGATTTGCCAGACAAGACGTAGAGGTTCCCCTCCCCACTGGAGAGAGCAAGGAACCTCCAGCTGAAGAAGCCCCTCCTGACGAGGCTAGCAGGGAAGATGACCCAATGGTGAGTGCACCCATCCCCCCCTTTTCTATTAAAGTGAGACTAGTGGTGCCAGAGACAGGGGGGCAAGCAGAACTACCAACCATAATAGATACAGGCTGTACCAGATGCCTAATTGGAATTCCAATTGTTAAACTATTGGGGATCAAAACAAGAGCTTTAAAGCACCCAATTAAATTTCACCAGGTGGATGGGACATTAATTGGCAGGGTCCCAGCCACCCAGATTACAGAACTGATTAGACTACAAATTGGAAGACATCATGAACTTATACGATTTATAGTAACCCCAAAGATGTCAGAATCTATCATACTAGGCCTGGTTTGGCTGGACGAATGGGCCCCCACCATTAAGTGGGAACATGGATACAGGAAAATCATAATGGATATCGGCCCCCTTCCGCCTGTCCTTCCTCCCAAGGAACACCCAACCTATAAAGGCCAGCTGCTAGAAACAGCAGCCACTGAGTCAAACAGACCTCCAGGTGAACCCCAGATTCCTAAGACATATACAGACTTGGCCGAAGCGTTTAGCGAGAAGGAATGTAACATCCTTCCCCCTCATTAGCCCACAGATTGTGCCTTCGAATTAGAGCCGGGAGCCAAGTTACCAAAACCGAGGCTATACTCCTTGATGCCTGCTGAAAGGACTGAGTTGAGGAGGTACATCGACACCAACCTAGCCAGAGGGTTCATCGAGCCTGCAAAATCCAGGGTGGCCACCCCATATTGTTTAAAGAGAAGAAAGATGGGGAGCTGAGATTATGGGTTGATTTTTGTAATATCAATGTGGTTTGCATACAAAACACATACCCCCGGACTTCCGGTTGGCCCCACCTTTCTCGCTGGGTGCCTAATTTAAGGCACTCCGCACTGGATATCATAAAAGCTGGTGAAAACAGGGAAAAACAGCTGTTCCCAGCTTCAATTTCTCCCTCTGGTTGAAAGAGAGAGAAAGAGCAGAGGGGAGAGTGGTAGATTCCCCAGGGGCTTTGTTTTTGTTATGCAAAGTCCCGAAAGGTTGAATCCCATTGAATCCTCCTTTAATCTCCAGTATTCAGTGCACTCCTGCAAAAGCAGGAAAAGAGGAAGGTGTCCACCTCTGCTCTATTGATTTCTTTTTGTGGATTCCTACATGCAGACGGAAGAAGCACGAGTGAACAATTATTGGATTGCAAGTATTTTTTATTTTCTGACTTCCACCTTTTAAAAAGAGAAACTTTTTTTCCTCTTGCTTTAACTGACTGTTTAAAATGGAGTTTTAGAAGAAGTGAAAGTACAGTGAAGTAAAGTGGAAAGGAGCAAGCTGCATAACTAAGAAGCTAAGAAGCTAGGAAACACTATTTGTGAATACTTAAAGGAAAAATCGCGTTTACTTGCTGAGAAAGTGAAACTGAATGGAGATTTTATCTTATTATGCTGGACTGTGGACTGTTGGATTATATTAGTTTGTTTAAGTATTTCATAAGGGGATTCTCAGCAAGAACTTTGCCATGGAGGTTCTTTCAGAAGAATGGATTCGTGACTTTATACAGGATTATACAGAAAGAATGTATTTAATTATTCAAAAATACGAATTGATAAAAAATGGGGATGTTTTGGATGAGAGCTTGGAGGAAATTAACCAGTGTAATCAGTACTTGGAATATGGAATGGAGGCGCAAGCAAAAACAGATAAAAATGAAGATATGGTTATGAATAAACAAAATGATGTACAGAGATTTTTTCCAAAACGTTTCCCCCCCGAACTGGAAAAATTCACAGGATTAATGCTTTTCAAGAGTTTTCTTTCCGGATTGATGGAATATATGGCAGTAACTTGTGGATTGTTGGACATAAGGAACTATTAGGAAATATTGTGATTGACTTTTTAAAAGGAGTAATGAAGGAAAGACAGAGACTAATGCATCAAAAAAAATGGCAAGAGATAAAAGTATTATTCTGGAAAGAAGTTTTTTTTGAAATATTAACAGACAAAAATATTAGCGTTCCTGAAAGATTAAAGATCTGGAAGAAATGGGTTGATTATATGTTTCACATCTATCATAAAATACTAAATATTTGGATTTATATTGGATTTTGACGAGGAAGGACTAAAGTTGAATAGATACTGTAATTTCTTGTATTGAAATTATATAATGTGTTGTACTGAATTGTAAATAGAATTTTTTGAAAGGTCTTACGTAAGAAAGATTTTGGGGGGGAATTATAGAATTCCCTTATAGAAACTATAAGGGAGATATTTTCTGAATTGGATTGGATTTTTATGTATTAGCTGGTTTTAAATACTTTAGCATTAATTTGTTTTATTGATTTATATATTTTATTACTGTTAATTGTTAATATTTTTTTTGAAGGATTTTGGTTATGTAAGGAGGAAGTCAGAGTTAGAGGGGGGAAATTGGTATAATAGTTTTTGGGGAAAAAAATTTTTTTAGTATATGTTTATTTTATTTTTAACTATACCTTGTGTTTGTTCCGGGAAGTCAGGGGGGAGGGGGAAGGGGGGTTTGTGAAGGGAGAGGGGAGAGGGGCTGGGGAAAAGGGGGAAAAAATTTTTTGTAAAACTTTTTGAATAAAAAAAAAAAACCACATACCCCCTACCACTAATAAAAATTTGCTTAACTACCTGTCAAAAGGCAAGATTTTCACCAAGCTAGATCTAAGGGAAGCCTACTACCGGGTCCACATAAGGGAGGGAGATGAATGGAAAACTGCTTTTAACTGCCCCCTGGGCAGTTTCCAATTCTGGATCATGCCGTTTGGACTTCAAGGGGCCCCAGCAATCTTCATGCTACTGATCAATGAAATTCTGCATGAGCACCAATATAAGGGGGTTCTTGTCTACTTGGAGATATTCTTATATTCAGCGAAAATATGGAAGAGCATATCAAGTTAGTCAGGCAAATGCTGAAAAAACTCCTAGCAGCCAAACTTTATGCAAAGCTGTCAAAATGCGAGTTCCATAAGGAGTCGTTGGACTACCTGGGCTACAGGATGTCGAACCAAGGAATCGAAATGGACCTGGGAAAGGTGAAGGTGGTGCTAGACTGGCAACCCCCATGAACATGTAAGCAGCTTCAGTTTCCTGGGGTTTGCAAATTTTTACAGACAATTCATCCCTTCCTTCGCCAAGGTTGCTCTCCCCTTGACAGAATTACTAAAAACTGGTCTGTCTCCCGCCAAGCCAAAATCTAGCCAATCCCTAGCTTGAACAATGGCCTGTCAAAAATCCTTTGAGCAACTAAAGCGCCTATTCACAATGGAACTGATCTTCCAGCACCTGGAGCCAAATAAACCATTTGTGGTCCAGGCTGATGCTAGTGATGTGGCGGTGGCAGCTGTTCTAATGCAAAGGAATGCCCAAAACGAACTAATGACATGTGCTTACGTATCGAAAAAATTAATGGACACAGAGCTCAGATGGGTGGTATGAGAGAAGGAGGCTTTTGTGGTGCGGTGGGCTCTCCTATCCTGGAGACACTTCCTAGAGGGCTTTAAGGAGCCTTTCGAAGTGTGGACTGATCACAAAAATCTCGAGGCCCTGAAGACCCCTTGGAAACTTTCCCCAAGCAGGCTCAGTATTTCAAACATTTTAACTTCAACCTGAAATACATCCTGGGGGGGAAACCTATTAACTGATGCCTTATTGAGAAAGCCCCAGTTTGACAGCTGACAGGAAGAGGTACTCACGCCATGATCTCTGAAACCCAAACAGCGGCCCAAGCTCATACTCCAGCGTACCCATGCCATGGTTCCAATCTCCCCAAAGACAAGTGGACAGCAGAGGTAAAATCAGTGCTCTCAGCTGATGCCTGGTTCAAGGAGAACCCAGTGGACCTGACCCTAAGAGAGGGATTGGCTTGGAAGGGGAGTAAGATTTATGTGCCCAGCAGTATGCAACTCAGAGTGCCTCAGCGGAGTCATGATTCTCGACTAGGGGGCCACTTTGGATTTTTAAAAACCCTCCATTTGGCTAGAAGACAATTCTGGTGGCCAAGGATGAAAGCCCATGTAGAGGACTATGTTAAAAGCTGTGCCACCTGCGCCACCATGAAGTCCAGACCAGGTAAGCTCCCGGGGCTTCTCCAGACCGTGGCCAAACCCACGAAGCCCTGGGGAAAGATTGCAATGGACTTCATAGTTGAGCTCCCTGACAGCGGAGGGAACAGGGTGATTTGGACTGTCATTGAATTATTTTCCAAACAAGCACATTTCACTGCCTGCAACGGGCTACCCTCGGCCAAGAAGCTGGCAAAACTGTTCGTGAAGCATATCTACAGACTACAAGGGGTTCCATGGAGAATAATATCAGATCACGGGGTCCAGTTTACTGCTAAATTCTGGAAGGAGTTTCTGCGGTCCATTGGGTCATCCCAGGGGCTTAGCTCAACTTTCTATCCATCAACTAACGGAGCCGCTGAAAAATTGAACGCCATGGTGGAACAATATATTAGATGTTATGTAAATTATCAACAAGAAAACTGGGCAGAGTTGTTACCGTTTGCAGAAGTGGCTTATAATAATGCAGTACACTGGGTTGACTCCTTTTCAGATAACTATGGGCATGGATTTTGTACCGATGCCTGAGCTGCCTAGAGAGTCACCCACTTCCTTGTCCCTGACAGAATGGATGAACTCATTAAAAAAGGGTTGGGAGAACACTAAGAAAGTTTTGGCTGAGTCGGCGGAGAAATATAAGGCCAGTCTGACAAACACCAATCTCTCCAACCACCTTTCCAAATAGGAGATAAGGTGTATTTGTCAACCAAATGCCTAAGATTGAGGTTACCTAGCAAGAAGTTTGGACCCAAATTCATAGGTCCGTTTCCTATAGTGAAGGTGATTAACCCAGTGACTGTCCAACATAACCTCTCTGAAATATTAGGGAAACTACACCCAGTGTTTCACAGTAGCTCATTGAAACCAGCAAGAGGATCTAACTTAAGGCCCTTACCAGTTGTTCCCCCCCTCCTTTGATAGTCCAAGGGGAGACCCATTACAAAATTAAGAAGATCCTTGACTCTAGACTATACAGAGGTCGCTTACAATATTTGGTTCACTGGAAGGGGTACCCATTGTCTGAAGCTACTTGGGTGAAAAACTGGGATGTGAATGCTGATGCTCTAGTCAACCAATTTCATGAGAATTTCCCTGAGAAACCTAAGGGACCTCCTGGGAGGGGGAGTTAGAAGAGTGTATACTGTGTGTTAACCACATCTTTTGCATTTTTGTCTGTTTTGTTTTCCAGAGTGTGTTTTCTTCTGGTGGGGGGTGCCTGTCAGCTTTGGAAGCCATACTAGTCCAAAGACTTCCACATGCTGCCACTTTCTCCTGTGTGGGAAAGTAGGAGAAGGGTGGTGGTTGTACAAGGGGCTATTAGACATAATAACATTCTTCCTACCGGTCAAGGCCAGGCTGAGCCCAGATCTGGAGAAGGAGTGGCTGGAGTGATGTCTAGACATGGGACGGTTGGAGATTGGAGCATGTGATCAGCAGAGGGGTCATGAGGGTGGGGATTTTGGAGTTTGTATTATTGAGGGAGAAACCTGGATCCCCAGATTCGGATTTCATCCAACTGTGCCAGTTTACCTATGCTAGTAAAAGAACTTTGAAAAATGTTTGCTTTGGAGTCTTTTCTGCAGGAGGGGTTTTCTGGAACGCTGACAACTGCAGCTGTTTAAACAAACACTCCTCCAGTCTTTCCCATGGTCATCTAAGTAATGCAATGTTATTCTCTCCTCCAGCCGATGTCTCTCTCCAATTCACAAATCCCCAGCAACAAAATGTCACAAAGATAATTGCTCTGTCTTCCTCAATTAAGTCCTTTTGTTAGAAAAAAAAAGATGCTTTCCCTCAATTTTCTTCTTCTTTTAGTATTTTTAATTTCTTCCAAATCCAATTTTAAATCCAGATGGAAAGTTATTTCTTTTAGGGCTTTAGTCTTAGAGTTCCTCTTTGCTTTTTGTTTCTCTTCACTTTGAATTTCCGTGTGCCAATTAGCCGCTAATTTCAATTTGGAAAGTCTTTTCAGCTTTAAGAATTTTTCTTCATACCTGTGAGTTGGCCAATCACTCACCCGGTAACAATACTCCATTCAAATCACCGCTCCTGCTCAATTCTTTTGTGTGGCCGCCCCAACTTTGACAGCTCCTAATGGCTGTCTTTCCTTGCCGCTGGGTTGGAGGCTAATGCCGGCGCTCCAGGGAATTTGCAACTTCCCTGTTCAAACCAGCCGGTACCTCCCTTCTTCGCTGTCCCTATAGGACAGCTATAGTCCATTACAGACCCCCAAATTGGCTGGAATTTCAGCATTCCCTCTTTGTGAGGTGGGGTCATAGATGTCAGATGGGCTTGTTTGTCACGTACCTGGCTCCTTGCGGCGTGACAGCAGCCCTGCCCGAGCTCCTGGAGGTGCTTACTGGAGTGGCAGTGGAGATCCCCAGACTTATAGTCATGGGGGACTTTAACTTGCCATCGACTGGCATGTCATCAACAGTTGCTCGGGAGTTCACGGCTTCCATGACGGCCTTGGACCTGACTCAAGTAGTTGATGGCCCCACTCACATTGGGGGAGGCACACTGGATTTGATTTTCATCTCTGGTCAGTGGTTGAAGGATCTGGACTTGAGAGATTTAGTCACTGAACCTTTGTCATGGTCAGATCACTTTCTCCTTCGCCTGGACTTCTGACTGCCACTCAACACCGCAGGGAGACGGAACCAATACGTTGGTTCCGTCCCAGGCACCTGATGGACCCGGAGAGGTTCCAGATGGAGCTTGGGCTGCTTCCTGAGGATCTGGCTCACGGCACGGCCGAGGAACTTGTCGCGGCCTGGGAGCGGGCCGCGGCGGGGGCCTTAGACTGTGTCGTGCCTTTGCGGCCTCTGACCCGGCGTAGGTCTCAACCAGCTCCCTGGTTCTCCGAGGAGCTGAGGGGGATGAAATGCCGGAGAAGACGCCTAGAGAGTTCCTGGAGGTCCAGTCGTTCGGAGGCTGATCGGACACTAGTTAGGTCCTATACTAGGACCTACCTAGTGGCACTGAGGGAAGCGAGACGTTGCTACGTCTCCTCCCTCATTGCGTCGGCAGATAACCGCCCGGCCGCCCTGTTTTGGGTGACTCGCTCTCTCCTTCAACAGGGGGAGCGGGATGACCCGTTGCAGGGACGTGCCGAGGAGTTTAGTGGTTATCTATATGACAAAATCGTTCAGCTTCGGGATGGTCTGGACCAAAATTGGGTGGATCCAGGTGAGATGTCAGAGAGCCGTCTTGTTGAGACTGTTTGGGATGAGTTTGATCCTGTGGCTCCCGAGGACATGGACAGGTTGCTGGGTAGGTTGAATGCCACCACATGTTTACTGGACCCATGTCCCTCCTGGTTGGTGCTGGCCACGCAGGAGGTGACACGAGGCTGGCTCCAGGGGATTACAAATGCTTCTTTGTTGGAGGGGGTCTTTCCGGCCGCTTTGAAAGAGGCGGTGGTGAGGCCTCTCCTCAAGAAGCCTTCCCTGGACCCAGCTGTTTTAGGTAATTATCGTCCGGTCTCCAACCTTCGCTTCGCAGCGAAGGTTGTAGAGAGTGTGGTGGCACGTCAACTACCCCAGTACCTGGAGGAAACCGTCTATCTAGACCCGTTCCAGTCCGGCTTTTGGCCCGGATACAGCACTGAGACGGATTTGGTCGTGTTGGTGGATGATCTCTGGAGGGCCAGGGATAGGGGTTATTCCTCTGCCTTGGTCCTATTAGACCTCTCAGCGGCTTTTGATACCATCGACCATGGTATCCTGCTGCACCGGTTGGAAGGATTGGGGGTGGGAGGCACCGTTTATCGGTGGTTCTCCTCCTATCTCTCCGATCGGTCGCAGACGGTGTTGACGGGGGGGCAGAGGTCGGCTCCGAGACGCCTCACTTGTGGGGTGCCTCAGGGGTCGATTCTCTCGCCTCCCTTGTTCAACATCTATATGAAGCCGCTGGGTGAGATCATCAGTGGTTTCGGTGTGAAGTACCAGCTGTACGCTGACGATACTCAGCTGTACTTTTCCACACCGGGCCACCCCAATGAAGCTATCGAAGTGCTGTCCCGGTGCCTGGAAGCCGTACGGGTCTGGATGGGGAGAAACAGGCTCAAGCTCAATCCCTCCAAGACGGAGTGGCTGTGGATGCTGGCATCCCGGTACAGTCAGCTGCAGCCGCGGCTGACTGTTGGGGGCGAGTCATTGGCCCCAATGGAGAGGGTGCGCAACTTGGGCATTCTCCTGGATGGACGGCTGTCCTTTGAAGACCATTTGATGGCCGTCTCCAGGAGAGCTTTTTGCCTGTTTCGCCAGTTGCGCCCCTTTCTAGACCGGGATGCCCTATGCACGGTCACTCATGCTCTCGTGACATCTCGTCTGGATTACTGCAATGCTCTCTACATGGGGCTCCCCTTGAGGAGCACCCGGAGACTCCAGGTAGTTCAGAATGCAGCTGCGCGGGTGATAGAGGGAGCCCCTCGTGGCTCCCACGTAACATCTCTCCTGTGCAGACTGTACTGGCTGCCTGTGGCCTTCTGGGTGCGCTTCAAGGTTTTGGTAATTATCTTCAAAGCGCTCCATGGCATAGGGCCAGGCTACTTATGGGACTGTCTGCTGCCACCGATTGCCTCTCATCGACCCGTGCGCTCTCACAGAGAGAGACTCCTCAGGGTGCCGTCGGCCAGGCAGTGCTGACTGGCGACACCCAGGGGAAGGGCCTTTTCTGTGGGTGCTCCCACCCTCTGGAATGAGCTTCCTCCAGGACTTCGCCAACTTCCTGACCTTCGAATCTTCCGCTGCGAGCTTAAGACACATCTATTTATTTGCGCAGGACTGGACTAGAATTTTTAAATTTTAAATCTGGTTTTAATGGGGTTTTATTATTTATATTTCTATTTTAAATATTCGGCCTATTTAATAAGTTTTTTAAATTAATGTTTTATTCTGTATATATATATGTTTTATTTGGCTGAGTCCCTAGGGAGATAGGGCGGTATAAAAGTACGAACAAATAAATAAATAAATAAATAAAAATTCTCCACGGAGCACTGGAATTCACGCCATCCCATCGTGACGCTGGCCACATCTCTCAGGTGCAATCCACTTTGAGCTGAAGCAGACAATCCACTCTGGATGGTCATGCTGCTTTGGCCTGGGAAGGTGAATGTGGGCTGAGCCAGATCCCAACCGGGCTGGCCACTTGGAGGAAGTTGGGTGATGCTGTCCATGATGAGCTGACCAAATCTCTCCAGGAAGTCAGCTAGTGATTGACCTCAAGATGGCAGCAGGAGACCCAATTCCCTGGACTCCTTGAGCTCAAGGGATTTCATTGTTCTCCACTCGAAGACTGTGGTGCATTCCACCCAACCCAATGCAATCTGGGGTTCCTGGAGCATTGTCCCACTAGCCAACCCTTGGGGCTGTGGGATTCCTGTAGCTTTGCCCCATTGGGAAGGAACTATCTGAGTGATCGGTCAGGGCACTAGCTCTTTGGGCCAGGCACCCTGCTGACGCTCAGCCTCCATGGCCTCTGCTTCTGCCACCAAGCTTGCCAAGGGTGAGTAGATGGTCTCGAGGACAATCTCTGAACTAGCCCCAGTAGCTCCTTCCTTGGTTGCTGTCTTCTCCTTCATCTTCCCTGAGCCTTTGCACTGCCCAGGAAAACAAGCTGGAATCCAGGACCCTGGACAGCAGCCCCACGAAGCATGGTTGTCAGGGTTCAAAGTGACAATCCCAACTGAATCAAAACTCCAAGGCAGGCATTTTCCTCAAAGTTAGAATTTATTAGAGATGTCATATTGACACACTTCCGGTGGTTTCGTTTTCCCCGAGGAGGACGCCTGGAATGGCGTCCCGAACTGAGATTCTGTAAAAGCTGGTGAAACAGCGGGAGAACGGCTGTTAGCCAGCTTCAAAGCTTTTCTCTGGGTGAAAGAGATTAGCCAGAGCGGCTGGAGAGCAGAAGATTGCCCCAGGGGCTCTGCTTTCTTATGCAGAGTCTCGGAGGGCTGCCTGCATAACCCAGCCTCACTCCAGACTCGGCTCGATCCTGTTAATTAAGCAGGACAAGAGGAAAACGCCCACCTCTGCTCAATTGATTCCGTTTTGAATAACTTAAAGCAGACGGGACAAATACAAGTGATCGATTACTGGGGAAGCAAGAAGAGAGCTGACTTCTACTCCTTTTTAAAAGGGGAAAACTTTTTCTCACTTGAACTTAGTGAAGGAAGAAATGGCGTCTGAGAGGAAGTGGATTGGAGGCTGCTTGTGAGAGAAAGTGAAGTTCGTCTTTGTGGATTTTAGCTGAATAGAAGCTTTCCAGAGGAGGCAAGGTGAAAGTTTTTATTTTACAACTTTAATTGGAGACTTTTTGAGACTTTGAGATTTTATAATTCTAATTAGAGACTTTACTTAAATTAAAATGGCTTCTAAGCCACCAAAAGTTCCATGACGAGAAGGGGATCTGAAACTAATTTAGAAGATATATTAAAGGAACAGAATAGAGTTTCTGAAGAGCGATTTAAAGAAATTATGAATAATATTCATGGTGTGAAGGATCAACTTAGGGAAGAAATTAAAGAGACTAATAAAAAAATTAGAAGATTTATTGATGGTTTTCAAGGTTTGGCAAAAAATTTGGAAGTAATGGAGGATAAAGTGGAAGTAATTAGTCAAGCAAATCAGTATTTGGATAATAAAGTTGGAGAGCTTCAAAATAAAGTGGATAAAAATGAGGATCATGTGGTGGTATTGCAATATAGAGCGTTGGAGAAGGCTTTGAGAATCTTCAAGACCGGAAGGAAGAAGATCTTTAAAAAGTTATATCAGAAGCCTTAGCTGAAATGTTAGGCATGGACCCTCGAGAAGTTGATTTTCAAATTGATAAGGCATATAGGGTTAATTCTTGGGTAGCGAGGCAGAAAAAGCTCCCAAGAGATATTGTAATTTACTTTTTAACTTCTACAATAAGAAATCAGATTTTGCAAGCTACATACCAAAAGAAATTGCAAATAGGAGAACAGGAGGTGTTGGTTTTGAAAGAGATCCCTGCTAAAATGTTAAAGGATAGAAGGATTTTAGGTTTTTACACAAGAGCTTAAGAAGCATCAGATTCAATATAGATGGGAGGTTCCAATTGGTTTAACAGTATTTTTCAAGGCAGGAGATATCGAATTGATACTGAATTGAAAGCAAAGATTTTCTTTTAATGTATTGAAAGTGGATGTAGAAACAGTGGATAAAAGTCTTCAAGAGAAACAGAGTGGGGAAGCTGAAACTGCACCTGTGATATCAGTACCTCAAGAACAATCTCAAGAACAAAGAGTGACAAGGGGAGCTATTAGGCGTAAGGAGATGGAGGAACGACTTCAAAGACAGGGACGGATTCTACTACTGAAGTTGTGGGAGGAGCCAAGCCGAAGAGTGAGGGTCTTCAGCTAATTGCTCAGAAGCTTCAAGAGGCCAGAGATGGCAAATAAATTTTTGACATGGAATGTTAATGGTTTAAATTCAGCACAGAAAAGAAGAAAAATATTCCATTATTTGAAACAATTTAAAAATGATGTGATATGTTTGCAAGAGACACATATAAAATTATCAGATCAGAAATATTTGATTAATTGAAATTAGGTAAACATTTTGTTTCTTCTGCTCCGAATAAGAAAAATGGTATAGTTATATATTTGAAGAAAAATATATCAAGTAAATTAATTGAAACGGATATTCAAGGAAGATATATTGCTATTGAATTGATTTTAGAAGGAAAAAAGACACTTGTGATTGGCATATATGCACCTAATCAACAACAAGAAAAATTTTATAAACTGTTACATGAAAAATTGACTTTTTGGGACTATAAAACATTTATTATATTAGGGGATTGGAATGGTGTAATGGACACTAGAAGAGATAAAAGAACTCTTTCTAAGAAAATTCCTATGCATGCAAAATTGCCTAAATCTTTTTGATTTGATGGAAGATTTTGAGTTGAAAGATATATGGAGAAGGCAGAATTTTGATGATAAGAGATTATACTTATTTTTCGGATAGGCATCAATCTTTTTCACGTATTGATTTTATATTAATTACCAATGACTTGCTTTCTAGGGTTAGGAAAACAAAGATATTTCCAAGGTGTTTAACTGATCATAGTCCGGTATGGATGGAGTTGCAATATGAAGGTGGAAGAAGATCATGGAGAATAAATGAAAATTTGTTTAGATATGAGGATAATGTAAATCAATGTAAAAAACAAATGAAAGAATTTTTTGATTATAATTTGGGAAAGGGAACTTTGATAGAAATGGTGTGGGACGCGAGCAAGGCCTTTATGAGAGGAAATTTGATATATATTAATAGTAGACAGAGGAGAAAACTACAAAAACAGCGTAGGGATTTAGAAGAGGAAATTCAGAGGAAACAACAATTATTGGTATATAATCCACATGATTTAAAAACTACTGAAGCGATAAAGATATTACAGAGTCAATTTAATATGTTAATGGCAGATCAGGTGGCAACCAATATACAATATGCTAAACATAATACTTTTTGTAATGCCAATAAATCAGGGAGGTGGTTGGCTTATATGTTAAGGAAAAGACAGAAAGCACGTACTATTGAAGGAATTGAATACAAGGGTAAAGTGCGATTTCAACAGGATAAAATTAAAAAAGCTTTCTTGGAATATTATACAAATTTATATGCCAGAGATACAATATTGAATATGGATATTGATAAATATTTGAAAGAATATAAGTTAAAGGTTTAACTAATGAACAAAGGGAAGAGTTGAATCGGCCTATAACTTCTGAGGAAATTATTTTGGTAATAAAGCAATTAAAAATAGGAAATCCCAGGCACAGATGGACTTACAGCAATATATTATAAAAAGTTACAGGATGAGATAGTTGGTCCACTTATGGAGTTATTTAATCAGATATTGATGGGAGGAGGAGTACCACCATCATGGAGGACTACTTTTATTTCATTGATACCAAAAGAGGATCAGGATTGTACTAAGCCTGGGAATTATAGACCGATTTCACTCTTGAATAATGATTATAAGATTTGTGCAAAAATAATGGCAAATAGGTTAATGGAAATTGTACAACAAAGGATTCACACTGACCAGTCTGGTTTCATAAAAGGGAGACAAATGAGGAATAATGTTAGGCAGATAGTGAATTTATTGGAATATTTGGAAAAGAAAAATCAGATTCCGGCAGCGTTTATATTCTTGGATGCAGAGAAAGCTTTTGATCGTTTGCATTGGGAATTTTTATTTAAATTATCAGACAAAATGCAATTTGGAAATGGTTTTACGAATACTTAGGGCAATTTATGGAGAGCAAACAGCTCAGATAATAATTAATGGTAGTTTGACAGATAGTTTTAAAATTGCGAAAGGAACAAGGCAGGGGTGTCCTTTATCACCTTTATTGTTTATTTTATCTTTGGAACCTTTATTGGATAAGATAAGAGAGTTAAGGGAGATAGAGGGTATTAGAATTAGAAGATATGAATATAAAGTTAGAGCATTTGCAGATGATTTGGTTGTTATGTTGACTCAGCCTATAAATTCAGTGTATATTTGTTGGAAGTAATTAATCAATATGGAAGGGTCTCAGGGTTTAAAGTGAATCAAAATAAAACAAAAGTGTTAACCAAAAATATGATTAAGAACCAGAAAGAAAAACTAGAGGAAATAACAGGATTTGAAATTGTAAAAAAGGTTAAATATTTAGGAGTCTTTCTTACTTCATCAAATGGAAAATTGTATAAGAATAATTATGATGTGTTATGGAAAAAAATTCAGAAGGAAATGAATACTTGGAAAAATTACAATTATCTTTGTTAGGAGAATAGCAGCTATAAAATGAATGTTCTGCCTAAATTCTTGTTCTTGTTTCAGATGATACCAATAATTAAGAAAGATAAAAATTTGGATGAATGGCAGATTGGAATTAATAAATTTATATGGGAAGGAAAAAGCGAGAGTCAAAATGAAAATAATGCAAGATACACGGAAAGAGGAGGATTAAAAATGCCTAATTTAAAACTGTATTATGAAGCAGTTGTTCTTTCGGTAATAAGTGATTGGTTTAATTTGACGGAGGAAAGGATTTTGAATATAGAAGGTTATGATTTATTATATGGTTGGCATGCATATTTATTGCATGATAAGAAAGTAGATAAAGCTTTTAAGAATCATGTGTTGAGAATTTCTCTTCTGCGTGTCTGGAAAAAATATTATTATAAGTTAAATTATAAAATTTCTATATGGGTATGTCCTCGCACGCAGTAGAGAATATAAATATAGAACAGGAACAAGAAATGATTACTTATAAAGATCTTTTATACAATGAGAGGAAATTTACAACTAAAATCTTTGGATACATTAAAAGAAGAAGGGAGGAATTATACTTGGTTTCAATATGGACAGTTAAAGGCTAGATGGAAAGAAGATCAGAAAATTGGTATCATTCAAAATGAAGAAAATCTGGTTAAACAAATTAGAAATCAAACTCAGGGGCATATAAAGAGATTGTATACTGTGTTGATAGAAATAGATTCTGAAAGAGATTTAATAAAGGATTGTATGATAAAATGGGCACAGAATATTCAAGAACCAATAATGTTGGAAACATGGGAAAAAATTTGGGTTAGAAATGTTAAATTTACGCAAGCGCAGAATTTAAGGAAAAATTTTATAAGATGTTTTATAGATGGCATTTAGATCCTAAGAAAATTATCATGTATGTATCCAGATATGCAAGCGAAATGTTGGAGATGTAATTGTGATGATGCTACATATTTTCATGTATGGTGGACTTGTAAGAAAATTAAGTCTTTCTGGATAAGAATCTGGTGGATTATGCAGAATGTTCTGAAGAAGAAGATAAAGTTCCTACCGCAATTTTTCCTTTTGGGAATAACAACGGACTGTACAGTGATTGAGACTAAGTTGATTTTGAACTTAATAACAGCAGCACGACTGTTGATTGGACAATATTGGAAGAAAAAAGAATTACCCACAATAGAAGAATGGATATTGAAAGTTTCCAATTTGGCTGAGATGGCTAAAATCTCAGCCTTCTTGAAAGACAGTACTCAAGAAAAATATTTAAATGAATGGAAGAACTGGATTGATTATATTCAAAATAGATATCAGATTAAGAAATTTCGGATTGCTTTTGAATGAAGGATGTTATTTTGATTTTAATGGAAGAAGTCAGGTTATGTGAGAGAAAGATTATAATTGTGTTAGATTTTAAAAAGTTTAATGTATGACTGTTTTGTTTAAGGAACTATACCTTGTGTTTGCTCCGGGAAGTCCGGGGGGGAGGGGGGTTTAGGAGGGAGGGGGGGAGGGGGAAAAATTTAATTGTTGTAAAACTTTTTTAATAAAAAAAAAAACTCCAAGGCAGGCATTTTCCTCAAAGTTAGAATTTATTAGAGATGTCATATTGACACATCTGGGAAAACCCGAATCTGAAAGCCCCGGGTTTTCACCACCCAAACTAAAGTCAAAGTTCTGTCCCCTGCATCCACATGGATATCACATGGTCCAATCATATCACTGTGTAGCTGACTCACAGGCATGCCTCTCCAGGTGCAGGCTGAACATCCTTGACTCCCAAGGGAAAATATGTGTTGTGGCCTGCCAGCTGCCAGCAAAGCTGGTGGCAGTCGGACGATGAGGAGGTTGGGGAGGAACTTGGGCCAGTGCTGGAGTCTGGGGAAGGCTCTGATGGACGCTCTGCATCAGATGACCTTTTCCAGCCACCAGAGAGGCAGCTGCCTTTGGAGGCTAATATGAGTGAGGAGGAAGAACATCTGGAGCCTGTTCCAAATACACGTATGCACAGAGCAGTTAGAAGAGGTGAGCAACGTAGGAGAAGGAGTTGACTTGGGAAGCAAAGCACATGTAGATGCTAAATAGCCCTTCTCTAGCCATTCCAATAGAAGGAAAGGAGAATGGTTGTCGTAGGAGACAGCAGTTTGTGTTTCTGAAGATTTTGTTCATCATGTTTTGTGTCACAAAGATTGCTTGCCAGAACTTAATTTGCAGCCTTTCAGCTGGGAACTCACAGTCTTGCAATTATCGCAAGGAACTGATAAGGTCTGTACTGCACTTAACTTTTTGAAGCCCTATTGCTTGGACTTTTTGGTGGGTGAATGCAATTAATTCACAAGAGGTAAATAAAAAGGGGGTTTTCGTGACAAGGAGTCTGTTTTTTGCTTCTGCTAAGGCTGGGTCAGAACAGTTTGTCTCCTACCTCAAAAACCCTCTACTAAAATGGAGCAGCTTTGTGCAGAGAATGCTCAGCTCACCCAACAGGTGAGGTGGCCTTGCCTACAGCACAGATTGTGCAGTTTGAAACTCACACTGCTCCATCTCCCTAGAGGAAATGCCCCATGGCAGTGCCTGAAAAATTCAATGGCAACCAAGCTATGTTTCCAGCATTTTTGGGACAATGCAAGCTCTTTATCAGCCTGAGAGCTGAAGATTTTCCCACTGACTAGGATAAAGTGGGGTTTATGATTAGCCTTCTCTCTGGCGCTGCAGCCCACTGGGCCATGCCCTTTGCTGGATGATTTCTGGGGGTTTTGTGACTACCTCAGGCTGATGTACGAGGACCCCATTAAGACTCAAACCACTATGATGCCTGAAAACTCTGAAGCAGGGCTGGCAGCCTCTACAGGAGTATATAAGCAAGTTTAGGCTGCTTAGCCAAGGTTTGGCCTGGAACTAGGCTGCCCTCATGGACGCTTTCCAATATGGGTTGTCGGAGGAGTTGCAGGATGAGCTGGTCTGTATTGATATTCCTCCAAACCTCAACACACTGGTCCATCTTTGTCTCCAGATTGATTCTCAGCTGCAGTGACAAGGAGAGGCGTCATGCCTCCCAGGAGATCCGGGTGGTCCTGGTTGTGACCAAGACCCCGGCTCCGCAGAATGAACCCATAGAATTAGGCACAGCCAGGCCCCACCTGTTGGTGACCAAGAAGAACAGACTGCACTTAGGGGGGTTACGTTTCTATTGCAGGGAACCTGGCCACACGGCCACCTCTTGCGCCAAGAAGCAATGAGGGGCGTTGGGCCTACCACAGTTGGGAAACGCCCCAAGCCTGATCTAGTGGAGGTACTAGGTCAGGAACTCAACAACACAGAGCCATGCCCATCGGAAGTTGCCCACAGACCTCCCCGGCACTTGATCCTGGCAGCACAAGTGTCCCTGTCCAATAGTCCACAGGGGATTCTGGTACATGCCTTGGTTGACTCAGGGGCCACCACAAACTCTATGGATGCAGCATTTGTGGCCAAACATGCTGTTCCTCACTGCCCAGTGCACCCACCTCTGCTCACAGAGACCATTGACAGGTGGGTGCTTCTACCTGTGCCAATTAAGGCTGCCACGCAACCCTTGCACCTGGCCATCAGCTCTCATGAGGAAGTCATCCAGTTTTACATCACCTCCAGCCTACATTTCTCCATGGTCTTGGGCTTGACTTGGCTCCGGATGCACGATCCACAAATATACTGGTCTCAGAACCGAATCACCTTCCCAAGTTTGCAATGCATGGACCAAACCTGCCAAGTCTGCGCAGGCCAGTTGCTGAGTCCACCCGGGGTGTCCCTGCCTTCCGACCTGGCGGACTTTACAGATGTCTTCAGTGAGCAAGAGGGAGACCACTTGCCCCCGCATTGGCCATACAACTGCCCCATCAATTTGCTTGCAGACACGCCACTCCCAGTGGGCCATTTGTACTCTACGTCTGACTCTGAGTTGGCCACATTGCAGGACTTCCTGGACAAAAATCTGGCTCACAGTTTTATCTGGTCCTTGTTGTCACCAATGTCTGCACCAGTGTTGTTCATGAAGAAGACCGGTGTCGTGTCTTAACCCCACTCTGACGAACGAGTCAAGGAAGTCTGTAACAAACTTGGCAACGAAGCCTCTGCAGCTTGCCAAGTTCCTTTGAGGTTTATCAGAGCAGGCAGGAGTCCAAGTTGTGACTTCAGCGATAGGGTTCGATATCAGCAAAGTAGATAAGACTTTGCTTGACTCAAGGTTGGAATGCCAAAAGCAGGTCCTTTAAATAGGCTGTGGGGTGTGGCTCCATGACTCAGCATTTATCCAGGCCTGCCCCACACATCCTTCTGCTGGCGTCACCTCTCAGATCTCCGGAAGCGAGGGTCTACCCACTCTACCCAATCTTCAGCTGGATCTGCTGTCAGCGTCTGGGAAAGGGAGGGGTCAGAGGGAGTAGGCCCGGGTAATTCTACCACCTGGATGGCTTCCTGCTCTGAAGGCTGAGCCAAAGGAACACATGCTGTATGAGTGAGGTTTATCGGACTTCTCCTTTCACTCCTTGAATCCTCTCCAGGCATGGGGCCAGGGCCGGGGGCTGGAGTCATGACAGGCCGTTCATCTTCACTATCAGACTCGGAGTCTGATAAAAGGCCCGGTTGGAGACGGGAGGGGCCCGGCTGAGGAGAGGAGGGAGGAGGAGTCACAACAACCGGAGACTTGAGGCTCTGTTGTGACTATCACAAATTGAATGCCATCACCGTGTTTAATCAGTATCCTCTGCCCCTCATTTCGGAACTGTTGGAACGGCTCTGAGATGCCACCATCTTCACAAAACTGGACCAGCGGTGAGCCTATAATCTAGTTTAGATCTGGCCTGGGGATGAATGTAATGCATTTGGCACCAGGTACGGACACTTTGAGTATACTGTCATGCCGTTTGGGCTGAGCAATACCCCTACCGTCTTCCAACATTTTATGAACAACATTTTCTGGGACCTGTTGGATCAGTTTGTCATGATCTACTAGAACGACATCCTGATCTACTCTCCCTCCTGGGAGAGCCATCAACAGCACCTATACCTGGTCCTGCAACTGCTCTGGGAGAATCGCTTGTATGCTTAACTGGAGAAATACCAGTTTTTTTTAATCAACCATCGATTTCCTGTGGCATCACATTTCTCCTGAGGACATTGAGATGTAGCAGAGCAAGGTCGAGTCTCTGTGTAGTTGACAATCTCCTCAGCGAGTTAAGGATGTCCAGCGACTCCTTGGGTTCACCAACTACTATTGGACATTTATCTCCAGCTTTGCTTCCCTGACAGTGCCCCTCACTTGGCTCCTTGAGAAAAAGATTCCATTTTGATGGAGTACCCTTGAACAACAAGCGTTCCAGGCCTTGAAACAAGTATTCATGGAAGAGCCCATCTTGAAAAATCCTGACCCCCATCGTCCATTTGTAGTGGAAGCAAATGTGTCCAATGTTGCTGTTGGAGCAGTGCTACTCCAAGCTCACGTACTTGACGGTATCCTCTTTCGTTGCGCATACTACTCACAGAAACTAAACTCCTCAGAGTGCATCTACACAATCTGGGAGATGGAGCTACCGGCCATTAAGATGGCATTTGAGGCCTGGAGACATCATTTGGAGGGGGCTCGATATCAACTTAAAGTCTGGACAGACCACATAAACTTTTAATTCCTGCAGACTGCCCATAAATTGAACCAACACCAGATTTGGTGGTCCCTCTTCTTTGCCAGGTTCAATTTCCATGTCACCTACTATTATGACTCAGATGATGAGGAGGTTGGGGAGGAACTTGGGCCAGTGCTGGAGTCTGGGGAAGGCTCTGATGGATGCTCTGTGTTGGACACACAGATAGATCCCTGGCCGGCCGACATTACCCAGCCACCAGAGAGGCAACTGCCTTTGGAGGCTGATATGAGTGAGCAGTAAGAACACCTGGGGCCTGTTCCAGATGTACATGTGTGCAGAGCAGTTAGAAGAGGTGAGGACAAGGAATCAACTTGGTAAGCAAACCACATTTGGATGCTGAATAGCCCCTCCCTGACTGGGGAATAAATAGGAGGAAAGGGGAGTGGTTGTCGTAGGAGACAACAGTTTGTATTTCTGAAGATTTTGCTCATTGTGTTTCATGCCACAAAGAATGCTTGCCAGAACTTAATTTGCAGCTTTTTGGCTGGGAGCTCATGGCCTTTCAATTATCACAATGAACTGATAAGGTCTGTACTGCACTTAACTCCTTGAAGGACTATTGCCTGGCTTTTCGGTGGGTGAATATAATTAATTCACAAGAGGTAAATAAAGGGGTTTTTCATGTCAAGGAGTCTGTTTCTTGCTTCTGCTAAGGCTGGGTCTGAACAGTACGTTGTTATGACTATATGCCCCACACTGTCTCCATTACTCCCCTTCCGTTCCCACAGCTTGCCCATCTACTGCTGAGGCAACACTGTAGATTTAAAGATGCTCCAGGCCTGACATTGTGCTTCCTGAAAAAGGTGGTTCAGAGAACAACTAGGAACAGGAAAGTCTATTTTTAACAGAATGTGCTATTGAAAGAAACAGACTATTCCTTCCCCATGAGAAGATAGCCTTGATAGCCAGTATATTCATGAACTAGAATAGGCATAGCAACAGGTCAGCCAATGGGGGCTGTTTGGTAACGGAAACATAATATATTGTTTTAACTGTCTCCATAAGAGACAGTTTGGAGCACTGGTGAAATCAGAATCAGTTTACTACCGGTTTGCTGGCTGTGCATGCGTGCTACATGCGCACATGTGCAGTGCGTACCATGCACCAAATGCGAGGTGCACGCGCACTGCACACCAAAGGGAGGCATGGGGTATGTAGAACAGTACACGGGTGGCTCAGCTGTGACCGTCAGAGCATTTTTTTTTTTACTGTTAAAAGCATTTCTTTACAACCTATTCGGCCTCACTTCACTGAGCTTCTAGGGGCATTGTGTACAAGGTTAGGAAGATAAATCACTGGGGACTGACTATTTAGTACTTGCAATTGTACAAAACATCATTTTTGTAATGTTAGCTGCAAATATAAGAGTTTACTATAAATGGAGATACATATATGAATATTTCAAGCAGACAACAGATCCATTGTTTAAATTGGATCAGATATCCCACTTCACAGTGCTTTACAGCCCTCTCTGAGTGGTTTACAGAGTCAACATATTGCCCTCAACTATATGGGTGTTCATTTTACCAACCTCAGAAGGATGGAAGACTGAGTCAACCTTGAGCAACTCAGAATCAAACTCCTGGAGTGAGCAGTGAGTTAGCCTGCAATACTGCATTCTAACCACTGCACCACCACAGCTCTCATTGAAGAGAGATGCTTAGACTACTATCTGGATTACAAATTCACAATAGAATAAATAATGTGAATATCCAAGGAAACATACATCCAGTAGTGGGATTAAATTTTTTTTTACTATTTGTTCTGTGGGCCTGGCTTGATGGGTGTGGCAGGGGAAGTATACTGCAAAATCCCCTTTCCCTCCCAACTCCTGGGGGAAGGATACTGCAAAATCCCCATTCCCTCCCCACTCCTGGGGTAAGGATACTGCAAAATCCCCATTCCCTCCCCACTCCAGGGGAAGGATACCACAAAATCCCCATTCCCTCCCCACTCCAGGGGAAGGATACTGCAAAATCCCCATTCCCTCCCCATCCCATTAACCTGCTTTCCAGCTCCGTTCTCCTGTGCTGGGCAACAAAAGACCCAGCCAATCACCTGGGAGACAGCAATATACTGACCATGCCTATCAGATGGGAGGCAGTGATTAGATTGATTGGGTGCCCCTAAAAGAGAAACCCCAATATAGACAACCCCAAGATCAGATATTACCAACTTGTATAAAAGTCAACATGTCACTTAGAAAGCAGAAGTATACCATTGGGCAGGTATATGGTGTTGCAAGCTTTCAGGAAAGTGCAGAAATATTTCTACAAACTGTTCTTGTGACTATGTGGCAAAGAGGAGGGGGCATCGAGAGTAACACGTGTATCCAGAAGGTGTATGATAAGAGTAGACCATATATGGGCTTTTGTTTATTTCAACCAATTAGGATAATGTTGTGTCTTGTCCGCTCTCACCACAGCCGGGGTCTGCTTATCTGCTCCCGAACACGGAGGAATGTATGCCTCCCGGCCCCAGTCCTGGCTCCATGCCCAGACAAGCTGCAGAGGAGGGGGCACCTCCCGGTCCCAGCCCTGGCTCCATGCCCAAGCAGGCTGCAGAGGAGGGAGCATCCCCCAGCCCCAGCCCTGGCTCCATGCCCAAGCAAACGGAGCAGCTAGACCCCTCCCCCTCCTCCACAGCATGTGAGCCTGAGGAAAGTTTACTTCCAACAACAGCTGATTGGAGTGACCCTCGCATCAGAAGATTGGATAGGCGGAGGCAACAGAAGGAAGGGAGGGGCAGGCCTTAATGAGTGCTGAGTCATGGAGCCACACCCCATGGCCTATATAAAGGATCTGCTTTCTGGCAGTCTCTGAGTCAGGCAAAGTCGAACTTATCTTGCTGAAGTCACTTACTGGTCTCCTGCCTGCTCTGAGGACTTTGCTAGGACTTTGGGCAGAGCTGCAGAGGCAAGCCTGATTCGGATTTCCCTGACCCGGCCGTCAGCGGAGGAGTGGGACACGACAGATAACTTCTTCTTTTTTCTCATGGCAATGTCTGTAACCAAAAAGTATAAAAGATTATGTTTAAGCCATGCTTGATGCTCAGACTTTTGTTTTCCACCCGAATGGGGGTCTGTGTCCTATTTGCGCAAATAATAAATTAATTCTTGTTTCTCAAATCCTTCGTGGTCTTGTCTCCTCACTTTAAGATGTAAGTTTTCTACAACATTTACTGGTGAGCCAAAGCCAGGAGGCAAGGGGTTTTTGAGACCCTCTGAGTGGTGGCCTTGCCCACTGCCCCTGTCCTGTTGTGCCAGGAAAAACCTCCCTTTAATTGGCGCCACCGGACCTTTGTTCCGAGGGACTTCTTGCTGGTGCAAGGCAGGGCTGGTTGCGGCAACCTCCACAAGAACCACAGGTGGAGACAAGAATAAAGCCTAGGAACTGGCCAGAGGAGGACATCAGCCTGCAGGCAAGTATTGGGGATAAGGAGAAACACTCCCTATAAGTAGGGACGGTTGTGGAGGACTGATCACCCTCCATTAGTAAGGGAAAAGGTGGGAGGACTGTTGTGTGAGTGAATGAAGTCATGCTTGTGTGAAGTGGAAAGAAAAAAAGAAAAAAACAGCTCTCTTGTGTTTCCTGAGTGGAAAGGACCCCATACCTTCCCCTCAAAATCCCTCTCCCTATTTGTCTTGTCTGGTACCCTGGGAAAATCATGAGGGGAGGAAGTGTACCCCTTACTCCGTTAGAATGCATGTTGATGAACTTTAAAACAGGGTACATGTCCCAAGACTATGGCATTAAGTGGGGCAGATGGAAACTGAGAACCTTCTATAAGGCAAAGGATATGGAATACGTATAGGAAGGAACCAGTGTGCCATAGGTTAAAAAAAAAAAAAGGAAGGAAGGACAATGGAAAGGGAAAAGGAAAAGGAAGCTGGCAGAAGCAAGGGTAGGTTTTGAAAAAGCTACAGAGGTGGGTTAGGACGAAGCCAGAAAGTGGGGGGGGGGCAAAGGGTAGGATTTTCAAACCCCCCTCTCGCAGGCCTGGCAGAAGTGACTTCTGCAACAGAGTTATTAACACTTGGAACACACTACCTGACTCTGGTCTCTTCCCAAAATCCCAAAAGCTTTAACCAAAAACTGTCTACTATTGACCTGACCCCATTCATAAGAAGACTATAAGGGGCTTGCATAAGAGCACAAAAGTACCTACTGTTCTTGTCCTATTGTTTCCTTTCATTATATCAAATTAATATAGTTGTTGCATACTTTTGCTCATATATATGCTTATATATATGTAGTTGTTTTATGCTGATGCTTGTGT
Source organism: Ahaetulla prasina (assembly GCF_028640845.1). Taxonomy (NCBI): domain Eukaryota; kingdom Metazoa; phylum Chordata; class Lepidosauria; order Squamata; family Colubridae; genus Ahaetulla; species Ahaetulla prasina. The sequence continues at coordinate 40,674,486 of NC_080545.1, forward strand.
ATATTGTTGTGGGGGGGAAAAAAGGGAACCCTTGTGGGGGAAACAGGAAAAGAAAAGTTTCACAGTTCTCAAAGAGGCCCTCACACAAGCTCCTAGGTTAGGATTACCAACTGTTTGCAAATACAAAGGAAAATGTAACAGCGGGGGGAGGGTCTTAACCAGAAAACAGGAATTGTTCAGTTTCTCATCTGTTTAATGCTGATGTGTTGTTGTTTTTTCAAGTTCTATCTGCAAGCTATCCATCCCACCCCTCCCTAATCCTCCAACAATGCCTTTTTTCACCCAGAAAGGGAGGAGGAGGGGACCCCTTCTCATGTCTTTTAGCCCTGCAGATGACTCAAACCTGTGGAAGCCAAATACATGGGTCAAGATGCTTTCCCCAAAAAGAGACATTCCATCCATTTGAGCCAGTAATTGGATTTGGATCAGCCTCCACTGAAAGTCACCACAACTCCGCGGCTGACCATCGGTGGCGAGTCATTGGCCCCGATGGAGGGGGTGCGCAACTTAGGCGTCCTCCTGGATGAACGGCTGTCTTTGGAAGATCATTTGACGGCCGTCTCCAGGAGAGCGTTTTACCAGGTTCGCCTGGTGCGCCAGTTGCGCCCCTTTCTGGACCGGGATGCCCTGTGCACAGTCACCCACGCACTCGTGACGTCTCGCCTGGATTACTGCAATGCTCTCTACATGGGGCTCCCCTTGAAGGGCATCCGGAGGCTGCAGTTAGTCCAGAATGCGGCTGCGCGGGTGATAGAGGGAGCCCCTCGTGGCTCCCGTATAACACCCATCCTGCGCAGACTGCACTGGCTGCCTGTGGCCTTCCGGGTGCGCTTCAAGGTTTTGGTGACCACCTTTAAAGCGCTCCATGGCATAGGGCCGGGTTATCTACGGGACCGCCTGCTGCTACCGAATACCTCTCACCGACCCGTGCGCTCTCACAGAGAGGGACTCCTCAGGGTGCCGTCAGCGAGGCAATGTCGTCTGGCGACGCCCAGGGGAAGGGCCTTCTCTGTGGGGGCTCCCACCCTCTGGAATGAACTGCCCCCAGGACTTCGTCAGCTTCCGGACCTTCGGACCTTCCGCCGCGAGCTTAAAACATATCTATTTAATTGCGCAGGACTGAGTTAGTTTTTAGTTTATGGGTTTTATCTTGGGTTTTAATTTTTATATTTTTAATTAAGGCTTTTGAATAAGTTTTTTAATTGTTTTTAGAATTGTATTTATTGTATTTCTTGTTTTTAAATGCCTGTAAACCGCCCTGAGTCCTTTGGGAGATAGGGCGGTATATAAATATAAACAATAAATAAATAAATAAATAAACAACAAAGTGGAGCAGAACTTCCCAATGAAGAAATGGATATGTAAGGATCAAAAGACTTTTTTCAATCACCAGATGGGAGAAGGGTGGAAATTCATTGTAAGGTTTTCTTTCTTGTTTTATGTATTCATGTAAGGATTGTATTTGAGTGAGTGTCACAGCAAGTCCTGAACACCTTAGATTTCTGTCAGATGGAAGAGAAACTTGCCCCATGAAAGAACTCCACAAGTGCCAAGTGATACCTGGAGACCAACTGAGAATGAATATTTTCAAAAATGTGGTCATGTTGATATGCATGAGTTTTGTTTGGGATTTTTCTCTTTGCAGGAGAAACAATTTTTGTCTTTCTGACCTGATTGGTGGACTCTTTTACTCCATCTGAAGATGCAAAAGCAGCTGTGCAACCTTGCACTCTACAGATTGTGTTACTGAATGCTGTTGTTATTATTGTTGTACTTGTAAACTGCAATACTGTGATTAATATCATCCTCAGCTTCCTATGTCTGTATATGGTGTTACAGGTATAGATGTTAAAGGAGGGGAGGGGGATGCAGGGAAAACCCCAACTAAAAGATAAAATTCGGGACTGGTGTCAAACTGTGCTTGATGGCCAGGATAGGGAAGATCAGATCTCAGGGAGGTCTGGGATTGTGGCAAAAACTACAATCAAGCAGGGGAAACAGGCAAACTTATCCTTGGATGTTTAGGGCTCTGTATATAGGAACTATTTCCCAAAAAGAGGGGTGTGGAGGTCTCGATTGGGAACAAATTGATATGTTAAATGGCAAATCTGCATTCTTAGAGCAGGTAGAAAAGCTGAAAGGGGACTGTGACAATCAGGATTATAATGTCCATGAGTTAGAAATAGTTATTTGTGATGTTAAATGGCGAAAGGAGCAGTATCCTTCCTCCCTGTATACCCCCCTTCTTTTTGCCTTGGAAGAGAGAAGTAAGAAGAGGGGGGGGTGCGGTTTGTTCTCTCTTTTACACATTTTTTCTTTGCGGAGCCTGTCTGAGAGAGAGGTAGGGCAAATGGGTAGCTTGTTCCTGCAACGCTGCATGCATATGGCAGCAAAGCAGATATATTTTCAATCCTGCTCTGAATTGCGATTCTGATTTTATTTTTTAAATGTTTGAGGTGTTTAAAATCACTTTAGATAACAGAGACCTGATGTTAAAGTTTGGAACAAATATATTTCAGAGCAGAGACCCAAAAATACCTCATGTAGGTGATTTCTTTTAATTTTGGGGGGTGTTCTTTTTTACCATCCTCTTTTATGTTTGTAAGTCTGTGAGTTTTAAATGATAAGGGGTTGAGGAGATTTCTACTATAGTCTGGATATTTTAGCCTAGTGTTACCCGGAGGAGGGGATGGATTTTGAGGATCTTAACCCAGAGGTATGAAGGAAAAAGATGACTGGACTTATTCCTCAAAAATAAAAATAAAAATGTTAGATCCTACCTTAATGGATGTTCCCTTAAGGAGAGATTATTTTGTTTATGTGGATGGAAAAAGAAAGTAGTAGAAGGTAGGGATGGATGTTTGGTTTGGCTAGCTAGGAAGCTTGTGATCCACTTACAAGTCTGTTCAGGTACTTGTAGCTGGTTTAGCTTAGTTAGAAGAGTGTCTGGAATGATGGTATTGAATGCTGAACTAAAGTCTACAGAGAGGACCCTTATATAGATCCTTGAAGATTCAAGTTGTTGTAAGATGTAGTGCAAAGCCATATTAACAGCATCATCTGTTGATCTATTTGCTTGGTATGCAAATTGCAAGGGGTCTAACATAGCACATCTCTAGTGATTTATTGAACATATGGGTGAAGATGGGGGCCAATTGGTCAGCACAGACTTTTAAGCAAGAAGGAGCTATCTTGTCTGGGCCTGGAGCTTTTCCTGGCTTGTATCTGTGAAATAGGTCCTGCACTTCCTTTACTGTGATCACTAGGGGTTATGATGGGATGGGGTCAGTTGTAGGAGGCTTGGCTGGTGTTGGTGTTGGTAAAAACAAGTTGTGCATTTCCTTGAAGCTTGAGGCAATGGTGTAGCTGGCTTATGATAGGAATGTGACACTCCTCAAGTTGGGTATTTATCGATGATAAGTAAATACAGTAATAAGGAAAAGGGAGGTTACTTTCCTGTATGAGGAATTGCTGAAAGAAGAGTCATGGGAAGTTGTTTGGAAAGAAAAGGTGTTAAAGAAGGAAGTATTTTCACTTGTTTGTAACATTGGAAGATGGCGTTATGAAGAAGGTGTTGGCCCAGATATGAGCTGGGAAAAAGAAACCTGTAGTGTTTTTGTCTAAAATGGATGGATTCTGTAGTAAGAAGTTGATCTTGTGGATGCAAGCAGTAGCTACTACTGTTATTTTGGTGGAAGAAAGTAGAGAATCAACCTTTGGTGGCATTGGTGGTGAAAAGTCCACATCAAGTGCAGACAATTTTAATGCAGAAAGCCCAAAGGTGGCTTACCAATGCTGAGCTTTTGAAATATGAGGTTATCCTGTTATCACAAGAGGATTTAGTTCTCTCGACTGATAGGAATTGCAATCCAGCAGAATTCCTGTCAGGGGAGAGAAAAGAATGGGATAATGTGGAACACAGTTGTGTGGAACCAATCAATTTACAAGCAGAAGTCTGAGAGGATTTGGAAGATAGTCCTATAGTGGGTGGTATCAATGTATTCATTGATGAGCCTTCCCAGGTGGAAAAGGGGAAGAGGCAGTGGTGAATGGAGACACTACTGAGGTACTGGAAGCAGAATGGTTGCCATCTGATTGGTCAGCACAGATAGGTGCAATGTTTGCTTTATTATAAGAGTGAAAGTTGTTAACAAATGAAGTGGGTAATATTTATACTGATTAAAAGTATGGAATATTACACTCCTTTGGAGGATCTGGATAGAACTAAAGCAAGTGAATTTTATAATGACTTTATTTAGAAAAAAGGGGGGGCGGTAAAGGCCCAGAATGGCTGGCTATAATGCACATTGAGGCACATAAGAAGGGAATTTCTAAACTAATAGATTAGTGGATGAAGCTGCAAAGACAGCAGTATCATTAGGGGGGAATTGATGATCCGAATCCCTGCTTTGGAATTTAATGTGAAACCTGAATTCACTGATAAGGAAGGAAAACAAATGGTGAAGGAAAGGGTGAAACAGGTAGATGATAAATAGATAACAAAGGAGGGATTTCAAATCGTGAAAAAACATGTTATGAGAAACATATTGAAGAGTGAACCTATTTGGGAATAAAAGTGTTATTAATTTTGTTAAAAGGAAAACCACATATATATTTGTAAAGGCATGTAAACGATAGCCATGCAAGTGGGCGGTGGAACCATCATGGGAGGAAAATGTCCTTGGGAGGCACAGGAATTGAACTATTCTGTAGTGTTAGACATGGAACAGCAAGGTAACCTAACGGCCACCTCCGGAAAAGATGGTAATTGGGCCCTAACCTTGAACTAAGCGGGATCCGCCTGCTATACCCGAAACTGTACTACCGATTGTCACCAGGTAGAATCTTTATGGTGTTTATCCACCTGGAATAATGGCGAATGGTGGTCAGGTAAGGAATACCAGCCCACAAAGGAGGCTATGGCCCTCTCCAACATCTCCATCCTCAGCTCATATATCACCAAGCAACATAACACCTCCCTTGTCTGATTAGCCCCTGATGGAATGTATTGGATTTGTGGAAAATTTGCATATGCTCAACTCCCAGCCAATTGATGTGGATCATGTGTGCTTGGAATAGTGAGACCAGGATTCTTTCTGTTACCCCTCTGACTGCATCAAGTTTTAGGAGAAAAGAAAGTGTTAAATCCAGGCCTTATATTATGCAGAACAGATTGGCTCTGGACTATCTTCTGACTAAGGAAGGTGAGGTTCGTGGAAAGTTCAATCTGTCGAATTGTTGCATCAAAATAGACCACAGTGTAAAGGTTATCCAGGAAATTACTGATAAAATGCTCCTATAGAAAAAGTTGCCCATGTCCCGGTTCACCACTGGAAAGGGTTCGAGTGGGGCAACCTTTTTGGATCATGGGTTCCTAAGCTCTGTGGGTTACAGGCTATCGTAGCCTTAATTGGCTTGATTGCAGCAGGATGTGTTATTTTACCTTGTATTCTCCCCATCTTTGTCCGTACAATTTCTAAGAGCTTGTCTTTGCTAGTAGACAAGAGAGCTACAGACAAGGTTCTGGTCTTGTGGGAATATGAACAAATGACTACTTCTGGTACAGAACCCAATGTATATGAAACTACCCTGTAATCAGATGATAATTGGGTAGTTCCAAGAGGGGGGAATAAAAGAGAAACCCCAATATAGACAACCCCAAGATCAGATATTACCAACTTGTATAAAAGTCAACATGTCACTTAGAAAGCAGAAGTATACCATTGGGCAGGTATATGGTGTTGCAAGCTTTCAGGAAAGTGCAGAAATATTTCTACAAACTGTTCTTGTGACTATGTGGCAAAGAGGAGGGGGCATCGAGAGTAACATGTGTATCCAGAAGGTGTATGATAAGAGTAGACCATATATGGGCTTTTGTTTATTTCAACCAATTAGGATAACTTCTTCTTTTTTCTTATGGCAATGTCTGTAACCAAAAAGTATAAAAGATTATGCTAAACCATGCTCGATGGTCAGACCTTTGTTTTCCACCCTATTTCCACCCTATTGTGTCCTATTTGCGCAAATAATAAATTAATTCTTGTTTCTCAAATCCTTCGTGGTCTTGTCTCCTCCCTTTAAGATGTAAGTTTTTTACAACACCCCAGCCTTACAAGCTAGGCCTCTCTGCAGTCCCCTGGGAGAAAAAATGGACCTTGGGGGTGCACTGCACCCCCATGCCCCATTTTGGGCCTAGTGGACCTCCCTGCACTTACCTGGGAGCCAAAACGGGGCATATAGGGATTCCTGGAAGGGGTGAGGCAGGAGGAGGTGGAGCCAACCATAGGTGGCATTTGCCAGTTCTCCTAACTACTCAAAATTTCTGCTACTGGTTAGCCAGAAACGGTCAGAACTGGCTGAATACCATCTCTGCATACATCCTATGTTTCCACGGTGGCTCAGTGATTAGAGTGCTGTACTGCAGGCTACTTCTGCTGCCTGCTGGCTGCCTGCAATTTGGCAGTTCAAATCTCACCAGGCTCAAGGTTGACTCAGCCTTCCAGCCTTCTGGGGAGGGTAAAATGAGGACCCAAATTGTTGGGGGCAATATGCTGACACTGTAAACCACTTAGAGAGGGCTGTAAAGCACTTTAAAGCTGTATATAAGTCTAAGTGCTATTGCTATTGCTAACAAAATATGAAAGAAAAGAATTGCCTACGTTGAAACTGAACTGTAAGGAAAGAAAAGCAGTATTTATTTCTTAGAAAGTATTTAGGATTGTTTATTTGGTTTAAGTTCCTGCCTTGCCAGCCTTCTCAAGAAAGCAGAACTCTTGAAACGAACAGCATTTCAAAAGGAACTTTTATTGGAAGCAGAATGTATAGTTATATTCAATGTAGCAATGAATAAGCGCATCAGAGTTTACAGTAATTATAAATCATAAACTGTCAGCAGAGGTACAATCACTTCCACTTTCAAGGAAGGAAGACAAATACAAGGCCAGGGCAAACTTGAGGAGAGGCATTAAGGTGGTTAAACAGAAATATAAACAAAAGGTAGAGAAGCATCTGGCAGATAATAACTCAAGACATGTGTGGCAGGGGCTACAACATCTAACTAACCATAAGGGCAATACGATGAAAATAGCCAACGCCCTGCTGGTGGAGGAGCTGAATAACTTCTTCGCCTACTTTGGGGTTGAAAGACCTGTCTCTGTGGCTCTAGCCCAAAGGCCCTCTAACCTCCAGCCACTCACCCTGCATGAACATCAAGTGAGAGTTTTACTGAAGGCAGTAAATCCCAACAAAGCTGCAGGTCCAGACTGGGTGCTGGGGAAAGTGGTAAAACCATGCACTGACCAATTAACAGAGGTCCTGACAAGGATTTTTAACATTTCCCTGCAACTGGCTAGTGTCTCATCATGCTTGAAAGCAGCCACAATTATCCCAGTTCTGAAGAAAGCAGACATGAACAGCCTGAATGACTAGACTCATTGCACTGACGTCTATTGTGATGAAGTGATTTGAGAGACTAGTCCTACAACACCTCAGGTCCTGTCTTCCACCAAATTTCAATCAACACTAGTTTGCTTATAGAAGCAATAGGTCGACAGAGGATGCCATCACCACTGCTCTACATATTGCCCTGAGTCACCTTGAGAAATCTGGGAATTATGTCAGAATGCTTTTTATAGACTATAGTGTTGTGGTCCGCTGGCGGCCAGCAGAGCTGGCATCAGAGTTGGACAGTGAGGAGGTTGGGGAGGAACTTGGGCCAGTCCTGGTGACTGGGGAAAGCTCGAACAAGGGCTCTGAGGCAGAGGGAGATAGACAGCAACGAGGCAGAGGAACAGCTGGAGCCCATTTCCAGTGTGTGCATGCACAGAGCTGCCAAAAGACAAGAACAATTAAGAAAGCAGGGTCAACACAGGAGTAAGGTCACACCTTGGAAATAATTGGCCCCTCCCATAGGAAATAAAAGAGGAGCAAACAGGGCTTTTGCAGGAAACAATTCGTTCATTCTGTGACTCTGAGAGACTCTTTTCTAAGTTTTGCCTTGTACTGCAGTTGGAAACAATTCATGTGGCAGCTTGCCAAATGAGATAAGGTGTGTTCCTTATTCCTTTGAAAAACTGTTTGGACAAACCTTGCTGACTGTGAATGAACGTAATTCCCAGTCATGTAAATAAAAGAGGTTTTGTCAGTAATTTCTGCCTCCTGCTTGTTAAGGGAGCCTAGGTCAGAACATATAGCTTGTCCTTTAATACCATCTTATCAGGCATTCTCATTGAAAAGCTGACTGACCTAAATTTCCCTCCCCTCACTTGTGACTAGATCAAAGACTTCCTGTCCAGAAACAGTAAGGGCTGGGTCCTTTACAGCTCCTACCCTGAAGCTCAGCACAAGCTCCCCTCAGGGTGGTGTGCTCAGTCCCTACCTGCACTTGCTGTATACACATGACTGCATATCCTCTGATCCATCCAACATCATAATAAAGTTTGTAGACAACGAAACAGTGCTGGGTTTTAAAACTGGAGGGGACAAATCAGCATACAGGGAAGAAGTCCAGAAGCTATCCACATGGACAACCTACATCTAAACACCAGCAAGACAAAGGAGATGGTGCTGGATTTCTGGAAGCAAAGAGAGGAACCTGCCCCACTGTATATCGTGTGTGTGTGTGTGTGTGTGTGTGTGTGTGTGTGTGTGTGTGTGTGTGTGGAGAGGGTTTCCTCTTTTCAATTCTTGGGAATGCTTATTAGTCAAGACCTCACCTGGAAAAACAACACATCCCTGGTGGTTATTAAGGCTCAACAGAGACTTCATTTCCTTAGAGTCCTGCAGAAAAATCAGGTGGAATAGTGGCTGATGAATTTTTTCTATCAGTCCACAATAGAAAGTGTCCTCACATAATGTATAGCAGTATGGTACACTGGTTTAACAGCCACGGACAGGAAGGCACTACGGAGAGTGATTAATTTGACACAAGAAACCATTGGTTGCCCCCTAACACCACTGGATAATATTGCCAGCTCTTGCTGTTTCAGCAGAGTAAGGAAGATACTTAGGGATGATTCACACCCTATCCAATGTCTCTTTTCACTTTTACCATCGGGCAGAAGACACAGAAATATAGCCATCCGGACAAACAGATTTAAAAACAGCTTTTACCCATGGGCTGTCAGACTCCTAAATATAATATAGCACCACAAACAGATTAATATGACAAATTTCACTGGTGCCAGTGTAGTGTGTAATATGTATATGCCATGGTATAAGATCATACCCTAGAGTAATGTACATGTTGCACAGAACATGATGCACAAAAGGAAACATATGACTAGTTTTTTTCCTAACTACTTGTATAAGGATTATTCTTTATATTATTCATGTTGTCTTGTATTCTTTTTTTTTCTTTTTTTTTATTCAAAAAGTTTTACAGAAATTTTTTTCCCCTTTCCCCCCCTCTCCTCCCCCCTCCCTTAACAACCCCATCCCCCCCCCCGACTTCCCGGAACGAGCACAAGGTATAGTTAAAAATAAAACAAACATATGCTAAAAAATTTTCGTCCCAACTTAATTATACCCCTACAATCATCAATTCCTAACTTCCCCCGAAAACAATCAAAAATAATACATCATAATCATTCAAAAACAGTCTGATAACTCTTAGTCTGATATCTACTTTGAATATAGTCAATCCATTTTTTCCATTCCTTTAAGTATCTTTCTTGCGTATTGTCTTTCAAAAAGGCTGATATCTTCGCCATCTCAGCCAAATTGGCAACTTTCAATATCCATTCTTCTATTGTAGGTACTTCTTTTTTCTTCCAGTATTGTCCTATTAGTAAACTTGCTGCTGTTATTAAATTTAAAATCAATTTAGTCTCAATTACTGTACAGTCCGTAATAATTCCCAACAAAAAAAATTACGGCAGGAACTTTATCTTCTTTTTCAAAACATTTTGTAAGATCCACCAAATTTTTATCCAAAAGGCCTTTATATCCTTACAAGTCCACCAAATATGAAAATATGTAGCGTCATCACAATTACATCTCCAACATTTTGCTTGCATATCTGGGTACATACACGATAATTTCTTAGGATCTAAGTGCCATCTATAAAACATTTTATAAAAATTTTCCCTCAGATTCTGTGCCTGCATGAATTTAACATTTCTAACCCAAATTTTTTCCCAAGTTTCCAATAATATTGGCTCCTGAAAATTTTGTGCCCACTTTATCATACAGTCCTTTACCAAGTCCCTTTCAGAATCTATTTCAAGTAACACATTATACAATCTCTTTATATGCTCCTGAGACTGATTTCTAATTTGCTTTACCAAATTTCCCTCGTTCTGCTCTATACCAATTTTCTGATCTTCCTTCCATCTAGCACATAGTTGCTCATATTGAAACCAAGTATAATTTTTCCCTTCTTCTTTTAGTACGTGCAGCGATTTTAATTGCAAATTACCTCTTTCAGTATACAAAAGATCTTTATATGTAATCATTTCCTGATTCTGTTCTATATTTATATTCTCTATTGTATGTCTAGGACTTGCCCATATAGGAACCTTATAATTTAGTTTGTAAAAGTATTTTTTCCAAACATGTAGAAGAGCAATTCTTAACACATGATTTTTAAAGGCCTTATCCACTTTTTTGTCATAAATTAAATATGCATGCCATCCATATAGCAAGTCATAACCTTCTATATTCAAAATTCTTTCCTCCGTTAAATTAAACCAATCACTTATTGTAGAGAGAGCAGCTTCATAGTATAATTTAAAATTGGGCATTTTTAAACCTCCCCTTTCCCGGGAATCTTGAATTATTTTCATTTTAACCCTAGCTTTTTTACCTTCCCATATAAATTTATTAATTCCCTTCTGCCATTCCTCAAGATTCTTATCTTTCTTAATTATTGGTATCATCTGAAAGAGGAATAAAAATCTAGGTAAAACATTCATTTTAATAGCAGCTATTCTCCCCAACAAGGATAATTGCAATTTTTTCCAAACAATCAACTCCTTCTGAACTTTTTGCCATAAAACCTCATAGTTATTCTTATACAATTTCACATTTGAAGATGTAATATAGACCCCTAAGTATTTAACCTTCTTTACAATTTCAAATCCTGTTATTTCCTCTAGTTTTTCTTTCTGTTGTCTGGCCATATTTTTTATTATCACTTTTGTCTTTTTCTGATTTACCTTAAACCCTGAAACCTTCCCATATTGATCAATTATTTCCAACAAAGATTTACTAGAATTTATAGGGTTTGTTAAAGTAATCACCAGGTCATCTGCAAAAGCTCTCAGCTTATATTCATGTTGTCTAACTCTAATTCCCTCTATCTCCTTTACTTCTCGTATTTTATCCAATAATGGTTCTAGAGTTAAAATAAACAATAATGGTGATAAAGGACATCCCTGTCTTGTTCCTTTCGCAATCTTAAAAGGTTCTGTTAAGCTACCATTGATTATAATCTGTGCTGTTTGCTCTCCATAAATTGCCCTAATTATTCTTGTAAAACCATCTCCAAATTGCATCTTTTCTATTAATTTAAATAAAAAATCCCAATGCAATCGATCAAAAGCTTTCTCTGCATCAAGAAAAATAAATGCTGCTGGAATAAAATTTTTCTTTTCTAAATACTCCAGTAAATTGACAATCTGCCTAACATTATTCCTCATCTGTCTCCCTTTTATAAATCCAGATTGATCATTATGAATTCTTCGCTGCAAAATCAACATTAATCTATTAGCTATTATTTTAACAAAAATCTTATAATCATTATTTAAAAGTGAGATTGGCCTATAGTTCCCAGGTTTGGAACAATCCTGTTCCTCTTTTGGTATCAATGAAATACAAGAGGTTCTCCATGAGGGGGGAATTCCCCCTCCTAATTGTATCTGATTAAATAATTCCTTAAGTGGACCTAACATCTCATCCTGTAAGTTCCTATAATAACTAACTGTAAGCCCATCCGTACCAGGAGTTTTCCCCATTTTTAATTGTTTAATTACCAAAATAATTTCTTCAGAAGTTATAGGCCGATTCTGTTCATCCGTTTGTTCTAAAGTTAAATTTTTAACCTTATATTCCTTCAAATAATTATCAATATCCCTGTTCAATATATTATCTTTAAGATATAAATGTGTATAATATTCTAAAAAAGCTTTTTTAATTTTATCCTGTAAGTTCAATAGCAATATATCTTCCGTGAATATCTGCTTCTATTAACTTGGCTGGTATATCTTTTCTCTTTTTTTTTTTAATTGAAAAAGTTTTTAAAAAAACAAAGACATTTCCCCCCCTTTTTTTCCCCTCCTCCCCCTTCCCCTCCCTTCCCCCGGCTTTCCGGTCAATTGGTATTGTTATACATAAACCAAACATAGAATAAAATTTTCCTTCAATCCAATTAACCTCATCAAAGCTTTTCATCTCCCAACCTCCCATTAGATAAAATAACTTTCTAATTATTCAAAGGCAATCTGATATTTCTTAATCTGATATCTGTTTTGTAGATAATCAATCCATTTTTTCCATTCAATTAAATATCTTTCCTGCGTATTGTCTTTTAAAAAAGCTGAGATTTTAGGCATCTCAGCCAAATTAATGACTTTCAGTATCCATTCTTCTATTGTAGGTACCTCTTCTTTCTTCCAATATTGTCCAATCAACAGTCTTGCTGCTGTTATTAAATTCAGAATCAGTTTAGTCTCAATCCCTGTACAATCCGTTATAATTCCCAAAAAGAAAAATTGTGGCAGGAACTTTATCTTCTTCTTCAGTACATTTTGAATAATCCACCAAATTCTTATCCAAAAGGCCTTAATTTTCTTGCAAGTCCACCAAATATGAAAATATGTAGCGTCATCACAATCACACCTCCAACATTTCGCTTGGATATTAGGATACATACTTGATAATTTTTGGGGATCTAAGTGCCATCTATAAAACATCTTATAAAAATGTTCCCTTAAATTCTGCGCTTGTGTAAACTTAACATTTCTAACCCAGATTTTCTCCCATGTTTCCAACATTATTTTCAACAATCTCCCAATATAATACACGATTTATAATCCCATAGAATCAATTTATCATACAACATTCTATAAAATTTTTCTTGTTGCTGATTAGGTGCATATATAGCAAACAAAAGGGTCTTTTTTGTTTCTATTGTAAGTTCAATAGCAATATATCTTCCGTGAATATCTGCTTCTATTAACTTGGCTGGTATATCTTTTCTCAAATAAACCACTATGCCATGTTTTTTGTCCAAAGCAGAGGAAATAAAATGTTTACCTAACTTTGAGTTTATTAAGTACTTTTGATCTGATAGTTTAATATGCGTTTCTTGTAAGCAAATTACATCATTTCTAAATTGTTTCAAATAATGAAATATTTTTCTTCTCTTCTGAGCTGAATTCAAACCATTGACATTCCAAGTCAAGATTTTATTTGCCATTACTGGCCTGCTGAAGCTTTTGAGCGATCAGCTGAAGATCGTCCTCCCGTATCTTCGGCCATGCTCCTCCCACCGCTTCTGTAGCAGAATCCTGAATTTTACTTTGAGTTTGTTGCTCCTTTTCTTTACGCTTAAGAGCTCCCCACGTCAGTCTTTGTTCTTGTGGTTGTTCCTCAGATAGTAACATCACTGGAATCACCTCAGCTTCCACACCCATTTGAGTCTCTTGAATTCTTTTCTATTAATTTAAATAAAAATCCCAATGCAATCGATCAAAAGCTTTCTCTGCATCAAGAAAAATAAATGCTGCTGGAATAAAATTTTCTTTTCTAAATACTCCAGTAAATTAACAATCTGCCTAACATTATTCCTCATCTCCCTTTTATAAATCCAGATTGATCATTATGAATTCTTCGCTGCAAAATCAACATTAATCTATTAGCTATTATTTTAACAAAAATCTTATAATCATTATTTAAAAGCGAGATTGGCCTATAGTTCCCAGGTTTGGAACAATCCTGTTCCTCTTTTGGTATCAATGAAATACAAGAGGTTCTCCATGAGGGGGGAATTCCCCCTCCTAATTGTATCTGATTAAATAATTCCTTAAGTGGACCTAACATCTCATCCTGTAAGTTCCTATAATAACTAACTGTAAGCCCATCCGTACCAGGAGTTTTCCCCATTTTTAATTGTTTAATTACCAAAATAATTTCTTCAGAAGTTATAGGCCGATTCTGTTCATCCGTTTGTTCTAAAGTTAAATTTTTAACCTTATATTCCTTCAAATAATTATCAATATCCCTGTTCAATATATTATCTTTAAGATATAAATGTGTATAATATTCTAAAAAAGCTTTTTTAATTTTATCCTGTAAGTTCTCTATATCTTCCGTGAATATCTGCTTCTATTAACTTGGCTGGTATATCTTTTCTCAAATAAACCACTATGCCATGTTTTTTGTCCAAAGCAGAGGAAATAAAATGTTTACCTAACTTTGAGTTTATTAAGTACTTTTGATCTGATAGTTTAATATGCGTTTCTTGTAAGCAAATTACATCATTTCTAAATTGTTTCAAATAATGAAATATTTTTCTTCTCTTCTGAGCTGAATTCAAACCATTGACATTCCAAGTCAAGATTTTATTTGCCATTACTGGCCTGCTGAAGCTTTTGAGCGATCAGCTGAAGATCGTCCTCCCGTATCTTCGGCCATGCTCCTCCCACCGCTTCTGTAGCAGAATCCTGAATTTTACTTTGAGTTTGTTGCTCCTTTTCTTTACGCTTAAGAGCTCCCCACGTCAGTCTTTGTTCTTGTGGTTGTTCCTCAGATAGTAACATCACTGGAATCACCTCAGCTTCCACACCCATTTGAGTCTCTTGAATTCTTTTCTCTATTATTTCTACTTCAAATTTCAGCACGGTGGAAAGAAAATCTTTGGCCTTAAGCACTGTATCAATATGATATCTCCTTCCTTGATAATACACTGTCAAACCAACTGGAACCTCCCATCTAAATTGAATCTGGTATTTCTTAAGCTCTTGTGTAAAAAATGTAAAGTCCTTTCTATCCCTTAACATCTTGGGAGGAATCTCTTTCAAAACCTTCAGCTCCTGTTCTCCTATTTCCAAGTTTTTCTGAAATGCAACTTGCAAAATTTGATTTCTCACTGTTCTTTTCAAAAAATAAACCAAAATGTCTCTAGGAAGTTTCTTCTGCCTAGCAATCCAGGAATTAACTCTATAAATTTTGTCAATTTGATAAGCAACCTCTTGTGGATCAAGTTCAATAAATTCAGCCAGAGCTTCTGATAAAATTTTTCTTCTTGCTGATTAGGTGCATATATAGCAAACAAAAGGGTCTTTTTTGTTTCTATTGTAAGTTCAATAGCAATATATCTTCCGTGAATATCTGCTTCTATTAACTTGGCTGGTATATCTTTTCTCAAATAAACCACTATGCCATGTTTTTTGTCCAAAGCAGAGGAAATAAAATGTTTACCTAACTTTGAGTTTATTAAGTACTTTTGATCTGATAGTTTAATATGCGTTTCTTGTAAGCAAATTACATCATTTCTAAATTGTTTCAAATAATGAAATATTTTTCTTCTCTTCTGAGCTGAATTCAAACCATTGACATTCCAAGTCAAGATTTTATTTGCCATTACTGGCCTGCTGAAGCTTTTGAGCGATCAGCTGAAGATCGTCCTCCCGTATCTTCGGCCATGCTCCTCCCACCGCTTCTGTAGCAGAATCCTGAATTTTACTTTGAGTTTGATGCTCCTTTTCTTTACGCTTAAGAGCTCCCTCGTCAGTCTTTGTTCTTGTGGTTGTTCCTCAGATGGTAACATCACTGAATCACCTCAGCTTCCACACCCATTTGAGTCTCTTGAATTCTTTTTCTATTATTTCTATTTCAAATTTCAGCACTGTAGAAAGAAAATATTTGGCCTTAAGCACTGTATCAATATGATATCTCCTTCCTTGATAATACACTGTCAAACCAACTGGAACCTCCCATCTAAATTGAATCTGGTATTTCTTAAGCTCTTGTGTAAAAAATGTAAAGTCCTTTCTATCCCTTAACATCTTGGGAGGAATCTCTTTCAAAACCTTCAGCTCCTGTTCTCCTATTTCCAAGTTTTTCTGAAATGCAACTTGCAAAATTTGATTTCTCACTGTTCTTTTCAAAAAATAAACCAAAATGTCTCTAGGAAGTTTCTTCTGCCTAGCAATCCAGGAATTAACTCTATAAATTTTGTCAATTTGATAAGCAACCTCTTGTGGATCAAGTTCAATAAATTCAGCCAGAGCTTCTGATAAAAAAATTTTTAAATCTTCTCCTTTCTCCTCATTCAAGCCCCTAATTCTCAGAGCTCCTTCCATCATTCTATACTGCATCACCACCACTTGATCTTCATTTTTGTCCAATTTAATTTGCATTCCCCCCATTCTATTTTCTATTTGCTGATTTGACTGAGCAATTTCTTGCACCTCCTCCTCCACCACCTCCAGTCGTTTTGCCAAACCTTGGAAAGCCATCAGAATATCTTCTCTTATTTTTTTATTATTCTCTTTTATTTCTTCTCTTATTTTCTCATTATTATCCATTATCTCCTTAAACTTTTCTTCAAAAACTTTCCCTTGTTATTTAATCAAATCTTCTAAAGCTGGTTCAGAACCCCTTCTACCCCCGGTCTTAGGTGGTTTAGTAGCCATTTCAGTTTTTAAGATTCACCAAATATAAGTCTAGAAACTTCTCTTTTCCCCTTTAAATATAGGAGAGCTCACTTAACTTCATTAGAATCCACAGATAAGATTTCTTAGCTTCTTAGTTACACAGGCTGTTTAGAATTCCATTCTTCACTTTCACTCCCTTTCAGGCGCCATCTTAAAGAGTCAGTTGAAACAAAGAAAAAAAAGTTTCTCTTTTTAAAAGGGTAGAAGTCAGGAAATCAAAAATACTTGCAATCCAGTAGTTGTTCACTTGTGCTCATTCTGCCTGCTTATAGAAATCCATAAAGATAAGACAATTAGCAGAGATGGACACTTTCTTCTTTTCCTGCTTTTGCAGGCGCGCACTGAAGAATGGAGCTTGGCAGGATGATTTATGGGACTCGACCCAGGGCTCTGCTTAATAAAAAACAAAGCCCCTGGGGAGGTCTACCACACCCCCACAACTCTTATCTTTTCCCTTTCATCCAGGGAAAAAGATTAAAGCCGGCGTTTTCCTGGCTTTTACGAAGTTCAGTACGGAGCTCCTTAATTAGGAACTCATCGAAGAAGGTGGCGCCACCGGAAGCCTTTGTTGTCTTGTATTCTTGTATGGACTACACCAGTAGAGGCTAAACCAATTTCATTATATACATGATGTACAATGACAATAAAGGCTTTGACTTTGACTTTGACTTTAACTATAGGCAGAATCTGAATTTCTCGTGCTGGAGCATTAGGTTAAACTGCTCCTTTCGAGGCCCCTCCCAATGTCCAGTTCATCTTTGAGCCAATCCCAAGGTGCAAAGATGTGAGAACTCCAGGCTGAGAAGGTGATAACAGACAGTTCCCAGGTATCATGATCAAGCTCCTCCGGTGGTGGTGGAGATGGCCCAAAGCACATTCTTTCCCCCCACCCAACTTCCCCAAAGGTACATCAAATCAGAGAAAAGAAACAAAGAAAACTCCATGCAAGTGTAACCCAAATCCTCCCCTCTCCCATCAGAATGGCAAGGTCCCAATAGAGATCCCTGGGACCTGACATTGGGTGTGGAACACAATTTCTTTCTGAAAGAGAATGTGATTGTCACAGAGCAAGAGTAAAAAAGAGAAGCTGTATGAATGAATGAAATTAATTGATCAGGGAGATGAATCGTTTTCTTTCCCCAGAGCCCTGGCCACCAATTTCAAGTTAGTCTGTAGAAGCTGATCCTTGAAGAAAGTGGCTCCTATTAATCTGTTTTCATGCGCTCTTTGTCTTTCCAGCAGGTGAAGCTGTGGGCACACTATTTCCAATTATTCCTGGTGTCAGCCTCCACTTCAATCCTCACATATTTTTTGTACAATTTATATTCAGTAGTTAGAATGTAAAATGGTTCTTTCTGTAATGTAAAATAGTTAAGGATATAAGATGTATCATTGCCCCATACAGGGTAAGGGAAGAGGGCCCTTTAAGAGTGTCGTCTGACATAACAGTGGGGGAGGGATGATTAACGGCTGAATGTTAAGAGCGTGGGCTTTTTCAATAGACACTGCATTCCTGAGATGATTAACAGCTAGATACCGGCGGAAGAAGATTACCACGGGGCCCGAGAAGGAGCTGGCATTGGACCAGACCAGCCTGACCTCCTGAGGGAGGAGAGACAAATGGGAGGATATGAAATGTTAGCCATATTTTGTCTCAGATCCAACTTTATACTGCTGCAATCAAGATGTACCTAATAAAAGTACTTTTCTTTATTTTCAAATGAAGTCAAGGTGTATTCTTTCCTAGATATAATCAGAGGCAGCCTGACATTAAGTTGGATCTCACAGCATGTCGACCAACCAGGATTTTAACCAAAATACCGAGGGGGTTGACAGAAAAATTTTGGTGGGAAGCCAGCCGACTGCTGAACTGGGGGAGGCGTCCGGAAGATTTCCTTCTGACAGTTTTAACCCTGAACTGGAGGATTGCAGAGCCCGGTGGATGGAGCAATTACAGCTGGAAGAAAAAGAGTGGAAACCTGACCCTGAAGAGTTTCCTTCTGGAGTGACTAAAAGAAAAAGAAAAAGGGAAAGTAAGACTTTCAGACTGGAAGGAAGAACAGGAGATCAGAGACAAGCTCCAGCTGGACGAGGCATTGCATCTTTACCGTGAGGTGAAAGTAAGGCAAGCAGCACGCCAATGGTATGAATCTCCTGTTCGGTCCTCCAGGGGGGAGGGAGAAGAGGAAGAAGAAATTACCAGGGGAGCAACTGGGAAAGATTCCCAATGCGTAGAGATTTTGGAACAACCAGAGCCAGAAATCCCCTTCCCAGAGGCAGAGGAGTCGGATGGAGGGCGAACGCCACCTATTGGCCAAGCAAGGTCGCGCAGAGGAAGGAAAAAGCCTAAAATCCCCCCCATATCAGGGAAATTTGATGGAAATGCCAAGGAGCTAGGAGCTAGGACTGTTCCTGGCGTTAGTGAATAACCATATGATGGATTGGGGGGAAGCACAAGTTAGAGCTGTGACCCAAAACCTTACAGGAAGAGCAGCTGCATGGTTTGTGTCACTATATACCAACCACTCCCCCTTGCTGCAAAACTACGAGCATTTTATGACTGCACTGAGGAGGAGGTTCGAGGATCCCCTGGCAGAGCAGAAGGCCAAAGGCTGGATGAAAACCATCAGGCAAGGGAGGAGACCGGTGGCTGATTACAGCCAGGAGTTCAGTGATTTGGTTCCCCTGATGAGAGGATGGTCGGAGGTGACCCTTGTGGACATCTACAAAGATGGACTGAATGGAGATCTCTATGAGTTGTGCCGGGCAAGGGCCTCTCCAATCACATTGTACGGCTGGTACACCCTGGCAGCGGAGATGGAAATCAAGCTAGCGAAGGATCGTGGCAGAAGAGAGCGCAATGGAAGGCCACACCCTGCCCATGCTCCTAGAGGCCTTCCAAAGGACGCTCTTACGTCGGAGAGTGGGAGGAAACACTCAACTGCGTGCTACAGATGTGGAAAAGAAGGTCACCGCGCAGCTGACTGTCGGGCGAAGCTGGTGCCTAAAACGACGCCTGGTGGTGAAAAGGAACCAGTGAAACCAGCTGCTAAGGCGCAAAAGCCGGCAAAGGTGGGAGAAGACACCACCAAGAAGGCCACTCCCATCAGGGAGGAGCGTGAAACGCTGACCGAATCCGATGACAGCAAAACCACGTCAGAGTCCGATGAAGATCTTCTGGTGAGTTGGACACGGGGTCCCTTGGACATCCCAGTCAAACTGCATGTCCCCTCTTCGGATAATAAGGGGGAAATGCTAGCGCTACTAGACTCTGGATGTACTAGGTGCATCATTAGTCCCGAGGTAGTAGAGAAAATGGAACTAAAACTGAGAACCCTATGTAGGCCCATAGCCTTTGCCCAATTGGATGGCTCTGTGGCAGGGGGAGGACCCACCCATTTTGTAACAGAACCCATAGAAATTATAATGGGAGACCATCGTGAGGTCCTAAACTTCATAGTAGCCCCGGAGATGGACCAACCCCTGTTGCTAGGGTTGTCATGGCTACGGAAGTGGAACCCCCGTATTAATTGGAAGACGGGAGTCTTATGTTTTCGCTCTAGGACACTAAGAGGGGAGAAAAGAGAAACCAAGGAGGGATCTACCGTGGCCATGTCCCATGACGTGATGGGGGCAATGACAGAGCGAATAGAAGGGGAGGAGAGGATACCTAAGGAATACTGGGACTTGTGAGAAGTCTTTAGTGAGAAAGCATCAGATGTTCTACCTCCCCATAGGCCTACTGACTGTGCAATAGACATACTTCCAGGGGTAAAGCTTCCAAAACCAAAAGCTTATCCCATGACCCAAAAAGAATTGGGGGAGTTACGTAAATTTATAGACAAAAACTTAGAGCGGGGGTTTATCCAACCGGCTAGATCCCGTGTGGCCGCACCGGTGATGTTCCGAGAAAAGAAAGATGGCTCTTTTCGTCTTATTGTTGACTATAGAAATCTTAACGCGGTATGCGCCAAAAACGTATACCCCATGCCGCTCATGAAAGATATATTAGCGCATCTAGCGAAAGGAAAGTTTTTCACCAAATTAGACCTACGAGAGGCTTACTACAGAGTTCGTATAAAGGAGGGGGATGAATGGAAAACCGCTTTCAACTGTCCTCTAGGGTGTTTCCAGTTTCGAGTACTGCCGTTTGTACTGCAGGGGGCGCCCGCAGTTTTCATGCAACTGATAAATGAAATACTCCATCAGCATTTGTTTAAAGGGGTTCTTGTCTACCTTGATGACATACTTATCTATACAGAAACAATGGAAGAACATATTAAACTAGTAAGAGCTGTTCTCAAAAAGTTATTATCTGCAGAACTTTATTGCAAGCTATCCAAATGTGATTTCCATCAAATAAAAATTGACTACTTAGGGTACCGCATATCGGCAGATGGATTAGAAATGGACCCAGAGAAAGTGAAAGCTGTCTTGGAATGCCCCCCCCCCACGCACACGCAAACAGCTATAAAGTTTTTTGGGATTTGCGAACTTTTATCGTCAATTCATCCCCTCCTTTGCTCAAATTGCTTTGCCAATCACCAACCTCTTAAAAACTAAAGGAGATACAAAACCCAAACCATCATTACCTCTCGAATGGACAATGGAATGTCAAGCAGCGTTTGAGAAATTGAAACGACTGTTTGCCGCTGAACCTATTTTAAAACACCCCGACATGGATGTTCCTTTTGTGATACAAGCAGATGCTAGTGATGTAGCAGTCGGAGCCGTTTTACTCCAAAACAATGCCGATGGTAAACTACAACCTTGTGCTTTCACTTCTCGAAAATTGACTGAAACTGAAAGACGGTGGGCTATTTGGGAAAAAGAAGCATTTGCAGTTCATTGGGCTCTTCGCACATGGAGACAATTCTTAGAAGGTTCTAATCATCCTTTTGAAGTTTGGACTGATCACAAAAATTTAGAAGCGCTAAAACTCCTAGAAAACTTAAACAAGCCCATTGGGCTCAATATTTTAACTGCTTTAATTTCACCATTACATTCCTGGAGGAAAAACTTTTGGCAGATGCTCTCTCACGTTTGCCCCAATACAATGGTACACGCTGAGGTGGTTCGCCCAATACTTCCCATTCAGCAATTAGCGCCATAACCAGCCATACCAAAACTGAGACATCACTGCCAGATGAACTAACCAAGTTGTTTAAGGAAGCTTTGAACTCCGATGACTGGTTCTTGGCGCATTCGCATGAATGCACGCTCCGTGATGGACTGGCTTGGATTGGAGCGAAACTATATGTTCCTCTATCACTCAGAGAAACCATCCTACAATGATGCCATGATGCCAAAATGGCAGGACATTTTGGATTTGTGAAAACCTTGCATCTTCTTAAAAGACAATTTTGGTGGCCAAGTCTTAAAAAGGACATTCAATCGTATATAGCAAGTTGCCCTGTTTGCGCATCATCTAAAAGGCCTCCAGAAAACCTCCTGGACTACTTCAAACAGTAGCCCGGCCAGGAGCCCCATGGAAAGAAATATCCATGGATTTCATAGTGGAGCTACCTGAAAGTGCAGGCAGTACTGTAATCTGGGTGGTCACAGACCTTTTCTCCAAACAAGTCCATTTTATTCCATGTTCCAAAATACCCGCTTCAAAGACTCTGGCGAAGTTGTTTGTACAACACATTTATAGACTCCACGGAGTTCCTGAACGCATCATCTCAGATCGAGGAGTTCAATTCACTTCTCAATTTTGGAAAGAATTTTTACGACTGATTGGCTTCGCCCAAGGATTAAGCTCCTCCCATCATCCCCAGACTAATGGAAGTTGTAAACGCTCGAACTCGGTACTAGAACAATATTTACGTTGTTACATTAACTATCAACAAGACAATTGGGCAGATCTACTACCTTTTGCTGAAGTTGCCTACAATAACTCAATTCATAGTAGCACGGGATTTACTCCTTTTAAAATAGCTTCAGGCCAAGACTTTGTTCCCATTTCGGAACTTCCAAAGGAAAAAACCACGGTTTCCTCCTTGTCAGAATGGATAGATCAAATACAAAGCACATGGAAAATGACTCGCAAGGCGATCAATGACGCTCACCGTGCACATAAAAAACAAGCAGATAAAAAAAGATCCCCTGAGAACAAATACCAAGTTGGAGATAGAGTTTATCTCTCCACCAAATATTTACAAACCACTCAAAAATCTAAAAAACTGGGACCTAAGTATGTGGGACCTTTCCCCATAGTGAAAATCATCAACCCCATGACTGTACAGCTAGAATTACCAAAAACACTTAGAAGAATTCACCCCGTTTTCCATGTAAGCTTGCTGAAACCAGAACACAGGTCTACTTTCCGTGCGAACCATACACCCCCTCCTATACCAATTCTCATAGAGGGCGGACAACATTTTGAAGTAAAAGAAATCTTGGATTCAAGAAAACATAGAAATAAAATTCAATATCTCATTGCTTGGAAGCACTTCCCTTTGTCCCAAGCTGAATGGGTGAACAAGGAAGATGTTCGTGCTTCAGAAAAGATAGCACAATTCTATAAAAAATATCCTGACAAACCCTAACTTTTCTCTTTTTCTTTCTAGGACTGACGTCCTTGTTGCAGGAGGGCCGAATGTCAGCCTCCACTTCAATCCTCACATATTTTTTGTACAATTTATATTCAGTAGTTAGAATGTAAAATGGTTCTTTCTGTAATGTAAAATAGTTAAGGATATAAGATGTATCATTGCCCCATACAGGGTAAGGGAAGAGGGCCCTTTAAGAGTGTCGTCTGACATAACAGTGGGGGAGGGGTGATTATTTTATTTTTTATTTTATTTATTTGTCACAACATCATACAAAAAGATTATGTAGTATATACACATATAAACATATATAGGAAGAAGAAAAGAAAAACAATAGGACAGGAACGGTAGGCACGTTTGTGCGCTTATGCACGCCCCTTATGGTCCTCTTAGGAATGGGGTGAGGTCAATAGTAGAAAGTTTTTGGTTAAAGCTATTAGGATTATGGGAAGAGACCACAGAGTCAGGTAAAGTATTCCAAGCACTGATGATTCTGTTGCAGAAGTCATATTTTCTGCAATCTAGATTAAAGCGGTTTACATTAAGTTTAAATCTATTGGTTGCCCTTGTATTATTGCAATTAAAGCTGAAGTAGTCTTTGACAGGAAGGACATTACAATAGATGATTCTGTGAGTTAAACTTAGGTCTTGTCGAAGGCAGAGTTCCAAGTTTTCTAAGCCTAGGATTTCAAGTCTGGTGGGATAAGGTATTTTGTTGTTTTCAGAGGAATGGAGAACTCTTCTTGTAAAATATTTCTGGACACGCTCAATTGTATTGATGTCAGAGATGTGGTGAGGGTTCCAAACAGGTGAGCTGTATTCTAGAATTGGTCTAGCAAATGTTTTATATGCTCTGGTTAGTAGTGTGGTGTTTTGGAAAAGAAGCTACATAAAATTAGGTTTACAACTCTTAGAGCTTTTTTTGCTATGTAGTTGCAGTGGGCTTTGGCACTTAGATCATTTGACATGAAAACTCCAAGGTCTTTAACGGGATGGGGGTCGTCTGTAAGGTAATGTCCATCTAGTATGTACTTAGTTTTAGAGTTCTTTTTTCCTATATGTAAGACTGAGCATTTGCTGGTTGAAATTTGGAGCTGCCAATTTTTAGACCAAGCGGTTAGATGGTCAAGGTCGTTTTGAATGATAGAAGTGTTGTCTGTGGTGTTAAATAGTTTAACATCGTCAGCAAAGAGAACACACGATTAACGGCTGAATGTTAAGAGCGCGGGCTTTTTCAACAGACACTGCATTCCTGAGATGATTAACAGCTAGAGACCGGCGGAAGAAGATTACCACGGGGCCCGAGAAGGAGCTGGCATTGGACCAGACCAGCCTGACCTCCTGAGGGAGGAGGGACAAATGGGGGGATATGAAATGTTAGCCATATTTTGTCTCAGATCCAACTTTATACTGCTGCAATCAAGATGTACCTAGTAAAAGTACTTTTCTTTATTTTCAAATGAAGTCAAGGTGTATTCTTTCCTAGATATAATCAGAGGCAGCCTGACACCTGGCACTTTAATGTGGCAGCAATCAGGACCAGGTTTGCCTGACCATCACAATAAAATTCTTCCAAGCATTTTGAAATCATTGCATGGTGAATCGTGATCAAAGCTCTAGGTAAGCGATATTTTCAGAACATTCCCCTGAAGCAGTCACAGGGTAAAAGAGAGAGGTTTTCCTGGAAGGGAAAAAGCTTAAGATGTTGGAGATTTAATGGCCAGATTTAGCTTTCCCAACTCTTTCATTTGATCAAATAACATTGCTTAAAAAGCAATAAAATCTGATTTTGCAATAGATACGATTAGTTCCAATCCAAGGGAATGGATTCAGAGGAAAACAAAATTGAGCAAGGACTATAAAGTAAATTCTGTATACTAATTCCTAACACAAGTATTCTGTAAGCCTAATAAAATAAAACACATAAATGACTAAAACATAATAAAAATAAAGCATAAAGGGGAGGAGAGACAAAGCTTATAAACTAAAATACATGTGACAGTCATCCATACAATTGAACAAGATCAAAGGCCTGTGCAACAATATTGATTTTATTCTTTCCCTTAAATACAAACAGGATAGGGGCTGTGCAGGTTTCTAAAAGCAAACATGAAGGATACCTATGAGAAGTCCTGTAATTGAATATATGTCTGATGAAAAAATGTTCCATCAAATTCTTTAGGAGCGGGATCTTAACAGGTCTTCTCTCAATATCCTAGTCTGATAGGCAGATTTTATGCTGGATGACTGCTGGAAAAATCATGAAACAGTTCCATCACAGAACCAATTGCCTAAGGAGGTCACTGGATGTACCAAAAAGGAAGCTAGATAGCCATCTATCTACCAGGTTGTTTTAGTTGAGATTCCTGCACTGAGCAGAGGCTGTGTTTAATGGCCTGGATGGCCTTTTCCTTTTCAATCTTATTTTCTTATAATGTTATTTTATTCTTTTTTTAGTATCTGCATTTCCTTTAAAGCACTAATTTATCTTTTCCTTTGGTTTTTAATTTTCTTGCTATTTTGTAATTTTAGATTTATACAAAACATCAATCAGTCATCAACATGAACTTGAACTCTTTCCATATCTATAAATTTACTACCCTACAGAAACAATGCAAACAGGTAAATGTGGTTAGCATAATATTGTTTGTGTTTGTATTTGCATTGGTTCTTTCTTTTTATTTAGAACTAAAATCTCCAAAAACTACGTGGGGTTAGTGTCTGGCACAACTAAGCTACTTGCATTCTGGCAGATCCATTTTAAGGGTGCATAGTAAGATTCTTTCCTTTGTTGTCTGTTCCTTATAGTCACAGCAAGAAGCAGCATGTACCAAAACTGTCGTTTTTCTAACAAATAACTGTCAACATGCAATATATTTCCTGTGTAAATATGTCAGGGTGATTTTCCTGATACAAACATCACATATTTTTCATCAATCATTTATGGTTAGTGAAAGTGGGGAAAATATTATTTGAGGTGTATGCAGGGAGAGCTATTTATTTGGCAAATCATATTCCTTAAGGAATACATGTTTTTAAAGAAAGGTAATGGTTTTATGTTTTCTGTGAATTTTTGCATGATTGTCTAAATAAATATGTTTTTGTTTTTTGTTTTTTTGTTTTTTTTTTTATTACTTTTTTTGCAACAAACAAACAAAAAGAAAATACATTATTACACCCTTGTGCTATACATAAAAGGAAGATTTGGGTCGTCGGATATATCCTCATGATTGCCAAAATCCACGTTCTCGAGGTACAGGTACTGAAGCGTCCAATGTTCCAAGCGCAAAGTCCACAAATGGTTTCCAAGTCTTCCAAAAAATATCTTCTTTATACACACCACTTCTAATTTTAATATCACATGTCATTTTATCATTTAAAGCTAATTTCCACATTTCAGAATTCCACTCTTCTATTCTAAAAATCACATCTAGTTTCCAATATCTAGCTATTATAATTCTACCTATTATAATCATAATTCTAATCAATTCTTTTTCATATTTTGTTAATTCTATTTCCTTAATTACCAACAATAATATAGTTTCCACTCTCAATGTTATTACTTTCCCCATCATTTCAAATATCATTTTCTCCAATTGTTGCCAAAACTTTTAACCTTATCACAATTATACCACATATGTTCATAAGTCCCCAATTCCATCTCACATCTCCAACATTTTTACTAATTTTTTATCCATTTGTGACAATCTTACTGGAGTCAAATACCATTTCAAACAACTTTATAATTGTGCTCTTTAATCCTTATAGATAAAGTTCTCATAATTCTACTCTTCCAATTCACATTCCAATCTGACTCTGGTATTTCAATATTAAGATCTTTTCCCAATTTGTCCTCATCACTCTTTGTAATTTTCATCAGAATTTATAATCTTATAAACCCTACTAACGAGTCCCTTTAGCCCAATTTCATCTTTCATAATCCGAGATACTAAATATTCAAATTCAGTTTCACATCTATTTATCGAATAATTTTCCTTAGTTTTTGTCCATTTTCTATCTGTATTTTTCAAACCAACTTAACCCTAATTTTTCAATAATTTCTTTATTCCTCCTTTCATTTCCATAACTTTTATCCAATCTCTAATAATTTCTATATTTTCCTCTTTAATCACTTCATTGCGTATTATATTATTTTTAATTGGCCAAATTCCAATTGTCTCCCCCAAAAAGATTATATCCGGAATTAAAATTTTAACAAATTTATTCCACATTTTACTTAATCCCTTTAACCAATAACTTCTACTTACACATTTTAAATTTGCTTTATCTAAAAACCACCTTGATCCAAATTTCTCTATATCCTTTAACTCTAAGTCTCTCCAATAGTTATCTTCACCTTTTAATATTTTTACCACTATCCGGATACCATACGCATAATAATAATTAAATAATTTGGGGATTCCTAATCCACCTTCCTTTTGATTTTGATACCACATTTTCTTCACTAATCTAGGTCTTTTGCCACCGTTACAAAATTTATCCAGTTTTTTCTGATATCCTTCAATATCTTTCTCTGTCAAATTTAGTGGTAGCATCTCGAATAAAAGTTGAACTTAGGCAGCAACATCATCTTACACATTGCAATTCTACCAAACCAAGACAACTTTAAAATTTTATATTTATCTATCTTCTTCTCAATTTCGTTAATCACCACATCATAATTAAGTTTTTCAATTCTTTAACCTTAAGTGAAAGCACTATACCCAAATATTTCAATGTGTTTTAATCCTTATCCCAAATTGCTCTTGCATATTCTCAGACTCATTACCATTACTATCCATCAATAATTCTGACTTTGACCAATTTACTTTCAATCCTGTCATTTCCTCAAATTCTATCAAATGCTTATATATCTTTTCAGATCTTTCTCTACATTTTCAAAATAATTAAAGTATCATCCATACAAATTTATCTTATACCCTTATATCCTTCTAATTCTTCATCTTTTCTATCATTTTGTCAATATTTCCATAGCCAATAAAAATAATGTTGGGGACAGGGACATCCTTGTCTCGTGCCAGCTTCTAATTTTATCTCTTCAGTTAATATTCCATTCACCTTCACTCTTGCACTGCTCTTTTGGTACAATTTTGAAATAACATGTATAAACTTATTACCAAAGCCTAAAGCCTCCACAATTACTTTAATAGTTTGCCATTGTACAGAATCAAAAGCTTTAAAATATCCAATGATACTATACCAATTTTATCACCATTATATTCAGCTACATCTATCATATTTAATACTCTTCTAACAATATCACTCATGTATCTACCCTTCACAAAACCTACTTGATTATAACTTATATATCTATCTATAAATCTATTTAATCTATTACTTATAATAGCAGTAAATATCTTTGCATCCTGATTAATTAAAGAAATGGGCCGATAGGACTCAATCCTTTCTTAATCTTTATCTGGTTTAGGAATTAGGATATCACCGTTCTATTCCATGACGAAGGTACTTCCCACCATGTAATATTCCATTGAATAATTTTTGCAGTCTTGGTATTATTAATTCTTTAAATTCTTTATAAAACTCAACAGGTAATCCATCCTCACCTGGAGCTTTCCCTAATTTTAATTTTTGTATTATTCCATTAATCTCATCTTGTGTTATATCTTCTTCCATCAATTCCTTATATGTTTGATCAATTTTCACCACATACTTTTCTAAATAGCTTTGCAATTTTCCCCGATTAATTGGTTTCTTTGAATATAGATTCTGAAAAAAGTTTCTAACCACTTCACATTTCTCTAATTTTTTATAACATCTTATACCTCTATCATCTATCAAAACTCCAATTTCTCTCTTCTCTCTTTTATCTTTCGCCATCTTTGCCAATAATTTAGAATTTCTATTACTAAATTCAAAAAAATTCCTATTTAAAATCTCAAATTTCTTTTACTAACTCTGTATCTTCTTCTATCATTTTATTTCTTAACATATTAAGCTCCTGAAGAATTTTTTTTCTTTAGTAAGCAAAATTGATTTTCCAATTCTTTAATCTGATTTTATCTCTTTCCATTTTAATTTTTATAATTTTTATATTTCCTACTTGATAATTTAATACTCTCCTCTAAACACCGCTTTCATCGCATCCCAAACAATTTCAAATTTAACCTCCCGTTATCATTTAATCTCCAACTTTCCTCCAATTTTTAAGTATCCATTTTTATCCTTTTCATTTTATACAATTTCTCGTCATATCTCCAATAGCTTCTTTTTTCTCAAAATTAAAATCTAAGTCCACCATAACTTCTGCATGATCAGAATCTTTAAAATTCCACATCTACCTTATCCACATTATTCAACAAATCTTTAGAAAGAAAAATATAATCAATTCTAGAATATGTATTATATATCTTAGAGAAAAAGTGTATACTCTCTCAATTCCTTTAACCTCTCTCCACACATCAACCACGCCATTTCGAAGCATCCACATATTTAAAATCCCCATTTTATTTGCTCCTCCACAGCGGGTGGGATTAGTACTGTCTATTTTATCTCTGTTTAAATTAAAATCCCCAGCCACAATTACTTTCCTACACTTTCATTCTCCAAAATTTTGTTATTTTTCAAGAAATTCTCTTTGTTTTTCATTCGGTAAATATAAATTAACAAGTGTCACTTTTTCCTCATTAAGATTTCCAACAATTATTACATATCTTCCATCCTCATCCAAAATTACCTTATGTTTCTCAAAGTACACCCTATCTGATATCAGTGTTGCAACTCCTCTAGCTTTTGAAGTTCCAAATGCTTTTTCATATATTTGCATACCTTTTATATACATTCTATTTGAATCTTCAGATTTCTGATGGGTTTCTTGTAAAAATAAAATGTCTGGTAAATCCCTTTTAATCTTAAACTCCAATCTTCTTCTTTTAATCTGATTCCCTGTACCCTTCACATTCCATGACATTATTTTTATAACTCCCATTTAAAATATAAATTTTTTAATCCTATCCCCGCATCTTCCTTTCTGTGCCCCCCACCACCCGACATTAAACTACCATATAAACAACAATAAGCAAACAGAAAAAAAACAAAAAACAAAACAAACAATAAAATACAAACAATCTTCTTCCCCCACATCCTCATCGGTTTCGCCTCTATAAAGAGAATGGGGGAGAGGGGACGTGCCAATGCCCGGGGCACTTCTTTCGGGCTGTCTATTTGAATTCATCACTCAAAAAAAAGATAGCGATGACCCGCATTCAGCTTCATATTTTCCAAGACTCTTATCTGCTTCTTCTCCTACTGTATCCTCACGACTCTTCTTCTGTTCAACCAACACAGGTGATATTTCTTTCCTCTTTAACCCTTTAGAGTCTTGCCTCCAATAGCCCCTTTTTCTTCTTCTGAGATTGATGTTTCACGTATGTTCCACCCATCTGAAGCATTTGATCTTTTATCTCCATTAAATCCTCCATCTCAATCAGTCCAAGCTCCCGTAAATATAATAATGCATCTATATCTGGGGTGATTGTACGCATCCTTCCTTTATAAAAAAATTTCAATTGTTGTGGTGGCCTCCAATTGTATTTAATTCCATTATCTCTCAAAACTTTTGTAATTGGTTTTAAAAAAAATCTCCATGCCCTTTCTTCTCTTGATATATCCGGGAAGACTTGAATAGTCTTCCCTTCAAACTTCAAAGCATCTCCCAACTCTCTTAACTTGGCCATAACTTCCAACTTATCACCAAGATTTGCGAACCTGACAAGCACATTCCTGTTAGAACCATTTTGCCTTCTATATCCAATTCTAAAAACACTTGCCAGGTCTGCTAATGTGAACGTAAGTTGCGTATCCAAATCATTAATCCATTTCAAAACCCGCTGTTTCAATTTATCCTCCCTTTCTTCCGAGATTCCTCTAATAACAAAATTATATTTCCTCATCTCTTCTTCCAAAAGACAAATTCTCTTATCTTGCTGCTCATTTTTATAAAATATTTTGCCAATTTGCCGATCTACTTTTGCCTCATGCACATGCAGCTGCTCCATTTCATCTTTAATCATTATCATTTCCTCTTTTTGTTTAGCAAAGTTATCATTCATCTCTTGCTTTAAATTTTGCACTTCAGATGTCAGTTTAAATGTCAAATTATCTATACGCTCTGATAGTCCTGCTATTTTTTCCCCAATTTTATTTAAAGCTGCAGCAATTTGCTGCGTTTCTGAAAGTTGTTGAGTCATTTTGAAAAACAAAAACCAAAAATTTCTCAAACTGGGATTCCAATTTTTCAAAGAGTCTTAGTGAAGATCAAAGGACAGCAGTCAAACCAATTTTACAGAGGGTCTTGATGAAGATCAAGGGACGACAATCTTTTAATTGAAGCGAAACGGCTTATTTGCACTCGTTAGTAGCTTATCAGTAACTTATGAGTCATATTCACTCCACAAAGAAACACAATTACCTCACAGCTTAATCAGCGCCATTTTTTCTCCACGTCGGCAGAGAAGAAAAAAAAAACCAGCTTGAACTTCAAAACAAAGTCCTTTTTTTGTTTTCTATAATATAAACAAGCTATTAATTTCCTCTCAAAAGAAAAATAGTAATAAAAAAAAAATTATCCACCTAATAAAATCTTCTTCAGCCAGTCAGTCCAGCACAAAAGATCGATCTCTTCAATTTCAATTAAAATTCTTCTCATTAGCAAATTCAGTCTTTGATATTCCTTAGCCTCAGCATTTAACACAGAACACGATAATTATAATAAGGAAAGCAAAAGACAGCAGTTTATTCCAAACTCATCGTGTCTGCCAGTTCGGTCATTCCACGCAGTAAAAACTCCTTAATTCAAGCAGTTTCAAATGACCTACCAGTTTTAAATTCAGTCTGCTGGGCTATTAACACTTCCACTTCATGATTTATTAACTTTCATCCATAACGGTGCATTCCAAACAGCATTAATCCTCATAAATCTTCATTATTAAACCCTGTGAAGTGAAGGAAAGGTCCTTACCCCACCACGGTCATGGCCACGCCCCTAAATAAATATGTTTTTGAAGAAAGCTGAATAGCTATATGTATATTGAATGCACTTTTATGTGATTCTTTATGGTTTTAAAGACAGGCTGAATACTTTAATATGTATTTCAGAACACTTTTATATGATTACCTAAAATGTAGTTAATGTACCCTTTCATCAAATGCCTTGTGCTGAATCCTAGAACAAACTAATCAGCCTGATGTAACTTCCAAGTCTGTTGAGAAACCAGTTCACTCTACCAGCAAATGCAAATCACCTCATGATGATAAAAGAGCCATTTAAGAGTGACAGCTCAAAGCTGTCTCACCTATTGGGCAAGTAGGTCATTTATCCTGGGAATTAATTTGAGAAAGAATGCTTAGAAAAGTCAGGCCTTTTCCTGTAGGGAACAACTTCAGTTCTTCTGCTTTGCCATTTATAATATTAGCAAACAGTGTTGCACGTCTCAAAACTAAATAGCAAAGCAGAACAAGAAATAACACCAGGGAGATGGAGGTATAACTTTCTTTGTTATGTTTCTCTTTTTATATTTTTAAAAGATTCTTTTAATTTTTAAAAAAGAATAAAGTGGGAGCTTGCATGCCATAAAGCAAGGGATGGAATGGAATGGAATGGAAGGGAAGGGAAGGGAAGGGAAGGGAAGAGTAAGACAGAGGAGAGGAGAGGAGAGGAGAGGAGAGGATAAACAGGGTTGAAAGGGACCTTGTAGGTCATCTAGTCCAACCCCCTGCTCAAGCAGGAGACCCTATACCATTTCTGAGAGATGGCTGTCCAGTCTCTTCTTGAAAGCTTCCAGTGATGAAGCACCCACAACTTCTGAAGGCAAGCTGTTCCATTGGTTGATTGTTCTCACTGTCAGAAAAGGTCTCCTTATTTCCAGGTTGAATCTCTCCTTGATCAGTTTCCATCCAATCATTCACTATTCCTTGTCTGCCTTCAGGTGCTTTGGAAAATAGGTTGAGCCTCTCCTCTCTGTGACAGCCCCTCAAATATTGGAACATTGCTATCATGTCACCCTTGGTCCATCTCTTCACTAGACTAGGCATGCCCAGTTCCTGGAACTGTTCTTCATATGTTTTAGCCTCCAGTCCCCTAATCATCTTTGTTGCTCTTCTTTGCACTCTTTCTAGAGTCTCAACATCTTTTTTATTGTGTGGTGACCAAAACTGGATATAGTATTCTAGGTGTGGTCTTGCTAAGGCTTTATAGAGTGGTACTAGTACCTCATGTGATTTTGATTGAATACGTCTGTTAAGGCAATTTAGGATTGTATTGGCTTTTTTGGCTACTGTCACACACTGCTAGCTCATATTTAATTGATTGTCCACTAAGACTCAAAAATCCCTCTCACAGTTACTGCTTTAAGCCAGGTTTTACCCAATCTATATGTATACTTTTGGTTTTTATTGCCTGAGTGTAAGACCTTACTTTTCACTATACGGAATTTCATTTTGTTAGATAGGGCCCAGTGTTCAAGTTTGTCAAGATCCATATGGAACTTGAGCTTATCATCAGCAAAATGCTATGGACACAGTATACTTAGATTTCACTAAAGCATTTGACAAAGTATACCACAATCTATTTCTTGGTAAGCTAGAAAAATGTGTAATAGACAACATCACCACCAGATGGATTTGTAGATGGCTGACAAACTGTACTCAGTAAGTAGTCCTTAATATCTACATTGAGAGGAGTAAGTAGTGGGGTATCACAAGGCTCCATCTTAGGCCCAGTACTCTTTAGTATCTTCATTAGTGACAGATGAAGGAATAGAAAGGGAACTCATAAAAATTGCAGATGACACTAAACTGGCAGGAATACCCAACACCTCAGAAGTCAAGCTCAGGATCCAAAAAGATCTTGACAGCCATGAACAATGAATTTTAATGTGGGGAAAAGCAAAGTTTTACATTTAGGCAGGGGGGGGAAAATCAAAGATATAAGTACAGATTAGGTGAGACCTGGCTCAAAAACAGTAACTCTGAGAGGGACCTTGGAGTTCTAGTGGATGATCACTTGAAAATGAGCCAGCAGTGTGAAGCTGCAGCCAAAAAAGCTAATACAATCCTAGATTGTATAAACAGAGGCATAGAATCAAGATCACATGAAATATTAGTGTTGCTTTATAAAAACCCTAGTAAGACCATACCTGGAATACTGCAACCAATTTTGGTCAACATACTACAAAAAAGACTTTAAAAAATATAAATCAATATCAATACATGAACAGTGAGGCATCTGGATATCATTCATTTGGATACAAGTAGTAATGGTGGTAGTAATATTTGTTACTTAAATCATACTTTTGTAATTGTAATGTACTATAGGCCTTCATTATTTAGTTGTTCAGCATTTTAGTCCACCCTTCTAATGACAATAACAATATCATTAAAACATACATAGTCACATCTTTCAACATCTAATCTTTACATCTAGCTATTGCTTTTAGTATATTATATAGAAATATGTATAATAATATTCTCCCTATTTCTTGTTTCTGCCTCTGTTCTAGCTCCTAGTAAAGCCAATCCTGTGTTACAAAACATTTCCTCTATCCATCATCTCTTGTCCATTTTAATATTTCAATTCTTATTCGTTTTTTTTTTTTGACTTGCCTCCCAAACTCCTCTCTTGGGTCTTTATCTCTTTCTTCATCTTTCCTGTTTAATCTAAGTATTTCTTCCATCTCTACTATCTTTTGCTGCAAGGCCTCCAGAGGATTTGCCCAAATCTCTATCTTCTTTTCAGTAACATCTTCCTGTTTATCCAGTACCATTTTTGGGTCCTTTAGTATGTATTTTCTCTGAATTGTTTCATAAGTCTTTATTGGCTTCTCCTTCTTATCTTCTTGTTTTATTTGTTGATTTGTCTGTTCTATCTGGTCTTTCTATTATCTCCTCTATTTCCTGGGCTTTTTGATTATTGTTTATTATCCCTTGTTGAACACTTTCTAACTTCCCATCTATGTTATTCATTAGATCTTTTATCTCCCTGTGATTCCTTATTATAATATCATAAATGCTTTGAAACATCGACACCATTTCCTTTTCCAACCAACTTATTTCCCCCTGCTGAAACATCTTGTCTTCTTTTGATAAATCCAAATATTGCTTCATAATCTGTCAATGGTCTATCACCGCCCCAGAGTCTCAATTATCTTTGACCTCAGAAAGTCAATCTGGAAACCATTTACTCAATCCTGACGTTGCTCCTCAGGAAATACAGTAATTATAATTCTTTATGTCCCTCAGTTAGTCAATTAGTCCTTTTTATGTAATCCAGGAAGATTTCCAAATGTCTCCTTAATTCCATTCTTTAAGTTCAATCATAGCTCCTACCTTATCATCATAGTTAATTGTACATATATTTCACATATGCTTGGAAGAGTTTTGCTTTTGGATAAGAAGTGCTTGAACATTTGAAGAATATTGTTTCTCCTTAAATTTGAATATTGATACATCCTGGCTGCTTACCAGCTCAACTGGATATGAAACAACAGTCAATACTGCATCTGTAAATATTGAAATCAACTGCATAGAGATAGCATAAGCTATTTGTCTTAACGTTGGCATATGCATATGATGATCTTGTATAGGTACAGGTTTAGTTAATTCTTGAATGAACCATTTCTCAGTTTATTCCATCTTTCTCCCCAAAATTGGACATTGATTAGGCCAGCAAACCAGTATTATCCAGCTATTGATTATATTGATTATAATCAATAGCTGGAGACCACTGTGTGGTCACATGTGTGAGTATCTTTGAATATGTCTCTTTGAATATGTGACATCAAAACTAAAGGTTTTTAGTCAGATATTGTCCATTCTGTAGTGTGGGCATTTTCCAAAAAGAAAAACTAGATTTATTTTAATTTAGATCAAATTAAATGTATTAAAAGAGTTCAAATGGTTATTCCTGATGTGTATCTGTCACATTAAATATTATAATTTGGTAGCAACTTTAGGATGCATTGTGAGACACATATTCATAGCTTTGGGTGCTCACAATGTTCATTTCTGTTCCTATATACTTATGCAAAGAATTTTCTTGCTGTTAGTATATATAAGAGCATAAAGTTCAGGTTTCCTCAATGGTATCTTCTAAATCTTTGGGAGACAGTTCCTGATTGCCTGATTCAGCATATTATTTTTTTTAACTACATACACACTGTAGAGACCCCTAAATATTTCTGTTAACAGTGATATCCATTCTAGTGTTTAGAAGCTGGAATTGATGCAATTTCAGGGAATTCCAGAAGATAGTAAATGACAGTTGTAGCCTTCTTTTTTATTTGCTCCTGAGATTTTAGAGTATTTGTGTTTGATGCATAGAACAGAGTCTGTCTTTCCTAACCATTATCTAAATTAGACTTCTCTGGTGTTGCTTCTGAGTGAATATATAATGTTTATAAAGATATCTAAAAGAAACACAGACACACACCACAAAATTATCTGTGTAGTTAATATCTTTCTTTAAGCATCTGTTTGTCTTCTATCATATATAAAATAATGCATTTCAAGACAAATAAGAGACACTTTTAGAATTAGTATCTAAATGGTAAGAATTTTCTTACCAGAAATGGTAAGAAAGGAGTTATAGTGCCGTCTTTGGAAGAAAGTGCTACATTCCCTTAGAGGCAGTTCAGTGCTCTTCATGCACAGTCTTTAGAAATAAAGCAGAAAACTTAGCCTTTTCTCACAGCCTATTTGTGAAACAATCATGACTGAAAAGAAGGACCTGCTTCAGACAGAAGCTACATATTGAAGTTATTGAAATCCAATCTTTCATCCTGCATTTCTTCTCACAATTATGCTTGCTTTGGGAGAGCAATGTTCAGATTCAGCTTATTTTTTCCAGAAAAAGGACAAACATGTTGTTTGGCTGTTTTTATCATGTACTAGCTGATAACCCGGCGTTTCCCAGGTATTTCTTTATCCCAACCCGGAAATTGCTCGAGGTGCTCCAGAGTTATGCTGGAACATACATAAAATACATACACACACCCCTGGGTGCTAGGGGTGTCTTACCCCAACAGAATGTGTTTCCAGATAGTAAGTCGTCTGTGCAATTTCAACGTTTGGTAAGTCGTCTTGAGCAATTTCAACGTTTGGTTGAAATTGCTCAAGGCATTCAAGAGTAATGCTGGAACATACAGACACACACAGAGAGACACCAGGGAGCCATTGAGAGGGGCCATTGAGAGGGACCTTTCTTCCCCCTACTCCCATGCCCATCATCCCTGCCCTTTCCCTTCCCCCTCCCATGCATTACTCTTTCCTGTCCTGTGTACGATCCTGGCACTTTGCCCCAAATCCACCAGAGGGCACCTTCTGCTAAGAGAAGGGAATATCAGGTGCTTCCCTGGGTGAATGTCACAGCTGGCTTTCCAGAGGTATATATAAGTATAAGCATGAAATAACCATACGAATTGGATACAATCAAAGAGAACATTAGGACAGGAATGGTAGGCACGCTGGTGCTCTTAGGCACGCCCCTTACAGACCTCTTAGGAATGGGGTGAGGTCAATAGTAGATATTCTTTGGTTAAAGCTTTGGGGATTTTGGGAAGAGACCACAGAGTCAGGTAGTGCATTCTAGGCATTAACAACTCTGTTACTGAAGTCATATTTTCTGCAATCAAGATTGGAGCGGTTCACATTAAGTTTAAATCTATTGTGTGCTCGTGTATTGTTGCGATTGAAGCTGAAGTAGTCTTCGACAGGAAGGACATTGTAGCAGATGATTTTATGAGTTATACTCAGGCCATGCCGAAGGCGGCGGAATTCTAAATTTTCTAAACCCAGGATTTCAAGTCTGGTGGCATAAGGTATTTTGTTGTGACCAGAGGAGTGGAGAACTCTTCTTGTAAAATATTTCTGGACACGTTCAATTGTATTAATGTCCGAAATGAGGTGTGGGTTCCAGAGAGGGGAGCTGTATTCGAGAATTGGTCTAGCAAATGTTTGTATGCTCTGGTTAGTGGTGTAATCTTTCTGGAGAAGAAGCTACGCAAGATTAAGTTTACAACTCTTAAAGCTTTTTTTGTGATGTAGTTGCAGTGGGCTTTGGCACTTAGATCATTTGATATGAAAACTCCAAGGTCTTTGACAGGGTAAGGGTCATCTACAAGGTAATGTCCATCAAGCAAAAAAGAATATTTTGCAATATCCTTTCCCCTGGAGTAGGGTGGGAATGGAGATTTTGTAGTATCCTTCCCCTGGAGTGAGGTGGAATGGAGATTTTGCAGTATCCTTCCCCTGTCATGCCCACCAAGCCATTCCCACAAAATTGGTGGTAAAAATATTTGAATTTCACTACTGGTCTGTATATAGCTGTAGAGATTTTGCTCCCTTAGGAATTCTGTTACCTTTTTTTCTGCTTCCTGTATGTTGTTCTAAATAGATAAATTATTAAGAACAATCAGTTAAGGAGTAGAGCTTTAGAGGATGGTGAGAGAGGAACTACTCTGAAGAAACAGATTGATTCTCTATGAATATTCACTTTGCTTTTATCAAAATAAAAATGTACAATTTGCTACAAACATCAAAGGATGGACATAAATGATTTAGTTGCAAATCAGGGACATTTTTAACATATAGTTCTTTTATATTTTTAAACATAATCTTAATAGATTATATTCATGCTAATTTAATTACCTTTACATCCCACTGAAAATAATGGAAATGTTAATCATGCCATTTAGTTTATTACTTACTTTTTGAAGATCTTACTTTGTTGAAGATCTCCAGATGTCCAGAAGAGGTTGATCCACTGGCAGAGAAGCCAAAGTGTTTTAGTCAGATGATGGTGAAACTGTAAGAATGTGAACTCTAAGGAAAATATTTTCACCAGCTTCTGAGTAAAACACTTCAGCTGGGGCCATGTGGCCAGGAGGCCTAGGCCTGGACTGGGCCACAGCAGCTTCAGGGATTGAGACAGCAAAAGCATCAGCCAATGAAAGGGGAGGTAGTTTCCTTTGTCTCATCAGCTGAACTGTAAGGCCCTTGTTGGTTGGCTGCCATGCCAAGATTCAGGATTCCTGAAGCTGCTCATTTGAACTAGCCAGTCAGAAGAAAGCTGACTGCACCCAAATTAAGCCTGACCAAACTGGGTAAAAGCCTGCAGGCCCTCAGGGCAGAGAAGCTGAAGTCAGATTCAGATGTGGAAAGCTATTTTCCTTACATCTCACGTTCTTAACAGCTTCACCAGCTTCTGAATAAGACTTTAGTTTCTCTGCCATGTGGCTCAGTCTCTTCTGCAACTCTTCAAAAAGTAAGTCCAGTAAAGCCATGGGAAATGGGGTGGAGGAGGTTGATCGGGGTCAGGGACACGCCATTTCGGCCTGTAGGAAGGCCCTGTAACACTGGCAAACAGGGAAAGGAAGGCTCACCAGACAGGCAGGTAGCTGGGCCATGTCGGAGGCTGCAGGGAAGGCAGGCTAGCAAGCTGGGCTGCCAGGACCACATGGGAGGCAGCTGGGTGAGAAGCGAAGGAAGACTCGGCAGGCAGAGATCAGATGGGCCACGTGATCGAGGCAAGTAAGGGAACCAAAGAGCAGCAGCAGCTATGCCTCAGGCGTGACTGTAGGCACTGACCAAGGCAGGCGAGGCAGGATAAGGAGTGACCAGGAGAGGTGGGGTGCGCAGGGCAGGAGGCATGGGCGGAGCCAGCCAGCAACTTAACAACTGGTTTGGCCAAAGTGGTGCGAATCAGTTGAATCCCACTGGGCATAATCTTTGTTTCTTACCTAACCTCTCTATAAATAAATGACTGGCTTCATGTAATCCATTAGAAACAATAACTTAATATAAGATTTTTAAGGAAATAGGCTCAAAACACTTAAAAATTATAGTTATAGTGTTGCTCCTTCTGAGGTTGCGGGGGTGGGTGGGTATATATCATGAATATTTTTTTAGAAAAAGAGGGAATTTTGATTTGCATGTTGAAAATGTGTTTAACATTTTAGGATGTAATTTTATTGCTGCTATAAAAAGACTCATCACAAAATATATAGTCTGGATCCAGTGCAAAATCTGA
The DNA here is from genome assembly GCF_028640845.1 of Ahaetulla prasina. Classification (NCBI taxonomy): domain Eukaryota; kingdom Metazoa; phylum Chordata; class Lepidosauria; order Squamata; family Colubridae; genus Ahaetulla; species Ahaetulla prasina. Next base: position 40,714,760 of record NC_080545.1, read on the forward strand.
ATCTGGAATTAAGCCATCATCGTGGCTTAGTTTTATTCCAGGTTCTGCTGTGACTAAGCATATTTTATTTGTAACCAAACATGTTCATTTGACCATATTCCCTGTGCTGATGGGACTAGCAGTGAACTTCTGCACAAATAATTTATGGAATTCTCTGCTACAAAATCTAATATGCACTTAAATAGCTTGAAAGGGATTTTTTTTAAAAAAGCTATACAATAATTCTGATAATTTATGAATATAATAACTGAGCATGCAGTTTCTGGCAGGATTAGAAAAAGACAATCAATGATTTTTGTGGCTTCTTTCTGTTAATAAACACCAATTTAATCAGGTTGTTAAAGACTTATTAACTCCAGTTATAGAGAATACAAACTTTAGTTAGCTTTAAAATTGGTTAGTTTTTTCTTGTTGCAGCAGGTGAAGCTAAGCAAGATCACATCAAATTGAGACTAAATTGATTCTGAATTTAATAACAGCAGCAAGACTGTTGATTGGACAATACTGAAAGAAAGAAGAGATACCTACAATAGAAGAATGGATACTGAAAGTTATTAATTTGGCTGAGATGGCTAAAATCTCAGCTTTTTTAAAAGACAATACGCAGGAAAGATATTTAATTGAATGGAAAAAATGGATTGATTATCTACAAAATAGATATCAGATTAAGAAATATCAGATTGTCTTTGAATAATTAGAAAGTTATTTTATGTAATGGGGAGAGGGTTGGGAGATGAAAAGCTTTGGATGTGGTTATTTGGATTGGAAGGGAAAATTTTATTCTATGTTTGGTTTATGTATAACAATACCTTGTGATTGACCCGGGAAGCCGGGGGGGGGGGGGGAAGGGGGGAAGGGGGATTTTTGGGAGGGAGGGGGGAAAAGGGGGGAAAATGTTTTTGTTTTTTAAAACTCTTTCAATAAAAAAAAAAAGATCACATCAAATACCTGTACAATTAGTACGGGGCCCCGCAAGGCTGTGTGCTCTCCCCACTTCTCTTCTCTCTGTATACCAATGACTGCATCTCCAACGATCCATCTGTCAAGCTACTGAAGTTTGCAGATGACACAACAGTGATTGGTCTCATTCAAGACAATGACGAATCCGCATATAGACGAGAGGTCGAACGACTAGCCTTGTGGTGCAACCAAAACAATCTGGAACTGAACACGCTCAAAACCGTAGAAATGGTGGTAGACTTTAGGAGAAACCCTTCCATACTTCCACCTCTCACAATACTAGACAACACAGTATCAACAGTAAAAACCTTTAAATTTCTAGGTTCTATCATATCGCAAGATCTAAAATGGACCGCTAACATCAAAAACATCATCAAAAAAGGACAACAAAGAATGTTCTTTCTGCGCCAACTCAGTAAGCTCAAACTGCCCAAGGAGCTGCTGATTCAGTTCTACAGAGGAATTATTGAGTCTGTCATTTGCACCTCTATAACTGTCTGGTTTGGTTCTGCAACCCAACAAGAAAGACACAGACTTCAGAGGATAATTAGAACTGCAGAAAAAATAATTGCTCCCAACCTGCCTTCCATTGAGAACCTGTATACTGCACGAATCAAGAAGAGGGCCGTGAAAATATTTACAGATCCCTCACATCCAGGACATAAACTGTTTCAACTCCTACCCTCAAAACGACGCTATAGAGCACTGCACACTAGAACAACTAAATGCAACAACAGTTTTTTCCCGAAGGCCATCACTCTGCTAAACAATTAATTTCCTCAACACTGTCAAACTATTTACTAAATCTGCACTACTATTAATCTTCTCATCATTCCCATCATCAATCTCTTTCCATTTATGACTGTATGACTGTAACTTTTTGCTGGCAATCCTTATGATTTATATTGATATATTGACCATCATTTATGTTGTAAATGTTGTACCTTGATGAACGTATCTTTTCTTTTATGTACACTGAGAGCATATGCACCAAGACAAATTCCTTGTGTGTCAAATCACACTTGGCCAATAAAAATTCTATTCTATTCTATTCTGATTAAATGCAACTTATTAATTAGTTTGTATTGTGACAACACATCAAAGTTAAATGAGACACAAAATAATGTCTTGTGTGAATAGTTGTGTTTGTGGACTTTCTAGAGGCTGGTGAATATTTGAATTAAGTACCTGAATTAGATGGACTCATGATCAGATTCTGCAGGACTTTATTTATATTGGGGGTGGGGAGGCGCGTCCCACCAAAAGTATCTTTTGTGCAAGTACGTGTTCCTCAGAAGATTGGAAAGGGTGTAAAGGTAATTGCATCAAAACTTTCAGAGTTTTTTTTCTTACAGTCCAGCAGGGAGTTAATATAGGCTGCTCCAGTGGTGGGATTCAAATAATTTAACAACCGGTTCTCTGCCCTAATGATTTCTTTCAACAACCAGTTCACCAAACTGCTCAGAAAGTTAACAACTGGTTCTCCCGAAGTGGTGCAAACTGGCTGAATCCCACCACTGGGCTGCTCCTAATGGTTTACACAGTCTAGGGACACAATTCTAGGGACATATTACCGTACTCAGTTATAACTCAGTTGAGTAACTGAAAAATAGTTTGCTTCCCTCTGCATATTTTACACATTGCAACATGGTTGAAAGAAATGTTAAATCTGCTCTTATTATTATTATTATTATTTGTATTTCTTAAGGTCACTTTAAAAAAAGGAACAGGTGCTATAAATCTTACCCATATTTCTCTTGCATTATTTTTATAGTTGTCCAATTCTTTTCTGATTCATTTAAGCAGATCTTCAAGTGTCTCCTCCAGTTCAAGTTCAGTTCCTTATGACTTCATGTATGCATCCATGTCATTTCCATTGACAGTGTTGTAGAAATTCTTTCTCAATGTCTTTTTCTGGGAGGTTCTTCAGTCATAATATTCCTGGAAGTCTGTCTCCCACCCAGTATAACCAAAATGTAAGTTTAACCATACCTGACACTGTTTAGTATTTGAATTCAAACAATATCAACTAGGTGCTGCCACTAACAAAGACCCACACTGTTCTGGCTTGAGTGTTGGGGTAAACAAGCTCAGAAGTTTTGAATGAAAATTAAATCAAGACAAGTATATAAAATATACAGGTGGGCCTGCTGATCACGTACCTGGCTCCCTGCGGCGTGACAGCAGCCCTGCCTGAGCTGCTGGAGGTGATAGCCGGGCTGGCGGTTGATACCCCCAAACTTATTGCTATGGGGGATTTCAACCTGCCATCGTTCGGCGAGGCATCGGCACAGCTCAGGAGTTCAGGGCCTCCATGACGGCCTTGGACCTGATCCAATTAGTTGACGGTCCCACTTACATTGGAGGAAACAAGCTGGACTTAATTTTTGTCTCTGGACAGTGGCTGAGTGATCTAGATGTAAGGGAATTAGTCGTTCAACCCTTGTCATGGTCTGATCACTCTCTTCTTCGACTGGATCTTCGAACCACCCATCCCCATCGCAGGGAGTCAGAGCCAATACCTTGGTTCCATCCCAGGCGCCTGATGGACACGGAGAGGTTCCTGACGGAGCTTGGGCCTTTTCCTGAGGCCCTGGCCCACAACTCAGCGGAGGAACTCGTCGCCGCCTGGGAAAGGGTGGCGGCAGGGGCCTTGGACCGAGTTGTGCCTTTGCGGCCTCTGACTCGGCGCTATTCTCGACCAGCTCCTTGGTTTTCCGAGGAGCTGAGAGAGATGAAGCGCCGGAAAAGACGCCTGGAGAGTGTTTGGAGGGCCAGCCGTTCTGACTCTGATCGAACACTAGTAAGGTCTCATATTCAGACCTATCTAGTGGCGATAAGGGCGGCGAAATGGGGATATTTCGCCGCTCTTATCGCGTCGTCAGATAATCGCCCAGCTGCCTTGTTAGGGTGACCCGCTCTCTCCTTTCTCAGGGGGCCAGGGAGGACCCCTTGCAAAGTCATGCTGAGGACTTTGGACAGTATCTGCATGATAAAATCGCTCAGATTCGGGAGGGACTGGACACAGACTGGGTAGATTCAGACGGGGGGACGGGGGCAGATTTTGAGGTTGTCAGCTGGAAGGAGTTTGATCCTGTGGCTCCCGAGGACATGGACAGGATACTGAGGAGGCTGAGAGCAACCACATGTTTACTGGACCTGTGTCCCTCCTGGCTGGTACTGGCTACACAGGAGGTTACACGAGGCTGGCTTCAGGGAATTATTAATGCTTCTTTGAGAGAGGGTGTCTTTCCGGCTGCCTTGAAAGAGGCGATGGTGAGTCCTCTCCTCAAGAAGCCTTTCCTGGACCTGGCTGTTTTAGTGAACTACCGCCCGGTCTCCAACCTTCGCTTTGTGGTGAAGGTTGTTGAGAGTGTGGTTGCTTACCAGCTCCCCCTGTACCTGGATGAAACTGTCTATCTGGACCCGTTCCAGTCCGGTTTCCGACCTGGGTACAGCAGGGATGGCTTTGGTCGCATTGGTGGATGATCTCTGGAGGGCCCGGGACAAGGATTGTTCCTCTGCCCTGGTCCTATTGGATCTCTTGGCGGCTTTTGATACCATCGACCATGGTATCCTGCTGCGGCGGCTAGAGGGGTTAGGGGTGGGAGGCACCGTTTTTTGGTGATTCTCCTCCTTCCTCTCGGGCCGTTCACAGACTGTATTGGCAGGGGGGCAGAGGTCGACCGCGAGGCATCTCCTATGGAGTGCCACAGAGGTCGGTCCTCTTGCCCCTCTTGTTCAATATCTATATGAAGCCGCTGGGCAAGATCATCCGTGATTTTGGGGTGAGGTACCAGCTGTATGCTGATGATACGCAGCTGTACATTTCCACCCCAAACCACCCCAACGAAGCCGTCGAAGTGATGTCCCAGTGTCTGGAGGCCGTGCGGGTCTGGATGGGGAGAAACAGGCTCTGGCTCAACCCTTGCAAGATAGAGTGGCTATGGATGCCAGTGTCCCGGTATAATCAGCTGATTCCATTGCTGACTGTGGGAGGCGAGTCATTGGCCCCCACAGTGAAGGTTCGCAATCTGGGCGTTCTTCTGGATGCACGGCTGTCGTTGGAAGATCAAACAACGGCCGTTGCCAAAGGAGCTTTTTATCAGGTTCGCCTGATCTGCCAGTTGCATCCCTATGCACAGTCACTCATGCCCTTGTTACCTCCCGTCTGGACTACTGTAACGCTCTCTACATGGGGGTCCCCTTGAAGAGCACCCAGAGGCTTTGGTCCAGAATGCAGCCGCGCGGGTGATAGAGGGAGCAAGTCGAGGCTCCCATATAACACCACTCCTGCGTAGGCTGCATTGGCTTCCAGTGATCTTCCGGGTGCAATTCAAGGTATTGGTTACCACCTTTAAAGCGCTTCATGGCATGGGACCTGGTTATTTACGGGACTGCCTACTGCGACCGACAGCCTCCCAGCGACCAGTGCGCTCCCACAGGGTGGGCCTCCTTGGGGTACCGTCGACTAGACAATGTCGGCTGGCGACCCCCAGGGGGAGGGCCTTCTCTGTGGGGGCTCCAACCCTCTGGAACGAATTACCACCTGGTATTCGCCAACTCCCCAATCTCCGGACTTTCCAACACGAGCTGAAAACATGGTTGTTTCATCGTGCAGGACTGGCCTGAGAGTTTTAATTGGGAATTTTAAATGGGTTTTAAGGAGTAGCCTAAATTTAAATATTTTGTTTTAAATTATTTTAATGTTTGTATACTGTTTTTTATACGGCTGTAAACCGCCCTGAGTCCTTCGGGAGAAGGGCGGTCTAGAAATTTAAATAATAAATAAATAAATAAATAAATATGTAAACAATCTAAATATACAATTGATGTACAATATATCTTGATGTTGTATATGTATATCTTTAATGATTCTATTCCACCATTTTTTTTATATTATCAAAGATATATCAAAGAAATGGTGGAATAGAATCATTAAAGAAAGGATGCTAAAGGAGGGACAAAATGAAATGTGAATAACAAAAATTAAAATAATGTTGAAGAAACAGTGGTGGATAACAATATGTTATCTCATGTTGAATTGTCCCGCAGTGACTTGGTCACATTGAGTTGTTCTATGGTGAGTTGGCTAAGGCAAGGCAGTCATGTCAAGTCATCTTACATTTCAAAGGACTAGTTTTCATTGTGATGAATGCCAGAGGGACAAGAGGTTCTAAAGCCTAATATTCTGCTAGTGATCAAAAATTGCCAGCTATACTTAGTTGAAATCATTAATTGATACTAAAGCAAAATTAGTATAACTACAGATATAGTTATAGCTTGAACATACTAACTTTAGAAGAAGTATTGCTTGGCAGGCATGGAAATAATTGATTCTGAATGGCAATGGAATTAGAGCCTTAAGGTGATTTATTGCTTTTATTGCAGTTCAAATTTTTTCTGGCAGTTTTACCAGGTGAAAAGAAGAAGGATCTGAAAATATGAAACCTTTTCAGAAAGGTTTCAGGTCAAGCTAGCAATCACTTTGCAAGGCAATGTAGAGTTAAGTATGTGTTGTGACCTTCTCTGTTTGCCCCTACTTTTTTGAATAATACAAAAAGCTTCTTCTAGTTAACTATATTTTTTTATGAATCATACATTCATGTATGCCAATATAATCTGAACATTTAATAACAGGTTTCAGAAAAATTTAAACAATAGAGGAAGTTTGAAAACTGCTTAAATTATTTTAAATAAATAAGGCAGAAGCTCTATGAATTATTGAAAAGATATTTGTTTCTGAGTAAATATGCATAGGATGGTTCTGAGGATATAATCTAATGTTAAGTAGGATTAAAAATTTGACTTCTGGGTAAATTTGTTTGGTTTATTAATAGGCCTCTTAAATCTCTGAGCTTTTGCATGAAAATCACTATTGATCTTATTTGATTCATATCCAGCATTTCTGCTCTAATGAGCACTCAAGGTAGCTAACAAAATTCACAATAAAAACAATGTAAAGGATAAAAACGCAGATTTAGACTAACAATAAATACATGCTAAAATTATCTACCGGTTATACATGCAACAAAGGAGATGTAGTTTTACAGATTTACTAAATACTTAGAGGTGGGTATTGAACACAACTTGTGATACTGTACATGTGTATTACACAATGTGTGAATAACATAGAAGTCCTTTTCCAAAGGACAGCCATATTGAATCAGGCCAACACCCATCTTAAATCCAACATTTTGTTCCTCCGAATGGCCAACCAGCTATCTCTCCCACCATTTGCTTGCAGTTTACTTAACTCACCATTACTTAATATCATATCAAAGTAACAAAGGAATTTTTGTCTTAAAAGACAAAGATTCCTTTGTTACTTTGATATGATGTAAAGTGACTGACAACTCTGGGATATACAACCCAGTTAAACAAATATTTAAGGCTAATAATATTGAAAAGATTGGGAATAACGTAGTAGAAAAATAGGACCTACTTTGAAAATTCTTTTTTTCTAGCTGTTTAATACTATTCTTTTTCTTTTGGTTTATCTGTCTCTAGATCTGATAAAATAGGAGTGATCCAAGACATCATTTATCATTTATGTTTTACTTTAATCATAAAGTAAATGTCGTAAAAGCACATGCAACCTATTCCTGAGAAATGCAATGGAAAATACAGGAAGTCTTTATCTGATCATGCATACAAGCCTATTTCTTCTAAGTTTCTTATTCTGTGAACATTATCATGGTAGAAATAACTCAAGAAAGAACATAGCACATCTCTAGTGATTATTGAAGATATGGGTGAAGATGGGGGCCAATTGGTCAGCATAAACTTTTAAACAAGAAGACCCCAATGGGATGGGGTCAGTTGTAGGAGGCTTGGCCGTTGTTGGTGTGTCTGAGATGTTTTATTTATTTATTTATTTATTTATTATTCAAATTTATATACCGCCCTATCTCCCAAAGGACTCAGGGCGGTTCACAGGCATATAAAACATCAATATACAAATTAAAATAATCCTTAAAAAACTTATTCTAACGCCCAAATTATTAAAAATATAAATATAAATATAAAATATAAATATTAAAATCAATTTAAAACCCCTCTAAATTTAAAATCTAAGCCAGTCCTGCACAAATGAATAAATGTGTCTTGAGCTCGCGACGGAAGGTTCGAAGGTCAGGAAGTTGACGGAGTCCTGGGGGGAGTTCGTTCCAGAGGGTGGGAGCCCCCACAGAGAAGGCCCTTCCTCTGGGCGTCGCCAAACGACACTGCCTAGCTGACGGCACCCTGAGGAGTCCCTCTCTGTGAGAGCGCACGGGTCGGTGAGAGGTATCTGGTCGCAGGCGGTCCCGTGATAACCCGGCCCTATGCCATGGAGCGCTTTAAAGGTGGTCACCAAAACCTTGAAGCGCACCGGAAGGCCACAGGTAGCCAGTGCAGCCTGCGCAGGATGGGTGTTATCACGGAGCCACGAGGGCTCCCTCATCACCGCGCAGCCGCATTCTGGACTAACTGCAGCCTCTGGATGCCCTTCAAGGGAAGCCCCATGTAGAGAGCGTTGCAGTAATCCAGGCGAGACGTCACAAGAGCGTGAGTGACCGTGCATAGGGCCTCCCGGTCCAGAAAGGGGCACAACTGGCGCACCAGGTGAACCTGGTAGAACACTCTCCTGGAGACGGCCGTCAAATGATCTTCTAGAGACAGCCGTTCATCCAGGAGGACGCCTAAGTTGCGCACCCTCTCCATCGGGGCCAATGACTCGCCACCGATGGTCAGCCGCGGATTTAGCTGACTGTACCGGGATGCCGGCATCCACAGCCACTCTGTCTTGGAGGGATTGAGCTTGAGCCTGTTTCTCCCCATCCACACCCGTACGGCCTCCAGACACCGGGACAGCACTTCGACAGCTTCGTTGGGGTGGTCCGGTGTGGAAAAGTACAGCTGGGTGTCATCCGCGTACAGCTGGTACCTCACACCGAACCCACTGATGATCTCACCCAGCGGCTTCATGTAGATGTTGAACAGAAGGGGCGAGAGGATCGATCCCCGCGGCACCCCACAAGTGAGGCGCCTGGGCTGACCTCTGCCCCTGTCAACACCGACTGCGACCGTCGGAGAGATAGGAGGAGAACCACCGATAAACGGTGCCTCCCACTCCCAATCCTCCAACTGGCGCAGCAGGATACCATGGTCGATGGTATCAAAAGCCGCTGAGAGGTCTAATAGGACCAGGGCAGAGGAACAACCCCTATCCCTGGCCTCCAGAGATCATCCACCAACGCACCAAAGCTGTCTCCGTGCTGTAACCGGGCCGGAAACCGGACTGAACGGGTCTAGATAGACAGTTTCATCCAGGTGCAAGGAAACTGATATGCCACCATACTCTCAACAACCTTCGCCGCGGGTTGGAGACCGACGATAATTACCTAAAACAGCCGGGTCAGGAAGGCTTCTTGAGGAGGGCCTCACCACCGCCTCTTTCAAGGCGGCCGGAAAGACACCTCCACCAAAGAAGCGCTGTAATCGCCTGGAGCCAGCCTCGTGTCACCTCCTGCGTGGCCAGCACCAACCAGGAGGGGCACGGGTCCAGTAAACATGTGGTGGCATTCAGCCTCCCCAACAACCTGTCCATGTCCTCGGGAGCGACAGGGTCAAACTCATCCCATAAAATGTCACCAAGACCACCCTCAGCCGTCTCACCCGTATCACCGCAATCTTGGTCCAAACCATCCCGAAGCTGAACGATTTTATCGTATAGATAACCGTTAAACTCCTCAGCACGTCCCTGCAACGGGTCATCCCGCTCCCCCTGGTGTAGGAGGGAGCGGGTCACCCGAAACAGGGCGGCTGGGCGGTTATCTGCTGATGCAATGAGGGAGGAGGCGTAGCTACGCCTCGCTTCCCTCAATGCCACTATGTTGTGACCCAGGTTCCTGGACCCAGACTCCTGGACTCGGATGATTCAGAAAATGAGGGAGAAGACCTGGCAAGCCCTGCTTCTCTTGAGCCCTCTCCCTCCCTGGCACCCACTCAAAGGGAGGGACCGGCAAGGCCTGATTCTCCCGGGCCTTCTTCTGATTTGGCAACGCCCCAAGAACAGTTTTGGAGGGACGCAAGATTACGAAGGCTTGATCGGCGTGCGCAGCAGCGGAAGAGTTGGGACAAAGCCAAGTCATAATTGTCATGCAGTGACATCTGCAGAGACTATAAATAGGAGGCGGGACTTCCTGGTTTTTTGTCTCGGACAAAGCAATGAATTTGGCGCGAGCTAACTATTTCATGGAGGGAAGAATATATTCGTGAGTAATTCTGGCCTTATCTATAATTTCCTCGTTATCTCCAGAAACTTGGCAGGCCCGTGGGTAGACGTGGCCAGGACATGTATCTATGTAAAAAAAAGGAAAAAAAAAAGGAAGGCCTCTGACGGACTCTTTGCTGGGAGTATTGGGGGATGTCAGGCTACCCCCGACGGCAAATAGGAAAAAGCTGGAACTGAGACAAAATATGGCAAACATATCATATCCCCCCAATTGTCCCTCCTCCTCCAGGAGGTCAGGCTGGTCTGGTCCAATGCCAACTCCTTCACGGCCCCTCGTGGTAATCTTCTTCCACAGGTCTCTGGATGTCAGTCAACTCAGGAATGCAGTGTCGGTTAGAAAAGCGCTGATAACATTCAATCATTAATCACCCCTCCTCCCAGTTATGTCAGCCGACACTAATAATAAGCCTTTCCTTGTCCCGGACGGTAGTATGATTCATCTCATGATCCTAAAAGTTTATAATACAGAAATAAACATTTTACATTCTATCTACTGATATAATCATTTAAAAGTAAATGAAGAGTGGAGTGGAGGCTGACATTGGCCCTCCTGCAACAAGGACGTCAGTCCTAGAAAGAAAAAGAGAAGTTAGGGTTTGTCAGGATATTTTTATAGAATTGTGCTATTTTTCCGAGGCATGAACATCTTCTTTGTTCACCCATTCAGCTTGGGATAACGGAAGTGTTTCCAAGAAATAAGATATTGAATTTTATTTCTATGTTTTCTTGAATCTAAAATTTCTTTTATTTCAAAGTGTTGTTCTCCTCTATGAGAATTGGTATAGGAGGGGTGTATGGTTGGACGGAAAGTAGATGTGTGTTCAGGTTTCAGCAAACTCACATGGAAAAGCATCCTAAGTGTTTTTGGTAAATCTAGTTGTACCGTCAGGGTTGATGATTTTACTATTGGGAAAGGTCCACATATTTGGGTCCAAGTTTTTTAGATTTCTGAGTGGTTTGAAGATATTTGGTGGAAAGATAAACTTATCGCCCACTTGATATTTGTTTTCAGGGACCTTTTTTGTCTGCTTGTTTTTATGCACGGTGAGCGTCGTCGATCGCCTTAGTCATTTTCCATGTGCTTTGTATTTGATCTATCCATTCTGATAAAGAGGAAAGTTTCTTCCTGTGGGAGTTCGAGATCGGAACAAAATCTTGCCTGAAGCTATTTTAAAGGGTAAATCGTGCTACTATGAATTGAGTTGTTGTAGAATTATCTTGCTGGTAGTTAACATAACATCGGAGATATTGTTCTAGTACAGAGTTGACGTTCACAGCTTCCATTAGTTTGAGGATGATGGGAGGAGCTTAATCCTTTGGAACCAATGAGTCGTAAAATTCTTTCCAAAATTTAGAAGTGAATTGAACTCCTCGATCTGAAATGATGCGATCAGGCACTCCGTGAAGTCTATAAATGTGTTGTACGAACAACTTTGCTAGAGTCTTTGAGGAGGGTATATTTGAACATGGAATAAAATGCACTTGTTTGGAGAAAAGGTCAGTCACCCATATAACAGTATTGCCGGTAATTCCACTATGAAATCCATGGATATTTCTTTCCATGGGGTTCCTGTCTGGCTACCGTTTGTAGTAGTCCAGGAGGTTTTCCCAGGTCTTTGGATGATGCACAGACGGGCAACTTGCCACATATGCTTGAATGTCTTTTTTAAGACTTGGCCACCAAATTTGTCTTTTAAGAAGATGCAAAGTTTTCACAAATCCAAAATGTCCTGCCATCTTGGCATCATGGCATCGTTGTAGGATGGTTTCTCTGAGTGATAGAGGAACATATAGTTTTGTTCAATCAAGCTAGTCCATCGGTGTGCATTCATGGAATGCGTTAGTCATCGGTGTTTAAAGCTTCTTTTTGGTTAGTTCATCTGGGAGTGAGGGTCAGCTTTGGGTGGCTTCTAGTTATTGCTGGGGCGCCAACTGTTGCAGGAAGTATTGGTTGAACCACCTCGGGCGAGTGCAATTGTATTGGGGTAGCGTGAAAGAGCATCTGCTAAGTTTTCCTCCAGGAATATAATGTAAAGTAAAATTAAGCGGTTAAAATATTGAGTCCAACGGGCTTGTTTGGTGAAAGTTTTCTAGGAGTCTTTAGCGCTTCTAGATTTTGTGATCAGTCCAAACTTCAAAAGGATGATTTGAACCTTCTAAGAATTGTCTCCATGTCCGTAGAGCCCAATGAACCTAACGCTTCTTTTTCCCAAATAGCCCATCGTCTTTCGGTTTCAGTCAATTTTCGAAGTGAAAGCACTTGTAAATTACCATCAGCATTGTTTTGGAGCAAGACGGCTCCGACTGCTACATCACTTGCATCAGCTTGTATTACAAAAGGAACATCCATGTCAGGGTGCTTTAGAATAGGTTCGTGCAAAGAGTCGTTTCAATTTTTCAAATGCTGCTTGTCATTCCATTGTCCATTCGAGGGGTAGTGATGGTTTGGGTTTCGTCTCTCCTTTAGTTTTTAAGAGGTTAGTGATTGGTAAAGCAATTTGGGCAAACGAGGGGATGAATTGACAATAGAAATTTGCAAATCCCAAAAACTTTGGAGCTGTTTGCGGGGGCCCATTCCAAGACAGCTTTCACTTTTCCTGGATCCATTTCTACCCCGTCAGCCGAGATGCGATATCCTAGGTAGTCTATTTTGGTTTGATGGAAATCACATTTGGATAGCTTGCAATACAGTTCAGCAGATAATAACTTTTTGAGAACTGCTCTTACTAGTTTAATATGTTCTTCCATAGTTTCTGTATAGATGAGTATGTCGTCAAGGTAGACAAGAACCCCTTTGAACAAATGCTGATGGAGTATTTCATTTATCAGTTGCATAAAACTGCAGGCGCCCCTGCAGACCAAAAACCAGTACTCGAAACTGAAACACCCTAGTGGACAGTTGAAAGCGGTTTTCCATTCATCCCCTCCTTTATCTCGGACTCTGTAATAAGCTTCTCATAGGTCCAATTTGGTGAAGAACTTCCCCTTAGCTAAATGTGCTAACATATCTTTCATGAGTGGCATGGGGTATATGTTTTCGGACACACTGCGTTTAAATTTCTATAGTCAACTATAAGGCGAAATGAGCCGTCTTTCTTTTTCCCGGAACATCACAGGGTGCGGCCAGGCCTAGCTGGTTGGATAAAGCCCGCTCTAGGTTTTGTCTATGAACTTTCGTAGCTCTCCCAATTCTTTTTGGGTCATGGGGTAAGCTTTTGGTTTTGGAAGTTTTACCCCGGAAGGATGTCGATGGCACAATCAATAGGCCTATGGGGAGGTAGCGTCTGATGCTTTCTCACTAAAGACTTCCCAGGTCCCAGTACTCCTTAGGTATCCTTTCCTCCCCATCTATCCGTTCAACCATTGCCCCCATTTATCTTGGAGCATGGCCACATAGTCCTTCTTGGACCCCTTTTCCTCCTTTTAACGCTTTTGAGCGGAACCGTAGACTCCCGTTCTCCAGTTAATATGGGGTTCCATTTCCAACCATGACAGTCCTAGTACCAAAGGTTGGTCCATTCCAGGGGCTACTATGAAGTTTAAAATCTCGCGATGGTCTCCTATTTCCATTTCTATGGGTTCTGTTACAAAATGGTGGTCCTCCCCTGCCACAGCCATACTGGGCAAATGCTATGGGCCTGCTTAGGGTTCTCAACCTTAGTTCCATTTTTTCTACTAGTTCGGGACTGATCATGCACCTAGTACATCCCGAATCTAATAATGCTAACATTTCCCCTTGTTGCCCGAGGAGGAACATGCAGGTTGACTGGAATGTCCAAGGGCCCCGTGCAACTCACCAGAAAGTCTTCGTCGGACTCCGATGTGGTTTTGCTGTCATCAGTGTCGGTCGGCGCTTGGGTCCTCCTGGAGGCGTGCCCTTCTTGGCAATGCCGTCCTCCATTTTGCGGTTTTCGCCTTCGCAGTTGGTTTCACTGCTGCCTTCCCACCACCAGGGTCGTGCTTGGAACCAACTTCACTCGACAGTCGGCTGCCCGATGGCCTCTTTTCCACATCTGTACGCATGTCGATCGTTGTCCCCTCCTCTGGTCTGGGCGTGTCCCTTGAGGGCCACCCAGGAGAATGGGCGGGTGGTCTTCCAGTGCGCTGCCTTCTGCTACGGTCCTTCAGTTCAATTTCCATCTCCGCTGCCAGGGTATACCAGCCATACAATGTGGTTGAGACGCTCGTGCCGGCACAGAGAGATCTCCATTCAGGCCCTCTTTGTAAATGTCGACAGGATCACCTCCGACCACCCTCTCATCAAGGGACTAGATCACTGAATTCCTGGTATAATCAGCCACGGTCTCCTCCCTTGCCTGATGGTTTTCATCGACCTTTGGCTTTCTGCTCCACCAGGGTCCTCAAACCTCCTCCTTAGTGCCGTAATAAAATGCTCGTTTTGCAGTAGGGGAGTGGTTTTTATGACACAAACCATGCAGCTGCTCTTCCGGTCAAATTATGGGTCACAGCTCTAACTTGTGCTGCCTGTGACCAATAATCTCCCCAGTCTAACATGTGGTCATTCACTATCGCCAGGAACAGTCCAGCTCCTTCATCTCCATCAAATTCTCTAATATGGGGGAATTTTGGCTTTTCCTTCCCCTGCGCGCCTTGCTTGGTCAGCAGGTGGCGCGCCCCATCCAATTCAGCTTCCTCTGGGAAGAGTTTCTCTTCAGGAATCTCATCACCCTGGAAATCACCTCTAACGGGCCTCTTTGAAATTTCTTCCTCTTCCTCCCACCTGGAGGACTGAACAGGATTCATACCTTTGGCGAGCAGCTTGCCTTATTTTCACTTCATGAAATAGGCGAATGCCTCTTCGTCAATTGGAGGCTGTCTCTGACTTTCTGCTCCTCAGCCCACTCGGACAAAGTGCTGTTTCTCCTTTCTCCTTGTAGTTATTCCAGAGGAGGTTCCTTGAAATCTGGTTGCCTCCTCTCTTCCAACTGCATTTCTCAGCTCAGGGTTAAACTGACAGAAGAAATACCTCCGGACGCCTCCCCAGTTCAGCCGGCAGCAGGCCTTCCCTTCATTCCCCGGTATTGGTTGCAATCCTGGTTGGGACATGATGTGAGATTCAAAATGTCAGGCTAAAGAATTCACCTTGACTCCATTTGGTATGGAAACAAGTACTTTTACTTTTACAGTCTGGTTAGCAGCCAAGCAAAGCTGGAACTGAGACAAAATATGGCAAACATATCATATCCCCCCAATTGTCCCTCCTCCTCCAGGAGGTCAGGCTGGTCTGGTCCAATGCCAACTCCTTCACGGCTCGTGGTAATCTTCTTCCACAGGTCTCTGGATGTCAGTCAACTCAGGAATGCAGTGTCGGTTAGAAGCCGCTGATAACATGCAATCATTAATCACCTCTCCTCGGAGTTATGACAGCCGACACTAATAATAAGCTCCTTTCCCTTGTCCCGGACGGTAGTATGATTCATCTCATGATCCTAAAAGTTTATAATACAGAAATAAACATTTTACATTCTATCTACTGATATAATCATTTAAAAGTAAATGAAGAGTGGAGTGGAGGCTGACAGGGGAAGGGAAACAGAACATTTTGTCCGAGACCTGACTAAAACATCTTCCACCAAAGATGGATCAGCAGCAGGTACAGCAGCAGTTAGAGCAGCTACACGCGGCTAATCAACAGCTCCAGCAGCAAGTGGCTCACTTGGCAGGCCAACTTGCTGCCAGGAATGTGCCTGCAGCCCCCCCCCATCCTCCCACTCCTCCTCCTCGTCGCAAGTGCCCGATAACCGTGCCGGATAAGTTTTCTGGGCAGCCTGAGATGTTCCCGACCTTCTTGGGACAGTGCCAGCTCTACATGGCTATGAGGCCAGAGGATTTCCCAGACGACCGGGCTAAGGTGGCCTTCGTGATTAACCTTCTTTCCGGCTCGGCTGCTCGATGGGCCACGCCTCTTGCTCCAGGACAGCCCCTGCTGGCGGACCAACAGCGTTTTGGCACCTCGCACCATGTATGAGGACCCGTTCGAATGCTGGCGGCAACCAGGCGCCTTAAGGAACTCCGTCAAGAAGCGCCCCTGCAGGAGTACATCGGAATTCGTTTGTGCCAGGACTCTGACTGGAATGATGCAGCGCTGGTGGGACGTGTTCAGGAGGGACTCTCAGAGGAATTGCAAGGCGAGCTGGCCAGCGTGGGCGCGCGGACCCTTGACAACTTGGTGCCCTTTGTCTCCGCCTCGATGCCCGTCTGCAGCGGCGACCGTCCCGTCGCACCCCGGGACGCCGTCGACATCTGTGCCCCCCTTCCTGCCACCAGCACCCAGGGTCGCCCACATTTTGTAACCGCTGCGGAAGAGCCCATGGAGTTGGGAGCGGCCAGATCTCGCCTGACAGCCCAGGAGGCGGAACCGAGGCGCCAAGGGGATTGTGCCTGTACTGTGGGGAGCCGCCCACTGCTTCTTGCCCCAGAAAGCGGTGGGCACGCCGCCGTCCCGAATCACAGCGTGACCAATCGAAGCGGGCAGGCCCGACCTCGGGAAACCCTAGGTCGACGTACTAAGCCCCACTGACTGGCGTTGCGGAAGTAGACTCTGGGCCCCCTCGGCATCTGATTCTGGACACACAGATATGGTTGGGGAACCAGTCGGACGGGCTCCAGGCGCATGCGCTGGTGGACTCAGGGGCCACAACAAACTTTATGGATCAGGCCTTTGTGACCCAGTTTGCGGTCCCCGTGGTTCCGGTGGACCCTCCGATGCGGTTAGAGACAATTGATGGGCGAGAACTGG
This sequence comes from Ahaetulla prasina, assembly GCF_028640845.1. Taxonomy (NCBI): domain Eukaryota; kingdom Metazoa; phylum Chordata; class Lepidosauria; order Squamata; family Colubridae; genus Ahaetulla; species Ahaetulla prasina. The sequence goes on from NC_080545.1 coordinate 40,731,757, forward strand.
TGTCCGGCCCCATTAAATTTGCCACCCAGCCTTTGCGCCTGGCTATTGGGGACCTTGGAGGAGGACTTACTCAAGTTTCGGGGGCGATTATATGTGCCCACAGGACCACTCCGAGCCCTCGTCATGACCCAGTGCCACGACAACCCTGCAGCAGGACATTTTGGGTTCTTCAAGACCCTCCACCTGGTGACACGGACCTTTTGGTGGCCCCGAGTGCGGCATGATATACATGCCTATGTGACATCCTGCGTCCCGTGCCGGCAAGCCAAGGCCGCCACGGGGGCCCCGCCCGGGCTCCTCCAACCCTTGCCGACACCCGACAGACCCTGGGGGGCGATCTCTATGGACTTCCTGACAGACCTGCCGCCGTCCTCTGGGTTCACCACGGTGCTGGTGGTGGTGGACATGCTCACCAAGATGGCACACTTCATCCCATGCCGCGGACTGCCCACAGCCGCAAAACGCCCGCCTCTTTCTGCAGCACATCTTCCGCCTCCATGGTCTACCGGACAGGGTGGTTTCAGACCGAGTTCAGTTCACAGCCCGCTTCTGGAAGAGCCTGATGGCCGCGTTGGAGGTGCAGGTGTGTCTGTCGTCATCGCACCATCCGGAGACCCGGGGTACAGAGAAGGTCATCGGTATACTGGAACAGTATCTCCGTTGCTTCATCAACCAGCAACAGGACAACTGGGCCGACTACCTGTCCCTGGCGGAGTTTGCTTTTAACAACTCTCAGCACACCTCTACTCAGATGACCCCGTTCTTTGCCAATGTGGGTACCATCCGCGGCTCTTCCTCTGGCACCACCGGACTCTCCTGTTCCCGAACGCAGACCTTCCTGACGGAATTGCATGCGGTCCAACAGTTGGTACGCCAGCAGCTGAATCGGGCAAAGGAGGATTACAACGGTCCGCCGACCGCTCCCGACGCGCGCCCCGCTGGCAGTTGGAGACCGGTGTGGCTCTCCACCAAACACCTCCCGTCCGACCGCCCGGTAAAGAAGTTGGACCACCGATTCATCGGCCCGTTCCTGTCGAGGCAGTCATCAACCCGGTAGCCTACCGACTGACCCTGCCACGATCCATGCGGATCCACCCCGTTTTTCACCGGTCCCTTCTGGTTCCTGAGGCCACACCGAGTCCCCTTCGGTGCCCAACAGCACCCGTCACTGTTGCCGAGGACCGATCGGAGGAATACGAAGTCCACAGCGTACGAGACTCCGCTGGCTGAAGGGTCGTTTCCAATATTTGATCGCGTGGAAGGGATACGGGACTGATTTCTCCTGGGTAGATGCCTCCGGCTCATGCCCTGACCTGGTGCAGGCCTCCCATGAGCAGAACCCAGCTCAACCGCATCCCGATCGTCAGCCCCGGGGGAAGGGCCCTGCGGTGAGGGATAGTGTTGTGACCCAGGTTCCTGGACCCGAACTCCTGGACTCGGATGATTCAGAAAGTGAGGAGAAGACCTGGCCATCCCTGCTTCTCTTGAGCCCTTTCCTCCTGGCACCCACTCAAAGGGAGGAGGCCGCACAGCCTGATTCCATGGAGCCTCCTTCTGATTTGGCAACGCCCCAAGAACAGTTTTGGAGCGATGCAAGGTCACGTGACGTAATGCGCAGCAGCGGAAGAGTTGGGACAAAGCCAAGTCATAATTGTCATGCAGTGACATCTGCAGAGACTATAAATAGGAGGCGGACTTCCTGGTTTTTGTCTTGGACAAAGTAATGAGTTGGCGAGCTAATGAATTGGCGAGCTAACTATTTCAATGGAGGAAGAATATATTCGTGAGTAATTCTGGCCTTATCTATAATTTCCTCGTTATCTCCAGAAACTTGGCAGGCCCGTGGGTAGGCGTGGCCAGGACATGTATCTATGTAAATAAAAGGAAAAAAGGAAGGCCTCTGACGGACTCTTTGCTGGGAGTATTGGGGAAGGAAACAGAACATTTTGTCCAAGACCTGACTAAAACATCTTCTACCAAAGATGGATCAGCAGCAGGTACAGCAGCAGTTACAGCAGCTACAAGCGGCTAATCAACAGCTCCAGCAGCAAGTGGCTCACTTGGCAGGCCAACTTGCTGCCAGGAATGTGCCTGCAGCCCCCCATCCTCCCACTCCTCCTCCTCGCCGCAGTGCCCGATAACCGTGCGGATAAGTTTTCTGGGCAGCCTGAGATGTTCCCGACCTTCTTGGGACAGTGCCAGCTCTACATGGCTATGAGGCCAGAGGATTTCCCAGACGACCGGGCTAAGGTGGCCTTCGTGATTAACCTTCTTCCGCTCGGCTGCTCGATGGGCCACGCCTCTTGCTCCAGGACAGCCCCTGCTGGCGGACCAACAGCGTTTTGGCAGCACCTCGCACCATGTATGAGGACCCGTTCGAATGCTGATGGCAACCAGGCGCCTAAGGAACTCCGTCAAGGGAAACGCCCCTGCAGGAGTACATCGCCGAATTTCGCTTTTGTGCCAGGACTCTGACTGGAATGATGCAGCGCTGGTGGACGCGTTCAGGAGGGACTCTCAGAGGAATTGCAAGACGAGCTGGCCGGGTGGAGGCGCGCGGACCCTCAACAACTTGGTGCCCCTTTGTCTCCGCCTCGATGCCCATCTGCAACGGCGACCGTCCTGTCGCACCCCCTGGGACCTGCCGTCGACATCTGCACCCCCACTTCCTGCACCACCAGCACCCCGGGTCGCCCCACGTTTTGTAACCACTGCGGAAAAGCCCATGGAGTTGGGAGCGGCCAGACCTCGCCTGACAGCCCAGGAGCGGAACCGGAGGCGCCAAGGGGGATTGTGCCTGTACTGTGGGGAGCCTGGCCACTTCGCCGCTTCTTGCCCCAGAAAGCGAGTGGGGCACGACGCCGTCCCCGAATCACAGCGTGACCAATCGAAGCGGAGCAGGCCCGACCTCGGGAAACCCTAGGTCGGCACGTACTAAGCCCCACTGGACGTTGGAAGTAGACTCTGGGCCCCCTCGGCATCTGATTCTGGACACACGGATATGGTTGGGGAACCAGTCGGACGGGCTCCAGGCGCATGCGCTGGTGGACTCAGGGGCCACAACAAACTTTATGGACCAGGCCTTTGTGACCCAGTTTGCGGTCTCCGTGGTTCCGGTGGACCCTCCAATGTGGGTAGAGACAATTGATGGACAAGAATTGGTGTCCGGCCCCATTAAATTCACCACCCAGCCTTTGCGCCTGGCTATCGGGGACCATGAGGAGGCGATCCAGTTTTATGTCACAGCGGACCTTCATTTTCCCTTGGTCCTTCGGTTGGCCTGGCTTCGGACCCACAATCCTCAGGTGGCCTGGTCGCAGAACGCCATCTCTTTCCCGAGTCTGCAGTGCGTCGATCACATCCGCCACACCTGTGCCGGCCAGAATGTCCCCACTGCTGCCATTACCTTGCCTCCTGAGCTGACGGACTTCGCCGACGTGTTCAGCGAGAAGGAGGCGGACCGACTACCCCTGCATCGGCCCTACGATTGCCCCATGGACCTTCTGCCCAACACACCACTGCCTGTGGGACGCCTGTATTCCATGTCGGAGCCCGAGTTGGCCACCCTCAGGGACTTCCTGGACAAAAATCTGGCCGAGAGTTCATCCGGCCTTCAAAGTCCCCTCTCTCGGCCCCGGTCCTCTTCGTGAAGAAGAAGACAGGGGACTTGCGCCTGTGCTGTGATTACCGCCAGCTAAACGCCATTACGGTGCGGAATCGCTACCCCTTGCCGCTCATCCCGGAGCTGCTGGAGAGGTTGCGGGAGGCCACGATCTTCACCAAACTCGATCTCCCGGGGGCCTACAACCTGGTGCGGATGCGAGAAGGAGACGAATGGAAGACGGCATTCGGCACCCGATACGGACACTACGAATACACTGTCATGCCATTTGGGTTGACCAACGCTCCCGCTGTTTTCCAGCACTTCATGAACAACGTGTTCCGAGACATGTTGGATCAGTTCGTGGTTATCTACCTGGCAACATCCTGATTTACTCCCGGTCCAGGGAAAGCCACCTTCGACACGTCGGTCTGGTTCTGCAATGCGTGTGGGAGCAACAACTCAATGCGAAGCTGGAGAAATGCGTCTTCTTCCGGACTTCCATAGAATTCCTCGGGCATATCATCTCGCCCGAGGGCATAGCCATGGACCCACGCAAAGTAGAGGCTTTGTGTAGCTGGGAAGCCCCTCGTCAGGTGAAGGATGTTCAGCGTCTGCTGGGCTTCGCCAACTACTCCCGGACCTTCATCCCGGGCTTTGCCACACTGACGGCTCCACTTACCCAGCTCCTCAGGAAGAAGGTTGCGTTCCGGTGGGGTCCCCCGCAGCAAGAAGCATTCACCGCCCTCAAGAAAGCCTTTGTCACGGAACCCGTCCTGAGGCATCCCGACCCGCTCCGGCCTTTTGTGGTGGAAACGGACGCGTCCAATGTGGCTCTGGGAGCGGTGCTGCTACAGGCTCCGACGAATGGCGGCACACTTTTTCCCTCGCTACTCCCGGAAACTCAATCCTTCCGGCGCAACTACACCATCTGGGAAAAGAGTTGCTGGCTATCAAGGCTGCATTCGAGGCTTGGCGACACCATCTGGAGGGGCCCGACATCAGGTGGAGGTCGAGCGGACCATCGGAATCTCGAGCACCTCACCACAGCTCGGAAGTTGAACCAGCGGCAGATCCGTGGTCGTTGTTTTGCCGGTTCAACTTCCGCGTGACCTACATTCCCAGCAGTCACAACCGAGGGCGGATGCCCTGTCCCGAAGCCAGAGTACCTCTGCGCCAAGACCCCTTCCTCCACGGACAGTGCTGCGGCAGAAGCCTTGGCGCAGCACGGAACCAGTGGACTTGCGGGCCCAGGTGCGAGGCGCAGCGCCAGGACGCCTGGTCGCAGCAAAGGAGAGCGGAGGAGGGGCCCCACGTCTCCTTGGACCTTGGAGGAGGACTTACTCAAGTTTCGGGCGATTATATGTGCCCACAGGACCACTCCGAGCCCTCGTCATGACCCAGTGCCACGACAACCCTGCAGCAGGACATTTTGGGTTCTTCAAGACCCTCCACCTGGTGACACGGACCTTTTGGTGGAGCGGCATGATATACATGCCTACGTGACATCCTGCGTACGTGCCGGCAAGCCAAGACCGCCACGGGGCCCCTCCCGGCTCCTCCAGCCCTTGCCGACACCCGACAGACCCTGGGGGGCGATCTCTATGGACTTCCTGACAGACCTGCCGCCGTCCTCTGGGTTCACCACGGTGCTGGTGGTGGTGGACATGCTCACCAAGATGGCACACTTCATCCCATGCCGCGGACTGCCCACAGCCGCAAAAATGGCCCGTCTCTTTCTGCAGCACATCTTCCGCCTCCATGGTCTACCGGACAGGGTGGTTTCGGACCGCGGAGTTCAGTTCACAGCCCGCTTCTGGAAGAGCCTGATGGCCGCGTTGGAGGTGCAGGTGTGTCTGTCGTCATCGCACCATCCGGAGACCGACGGGGGTACAGAGAAGGTCATCGGTATCCTGGAACAGTATCTCCGTTGCGTCATCAACCAGCAACAGGACAACTGGGCCGATTACCTGTCCCTGGCGGAGTTTGCTTTTAACAACTCTCAGCACACCTCTACTCAGATGACCCCGTTCTTTGCCAATGTGGGGTACCATCTGCGGCTCTTCCCTCTGGCACCACCGGACTCTCCTGTTCCCGAAACGCAGACCTTCCTGACGGAATTGCATGCGGTCCAACAGTTGGTACGTCAGCAGTTGGATCGGGCAAAGGAGGACTACAAACGATCCGCTGACCGCTCCCGACGGGCAACGCCCCCGTTGGCAGTTGGAGACCGGGTATGGCTCTCCACCAAACACCTCCCGTCCGACCGCCCGGTAAAGAAGTTGGACCACCGATTCATCGGCCCATTCCCTGGCGAGGCAGTCATCAACCCGGTAGCCTACCGACTGACCCTGCCACGATCCATGCGGATCCACCCCGTCTTTCACCGGTCCCTTCTGGTTCCTGAGGCCACACCGAGTCCCCTTCGGTGCCCAACAGCACCCGTCACTGTCGCCGAGGACGGGTCGGAGGAATACGAAGTCCAAAGCATACGAGACTCTCGCTGGCTGAAGGGTCATTTCCAATATTTGATCGCGTGGAAGGGGACTGATTTCTCCTGGGTAGATGCCTCCGACGTTCATGCCCCTGACCTGGTGCAGGCCTTCCATGAGCAGAACCCAGCCCGACTGCATCCCGATCGTCAGCCCCGGGGGAAGGGCCCTGTGGTGAGGGATAGTGTTGTGACCCAGGTTCCTGGACCTGAACTCCTGGACTCGGATGATTCAGAAAGTGAGGGAGAAGACCTGGCAAGCCCTGCTTCTCTTGAGCCCTTTCCCTCCCACAGGACACGATATTGACTTTAAAAAGACCAGAACTATCGCCAAAACTGAACACTTTAACAACAGAATAATCAGAGAAGTCATCGAGATAGAACGCCCACACAGCATGAACAAACAAGATGATACATCCCGCCTACCAGCCATTTGGAAACCCGCCCTTATTGACAAACGAGTCCTTAACACGAGGAATGACACCAGACCCACACTCACGAGGTCCACACAGCATGTCACCATCCACACTGATCAGGAAGCACGACCAAGGACCAGAAGCCAGACTGCAGCTGCAACATCAGCCATTTCAAACCCCTCCAATCCATGGTGTTTGTATGTAGGTATTTGGTTATTCGGGTTTTCTCCCGCGTAAAATTGGAAGTGTCTTGGCAACGTTTCGACGAAGTCTCATTCATCATCTTCAGGTTTCAGCTTCGTGCTTCTGGGAGCAATGTGGGATCGCAGCTGTTTCTTCCTTTTAACTGCTAGTGGGGGTTTGAAATGATTGGGTGGGAGCTTGGCTGTGTTCTGATTGGATGGGGTTTTTTTTGTGCTCTGATTGGCTAACTATCACCAAAACTGAACACTTTAACAACAGAATAATCAGAGAAGCCATCGAGATAGAAAACCGCCCACACAGCATGAACAAACAAGATGACACCTCCCGCCTACCAGCCATTTGGAAACCCGCACTTATTGACAAACGAGTCCCTAACATGAGGAATGACACCAGACTCACACTCACAAGGTCCACACAGGATGTCACCACCACACATCCACCCAGAAAGCAGACTCAAGCCCACACGGATGATGAAGCACACAACCAAGGACCAGAAGCCAGACCATAGCTGCAACATTAGCCATTTCAAACCCCTCCAATCCATACATGCAGCAGACTGACACCCACTATGAAGATGTAACACAAACACGAACACGAAGCCAAATAACAGCAATGCAGCTCACCAGCTCAAATCCCCCTGCAACTCAGACTGATCTGAGCACAACCAAGCCCCCAACCAAACAGGACACACACCTATCCAATCAGAGCACAGCCAAGCTCCCACCCAATCAGTTCAAACCCCCACTAGCAGTTAAAAGGAAGAAACAGCTGCGATAACACATTGCTCCCAGAAGTACGAAGCTGAAGCCTGAAGATGACGAATGAGACTTCGTCGAAACGTCGCCAAGACACTTCCAATTTTACGCGGGAGAAAACCCGAATAACCAAAGACCTACATACAAACACCAGTGAAAACCTCAGAAAACAAATATATATATATTTGAAAAAGGCGGTTGTGATGCCCCTCCTTAAGAAGCCCTCCCTGGACCCGGCTATATTGGCTAATTACCGTCCCGTCTCCAACCTTCGCTTTGTGGTGAAGGTTGTTGAGAGTGTGGTGGCATGGCAGCTGGAGGAAACTGTCTATTTAGACCCGTGCCAGTCCGTCTTCCGGCCAGGGTACAGTACGGAGACGGCTTTGGTCGCATTGGTTGATGATCTCTGGAGGGCACGGGACAGGGGTTGTTTCTCTGTCCTTGTCCTATTAGATCTGTCAGCGGCTTTTGATACCATCAACCATGGTATCTTACTGCGACGGTTGGGGGGTTTTGGAGTGGGGGGCACCGTTTTTCGGTGGTTCTCCTCCTACCTCTCTGACTGTTCACAGACGGTGTTGGCAGGGGGGCAGAGGTCGACCGCTAGGCACCTCACTTGTGGGGTGCCAGAGGGGTCGATTCTCTCGTCTCTCCTGTTCAACATCTACATGAAGCCGCTGGGGGAGATCAATCCGTGGTTTCGGGGTGATTTGTCAACTGTACGTTGATGATACTCAGCTGTACATCTCCACCCCAAACCATTCCAACGAAGCCATTGATGTGATGTCCCGGTGCCTTGAGGCCGTTCGGGTCTGGATGGGGATGAACAGACTTCGACTCAACCCATCCAAGACGGAGTGGCTGTGGATACCAGCGTCCCGGCACAGTCAGCTAATTCCATTGCTGACTGTGGGGGGCGAATTGTTGGCCCCCAGGGAATCGGTGCGCAACTTAGGCGTTCTCCTGGACGTACGGCTGTCTTTAGAAGATCATTTGACGGCCGTCACCAGGGGAGCTTTTTATCAGGTTGTCCTGATTTGCCAGTTGCGCCCCTTCCTGGATCAGGACTCTCTATGCACAGTCACTCATGCCCTTGTTACCTCCCGCCTGGATTATTGCAATGCTCTCTACATGGGCTTCCCCTTGAAGAGCACCAGGAGGCTCCAACTGGTGAAAAATGCGGCCGCGCAGGGGATCATAGCTCCCATGTAACACCTCTCCTGCGCAGGCTGCATTGGTTGCCGGTGGTCTTCCGGGTGCGATTCAAGGTCTTGGTCATCACCTTTAAAGCGCTCCATGGCATGGGACCGGGATATTTGCGGGACCGCCTGCTGCCACCAGTAGCCTCCCATCAACCTGTGCGCTCTCACAGGGAGGGCCTCCTTAGGGTGCCGTCAGCCAAACAATGTTGGCTGGTGGCCCCCAGGGGAAGAGCGTTCTCTGGGGGGGGGCTGCCCTGTAGAATGAACTATCTGTGGGGCTACGCCACTCCCTGATCTTCAGACCTTTAAGTGCAAGCTTAAGACTTTTTTCTTTCATTAAGCAGGGCTGGTCTAATGATAAATTTTAATCGAGGGTTTTTAGTGGGGGGGTTTAGCGGGGTTATTCTATTCTATAATTTTATTTATGTATTTTAAATATTCAGCTCATGGAATCAGATTTTTAATTATATATTGCATCTTAATTTTTGTATATGTGTTTTATCTATGCTGTACACCGCCCTGAGTCTTTGGAGAAGGGCGGTATAAAAATTTGAAATATATATATATATATATATATATATATATATATATATATATATATATATATATATATATATATATATATATATGTAGGTCTTTGGTTATTTGGGTTCTTTGGAAGTGTCTTGGTGATGTTTAATCTCATTCGTCATCTTCAGGCTTCAGCTCCCAGAAGCGAGCTGAAGCCTGAAGATGACGAATGAGACTTCGCCGCCAAGACACTTCCAATTTTACGGGAGCTAATAACCAAAGACCTACACACACACACACACACATACACACACACACACGCACACACACACGCACACACACACACACACACATATATATATATATATATATATATATATATATATATATATATATATATATATATATAAATTAAGGGCTCGACGGACATCCAAGGTATGCCACTTCCGTTCCAAGACTTGGGTCGGACAGAAGTTAGGAAAGATAACTTCCTGGGCTCTGTGAAAGCAGAAGTTGTTTATTATTATTATTATTATTATTATTATTATTATTATTATTATTATTATTATTATTATTATTATTATTATTATTATTATTAGATTATTTGATTATTATTAATAATAATTTAATAATAATTTAATAATAATAATAATAATAAATTATTATTATTATTATTAATAATAATAATAATTTGATTTGAGAATCGAATTGCAGAGATTCTGGTTCCAGTGGTACTCGGCACACTGGGAGCTGTGCCTGAAGACTTAGGCAAGCACTTAAAAGCAATTGGAGCTGACAAGATCATCATTGGTCAGCTGCAGAAGGCCACCTTACTGGGATCTGCTTGCATAATTCGCCAATACATCACACAGTCCTAAATGCTTGGGAAGTGTTCAACTAGTGATCTGTGATACGAAATCCAGCATAATTATCTCGTTTGCTGTGTATACTGTCATAATAATAACAGAGTTGGAAGGGACCTTGGAGGTCTTCTAGTCCAACCCCCGGCCCAGGCAGGAAATCCTACACCATTTCAGACAAATGGTTATCCAACATTTTCTTAAAAATTTCCAGTGTTGGAGCATTTACAACTTCTACAGGCAAGTTGTTCCACTGATTAATTGTTCTAACTGTCAGATAATTTCTCCTTAGTTCTAAGTTGCATCTGTCCTTGATTAGTTTCCACCCATTGCTTCTTGTTCTACCCTCAGGTGCTTTGGAGAATAGTTTGATTCCCTCTTCTTTGTGGCAACTCCTGGGATATTGGAACACTGCTATCATGTCTCTCATAGTCCTTCTTTTCATTAAATTAGACATACCGAGTTCTTGCAACCGTTTTTCATATGTTTTAGCCTCCAGTCACCTAATCATCTTTGTTGCTCTTCTCTGCACTCTTTCTACAGTCTCAACATCTTTTTCACATCGTGGCGACCAAAACTGAATGCAATATTCCAGGTGTAGCCTTACCAAGGATGGAACATTAATTGGCGGAGTCCCAACCACTCAAATTACAGAACTGATTGGCCTAGAAATTGGAAAACATCATGAACTTATAAGATTCATAGTAATTCCAAAGATGTCAGAATCCATTATACTAGGCCTGGCCTGGCTGGACAAATGGGCCCCCACAATCAAATGGGAAGATGGGTTTCGAAAAATCATATTGGATGTCGGCCCCTTGGCCCCTATCCCTCCTCTCGAAAAACAATCGATCCATGAAAACCACCAGGGGGAACCAGCAGCCACTGGATCAGACTCACCTCCAGGTGAATCGCGCATTCCTAAGACATATGTGGATTTGGCAGAAGCCTTTAGCGAAGAGGAATGTAACCTCCCCCGCTCCATCAGCCCAGTGACTGCGCCATTGAGTTAGAGCCTGGGGCTAAACTACCAAAACCCAGAATGTACTCAATGACACCTGCTGAAGTTACTGAGTTAAGGAGGTACATTGACAACAACCTAGCCAGAGTTCATCGAGCCTGTAAAATCACCAGTGGCCGCCCCGTGTTGTTTAAAGAGAAGAAAGATGGGTCTTAACGATTGTGTGTTGATTTTCGTAATATCAATGCTGTTTGTATACAAAACACCTATCCATTACCACTAATGAAGAACTTACTAAACCACCTGGCGAGAGGCAAGGTTTTCACCAAGTTGGATTTAAGAGAGGCCTATTACCAGGTCCGCATATGTGAAGGGGACGAATGGAAAACTTCTTTCAACTGCCCCCTGGGCAGTTTCCAGTTCCGGGTCATGCCGGGTCATGGCCTTTGGACTCCAGGGGGCCCCGGCAGTCTTCATGCAGTTAATCAATGAAACCTTGCATAGCCACCTATATAATGGGGTTCTTGTCTACTTGGACAAAAATTATTTTTTTTTTATTGAAAAAGTTTTAGAACAACAATTAAATTTTTCCCCCCTCCCCCCTCCCTCCAAAACCCCCTCCCCCCCCCGACTTCCCGGAGCAAACACAAGGTATAGTTCATTAAACAAACAGTCATACATTAAATTTTTAAAATCTAACACAATTATAATCCTTCTCTCCCACATAACCTGACTTCTTCCATTAAAGTCAAAAACAACATCCTTCATTCAAAGGCAATCCGAAATTTAGCCATCTCAGCCAAATTGGAAACTTTCAATATCCATTCTTCTATTGTGGGTAATTCTTTTTTCTTCCAATATTGTCCAATAAACAGTCTTGCTGCTGTTATTAAGTTCAAAATCAACTTAATCTCACTCACTGTACAGTCCATTGTTATTCCCAAAAGAAAAAATTGCGGTAGGAACTTTATCTTCTTCTTCAGAACATTCTGCATAATCCACCAGATTCTTATCCAGAAAGACTTAATTTTCTTACAAGTCCACCATACATGAAAATATGTAGCATCATCACAATTACATCTCCAACATTTCGCTTGCATATCTGGATACATACATGATAATTTCTTAGGATCTAAATGCCATCTGTAAAACATTTTATAAAAATTTTCCCTTAAATTCTGCGCTTGCGTAAATTTAACATTTCTAACCCAAATTTTTTCCCATGTTTCCAATATTATTGGTTCTTGAATATTCTGTGCCCATTTTATCATACAATCCTTTATTAAATCTCTTTCAGAATCTATTTCTATCAACACAGTATACAATCTCTTTATATGCCCCTGGGTTTGATTTCTAATTTGTTTAACCAAATTTTCTTCATTTTGAATAATACCAATTTTCTGATCTTCTTTCCATCTAGCCTTTAACTGTCCATATTGAAACCAAGTATAATTCCTCCCTTCTTCTTTTAATGTATCCAAAGATTTTAATTGTAGATTTCCCCTCTCATTGTATAAAAGATCTTTATAAGTAATCATTTCTTGTTCCTGTTCTATATTTATATTCTCTACTGCATGCCGAGGACTTACCTATATGGGAATTTTATAATTTAACTTATAATAATATTTTTTCCAGACACGCAGAAGAGAAATTCTCAACACATGATTCTTAAAAGCTTTATCTATTTTCTTATCATACAATAAATATGCATGCCAACCATATAATAAATCATAACCTTCTATATTCAAAATCCTTTCCTCCGTCAAATTAAACCAATCACTTATTACTGAAAGAACAACTGCTTCATAATACAGTTTTAAATTAGGCATTTTTAATCCTCCTCTTTCCCGTATATCTTGCATTATTTTCATTTTGACTCTCGCTTTTTTCCCTTCCCATATAAATTTATTAATTCCAATCTGCCATTCTTCCAAATTTTTGTCTTTTTTAATTATTGGTATCATCTGAAACAAGAACAAGAATTTAGGCAAAACATTCATTTTTACAGCTGCTATTCTCCCCAACAAAGATAATTGTAATTTTTCCCAAGTATTCATTTCCTTCTGAATTTTTTTCCATAACACATCATAATTATTCTTATACAATTTTACATTTGATGAGGTAAGAAAGACTCCTAAATATTTAACTTTTTTTACAATTTCAAATCCTGTTATTTCCTCTAGTTTTTCTTTCTGGTTCTTAATCATATTTTTGGTTAACACTTTTGTTTTATTTTGATTCACTCTAAACCCTGAGACCCTTCCATATTGATTAATTACTTCCAACAAATATACACTCGAATTTATAGGCTGAGTCAACATAACAACCAAATCATCTGCAAATGCTCTAACTTTGTATTCATATCTTCTAATTCTAATACCCTCTATCTCCCTTAACTCTCTTATCTTATCCAATAAAGGTTCCAAAGATAAAATAAACAATAAAGGTGATAAAGGACACCCCTGCCTTGTTCCTTTCGCAATTTTAAAACTATCTGTCAAACTACCATTAATTATTATCTGAGCTGTTTGCTCTCCATAAATTGCCCTAAGTATTCGTATAAAACCATTTCCAAATTGCATTTTGTCTGTTAATTTAAATAAAAATTCCCAATGCAAACGATCAAAAGCTTTCTCTGCATCCAAGAATATAAATGCTGCCGGAATCTGATTTTTCTTTTCCAAATATTCCAATAAATTCACTATCTGCCTAACGTTATTCCTCATTTGTCTCCCTTTTATAAAACCAGACTGGTCAGTATGTATCCTTTGTTGTACAATTTGCATTAACCTATTTGCCATCATTTTCGCAAAAATCTTATAATCATTATTCAAGAGTGAAATCGGTCTATAATTCCCAGGCTTAGTACAATCCTGGTCCTCTTTTGGTATCAATGAAATAAAAGTAGTCCTCCATGATGGTGGCACTCCTCCTCCCATCAGTATCTGATTAAATAACTCCACAAGTGGACCAACTATCTCATCCTGTAACTTTTTATAATATATTGCTGTAAGTCCATCTGTGCCCGGGGATTTCCCTATTTTTAATTGCTTTATTACCAAAATGATTTCCTCAGAAGTTATAGGCCGATTCAACTCTTCCCTTTGTTCATTAGTTAAACCTTTAACCTTATATTCTTTCAAATATTTATCAATATCCATATTCAATATTGTATCTCTGGCATATAAATTTGTATAATATTCCAAGAAAGCTTTTTTAATTTTATCCTGTTGAAATCGCACTTTACCCTTGTATTCAATTCTTTCAATAGTACATGCTTTCTGTCTTTTCCTTAACATGTAAGCCAACCACCTCCCTGATTTATTGGCATTACAAAAAGTATTATGTTTAGCATATTGTATATTGGTTGCCACCTGATCTGCCATTAACATATTAAATTGACTCTGTAATATCTTTATCGCCTCAGTAGTTTTTAAATCATGTGGATTATATACCAATAATTGTTGTTTCCTCTGAATTTCCTCTTCTAAATCCCTACGCTGTTTTTGTAATTTTCTCCTCTGTCTACTATTAATATATATCAAATTTCCTCTCATAAAGGCCTTGCTTGCGTCCCACACCATTTCTATCGAAGTTCCCTTACCCAAATTATAATCAAAAAATTCTTTCATTTGTTTTTTACATTGATTTACATTATCCTCATATCTAAACAAATTTTCATTTATTCTCCATGATCTTCTTCCACCTTCATATTGCAACTCCATCCATACTATGATCAGTTAAACACCTTGGAAATATCTTTGTTTTCCTAACCCTAGAAAGCAAATCATTGGTAATTAATATAAAATCAATACGTGAAAAAGATTGATGCCTATCCGAAAAATAAGTATAATCTCTATCATCAAAATTCTGCCTTCTCCATATATCTTTCAACTCAAAATCTTCCATCAAATCAAAAAAAGATTTAGGCAATTTTGCATGCATAGGAATTTTCTTAGAAAGAGTTCTTTTATCTTTTCTAATGTCCATTACACCATTCCAATCCCCTAATATAATAAATGTTTTATAGTCCCAAAGAGTCAATTTTTCATGTAACAGTTTATAAAATTTTTCTTGTTGTTGATTAGGTGCATATATGCCAATCACAAGTATCTTTCTTCCTTCTAAAATCAATTCAACAGCAATATATCTTCCTTGAATGTCCGTTTCAATTAATTTAGCTGATATATTTTTCTTCAAATATATAACTATACCATTTTTCTTATTCGGAGCAGAAGAAATAAAATGTTTACCTAATTTCGAATTAATCAAATATTTCTGATCTGATAATTTTATATGTGTCTCTTGCAAACATATCACATCATTTTTAAATTGTTTCAAATAATGAAATATTTTTCTTCTTTTCTGTGCTGAATTTAAACCATTAACATTCCATGTCAAAATTTTATTTGCCATCACTGGCCTCTTGAAGCTTCTGAGCGATTAGCTGAAGACTCTCACTCTTCGGCTTGGCTCCTCCCACAGCTTCAGTAGTGGAATCCTGTTCCTGTCTTTGAAATCGTTCCTCTATCTCCTTACGCCTAATAGCTCCCCTTGTCACTCTTTGTTCTTGAGGTTGTTCTTGAGGTACTGACATCACAGGTGCAGTTTCAACTTCCCCACTCTGTTTCTCTTGAAGACTTTTATCCACTGTTTCTACATCCACTTTCAATACATTAAAAAGAAAATCTTTTGCTTTCAACTCAGTATCAATTCGATATCTCCTGCCTTGAAAAAATACTGTTAAACCAATTGGAACCTCCCATCTATATTGAATCTGATGCTTCTTAAGCTCTTGTGTAAAAAACCTAAAATCCCTTCTATCCTTTAACATTTTAGCAGGGATCTCTTTCAAAACCAACACCTCCTGTTCTGCTATTTGCAATTTCTTTTGATATGTAGCTTGCAAAATCTGATTTCTTATTGTAGAAGTCAAAAAATAACTTACAATGTCTCTTGGGAGCTTTTTCTGCCTCGCTATCCAAGAATTAACCCTATATACCTTATCAATTTGAAAATCAACTTCTCGAGGGTCCATTCCTAACATTTCAGCTAAGGCTTCTGATATAACTTTTTAAAGATCTTCCTCCTTCCGGTCTTGAAGACCCCTAATTCTCAAAGCCTTCTCCAACGCTCTATATTGCAATACCACCACATGGTCCTCATTTTTATCCACTTTATTTTGGAGCTCTCCAACTTTATTATCCAAATACTGATTTGCTTGACTAATTACTTCCACTTTATCCTCCATTACTTCCAAATTTTTTGCCAAACCTTGAAAAACCATCAATAAATCTTCTCTAATTTTTTTATTAGTCTCTTTAATTTCTTCCCTAAGTTGATCCTTCACACCATAAATATTATTCATAATTTCTTTAAATCGCTCTTCAGAAACTCTATTCTGTTCCTTTAACATATCTTCCAAGTTAGTTTCAGACCCCCTTCTCGTCATGGGAGCTTTTGGTGGCTTAGAAGCCATTTTAATTTAAGTAAAGTCTCTAATTAGAATTGTAAAATCTCAAAGTCTCAAAAAGTCTCAAATTAAAGTTGTAAAATAAAAACTTTCACCTTGCTTCCTATGCAGAGCTTCTATTCAGCCAAAATCCACAGGGACGAACTTCCTTTCTCTCACAATCAGTCTCCAATCCACTT
This sequence comes from Ahaetulla prasina, assembly GCF_028640845.1. Lineage (NCBI taxonomy): Eukaryota > Metazoa > Chordata > Lepidosauria > Squamata > Colubridae > Ahaetulla > Ahaetulla prasina. The sequence continues at coordinate 40,748,409 of NC_080545.1, forward strand.
CCTCTCAGATGCCATTTCTTCCTTCACTAAGTTAAAGTGAAAAAAAAAGTTTTCCCCTTTCTTTAAAAAGAAGTAGAAGTCAGCTCTCTTCTTGCTTCCCCAATAATTGATCACTTGTATTTGTCCCGTCTGCTTTTAGTTATTCAAAACGGAATCAATAGAGCAGAGGTGGGCGTCTCCTCTTGTCCTGCCTAATTAGGAGGATCGAGCCGAGTCTGGAGTAGGGCTGGATTAAGCAGGCACCCCTCCGAGACTCTGCATAAGAAAGCAGAGCCCCTGGGGCAATCTTCTGCTATCCAGCAACTCTTCGCTATTTCTCTTTCACCAGAGAAAAGCTTTAAAGCTGGCTAACAGCTGTTCTCCGCTGTTTCACCAGCTTTTACAGAATCTCAGTTCGGGACACCATTCCAGACGTCCTCCGGGGAGACGGAGCCACCGGAAGTCCCCTACTTGGACAAAATTCTTATATACAGCGAAAATATGGAAGAGATATCAAATTATTTAGACAAGTTTTGAAAAAACTCCTAGCCGCCAACTATACGTGAAGCTGTCAAAATGCAAGTTCCATAAGGAGTTCTTGGACTACCTGGGCTACTGGGTGTCAAACCAGGGGATCGAAATGGACCCAGGAAAGGTAAAGGTAGTGCTAGACTGGCAACCCCCACGCACACATAAACAACTTCAAAGTTTCCTGGGGTTTGCAAACTTTTACCGGCAATTCATTCCTTCTTTTGCGGAGGTTGTTCTCCCCTTGACGGAATTGCTAAAGACTGGTCTGTCTCCTGGCAAGCCGAAACCTCACCAGCCCCTAGCTTGGACATTGAATTGTCAGAAATCCTTTGAACAGCTAAAACGTCTATTTGCAATGGAACCGATTCTCCAGCACCCAGACCCAAATAAACCATTTGTAGTCCAAGCAGATGTGAGTGATGTGGCGGTAGTGACTGTTCTAATAAAAAAGAATGCCCAAAACGAACTAATGCCTTGCGCTTACATCTCAAAAAAATTAACAGACATAGAACGCAGGTGGGCGGTCTGGGAAAAAGAAGCTTTTGCTGTATGATGGGCTCTCCTATCCTGGAGACACTTCCTGGACAGGGTGAAAGAACCGTTCGAAGTGTGGACAGACCACAAGAACCTTGAGGCTCTAAAAACCCCTCGAAAGCTTTCCCCTAAGCAGGTTCCATTGGCTCAGTACTTCAAGAGGTTTAACTTCAACCTCAAGGGGAAAAACCTACTGGCAGATCCCCTATCGAGAAAGCCCCAGTTTGACAGCCGGCGGGAGGAAATAGTTCACGCCATGATCTCTGAAACCCAACTAGCAGGCCATGCTCGGGCCCAGCCACGTCATGGTTTCAACCTCCCAGAGGACAGGTTATTGACAGATCTAAAATCACCCTCACAGCAGATGTCTGTCTCAAAGACAACCTAATGAACTTGACCATAAGAGAAGGACTGGAAGGGGAGTAAGATTTATGTAACAGTCCGACTCACAGTACTGCAGAAAAGTCATGACACTTGGCTTGGAGGCCATTTTGGGTTTTTGAAAACCCTCCATTTGACTAGGAGACAATTCTGGTGGCCAAAGGTGAAAACAGATATAGAAGACTATGTAAAGAGCTGCGCCACCTGCGCCACCTACGCCACCATGAAATCCAGATCAGGGAAGGCCCCTGGGCTTCTCCAAACCGTGGCCGAACCCACGAGGCCCTGGGAGGAGATTGCTATGGATTTCATTGTTGAGCTCTCTGTCAGCGGAGGGAATAGAGTGATTTGGATGGTCGTGGATTTATTTTCCAAACAGGCTCATTTCACTGCCTGCAGTGGATTACCTTTGGCAAGGAAATTGGCGAAATTGTTCATAAGGCACATTTACAGACTACATGGAGTTCCAAGAAGAATAATATTGGATCATGGAGTCCAGTTTACTGCTAAATTCTGGGGGGTATTCCTACGGTCCATTGGGTAATCCCAGGGACTTAGCTCCACCTTCCATCCATCCACTAACGGAGCGGCTGAAAAATTGAATGCAATGGTAGAACAGTACATTAGGTGTTATGTAAATTACCAGCAAGAGAACTGGGTGGAGTTGTTACCTTTTGCAGAAGTGGCATATAATACTGTGAAAAACACAGTAGCATGGGGTTAACTCCTTTTTAAATAACCACGGGCATGGATTTTGTGCTGATGCCAGAGCTCCCTATAGAGCCTCCCACATCCATGTCCCTGACAGAATGGATGGATTCATTGAAAAAAGGGTGGGAGGACACTAAGAAAGCTTTGGTTGAATTGGCAGAAAAATATAACGCCCAAGCAGACAAACACCGATCTCTTCAACCCCCTTTCCGGTTAGGAGATAGAGTGTATTTGTCAACTAAATACCTAAGATTTAGGTTGCCTAGCAAAAAATTTGGTCCCAAATTCATAGGTCCTTTCCCTATAGTAAAGATAATTAACCCGGTGACTGTCCAACTTACCCTCCCTTGAATATTAGGGAAAGTGCATCCAGTGTTTCACAGTACCTTATTGAAATCAGCTAGGGCAGTGGTAGTCAACCTGGTCCATACCGCCCACTAGTGGGCGTTCCAGCTTTCATGGTGGGTGGGAGGGGTTTTGTCTGATAATGAAGCACTTTCCTTTTTTTTTAATTTAATTGACTTTTAAAAAAAATTTCATAGCATTATTTAAAAACATTTTCATTAGGTTTTCATAAAATTCCCCGTGACAATTTAAATTTCTGAAACTATACTATTTGTATAGCCCGCGTATAAGTTTAGTTCATGTTACGTAAGTGAAACTAAATGACGCTATAGTGCAACCGCAAACAAAAGACCCTCGTCCCAGAATAGCTCGTGCATCTCCTGCCACACCACCCAGCTGTAACAGACAAGCAGAGCTGGTAGCCGGCGCCCCCCCCAAACCCAATCCACGATGCGCAAGAGGCATGCGCAGACGATGATACATGGCTCAGGCTCTTTTGTTTGCGGTCACACTGGTCAGTACGCAGTTAGATTTGTGAGAGTGAGCACGAAGCGGTGGGCGGTTAGAAAATTTTACTACTAACAGAGATACAAAAGTGGGCGGTAGGTATAAAAAGGTTGACTACCCCTGAGCTAGGGGATCTAGCTTGAGACCCTTACCAGCTGCTTCCCCCCCTCCTTTGGTAATCCAGGGGGAGACCCATTACGTAATTAAAAAAATCCTTGACTCTAGACTATACAGGGGTCGCTTACAATATTTGGTCCACTGGAAGGGGTACCCATTGTCTGAAGCTATTTGGGTGAAAAGTTGGGATGTAAATGCTGATGCTCTAGTCAAGCAATTTCATGATAAATTCCCTGAGAAACCTAAGGGTCCTCCAGGAGGGGGGAGATGGGGTTAGGAGAGTGTATACTGGGCGTTAACCCCTTATTTTGCATCTCTGTTTTGTTTTCTAGGGTATGGTTCCTTCTGCAGGGGGGGACACCTGTCAGCTTTGGAAGCCATACTAAGCCGAAGGCTTCCACACGCTGCCACTTTCTCCTGTGTGGGAAAGTAGGGGAGGGGGGTGGTAGTACAAGGGATTATTAGATATAATAAAATTCTTCCTGCCAGTCAAGGTCAGGCTGAGCTCGCATCTGGAGAAGGAGTGGCCGGAGTGATGTCCCGAGATGGAACGGTTGAAGATTGGAGCATGTGATTGGCAGAGGGGTCGTGAGGGTGGGGATTTTGGGGTCTGTATTACTGAGGGAGGAACCCGGATCCTCAGATTCGGATTTCCACCAACTGTGCCATATTACCTATGCTAGTAAAAAAACTTTGAAAGATGTTTGCCTCAGAGTCTTTTCTGCAAGGAGGGTTTTCTGGAACGCTGACGTCAGTGGATATTGCTAATATCTAGAACAGTTATATCACAAACTGTCAATCACCAAAATATAGCTTTTTATCCATGCAGAAATTGCACTAGGACAAAGCACACTTCATTGGATCCTGTAAAAATACATCACACAACTTTTAATCTGGATTCTTTATCATATGTTATTTGTAGTGAGTCGAGTTGAAATTCTAAACCCATATGCTTGGAGCATAACTTACTTCTGAGTGGATTGCTATGGCATGGCAGTATGAGGTGTTCATCCCATCATCCAAGAATAGTTGTGTAAACTCAACCATTGGGGCTCTTTAAACTAAAATTTATGCTTTAAGATTGCAGACATAGTTGGCTATGTCTTATTAGAATAGAATGGAATAGAATAGAATAGAATAGAATAGAATAGAATAGAATAGAATAGAATAGAATAGAATAGAATAGAATAGAATAGAATAGAATAGAATAGAATAGAATAGAATAACAGATTTGGAAGGGACCTTGGAGATCTTCTAGTCCAATCCCCTGCTTAGGCAGGAAACCCTACACCATTTAAGACAAATGGTTATCCAACATCTTATGCACACCCCTTATAGCCCTCTTAGAAATGGGGTGAGGTCAATAGTAGACAGTTTTTGGTTGAAGATTTTGGGATTTTGAGTAGAGACTGTGGAGTCAGGTGATGAGTTCCAAGCATTAACAACTCTGTTACAGAAGTCATATTTTCTGCAATCAAGTTTGAAGCGGTTGACATTTAGCTTGAATCTATTTTTTGCTCTTGTAATATTGCGATTGAAGCTGAAGTAGTCTTTTATAGGAAGGATATTGCAATAGATGATTTTGTGTGTTAAACACAGGTCATGTCAAGCATTCACAACTTCTGGAATTGTTCCACTGATTAATTGTTCTGTCAGGAAATTTCACCTTAGTTGTTTCTCTCCCTGATTAGTTTCCACCCATTGCTTCTTGTCCTACCTTCAGGTACTTTGGAGAATATCTTGACTCCCTCTTCTTTGTGGCATCCCCTGAGATATTGGAACACTGCTATCATGTCTCCCCTAGTACTTCTTTTCATTAAACTAGACATACCCAGTTCCAGCAATCATTCTTTATATGTTTTAGCCTCCAATCCACTAATCATCTTTGTTGCTCTTCTCTGCACTCTTTCTAGAGTCTCAACATCTTTTTTACATCGTGGCAACCAAGACTGAATGCAGTATTCCAAGTGTAGCCTTACCAAGGCATTATAATATGATATTAACATTTCACGTGATCTTGATTCTATCCCTCTGTTTATGCAGCCTAGAACTGTGATGTCTTTTTTGGCAGCTGCTGCACATTGTTGGCTCATATTTAAATGGTTGTCCACTAGGACTCCAAGATCCCTCTCAGAGTTACTACTATTGAGCAAAATACCACATATACTGTACTAGTGTATTTTGTTTTTCTTGTCTGAATGTAGAACCTTACTTTTTTCACCATTGAATTTCATTTTGTTAGATAGTGCCCAAAGTTCAAGTCTGTCAAAATCCCTCTGCATCTTAAACCTATCTCCTGGAGTGTTGGCTATTCCTACCAGCTTGGTGTCATCTGCAAATTTGATGAATTCCCCATCTATCCCCTCGTCCAAGTCATTGATGAAGATGTTGAAAAATACTGGGCCTAAAACAGAGCCTTGGGATATGCCATTGCATACTTCCCTCCATGTAGATGAAGTTCCATTGAAGACTACACATTGAGTGCGGTTGGTCAGCCAGTTATGAGTCCATCTGGTGGTAATGCTATCTAACCCACATTTTTCTACTTTATCAAATGCTTTACTGAAGTCCAAGTAAATTATATCGACAGCATTCCTCTGGTCCACTAATTTTGTCACTTTGTCAAAGAATGGAGTAAGATTAGTCTGGCATGATCTGAAAAACCCATGTTGGCTTTTGATTATTACTTTGTTTGCTTCTAGGTGTTTGGTGATTCATTGCTTGATTATCTTTTCCAGAATCTTCCCTGGTATTGAGGTTAGGCTGATAGGTCTGTAGTTTCCTGGATCTATATTTTTTTCCTTTTTTGAAGATGGCAACTACATCAGCTCTTTTCCTCTTGCAGTTCCCCTGTGCTCCAGGATCTTTGAAAGATATAGTCTCAGCGGCTTTTGATACCATCGACCATGGTATCTTGCTGCGCCGGTTAGAGGGGTTGGGAGTGGGAGGCACCGTTTATTGGTGGTTCTCCTCCTACCTCTCTGACCGGACGCAGACGGTGTTGACAGGGGGGCATAGATCGACTCCGAGGCGCCTCATGTGTGGGGTGCCGCAGGGATCGATTCTCTCGCCTCTCCTGTTCAACATCTACATGAAGCCACTGGGTGAGATCATCAGTGGTTTTGGGGTGAGATACCAACTGTACGCTGATGACACGCAGCTGTACTTTTCCACCCCAGGCCACGCCAACGAAGCTATCGAAGTACTGTCCCGGTGTCTGGAGGCCGTACGGGTCTGGATGGGGAGGAACAGGCTCAAACTTAATCCCTCCAAGACGGAGTGGCTGTGGATGCCGGCACCCCGGTACAGTCAGCTGCAGCCGCGGCTGTCTGTTGGGGGCGAGTCATTGGCCCTGATGGAGAGGGTGCGCAACTTGGGCGTGCTCCTGGATGGGCGGCTGTCTTTCGAAGACCATTTGACAGCTGTCTCCAGGAGAGCTTTCTATCAGGTTCGCCTGATCCGCCAGTTGCGCCCCTTCCTGGACCGGGATGCCCTATGCACGGTCACTCATGCTCTCGTTACCTCTCGTCTGGACTATTGCAATGCTCTCTACATGGGGCTCCCCTTGAAGAGCACCCGGAGACTCCAGCTAGTCCAGAATGCGGCTGCGTGGGTTATTGAGGGAGCAGTTCGGAGCTCCCATGTAACACCTATCCTGCGCAGACTGCACTGGCTGCTTGTTGTCTTCTGGGTGCGCTTCAACCTTTACTACCTTTAGAGCGCTCCATGGCTTAGGACCGGGATACCTACGGGACCATCTACTGCCAACGTCTATCTCCCAACGAGCGGTGCGCTCTCACAGAGAGGGGCTCCTCAGGGTGCCGTCAGCCAAGCAATGTTGGCTGGCGGCCCCCAGGGGGAGGGCCTTCTCTGTGGGGGCTCCTACCCTATGGAACAAGCTTCCTTCTGGACACCGACAAATACCTGACCTTAGGACCTTCCGCTGCGAACTTAAAACCTACTTATTTCGTCTTGCTGGACTCGCTTAAATTTTATATTATTAAATTGATTTATGGGTTTTAAATTTTTTAGTAAATTTTAGAGGGAATATTTTTATCTATAAGTAGCCAAATTAAATAGTTTTTTTAAGGGTTGTTTTTAGTTTTGTATTGTTGTTTTCTTTCTGTATTTTATTTGTGGCTGTACACCGCCCTGAGTTCTTTGGGAGAAGGGCGGTCTATAAATAAAAATATTATTATTATTATTATTATTATTATTATTATTATTATTATTATTATTATTATTATTATTATTATTATTATTATTATTATTATTATTATTATTATTATAGTTCAATGGTTCTGAGATTTCGTCTGCCAGTTCCTTCAGAACCCTGGGATGTAATCCATCCGGTCCTGGTGATTTGAACTCGTCTAGGGTAGACAGATGTTCACATACCATTTTCCCCCCTATTTTAACTTGTGTTCCTAATCTGTTTTTTGTGGTGCTGTTTTTGATAGGTTGGATTGTTTTTACTTTTGTATAAAGACAGATGCAAAAAATGAGTTAAGTAGTTCTGCTTTCTCCCTGTTGCTTGTCACCTTCTTGCCACTTTCTCCCAGCAATGGGCCAATTGTTTCCTTGACTTTTTTTTTTTTAACATGTTGGAAGAAGCTTTTTTTGTTATTTTTTACTCTTTTTTTGTAAAAAAGTTTTATTTTTACATTCATATCTAATAACATATTTAATGTACAGTCATATATAATTAGTCGGGCTTGCCCAGTCACCACCCCCTCCTTTTAACTCTCTTCCCTCTTCTATCTTCTTCTACTTTCCACACCTTCCTCTCCTTCTCTTATCTACATCTTCTCCTCCCTACACCTTCCTTCTCCCTCTTCTACCCCTCTTTCCTCCTCTTCTCCTCTTACCTACCTCCTACTCTCTTCTCCTTTCTCCCTCCCCACCATTCTAAAATGGTAGCTGGGCAGACCCGACCTTACATTAATTATATTTATACATCTTCAATAATCCCTGTACATGCCGTGGTATGGGTTCCAGCCAGGCAAGCTGTATTCAACCATTGGTCTAGCAAATCTTTTATAAGCTCTGGTTAGTAGTGTAGTGTTTCTGGAGAAGAAGCTACGCAAGATTAGGTTAACAACTCTTAATGCCTTTTTTGCAATGTAATTGAAGTGGGCTTTGGCACTTAAGTCATTGGATATGAAGACTCCAAGGTCTTTGACAGGGTGGGGGTCATCTGTAAGGTAATGTCCGTTGAGTTTGTATTTAGTGTTTGGATTCTTTTTTCCAATGTGTAAGACAGAGCATTTGCTGGTTGAGATTTGGAGTTGCCAGGTTTTAGACCATTCTGACACAAAGTCAAGGTCTTTTTGAAGAGTAGCTGTATTATTGGTAGTGTTAAATAGTTTGACATCATCAGCGAAGAGAACACAATTACTTTTAATATGGTCACAGAGATCATTAATGTATAATATGAAGAGTGTTGATCCAAGAACACTGCCTTGGGGAACGCCGCTATTGACAGGAACAGGATTTGATAGGGCACTGCCTATTTTGACCACTTGTTGTCTGTTTGACAGGAACGCTGTGTGGAGGGGTCCGGAGATGCCATAGGATTTTAGTTTTAGGAGAAGTTTGTTGTGTACCACTGAGTCAAAAGCTTTACAGAAGTCTATGTATATTGCATCTATTGTTTTGCCTTGATCAAGATTTGTAGTCCATATGTTTTTGCAGTGAAGAAGTTGTAAGTTACATGATAATTTTTTTCTAAAACCAAATTGTTTATTAGAGAGTAGATTGTTTGTTTCTAGGTGGAGGGTAATGGATTGGTTGATGATAGATTCCATAACTTTACAGGTGACACAGTACAGAGAGATAGGTCTGTAATTTTCAACTAAACTGGATTGTGGGATTGTGGGTTTCACGCAGGACACCAGTAATAAATAAGGGAGGTGGCGTCCAGCCCTCTGTTTCCGCTTCTTTCACGGAATAGTAACGTAGCGGGAGGAGGATGAATGGAAAGGAGAGCAGTTTTTTTGCCAGGGGTTACTCCCGGGGAAAGTGGGCTTCTCCTCACCGAGGAGAGTATGCAGATCCCACTGTTAGGAAGCGGATATTAACTGGCTCCGTTACAACTTAGAAATTGTTTTGCCAGCCCCAGGAAAAGGGCTTGTCCTGTGTTTGCCCAGATTCGTCCATACGTTTTATTAGGAATGAGTGTACCAGTCCTGGATGGATGGGTTACTAAAAGTTGCTCCTTGGGGTTTGATTAAAAATTAAACAGCTGTTTCATAATATAAAAAATAAAAAAACTAAGTAATAGATTAAGTAGATTTATAGATAGATATATAAGTCACAACCAAGTAGGTTTCGTGAAGGGCAGATATATGAATGATATTGTTAGAAGAGTATTAAATATTATAGATGTAGCTGAACATAATGGTGATAAAATTGGTATAGTATCATTGGACATTTTTAAAGCTTTTGATTCCGTACAATGGGAAGCTATTAAAGTAATTGTGGAGGCTTTAGGCTTTGGTAACAAGTTTATACATGTTATTTCAAAATTGTATCAAAAAAGTAGCGCAAGAGTGAAGGTGAATGGAATATTAACTGAAGAGATAAAATTAGAAGCAGGTACGAGACAAGGATGTCCCTTGTCCCCAACATTATTTTTATTGGCTATGGAAATCCTGACAAAAATGATAGAAAAAGATGAAGAATTAGAAGGATATAAGGGATATAAGATAAATTTGTATGCGGATGATACTTTAATTATTTTGAAAAATATAGAGAAAGACCTGAAAAAGATATATAAGCATTTGAAAGAATTTGAAGAAATGACAGGTCTGAAAGTAAATTGGTCAAAATCAGAATTATTGATGGATAATAATGGTAATGAGCGCGAGAATATGCAAGAGCAATTTGGGATAAGGATTAAAAATACATTGAAATATTTGGGTATAGTGCTCTCACTCAAGGTTAAAGAATTGAAAAAACTTAATTATGATGTGGTGATGAACGAAATTGAGAAGAAGATAGATAAATATAAAATGTTAAAGTTGTCTTGGTTTGGTAGAATTGCAATGTGTAAGATGATGTTGCTGTCCAAGTTTAACTTTTTATTCGAGATGCTACCGTTAAATTTGACAGAGAAAGATATTGAAGGATATCAGAAAAAATTGGACAAATTTTGCAATGGTGGGAAAAGACCTAGATTAGTGAAGAAAATGTGGTATCAAAATCAAAAGGAAGTTGGATTAGGAATCCCCGAATTATTTAATTATTACTGTGCATATGGTATCCGGATAGTGGTAAAAATACTTAAAGGTGAAGATAATCATTGGAGAGACTTAGAGTTAAGGGATATAGAGAAATTTGGATCAAGGTGGTTTTTAGATAAAGCAAACTCAAAATCTGTAATTAGAAGTTATTGGTTAAAGGGATTAAGTAAAATGTGGAATAAATTTGTTAAAATTTTAATTCCGGATATAATTTTTTTGGGGAAGACAATTGGAAATTGGCAGATTAAAAATAATATAAGACATAATGAAGTGATTAAAGATGAAAATAGAGAAACTATTAGAGATTGGTTAAAAGTTTTAGAAAATGAAAGGAGGCATAAAGAAATTATTGAAAAATTAGGGTTAAGCTGGTTTGAAAAAATACAGATAGAAAAATGGACAAAAATTAAGGAAAACTATTTGATAAATAGATGTGAAACTGAATTTGAATATTTAGTATCTCGGATTATGAAAGATGAAATTGGGCTAAAGGGACTCGTTAGCAGGGTTTATAAGATTATAAACTCTGATGAAAAATTACAAAGAGTGATGAGGACAAATTGGGAAAAAGATAGATAAATATAAAATGTTAAAGTTGTCTTGGTTTGGTAGAATTGCAATGTGTAAGATGATGTTGCTGTCCAAGTTTAACTTTTTATTCGAGATGCTACCGTTAAATTTGACAGAGAAAGATATTGAAGGATATCAGAAAAAATTGGACAAATTTTGCAATGGTGGGAAAAGACCTAGATTAGTGAAGAAAATGTGGTATCAAAATCAAAAGGAAGGTGGATTAGGAATCCCCAAATTATTTAATTATTACTGTGCATATGGTATCCGGATAGTGGTAAAAATACTTAAAGGTGAAGATAATCATTGGAGAGACTTAGAGTTAAGGGATATAGAGAAATTTGGATCAAGGTGGTTTTTAGATAAAGCAAACTCAAAATCTGTAATTAGAAGTTATTGGTTAAAGGGATTAAGTAAAATGTGGAATAAATTTGTTAAAATTTTAATTCCGGATATAATTTTTTTGGGGAAGACAATTGGAAATTGGCAGATTAAAAATAATATAAGACGTAATGAAGTGATTAAAGATGAAAATAGAGAAACTATTAGAGATTGGTTAAAAGTTTTAGAAAATGAAAGGAGGCATAAAGAAATTATTGAAAAATTAGGGTTAAGCTGGTTTGAAAAAATACAGATAGAAAAATGGACAAAAAAATTAAGGGAAAACTATTTGATAAATAGATGTGAAACTGAATTTGAATATTTAGTATCTCGGATTATGAAAGATGAAATTGGGCTAAAGGGACTCGTTAGCAGGGTTTATAAGATTATAAACTCTGATGAAAAATTACAAAGAGTGATGAGGACAAATTGGGAAAAAGATCTTAATATTGAAATACCAGAGTCAGATTGGAATGTGAATTGGAATAGTAGAATTATGAGAACCTTATCTATAAGGATTTAAAGAGCATAATTATAAAGTTGTTTGGAAATGGTATTTGACTCCAGTAAGATTGTCACAAATGGATAAAAAAATTAGTAAAAAATGTTGGAGATGTGAAATGGAATTGGGGACTTATGAACATATGTGGTATAAATGTGATAAGGTTAAAAAGTTTTGGCAACAATTGGAGAAAATGATATTTGAAATGATGGGGAAAGTAACACTGAGAGTGGAAACTATATTATTGTTGGTAATTAAGGAAATAGAATTAACAAAATATGAAAAAGAATTGATTAGAATTATGATTATAATAGGTAGAATTATAATAGCTAGATATTGGAAACTAGATGTGATTTTTAGAATAGAAGAGTGGAATTCTGAAATGTGGAAATTAGCTTTAAATGATAAAATGACATGTGATATTAAAATTAGAAGTGGTGTGTATAAAGAAGATATTTTCTGGAAGACTTGGAAACCATTTGTGGACTATGCGCTTGGAACATTGGACGCTTCGGTACCTGTACCTCGAGAACGTGGATTTTGGCAATCATGAGGATATATCCGAAGACCCAAATCTTCCTTTTTTTTTTTTTTTTTATGTATAGCACAAGGGTGGAAAATGTATTTTCTTTTTTTGTTTGTAATGTTAAAAATTTATAAAAATAAATAAATAAACAAAAATAAAAATATATCTAATACAAAACAATTCCTGAATTTACTCATATGCTATCTGATATTTTTTTAACTGATACTTATTTTGAATATAATCAATCCACATTTTCCATTCCAAAATATATTTTTCTTGTGTATAGTCTTTCAAATAAGCAGAAATTTTTGCCATTTCTGCCAGATTTGATACTTTAAGTGTCCATTCTTCAATTGTAGGTAGTTCTTCTTTCTTCCAATATTGAGCAATCAAAAGTCTTGCGGCTGTTATTAAGTTCAAAATCAATTTAGTCTCTATAGCTGTACAATCCATAATTATTCCTAGTAGAAAGAACTGCGGAGTAAACTTAATCTTCTTTTTCAAAATATTCTGCATAATCCACCATACTTTAATCCAAAATGCTTTAACTTTTTTACAAGTCCACCATATAAGTGGCATGTTATTTTTTACTTTTGTCACTAGCCTTTGTTTGTTGTGAGCCTTAGCTTTCCTCACTTCATCTTTACAGGCTCGGGCTATTTGCTGATATTCTGCCTTAGTTATTTGCCCCTTTCCACTTTTTATACCTGTCCTTTTTGTCTTTCAATTTGTCAGATAGTTTTTTATGCATCCATGCTGGTTTCTTTTGAGATCTATTATTTTTCTTCTTCATTGGTATTGTGCTAGACTGGGCGTTTGTAATCTCACTTTTCAAAATTTCCCAAGCTTCTTGAGTTGTTTTCCCCTTGAGGATTCTCATCCATGGAATCCTTCTCAAGCTCTCTCTGAGTTTATTGAAATTAGCTCTCTTGAAGTCCAAGACTCTAGTTTGACTTTGGGAATAGATGGGGGGATAGATGGGGAACTCATCAAATTTGCAGATGACACCAAGCTGGCAGGAATAGCCAACACTCCAGAAGATAGGCTCAAGTTACAGAAAGATCTTGACAGACTTGAACATTGGGCGCTATCTAACAAAATGAAATTCAACAGTGAAAAAGTAAGGTTCTACATTTAGGCAAAAAAACCAAAATGCACCAGTACCGTATATGTGGCACCTTGCTCAATAGTAGTACCTGTGAGAGGGATCTTGGAGTCCTAGTGGATAACCATTTAGATATGAGCCAGCAGTGTGCAGCAGCTGCTAAAAAAGCAAACACAGTTCTGGGCTGCATAAACAGAGGGATAGAATCAAGATCATGTGAAGTGTTAGTGCCACTTTATAATGCCTTGGTAAGGCCACACTTGGAATATTGCATCCAGTTTTGGTCGCCACGATGTAAAAAAGATGTTGGAACTCTAGAAAGAGTGCAGAGAAGAGCAACAAAGATGATTAGGGGACTGGAGGCTAAAACATATGAAGAACGGTTTCAGGAACTGGGTATGTCTAGTTTAATAAAAAGAAGGACTAGGGGAGACATGATAGCAGTGTTCCAATATCTCAGGGGTTGCCACAAAGAAGAGGGATTCAGGCTGTTCTCCAAAGCACCTGAGGGTAGAACAAGAAGCAATGGGTGGAAACTGACCAAAGAAAAAAGCAACTTAGAACTAAGGAGAAATTTCCTGACAGTTAGAACAATTAATAAGTGGAACGACTTGCCTGCAGAAGTTGTGAATGCTCCAACACTGGAAAATTTTAAGAAAATGTTGGATAACCATCTGACTGAGATGGTGTAGGGTTTCCTAGAAGGGGGGGGTTGGACTAGAAGGCCTCCAAGGTCCCTTCCAACTCTGTTGTTATATACATTGTGGTTGGTAGTTCCATTTACTCCTTTGTTCTATTACTTGTGTTTGCATAATGTTGAATTCCAATATTGCGTGATCACTTGCCCCTAAGATTCCTATAGTTTCAACACCTTCTATCATTTCATCTCTGTTAGTGAGAATTAAGTCCAATATGGCTGATCCCCTTGTTCCCTTCTCTACATTTTGGGAAATGAAGTTGTCTGCTAGGTTTGTTAGGAACCTGTTGGAGCTTCTATTTGGTGCAGAGTTCGTCTCCCAGTTGATGTCAGGGTAATTAAAATCCCCCATTACTACTGTGATGTGCTTCCTACATACCTTAGTTAGCTGACTAGCAAAAAGTTCATCTACTTCCTCTGTTTGGTTGGGTGGCCTATAGTATAGACCTATGGCAATATCATTTTCCCTCTCTTTAATATTGACCCAAATGCATTCAAGATAATTTTCATCATTGTTATGCTCTATTTCTGTAGAGATGTAGTTATTTCTTATATATAGTGCAACTCCACCTCCTCTTTTATTTGGTCTATTTCTTTTAAATAATTTATATCCCTCTAGCTGTATGTTCCATTTGTCAGTTTCATCCCACCAAGTTTCCGTAAGGGCAACAATATTATATCTGCCCTCATTTACTTGAATTTCTAATTCACCCTGTTTATTCCTCATACTCTGTGCATTGGTGTATAGACATTTGAGTCCGTTTTGATTGACATTGTGTTTACTGTCTACATAACCTGTGTTGTACCTGACTGCCCCTACTTTCTTGCCACCTGTTTGATTAGTGCACATGGTATGGCACTCACTATTAAATGCTTGGTTTTGCTTGATAGCAGGGCTGATAATCTTATCCATGCAGACATCTATGTTACATAGGGTTATGTTAATAGGGTTACAAATTAACCCTATTAATTTTGGATTGCTGGGGACAGAAACGTTCTGTATCAATTAATTCTCTGTCCCCACTGTTCAATTTAAATGTTTCTCCAGAAAATCTTTGGTTTTATTGCTAAGTAACTCAGTCCCTTTATTTGATGGATGCAATCCATCTCTTTTGTACAGTTTTTCATTGGACCAGTTGCAGACATCATGACTAATAAAACCAAAGCCTTCCTTTTTACACCACTCCTTTAGCCACACATTAAACTCCATTATATGCTGGCCTTTATCTTTTTGTTCCTTATATATTGGTAAAACCTCTGAAAAGATAAGCCTACAACCTATACTACTAAGCTCATACCCCAAGCTCTGGAAATCATTCTGCACAGAAAGTGAATCCTTTTGGGACAGATCATTTGTGCCTATATTAGCATCAACATCACAATCCTTACTGGCATTCTTGACTATCTTTTTTTTTTTTTTAATTTATATCCCGCCCTTCTCCGAAGACTCAGGGCGGCTTACAATGTGTTAAGCAATAGTCTTCATCCATTTGTATATTATATGCAAAGTCAACTTTTATTGCCCCCAACAATCTGGGTCCTCATTTTACCTACCTTATAAAGGACGGAAGGCTGAGTCAACCTTGGGCCTGGTGGGACTTTAACTTGCAGTAATTGCAAGCAACTGTGTTAATAACAGACAGACTTAGTCTGCTGAGCTGCCAGAGGCCTTTTAAGAATCTTAAGAATACGCCTCTTGTCTCTGCTGGCAGTAGCACCTGGCAGACACTTGACCTCTTTCAAAACCTCCATATCCTCTCCTAAATTTACATCTCTTACAATTGAATCACCACTCAGAAGGTGGCTTCTCTTTCTGGATACTGTGCTCTTCTTGTGTGACCGATGTGTAATACCTGATTCACACTTTCCCCTTTCCAAAGTAAGTTCTTCATCTTGGACCATGATCCCCTGCTTGTTTGAGTTGTCAGTATCACAACTACCTTGACCTGTCACTTTAGTGTCCCTATTAGGGTCAGCAAGGGGACTATATCTGTTATACTGGTACACTGCAAAAGCTTTGTGTTTATGATTCACAGCTCTCAGCCTGCCAGATCCCACGGTTGTCCATACTGCCCTTCTCCTGCAGGATCTTTGTGGTAGAGGGGACTGATGGCACAGCAGCTCAATTTATTTTATTTTATTTTATTTATTTATTTATTTTTGTCACAACATCATACAAAAAGATTATATAGTATATACACATATAAACATATATAGGAAGAAGAAAAGAAAAACAATAGGACAGGAACGGTAGGCACGTTTGTGCGCTTATGCACGCCCCTTATGGTCCTCTTAGGAATGGGGTGAGGTCAATAGTAGAAAGTTTTTGGTTAAAACTATTAGGATTATGGGAATAGATAATAGAGTGGAATGGCTGAATTGGGCATCTAATTTCTGCTTGGAGAGCACAGATTTGTGATTCTAGATAGGTAATCTGTCCACGTAGACTACTAATTTGTTTACAAAGAGGACAGTACCCAAATTTGAAAAGAGTACTGCGAAAGACAGCTGCAAAACAAATATTACATTGAATGATGCCAGTCATTTTGAAATAGAATAAGATCACAATCTCAAGTGGAGTAACCCTGAATATATAGTTCAATTTTTGATTTATAGTTATAGTGGCGCAGGCCACTTTTCCTTTGTGCTTTCCTTTGTGCTCCCCTTCACTCCCCGGTCACAGTCAGCAGCTCCTCCCACTAGCCCCAGCAAAGTGAAAAAGCACTGGAGGCAGTTTCAGTCAGCTTTTCCTTTGTGCTCACATTCTTCACTCCCCAGTCACAGTCAGCAGCTCCTCCCACTAGCCCCAGCAAAGTGAAAAAGCACTGGAGGCAGTTTCAGTCAGGCGATTATATGTGCCCACAGGACCACTCCGAGCCCTCGTCATGACCCAGTGCCACGACAACCCTGCAGCAGGACATTTTGGGTTCTTCAAGACCCTCCACCTGGTGACACGGACCTTTTGGTGGCCCCAAGTGCGGCATGATGTACATGCCTATGTGACATCCTGCGTACCATGCCGGCAAGCCAAGGCCGCCACGGGGGCCCCTCCCGGGCTCCTCCAGCCCTTGCCGACACCCGACAGACCCTGGGGGGCGATCTCCATGGACTTCCTGATGGACCTGCCGCTGTCCTCTGGGTTCACCACTGTGCTGGTGGTGGTGCTCACCAAAATGGCACACTTCATCCCATGCCGCGGACTGCCCACAGCCGCCAAAATGGCCCGTCTCTTCCTGCAGCACATCTTCCGCCTCCACGGTCTACTGGACAGGGTAGTTTCGGACCGCGGAGTTCAGTTCACAGCTCGCTTCTGGAAGAGCCTGATGGCCTCGTTGGAGGTGCAGGTGTGTCTGTCATCATCGCACCATCCGGAGACCAACGGGGGTACAGAGAAGGTCATCGGTATCCTGGAACAGTATCTCCGTTGCTTCATCAACCAGCAACAGGACAACTGGGCCGATTACGTGTCCCTGGCGGAGTTTGCTTTTAACAACTCTCAGCACACCTCTACTCAGATGACCCCGTTCTTTGCCAATGTGGGGTACCATCCGCGGCTCTTCCCTCTGGCACCACCGGATTCTCCTGTTCCTGAAACGCAGACCTTCCTGATGGAATTGCATGCGGTCCAACAGTTGGTACATCAGCAGCTGGATCGGGCGAAGGAGGACTACAAACGGTCCGCCGACTGCTCCCGATGGGCAACGCCCCCACTGGCGGTCGGAGACCGGGTGTGGCTCTCCACCAAACACCTCCCGTCCGACCGCCCGGTAAAGAAGTTGGACCACCGATTCATCAGCCCGTTCCCTGTCGAGGCAGTCATCAACCCGGTAGCCTACCGACTGACCCTGCCACGATCCATGCGGATCCACCCCGTCTTTCACCGGTCCCTTCTGGTTCCTGAAGCCACACCGAGTCCCATTCGGTGCCCAACAGCACCCGTCACTGTCACTGAGGACGGGTCGGAGGAATACGAAGTCCACAGCGTACAAGACTCCCGCTGGCTGAAGGGTCATTTCCAATACTTGATCACATGGAAGGGATATGGGACTGATTTCTCCTGGGTAGATGCCTCCAATGTTCATGCCCCTGACCTGGTGCAGGCCTTCCATGAGCAGAACCCAGCCCGACCGCATCCCGATCGTCAGCCCCGGGGGAAGGGCCCTGCGGTGAGGGATAGTGTTGTGACCCAGGTTCCTGGACTCGGACTCCTGGACTCGGATGATTCATAAAGTGAGGGAGAAGACCTGGCAAGGCCTGCTTCTCCTGGGCCCTCTCCCTCCCTGGCACCCACCCAAAGGGAGGAGGAGGGGCCGGCAAGGCCTGATTCTCCCGGGCCTTCTTCTTATTTGGCAACGCCCCAAGAACAGTTTTGGAGTGATGCAAGACTGCGCAGACGTGACCGGCGCGCGCAGCAGAGGAGGCGTTGGGACAAAGCCAAAGAATGATGAGTCATGCAGTGACATCTGCAGAGATTATAAAAAGGAGGCGGAACTTCCTGGTTTTTTGTCTTGGACAAGCAGTGAATTTGCGCGGGCAAACTGTATCAATGGAGGGAAGAATATATTTGTGAGTAATTCTGGCCTTATCTATAATTTCCTAGTTATCTCCAGAGACTTGGCAGGCCCGTGGGTAGACGTGGCCAGAACATTTATCTATGTAAATAAATTAGAAAAGGAGGTCTTTGACTGACTCTTTGTTGGGAGTATTGGGGGAGGGAAACAGAACACCCCGGTCACAGTCAGCAACTCCTCCCACTAGCCCCAGAAAAGTGAAAAAGCACTGGAGGCAGTTTCAGTCTGCTTTTCCTTTGTGCTCACCTTCTTCACTCCTTGGTCACAGTCAGCAGCTCCTCCCACTAGCCCCATGAAAGTGAAAAAGCAATGGAGGTAGTTTCAGTCTGCTTTTCCTTTACGCTCACTGTCAGCTTCCGCTTTATTTTAAGTGTATTTTATCTATTGTAGTTTTTACTGTTTTATTACTTCGTTAAAGGTTTTCTTCTTACTGAATGTCTTACATGATTTATGGGGAGGGGGGAGGTTTTTACTGTTGCCAGCGTTCGGCTGTCATTTCAGGTGGAGGAGGAGATAGTCTTTCAAACAGACGTTTGAACTGATTTGGCGCGTGAATGTAACGGGAGTTGTCTGCTTCGCGTTCCATCCAGAAGATTGACAGAGGGAGAACATCGGAAGTGAAACAAGATGTGGCCAAGGAGGAAGAGGACATTGGACTATGACTGTTTGCACTTTGGAGGGAGGAGGGTTCTAGAGAGGAATACTTTTGTACAGTTATAATTACTTTCAGTTCTGGCTTTGCTTTCTTTGCAATCTGACATGTTTAGTAAAAATTATCAATCTCTTCAAACTGATGGATTTGGGTCTTTATTTTCTTAAATATTGATCGGAGGCAAGCTGACACTCAACTTCTTCACTCCCCAGTCACAATCAGCAGTTCCTCCCACTAGCCCCAGCAAAGTGAAAAAGCAATGGAGGCAGTTTCAGTCTGCTTTTCCTTTGTGCTCACCTTCTTCACTCCCCAGTCACAGTCAGCAGCTCCCCCCACTAGCCCCAGCAAAGTGAAAAGGCAGTGGAGCATAAATATGCAGAGGTTGTTTCTGACCGATAGAGCTGCAATTTCAGAGATGCGCCGGGCTGATGTGATGGCCACCAGGAAGACCACCTTTTTTTGCAAAAAGTTTTTTATTTTTTATAAACATAATAGTAAAAAAAATAATTGTGAACAGATTATCAGTCAGGTACATCCTTAAGCATATTTCAAATTTCATCCCCCATTTTATTCTATATAATATATTTTCTTCTTCTTCAAATTAATAGTTATTTGCACATATCTAATAAAAAATTGTATTCCATCCTGTTAATGTTTAAGTGAAGTCTAGTCCCCATATTTTAATTCCCCAAAACATCATTAATAATTCTTCTGTTAACTTTTTAAATTTCACATATTTAAACATATTTCTGTATTGCTTTTAATCAGAGGTCATACCATCTAAAAACCCTTTCTTAAAGCTGCCCTGTAATCACATAGACATTTCCATCTTACTTAGGAGTAGTCCTGAAATCACAAAGTCTTCCTCTGCCTCTAAATAACATATGCTTAAAAATTTTCCATATCATCAATTCTCAATAAAAAACAACTTAGAATTAAAAGGGGTAAATACTTCTTGTTCTCCCAATAATTCCCTTATTGTATTCAACTATTCCCTTGGAAGTGTTATCACTAACCATTTTAAATCCCTTACATTTGCTTTAAAAAAAAGGAAAAAAATAGCCTATTCCTCGATATAAATTCTTTAACACTCATTTCCCGCTTTCCCTATTTTAATCTGTAGTCTTTCCCTCATTCCCCAAAACATCATTAATAGTTATTCTATAATTGCCACTTATATTCTTGCATAAATATACAATTCTCTCTTAGTATAGATCTGAGAGCAGCCATTCAGGAGCCTTTCTTAAAGCTGTCGTGTGATCACACCAACCTATCCATCTTCATGGGAATAGTCCTGAAATCACAAAGACTATTCAATTCTTGAATTCTTCCTCTGCCTCTAGAAATCACTGTTTAACGCAGTTGCAGATCATAAGTAACAATATTCTTAAAAATTTTAAATCATAGAAACCAATTTTCTTGTCCAAAGTCTTGTTATTCCATAGTTATCACTTGTATTCTTGTTTAGATGACAAAGTTCTCTACTTAGTTCTTCAATCTAAAGGCAGCCATCCAGAATCCTTTCTTAAAGCTGTCGTGCGATCACAACAAATCAATCTTCATGGGGACTTCCGGTTGGCCCCACCTTTCTCGCTGGGTGCCTAACTTCAGGCACTCCGCACTGGATATTGTGAAAGCTGGTGAAAACAGGGAAAAACAGCAGTTCCCGGCTTCAATTTCTCCCTCTGGTTGAAAGAGAGAGAAAGAGCAGGGGGGAGAGTGGTAGATTCCCCTAGGGGCTTTGTTTTTGTTATGCAAAGTCCCGAAAGGTTGAATCCCATTGAATCCTCCTTTAATCTCCAGTATTCAGTGCGCTCCTGCAAAAGCAGGAAAAGAGGAAGGTGTCCACCTCTGCTCTATTGATTTCTTTTTGTGGATTCCTACATGCAGATGGAAGAAGCATGAGTGAACAATTATTGGATTGCAAGTATTTTTTATTTCCTGACTTCCACCTTTTAAAAAGAGAAACATTTTTCCCCTTGCTTTAACTGACTGTTTAAAATGGCGTATTAGAGGAAGTGAAAGTACAGCGAAGTAAAGTGGAAAGGAACAAGCTGCATAACTAAGAAGCTAAGAAGCTAGGAAACACTATTTGTGAATACTTAAAGAAAAAAATTGTGTTTACTTGCTGAGAAAGTGAAACTGAATGGAGATTTTATTTTATTGTGCTGGACTGTTGACTGTTGGATTATATTAGTTTGTTTAAGTATTTCATAAGGTGATTCTCAGCAAGAACTTTGCCATGGAGGTTCTTTCAGAAGAATGGATTCGTGACTTTATACAGGATTATACAGAAAGAATGTATTTAATTATTCAAAAATATGAATTGATAAAAAATGGGGATGTTTTGGATGAGAGCTTGGAGGAAATTAACCAGTGTAATCAGTACTTGGAATATGGAATGGAGGCGCAAGCAAAAACGGATAAAAATGAAGATATGGTTATGAATAAACAAAATGATGTACAGAGATTTTTTCCAAAACATTTAGATGAAATGCCTGAATCTGTGTTACAAGAGGCTGCCCTGGAAATTGGAACTGGAAAAATTCACAGGATTAATGCTTTTCAAGAGTTTTCTTTCTGTATTGATGGAATATATGGCAGTAACTTGTGGATTGTTAGACATAAGGAACTATTAGGAAATATTGTGATTGACTTTTTAAAAGGAGTAATGAAGGAAAGACAGAGACTAATGCATCAAAAAAAATGGCAAGAGATAAAAGTATTATTCTGGAAAGAAGTTTTTTTTTGAAATATTAACAGACAAAAATATTAGCGTTCCTGAAAGATTAAAGATCTGGAAGAAATGGGTTGATTATATGTTTCACATCTATCATAAAAGACTAAATATTTGGATTTATATTGGATTTTGACAAGGAAGGACTAAAGTTGAATAGATACTGTAGTTTCTTGTATTGAAATTATATAATGTGTTGTATTGAATTGTAAATAGAATATTTTTGAAAGATCTTATGTAAGAAAGATTTGGGGGGGAATTATATGGTTATAGAAACTATAAGGGAGATATTTTCTGAATTGGATTGGATTTTTATGTATTAGCTGGTTTTAAATACTTTAGGATTAATTTGTTTTATTGATTTATATATTTTATTACTGTTAATTGTTAATTTTTTTTTTGAAGGATTTTGGTTATGTAAGGAGGAAGTCAGAGTTAGAGGGGGGAAATTGGTATAATAGTTTTGGGGGGAAATTTTTTTTTAGTATATGTTTATTTTATTTTTAACTATACCTTGTGTTTGTTCCGGGAAGTCAGGGGGGAGGGGGGAGGGGTGTTTGTGAAGGGAGAGGGGAGGGGGGCTGGGGGAAAGGGGAAAGGGGAAAATTTTTTTTTGTAAAACGTTTTGAATTAAAAAAAACAAAAAACAAATCAATCTTCATGGGAATAGTCCTAAAACAAAAGCTATTCGACTCTTACATTTCTTCCTCTGCCTCTAGATGTCACTCTTTAATACAGTTACAGACCACAAGTAACTAAGTAGCCATTTTAGGTGACAATTAAGTTTCTTCTTATTCTTAAGTATTTAAAATCATAAAAAACAATTTTCTAGTCCAGAATCTTTTCTTAAATGCATCTTAAAATCACACTAAAATTATCTTAAGATCTCAAAAACAATTTCTTACTTTCATTTTTCTATCTTTAAGTAACTTTTGAATTACAGTCACAATTAACACAGTGTCCATTTTATTTATGTAAAAATAAACCACGCCTTCCCTTTGTCTCCGCTTGTTTTCCTTTTTCCAAATCTTATCCCATTTTAATAATTTCTTTAAATTTCTTCTAGTCCCAAGTTTCAGAGGATAGAGGGATTTGAGGTATTCCATTAAAGTCAAAATAGGATTCCATTTAACTCCTTTTTCTTATTTCTTTTGTATCTTGAATAGTCCATCAAAACTTCTAGGGGTCTCAAAGAAGACCTCCTTAAGGATGAGGTATCTGAGGTTCCTGTCACGTAAAGGTTCAAAGGGGGGTTCAGTGAGTGCCTTTAGAACCTTAGGTAAATCCCAAGTGGAGTAACGATGGATTTTAGAAGGTTTAAGGTTACATGCGCCATGGAGGAACCTGCGGATGATGGGATGATGTGCCAGGGGCTCCTTGTCTGAAGGAAACAAGACAGTGGATAGGGCTGCCACATGGTGTCTGATAGTGCTGTGGGCTAGCCCCTTGTCGAGTCCATCCTGCAGGAATTCCAGAACCTGTGGGATGGAAGCTGAGACAGGGTTAATGTCATGTGCAGTACACCAAGATATAAATACCCTCCAGGTAGAGTTGTACAGTCGGATGGTAGACTGTTTCTTGTCTGCCTGTATGGTCCAAATGACCCTTTCAGAGTAGCTCTCATCTCTCAGGAGGCCCCTTTCAAATGCCAGGTGGTCAATTGGCGCCATTGAGGCTCCAGATGGCAGATGACCCCCTGGCTGAGAGAGATCCTTTCTGGAGGAATCCTCCAAGGTGGTGACATGGAAAGAGCTATCAGATCCACGAACCACGGCCTCTGCAGCCACTGAGGTGCGATCAGAATGAGTTCTGCACCTTCTGATATGACTTTGCAAATCACTCCCAGAACCAAGGGAAGGGGAGGAAATGCATATAGTAGGCCAGGAGGCCAAGCGCTGTAGAGAGCATTCATTGCCTCTGCGCCTGGATTGGGATACCTCGTGAAGAAGCAAGGGAGCTGTTTGTTCTGATGACAGGTGAAGAGGTCCACTTGTGGTTGTCCGAAGCAACTGCAGACATCACTGAAGATGGCGGCGTGGAGACGCCACTCTGCTGAGTCTACTGTTGTTCTGCTCAAGAAGTCCACCTGAGCATTGTCTGAGCCAGCAATGTGTTCCGCCCTGAGGGAGAGAAGGTTTGATTCCACCCACCTCCCTAGTCGGAGAGCCTCCTGCATGAAGTGTCTGGATCTCGTTCCGCCTTGGTGGTTGACATGCGCCTTTGCCGATGTGTTGTCCATGAGTATCAGGACATATTGTCCTAGTACTGTTGGTTGAAATTGATGTAAGGCCAGATGAATTGCTTTCAACTCCAGCAGGTTGATGTTGTCGTTGGTTTCTTTTGATGACCAACAGCCCTGAGCAACTTGGGAGTTGAGGTGCGCCCCCCAGCCATAAAGGCTGACATCTGTCGTGATTGTGAGTCTGTGTATGTCCATGAAAATGGATCCTTTGTCTAGAGAGGGGGACTGCCACCAGTGGAGAGACCTCCGAACAGGCAGGGGAACCCTCACCTTGGATTTTGAGTGTGATGGGATGTCCTGGCAAACTGATGTGGTAGTAGAAACCATTGGAGACCCTTCGAATGGAGGCAGGCCCAGGGCACTATGTTGATACAACACTGACAAGGTGGCCAGTGGTACCTTTGGCTCCTGCAGGATCTGCCTTATAAGAGTCCTGATATTTTCCCAACGTTCCTGGATGAGGAACACTTGTCCCAGTTCGGTGTCGATAATGGCACCGAGATGCGTGATCCTGGGTACAGGAGTTAGATGGCTTTTTGGATGGTTGACAAGGAATCTGTGAGTCTGTAAGACTTGCAGGGTTAGGTGCAAGTCTTGTTGGTCCTGTACCAGGGAAGGGGCCTGGACTAAGATGTCATCCAGATAAGCTTGGAGCCTTACCAGGACTAGTCGTAGGTGAGCTATGAGGGTGGCTAGAATTTTGGTACAGTTGCATGGGGCCGATGCCAGACCGAAGGGGAAGGCACAGTATTGCAGATGGTGACCCACGTAGCTGAAGTGGAGAAACCTCCGTGGGGTACCAAAATGGGGATGTGTAGGTAGGCATCTGAAAGGTCTATGGAGGCTAAGAATTCCCCCGGACGAATCCCCTCCAAGATGGATCTGAAAGAATTCATCTTGAACCTCCTGTAGACCAGGTGGGTGTTGAGGGCTTTTAGATCTAGGATTGCCCTCCAGCCCCCCGAACGCTTTGGCACTACGAATAGTATGGAATAGAATCCCTGTCTCCATTGCTCTGGAAAAACTTCCTCCACTGCTCTGATCTCTAGAAGGTGCAGAATGGCATGCTTCATGAGACTTCTTTTGGTGAGATTGTGGGAGACAGGGCATGGCACGAAGTGGTTGTGGGGGGGAGCTGGAGAGAAACTCCAGAGAGAGGCCACATTCGAGGGTGTGAAGGACCCAACTGTCTGTCATGATTAGGGCCCACCTGTCTAGAAAGAGGCTCAAGTGGCCTCCTATTGGGGAGAGCTGAGGCAAGTCATTTTTGGCATCGGAGCTGGAGGTTGCCAGTTCCACGAAATGGCCAGCTTTGGGTGCCAAATTGCTTGGTTCTGTCCCGAAAGGAATTCCGATTGGTCTGATAGAATTGACCTTGTGGGTAGAACCGCTGCTGATAAGATCCCTCCTGAGCAGGAAAAGGAGGCTGTGGTCTCCTATAATGGGGGTGAACCTCCTGTCTGCCCTCCTTGTGGTAGAAGGTAAGACCTTACGCTTGTCTTTATCCTCAACAAGCAGGGGTTCTAAGGAATCACTGAACAGTTTTGTACCGGTATACAGGGCACAGGCTAATCGCCACTTTTCCCATAGGTCAGCTGGCCAGTATCGTAACCACAGCAGCCGCCTGGAAGTGACCAATGAAGCTAGGGCCCTGGATGCATATTTGGTGGAATTCAGTGTTGCATCTGCTGAAAATTGGGCTGCTGCTATGATTTTATTGAGGTCCTGGTGTAATCTGACTTCTGAAGGTGATAACCTTGCCTGGAGTTGTTGTAGCCACAATAAGCAGGAGCGATTAAAAAAGGAAGCTGCAGTAGAGGCTTGAATTGCCCAGTCAGAGGCCTGGTGAATCTTTTTGAAAGACAATTCAAATTTTTTGTCCTCTGGTTTTAGCCCTTCGGCAGAATCCCCTGAGATGTAAGGTGAAGGGGATGATAAGGCCAGAATCGGGGAGTCGACTGGAGGTACCTGCAAAAGGTTGGCGAATGCTGGAGCCAGGTTGTAGTTTTGCCAATCTGCGCCTCTTGGGGTGGGGAGAGAAGCCGGGTTGGTCCACTGTTTCTGGATGATGTCTGTAAACAGCTTTAGAGCTGGGATATAGATTTGCTCTGCCACAGGTTCTGAAAACAGACCATGGCCCTCTGGCTGCATTGAAGTCGAAGCTGTTTGCGGTGGTTCAGTGTCTTGGAGACCAGTGGTGATTTTGGCTTTGTAGAGTAAAGATTTAAAAAGCCCCTGTGGAAAGAGCCCAGTAAAGGTTGGAGTGTCAGGGGGAGCACCTTCGTCATCTGAAAGGTCAGGGTCTTTCTGGGCTTCTTCTTCCTGAAACAAGTCTTCGCTGTCCCTTGAATGTGAAGGGAGTGCTGAGGCAAGTCATTTTGGCATCGGAACTGGAGGTTGCCAGTTCCACGAAATGGCCAGCTTTGGGTGCCAAATTGCTTGGTTCTGTCCGAAGGAATTCGATTGGTCTGATGGAATTGACCTTGTGGGTAGAACCGCTGCTGATAAGATCCTCCTGAGCAGGAAAAGGAGGCTGTGGTCTCCTATAATGGGGTGAACCTCCTGTCTGCCCTCCTTGTGGTAGAAGGTAAGACCTTACGCTTGTCTTTATCCTCAACAAGCAGGGGTTCTAAGAATCACTGAACAGTTTTGTACTGGTATACAGGGCACAGGCTAATCGCCACTTTTCCCATAGGTCAGCTGGCCAGTATCGTAACCACAGAAGCCGCCTGGAAGTGACCAATGAAGCTAGGGCCCTGGATGCATATTTGGTGGAATTCAGTGTTGCATCTGCTGAAAACTGGGCTGCTGCTATGATTTTATTGAGGTCCTGGTGTAATCTGACTCTGAAGGTGATAACCTTGCCTGGAGTTGTTGTAGCCACAATAAGCAGGAGCGATTAAAAAGGAAGCTGCAGTAGAGGCTTGAATTGCCCAGTCAGAGGCCTGGTGAATCTTTTGAAAGACAATTCAAATTTTTGTCCTCTGGTTTTAGCCCTTCAGAATCCCTGAGATGTAAGGTGAAGGGATGATAAGGCCAGAATCGGGAGTCGACTGGAGGTACCTGCAAAGGTTGGCGAATGCTGGAGCCAGGTTGTAGTTTTGCCAATCTGCGCCTCTTGGGGTGGGGAGAGAAGCCGGGTTGGTCCACTGTTTCTGGATGATGTCTGTAAACAGCTTTAGAGCTGGGATATAGATTTGCTCTGCCACAGGTTCTGAAAACAGACCATGGCCCTCTGGCTGCATTGAAGTCGAAGCTGTTTGCGGTGGTTCAGTGTCTTGGAGACCAGTGGTGATTTTGGCTTTGTAGAGTAAAGATTTAAAAAGCCCCTGTGGAAAGAGCCCAGTAAAGGTTGGAGTGTCAGGGGGAGCACCTTCGTCATCTGAAAGGTCAGGGTCTTTCTGGGCTTCTTCTTCCTGAAACAAGTCTTCGCTGTCCCTTGAATGTGAAGGGGAGTGCTGCTGAGAGCCAGCCAGACTTGCAGCAGGGGAAACATGAATGTGGCGTGAGAGAAGCTCAGAAGCCAAAGATGTTGACCGATGCTCCTGGATGCCTAATGCAATGCCCTTTGTGATGACCCTTGTTATTAGAGCCTGTATAGGCTCAGGTAGTTCTGCCAGTTCCAGATCCATGGACCTTGCGGCTGGTTGAGACTGAACCTAGGTTTCAGGTTCCTCTGTAGGAGTTGGACAAGCTAAAGGATCAGAGATACCAGGATGGTCATTGTCTGCAGAAGGTGTCCCATCTGGTGAGAGCTGGCTGGGTTTCTCCGGTGACAAGGCCCTGGGTTCTTATCTGGGCTGTGCAATTGGAGTGACTTGTGCAGAGTGACTTGAGCTAGTCAACTGTGCAGCTAGCTTTTTCTCTGCTTGAGAAACCTGTTTTTCCAAGGCTTTCTTCCTGCACTCGAAGTCCCTAAGTTCTGACTTAGAGGGTTGGAGCTGAGCCCTATGCCCATTGGGCGATTTACAAGAAGCCTTCCTGACTCCATGGGTGATGGTCAGCCATGTCTTGTGAGGGTGTCTGACTGGGTAAACAGTGGCGGCGTATTATGGGACGATGTTGCCAGCACACAAGGAACAGCTGTGAAAAGGGCGGCATACTCAGGGATTTACCCTGGGTTGTGCCAGCTCCTGAAGATTTTGTTCCCTCCCCCCAGGCAAAGAGAAGGAATAATGGCCTTAAGGTGGCCTAATTGTGGTCCCCCCAGGCAATATTAGAGGCAAAGAGGTCTGTTTGAGCCTCAATTGGAGCTTCTTTATTCTGCCTGTGGCTGCCTTAATTAGCAGCACTGACGGCGGTTCGCGCCTTCACTGATGTCAATGAGCTCTTCAAGCCCTGCAACTTCTGGGCTGCTGGAGCTTCCTATGCTGCCCACGCGACCCCTGCGGCTTACAATTTGATTAATTTGTCCCACAGAGTCCTTTTGGGGTGTTTCCCTGGGTGTCCACAGTCGAAGAAGAAATCGGATGCTGCCGTTTGAATTTTGGCGTGTGCACACTCCGGCGCACCAAATTGCTGCAAGTACAACTGCAACAGAAAGCACCTGGTGTGGGCGATCTGCAGAAGGCGAGTGGCTTGCTGGAGACTTGAATCCATGGAGGGGGGGAAGGGGAGGTGAGTGGCAAGCCATCTACAGCCTTTAGCCCCTGTCAGGTACTTCTGGAAGATTGAGGGCTTGGAATGGTGGCAGTGGCATTTTCAGGCAGGCTGAAGTGGACAGCACACAGAGTTGCTTGAAGTAAGTCAAAGGAGAAAGAAAAAAAATTTTTTTGGTGATAATCTGGTGATCAGAATGAATTGATCCAGAGGATCTGCAACTATGTCTCGTCAGATCGACTGAATCAAAAAAACTGGAGTCGATGGAGGCATATGGAGGCGTGGCCATAAAAATTATGACTCAGTCTCCAGGCAGATCCGGTGTATCAGTCCCATCCCTGGTCCACTGCAGATCACTGGGAGAACCTGCCAATTACATTCATAACCCGAGGATTTGTAGGAGTGAATCATGTAACTTGAATGTGATCACTCCCTGCTCTCACCCACACATTTGCTAATTGAGTGTGCAGGTCTTTAAGTGCAGGGGGTATCTCAGGGTGGGGAAGACCGTGGAGGGCCTAATGCTTCTGACCACCTAAGGCTTTCCCTAACTCACTGAGATATCTCATGCTCCCCCCATCTATCCTACCAGATTGGGTCATTTACCTTATGTAGATTTTGATGAGCAATGGAGCTGTCTCCTCTCCAGCCTCTCTGCCACAGTTTCACCTTGAGCAAAGACTTGCTGAGGCCTGTAGGGATGAGCAATTGTGTTCCTATAGGTTCTAGTTGTCTTTGCAAAAAGCCTTTGTTGATGTGAACGGAGCCCAGGAGGGGTGCCACCAGGCCTCCATTATCATCATCAAAGCCCTTTCCTCAATCCTTTGCCAATGAGAACAGCACCGGGAGGGGTACACTTTCAGGCCTCCATTTATGACAGCAAAGACCTTTCTGTTGTGACCCAGGCCCCCGGGCCTTGCATCCTGGAGGAGGATGACTCAGAGAGTGAGAAGTAGGAGCTGGCAAGGCCTGATACCCCCGGGCCCTCTTCCTCCCTGGCACCGCCCCAGGAGGACGAGGAGGGGCTGACAAGGCTTGATTTCCCTGGGCCCTCTTCCTCCTTGGCAATGCCCCAAGAGACAGTTGTTGAGGACCAATCCTGGCTCAATGCAAGACTGCGAAGACGTGATAGGCAAGTGCAGCAGAGGAAAAGGCGGGGCAGGCCCAGGGAGTGCTGAGTCACGGAGCGACACCTCACAGGGGATAAAAGCAGGAGGAGGAGCTCCGTGGCTCTTTTTGTTGGACAAAGCGGCAAACTCCTTGAACAATCTGTTTCATGGATTGAAGACTGAATCCCTTTGTGAGTGACTTTTGCTTTCCCCGTAATTTCCTGGTTACCTCGGTAACAGTTTAACCTCACTTCAACGAGATAAGAGATTTTGGCAGGCACGTGGGGAAACGTGGCCAGAACATTTCTGTGCCAAAGGGAACCCGGCCAAGTGTAAATGAACTGTTGGCAGAAGGCCTTTGACTGGCTTGTTTTCTTGGGAGTGTTGGGGGGACAGAACACTTTCCTTAACTCCTTTGCTGATGAAAATGGAGCCCGGGAGGGGTGTGCATGTCCCTCCAGGCCTCTGCTCTTGGCAGCAAAACCTCAAGTCCTTTTCCAACAAAAACAGAGCCTAGGAGGTGGCACACACATCCCTCAAGTCTTTTGCCAACAAGAACAGAGACCTGAAGGGATGCATGCATCCCTCCCTAGCTCTGTTCTTGGTGGCAAAGGACTGAAGAAAAGGTCATTGCCACCATAAATGGAGGCCTGCCTGGAGGGACACAACCCCACCCTCCACCTGCCATTCTTGATGGCAAATGACTTATGGAAAAGCCTTTGCCACCATAAAGGAGGTCCAGAGGGATGTGTGTGACACACACACACACACGGTTTCTGTTCTCAGAGGCAAAGGACTTAAGGAAATGCCTTTGCTGCCATAAAAGGAGGTCCAGAGGGAAGCGTGCACCCTTCCCGTCCTCTGTTCCTGGCATCAAAGGCTTTGCAAACAAAGGGAAGCCTTTTGCTGCAATTCTTGTCGAGGCCTCCATTTGCAGAGAACAGAGGCTTAAAGTACCATAAGATAATTTGAGATTAGTAGTGTTATATCTCACACTATTGCTCTCACGTGATCTTGCAGTACTTTAGGCCTCCATTCTCTGCAAACACATTGAAGGCCTGAAGCAGTTAGGCAGGCTAATAAACTGAAGGCTTGGTAGATCTTCGCAAGGTGGGTATCTGCAGACCTAGTGCTTGTGGAAACCCAACAAGGGTGGTGGTGGTGGAAATAGGCAGGACGAATGTTGAAGAGCCTCTGCATCATTCATAAGGGTGAACAACTGCCATGGTGCTGCAACATTAGTAACTTCAGGACTGTGTCATAAGTAATTGGGGGAGGGACTAATGTCATAACTTTGAACAGTCACAAAGTGAACTGTCGTAACTTGAAGATTACCTGTCAATGTTGCACAATTTTGACAATTAGCATAAGGTTTGTTAAATTTGGCATTGCTGGATTGGACTCCCTATTTCCTCAAAAGTTGGATTGAAGGAAGGAGTTCTTTGTAGAAGAGTTAAAAAGCTCCTAATAAACAAAGAAGGGCCTATTTCACACTGGTGAAATAGGACTGGGTGTTTTGTTAATATGATTTATTGGGTTAGGGATTTTCTGTCTTCACTGTGAGTTGTATTGTGTTAGAGTGGGTGCACTGAGGGAGCTCAACCAATCTCATTGCACATATGTTATGCACTGACAATAAAGATTTGAATTTGAATTTTGAGATTCAGCTAAGAGGTGGCACTGCACAGTATAGTAAATCTCTTCTACTGGGGAACCCTTATTATTCACTATAGCAACATCAATTTATTTTTAGTTATTAGCATACTACATAAAAAGGACATTTACTTAACACACATTATTTCTTAAAACTGCACCACACAATGATGCAAAAAACTAAAAATTTCACAAATGTTAATAATTTAGAAATCAAGTGAGAAAGTATCTAAAATGTCGGAAAATAAACAGAGGCAGCAAAAGCAGTTTATTATGAACAGATCAGTATCATGAACCAGAACTAAGCTGCTCTCCTGGGCAGTCATTCTGCAAACAGTAAACCAGGCAGTCTTTTCAGCAGTGGAAAACTAGGTAGTCACAAGCAGATGGCTGGAAGAAAAAGAGGACAGCTTTTGGTTTCTCTCTTTCCCCCAGTAAGAAGGTTGCATATTACTGAACAAATGTGGTGGGTTCCAACCGGTGTTACCACTGGTTCGCTTCGCACACATGCTTTAAGGAATCAGTTAAAGTTGTAATGTATTTTTTTCTTACCACCAACTATAATTCTCATTTCTTGTGGGATGTATTTGCAGGCATAAGGTCTATGTGGAAAAAATGAACAATGTTTGGGAGTGATGTAAGATGTTCATTTTAGAATTCAAAAGCTGAATAAAAACTTATCAGGAAAAAAAGCTCCAAAGAAATATTGGTCCATCATGATCATAATATGTATTTTATTTTTATCAATTTTTATCAATTAAAACAAAGAGGAAAGGGAAGAAAAAAAATCAAGCCTTGGTACAATTAGTCAATGCAACTGCTTCTTGTATGTCTAAGCAAGCTATATTTCATTTGATATGATACCTTTTCCTGGAAAATGGGATGAAGGCTTCTGCTAATTGCCAGGGCTAAGAAGAATATGCATTATCACTGGAGAGATTCAATAATCTGTGCACAATATGCTGTTATTTAGCAAAGTCACACCCAACAACTCAAAAATTATATATTAGTTTTCTGAAAGTATGCCCATTCAGACTTGTAGGAAACTTGATCATTAAAAAGCTGCCAACTCCTTCAGTTTAGAATAGAACAGAACAGAACAGAACAGAACAGAACAGAATAGAATAGAATAATTTTTTATTGGCCAAATGTGATTGGACACACATGGAATTTGTCTTGGTACATATGCTCTCAGCGTACATAAAAGAAAAGATACGTTCATCAAAAATTCTATGGTACAACACAGGGTACAAATAAGCAATTAGGAAACAATCAATATCAATGTAAATCATAAGGATACAAGCAACAAAGTTAAAGTCATACAGTCATAAGTGGAAGGAGATGGGTTATGGGAACGATGAGAAGATTAATAGTAGTGCAGATTTAGTAATAGTTTGACTGTTTTTTTTATTAGAAAAGTTTTACAAAAATTTTGACAAACATTTCCCCCCTCCCCCCTCCCCTCTCCCCCTCCCATTCACCCTTCCCCCCACCCCCATCCCCAGAACTTCCCAGAGCAAAATACAGGATATTACATCTAACAATCATAAGCTAGAATACACTAATTAATCATAAACTCCCATCCCCCCTTTGGAACCTTAACTCCCCTTTTCCATAAAAACAACAAAAACAACAACAACAAAATTTAACTAATACAATACATTCCCTCCTTCATTCATAAACTATCTGATACTTCTCGATCCGATATTTATTTTGAATATAGTCAATCCACCTTTTCCATTCCAATATATATTTTTCTTATGACTAGTCTTTCAAATACGCTGAGATTTTTGCCATTTCCGCTAAGTTTAATGTCCATTCTTCAATTGTAGGCAAATACTCCTTCTTCCAATATTGCGCGACCAGTAGTCTTCCTGCTGATATTAAGTTTAAAATCAATTTAGTCTCTATTAGTGTACAGTCTATAATTATACCCAATAGAAACAACTGTGGAGTAAACTTTATCTTCTTTTTCAAAATATTTTGCATAATCCACCAAATTTTTATCCAAAATGCTTTGATTTTTTTACAAGTCCATCATATATGATAATAAGTAGCATCATCACAATCACATCTCCAACATTTAGCTTGCATATTCGGATACATACATGCCAATTTTTTTGGATCTAAATGGCATCTATAAAACATTTTATAAAAAAATTTTCTTAAACTCTGTGCTTGTGTAAATTTAACATTTCTAACCCAAATTTTGTGCCCATTTTATCATACAATCCTTAACTAATTCCATTTCTGAATCTATTTCTATCAATGCATTATATAATCTCTTGATATGGAATTGACCTTGATCTCTAATTCGTTTTACCAAGTTTTCCTCATTTTGCATAGTACCAATTTTTTGGTCTGCTCTCCATCTGGCTTGCAGCTGTTCATACTGAAACCAAGTATAATTTATCCCTTCTTCTCTCATTATATTTAAAGATTTCAATTGTAATTTACCCTTTTCTACAAAAAGAAGCTCTTTATAAGTAACCACCTCCTGTTTTTGTTCTATATTTATATTCTCTATTGCATGTCTAGGAATTGCCCATATAAGTATTTTATAATCTAATTTATATTGGTACTTCTTCCAAACCCTCAACAAAGCATTTCTAAGTATATGGCTTTTAAAAATCTTATCCACTTTCTTATCATATAATAAATAGGCATGCCATCCATATAACAAATCATAACCTTCTATATTCAATATTCTTTGCTCTGTTAAATTAAACCAATCACTGATTAATGGCAAAACAGCTGCTTCGTAATATAATTTCAAATTAGACATTTTTAGACCCCTTCTTTCACGTGTGTCCTGTAATATTTTTAAGTTTATTCTCGGTCTTTTACCCATCCAAATAAAATTACTAATCCCTTTCTGCCACTCCTGCAAATTTGCATCTTTTTTTAAGTACTGGTATCATTTGAAACAAAAATAAAAACTTAGGTAAAACATTCATTTTTATTGCTGCTATTCTTCCCAGCAAAGATAATTGTAGCTTCTTCCAATTCTCCATTTCCTTCTGTACTTTCTGCCACAACACTTCATAATTATTTTTATATAATTTCACATTTGAGGTTGTAATATTAACTCCTAAATATTTAACCTTTTTTACTATTTCATATCCAGTTACTCTTTCTAATTCTTCTTTTTGATGTATAGTCATATTTTTAGTTATTATCTTTGTGTTTTGTTGATTCACTTTAAATCTGGATACGTTCCCATATTGATCAATTATATTCTTTAAATGTGTAACTGATTGTATTGGTTGAAATAAGATAACAACCAAATCATCTGCAAACGCTCTTAACCTATAATCTTTATTCCTAATTTTTATTCCCTTTATTTGATTTGAACCATATATTTTATTCAATAAAATTTCTAAAGTTAAAATAAACAATAATGGAGACAAAGGGCATCCTTGCCTTGTCCCTTTTTCAATTCTAAAAGCTTCTGTTAGACTACCATTAACTATTATTTGTGCTGTTTGTCTCTGATATATTGCTTTAATGGCTTGTATAAAATAATCCCCAAACTGCATCTTTTCTATTATTTTAAATAGAAATTACCAATTCAATCTGTCAAATGCTTTCTCAGCATCTAGAAAGAAGAGCGCTGCCGGGATTTGGTTATTTCTTTCCAGATATTCCAATAAATTTACAATTTGTCTCATGTTATTTCTCATATATCTCCCTCTTATAAATCCTGATTGATCACTATGGATCATTTGCCTCATAACTGGCATTAATCTGTTTGCTGATATCTTGGCAAAAATCTTATAATCAGTATTTAAGAGTGATATTGGTCTATAATTTTCTGGTTTACCACAATCTTGCTCCTCCTTTGATATCAATGAGATAAAAGCCATTCTCCACGAAGGAGGCAAATAGTTTGACAGTGTTGAGGGAATTATTTGTTTAGCAAAGTGATGGCGTTCGGGAAGAAATTGTTCTTATGTCTAGTTGTTCTGGTGTGCAGTGCTCTGTAGCATCGTTTTTTTTTCCCCATAAAAAAGTTTTATTTTTACAATCATATCAAACAACTCATCCAATGTACAGTTATATACAATTAGTCGGGCTTGCCCAGTCACCCCCCCCCCTTTTTAACACTCTTCCCTCTTCTACCTTCTTTTACTTTCCAGACCTTCCTCTCCTTCTCTTATCTACATCCTCTCCTCCCTCCACCCTACACCTTCCTTCTCCCTCTTCTACCCCTCTTCCTTCCTCTTCTCCTCTTTCCTACCTCCTACTCTCTCTTTTCTCCCTCCCCACTGTTCTAAAATGGTAACTGGGCAGACCCGACCCTACATTAATTATATTTATACATCTTCAATAATCCCTGTACATCCCTGTACAACCATCACTCCATCTCTAGCCTCAACCCCCCAATTCCCCTCCCCCTTACCCCCCACCCCCCACCCCGACTTCCCAGAACAAAATGCAGGGTATCAAAACTAACAATCATAAACTAAAATAATTCCTAAATTATAATCTCTAGTCACTCCACACTTAATCACACTCTCAATTCCCCTCTCCTTCAGAAATATATCTAATACAAAATATTTCCTAAATTTACTCATATGCTATTCGATATTTTTTAATCTGATACTTATTTTGAATATAATCAATCCACATTTTCCATTCTAAAATATATATTTTTTCTATCATGTGTCTCGGGATTGCCCATATTGGAATCTTTTCATCTAATTTATATTGATATTTCCTTCAGACCCTCAATAATGCATTTCTAATTATATTATTTTTAAATATTTTATCTACTTTCTTATCATATAATAAATAGGCATGCCACCCATATAACAAACCATAACCTTCTATATTCAAAACTCTTTCCTCGGTTAAATTAATCCAATCAGTAATTAATGATAAGACAACTGCTTCATAATACAATTTTAAATTAGGCATTTTAAGACCCCCCCTTTCCCTTGTATCCTGCATTATTTTTAATTTATTCTTGGTTTTTTGCCCATCCATACATAGTTATTAACCCCCTTTTGCCATTCCTGTAATTTAATATCATTCTTAAGCACCGGTATCATTTGAAACAAAAATAAAAACCTAGGCAAAACATTCATTTTTATAGCCGCTATTCTTCCTAACAAGGATAGTTGTAACTTCTTTCAAATCTCCATTTCTTTCCATACCTTCTGCCACAATACATCATATTTATTTTTGTATAATTTGACATTATTATAATAATTTGACTCTGTAGCATCAACATTATCATAATTTGACTCTGTAGCGTCGTTTTGAGGGCAGGAGTTGAAACACTTTATGTCCAGGATGTGGGGTGGATGGACATTCACAAGGTGTGAGGAGTGGATGGACATTCACGAGTGTAATTAGAAGGACAACTGCATATTCCTCAATTAACTTCTGAGCTGCTTCTCATTTGGGAGAAATTCATGGTGATCACAAGTTTGCAAATGATACTGGAAAAAACAGGAAGCAGCAAAAAGGTTATAAAAATTAATACACCAACTATGTCTGGCTTTATTTCTTTATTCTAAACCAACTCAAACTTGGATAGCACTTGTGAATGCTATTGTTTCTTTAATGCTCTCCAATCTATATGGGATTTTGTTATGCATCTGTTTTTTTGGCATTCATGTTTTTTTTTTCTTTACTAATTTCTGTCTGGGTCATCAAAGTTTAGAGAGCCTTAAAGCAGAGCAGACTTATATGAAGTTATCACATGTTTGAAAACAGCTACAGTGTTATTCAATTCCAACCAAACCACTATAACAACCATCAAACTATTATAGGATCAACCAACTTCCCCATAAAGACAAGAAAGAACTTTTAAAATGAAAAACTACAGGTTCAGTGGGAAATCTTTATTTGAACCAGACCTTTGCAGCATTTAAAAGAAAAGAGAGAAAAAAGAAATGCAAAATGGTTTCACATGATGTTATGAGTACACCATAAGAATAATTTATCTTTCAAGGGTGCAGTACTGTATAAGATAATTACTATAGGTTCCTAATAGTCAGATAAACCTCTTGACAAACCATTTATCAAATTGGACAGTTTTCAGCACATCTACTAAGGATTTCTTTCTTTGGTCCAGTTCTTAGAAAAAATTAAGAAAATTGTATTGGAATTTCCTATTAAAAACCCACAAATAAAGAACTTAACAAATCATGGAACACAAGGTAGCTCTCAGTCATGCAAGTCTTGTACACCTGGAAATTTTTAATGAAAAGTTCTCTTTAAATCAACAAAATTAAATTACTAAATCTATGCAAATTTCATTATCTAATTAGTTATGAAAGTTTTGTTTGCTCTGTATTGATTTTAATTGAAATTTAAGATTGGGTTTACAATTTAAGGGTTTCATCAGATGTGGGCTACAAAAATTCAAGCCACATCTCCATAGCTTGACTCTTTATTCTCAACTAGTGATTATCTGGATACTGCAGCTCAGAATTGGTAGCTCTCTGCACGACACATTAATTTATGGTCAACTGAACCATGATCCATTCAAAATAACCACTGCTCAGATCTGCACAACCCACTGAACCATAAACCAATCACAATAGCTGGGTTTGCACAACACACTAAAGTCAGCTATTTTTAGTCTAGTATATTCTAGCAATTCAGGCAAAGATGAATAAATGTGAATCTTGCAATGTCTGGAGATTGTTAATTTCCTAAATTTGTATGGTCTATTTATAAAGAAGAATTTGGAAATGTGTGGTAATTAACAGACTTAGGATATATATAGTAGCCCAACAAGGATATTCACAGTGAACTCTGTTTTGGCTAGGTATGTTAATTGATATATAATTCATATTGATATATATCAATTCACAGAGTTCGCTGTGAATATTGCTCCTTGTTGGGGTACTACCGTATTTTTCAGAGTATAAGATGCACCGGAGTATAAGACACACCTTAGTTTTTGGGGACGAAAATAAGAAAAAAGCTGATTGGCAGGTGGATTGGCCTCCCGGAATACCCCCAATCAGCTGTTCCCAGAGGTGAATTTTAGCAACAGGTTCCTTGATTGTGAGCTCTGTGCCTTGCTTTTTTTCCCTGTCTCTAAAACTCTGTTTCAGAAAAAACTTTTTTCTGCCTCTGAAAGCTTCCAAAACAGAACTTCAGAAAAAAAGCCTTGAAGCTCTATTTGGGGGCTTCATTTCTGAAGCTCTGTTTGGGGCTTCTTTTCTGAAGCTCCTTGAAGCTCCATTTGGGGCTTTTTTTCTATTTCTGATGCTTTTTTCAACCTCTGAAACCTCTGTTTTAGAAGCTGGGCGGGGCTACATTCGGAGTATAAGACACACCCAGATTTTCACCCATTTTTGGGTGGGAAAAAGTGTATCTTATATTCTGAAAAATACGGTAGTTACTATGTGCTAAAATAAACAATAACTTGCAGAAGTAGGAGATTGAAACAACAAGTCCACCACCACAACGAAACAGGAGCACAGCTCATACTGATATCCTTGAAGTGACATAATGAAACTGTAAAGTAAAAAAAATTAGACACAAATTATTTCTTGGAATATGCATTAGGATTATACAAGAAACATTTTCAACTGGTTTATATTTTGTTTCTAAGAATGAATAGTTACTAAAGATGATCTGATAAACAGCAAAGCTTAATCATGAAGCTTACACTTTTTTTCCAGTCCATATAAATATAGGGCAATTATACTTTTTACAAAATAATTTTTACATTTATTAAATTAAACTTTGGGTGGGTTCAGATAATATCTTCTTCCCACTAGCACAATTCCTGGGTTCATACAACATGCAATTCATGGTTTGCTTAAATGGTTATAAAAGCGCAGTCCAGCACAATACCAATGAAGAAGAAAAATAACAGCTCTCAAAAGAAACCAGCATGGCTACATAAAGAACTCTCTGACAAATTGAAAGAAAAAAAGGACAAGTGGAAAAAGTGGAAAAAGGGGCAAATAACTAAGGCAGAATATCAGCAAATAGCCCGAGCCTGTAAAGATGAAGTGAGGAAAGCTAAGGCTCACAATGAACAAAGGCTTGCAACAAAAGTAAAAAATAACCCAAAAAAAAGCTTCTTCCAACATGTTAAAAACAAGAAAAAAGTCAAGTGGGAAGAGCTGCTGACTGTGACTGGGGAGTGAAGGGGAGCACAAAGGAAAAGTGGCCTGCGCCACTATAACTATAAATCAAAAATTGAACTATATATTCAGGGTTACTCCACTTGAGATTGTGATTTTATTCTATTTCAAAATGACTGGCATCATTCAATGTAATATTTGTTCTGCAGCTGTCTTTCGCAGTACTCTTTTCAAATTTGGGTACTGTCCTCTTTGTAAACAAATTAGTAGTCTACGTGGACAGATTACCTATCTAGAATCTCAAATCTGTGCTCTCCAAGCAGAAATTAGATGCCCAATTCAGCCATTCCACTCTATTGAGCTGCTGTGCCATCAGTCCCCTCTACCACAAAGATCCTGCAGGAGAAGGGCAGTATGGACAACCGTGGGATCTGGCAGGCTGAGAGCTGTGAATCATAAACACAAAGCTTTTGCAGTGTACCAGTATAACAGATATAGTCCCCTTGCTGACCTTAACAGGGACACTAAAGTGACAGGTCAAGGTAATTGTGATACTGACAACTCAGTAGCTTTTTATGGGTTTTTAATTGGGTTTTATCGATGGGTTTTTAATGGGTTTTTAATGGGTTTTATTATTTGCTAAATTTTAATTGCGGCCAAATTGAATAAGTTTTTTAGTGGTATTTTAATAGTATTTATTTTGTAATAGGAATGTTTATTTTATCTGGCTGTAAACCGCCCTGAGTCCTTCGGGAGAAGGGCGGTATAAAAATTTAAATAATAAATAAATAAATAAATAAATAAACAAGCAGGGGATCATGGTCCAAGATGAAGAACTTACTTTGGAAAGGGGAAAGTGTGAATCAGGTATTACACATTGGTCACACAAGAAGAGCACAGTATCCAAAAAGAGAAGCCACCTTCTGAGTGGTGATTCAATTGTAAGGGATGTAAATTTAGGAGAGGATATGGAGATTTTGAAAGAGGTCAAGTGTCTGCCAGGTGCTACTGCCAGCAGAGACAAGAGGCGTATTCTTAAGATTCTTAAAAGGCCTCTGGCGGCTCAGCAGACTAAGTCTGTCTGTTATTAACACAGTTGCTTGCAATTACTGCACGTTAAAGCCCCACCAGGCCCAAGGTTGACTCAGCCTTCCGTCCTTTATAAGGTAGGTAAAATGAGGACCCAGATTGTTGGGGGCAATAAAAGTTGACTTTGCATATAATATACAAATGGATGAAGACTATTGCTTAACACATTGTAAGCCGCCCTGAGTCTTCGGAGAAGGGCGGGATATAAATAAAAAAAAATATTTAAGAATGCCAACTCAAGAAGCTTGGGAAATTTTGAAAACTGAGATTATATTGGAAGAAAGAAGAATTACCTACAATTGAAGAATGGACACTTAAAGTATCAAATCTGGCAGAAATGGCAAA
This sequence comes from Ahaetulla prasina, assembly GCF_028640845.1. Classification (NCBI taxonomy): domain Eukaryota; kingdom Metazoa; phylum Chordata; class Lepidosauria; order Squamata; family Colubridae; genus Ahaetulla; species Ahaetulla prasina. The sequence goes on from NC_080545.1 coordinate 40,789,596, forward strand.
AATCTCTGCTTACTTGAAAGACTACACACAAGAAAAATATATTTTAGAATGGAAAATGTGGATTGACTATATTCAAAATAAGTATCAGATAAAAAAATATCGAATAGCATATGAGTAAATTTAGGAAATATTTTGTATTAGATATATTTCTGAAGGAGAGGGGAATTGAGAGTGTGATTAAGTGTGGAGAGACTAGAGATTATAATTTAGGAATTATTTTAGATTATGATTGTTAGTTTTGATACCCTGCATTTTGTTCTGGGAAGTCGGGGTGGGGGTAAGGGGAGGGTGGGAGGCTAGAGATGGAGTGATGGTTAATGTACAGGGATTATTGAAGATGTATAAATATAATTAATGTAGGGTCGGGTCTGCCCAGTTACCATTTTAGAACGGTGGGGAGGGAGAAAAGAGAGAGTAGGAGGTAGGAAAGAGGAGAAGAGGAAGGAAGAGGGGTAGAAGAGGGAGAAGGAAGATGTAGGGTGGAGGGAGGAGAGGATGTAGATAAGAGAAGGAGAGGAAGGTCTGGAAAGTAAAAGAAGGTAGAAGAGGGAAGAGTGTTAAAAAGGGGGGGGGGGTGACTGGGCAAGCCCAACTAATTGTATAAAACTGTACATTGAATGAGTTGTTTGACATGATTGTAAAAATAAAACTTTTTTATGGAAAAAAAAAAAAGTGGAAAGGGGCAAATAACTAAGGCAGAATATCAGCAAATAGCCCGAGCCTGTAAAGATGAAGTGAGGAAAGCTAAGGCTCACAACAAACAAAGGCTAGTGACAAAAGTAAAAAATAACATGCCACTTATTACCATATATGGTGGACTTGTAAAAAAGTTAAAGCATTTTGGATTAAAGTATGGTGGATTATGCAGAATATTTTGAAAAAGAAGATTAAGTTTACTCCACAGTTCTTTCTACTAGGAATAATTATGGATTGTACAGCTATAGAGACTAAATTGATTTTGAACTTAATAACAGCCGCAAGACTTTTGATTGCTCAATATTGGAAGAAAGAAGAACTACCTACAATTGAAGAATGGACACTTAAAGTATCAAATCTGGCAGAAATGGCAAAAATTTCTGCTTATTTGAAAGACTATACACAAGAAAAATATATTTTGGAATGGAAAATGTGGATTGATTATATTCAAAATAAGTATCAGTTTAAAAAATATTAGATAGCATATGGGTAAATTCAGGAATTGTTTTGTATTAGATATATTTTTAAAGGAGAGGGGAATTGAGAGTGTGATGATGTGTGGAATGACTAGAGATTATAATTTAAGATTTATTTAGGATTATGATTGTTAGTTTTGATACCCCGCATTTTGTTCTGGGAAGTCTTGGGTGGGTGGGGGTAAGGGGGAGGGGAATTAAGGGGGGGATGAGGGTAGAAAATGGAGTGATGGTTAATGTACAGGGATTATTATATTTTTTAGTTGGTTTTTTTTTAGTTTTTTATTTTTTATATTATGAAACAGCTGTTTAATTTTTAATCAAACCCCAAGGAGCAACTTTTAGTAACCCATCCATCCAGGACTGGTACACTCATTCCTAATAAAACGTATGGACGAATCTGGGCAAACACAGGACAAGCCCTTTTCCTGGGGCTGGCAAAACAATTTCTAAGTTGTAACGGAGCCAGTTAATATCTGCTTCCTAACGGTGGGATCTGCATACTCTCCTCGGTGAGGAGAAGCCCACTTTCCCCGGGAGTAACCCCTGGCAAAAAAACTGCTCTCCTTTCCACTCATCCTCCTCCCGCTACGTTACTATTCCGCAAAAGAAGCGGAAACAGAGCACTGAACGCCACCTCCCTTATTTATTACTGGTGTCCTGCGTGAAACCCACAATCCCACAATCCAGTTTAGTTGAAAATTACAGACCTATCTCTCTGTACTGTGTCACCTGTAAAGTTATGGAATCTATCATCAACCAATCCATTACCCTCCACCTAGAAACAAACAATCTACTCTCTAATAAACAATTTGGTTTCAGAAAAAAATTATCATGTAACTTACAACTTCCTCACTGCAAAAACATATGGACTACAAATCTTGATCAAGGCAAAACAATAGATGCAATATACATAGACTTCTGTAAAGCTTTTGACTCAGTGGTACACAACAAACTTCTCCTAAAACTAAAATCCTACGGCATCTCCGGACCCCTCCACACAGCGTTCCTGTCAAACAGACAACAAGTGGTCAAAATAGGCAGTGCCCTATCAAATCCTGTTCCTGTCAATAGTGGCGTTCCCCAAGGCAGTGTTCTTGGACCAACACTCTTCATATTATACATTAATGATCTCTGTGACCATATTAAAAGTAATTGTGTTCTCTTCGCTGATGATGTCAAACTATTTAACACTACCAATAATACAGCTACTCTTCAAAAAGACCTTGACTTTGTGTCAGAATGGTCTAAAACCTGGCAACTCCAAATCTCAACCAGCAAATGCTCTGTCTTACACATTGGAAAAAAGAATCCAAACACTAAATACAAACTCAACGGACATTACCTTACAGATGACCCCCACCCTGTCAAAGACCTTGGAGTCTTCATATCCAATGACTTAAGTGCCAAAGCCCACTGCAATTACATTGCAAAAAAGGCATTAAGAGTTGTTAACCTAATCTTGCATAGCTTCTTCTCCAGAAACACTACACTACTAACCAGAGCTTATAAAACATTTGCTAGACCAATAGTTGAATACAGCTTGCCTGGCTGGAACCCATACCACGGCATGTACAGGGATTATTGAAGATGTATAAATATAATTAATGTAAGGTCGGGTCTGCCCAGCTACCATTTTAGAATGGTGGGGAGGGAGAAAGGAGAAGAGAGTAGGAGGTAGGTAAGAGGAGAAGAGGAGGAAAGAGGGGTAGAAGAGAGAGAAGGAAGGTGTAGGGGGTAGGGAGGAGAAGATGTAGATAAGAGAAGGGGAGGAAGGTGTGGAAAATAGAAGAAGATAGAAGAGGGAAGAGAGTTAAAAGGAGGGGGTGGTGACTGGGCAAGCCCGACTAATTATATATGACTGTACATTAAATATGTTATTAGATATGAATGTAAAAATAAAACTTTTTTACAAAAAAAGAGTAAAAAATAACAAAAAAAGCTTCTTCCAACATGTTAAAAAAAAAAAGTCAAGGAAACAATTGGCCCATTGCTGGGAGAAAGTGGCAAGAAGGTGACAAGCAACAGGGAGAAAGCAGAACTATTTAACTCATTTTTTGCATCTGTCTTTATACAAAAGTAAAAACAATCCAACCTATCAAAAACAGCACCACAAAAAACAGATTAGGAACACAAGTTAAAATAAGGGGGAAAATGGTATGTGAACATCTGTCTACCCTAGACGAGTTCAAATCACCAGGACCGGATGGATTACATCCCAGGGTTCTGAAGAAACTGGCAGACGAAATCTCAGAACCATTGAACTATATCTTTCAAAGATCCTGGAGCACAGGGGAACTGCAAGAGGAAAAGAGCTGATGTAGTTGCCATCTTCAAAAAAGGAAAAAAATATAGATCCAGGAAACTACAGACCTAACCTCAATACCAGGGAAAATTCTGGAAAAGATAATCAAGCAACGAATCACCAAACACCTAGAAGCAAACAAAGTAATAATCAAAAGCCAACATGGGTTTGTCAGATCATGCCAGACTAATCTTACTCCATTCTTTGACAAAGTGACAAAATTAGTGGACCAGAGGAATGCTGTTGATATAATTTACTTGGACTTCAGTAAAGCATTTGATAAAGTAGAAAAATGTGGGTTAGATAGCATTCCCACCAGATGGACTCACAACTGGCTGACCAACCGCACTCAATGTGTAGTCTTCAATGGAACTTCATCTACATGGAGGGAAGTATGCAATGGCATATCCCAAGGCTCTGTTTTAGGCCCAGTATTTTTCAACATCTTCATCAATGACTTGGACGAGGGGATAGATGGGGAATTCATCAAATTTGCAGATGACACCAAGCTGGCAGGAGATAGGTTTAAGATGCAGAAGGATCTTGACAGACTTGAACATTGGGCACTATCTAACAAAATGAAATTCAATGGTGAAAAAAGTAAGGTTCTACATTCAGACAAGAAAAACAAAATACACTAGTACAGTATATGTGGTATTTTGCTCAATAGTAGTACTCTGAGAGGGATCTTGGAGTCCTAGTGGACAACCATTTAAATATGAGCCAACAATGTGCAGCAGCTGCCAAAAAAGACATCACAGTTCTAGGCTGCATAAACAGAGGGATAGAATCAAGATCACGTGAAATGTTAATATCATATTATAATGCCTTGGTAAGGCTACACTTGGAATACTGCATTCAGTCTTGGTTGCCACGATGTAAAAAAGATGTTGAGACTCTAGAAAGAGTGCAGAGAAGAGCAACAAAGATGATTAGTGGATTGGAGGCTAAAACATATAAAGAATGATTGCTGGAACTGGGTCTGATGAAAAGAAGGACTAGGAGCGACAAGATAGCAGTGTTCCAATATCTCAGAGGCTGCCACAAAGAATGATTGCAGGAACTGGGTATGTCTAGTTTAATGAAAAGAAGTACTAGGGGAGACATGATAGCAGTGTTCCAATATCTCAGGGGATGCCACAAAGAAGAGGGAGTCAAGATATTCTCCAAAGTACCTGAGGGTAGGACAAGAAGCAATGGGTGGAAACTAATCAGGGAGAGAAACAACTAAGGTGAAATTTCCTGACAGAACAATTAATCAGTGGAACAATTCCAGAACTTGTGAATGCTCGACATGACCTGTGTTTAACACACAAAATCATCTATTGCAATATCCTTCCTATAAAAGACTACTTCAGCTTCAATCGCAATATTACAAGAGCAAAAAATAGATTCAAGCTAAATGTCAACCGCTTCAAACTTTTTTCTTTTATTATTGAAAAAGTTTTACAACAACAATTAAATTTCCCCCCTCCCCCCTTCCCCCTTCCCTCCAACCCCCACCCGGACTTCCCGGAGCAAACACAAGGTATAGTTCATTAAACAAACAGTCATACATTAATTTTTTTTAAATCTAACACAATTATAATCCTTCTCTCTCACATAACCTGACTTCTTCCATTAAAATCAAAAACAACATCCTTCATTCAAAGGCAATCCGAAATTTCTTAATCTGATATCTATTTTGAATATAATCAATCCAGTTCTTCCATTCATTTAAATATTTTTCTTGAGTACTGTCTTTCAAGAAGGCTGAGATTTTAGCCATCTCAGCCAAATTGGAAACTTTCAATATCCATTCTTCTATTGTGGGTAATTCTTTTTTCTTCCAATATTGTCCAATCAACAGTCTTGCTGCTGTTATTAAGTTCAAAATCAACTTAGTCTCAATCACTGTACAGTCCGTTGTTATTCCCAAAAGAAAAAATTGCGGTAGGAACTTTATCTTCTTCTTCAGAACATTCTGCATAATCCACCAGATTCTTATCCAGAAAGACTTAATTTTCTTACAAGTCCACCATACATGAAAATATGTAGCATCATCACAATTACATCTCCAACATTTCATATCTGGATACATACATGATAATTTCTTAGGATCTAAATGCCATCTATAAAACATCTTATAAAATTTTCCTTAAATTCTGCTTGTAATTTAACATTTCTAACAAATTTTTCCCATGTTTCCAACATTATTGGTTCTTGAATATTCTGTGCCCATTTTATCATACAATCCTTTATTAAATCTCTTTCGGAATCTATTTCTATCAACACAGTATACAATCTCTTTATATGCCCCTGGGTTTGATTTCTAATTTGTTTAACCAAATTTTCTTCATTTTGAATAATACCAATTTTCTGATCTTCTTTCCATCTAGCCTTTAACTGTCCATATTGAAACCAAGTATAATTCCTCCTTCTTCTTTTAATGTATCCAAAGATTTTAGTTGTAAATTTCCCCTCTCATTGTATAAAAGATCTTTATAAGTAATCATTTCTTGTTCCTGTTCTATATTTATATTCTCTACTGCGTGCCGAGGACTTGCCCATATAGGAATTTTGTAATTTAACTTATAATAATATTTTTTCCAGAAGAGAAATTCTCAACACATGATTCTTAAAAGCTTTATCTACTTTCTTATCATACAATAAATATGCATGCCAACCATATAATAAATCATAACCTTCTATATTCAAAATCCTTTCCTCTGTCAAATTAAACCAATCACTTATTACCGAAAGAACAACTGCTTCATAATACAGTTTTAAATTAGGCATTTTCAATCCTCCTCTTTCCGTGTATCTTGCATTATTTTCATTTTGACTCTCGCTTTTTTCCCTTCCCATATAAATTTATTAATTCCAATCTGCCATTCTTCCAAATTTTTATCTTTCTTAATTATTGGTATCATCTGAAACAAGAACAAGAATTTAGGTAAAACATTCATTTTTATAGCTGCTATTCTCCCAACAAAGATAATTGTAATTTTTCCAAGTATTCATTTCCTTCTGAATTTTTTTCCATAACACATCATAATTATTCTTATACAATTTTACATTTGATGAAGTAAGAAAGACTCCTAAATATTTAACCTTTTTTACAATTTCAAATCCTGTTATTTCCTCTAGTTTTTCTTTCTGGTTCTTAATCATATTTTTGGTTAACACTTTTGTTTTATTTTGATTCACTTTAAACCCTGAGACCCTTCCATATTGATTAATTACTTCCAACAAATATACACTCGAATTTATAGGCTGAGTCAACATAACAACCAAATCATCTGCAAATGCTCTGACTTTATATTCATATCTTCTAATTCTAATACCCTCTATCTCCCTTAACTCTCTTATCTTATCCAATAAAGGTTCCAAAGACAAAATAAACAATAAAGGTGATAAAGGACACCCCTGCCTTGTTCCTTTCGCAATTTTAAAACTATCTGTCAAACTACCATTAATTATTATCTGAGCTGTTTGCTCTCCATAGATTGCCCTAAGTATTCATATAAAACCATTTCCAAATTGCATTTTGTCTGTTAATTTAAATAAAAATTCCCAATGCAAACGATCAAAAGCTTTCTCTGCATCCAAGAATATAAACGCTGCCGGAATCTGATTTTTCTTTTCCAAATATTCCAATAAATTCACTATCTGCCTAACGTTATTCCTCATTTGTCTCCCTTTTATGAAACCAGACTGGTCAGTGTGAATCCTTTGTTGTACAATTTCTTTTTTTTTTTTTTTTATTCAAAAAGTTTTACAAAAATTTTTTTCCCCCTTTCCCCCCCTCCTCCCCTCCTTCACAACCCCTCCCCGACTTCCGGAACGAGCACAAGGTATAGTTAAAAATAATACAAACATATGCTAAAAATTTTTCATCCCAACTTAATTGTACCCCTACAATCATCAATTCCTAACTTCCACCAAAAGCAATCAAAAATAATACATCATAATCATTCAAAAACAGTCTGATAACTCTTAGTCTGATATCTACGTTGAATATAGTCAATCCATTTTTTCCATTCCTTTAAGTATCTTTCTTGCGTATTGTCTTTCAAAAAGGCTGATATCTTCGCCATCTCAGCCAAATTGGCAACTTTCAATATCCATTCTTCTATTGTTGGTACTTCTTTTTTCTTCCAATATTGTCCTATTAGTAATCTTGCTGCAGTTATTAGATTTAAAATCAATTTAGTCTCAATTACTGTACAATCCGTAATAATTTAACAAGAAAAATTGCGGCAGGAACTTTATCTTCTTTTTCAGAACATTTTGTAAAATCCACCAAATTTTTATCCAAAAGGCCTTTATGTCCTTACAAGTCCACCAAATGTGAAAATATGTAGCGTCATCACAATTACATCTCCAACATTTTGCTTGCATTTCTGGATACATACATGATAATTTTTTAGGATCTAGATGCCATCTATAAAACATTTTATAAAATTTTCCTCAGATTCTGTGCCTGCGTGAATTTAACATTTCTAACCCAAATTTTTTCCCACGTTTCCAATAATATTGGCTCCTGAAAATTTTGTGCCCACTTTATCATACAGTCCTTTACCAAGTCCCTTTCAGAATCTATTTCAAGTAACACATTATACAATCTCTTTATATGCTCCTGAGACTGATTTCTAATTTGCTTTACCAAATTTCCCTCGTTCTGCTCTATACCAATTTTCTGATCTCCCTTCCATCTAGCACGTAGTTGCTCATATTGAAACCAAGTATAATTTTTCCCTTCCTCTCTTAATACTTGCAGAGATTTTAACTGCAAATTACCTCTTTCAGTATACAAAAGATCTTTATATGTAATCATTTCCTGATTCTGTTCTATGTTTATATTTTCTACTGTATGTCTAGGACTTGCCCATATAGGAACCTTATAATTTAATTTATAAGAGTATTTTTCCAAACATGAAGGGCATTTCTTAGCACATGATTTTTAAAGGCCTTATCCACTTTTTTGTCATAAATTAAATATGCATGCCATCCATATAGCAAATCATAACCTTCTATATTCAAAATTCTGTCCTCTGTTAAATTAAACCAATCACTTATTGCAGAGAGAGCAGCTGCTTCATAATATAATTTAAAATTAGGCATAACCCTTTCTCGAGAATCTTGAATTATTTTCATTTTAACCCTAGCTTTTTTACCTTCCCATATAAATTTGTTAATTCCCTTCTGCCATTCCTCAAGATTCTTATCTTTCTTAATTATTGGTATCATCTGAAAGAGGAATAAAAATCTAGGTAAAACATTCATTTTAATAGCAGCAATTCTCCCCAACAAAGATAATTGCAATTTTTCCAAACAATCAACTCCTTCTGAACTTTTGCCATAAGACCTCATAGTTATTCTTATACAATTTCACATTTGACGTAATATAACCCCTAAGTTCTTAACCTTCTTTACAATTTCATATCCTGTTACTTCCTCTAGTTTTTCTTTCTGTTGTCTGGCCATATTTTTTATTATCACTTTTGTCTTTTTCTGATTTACCTTAAACCCTGAGACATTCCCATATTGATCAATTATTTCCAACAAAGATTTACTAGAATTTATAGGGTTTGTTAAAGTAATCACCAAATCATCTGCAAAAGCTCTTAACTTATATTCATACTGTCTAACTCTAATTCCTCTATCTCCTTTACTTCGTATTTTATCCAATAATGGTTCTAGAGTTAAAATAAACAATAATGGTGATAAAGGACATCCCTGTCTTGTTCCTTTCGCAATCTTAAAAGGTTCTGTTAAGCTACCATTAATTATAATCTGTGCTGTTTGCTCTCCATAAATTGCCTTAATTATTCTTAAAAAACCATCTCCAAATTGCATCTTTTCTATTAATTTAAATAAAAATTCCCAATGCAATCGATCAAAAGCTTTCTCTGTATCGAGAAAAATAAATGCTGCTGGAATAAAATTTTTCTTTTCTAAGTACTCCAATAAATTAACAATCTGCCTAACATTATTCCTCATCTCTCTCCCTTTTATAAATCCAGATTGATCATTATGAATTCTTCGCTGCAGAATCAACATTAATCTATTAGCTATTATTTTAACAAAAATCTTATAATCATTATTTAAAAGTGAGATTGGCCTATAATTCCCAGGTTTAGAACAATCCTGTTCCTCTTTTGGTATCAATGAAATAAAAGAGGTTCTCCATGAGGGGGGAATTCCCCCTCCTAGTTGTATCTGATTAAATAATTCCTTAAGTGGACCTAACATCTCATCCTGTAAATTCCTATAATAACTAACTGTGAGCCCATCCGTACCAGGAGTTTTCCCCATTTTTAATTGTTTAATTACCAAAATAATTTCTTCCGAGGTTATAGGCCGATTCAGTTCATCCGTTTGTTCTAAAGTTAAATTTTTAACCTTATATTCCTTCAAATAATTATCAATATCCCTATTCAATATATTATCTTTAAGATATAAATTTGTATAATATTCTAAAAAGCTTTTTAATTTTATCCTGTTGATATCTCTTTACCTTTATATTCTATTTTTCTATAGTACGTTGTTTTGTCTTTTCCTTAAAGTATATGCTAACCACCTACCAGGCCTATTTGCATTACAAAAGTATTATATTTGGCATATTGTATATTTGTTGCCACCTGATCAGCCATTATCATATTAAATTGATTCTGTAGTAACTTTATTGCATCTTTAAGTTTTTGATCATGTGGATTATGTATTAATAATTGTTGTTTCTTATAAATTTCCTCTTCTAAATACCTACGCTGTCTTTGTTGCTTATTTCTCTGTCTATTATTAAGATATATTAATACACCTCTCATAAAAGCTTTACTGGAGTCCCAAACCATTTCTATTGATGTTTCATTATTCAAATTATAATCAAAAAATTCTTTCATCTGCTTTTACATTGATTTACATTATCCTGATATCTAAACAAATTTTCATTTAATCTCCACGTTCTTCTACCCTCTTTTCCATATTGCAGTTCCATCCAAACAGGACTATGATCAGACAAACATCTTGGAAATATCTTAGTTTTCTTCACCCTAAAAAGCAAATCATTAGAAATTAAAATAAAATCAATACGTGAGAAGGATTGATGCCTATCAGAAAAAGTATAGTCTCTTTCCTCCAAATTCAGTCTCCATACATCTCTTAACTCAAAATCTTCTATCATATCAAAAAAGTTAGGCAGCTTTGCATGTGCAGGTATCTTCTTGGAAGAAATTCTCTTGTCCTTTCGTGTATCTATTACTCCATTCCAATCTCCCAATATAATGCACGATTTATAATCCCATAGATTCAATTTATCATATAACATTCTATAAATTTTTCTTGTTGCTGATTGGGTGCATATATACCAAGCAAGAGAGTCCTTTTGTTTCTATTGTAAGTTCAATAGCAATATATCTTCCGTGAATATCTGCCTCTATTAACTTGGCTGGTATATCTTTTCTCAAATAAACCACTATGCCATGTTTTTCTCCAAAGCTGAAGCAACAAAATGTTTACCTAACTTTGAGTTTATTAGGTACTTTTGATCTGATAATTTAATATGTTTTTGTCTCTATGGTCAAGATCTCAGAGCCTTTAAATGCTGTGCAACATGTCCAAAATAAGGCCCCTAATTCATGATCTTATTCATATTTCTTCTGAGACCTGGTTTCAGAATCTAAATGTGCCCATTTTGATTCCATCAGCCGATCAATAATATCATTGTGATTAGAGATCTGGAGCCGAGGGAGACCACTATACCTCAGATTGTATCTCTTTGTGAGATTCATATGTCAGATGGCTTGCTTCATCCTGGCTCCTTGCTCTGACAGCTGCATTAGCTCCTGGATGCTTGCTTCAGTTGAGATCCCAGACTTTTTAGTCATAATTTAAAATCTGGCTTATGAAAGCTCTTCATATTCCATGACAGGACCTGACCCAAGTAGTTGATGGTATCACATTACACTTTGGTTGATTTTTTGTCTCTGGTCAGTGGTTGAAGATCTGGACTTAAGAAATAGTCATTGAACCTTTGTCATGGTCAGATCATTCTCCTTGCCTGGACTTTGAAATTCAAATAGGGAAATCGTTGGTTCGTCCCATGATGGAATTCACAGACTTAGAGATCTGGCTACGGCATGAAATTGTTCTAACACTACAGATGTCGTGCCTTTCTCTGACTTCCCAAGCTCCTTGGTTCTCGACTGAAATAAGGAGAACAGAGTTCCTGGAGGTCTAGCCGTTAACTGATACAAGTATCTATATTAATTACCTAGTGGCATTGAGGAAGCGGCTTGCCTCCTCCCTACAGATAACGCCCAATTGTTTTGATGTTCCCTCCTTCATCAAATGACCCGTTGCATCTATTCTTTATCTATAGATAAAATCGTTCAAAATACAGTGACTCAGATCTCTGAGGTGGTCTTATGACATTTGTGGATGAGTTTGACCCTGTGGCTCCAGGACATGGACAGGTTGTTGGGTAGGCTGAATGCACCATGTTTACTGGACCCGTGCTCCTGGTTGGTACTGGCCACTCAGGAGGTGACAGCTGGCAGGCTATTAGCTTCCTGGATCTTAGCCTTGAAAAGGTGGTGAGATCCTCAAAGCCTTCCTGGACCCGGCTGTTTTAGGTAATTTCGTCGGTCTCAACCTTAAACTAAGGTTGTAGATATGGTGGCATATCAGTTTCCTTGCACCTGGAGGAAACTGTCTATCTGACCGTTCAGTCCGGTTTCCAATTACAAAGGCGGCTTTGGTCGCGTTTGGATGATCTCTGGAGGGCCAGGATATTGTTCCTGCCCTGGTCCTATTAGACTCTCAGCTTTTGATACCATTTATGGTATCCTGCTGCAGTTGGAGGATTGGGAGTAATTTATCGGTGGTTCTCCTCTATCTCTGATAAAGTGATGACACAGAGGTCTGGCGCCTCACTAATGCCGCTATCTCGCCTTCTGTTCAACATCTGTAAATGGGTGAGATCATCAGTGGTTAGGTACCAGCTATCGCTGATGACACCCAGCTGTGCTTTTCCACGGGCCACCCCAGCGAAGCTATCGAAGTGCTGTCGGTGTTTGGATCTTCTGGATAGAAACAGGCTCAGCTCAATCCCTCCAAGACAGAGTGGCTGTGGATGCCGGCATCCCGGTACAGTCAGCTTTGCTGACTGTTCATACATGGAAATGCCAACTTTCCTCCTGGATGAGCCTGTCTTTTGAAGATCATTTTATCTCCAGGAGAGCTTTTACCAGGTTCGCCTTAGTTCTCTGACCATGCCTTTCCTCATTGATCTCGCTGGATTATTGCAATGCTCTCTTGGGCTTTGAGGCATCCGGAAAGTTAGTTCAGAATCTGCATGCGGGTTATAGAGTTCTCCATGACATATCCTGCAGACTGTGGCTATGGCCTTTCTTATTCTGAATTTAAAGCGCTCCATGGCATCTTTACCGCATGATATCTCATGCTCTAGAGGACTCCTCATGGTCAATAAATTTGATAAATATCTGAACTAGGACTCTTAGATAATTATTATAAAACAATTTATCTGCACTGGACTAGTTTTAAATTTTATGGTTTTAATTGGTTTTAATATCATTATTTTAATAATCATTTTTAATATGTTTTCTTAATGGTTTTCTTAATTTGTATATATGCTGTTTTATTTAAACTGAGTCCTTGGAATAGGCGGTATATAAAATGAATAAATAAATAAATAAATAAATAAATGTAAAAATAACATCATTTTAAATTGTTTCAAATAATGAAATATTTTCTTCTCTTCTGAGCTGAGTTCAAACCATTGACATTCCAAGTCAATTTTTATTTGCCATTACTGGGCTGCTGAATGAGCAATCAACTGAAGATAATCCTCCCGTATCTTGTGCTCCTGCTTCTGTGAATCCTGAACTTTACTTTGAGTTTGTTGCTCCTTTCTTTACGCAGGGCTCTCGTCAGTCTTTGTTCTTGTGGTTGTTCCTCTGATGGTATCACTGGAATCACCTCAGCTTCCACACCATTTGAGTCTCTTGAATTCTTTTTCTATTATTCTATTTCAAATTTCAACACTGTAGAAAGAAAATCTTTGGCCTTAAGCACTGTGTCAATACGATGTCTCCTTCCTTGATAATACACTGTCAACCAACTGGAACCTCCATCTAAATTGAATCTGGTATTTCTTAAGTTCTTGAGTGAAAAATGTAAAGTCCTTTCTATCCTTAACATCTTGGGAATCTCTTTCAAAACCTTCTCCTGTTCCCTATTTTCAAGTTTTTCTGAAAAGCAACTTGCAAAATTTGATTCCTCACTGTTCTTTTCAAAAATAAACCACAATGTCTCTAGGAAGTTTCTTTTGCCTAGCAATCCAGAATTAACTCTATAAATTTTGTCAATTTGATAAGCAACCTCTTGTGGATCAAGTTCAATAAATTCAGCCAGAGCTTCTGATAAAATTTTTAAATCTTCCTTTGTCCTCATTCAAACCTAATTCTCAGAGCTCCTTCCATCATTCTATACTGCATCACCACCACTTGATCTTCATTTTATCCAATTTGATTTGCATTCCCCATTCTATTTTCTATTTGTTGATTTGACTGAACAATTTCTTACCTCCTCCTCCACCTCTCAGTCTTTTTGCCAAACCTTGAAAAGCCATCAAGATATCTTCTCTTATTTTTTTATTATTCTCTTTTATTTCTTCTCTTATTTTCTCATTATTATCCATAATCTCCTTAAACCTTTCTTCAAACACTTTCCCTTGCTCTTTAATCAGATCTTCTAAAGCTGGTTCAGAACCTTCTGAGTCTTAGGTGGTTTAGTAGCCATTTCAGTTTTAAAATTCACAAAATATAAGTCTAGAAACTTCTCTTTTCCCTTTAAGTATAGGAGAGCTCAGTTCACTTCATTAAAATCCACATAACATTTCTTATCTTCTTAGTTGCACAGACTGTTTGAAATTCCATTCGTCACTTTCACTCCTTCAGCCATCTTTAAGAGTCAATTAAAACAAAGGAAAAAAATTTCTCTTTTTAGAAGGTAGAAGTCAGGAAATCAAAATACTTGCAATCCAATAATTGTCCTGGCACTCATTCCGTCTGCTTAAGAGATCCATAAAGATAAGACAATTAGCAGAGATGGACACTTTCTTCTTTTCCTGCTTTTGCAGGCACTGGTCCTTATGTTATTTATGGGACTCACCCTTGACTCTTTACAAAGCCTCTGGGAGGTCTACCAACATTTGCTGCTCTTATCTTTTCATCCAGGGAAAGCTTTTCCTGGCTTTCGATGTTGAGAGCCCCTTTATGCTCAGAATCACGGAATCCTTTGTACAATTAATTTTTGCCATTATTTTCAAAAATCTATAATCATTATTCAAGAGTGAAATCGGTCCATAATTCCCAGGCTTAGTACAATCCTGATCCTCTTTTGGTATGTAGCTTGCAAAATCTGATTTCTTATTGTAGAAGTCAAAAATAAATTACAATGTCTCTTGGGAGCTTTTTCTGCCTCGCTACCCAAGAATTAACCCTATATGCCTTATCAATTTGAAAATCAACTTAGGGTCCATTTCTAACATTTCAGCTAAAGCTTCTGATATAACTTTTTTAAGATCTTCTTCCTTCCGGTCTTGAAGACCCCTAATTCTCAAAGCCTTCTCCAACGCTCTATATTGCAATACCACCACATGGTCCTCATTTTTATCCACTTTATTTTGGAGCTCTCCAACTTTATTATCCAAATACTGATTTGCTTGACTAATTACTTCCACTTTATCCTCCATTACTTCCAAATTTTTTGCCAAACCTTGAAAAACCATCAATAAATCTTCTCTAATTTTTTTATTAGTCTCTTTAATTTCTTCCCTAAGTTGATCCTTCACACCATGAATATTATTCATAATTTCTTTAAATCGCTCTTCAGAAACTCTGTTCTGTTCCTTTAACATATCTTCTAAGTTAGTTTCAGACCCCCTTCTCGTCATGGGAGCTTTTGGTGGCTTAGAAGCCATTTTAATTTAAGTAAAGTCTCTAATTAGAATTGTAAAATCTCAACGTCTCAAAAAGTCTCAAATTAAAGTTGTAAAATAAAAACTTTCACCTTGCCTCCTATGGAGAGCTTCTATTCAGCCAAAATCCACAAAGACGAACTTCCTTTCTCTCACAATCAGACTCCAATCCACTTCCTCTCAGACGCCATTTCTTCCTTCACTAAGTTAAAGTGAAAAAGTTTCTTTAAAGAGAAGTCAGCTCTCTTCTTGCTTCCCCAATAATCGATCACTTGTATTTGTCCCGTCTGCTTTTAGTTATTCAAAACAAAATCAATGGAGCAGAGGTGGGCGTCTTCCTCTTGTCCTGCCTAATTAGGAGGATCGAGCCGAGTCTGGAGTAGGGCTGGATTAAGCAGGCACCCCTCCGAGACTCTGCATAAGAAAGCAAAGCCCCTGGGGCAATCTTCTGCTATCCAGCAACTCTTCACTATTTCTCTTTCAAAGAGAAAAGCTTTGAAGCTGGCTAACAGCTGTTCTCCGCTGTTTCACCAGCTTTTACAGAATCTCAGTTCGGGACGCCATTCCAGACGTCCTCCGGGGAAGACGGAAGCCACCGGAAGCCTCCAAACTTGATTGCCAAAAATATGACTTCTGTAACAGAGTTGTTAATGCTTGGAACTCATTACCTGACTCCATAGTCTCTACTCAAAATCCCAAAATCTTCAACCAGAAACTGTCTACTATTGACCTCACCCCATTTCTAAGAGGGCTATGTATAACAAAAGTGCCTACCGTTCCTGTCCTATTGTTCCTTCATTATATCAAATTTCTCATAAAGGCCTTGAAGCGTCCCACACCATTTCTATCGTTCCTTACCCAAATTATAATCAAATTCTTTCATTTGTTTTTACATTGATTTACATTATCCTCATATCTAAACAATTTTCATTTATTCTCCATGATCTTCTTCCACCTTCATATTGCAACTCCATCCATACGGACTATGATCAGTTAAACACCTTGGAAATATCTTTGTTTTCCTAACCTAGAAAGCAAGTCATTGGTAATTAATATAAAATCAATACGTGAAAAGATTGATGCCTATCAAAATAAGTATAGTCTCTATCTTTCTTTTCTCCATATATCTTTCAACTCAAAATCTTCCATCAAATCAAAAAAGATTTAGGCAGTTTTGCATACATAGGAATTTTCTTAGAAAGAGTTCTTTATCTTTTCTAATATCCATTACACCATTCCAATCCTAATATAATAAATGTTTTATAGTCCCAAAGAGTCAATTTTTCATGTAACAGTTTATAAAATTTTTCTTGCTGTTGATTAGGTGCATATATGCCAATCACAAGTGTCTTTTCCTTCTAAAATCAATTCAATAGCAATATCTTCCTTGAATGTCCGTTTCAATTAATTTAGCTGATATATTTTCTTCAAAATATGTTGTTTTATTTATAACAATTGTTTGTGTATTCTGTTGTGACAAAAGAAATTAAAAAAAAAGAAACAACTAAGGTGAAATTTCCTAACAGAACAATTAATCAGTGGAACAATTCCAGAAGTTGTGAATGCTCCAACACCGGAAGCTTTTAAGATGTTGGATAACCATTTGTCTTAAATGGTGTAGGGTTTCCTTCCTAAGCAGGGGATTGGACTAGAAGATCTCCAAGGTCCCTTCCAAATCTGTTATTCTATTCTATTCTATTCTATTCTATTCTATTCTATTCTATTCTATTCTATTCTATTCTATTCTAATAAGACATAGCCAACTATGTCTGCAATCTTAAAGCATAAATTTTAGTTTAAAGAGCCCCAATGGTTGAGTTTACACAACTATTCTTGGATGATGGGATGAACACCTCATACTGCCATGCCATAGCAATCCACTCAGAAGTAAGTTATGCTCCAAGCATATGGGTTTAGAATTTCAACTTGACTCACTACAAATAACATATGGTAAAGAATCCAGATTAAAAGTTGTGTGATGTATGTTTACAGGATCCAATGAAGTGTGCTTTGTCCTAGTGCAATTTCTGCATGGATAAAAAGCTATATTTTGGTGATTGACAGTTTGTGATATAACTGTTCTAGATATTAGCAATATCCACTGACGTCAGCGTTCCAGAAAACCCTCCTTGCAGAAAAGACTCTGAGGCAAACATCTTTCAAAGTTTTTTTACTAGCATAGGTAATATGGCACAGTTGGTGGAAATCCGAATCTGAGGATCCGGGTTCCTCCCTCAGTAATACAGACCCCAAAATCCCCACCCTCACAACCCCTCTGCCAATCACATGCTCCAATCTTCAACCGTTCCATCTCGGGACATCACTCCGGCCACTCCTTCTCCAGATGCGAGCTCAGCCTGACCTTGACCGGCAGGAAGAATTTTATTATGTCTAATAATCCCTTGTACTACCACCCCCCTCTCCTACTTTCCCACACAGGAGAAAGTGGCAGCGTGTGGAAGCCTTCGGCTTAGTATGGCTTCCAAAGCTGACAGGTGTCCCCAGGGAACCATACCTAGAAAACAAAACAGAGATGCAAAATAAGGGTTGCGCCCAGTATACACTCCTATCTCCCTCCTGGAGGACCCTTAGGTTTCTCAGGGAATTTATCATGAAATTGCTTGACTAGAGCATCAGCATTTACATCCCAACTTTTCACCCAAATAGCTTCAGACAATGGGTACCCCTTCCAGTGGACCAAATGTAGCGACCCTGTATAGTCTAGAGTCAAGGATTTTTAATTACGTGGGTCTCCCCTGGATTACCAAAGGAGGAAGCAGCTGGTAAGGGTCTCAAGCTAGATCCCTAGCTCAGGGTAGTCAACCTTTTATACCTACCACCCACTTTTGTATCTCTGTTAGTAGTAAAATTTTCTAACATAGTGCTCACTCTCACAAATCTAACTGCGTGACCAGTGTGACCGCAAACAAACGAGCCTGAGCCATGTATCATCGTCTGCGCATGCCTCTTGCGCATGGTGGATTGGGTTTGGGGGGGGCGCCGGCTAGCAGCTCTGCTTGTCTGTTACAGCTGGGTGGTGTGGCAGGAGATGCACGAGCTATTCTGGGACGAGGTCTTTTGTTTCTTGATTTACTATAATTTAGTTTCACTTACGTAACATGAACTAAACTTATGCGGGCTACAAATAGTATAGTTTCAGAAATTTAAATTGTCACGAGAATTTTATGAAAACCTAATGAAAATGTTTTTAAATAATGCTATGAAATTTTTTAAAGTCAATTAAATTAAAAAAAAGGAAAGTGCTTCATTATCAGACAAACCCTCCACCCACCATGAGCTGGAACGCCCACTATGTATGGACAGGTTGACTACCACTGCCCTAGCTGATTTCAATAAGGTACTGTGAAACACTGGATGCACTTTCCCTAATATTCAAGGGAGGGTAAGTTGGACAGTCACCGGGTTAATTATCTTTACTATAGGGAAAGGACCTATGAATTTGGGACCAAATTTTTTGCTAGGCAACCTAAATCTTAGGTATTTAGTTGACAAATACACTCTATCTCCTAACCAGAAAGGGGGTTGAAGAGATCGGTGTTTGTCTGCTTGGGCGTTATATTTTTCTGCCAATTCAACCAAAGCTTTCTTAGTGTCCTCCCACCCTTTTTTCTTTCTTTTTTTTTCCATAAAAAAGTTTTATTTTTACAATCATGTCAAACAACTCATTCAATGTACAGTTATATACAATTAGTCGGGCTTGCCCAGTCACCACCCCCCTTTTTAACGCTCTTCCCTCTTCTACCTTCTTTTACTTTCCAGACCTTCCTCTCCTTCTCTTATCTACATCCTCTCCTCCCTCCACCCTACACCTTCCTTCTCCCTCTTCTACCCCTCTTCCTTCCTCTTCTCCTCTTTCCTACCTCCTACTCTCTCTTTTCTCCCTCCCCACCGTTCTAAAATGGTAACTGGGCAGACCCGACCCTACATTAATTATATTTATACATCTTCAATAATCCCTGTACATTAACCATCACTCCATCTCTAGCCTCAACCCCCAATTCCCTCCCCTTACCCCCACCCCCCACCCCGACTTCCCAGAACAAAATGCAGGGTATCAAAACTAACAATCATAATCTAAAATAATTCCTAAATTATAATCTCTAGTCTCTCCACACATCATCACACTCTCAATTCTCCTCTCCTTCAGAAATATATCTAATACAAAATATTTCCTAAATTTACTCATATGCTATTCGATATTTTTTTATCTGATACTTATTTTGAATATAATCAATCCACATTTTCCATTCTAAAATATATTTTTCTTGTGCATAGTCTTTCAAGTAAGCAGAGATTTTTGCCATTTCTGCCAGATTTGATACTTTAAGTGTCCATTCTTCAATTGTAGGTAGTTCTTCTTTCTTCCAATATTGAGCAATCAAAAGTCTTGCGGCTGTTATTAAGTTCAAAATCAATTTAGTCTCTATAGCTGTACAATCCATAATTATTCCTAGTAAAAAGAACTGCGGGGTAAACTTAATCTTCTTTTTCAAAATATTCTGCATGATCCACCATACTTTAATCCAAAATGCTTTAACTTTTTTACAAGTCCACCATATATGGTAATAAGTGGCATCTTCACAATCGCATCTCCAACATTTAGCCTGTACATTAGGATACATACATGACAACTTTTTGGGGTCTAAATGCTATCTCTAAAACATCTTATAAAAATTTTCTCTCATATTTTGCGCTTGTGTAAATTTAACATTCTTCACCCAAATTCTTTCCCAAGTTTCCAACATTATTGGTTGCTGAAAATTTTGTGCCCACTTAATCATACAATCCTTAACCAATTCAGTCTCTAAGTCTATTTCTACTAATACATTATACAACCTCTTAATATGCTGTTGGCCTTGATCTCTCATTTGTTTTAACAAATTATCCTCAGTTTGCTTAACACCTATTTTTTGATCTAATTTCCATCTAGCTTGTAATTGTCCATATTGGAACCATGTATAATTTTTCCCTTCTTCCCCCATCTTTTCTTTGGATTTTAATTGTAATTCCCCCTTCTCCATACAAAGAAGTTCTTTATAGGTAACTACCTCCATCTTTTGATATATATTTATATTTTCTATCATGTGTCTCGGGATTGCCCATATTGGAATCTTTCCATCTAATTTATATTGATATTTCCTCCAAACCCTCAATAATGCATTTCTAATTATATTATTTTTAAATATTTTATCTACTTTCTTATCATATAATAAATAGGCATGCCACCCATATAACAAACCATAACCTTCTATATTCAAAACTCTTTCCTCAGTTAAATTAATCCAATCTGTAATTAATGATAAGACAACTGCTTCATAATACAATTTTAAGTTAGGCATTTTAAGACCCCCCCTTTCCCTTGTATCCTGCATTATTTTTAATTTTATTCTTGGTTTTTTGCCCATCCATACAAATTTATTAATCCCCTTTTGCCATTCCTGTAATTTAATATCATTCTTAAGCACCGGTATCATTTGAAACAAAAATAAAAACCTGGGCAAAACATTCATTTTTATAGCCACTATTCTTCCCAACAAAAATAGTTGTAACTTCTTCCAACTCTCCATTTCTTTCCATACCTTCTGCCACAATACCTCATAATTATTTTTGTATAATTTAACATTTGAAGCTGTAATATATATTCCTAAATATTTAACCTTTTTAACAATTTCAAAACCTGTAGTTCTTTCTAACTCTTCTTTTTGTTGTATATTCATATTTTTAGTTATCATCTTTGTCTTTTGCCGATTCACCTTAAATCCAGATACTTTGCCATACTGACCAATTATATCTTTTAAACCAGTAGCTGAGTATATTGGTTGAGATACAGTAACAACCAGGTCATCTGCAAAAGCTCTTAATCTGTAATCTTGATGTTTAACTCTAATTCCCTTTATTCGATCGGAACCACGTATTTTATTCAGAAGAATTTCTAAAGTTAAAATAAAAAGTAATGGGGACAAGGGACATCCCTGTCTCGTCCCTTTCCCAATTTTAAAAGTTTCTGTTAACCCACCATTTACTATTATTTGTGCTGTTTGCTTCTGATATATTGCTTTAATTGCATGGATAAAATAATCCCCAAATTGCATTTTTTCTATTACTTTAAACAAAAACTGCCAATCCAATCTATCAAAAGCTTTTTCAGCATCCAAAAAAAGGAATGCCGCTGAGACTTGGTTGTTTCGTTCCAAATATTCAAGTAAATTTACGATTTGCCTCACATTATATCTCATCTGCCTACCCTTAATAAATCCTGACTGATCATTATGAATTATTTGATTCATCACTGGCATTAATCTATTAGCAAGTATCTTGGTAAATATCTTGTAATCAGTATTTAAAAGTGATATAGGCCTATAATTCTCTGCTTTAATACCATCTCGATCTTCCTTCGGTATTAACGAAATAAAGGCTGTCCTCCATGAAGGGGGAACATCTCCTCCCATTTGAATTTTATTAAATAACTCTTTAAGTGGTTTAATAATGCCAATAAGCCAGGAAGATGGCTTGCCTATTTAATAAGGAAAAAACAGAAATCACGAACGATTGATAAAATAGAATATAGGGGTAAGGAAGTTTATCAAAAGAACTTGATTAAAAAAGCATTTTTAGAGTATTATAGTAAGTTATATACTAGGGATATGATTGATGATACAGAGATAGAAAGATATTTACAACAACAAAATATTTGTGAGCTTACAGAAAATCAAAGAGAAGAACTGAATCAATTAATTACTTCAGAGGAAATTTTGTTAGCAATTCAGCAACTTAAAATCGGTAAAGCACCAGGTACAGATGGTTTAACAGCTGTTTATTATAAAAATTTACAAAATGAGATGGTTGAACCACTCCCACCCTTTTTTCAATGAATCCATCTATTCTGTCAGGGACATGGATGTGGGAGGTTCTATAGGGAGCTCTGGCATCAGCACAAAATCCATGCCTGTAGTTATTTAAAAAGGAGTTAACCCCATGCTACTGTGTACTGCATTATTATATGCCACTTCTGCAAAAGGTAACAACTCCACCCAGTTCTCTTGCTGGTAGTTTACATAACACCTAATGTACTGTTCTACCATTGCATTCAATTTTTCAGCCGCTCCGTTAGTGGATGGATGGAAGGTGGAGCTAAGTCCCTGGGATTACCCAATGGACCGTAGAAATACCCCCCAGAATTTAGCAGTAAACTGGACTCCATGATCCAATATTATTATTCTTGGAACTCCATGTAGTCTGTAAATGTGCCTTATGAACAATTTCACCAATTTCCTTGCCAAAGGTAATCCACTGCAGGCAGTGAAATGAGCCTGTTTGGAAAATAAATCCACGACCATCCAAATCACTCTATTCCCTCCGCTGACAGAGAGCTCAACAATGAAATCCATAGCAATCTCCTCCCAGGGCTTCGTGGGTTCGGCCACGGTTTGGAGAAGCCCAGGGGCCTTCCCTGATCTGGATTTCATGGTGGCGTAGGTGGCGCAGGTGGCGCAGCTCTTTACATAGTCTTCTATATCTGTTTTCACCTTTGGCCACCAGAATTGTCTCCTAGTCAAATGGAGGGTTTTCAAAAACCCAAAATGGCCTCCAAGCCAAGTGTCATGACTTTTCTGCAGTACTGTGAGTCGGACTGTTACATAAATCTTACTCCCCTTCCAGTCCTTCTCTTATGGTCAAGTTCATTAGGTTGTCTTTGAGACAGACATCTGCTGTGAGGGCGATTTTAGATCTGTCAATAACCTGTCCTCTGGGAGGTTGAAACCATGACGTGGCTGGGCCCGAGCATGAGCTTGGCCTGCTAGTTGGGTTTCAGAGATCATGGCGTGAACTATTTCCTCCCGCCGGCTGTCAAACTGGGGCTTTCTCGATAGGGGATCTGCCAGTAGGTTTTTCCCCTTGAGGTTGAAGTTAAACCTCTTGAAGTACTGAGCCAATGGAACCTGCTTAGGGGAAAGCTTTCGAGGGGTTTTTAGAGCCTCAAGGTTCTTGGGGTCTGTCCACACTTCGAACGGTTCTTTCACCCTGTCCAGGAAGTGTCTCCAGGATAGGAGAGCCCATCATACAGCAAAAGCTTCTTTTTCCCAGACCGCCCACCTGCGTTCTATGTCTGTTAATTTTTTTGAGATGTAAGCGCAAGGCATTAGTTCGTTTTGGGCATTCTTTTTTATTAGAACAGTCACTACCGCCACATCACTCACATCTGCTTGGACTACAAATGGTTTATTTGGGTCTGGGTGCTGGAGAATCGGTTCCATTGCAAATAGACTTTTAGCTGTTCAAAGGATTTCTGACAGTTCAATGTCCAAGCTAGGGGCTCGCGAGGTTTCGGCTTGCCAGGAGACAGACCAGTCTTTAGCAATTCCGTCAAGGGGAGAACAACCTCCACAAAAGAAGGAATAAATTGCCGGTAAAAGTTTGCAAACCCCAGGAAACTTTGAAGTTGTTTATGTGTGCGTGGGGGTCTAGCACTGCCTTTACCTTTCCTGGGTCCATTTCGATCCCCTGGTTTGACACCCAGTAGCCCAGGTAGTCCAAGGACTCCTTATGGAACTTGCATTTTGACAGCTTCACGTATAGTTTGGCGGCTAGGAGTTTTTTCAAAACTTGTCTAAATAATTTGATATCTCTTCCATATTTTCACTGTATATAAGAATTTTGTCCAAGTAGACAAGAACCCCATTATATAGGTGGCTATGCAAGGTTTCATTGATTAACTGCATGAAGACTGCCCGGGCCCCCCGGAGTCCAAAGGGCATGACCCAGAACTGGAAATTGCCCAGGGGGCAGTTGAAAGAAGTTTTACAATTCGTTCCCTTCACATATGCGGACCCGGTAATAGGCCTCTCTTAAATCCAACTTGGTGAAAACCTTGCCTCTCGTCAGGTGGTTTAGTAAGTTCTTCATTAGTGGTAATGGATAGGTGTTTTGTATACAAACAGCATTGATATTATGAAAATCAACACACAATCGTTAAGACCCATCTTTCTTCTCTTTAAACAACACGGGGCGGCCACTGGTGATTTTACAGGCTCGATGAACTCTGGCTAGGTTGTTGTCAATGTACGTCCTTAACTCTGTAACTTCAGCAGGTGTCATTGAGTACATTCTGGGTTTTGGTAGTTTAGCCCCAGGCTCTAACTCAATGGCGCAGTCACTGGGCTGATGGAGCGGGTGAGGTTACATTCCATTCAATTTTTCAGCCGCTCCGTTAGTGGATGGATGGAAGGTGGAGCTAAGTCCCTGGGATTACCCAATGGACCGTAGAAATACCCCCCAGAATTTAGCAGTAAACTGGACTCCATGATCCAATATTATTATTCTTGGAACTCCATGTAGTCTGTAAATGTGCCTTATGAACAATTTCGCCAATTTCCTTGCCAAAGGTAATCCACTGCAGGCAGTGAAATGAGCCTGTTTGGAAAATAAATCCACGACCATCCAAATCACTCTATTCCCTCCGCTGACAGAGAGCTCAACAATGAAATCCATAGCAATCTCCTCCCAGGGCTTCGTGGGTTCGGCCACGGTTTGGAGAAGCCCAGGGGCCTTCCCTGATCTGGATTTCATGGTGGCGTAGGTGGCGCAGGTGGCGCAGCTCTTTACATAGTCTTCTATATCTGTTTTCACCTTTGGCTACCAGAATTGTCTCCTAGTCAAATGGAGGGTTTTCAAAAACCCAAAATGGCCTCCAAGCCAAGTGTCATGACTTTTCTGCAGTACTGTGAGTCGGACTGTTACATAAATCTTACTCCCCTTCCAGTCCTTCTCTTATGGTCAAGTTCATTAGGTTGTCTTTGAGACAGACATCTGCTGTGAGGGCGATTTTAGATCTGTCAATAACCTGTCCTCTGGGAGGTTGAAACCATGACGTGGCTGGGCCCGAGCATGAGCTTGGCCTGCTAGTTGGGTTTCAGAGATCATGGCGTGAACTATTTCCTCCCGCCGGCTGTCAAACTGGGGCTTTCTCGATAGGGGATCTGCCAGTAGGTTTTTCCCCTTGAGGTTGAAGTTAAACCTCTTGAAGTACTGAGCCAATGGAACCTGCTTAGGGGAAAGCTTTCGAGGGGTTTTTAGAGCCTCAAGGTTCTTGGGGTCTGTCCACACTTCGAACGGTTCTTTCACCCTGTCCAGGAAGTGTCTCCAGGATAGGAGAGCCCATCATACAGCAAAAGCTTCTTTTTCCCAGACCGCCCACCTGCGTTCTATGTCTGTTAATTTTTTTGAGATGTAAGCGCAAGGCATTAGTTCGTTTTGGGCATTCTTTTTTATTAGAACAGTCACTACCACATCACTCACATCTGCTTGGACTACAAATGGTTTATTTGGGTCTGGGTGCTGGAGAATCGGTTCCATTGCAAATAGACTTTTAGCTGTTCAAAGGATTTCTGACAGTTCAATGTCCAAACTAGGGGCTGGCTAGGTTTTGGCTTGCCAGCAGACAGACCAGTCTTTAGCAATTCCATCAAGGGGAGAACAACCTCCATGAGAGAAGGGATGAATTGCCGGTAAAAGTTCGCAAATCCCAGGAAACTTTGAAGCTGTTTACATGTGCATGGGGGTTACCAGTCTAGCATTGCCTTTACCTTCCCTGGGTCCATTTCGATCCCCTGGTTTGATACCCGGTAGCCCAGATAGTCCAAGGACTCCTTATGGAACTCGCATTTTGATAGCTTCACGTATAGTTTTGCAGCTAGGAGTTTTTTCAAAACTTGTCTAAATAATTTGATATGCTCCTCCATACTTTCGCTGTATATAAGAATATCATTCAAGTAGACAAGAACCCCGTTATATAGGTGGTTATGCAGGGTTTCATTGATTAGCTGCATGAAGACTGCCGGGGGCCCCCTGGAGCCCAAAGGGCATGACCCAGAACTGGAAACTGCCCAGGGGGCAGTTGAAAGCAGTTTTCCATCCGTCCCCTTCACGTATGCGGACCCGGTAATAGGCTTCTTTTAAATACAACTTGGTGAAAACCTTGCCTCTCGTCAGGTGGTTTAGTAAGTTCTTCATTAGTGGTAATGGATAGGTGTTTTGTATACAAACAGCATTGATATTATGAAAATCAACACACAATCGTTAAGACCCATCTTTCTTCTCTTTAAACAACACGGGGCGGCCACTGGTGATTTTACAGGCTCGATGAACTCTGGCTAGGTTGTTGTCAATGTACGTCCTTAACTCTGTAACTTCAGCAGGTGTCATTGAGTACATTCTGGGTTTTGGTAGTTTAGCCCCAGGCTCTAACTCAATGGCGCAGTCACTGGGCTGATGGAGCGGGTGAGGTTACATTCCTCTTCGCTAAAAGCTTCTGCCAAATCCACATATGTCTTAGGAATGCGCAATTCACCTGGAGGTGAGTCTGATCCAGTGGCTGCTGGCTCCCCCTGGTGGTTTTCATGGATCAATTGTTTTTCGAGAGGGGGGATAGAGGCCAAGGGGCCGACATCCAATATGATTTTTCGAAACCCATCTTCCCATTTGATTGTGGGGGTCCATTTGTCCAGCCAGGCCAGGCTTAGTATAATGTATTCTGACATCTTTGGAATTACTATGAATCTTATAAGTTCATGATGTTTTCCAATTTCTAGGCCAATCAGTTCTATAATTTGAGTGGTTGGGACTCCGCCAATTAATGTTCCACGGTGGAATTTAATCGGGTGTTTTAAGATTAGTGTTTTGATACCTAGTTGGTTCACAATTGACATCCCAATTACACATCTGGTACAGCCGGCATCTATAATGGCTGGCAACTCCCTCTGCTCCCCCCTCAGTGGAATTACTAAGTTCACT
The DNA here is from genome assembly GCF_028640845.1 of Ahaetulla prasina. Lineage (NCBI taxonomy): Eukaryota > Metazoa > Chordata > Lepidosauria > Squamata > Colubridae > Ahaetulla > Ahaetulla prasina. The sequence goes on from NC_080545.1 coordinate 40,816,867, forward strand.
TTGATAGAAAAGGGGGGAATGGGTGCACTCACCATCGGGTCAGCTTCTCCGCTAGGGTCGTCGGGAGGGGTTTCAGCAGACGGAGGCCCCTCACTCTAGGGTTTCAGTGGGGAGGGCAATGTCCACGGCTTGTTTTGCAAATCAACTGGTGTCTGGATTCCTTCTTGGAGGCTTTTTTCCTCGGGCAGCAGTTGCTGGACGCTGTTGTGGGATGGGCGCTGGAGCCAGCCAATCAGAAGCTCGGTGTCCCATTTTGCCGCACCTGTAGCATTTCATAACTCTAGTTGGTTGAGGGGTTGAGAGTATTGCAGGTCATGAGAGGGGTTTTCTGGCCAATGGTCTTCGGGGAGGCTTTTTGGTTGGTAGTGGGGGGTGGGATTGGATTTCTCTGTCCAGAGCTATGGACATTTTGTACCAGTCTTGCAGTCGTTTAGGCACGCCCCAGATGCCACAGGCTTTTCTGACTTCTTGATTGATTGCCTCTTTGAAATAGTGGAGGAATATGTGGTCTGTCCAATGCCCGAGGTTTCCTGCTACTCGTCTAAAGTCCCATACAAAGTTTTTTAAGGGTTTGTTACCTTGTTTCATTGTTTTTATGGTGGCTTCACTGTCTGTGATATGATCCTGATCTTCAAATCTGGCTCTGAGCATTGCAACAAACCCTGCAATGTCATTCAATTCTGCAACATGTTCATTGTGAAGCTGGGCAATCCACTCAGAGGCTTCTCCTTTGTTCATTCCATCAGAGATAGCTGTTATTAAGTCCCTTTCCTTTTTTTTTTTTTTTTAATTGAAAAAGTTTTACAACAATTAAATTTTCCCCCTCCCCCCCTCCCTCCTAAACCCCCCTCCCCCCCCCCCGGACTTCCCGGAGCAAACACAAGGTATAGTTCCTTAAACAAAACAGTCATACATTAAATTTTTAAAATCTAACACAATTATAGTCTTTCTCTCTCACATAACCTGACTTCTTCCATTAAAATCAAAAACAACATCCTTCATTCAAAAGCAATCCGAAATTTCTTAATCTGATATCTATTTTGAATATAATCAATCCAGTTCTTCCATTCATTTAAATATTTTTCTTGAGTACTGTCTTTCAAGAAGGCTGAGATTTTAGCCATCTCAGCCAAATTGGAAACTTTCAATATCCATTCTTCTATTGTGGGTAATTCTTTTTTCTTCCAATATTGTCCAATCAACAGTCGTGCTGCTGTTATTAAGTTCAAAATCAACTTAGTCTCAATCACTGTACAGTCCGTTGTTATTCCCAAAAGGAAAAATTGCGGTAGGAATTTTATCTTCTTCTTCAGAAGAATTCTGCATAATCCACCAGATTCTTATCCAGAAAGACTTAATTTTCTTACAAGTCCACCATACATGAAAATATGTAGCATCATCACAATTACATCTCCAACATTTCGCTTGCATATCTGGATACATACATGATAATTTCTTAGGATCTAAATGCCATCTATAAAACATCTTATAAAAATTTTCCCTTAAATTCTGCGCTTGCGTAAATTTAACATTTCTAAGCCAAATTTTTTCCCATGTTTCCAACATTATTGGTTCTTGAATATTCTGTGCCCATTTTATCATACAATCCTTTATTAAATCTCTTTCAGAATCTATTTCTATCAACACAGTATACAATCTCTTTATATGCCCCTGAGTTTGATTTCTAATTTGTTTAACCAGATTTTCTTCATTTTGAATGATACCAATTTTCTGATCTTCTTTCCATCTAGCCTTTAACTGTCCATATTGAAACCAAGTATAATTCCTCCCTTCTTCTTTTAATGTATCCAAAGATTTTAGTTGTAAATTTCCCCTCTCATTGTATAAAAGATCTTTATAAGTAATCATTTCTTGTTCCTGTTCTATATTTATATTCTCTACTGCGTGACGAGGACATACCCATATAGGAATTTTGTAATTTAACTTATAATAATATTTTTTCCAGACACGCAGAAGAGAAATTCTCAACACATGATTCTTAAAAGCTTTATCTACTTTCTTATCATACAATAAATATGCATGCCAACCATATAATAAATCATAACCTTCTATATTCAAAATCCTTTCCTCCGTCAAATTAAACCAATCACTTATTACCGAAAGAACAACTGCTTCATAATACAGTTTTAAATTAGGCATTTTTAATCCTCCTCTTTCCCGTGTATCTTGCATTATTTTCATTTTGACTCTCGCTTTTTTCCCTTCCCATATACATTTATTAATTCCAATCTGCCATTCATCCAAATTTTTATCTTTCTTAATTATTGGTATCATCTGAAACAAGAACAAGAATTTAGGCAAAACATTCATTTTTATAGCTGCTATTCTCCCTAACAAAGATAATTGTAATTTTTTCCAAGTATTCATTTCCTTCTGAATTTTTTTCCATAACACATCATAATTATTCTTATACAATTTTCTATTTGATGAAGTAAGAAAGACTCCTAAATATTTAACCTTTTTTACAATTTCAAATCCTGTTATTTCCTCTAGTTTTTCTTTCTGGTTCTTAATCATATTTTTGGTTAACACTTTTGTTTTATTTTGATTCACTTTAAACCCTGAGACCCTTCCATATTGATTAATTACTTCCAACAAATATACACTCGAATTTATAGGCTGAGTCAACATAACAACCAAATCATCTGCAAATGCTCTGACTTTATATTCATATCTTCTAATTCTAATACCCTCTATCTCCCTTAACTCTCTTATCTTATCCAATAAAGGTTCCAAAGATAAAATAAACAATAAAGGTGATAAAGGACACCCCTGCCTTGTTCCTTTCGCAATTTTAAAACTATCTGTCAAACTACCATTAATTATTATCTGAGCTGTTTGCTCTCCATAAATTGCCCTAAGTATTCGTGTAAAACCATTTCCAAATTGCATTTTGTCTGTTAATTTAAATAAAAATTCCCAATGCAAACGATCAAAAGCTTTCTCTGCATCCAAGAATATAAACGCTGCCGGAATCTGATTTTTTTTCCCCAAATATTCCAATAAATTCACTATCTGCCTAACGTTATTCCTCATTTGTCTCCTTTTTATAAAACCAGACTGGTCAGTGTGAATCCTTTGTTGTACAATTTCCATTAACCTATTTGCCATTATTTTTGCAAAAATCTTATAATCATTATTCAAGAGTGAAATCGGTCTATAATTCCCAGGCTTAGTACAATCCTGATCCTCTTTTGGTATCAATGAAATAAAAGTAGTCCTCCATGATGGTGGTACTCCTCCTCCCATCAGTATCTGATTAAATAACTCCATAAGTGGACCAACTATCTCATCCTGTAACTTTTTATAATATATTGCTGTAAGTCCATCTGTGCCTGGGGATTTCCCTATTTTTAATTGCTTTATTACCAAAATAATTTCCTCAGAAGTTATAGACCGATTCAACTCTTCCCTTTGTTCATTAGTTAAACCTTTAACCTTATATTCTTTCAAATATTTATCAATATCCATATTCAATATTGTATCTCTGGCATATAAATTTGTATAATATTCCAAGAAAGCTTTTTTAATTTTATCCTGTTGAAATCGCACTTTACCCTTGTATTCAATTCCTTCAATAGTACGTGCTTTCTGTCTTTTCCTTAACATATAAGCCAACCACCTCCCTGATTCATTGGCATTACAAAAAGTATTATGTTTAGCATATTGTATATTGGTTGCCACCTAATCTGCCATTAACATATTAAATTGACTCTGTAATATCTTTATCGCTTCAGTAGTTTTTAAATCATATGGATTATATACCAATAATTGTTGTTTCCTCTGAATTTCCTCTTCTAAATCCCTATGCTGTTTTTGTAGTTTTCTCCTCTGTCTACTATTAATATATATCAAATTTCCTCTCATAAAGGCCTTGCTAGCGTCCCACACCATTTCTATCAAAGTTCCCTTTCCCAAATTATAATCAAAAAATTCTTTCATTTGTTTTTTACATTGATTTACATTATCCTCATATCTAAACAAATTTTCATTTATTCTCCATGATCTTCTTCCACCTTCATATTGCAACTCCATCCATACCGGACTATGATCAGTTAAACACCTTGGAAATATCTTTGATCTCCTGCCTTGAAAAAATACCGTTAAACCAATTGGAACCTCCCATCTATATTGAATCTGATGCTTCTTAAGCTCTTGTGTAAAAAACCTAAAATCCCTTCTATCCTTTAACATTTTAGCAGGGATCTCTTTCAAAACCAACACCTCCTGTTCTGCTATTTGCAATTTCTTTTGGTATGTAGCTTGCAAAATCTGATTTCTTATTGTAGAAGTTAAAAAATAAATTACAATATCTCTTGGGAGCTTTTTCTGCCTCGCTACCCAAGAATTAACCCTATATGCCTTATCAATTTGAAAATCAACTTCTCGAGGGTCCATGCCTAACATTTCAGCTAAGGCTTCTGATATAACTTTTTAAAGATCTTCTTCCTTCCGGTCTTGAAAACCCCTAATTCTCAAAGCCTTCTCCAACGCTCTATATTGCAATACCACCACATGATCCTCATTTTTATCCACTTTATTTTGAAGCTCTCCAACTTTATTATCCAAATACTGATTTGCTTGACTAATTACTTCCACTTTATCCTCCATTACTTCCAAATTTTTTGCCAAACCTTGAAAAACCATCAATAAATCTTCTCTAATTTTTTTATTAGTCTCTTTAATTTCTTCCCTAAGTTGATCCTTCACACCATGAATATTATTCATAATTTCTTTAAATCGCTCTTCAGAAACTCTATTCTGTTCCTTTAATATATCTTCTAAATTAGTTTCAGACCCCCTTCTCGTCATGGGAGCTTTTGGTGGCTTAGAAGCCATTTTAATTTAAGTAAAGTCTCTAATTAGAATTATAAAATCTCAAAGTCTCAAAGAGTCTCCAATTAAAGTTGTAAAATAAAAACTTTCACCTTGCCTCCTATGGAAAGCTTCTATTCAGCTAAAATCCACAAAGACGAACTTCGCTTTCTCTCACAAGCAGCCTCCAATCCACTTCCTCTCAGACGCCATTTCTTCCTTCACTAAGTTCAAGTGAGAAAAAGTTTTCCCCTTTTAAAAAGGAGTAGAAGTCAGCTCTCTTCTTGCTTCCCCAGTAATCGATCACTTGTATTTGTCCCGTCTGCTTTAAGTTATTCAAAACGGAATCAATTGAGCAGAGGTGGGCGTTTTCCTCTTGTCCTGCTTAATTAACAGGATCGAGCCGAGTCTGGAGTGGGGCTGGGTTATGCAGGCACCCCTCCGAGACTCTGCATAAGAAAGCAGAGCCCCTGGGGCAATCTTCTGCTATCCAGCCGCTCTTGCTAATCTCTTTCACCCAGAGAAAAGCTTTGAAGCTGGCTAACAGCTGTTTCACCAGCTTTTACAGAATCTCAGTTCGGGACGCCATTCCAGGCGTCCTCCCGGGGAAAACGAAACCACCGGAAGCCCGTTATTAAGTCCCTTTCCGATTGGTATTTATCTCCAAATCGATCTACGTGAGCCCAGACTCTGATGAGGAAGTAAGCCAGTTTGTGGGGTGTGCCATCAAAAGTTGCTCTGAAGCGAGGGGGGGCTGGGAGGGGAGTGGGGAATGGGAGGCGCCTGCTCGGCTGCAGGTAGTTGGGGAGGAATTTGAGGCACAGCCACTGTGGGTTGCTGGCTGTGCCCCTGCTGACGGGGAGGGACTGATGACACCGGAGTTGCTTGCTGGGCTGCAGACGGGGGTGGAATTCCAGCCGGCTGCTAGATCAACCCCCCTTGTGCTGCTGGGACCAATAGGCCATACAGAGGCCAGGGAGATCCCTGGAAAATGTGAGCTAGCTGCCACTGGATGCCACCCATCCTTGTCTGGGGTAGAATCCCCAGTCTGGGGGGATGGAATTAGCAGGGGGGAGCGCAATGGGCGGCTCCGTAAGGGGCGGTTGCATTCCCTAAGACAGCTGCGGTTGATGCATTCCAGGTATGTAACTTCCCTGCTGTGCTTGGGTGCTATGGGGTAGTTTATGGGTTTGTCGGAAAGGGCTTGAGCCCCCCTAATTTCTCCCTCTGTGCAAGGAGGAAACGTGAACATCGGCTGGGCTAAGCTCCACTTTGTTTGAGGGGTGGGTGGGAGGGAGGTATATATCTTCACACTCCCAACCGTTCAAAACTCTCCGGGAGCCCAGTTAGGGACTGGGATCTTGTGGGGGGTGGGAGACTCCATTCCCTCCAATCTCCAGATCCCACAGCTTGTCCTGCTCTCCATTGGGTTTGGAAGGTAGGGGATGGTGGTGACTTCGCTAGGCAGGGATTAGCACGCTCCTCCGGAGATCTCACCTCTGGTACCCTTTCAGGCATCGGGTCAGACTGGCAACTTTTCCAGGAGTCTGATCCCTTGGGCCATGCTCCAAGCTCTCGAGCTGGTCCTGCAGTTTCGAGGCCAGGTATCACTTCTTCTGATGGAGAGAATCTGGTGTCGATAAATCCCTGAGCGTCTTTGCCCATTGCCCCCTCTGGGAATTCTCCCTTTCCTTCCATTATTGCTGAGTCTTTGCACCACCCAAGGCTTTTGGTGGATGCTGTGGCCCAGCACCCCTGACGGCCCCACTTAGGGTGCTGCTATGCTCTAAAGGAGATTCGGATTAATGTCAGTGTTCCAGAAAACCCTCCTTGCAGAAAAGACTTCGAGGCAAACATCTTTCAAAGTTCTTTTACTAGCGGACTTCCGTTAGTGCCACCTTCTTTGCTGAGTTCCTAATTAAGGGGCTCCGTACTGAACATTGTAAAAGCCAGGAAAAGCCGGCTTTAATCTCTTTCCCTGGATGAAAGGGAAAAGATAAGAGCTGCGGGGGTGTGGTGGTAGATCTCCCCAGGGGCTTTGTTTTTTATTAAACAGAGCCCTGAGGGTCGAGTCCCATAAATCATCCTGCCATAAGCTCCGACTTCAGTGCGCTCCTGCAAAAGCAGGAAAAGAAGAAAGTGTCCATCTCTGCTAATTGTCTTATCTTTATGGATCTCTATAAGCAGGCGGAATGAGCACGAGTGAACAACTATTGGATTGCAAGTATTTTTGATTTCCTGACTTCTACCCTTTTAAAAAGAGAAACTTTTTTTTTCTTTGTTTCAACTGACTCTTTAAGATGGCGCCTGAAAGGGAGTGAAAGTAAAGAATGGAATTTTAAACAGCCTGTAACAGCAGCAAGATTACTAATAGGACAATACTGGAAGAAAAAAGAAGTACCTACAATAGAAGAATGGATATTGAAGGTTGCCAATTTGGCTGAGATGGCCAAGATATCAGCCTTTTTGAAAGACAATACGCAAGAAAGATACTTAAAGGAATGGAAAAAATGGATTGACTATATTCAACGTAGATATCAGACTAAGAGTTATCAGACTGTTTTTGAATGATTATGATGTATTATTTTTGATTGTTTTCGGGGGAAGTTAGGAATTGATGATTGTAGGGGTATAATTAAGTTGGGATGAAAATTTTTTAGCATATGTTTGTTTTATTTTTAACTATACCTTGTGTTCGTTCCGGGAAGTCGGGGGGGGAGGGGGGTTGTGAAGGGAGGGGGAGAGGGGGGGAAGGGGAAAAAAAATTTTGTAAAACTTTTTGAATTAAAAAAAAAAAGTTCTTTTACTAGCATAGGTAATTTAGCACAGTTGGTGGAAATCCGAATCTGGGGATCCGGGTTCCTCCCTCAGTAATATAGACCCCAAAATCCCCACCCTCATGACCTCTCTGCCAATCACATGCTCCAATCTTCAACCGTTCCATCTCAGGACATCACTCCGGCCACTCCTTCTCCAGATGTGAGCTCAGCCTGACATTGACTGGCAGGAAGAATGTTATTATGTATAATAATCCCTTGTACTACCACCCCCCTCCTCTACTTTCCCGCACAGGAGAAAGTGGCAGTGTGTGGAAGCCTTAGGCCTAGTATGGCTTCCAAAGCTGACAACTGGTTTGCTTCCTCTATACTCCATATTCTATTCAAATTGGTGGGCAGAACACAATTTTCAGGACAATTATTTTTTTCAGTCATTTTGCAAAGGAAAAAGATTCAGTAAAAGTTATAGTGGTTATGGCACAGGCTAAAAATGGAGAGATGGTGAGTTCTAGTGCTGCCTTAAGTGCAAAGCCAGATGGTGACTTTGAGTCAGTAACTTCCTCTTGGATCCTGGAAAAGGCAAGTACAAACTGTTTCTGAAGATCTTGCCAAGGAGCACAAATAAGAGCTGTATTTTATCTACTCATTATATTGCAGATGTTTGGGACTTGTAAATTGAGCTGTATTAATTCTGTCTGATTTTAAAGTAACATGTGTCCTTATTTCTAACCAATTCATTTAGACAACAAGTTGTAGGTTTTCGGCACAGCAGACCCAAAGTGAACCCAAGGGGAACAATTATCACTTATATTAAGAAAGGAGGAGGTAATGATTCACAGATGTTCTCTGATAAACAAGGACTCTAGAAAAAAAGTCCCTTTGAATATCATTTGTGGCAAATCACAAATACATAAAAAGAACTTTTCCTTTATTAACAAAATATTTAATATTCATTTTGCAAAGTTATCTTTTTTAATTGAACAAACCTAGTTTAGACTAACTGAATGCTGTATAACAATTACAAGAAGTTAAAGGACATATATATGAGGGGGTGGGATTGGGAACCTGTTATAAGTGAATGGAATATATGCTCATAATAATTATGTGTCAATAACAGCTGATCTTTCAATATATTTGAATCATTTTCCTGCTGTACACATCACTGAGATAACATTATAAAAATTGCATCAATGAACCATAATGTCCCAGAGGACCAAACAGCCCATTTACCTTGGAGACAACTCTCAGAAGCTTGCTTCTTTCCTTAGCTACAGTAATTCTGGTTTCCTTCCCTTGCTGTTTGCTTGCAAGATTCAGTGTGAAAATTGTACTTCTTGATAGAAATGGCATGTATTCAGTTTATCATTAGTAACTGCCCTTCATTCTTGACATGAAAAGTCTTTTCTAGCCTTATCTGAATGAATGTTCTCTCTCTTTCAAAATAGCTTTAATATTAACTCTATTAATAGTAACGCTATTTATCTTGTATATTTATAAAATGAAGTCAAGAATTCTACAATGTTTATTGGTACACATACTTTTAAAATGTTGGCTTGGATATCATAATTTAATGCCACAAAATCACTCTTAACAAATCAGTGTTTTATAAAAGAAACCACAAGTAGCTAAACATACTTCTAGCAAATTTGCTGACAGTGGGCTCTGGAAAAGGGGTGGATATGGAGAGTGGCTCCTTTTGCCAGCTCTGGTCAAAGGGAAGGTATTGAAGGATTGGGTCGATCTTTGAATTGTGAGTTACTCTTTGAAGTTTTGAGGGTGTAGAATAAACCATTAAGAGAAGCCAGGAAATTGTTTTTTTTTTTTTTTTTTTTTTTTTTTTTTTTGTTCAAAAAGTTTTTATTAGTCAAAAAAGGTTTATACAAATACATATCAGGTATGGTAAATTTTCATTTTTCTTATCTAAAATAAGAATTTTACTCAAATTTTTTAACACATACAACAGCCATAAGGCAAGCAGGTGACACGAAGTAGCAAAGTTTGCAAATTTTAAATACGTAATAAAGAAGAGTCAAGAATAAACAGAATATCGTACAAAAGAGAATAAGGAAAACCAACACAATCCCAAATATCTTTATCACTTCCTAGTTTTGGATCTCAGAACTCTGGGTTCAGCCTGACCCAACTCCAGGGCCGCAACAGTGGCAGCCGCTTCAGCCCCATGATCTATAACCTCCCCTTCTTCAATTCCTGGGTCATCTGATTCCAGGAAGGCTTTGTGTTCCTCCACATAGGCCGTAGCCTCCGCAATTGTACTGATTTTTTTCGTAATGCCCTCCCGGAAAATCATCAATCCCTCTGGCATCAGCCATCTGAAGCCCACTCCTTCTGGTACAATTTGCTTGACAAAAATAATATTTCTTTCTTTTTCACGTACCTGTCTGGGAATCTGCCTCAGAATGGCTATCTCCTGCCCCTGTAAATCAGTGCCCCACTCCTATGTTTTCTAAGAATTTCATCTCGTCTCTCTTCTCACAAATTTGACATGAACCTCTCTGGGAACTGCATGCGTGCGTGCATATTGCAATTAACTCTATAAACTCGATCCACATCCCAATTCATGAAATCAACACTTCTCCCAAGAAATTCTCCCAACAATTTAGTCACAACATCTCTCAAGTCTTCTTGGTCCACTTCTTCCAAATTTTGAAACCTAAGGAAATAAGACATTTTATCCATCTGTAGTCCAAGCACAGCATTGCCTGTCGTCTCCTCTCTTTTCTGCACTGCCCGCATTTCACCCTCCAGACCTTCCACTTTCTGCTTGTTTTCTGCTGAGACTTGTTGAGTATCCTTTAAATCCTTTTGGATAGTCACAATTTCTTCTCTTATTTCCGTTTAGCCTCTTTGCAAATCATCCAGTTTCTTGTCCATATTGGATAACTTTTCCAGAATTCTCCATCTCTCCAGCAGTTGGTCTCTGACCTTTTGCCATTTGAAAAAAAAGAATCAAAATCCTCAGGCAAGCACAGTATCCTTGTAATTTCCTCCGGATCCACCAGGGGGCACTCACAGGAGCAACGAGTCCAGAGTACAGTTAGTCAACCAGGAAACCGAAGGAAGTGATGTCATCAAAATTCTCATAGTGAAGGCGGAAGCTGGACGCCACCACTGTTCCCCAGAAGGAGGGGCCTCAAACCTTCCCTCCTAAATTTCTCCATCACCTCTTCTCTCCAGAGCTCCACAAAACCGGTAATCTTCTTATTTTAAGTTCTCCTCTCTCCAAAATAACTCGTGCTCCTTCCAACCGGAGGGGAGAAAACCCCCGCACTCCGGAGCACTCCACTCACGTTTACCGATATTCCCTTCCCTTCTCCTCCTCAATTCTACTCCGTGCCCTGTTCACCACCAGGCTGCTGCAGTTATAAATCCAATGCCCCGGTGTCACCGGGCACAGCGGCCCAGGCGACGACCAAAATAATGGCCGCGGCCTGTGGCCTCCGAACCCCGCCAAGCCTAGGACGCGCCAGCATCGGTCCCCACAGTCCTGTATGTCGGCTGGGAGACCCCTGGCGAGCCGTCCGTACGGCAGGTGTCCTTTTCGGAACACCTGGCCCCTGAGGGCCTCGGCGGCGGCCGGATTCGGGCGCTGGAGGCAGGAGAAACCTTCCAGACGTCCGTTGCCACTGGATACCGGAAGTCGTCCGCCAGGAAATTGTTAAATGGAGGTGCCTGAGGACATGTAGAGGTTGATGGAGAACAGAAGATTGAACTGTTGGTTTCTCTGTATTTTATTTTTTTATTTTTATTTATTTGTCACAACAGTATACATATGCATAAGCATGAAATAACTATACAATATATAAGTATAAATATAATCATAAGTATGTAATAACTATATGAAATTGGATACAATCAAAGGGAACATTAGGACAGGAACGGTAGGCACGTTGATGCTCTTATGCACACCCCTTACAGACCTCTTAGGAATGGGGTGAGTTCAATAGTAGATAGTTTTTGGTTAAAGCTTTGGGGATTTTGGGAAGAGACCACAGAGTCTTGTAGTGCATTCCAGGCATTAACAATTCTGTTTCCGAAGTCATGTTTTCTGCAATCAAGATTGGAGCAGTTCACATAAAGCTTAAATCTATTGCGTGCTCGTGTATTGTTGTGATTGAAGCTGAAGTAGTCTTCAACAGGAAGGACATTGTAACAGATGATTCTATGAGTTAAACTCAGGTCATGTCGAAGGCGGCGGAGTTCTAAATTTTCTAAACCCAGGATTTCAAGTCTGGTGGCATAAGGTATTTTGTTGTAATCAGAGGAATGGAGAACTCTTCTTGTAAAATATTTCTGGACACGCTTAATTGTATTAATGTCCAAAATGAGGTATGGGTTCCAGACAGGTGAGCTGTATTCAAGAATTGGTCTAGCAAATGTTTTATATGCTCTGGTTAGTAGTGTAGTGTTTCTGGAGTAGAAGCTATGCAAGATTAAGTTTACAGCTCTTAAAGCCTTTTTTGCGATGTAGTTGCAGTGAGCTTTGGCACTTAGATCATTTGATACGAAAACTCCAAGGTCTTTAATGGGGTGATGGTCATCTACAAGGTAATGTCCATCGAGCTTGTATTTAGTGTTCAGATTCTTTTTTCCAATGTGTAAGACAGAACATTTGCTGGTTGAGATTTGGAGTTGCCAAGTTTTTGACCATTCTGACACAAAGTCAAGGTCTTTTTGAAGACTAGTGTTCTGTCTCTGTCCTCACTTTGGAGTAACGAGCTGGCCTACAGCCAGTGGGTTCACGGCTCCTATCAGTCCTGGCTGAGAAAACACAACTGCCTGCCAAAAAGTTCAAACAGATTAAGACTTCAGCTCACTTCGACACGGTTCAGCTAATTTGCTTCCTGTGGAACTGAGAGCAGCCCCAAAGCTCCTTATATATCCTGTGGGGTGGGGCTCCTGCCCCACCCTTCCCTTTGATGATGCCACCTCTCTAATCTTCTGAAGCGTGGGTCAATCCAGGCTTGATTAGTATGATTATCAGCTGCGTCTGAAGGTGTAGCCTGAGGAAGGGAGGGATCATGGCATGTCAGCCTCATTACGTCCTCCGACTGGCCTTGTTCTGGCTCCTGGAGCCGGGCAGAAGGAATCGGTGCTTCTGAGGTAAGCCTTACTGGCCCTTCCCCCTCACTCTCGGAGTCACTTTCGGGCATGGGGCCAGGTTCGGGGACTGGAGCCACAACAAGTAGCTGTATTGTTGGTAGTGTTAAATAGTTTAACATCATCAATGAAGAGAACACAATTACTTATAATATGGTCACAGAGATCATTAATGTATAATAGGAAGAGTGTTGGTCCAAGAATGCTGCCTTGGGGAACGCCGCTATTGACAGGAACAGGATTTGATAGGATTTGATAGGGCACTGCCTATTTTGACCACTTGTCTGTTTGACAGGAACGCTGTGTGGAGGGGTCCAAAAATGCCGTAGGATTTTAGTTTTAGGAGAAGTTTGTCATGCACCACTGAGTCAAAAGCTTTACAGAAGTCCATGTAAATTGCATCTATTGCTTTGCCCTGATTAAGATTTGTAGTCCATATGTTTTTGCAGTGCAGAAGTTGTAAATTACAGGATAATTTTTTTCTGAAACCAAATTGTTTATTAGAGAGTAGGTTGTTTGTTTCTAGGTGGAGGGTAATGGATTGGTTGAAGATTGATTCCATTACTTTGCAGGTGATGCAGCATAAAGAGACTGGTCTGTAATTTTCAACTAGGCTGGGGTCTCCTTTTTTGAAGACAGGGATGACCGTGGCTAGTGACCAAAGTTTGGGAAGAGAGCTGGTCATGAAAGCTTTTTCAAAGATTATGCTTAGGGGTTCTGCTATATTAGTGGAAAGCTTTTTTAAGAAGTATGCACATAGGCCATCAGGTCCAATAGACAGAGATGGTTTCAGTTTGCGAAGGGCCTTTTCAACATTATCTTCTATGAAATCTATTTGTGTTAGGTCATTGTACTCATTGTTGGTATGACTGGGGAATGTTGGGTGTGAGCCATTACTGTTGACAATGACTGAGCCGAAGAATGTGTTAAAGAGGTTTGCTTTAACTGTTTCATCATTATATTCTTTGCCGTTAGATCCTTTTAGTGGTGGGATGGATCTTGAGTCTTTAAGTTTGTTGTTCACAAAATTATAAAAAGCACGATTATTCTTTGAGCTTGTTTATTTTCCTACATACTTTTCATTAACAGGCTAGGTAACATCATCAATACATGGGAGAGTGGAGTTCGTTGATTGTTTATATACAGTAACTTGCTCTTCCAGTCTTGGTTGAGGTGTGATTACATCATTGAGGGATCCTTGATTAAGGTATTATTTCTTCCTTCTTGTTTAAATGGTGCTGTTTCCTGTTTATCTAGGTTTTGGTTACTACAGAGGATGTACTCTGGACTGTTTATTTCCATTCTCGTTTTTGTGTATGTTTTTTAAATGGTAAATAGATGGGATTTATCTCTATATGTCTTGAAAGCAAAGCTTTCAGGAATTCCCTATTCCCTTTGGATTTGACTTGATGTAAAATGTTGATAGTTTCTCCAATGAAATTATGATTGTATTGAGAAATTAGGGAAAATTCACCATATTGTCTGACTTCTGGAATTTATGGCTACATTCTGTCAATGGTCTTCTTGTTTGTTCTACATAGTTCTCATTTTATGTTGCCAGATCCACTCCTCAGAGGCTCCATTTCGGCCTGCAACATGCCGGGCAAGGCATGTGCAGGCCTAAATGGAACTGCAGAGGGATGCACACGGCTGGAGAGGAGACTGCTTGCTAGATCTTCGCATGGTAAATGATCTGGTGCAGAGGTTGCAGGGAAGCAATTGTGGGGAGCATGAGGTATTTCAGTGTGTTGGGAAGGCCTTGGATGGTCTTAGGCAGATGGCCTATTCTATTACTAGCCCCCCCCCAGTCTTCCCCACTCTGAAATACCTCGTATGCACTTAACGAGTCTCATATTCGATTAGCAAACATGTGGGCAAAAGGAGAGAGTGATCCTGTTCAAGGTACAAGATTCACTCCCACAAATCCTCGGGTTATGAATAGAATGGGCAAGCTACATTACATTTGTAATTCGAGGACTACCTGTATTTGATAAGTGTAATTAGTTATTCAATATACTTGGGATTGTAGTTTGCCATTGTTTCCTCTCTTGGGAAAAGCTTTCCAGAAAGAGTAGCTTATTTTCTTCTTCTCTTGTAAAGTTTATTCTTTTAAAGGTGTTATGATTGTCTCAAATATCTTCTCTAACTGTAATAACTTTAATGATTTTTAATGTTTAGTTTTGTACATTCCCTAGAATCCACTGGAATTGGATGGCCAATAAATTTAAATAAATAAATAAACTATTTTTTATTCTGATGATAGTCATCTACATTAAAAAGGTAAAGGTAAAGGTTCCCCTCGCACATATGTGCTAGTCATTGCTGACTCTAGGGGGCGGTGCTCATCTCCGTTTCAAAGCCAAAGAGCCAGCGCTGTCCAAAGACGTCTCTGTAGTCATGTGGCCGGCATGACTCAACGCCAAAGGCACACGGAACATTACGTATCCATATTTGGTTGCATGTGCAGGAATGTTATTGTTTATAGGCATTGCATCTCATTTATGAATTCCAAGATGGATGATCTTATTTATCTGTATATTTGTCCATTGAACTGAAAGTGGTGAGGTAAATTTATTTCCATTTTGGATATTCTGTCTAGTATAGGGGTGTCAAACTCGATTTCATTGAGGGCCACATCAGGGTTAAATATAGCCATACGGATTCCATCTGAGAGATCGCCTATGTGCTAGATTAGCGTGGGAATCCCCCAGCTAGTTGGATCACATAGGTAGAAACTTCTTTGATGTTAAAGTCACATCAGAGGAGAAGGATATTTACCTCTATGGTGTGAAGATGCATTTACAGTTTTACATCCTTTTTCCTTTGCCTGATAAGACCTTTCTCACAAAGATCTAAGGAATCCCTTTATGTGAAGATCAATTAGTATGCAAGGTTAGGATGTCACAGGATGTATTGCTATGTTTTGCTACATGATCGATATACAAGATTTTGTTTGATGTATTGCTTTCTGATAGACTCTCTTTGATGTGTGTGCCTTCTGATGTTATTGTCTTTTATGCAAATGTTTTTCCTGTAAGAATCCTAATAAAAGGAGAGGCTTAGATTCTGCTCTGGGCTCTCATCCCAACGAAAACTTTGCTTCTGGCTCATTGCTTCATGAGAGACCACCGCAACTGGTGACCCCGGACGTGATTCTACCAAGATTTTGCTAAAAGAATACTTCTCTCAATGAGATCCTGCCAAAGATCTTTTCTTTCAGCGTGATCCTATCAAGGATACGCTCCCAAAAGATCTTTTCTTTCAGCGTGATCCTATCAAGGATACGCTCCCAAAAGATCTTTTCTTTCAGTGTGATCCTATCGAGGATACGCTCCCAAAAGATCTTTTCTTTCAACGAGATTCTACCGAGGATACGTTCCCGGCACATCCTTGGACCTCCCATCCTTATCGCCTGGAATAGGCTTGGTGCACCTCATCCGTTCATCGCTGGCGAACAACGGACCTTTCGTAAGTATGGGAGGGAAATTCTCTAAGGCTCAGGAGAAACATTTACGTGAGCTGAGGGAAATAACCAAATCAAATTTATTCTTTTTTAACCATGCGGACAAGCTACAAGCTGCCGTAACAAAAGGAAAACTGAAGGATTTGTTAAAATATATTTGGCATCATTGTCCTTCTTATCCTGAGGCAGGCTCTTTAAAACCAGCAACGTGGAGACAGATTGGCAAATATCTCCATGCATCCCCACGAGCCCCAGCCTCTATCTTAAGTACCTCGAAAATAATTATGGAAATCCTAGCATCTCAGAATCAGTCTCTCCTTGAGCCTTTGAAACAACCTCCACCACATGAAAATGCTGCTATTAAATTGACCACCCCTGCCCCGGAGGATATCTTCTCCTGTCCTTCGGCACCCCCTTCTGATACTGGCCCTTCTCTTCTCCCCCTTCCTTCACTTCCCCCCCGCCATATTCACCTTCCCCCCTGATAGCAGAAAATCCTCCTGCATCCAATACCCCTTGTGCTTCTCCGTGTGTTCCTCCCCCCGCGCTCCCCCCTGCTATTGTTTCTTCCCCTCTTTCCCCTCCCCCTCCTCCTAATTACCCTTCTGTCAGTGTCGTCCGATCCAGTGTTCAGCAAGCAATGCGGGATGGTACCTTAGAACCAGATGAGCTTTCTGCAGCTTCCCTTTTCCCCTTAGTTTACCAACAAAATGCAACCGGTGTTTTAGCACCCCACTGGGAACCTATTCCAATTAAAACAATTAGGGATGTTAAACAAGCTGTCATGGTATATGGTCTGCAAGCACCGTATACCATAGGACTCATTCGCATGATGTCTAATACGTACGTTATGCTTCCTTCTGACTGGAAGGATATGTTTCGCATGATCTTAACCAGCACTCAGTACGTTATTTGGGAATCAGAATTTCGCCGTGAGGCTGAAGCCCTAGCAGCAAGAACTCCTGGCACACAAGCAGTTGAGATCTGCGGAGAAGGGGCGTTTGCTCCTCCTACCGCACAATATAATTCATCCGTGGTTACTTTAACCCTTGTGTCCCTGGCTGCTACTCAAGCTATTACAAGGGTTGATGATCCCTGTTCAATACGCCAATCTTTTGCAAAAATTGTTCAAGGGCCAAATGAATCATACTCAGAATTCATTGACAAGCTGCAGACTGCCATCTCCCGGCAAATCTCCAATGCAGATGCTCAAATGGAAATTCTTAGGAGACTAGCTTATGACAATGCAAATACGGACTGCAAAAATTTGTTAGCCCCCCTTATAAACTCTCCAAACGTTACCCTGGCACAATTCCTCAAAGCATGCCAGCATGTGGGCACACATACTTATAATGCAGAAGTTTTGGCTAGTGCCCTATCAAAGGCTTCATCACCATCTGGTAACTGCTTTAATTGCGGCAAACCCGGCCACTTCAAGGCACAATGCCTCTCGCAGTGAGATGAACAAAGAAGCCAAGCCAAAATCAGTGTGTCCAAAATGTAAAAAGGGATATCACTGGGCAAATCAATGCCGATTCAAACCAAATCCCGACTCGGGAAACTAGAGATGGGGCCGGCAACTAGCCCCGCTCCAAAGGTTGCTCATTCAAACTCATCCTTTGATTTGTGCATCTCTGAACGTATTTCTGCTGATCTCCCTCATTCAGCTATGTCTGCCTCTGTCTCCCTGCCGCATGCATTATCACAAGACTGCTCTGCTCTTATCTTGCCCCATGCAGAAGCACAGCTTTGAGGGATATATGCAGTTCCTTGTCTTTTAGAAAGAACTGATAACTCTCTCAATACCACAATACATTTCATTTCGGGTCTCCCACAAACTATACAAGTAGGGACCACAATTGCTAAATTAGTCATCATTCCAAAAGACTTCCCCAATTCAGAAATCTTAGCTCTCACCCAACCAATCACAGAGACTAAACCCACTCTCTCTGTTTCCATTAAAGGCTCCTCTTTCACGGGTCTACTGGACTCTGGAGCAGATGTCTCTGTCATAAGGACTGCGGAATGGCCATCAACCTGGCCCACTGAAGCAGCTCCCTCGGTGAGAGGAGTGGGGGGAATTCAAATTGCCCAGGTAAGCAAACACTGGCTGCCAGCAACTACACCTAATACTGCTGGCACAGCATTCATAAAACCTGTTGTGCTTCCATTGCACACCAATCTGTGGGGGCGTGACTTGCTTTCTCAGTACGGCGCAAAGCTCACTCTGGAATGATGCCGCCTCCTCCTCTTAAGCTATCCCTAACCTCTAACACGTCTGTTTGGGTAGATCAATGGCCTTTAACTCATGAAAAGTTGCTTGCCTTGCATTCTTTGGTCCAAGACTAGCTACTTAATGATCATATTGAACCTTCTCTCAGCCCTTATAATACCCCAGTTTTTGTTATAAAAAAGAAGTCTGGCAAATGGAGATTCCTTCATGATCTACGACCCGTGAACCTAATTATTAAACCCATGGGTCCGTTACAATGTGGGATGCCTAATCCAAACTTGATACCCAAAGATTATGACCTAATTGTCATTGATCTAAAAGATTGCTTCTTCTCAATCCCTTTGGACCCAGCAGACAGACAGCTGTTTGCCTTCACTGTCCCAGAACCTAATAATGTTAAACCTACTAACCGATACCAGTGGAAGGTTCTCCCACAAGGTATGCTCAATAGCCCCACCATGTGTCAGCATTATGTAAATCAGGTTCTGATACCATTTCGGCAGCAGTTTCCTTCTTTCATGATTTATCATTACATGGATGACATTTTAGTCACAGCCCCAGGCCCACCTGGCACTGTAGCTGCAACATTACCTATCTTAACTTCTTTATTAACCAATAATGGCTTACTTATATCTCCGGATAAAATTCAAACTCAATCTCCCTTTAACTATCTTGGTCATAAACTTTTAGCCTCTCACTCTGCTCCTACTTTTCCTACAATCTCTCTCTCCCCTGTAACTACATTGGTTAAGCTTCAGCAATATCTAGGTGCTATCAATTGGGTTAGATCGTATTTTGGTATATCTACTTCATTCCTGTCCCCCCTGTTTGCGGCTCTAAAAGGGGGAAAGAAACCCGGTGATAAAATCACCTTGACATCAGACCAACTACAACTCCTTTCGGATTTACGGGTCCTGATGGCCCCGCAGTGGGTAGATCGCTGTGTTGAAAACACACCTTTGATATTATCATTAATACCTTGATATTCCTACAGCGGTATTAGCTCAAAAGACTACTCAATTGCTGATTCTTGAGTGGATACACCTTCAGCATACCCCTCGCAAAGCTATTAATCCTAAACCTACCCAGATTGCTAACCTAATTGCTAAAGCACGCCTACGTTCTAAAGCTCTTCTGGCTGTTGAACCTTCTACCCTATTTGTTCCTATGTCTCTTTCTCAATGGGAAGTTATGTACCTTGATTCTGAACCTTTACAAAATGTTCTCTCTGAATGGCCTGGTAACATATCGTGCCACCCCCCCACCGACCCACGCATTGATCTGCTAAAAACTGTGCCCTTTTCTTGGCAGCCACCTATTGTCAAACACCCCTTACAGAATGCTCTTACTATATTTGCAGATGGGGGCAAATGCTATGGTGCTTGTGCATGGCAAGAGAATGGAGAATGGCACACAAAGAAAACTCCCCCACAAACCTCTGCCCAACGTGCAGAATTAGCAGCAGCAATATTAGCCTTTCAACATTTCCCCAAACAATCTTTTAATTTAATCTTGGATAGTTTATATGTTACCCAGGTCATCACCTATATATATTCAGCATATTTGTCTCCCTCTTTGGATGATTCCTTGCTAGCTCTCTTTCTGACTCTACAAAAGCTTATCACGGCTCGCTCTCAGCCTGTGTTTGTAGCACATATTCGCAGTCATCAGCCCTTTCCTGGTCCTTTGCAGGAAGGCAATGATAAAGCAGACGCCGCAGCATCGGCAAAGAATGCCTTCCCTTTAACTAAGCTTACCCCATGGGAAAGTCATTCTTATTTTCACCAAAACAAAAAGGCCCTTGTAAAACAATTTGGCATAACTTTACAAGAGGCCTCAGCTATACTGCAATCATGTCCCACTTGCAGTCAACAAGCGATCTCTCTCCCTATGGGAGTAAACCCCCGAGGGACAAAAGCTTGTCAGCTCTGGCAGATGGATGTCACACAATATCCATCCTTCGGTCAGTGGAAATACTTACATGTTTCCATTGACACATTTTCAGGCTTCATTATGGCCTCTCCACAAAAAGGAGAAGCTGCAAAACACGTCATCAACCACTGCATTCGATCCTTTGCCATGCTGGGATGGCCAAATGAATTAAAAACCAACAATGGGCCTGCTTACACAAGCACAGCATTTGCAGAATTCTGCAATAAATGGTCCATTGTCCATAAATTCGGAATTCCATACAACTCCCAGGGACAGGGAATCATAGAAAGGGCGAATCAGACACTTAAAAACACCCTTCAAAAAACTAAAATAGAGGAAAAATGCCTCGGCCTCCCTGCTATGCAAAACAGGCTTAACCTGTATTTATATACTTTAAACTTTTTAAACCTGACTGGGCAACCTCCAACTTCGGC
This sequence comes from Ahaetulla prasina, assembly GCF_028640845.1. Lineage (NCBI taxonomy): Eukaryota > Metazoa > Chordata > Lepidosauria > Squamata > Colubridae > Ahaetulla > Ahaetulla prasina. The sequence goes on from NC_080545.1 coordinate 40,837,660, forward strand.
TGCAAATAGACATTTCTCTGCTTCCCCATCTGCCCAGCAACGGCCATTGGTGTACTACAAGCAGCTTCCAGACCCCGCCTGGAAAGGCCCTGCACAGCTCATCACCTGGGGAAGAGGCTACGCCGCAGTACAACACGACGATACGACACTCTGGGTCCCTGGACAACACATTCGACCTTTTCACCCAAAGCCTCACGCCACAAAAGCTTCTTCACCCACCTCCTGCTAAGGCATACTTGCAATTGCCTTTCTACACACGAGCATCATGAACTGCATCATGAACTTTCTTGTTTTTATAATGTTATACCACACTATGGACATAACCTTTGCCCAGCCATCAGTCGTTACCCCCCGGATTCCAGACACAGCCTCCGAACTACTGCATGACCTCTGGGAGAAGGGAGATATTGTTCAACCTCCTATTCCTCAACCAAAACGCCGCATCCAGGTTCGGGTAAAACGACAAGCCACAGCCACAGATGACGCAAAGCATTGCAACCCGTGTCTGCAGATCACCAAGCAAGGTACGCAAATCATTAAGATTCTTTTATATCATTCCAACATGATTTGCAAGAAAAAAGATCCTCAAACCTGCACCATAAATGGCACTACTTATAGCATCTGCAAGGATGGAGACAAAACACAATGCTATGATCCCACCGGTCCTACACACAGATATAACATCAAAATCCTTGCTGGAGAAGGACAGAATAAAAATATTATGGCTAATAAGGACTTTTACAATCCCAACAACGCTCAATCCGTAGCATTTGATGCCTGTGAAGCAATTGACCAAGGCATGTCAGAATGTGGAAGCCTCAGCTGGCGCAGAACATATTCCTGTAATGAAAAATACATCTGCGCACGCATCTTGAACCGACATGATCCTTGTGGCAGAGGCACGTATTGCGGAGAATGGAAGTGTGTGAACTTTCAGTCACGAGGGACTACGGTACATAGTGACACCATACCAAAAAATGACAAATTTAAAACACTATACATTACACGAGGGACACCTCCCTCCCCCTGTTATCAACATACCTGTAACCCTGTAAACCTGACTTTTCCCGTGCCAAACAATTAGCTACAACCCCAAACTTGGAAAGGTTACAATGATGATTATGGACTGGGTATCGATGGCGAAGGAAGTGATCCTTCTGTTAAAATCAAGATTCTTGTTACAAAAATCTCACTCAACCCCACCACACACTCCCTTTTTCATTCATCTTATGAGGAGTTTCAAAAGCTCGAAGAGTTACCAGTTCCAGTAGCAACAAAAAACACATTCCTCACTCTTGCAGAAACAATAGCAAAGACTTTGCACATAAAAAATTGCTTTGTATGTGGGGGGACAACGATAGGTGAGCAGTGGCCATGGCAGGCACAAGAAGCAAATCACAGTCATATCGCGAGTTCCTGGTCAAACTTCTCAAACCCTGCTGACAGAAGTGAGACATGGGCGCTCACCACTAATCTCATCGGAAAGGTCTGTTATCAAAGATCCAACACCACTTCCCGAACTTTCAATGCCGACTCCTTGCTTTGCCTAGGCACCTGGGAAAACAACACCTGGTGGTCTGGGTCCAACATCTCTGCTCCCCCTCGTCCCCTCCAAAACTACTTGACCTTTCTTAATGACACTGAAAATGATACAATCAGCTGGGTGGCCCCCTCTGGACTTTACTGGATCTGCGGTCGTTTTGCCTACAGCATCCTGCCAGCAGCCTGGTATGGTTCTTGTGTATTGGGCACCATTAGACCCGGCTTCTTCTTCCTCCCGCTACAACAACGCCAATATTTGGGACACCCAGTCTATGAAGAAATAGGGCATATCCAATGCAAACGGCGAGAAACATCAAGCTTCAACACAAAAAATATCCATAAAGGAAGTTGGAAGGATGATGAATGCCCCCCCCAACGCATTATTTCTTATTATGGCCCAGCGACGTGGGAAGAAGACGACATGTGGGGATATCGGACTCCTATTTATATGCTCAATCGTATTATACGTTTACAAGCAGTTGTTGAACTTATTACTGATGAAACATTGGTCACTATGAAAAAATTAGCTGCAGAAAATGTCAAATCACGAACTTACATTATGCAAAATCGCCTTGCCTTAGATTATTTGTTAGCAAAGGAAGGGGGGGTATGTGGGAAATTTAATCTAACCAACTGTTGTATAGAAATAGATCAAAGTGGCAAGGTAGTAGATGAGGCAGCAATAAATATGATTAAACTTGCACATGTTCCAGTACAAACATGGAAGGGATTTAACTTTGAAGATGCCTTTTCAGGATGGTTGCCTAAATTACCTGGTTTACAAGCTATTATAGTTTTAATCGGTATGATTGCATTAGGATGTATAATTTTACCTTGTATTCTACCTATTTTTGTTAAACCAATTTCTAAAAGTCTATCTTTACTAGCAGAAAAGAAAGCAACTGCACAAGTCATGGCATTGTGGCATAAGCATGATCCTGTCCGTTACCAATTGCTGACCATAGAAGAACTCGAAGATGATTACATCTTGCCTGCACCTAAAACCTTTTGCCTGGATGATGACTCAGAAATAGACAAGGATAGTATGGCTAATAATGAAACCGACTAAGTGTCTGGCCTTAAAAAATAAAAAAGGAAGAGATGTTGCAATATAGCCATACGGATGCCATCTGAGAGATCGCCTATGTGCTAGATTAGCGTGGGAATCCCCCAGCTAGTTGGATCACATAGGTAGAAACTTCTTTGATGTTAAAGTCACATCAGAGGAGAAGGATATTTACCTCTATGGTGTGAAGATGCATTTACAGTTTTACATCCTTTTACCTTTGCCTGATAAGATCTTTCTCACAAAGATCTAAGGAATCCCTTTATGTGAAGATCAATTAATATGCAAGGTTAGGATGTCACAGGATGTATTGCTATGTTTTGCTACATGATCGATATACAAGATTTTGTTTGATGTATTGCTTTCTGATAGACTCTCTTTGATGTGTGTGCCTTCTGATGTTATTGTCTTTTATGCAAATGTTTTTCCTGTAAGAATCCCAATAAAAGGAGAGGCTTAGATTCTGCTCGGGGCTCTCATCCCAACGAAAACTTTGCTTCTGGCTCATTGCTTCATGAGAGACCACCGCAATGTTTCACCTCAGGGGGGCGGGGGCGTGGCCAGGGTAGGCATGGCCAGCTTGATATCATTCAAGGCTCCATTTTCAGCCCTGAAAACACGTGCAGTCCTCCTGAGCTCCATTTTCACTGTGAAAGGGCTGCAGGAGACCGTCACGGCTGAAAATGGAGGCCATGCAGGCCGGACACAGCCCGAGCTCCCCGAGCTCCATTTTTGCTGCAGAGGCACCATGGGCCAGTCCTTTGCTGTTTCCAGGGTAGGCCTGCAGGCCAGATCTCTGGTCTAGTATATTTTATAGTTATGCTGCAAAGCATTCTGCTAATTCTGGATTTATGAATGTGAAAAGTGCTTTAACAGCAAATGAAATCATAATTTCATCTTCAATTGTTAGGTTTTTGATACTCCCAGTCCAAGATTTGAGGCGAGTTCTTTGGCTAAATTTAATATTGGTATTCCTGATTGCCACCATTGGAATGGTATGTTAGGTCTGTGTAGTTTAGGGCATCAGTAGAAGTGTAGTAGGACAAGTTAACAGGTTTTCATTTGCCCCTCTAACTGAAGGCTACCATCCTTTTTGTCTTGAAGGTACATTAGTCCATTATTCTTCAGTCATGCCTGCTCTTCCCTTTTATAAGATAAGGTAACAATAAAGAATATTTGTAGCTCAGGGCAGAAATGAGGGGTCTTTGATGCTCTCTGAGCTTAGAAGGTAAGATTTAAAGATGCTGTTATTAGATTTTCCCAAAATTGAATTTGTCAAGGTATTTATTATTTATTTATTTATTTAATCGCATTTTTATACCGCCCTATCTCCCAAGAGACTCAGGGCGGTTTACAGCCTAATAAAATTACATATAAATACAAAATAAAACACCAATTTAAAAAACTTATTAAATAAGGCCGAATATTAAAACTACAATAAGATAATAAAACCCCGTTAAAACCAAATTTAAAATTTGAAATTCTAGTCCAGTCCTGCACAGATAAATAGATGTGTCTTAAGCTCGCGGTGAAAGGTTCGAAGGTCAGGAAGTTGGCGAAGTTCTGGGGGAAGTTCGTTCCAGAGGGTGGGAGCCCCCACAGAAAAGGCCCTTCCCCTGGGTGTCGCCAGCCGGCACTGCCTGGCTGATGGCACCCTGAGGAGTCCCTCCCTTTGAGAGCGCACGGGTCGGTGGGAGGCAATTATGTTAAAATGCTCATGCTGCTAGGAAATACTTAAGTTTAGCCAAAACCAAACCTAATAGGCTTTTTTTTTTTTTATTGAAAGAGTTTTAAAAAAACAAAAACATTTTTCCCCCTTTTTTCCCCCTCCCTCCCCCCCAAAAAAAAAACACACACCCCTCCCTCCCCCACCCCCCGGCTTCCCGGGTCAATCACAAGGTAAAGTTATACATAAACCAAACATAGAATAAAATTTTCCCTTCCAATCCAAATAACCACATCCAAAGCTTTTCGTCTCCCAACCCCTCCCATTACATAAAATAACTTTCTAATTATTCAAAGGCAATCTGATATTTCTTAATCTGATATCTGTTTTGTAGATAATCAATCCATTTTTCCATTCAATTAAATATCTTTCCTGCATATTGTCTTTTAAAAAGCTGAGATTTTAGCCATCTCAGCCAAATTAATAACTTTCAATATCCATTCTTCTATTGTAGGTATCTCTTCTTTCTTCCAGTATTGTCCAATCAACAGTCTTGCTGCTGTTATTAAGTTCAGAATCAATTTAGTCTCAATCCCTGTACAATCCATTATAATTCCCAAAAGGAAAAATTGTGGCAGGAACTTTATCTTCTTCTTCAGTACATTTTGAATAATCCACCAAATTCTTATCCAAAAGACCTTAATTTTCTTGCAAGTCCACCAAATATGAAAATATGTAGCATCATCACAATCACACCTCCAACATTTCGCTTGGATATTAGGATACATACATGATAATTTTTTGGGATCTAAGTGCCATCTATAAAACATCTTATAAAAATTTTCCCTTAAATTCTGTGCTTGTGTAAACTTAACATTTCTAACCCAGATTTTCTCCCATGTTTCCAACATTATTGGTTCCTGAATATTCTGTGCCCATTTTATCATACAATCCTTTACCAAATCCTTTTCCGAATCTATTTCAAGCAACACATTATACAATCTCTTTATATGCTCCTGGGTCTGATTTCTAATTTGCTTTATTAAATTTTCCTCCCTTTGCATTATACCAATTTTTTGATCTTCTTTCCATCTAGCACTTATTTGCCCATATTGAAACCAAGTATAATTCCTCCCTTCTTCATTTAATACCTGTAATGATTTTAATTGCAATCTACCTCCTTCAGCATACAAAAGTTCTTTATATGTGTTCTATATTTATATTCTCTATTGCATGTCTAGGGCTCGCCCATATAGGAATCTTGTAATCTAATTTATAGGAATATTTTTTCCAGACCCGCAAAAGAGCACTTCTCAACACATGATTCTTAAAAGCCCTATCCACTTTTTTTCCATAAAATAAGTACGCATGCCATCCATATAACAAGTCATAACCTTCTATATTCAAAATTCTTTCCTCTGTTAAGTTAAACCAGTCACTTATTACTGAAAGGGTTACTGCTTCATAATATAGTTTAAAGTTAGGCATTCTTAAACCACCTCTTTCCCGTGAGTCCTGTATTATTTTCATTTTAACCCTCGCCTTTTTACCCTGCCATATAAATTTATTAATCCCACTCTGCCAATCTTCCAAATTTTTATCCTTTTTAATTATAGGTATCATCTGGAACAGAAACAAAAATCTAGGTAACACATTCATTTTAATAGCCGCAATCCTTCCCAATAGGGATAACTGCAATTTCTTCCAGCCACTCATATCATTCTGAACTTTTTGCCATAGCAAGTCATAATTATTCTTATAAAGTTTCTTGTTCGATGAGCTAATATAGACCCCTAAATATTTAACCTTTTTTACTACCTCAAATCCTGTCATTTCCTCTAGTTTTTGTTTCTGTTGTATAGACATATTTTTAATTATCACTTTTGTTTTATTCTGATTTATTTTAAATCCTGATACCTTTCCATATTTATCAATTACTTCCAACAAAAATCTACTTGAATTTATAGGATTCGTTAACGTAACCACTACATCATCTGCAAAAGCTCTAACTTTGTACTCATATTGTCTAATCTTAATTCCCTCTATTTTCATTAATTCTCGTATTTTATCTAATAATGGTTCCAGAGTCAAAACAAACAATAATGGTGATAAGGAACATCCCTGTCTTGTTCCTTTCGCAATCTTAATAACTTCTGTCAAACTACCATTTACTATAATCTGTGCTGTTTGCTCTCCATAAATCGCTTTAATTATTCTAATAAAACAGTCTCCAAATTGCATTTTCTCTATTAATTTAAATAAAAAATCCCAATGCAATCGATCAAAGGCTTTCTCTGCATCCAAAAAAATAAGTGCCACTGAAGTATTCTTCTTTTCCAAATATTCCAATATATTAATAATCTGTCTAACATTATTCCTCATCTGCCTCCCTTTTATAAAACCAGATTGATCAGTATGAATTCTTTGTTGTAAAACTAACATTAATCTATTTGCTATTATTTTTACAAAAATCTTATAATCATTATTTAAAAGTGAAATCGGCCTGTAGTTACCAGGTTTAGAGCAGTCTTGCTCCTCTTCGGTATCAGTGAAATAAAAGATGTTTTCCATGACGGGGTATTCCACTCCTAATTGTATCTGATTAAATAATTCTTTAAGTGGGCCTAATATTTCATCCTGTGTTTTTTTATAATAAGTTGCTGTAAGACCATCTGTACCAGGGGTTTTCCCCATTTTTAATTGTTTAATTGCCTCCACTATTTCTCCAGTAGCTATCGGCCGATTCAGCTCCTCGCTCTGTTCTAATGTTAGAAAATTAACCTTATAATCTTTCAAATAATCATAAATGTCCCTATCCAATATTTTGTCTTTTGCATATAGTGCAGTATAAAATTCTGAGAATGCCTTTTTAATTTTATCCTGTTGGTATATCTCTTTACCTTTATATTCTATTTTTTGTATGACACGTGCTTTCTGTTTCTTCCTTAAATTATATGCCAACCATCTCCCAGGTTTATTTGCATTACAAAAGGTATTATGTTTAGCATATTGTATATTCGTTGCCACCTGGTCTGCCATTAACATATTAAATTGACTCTGTAATATTTTTATAGCCTCTTTAAGTTTATGATCTTGTGGGTTTTGAATTAATAACTGTTGCTTCCTTTGAATTTCTTCTTCCAAATATCTACGCTGCCTTTGTTTATTATTCCTTTGCCTGTTGTCCAAGTAAATCAGTATCCCTCTAATAAACGCTTTGCTCGCTTCCCACACAGTTCCTATAGGTGTCCCTTTGTACATATTAAAATCAAAAAATTCTTTTAACTGTTTCTTACAATAAGTTACATTATCCTCATATCTAAACAGATTTTCATTCAACCTCCATGTTCTACCACCTTTTTTCCCTTGTAATAATTCCATCCATACTGGGCTATGGTCAGTTAAACACCTCGGAAATATCTTCGTTTTCTTCACCCTAGAAAGCAAGTCATTAGAAATTAAAATAAAATCAATGCGTGAAAAAGATTGATGCCTATCAGAAAAAAAAGTAAAATCTCTCTCATCTGGATTCCGTAACCTCCATATATCTCTAAACTCAAAGTCTTCCATCATTTCAAAAAAGGATTTTGGTAATTTTGCATGTATAGGTATCTTCTTGGAGGAGGTTCTCTTATTCCTTCTTGTATCAATTACTCCATTCCAGTCTCCTAATAAAATAAACGAACTATAATCCCAGAGGGTCAACCTCTCATGTAACATTTTGTAAAACTTTTCTTGTTGCTGATTAGGTGCATAAATACCTATCAACAAAGTCTTTTTTGCATCTATCACCAGTTCAATAGCAATAAATCTTCCTTGAATATCTGCCTCAATTAGCTTAGCTGGTATATCCTTCCTGATATATACAACAATTCCATGCTTCTTTTCCAAAGCTGATGCAACAAAATGGTTACCCAATTTTGAGTTAATTAAATATTTTTGGTCTGATAATTTTATATGTGTCTCTTGCAAACAAATCACATCATTTTTAAATTGTTTCAAGTAGTGAAATATTTTCCTTCTTTTCTGAGCTGAATTCAAGCCATTAACATTCCATGACAAGATTCTATTTGCCATTACTGGCCTCCTGAAGCTTTGAAGCAGACAACGGAAGATCCTCCTCCGGTATCTTCCGTCTAGCTCCTCCCACAGCTTCCATAATGGGATCCTGACTTTTACTTTGAGACTGTTGCTCTTCTTTACGCTTAAGGGCTCCTCTTGTCACCCTTTGCTCTTGTGGTTCCTCTAATACTGGCAGCAATAAAGGCTCTTGGATCACCACGCCTTCTTGAGTCTCTTGAAGTTTTTCTATCACTTCTATTTCGACTTTCAAAACTGTAGAAAGAAAATCCTTTGCCTTTAAAACAGTGTCAATTCTATATCTCCTTCCTTGATAGAATAGTGTCAGTCCAACTGGCACCTCCCATCTGAATTGAATCTGATGTTTTTTAAGTTCTTGTGTAAAAAAAGCAAATTCCTTCCTGTCTCTTAACATCTTTGAAGGAATCTCTTTCAACACCTTCAACTCCTGTTCTCCAATTTTTAAAGTTGTCTGATATGAAACTTGCAGAATTTGATTTCTCATAGTCCTTTTCACAAAATAAACCACAATGTCCCGAGGAAGCTTTCTCTGTCTTGCAATCCAAGAATTAACTCTATATATTTTATCAATTTGGTAAGCTACCTCTTGGGGGACCACTTCAATAAATTCAGCCAATGCTTCTGATATAATTTTTCTTAAGTCTTCTCCTCGCTCTTCTTGCATACCACGAATTCTAAGAGCTCCTTCCATAAGTTTATATTGTAATATCACAACCTGATCTTCATTTTGATCCACTTTTTTCTGAACACCTTTCATTTTGTCTTCTAAATGCTTATTTGACTGAGAGATCTGTTGCATTTCCACTTCCAATCCTTCAATTTTTTTACTCAGTCCTTGAACTGCCATAAGAATATCTTCTCTTATTTTTGCATTAAAATTCTCCATCATCTCTTTTTGCCTATCTTCAGAAAGTTTTAATTGTTCTTTCAATATTTCCTCAAGACTTGGTTCAGATCCCCTTCTTCCAGAAGGCTTTAAAGGTTTAGCTGCCATTCTGTCTTCAAAAGAATCAGGAATTCAAACTTAATAACTCTCCTTCCCTCCTTTCAGTATAAAAAAACTCCGTTTGTAACAATCCACAAGTAACGCTGCTTCATCGTACTAAAAAATTTTTACTTTCACTTTTAGACACCATTTTAAAAGTCAATTAATCAAAGACAAAGAAAGGTTTCAAGTTTCAAAAAGGGAGTCGGTACTTGCCGTGCTGATTCTGCATCAAAGATCGAACGCTTGTGAAATTCCCGTCTGCTTGGAATATCAATCAATTTAATAAGTCCTCTAGAGCAGAAGCGACATTCCTCTCCTTTTTCCTGATAAAAACAGGAGCGTGCTGAAGTTGGAGGGAGTGGAATTCGGTGGGGTCATAAATCCAGGAAAATTCGCTCTTGAGAGCAAACCCCCTGTCAGACCTGCCACTCTTCCACAACTCTGATAACCTCTTTCACCCAGAGATTATGCTAAGCTCAGTGAACAGTGATTTATTTTCTGTTTCACTGACTTTTACAATCTTCTAACACGGAGTGCTCTGTTAGAGCACCCAGCAGGAGGGTGACGTCACTGGAGCCCACCCCTAATAGGCTTTTTTAACCATTATAGGATCTCCTAGATTTGGTCTTGCAGAAGTAGGGAGAATAGGGAAGCAAACAACTGTTACTCAATAGGTTTATATGGCAAATATGAAAGACTGCTTTCGCATGACTGAATACTTATCAGTCATACTTATCAATACTTATCAAGTTCTGGACTGCTATGGTAGTTTTGTCCTGCTTCGTTATACATTTTACAATTCAATACTTGCTTAAAAGTTTTTCTCCCACCTAGCAGGCTCATCTCTGCCTCTGAGATGCCTCCTTTATATGCCTTCTGTGTTATATCTACGTTAAATGAACAAGATGTATAATGGGGGAAGATGGTTATTCTATGTATAATACCTATTTGTTATGGGTAATCATGTTTTATTTTGGCCAACTACATTTACTTCCATTGACTATAGCACACTTGCCCCTCCTTTCCCCAAAGGATTGCTGCAGAATGTAGTAGTGGAAGTGAACAATATAGATAATGTCTTTATTATAAGTCTTTCTCTTGCTGCCTATCCTCCCTTAGGGTGCCGTCTGCCAAGCAATGTCGGCTGGCGGCCCCCAGGGGGAGGGCCTTCTCTGTGGGGGCACCCACCCTTTGGAACGAACTTCCCCCTGGACTTCGGCAATTGCCGGACCTTCGGACTTTCCACCGAGAGCTGAAGACCTATTTGTTTGTTCGCGCAGGACTGGCATAGGATTTTAAATAGGATTTTAATTAGTTTTAATGTTTTAACATTTTAAAATTTGGGGTTTTATTCTAAATGTTTTAATTCGGCCATTTGTATAATAAGTTTTTTAAATTATGGTTTTATGTGTATCCTGTTGTTATTTTTTATCATGGCTGTAAACCGCCCTGAGTCCTTCGGGAGAAGGGCGGTATAAAAATTTAATAAATAAATAAATAAATAAATAAATAAATAAATAAATAAATAAAAATATCCATTGTTTACTAGAATACTAAAGTATTGCTTTAGTATAAAAACTTCACCAAGAATTAACATTTTTAAAAGATTCAGAGCTGCACTTTGCTTCGGTGCTCTGTCTAGGAGTTTTAGAGAGGATGAACAGTGATGGCGTATTATCAGATTGGGCAGAACCAATTTTTTTACTTTAAAAAAAAAAAAGATGTTAAAAGGAAAACACTTTACAGAGGAACCCATTTTGTTCTTTTACCAGCTTCTAAAAAGATAAAATTGCTTTAAATAGTTAAAGGTTTTAATGGTTGTGGTGGTTGTTTTAACCTTCCAAAGCAGGGATGTTAAACTAGCGGCCATAGGCCGGATGCGTCACATGCAGGCCATACCCACCCCAGCTCCACGAAGGAGAAAAACACTGTGAAACATCAAATGATGGCAACGTGATATCTGTCTTCCAAAGGGAAGAAAAAGAGTCCATATTATTTTGGTACCACATATATGGGATACAGTATAAATATCTACAACCAATTTTTAGCATTTAGGACCTTGATATCAGTTCTTTATTGTGCTGTTTTACTAACATGTGAGATCTATTTGTTTTAAAAATACTTTCTCTCCTAAAGTGGCATTTGTAAGTGAAAGGCCTAGCAATACTTTCCAATGCTTGGCATTAACTATGTTAGTTATGTAAATTTCTGACTTTCAAACTAACAGTTCTTCTAATCTGGAGTTTGACCATTGTTCAGTATCATTATCCTATCAATTAGGGCTATTTTTGCTTCAAGACATTCAGCCTGGTTATTTGTATAATAAATGTTGAACTATTTAAAATATTCATAGCATATCCTTATTAAAAATTAATTCCAGGACAATTCACATTGCAACCATAATTCCAACATAGAATATAAAGCTAGAAATAGCAGATAAAAATAGTATAGATAAATCATACTTAAGTAGCCTAGACTTTTTTAAATGCATATAAAATAGCAAGACTAAATAACAGATTGGCACAAAATGCAACATTTCATATCTGCCAAAGAAAACAGCCCCCCTGCAAGAGAAAATAAATCAGCCTTCTTCCTGGTTAATATCACCCCTGAAAAAGGCAGTCAGAGAAAAACTTCAGCAGAAAAGCTTAATGCACAACCACAAAGCTTAATGCACAATTTCTGTAGTAGAAGATAATAGGATAACAGAGTTGGAAGGGACCTTGAAGGTGGTATCGAGCTCATGTTGTCATGGCAGCGTCATGTGACATATCAGGACTTCCCCCTCCTTCACTAAACCGGGCATAGGTGTGTCCAGTGTGTGATGCACCTGGCCCATGGGCCACGAGTTTGACTGCCCTGTTCTAGTCCAACCCCCTGCTCAAGCAGGAAACTATAACATTCATACAAATGGTTATCCAATCTCTTTTTCAGGCAACGGGAATCAAATTTACATAGAATTTGGAAAGTAGTACAGTACATAGGATGTTGAGTGGGCACAGTAGCAGATGGGCACTCAGAAACACAAAATGCTACTGTAAAGAATTACAATTGGCCTAGGCTACACCAAATTTTAAAATACGGCTCTAATATGCAACTAATCCAACTGTGTACTTCCAAGCCAAAACATTCTGAAACTGATTTCAGACTTGTATGAAAATAAAAAGGAAGAAGTTATTTGGATAAGTTAAATAAGATTAGATTCCACCATGCTTTCAATAGTATAGTATAGTATAGTATAGTATAGTATAGTATAGTATAGTATAGTATAGTATAGTATAGTATAGTATAGTATAGTATAGTATAGTACCCAGAGTTACCCTGAGTAAGGTAAGATGGATGGCCAATAAATGTTATAATACAGATTAATAAATATAATAATAAATAATGCAACATTTCTATCCTTTGGTTTGCTTTAAAATGTGAATAACAAGCATGTCTGTAAATACATCTCAAACATATCTGTTAGGAGAGTTTCAAACTCATTAACTGCACACTCAAGTTTTCCCTGAGTAATCTCTTAAACTGACAGGATGGGGCACTGATACTTGATGTAAGCATTATAATGTCATCATAAAATTAAGTCAGATACTTGCTGGCAAAGTGACAACTTACAGCAGTAACCTGAAATAAGATATTTTAACCTGTTTTTCTAACTTTCAAAAAGTTAAGTTGTAAGAGATTACACTTAAAGGAAAACAGAAAAGGAGCCCATTGACAATCTAACTATGTATTCTTACAGTTTTTTTTTAAATTCTGGGTAAATAGCAGCTGAGAGCCAGTTTGGTATATTGCATCATTATTCGTTAAGGTATCGAGCAATGGACTGTAAATTCTAGTTTTGCCTTAGGCATGAACCCAGCTGGGTGAGGCTGGATTAGTTCTACTCTCTCAATCATAGAAAAGAGACTTCTGAAAATCTTAGAAAGAAAAATGCAGGGAATTTTCCAGGAAGTGTCTCAGAATTAGACACAACTGAATAGCCGCTAGGATAAATATTAGGGTAAAGAATAGATTCAATTTCTAAGGATCAAGATCCCCGGAGATTTCCTATAAAACAGGGGAGGTAACCTGTAACCTAATTTTAAAAGTCCATCATAGCAGTGGTGGGTTTAAAGCCCATCATAGCAGTGGTGGGTTTCTATAGTGGCGGCGGCGGGAGACTCTGCCCACCTGCCCAGACGTCATCATGGACGCTCTGCGCATGCACAGAAGTGCCACACGTGAGTGAAGTGGTAGTGAAGGTAAGTGAAACCCACTACTGCATCATAGCCCTTTGCCTAATTTTTAAAATCCTTTTTAAAATAGTAGCTTCAGGTCCTTGGTAAAAGCCTCTCCCAGCTTTATTTCTGGCATCAATCACTATTGATTTTACAGCCTTCTATAAAGTATTCCCAAATAAATTCAACCCTCCATATAAAAGCATCAATAATTCCACTTTATCCATTTAATTCAACAAAAAAATCGTTTTGCAAATACTCTGTGTACAAAATAATTTGGGCATGAAATAATTGTAGGTAGTATGGGCTGAAATAAAGAGTTGATCTAATTTATCAATTCAACTATATGTTTTCTCTTGAGATTATCCTCCTTTAATTGAGCATGGTCACAAACTATTCCTGGGATAATAAGGTCTTTATTCTCTAGAAAATTATGTGCCATTTAATAGTTCATATTCCTTCCTTAGAATATCAATACTGTTATCGTTGCTTACCTTGCTCCCCATACCATAAATATTTTTGAGACTTCATGTTAATGAGGTCATAAAATAAGCATTCAAATAATATCTGTATCAATAGAATCCTGGTAAGTTCCATAAATTAGTGATTTTAGGTGAGAGAATATCCATAAGGAAAAGAGGTTTTAAAAACAAACAAACTGCTCGTTTTCTTTTCCTGTGCCTTCTCTGGGTAGCGATGGTTGGGGCCATATGGGGGGAAGCAGAGGTGTCAGGGCTGCTCCCTGCCGCAGCAAGCCAGGCCTGGAGGAGCGTGGAGAGTTGCAGGCGAGCGCTGGAGGGTCAGAAGACGTGCCTCGACGTCTCCCCAACACACATTTACAGGGCATGTTCCTCTGTCCTGAAGTAGGATTGAGTGGGAGTGTTGGAAGAAATATCCATCTGGGTTCAGTTCCAAGTGGGGACAAAGACACTGGAAACATGGAGGCTGCTTGGAAAGATGGTTTAATGGTGGTCAGGATCACATGGCTTGAGTTCCTGAACAGAAAAAGGGAAGAGATCCTGTGCGCTCCCTAGCTTTATGCTTTTTCTGAACTTTGAACTTTCTGGGGCACATGGGTCCTATTATGTTGCAGATGATGGCCCATTGACAAAGGTGGGGAGAATGAGTTTCTGCCTCTGGCTTATTGACAAAGGTGGGGGGGAAATCAGGAAGCTGCTTTGTCTTTAAAACATGTTTCTCCATTTCTCATCCAGGGAAATATATTCTGCCTTTTAAAATATTTTCTAAAATATTTCATTCTTCCAGGAGGGGGGTGGGTGCTAACTTCCTACAAGAGGAAGGGAGCAGGGGGAAGGGGAAAGGTAGAAGCCCAGCTGGCTTTCCTTTGGCGCGGGATGGGGGGGAAGGAACACACTTTTGCAGTGCCTTGCAAAAATGTGTTTCACAATGGGGGAGACTGGATCCTCTCCTCCTCCTGGAGCCCATTCCCTGCCCCACTTGTCCCTGGCAACTCTCTCTCTCAGGGCGGAGAGCAGGTCGCGCATCCAGCACTAACAAAGCCGGAAGTAGCCGCCCGAGAGAGGGACAGAGACAGATTCGGCTCTATTCGGCTCTGTCTGCTCTCCTCTCTCTGCCTTTGCCCAGTTTTGCAAGGATTCAGTGGAAGCTGCCTTGATGATGGGGGGAGGGAGAGTTTTGTCCCATACTTTGCCTGCCAAGCATCTTCAAGGGTGCCCAGGGACTATACTTTCTGGCTACTTTGGACTGAGTTGCAGGATGCATATGTGTGCCTGAGTGTGCTGTTGCTTGGGATGATACTTCTCTGAAGTGTGTGTAGTGATCTAAGGTGGCAACCTCATGGCACTGTGATGTAACAGCCTGACTGTCACTCCTTTTGCAACGCAAGGTTTATTTTTGTATCTTTCTAGAGATAGAGAGAATGTGGCTAAATTTCCTTACAATTATTCCCTTGGTGTGGGGGTTGGGAAGTGGGGTTGGGGAGTGGGGGAGAGGGAGGGAGGAAGGGAGAGAAAGAGAAAGAGAGAGAGAGAGAATGGTAAGGGAGAGAGCGGTATGAGAGGGAGATAGACAGAAAAAGAAAAAGAGATAAGAGAATGAGAGGGAGGGAGGGAGAGGGAGGGAGAGAAAGAGATAAGAGAGACAGAGAGGGAGAAAGATGAGAGGGAGGGAGAGAGGGAGGGAGAGAGATAGGAAAGCAAGAGCAGGAGATACTTATTTCTCATAAAAAAGAAAACATAGGGAGCCAAAAAACCTGGGTAGCGGTGGCTGGGATGTGTGTCATGTGATTGGGTGGGAGTGAGTGATGTCTAGTTGGCCATGCCCACCCAGGTTTTGTGGCTCTCAGTGTCTTGTTCTCTGTGGAGAATGGGCTTAAGTGGCTCTTTGAGTGTTTAAGGTTGCAGACCCCTGTACTAGAGAGTTATATCAGATGATGTTATAATAGTAGCATCCACTATATTTGCATTTTGGGAATTTATATTGTGTGAAAGTTTATACCTGGCCAAAGAATTGCCAATCTAAATTCTAAATTCCTCTGACAGCAAAACATCAAAAGTTCACTTAAAGACAATGTGATACCAAACCACAAATCCACACTAAAAATATAAAATTATTCTGATAAATATATTGATTGTACTTCATACTATGTCTGACTGCATTTCTGTACATTTCTTTTACATTTTCAATTAAATTATATCTTTTAATTATTTCTTTAAGTAGCATGATAAAATAATGAAATGAGGTCAGTGGTGACAGTAAAACATTGTGATACAAACATATTTTTCGGTATTCCACATATAACTGTCAACTCGCGAAGCTTCCCTAACCTTGTTCTGTCCCCCTCGCCTCAATCCGAGCGATGACTTAATTAGCCGGCAACTATCAGCTTCTGGCAGCAAACTAGCGAGCATCTGCCAAGTGTCTCTGTTATCTCTCTTGCTGCCGATGAATCAACCAGGAACAAACAGTACTTCAGCTCTAGTTAAGTAGTTGATTTGCTTGCCACGAAGGGGTATAGCAGCCATTGGTGCTTTTATATCCTGTGGGGTGTGGCTCCATGACTCAGTACTTCCTAGGCCTGCCCCACCCTTGCTTCTGTTGTTCCCGCCTCTCCTGCCTACGAAACCTAGGGTCCAGCCAGGCCTGATTGCCATCAGCCAGGTCTGGAGGCGTGGCCTGGGGGGGGGGAAAGAGTCAGGGGACAGAGGCCTCATTATCTCCTCCACCTGGCCTTCCTCTGGCTCCTGGAACTGAGCCAGGGAAGCCAATGCTCCAGAGGTAAGTCCTGATGGCCATTCCCCCTCTGTCGTGTCCCACTCCTCCGCTGACGGCCGGGTCAGGGAAATCCGAATCAGGTGTGCCTCTGCAGCTCTGCCAAAGTCCTAGCAAAGTCCTCAGGGCAGGCAGAAGACCAGAAAGTGACTTCAGCAAGATATGTTTAGACTTTGCCTGACTCAGAGAATGCCAGAAAGCAGATCCTTTATATAGGCCATGGGGTGTGGCTCCATGACTCAGCACTTATCCAGGCCTGCCTCTCCCTCCCTTCTGTTGCCTCCGCCTATCAAGTCTTCTGACGTGAGGGCCACTCCAATCGGCAGCTGTTGGTAATTGACCTTCCTCAGGCTCACATGCTGTGGAGGAGGGGGAGGGGTCTAGTTGCTCCGTTTGCCTGGGCATGGAGCCAGAGCTGGGGGCTGGAGATACTTGCTCTTCTTCAGCCTGTCTGGGCATGGAGCCAGGGCTGGGGCCGGGAGATGCCCCCTCCTCAGCCTGTCTGGGCATGGAGCCAGGGCTGGGGCCGGGAGGCATGCCAGGACATTCTTCAGCGTTCGGAAGCAGATAAGCAGACCCCGACTGCGGTGAGAGCGGGCAAGACACAACACCCTCACTTTCCGAGTCATTTTCTGGCAGGGGCCCCGGCTCAAGGGGCGCAGACACAACAAACCTGCTCTCGAGTTGCCATCACTCAGATTCGGGATGGGCTGGACTCCGATTGGGTAGATTCAGGTGGGATGACGGAGGCTGTTCTTGATGATGTTATCTGGGATGAGTTTGATTCTGTGGCTCCCGAGGACATGGACAGGATGCTGGGGAGGCTGTATGTGACCACGTTTATTGGACCCGTGTCCCTCCTGGTTGGTACTGGCCACACAGGAGGTTACACGAGGCTGGCTACAGGGAATTGTTAACGCTTCTTTGACGCAGGGTGTCTTCCTGTCCGCCTTGAAAGAGGCGGTGGTGAGGCCCCTCCTCAAGAAGCCCTCCCTGGATCCAGTTATTTTATCAAACTATCGTCCTGTCTCCAACCTTCATTTTGTGGTGAAGGTTGTCGAGAGTGTGGTGGCGAGACAGCTTCCCCGGTAACTGGATGAAACTGTCTATCTAGACCCATTCCAGTCCGGTTTCCAACCTGGTTACAGCACAGAGACAGCTTTGGTCGCGTTGGTGGATGATCTCTGGAGGGCTCGGGATAGGGGTTGCTCCTCTGTCCTGGTCCTATTAGACCTGTCAGCGGTTTTCGATATCATCAACCATGGTATCCTGCTGCGGCGGCTGGAGAGATTGGGAGTGGGGGGCACCGTTTTTCGGTGGTTCTCCTCCTATCTCTCTGACCGGTCGCAGACGGTGTTGGCGGGGGGAGCAGAGGTTGGCCGTAAGGTGCCTCACGTGTGGGGTGCCACAGGGATCGGTTCTCTCACCTCTCCTGTTCAACATCTATATGAAATCGCTGGGTGAGATTATCCGTGGTTTTGGGGTGCAATACCATCAGTACGCTGATGATACACAGCTGTACATTTCCACCCCTGACCACCCCAACGAGGCCATTGAAGTGATGTCCCGGTGTCTGGAGGCCGTGCGAGTCTGGATGGGGAGGAACGGGCTTCAACTCAATCCCTCGAAGACTGAGTGGCTGTGGATGCCGGCATCCCGGTACAGCCAGCTGGTTCCATCGCTGACTGTTGGAGCCGAGTCATTGGCCTCTATGGAGAGGGTTCACAACTTGGGCGTTCTCCTGGATGCTCGGCTGTCATTAGATGAACATATGACTGCTGTCGCCAGGGGAGCTTTTTATCAGGTTCGCCTGATTTGCCAGTTGCGTCCCTTCATAGACCGGGATTCCCTATGCACGGTCACTCATGCCCTCGTCACTTCCTGCCTGGACTACTGTAATGTTCTCTACATGGGGCTCCCCTTGAAGGGCACCCGGAGACTCCAACTGGTACAGAATGCGGCTGCGCGGGTAATAGAGGGAGCTACTCAAAGCTCCCATATAACACCTCTCCTGCACAAGCTGCACTGGTTGCTGGTGGTTTTCCGGGTGCAATTCAAGGTGTTGGTTACCACCTTTAAAGCACTCCATGGCATAGGACCGGGTTACTTACGGGACCACCTGCTGCCGATAGCCTCCCATCAACCTGTACGCTCCCACAGAGAGGGTCACCTCAGGGTGCCGTCAGCCAAACAATGTCGGCTGCCGACCCCCAGGGGGAGAGCCTTCTCTGTGGGGGTACCTACCCTCTAGAATGAGCTGCCTCTGGGGTTACGCTTACTATCCGACCTCCAGACCTTCCGACGCAAGCTCAAGACCGTTTTGGTTTTACCGCGCAGGTCTGGCCTAATGTAATATGATTTTTAATCTGGGTTTTATTATTGTTTTATTACTAATTTTAATGGGGTTAGCCAAATTGAATCAGATTTTTAAAATTGTTTTTTAATTTTATTGATAAAATTGTTTTTATGTTGGCTGTAAACCGCCCTGAGTCCTCCGGGAGAAGGGCGGTATAGAAATCAAATAAATAAATTTATTTATTTATTTATTTATTCAAATTTGTATACCGCCCTATTTCCCTAGGGACTCAGGGCGGTTCACAGGCAAATAAAAACATATCAATACAAAAAGTAAAATAACCATTAAAAACTTATTAAATATAGCCCGATAATTAAAACAGTATATATAATAAAACCCATTTAAAATTTACATTTAAAAACCTAGTCCAGTCCTGCGCAAACGAATAGATGTGTTTTAAGCTCGCGGCGGAAGGTTCGGAGGTCCGGAAGTTGACGAAGTCCTGGGGGGAGTTCGTTCCAGAGGGTGGGAGCCCCCACAGAGAAGGCCCTTTCCCTGGGTGTCGCCAGACGGCACTGCCTAGCCGACGGCACCCTGAGGAGTTCCTCTCTGTGAGAGCGCACGGGTCGATGAGAGGTATTCGGTAGCAGCAGGCGGTCCCGTAAGTAGCCCGGCCCTATGCCATGGAGCGCTTTAAAGATGGTTACCAACATCTTGAAGCGCACCCGGAAAGCCACAGGTAGCCAGTGCAGTCTGCGCAGGAGAGGTGTCACATGGGTGCCACGAGGGGCTCCCTCTATCACCCGTGCAGCCGCATTCTGAACTAACTGGAGCCTCCGGATGCCCTTCAAGGGGAGCCCCATGTAGAGAGCATTGCAATAATCCAGCCGAGACGTCACGAGGGTGTGAGTGACCGTGCATAGGGCGTCCCGGTCTAGAAAGGGGCGCAACTGGCGAACCAGGCGAACCTGGTAAAAAGTTCTCCTGGAGATGGCCGTCAAATGATTCCCTCTCCATCGGGGCCAATGACTCGCCCCCAACAGTCAGCCGAGGACTCAGCTGACTGTACCGGGACGCCGGCATCCACAGCCACTCTGTCTTGGAGGGATTGAGCTTGAGCCTGTTTCCCCATCCAGACCCGTACGGCCTCCAGACACCGGGACAGCACTTCGATAGCTTCGTTGGGGTGGCCCGGTGTGGAAAAGTACAGCTGAGTGTCATCAGCGTAAAGCTGGTACCTCACACCGAAGCCACTGATGATCTCACCCAGCGGCTTCATGTAGATGTTGAACAGGAGGGGCGAGAGAATCAACCCCTGCGGGACCCCACAAGTGAGGCGCCTCGGGGCCGACCTCTGCCCTCCTGTCAACACCGTCTGCGACCGGTCGGAGAGATAGGAGGAGAACCACCGATAAACGGTGCCTCCCACTCCCAATCCCTCCAACCGGCGCAGCAGGATACCATGGTCGATGGTATCAAAAGCCGCTGAGAGGTCTAATAGGACCAGGGCGGAGGAACACCCCCTATCCCTGGCCCTCCAGAGATCATCCACCAACGCGACCAAAGCCGTCTCAGTGCTGTAACCGGGGCGGAAACCGGACTGGAACGGGTCTAGATAGACAGTTTCCTCCAGGTGCTGGGGAAAGGAACATTGGCTTACCTGAAGGTTCCTTCTATGTACGCTGCGTGAGAGTCCAAAGCAATGGGTTGTTAACTTCATCTGATTGGCCTGAGACTGAGTTGAATTTGTTTAAACACGTCTCCTCTTCCTGTTTAGCTCCAGTTTATTAACGAAGAAGCGGTATTGGAGAAGACGAACTCAATTTGAAAACTGGAAAAAAACGGAATGATAACCTCTGGCTTCCTGTATATAGACAAAAACAAGAAATTAAATAGGGAGGGGTTGGACTCTCACGCAACGTACATAGAAGGAACCTTCAGGTAAGCCAATGTTCCTTCTCCTGTACGCTGCTAAGAGAGTCCAAAGCAATGGGATATACCCAAGCTAATATCCCTAGGGCGGGAAAGGAAAGATTAGGAAGACTCAGCAACAGGAATAACTCGCTGTAGAACCCTCCGACCGAATGAGGCTTCGGCTGAAGCAAATTGGTCCATCTTGTAGTTTTTAATAAATGGTGAAGGAGAGGCCCACGTGGCTGCTCTGCAAATGTCCAAGATAGAGGCCTGGGTGGCCCAGGCAGCTGTGGTGGCCGCGCTGCGGGTGGAATGTGCGGTGATGCGGCCTGGAAGATGGTGTCTCTGCTGATCGTAGGCCATGGAAATACATGCCTTTATCCACCTGCCTATGGTGGATGGGGAGACTTTGGTGCCCAGAGCTCTTGGTTGAAAGGAGACAAATAGAGATTCTGTCTTCCTGAAAGGAGCTGTTCTGTTGAGGTAAATACGCAGGGCCCTTCTTACGTCCAGCGTGTGCCATCGACGCTCCGATGGATGCTTGGGATGAGGACAAAAATCTGGTAAGATGACTTCTTGAGATCTATGGAAACTTGAGTTTATTTTAGGGAGAAAGGTAGGGTCTAATCGTAGAATGACCCGGTCAGAGTGAAAAATGCATAAGTCCTTCCTAACCGAAAGGGCAGCGATCTCGGAGATCCTGCGGGCTGAGGTTATGGCTATGAGAAAGGCGACTTTAAAGGTTAAGAGCTTGAGACTGGAGGAGCTCAAGGGTTCAAAAGGGGAAGACGTAAGCTTCTGAAGGACAAGGGTTAGGTCCCAGGTGGGGTATCTGTGTACCGGAGGTGGTCGCAGATTGTAAACTCCCCTCAAAAAACGTCGGATACGGGGGTGTTGAGAAAGTGTGGAGGTCCCGTCACAGAATAAAACAGTGGCAAGAGCTGCAACCTGCCGGCGTATGGTGTTGGTGGCTAAACCCTTGTCCAGTCCGTCCTGGAGGAATTGCAGGATTTGTCTGATGGAGGCAGAAGTAGGTTCTATTCGCTGTGTAAGACACCAGCGATGGAATGATGACCATGTAGCCTCGTAAATACGTGTTGTGGATGGGCGTCTAGAAGCCAGAAGGGTGGAGATGACCTCCGTGGAATGGTTTTCTTTCCTTAGTATCTCCCTGTCAAGTGCCAGACGGCTAGTTGGTAATGTTGAGGTTCTGGGTGGAGAATGGCTCCTTGGCGTAGAGAAATCTGATCCGGTGGAATTCGCCAAGGTGGATTGACGGACAGGCTCACCAGATCCGCAAACCAACTCCGTCGAGGCCAGTAAGGGGCTATGAGGAGAACTTCTGCCCTCTGTTCCAAGATCTTTCGTATGACCCTTGGTAGAAGTGGAGTCGGAGGAAAGGCATAAAGAAGGCCCCGGGGCCACTGACATCGTAGGGCATCTGTTCCTTCTGCTCCTGGGGTTTGGAACCTGGAGAAGAACCTTGGAAGTTGTTTGTTGGTCGGGCTGGCAAAGAGGTCTATTATGGGTTGCCCGAATTTGGTCGTGATTGTGAAAAACAGATCCGGATGCAGTTGCCACTCTGATTGATCTATGGTCGTCCTGCTCAGCCAATCCGCTTGTGTGTTGGCTACTCCGGATATGTGGGCTGCCTGTAGTGAGAGAAGATGTTTTTCTGCCCACAGGCCTATGGCTGCGGCCTCTTTCATCAATATGCGGGAACGGGTGCCTCCTTGACGGTTCACATGGGCCTTTGTGGTAGTGTTGTCCGTCAGCAGTAGCACATGATGGTTTGATAGCTGTGCTTGGAAGTACCTGAGAGCTAGATGGGCAGCTCTCATTTCCAGCCAGTTGATGTCGTTCTTGAGGTCGTTGGGGGACCAGCGACCCTGAGTCACCTGGTCTGATAGGTGGGCACCCCAGCCGTAGAGACTTGCATCCGTGGTGAGGACGAGACGGCAATGTTCCTGGAATGAGCAGCCCTTTGTCAGGGCTGGAGACAGCCACCACAGTAAAGATTTTCTTACCTTTGGAGGTAGAGGAATTTTGATTTCGGTATGGCTGTTGCCTGTTCTTTGATGTGGGAGGAGAAGCCATTGTAGGGGTCGTGAGTGAAGACGTGCCCAGGGCACGATCGACAGACAAGAGACCATCTTTCCCAATAACTGTGAGAGCAGTGAAAGTGGGACTCTCTTGAGTGCCTTTACCTTTTTTATCGTGTCTCTCATGTTGAGGAGACGGTCTCGGGAAAGAAACACCTGGCAGGATCTGGTGTTGATTCTTGCTCCCAGATGGACAATTTCGGTCGTAGGCACTAAATGGCTCTTTGCTTTGTTGACCGAAAAACCGTGATCTTGTAGGACTTGAATTGTTACCTGTAAGTCCCGTAACGCCTGTTGGGCGGAAGACGACTGAATCAATATATCGTCCAGGTAACATTGCATTCTTACTGGAATTGTGCGAAGATGGGCCGCCACGGCATCCAGAATCTTGGTGAAGGTACGAGGAGCGGAAGATAGACCGAAGGGCAGGGCCCTGTATTGGAAATGGGCTCCGGCATAACTGAACCTGAGAAAGCGTCTGTGGGCTGGTCTGATGGGGACATGTAGATAGGCCTCCTTGAGGTCGATGGATGTTAGAAAGTCCCCTCTTCTGATGCTTCCTAAGATTGAATTGAGGGAGTGCATCTTGAATCTGCGGTATTTGATGTGAAGGTTCAGTTGCTTCAGGTCTAAGATGGCTCTGGTGCCGCCTGATTTTTTGTCCACCAGGAAAAGAATTGAATAGAAGCCGGTCCCCTGGTGGGGCATGGGAACCGGTTCTATGGCACTGATGGATAACAGGTGTTGAATCTCGTCTTCCATTTGAGCCCTCTTGGTGGGGTCTTTGGGAATCTGGCATTGGATGAATCTCCTCGGAGGATTTGAATTGAATTCGAGGGAGAGACCCAGAGAGATGGTGTCAGCCTCCACTCCAATCTTCGTATACTTTTGAATGATTATATCAGTAGATAGAATGTGAAATGTTTATTTCTGTATTATAAAACTATTAAGGAAATGAGATGTATCATACCACCGTACAGGGTAAGGGAAAGGAGCCTATTAAGAGTGTCGGCTGACATAACAGTGGGGGAGGGGTGATTAACGACTGAGTGTTATCAGCGCGGGCTTTTCTAACAGACACTGCATTCCTAAGATGACTGACAACTAGAGACCTGTGGAAGAAGATTACCACGAGGGGCCGAGAAGGAGCTGGCATTGGCCCAGACCAGCCTGACCTCCTGGAGGAGGAGGGACAATTGGGGGGATATGATATGTTAGCCATATTTTGTCTCAGATCCAACTTTACTTAGCTGCTATCAAGACTGTAAATAGTAAAAGTACTTTTCTTTATTCCAAATGAAGTCAAGGTGAATTCTTTCCTAATTATAGTCGGAGGTAGCCTGACATTAAGTTGGATCTGACCATCATGTCTACCAACCAGGATTGCAATCGCAATACCGGGGGGGGAGAAAAAACAAATGTGATGGAAGGCCAGCCGCCGGCTGAGCTGGGGGAGGCGTCCGGAGGAATTTCTGCTGACACTTTTAACCCTGAGCTGGAAGATTGCAGAGCTTGGTGGGCAGAGCAATTAAAGCTGGAAGAGGAAGGGTGGAAACCAAGCACCGAAGAGCTTCCCTCTGGAGTAACTAAAAGAAAAAAGAAAAAAGAAAAAGAAAGACTTTCGGAAGCAGAACAAGAGATAAGGGACAAACTCCAGTTGGAGGAAGCCTTGCGTCTTTTCCGTGAAGTGAAAGTAAGGCAAGCAGCTTGCCAAAGGTATGAATCCCCTATTCGGTCCTCCAGGTGGGAGGAAGAAGAGGAGGAAGATAATACAAAGGGGCCAGCTAGAGGTGATTCCCAGGGCGGTGAGATTTCTGAAGAGCCAGAGCCGGGAACCCTCTCCCCAGAGGAAGCTGAATTGGATGGGGGTCGCACGCCACTTGCTGATCAAGCAAGGCTGCGCAGGGGAAGGAAAAAGCCAAAAATTCCCCCCCTATCAGAGAAATTTGATGGAAATGCGAAGGAGTTGGGACTGTTCCTGGCGAAAGTGAATGATCACATGATAGACTGGGGGGAAGATTATTGGTCACAGGCAGCACAAGTGAGAGCTGTGACCCACAATTTGACCAGAAGAGCAGCTGCATGGTTTGTGTCGCTATATACCAACCACTCCCCCTTGCTGCAAAACTACGAGCATTTTATGACTGCACTGAGGAGGAGGTTTGAGGACCCCCTGGCAGAGCAGAAGGCCAAAGGTCGAATGAAAACCATCAGGCAAGGGAGGAGACCGGTGGCTGATTATAACCAGGAGTTCAGTGATTTAGTTCCCCTGATGAGAGGGTGGTCGGAGGTGACCCTTGTGGATATTTACAAAGATGGTCTGAATGGAGACCTCTATGAACTGTGTCGAGCACGAGCCTCTCCAACTACGCTGTATGGCTGGTACACCCTGGCAGCAGAGATGGAAATCGAACTAGTGAAGGACCGTGGCAGAAGACAGCGCACTGGAGGGCCATCCCTTGGCCGGTTCCCGGGAGGCACCTATAGGGACGTCCCTAGATCAGAGGGTGGAAGACCACGTTCGTCTGCGTGCTACAGATGTGGGAAAGAAGGCCACCGAGCAGCCGACTGTAGGGTTAAGTTGATACCAAGCACGACCTCTGGTGGTGAAAAGGAACCAGTGAAACCAGCGGCTAAGGCGCGTAAGCCGGCAAAAGTGGGGGAGGGCGTTGCCAAGAAGGGCACGCCCATCAAGGAGGATGGCGAAGCGTCGACCGATACTGACGACAGCAAAACCACGTCAGAGTCTGATGAAGACCTTCTGGTGAGTTGGGCATGGGGCCCCTTGGACATTCCAGTCAATCTACATGTACCCTCTTCGAGTAATAAGGGGGAACTGCTAGCACTACTCGATTCTGGATGCACTAGATGTATGGTCAGTCCCGAACTAGTAGAAAAAATGGAACTAAGATTGAGAACCCTAAGTAGGCCCATAGCGTTTGCCCAGTTGGATGGCTCTGTGGCAGGGGGAGGACCCGCCCATTTCGTAACAGAACCCATAGAAATGATAATAGGAGACCACCGCGAAATTCTGAACTTCATAGTAGCCCCAGGAATGGACCAACCCCTGTTGCTAGGCCTGTCATGGTTGCGGAAATGGAACCCCCATATTAACTGGAAAACAGGAGTCCTACGTTTCCGTTCCAAAACATTAAAAGGGAAAAAGGGGGAACCCAAGAAGGGATCTACCTTGGCCATGCACCAGGATACGTTGGGGGCAATGATCGAACAGATAGACGGGGAGGAGAGGATACCCAAGGAATACTGGGACTTGCGAGAAGTCTTTAGTGAGAAAGCTTCAGACGTACTTCCTCCCCATAGGCCTATTGACTGTGCCATAGACATCCTTCCGGGGGTAAAGCTTCCAAAACCAAAAGCTTATCCCATGACCCAAAAGGAATTGGGGGAGCTACGTAAATTCATAGACAAAAACCTAGAGCGGGGTTTTATCCAACCAGCTAGACCTCGCGTGGCTGCGCCAGTGATGTTCCGGGAAAAGAAAGATGGCTCCTTTCGTCTTATAGTTGACTATAGGAACTTAAACGCGGTGTCATCAAAACATATACCCCATGCCACTCATGAAAGATATGTTAGCACATTTAGCGAAGGGAAAGTTCTTCACCAAACTGGACCTGCGAGAAGCCTACTACAGATTTCGTATAAAGGAGGGGGATGAATGGAAAACCGCTTTCAACTGTCCACTAGGATGTTTCCAGTTTCAAGTACTACCCTTTGGACTGCAGGGGGCGCCCGCAGTTTTTATGCAACTAATAAATGAAATACTCCATCAGCATTTGTTCAAAGGAGTTCTTGTCTACCTTGACGACATACTTATCTATACCGAAACAATGGAAGAACATATTAAACTAGTAAGAGCTGTTCTCAAAAAGTTATTATCTGCAGAACTGTATTGTAAGCTATCCAAATGTGATTTCCATCAAACTAAAATAGACTACTTAGGGTATCGCATTTCAGCTGATGGGTTAGAAATGGATCCAGAAAAAGTGAAAGCTGTCTTGGAATGGGCCCCCCCACGCACACGCAAGCAACTGCAAAGTTTTTTAGGATTCGCAAATTTCTATCGTCAATTCATCCCCTCCTTTGCTCAAATTGCTTTACCAATCACCAACCTCTTGAAAACTAAAGGAGACACGAAACCCAAACCATCATTACCTCTCGAATGGACAATGGAATGTCAGGCAGCTTTTGAAAAATTGAAATGACTGTTTGCCGCCGAACCTATTTTAAAACACCCTGACATGGATGTTCCTTTTGTAATACAAGCTGATGCCAGTGATGTAGCAGTCGGAGCCATTTTACTCCAAAACAATGCTGATGGTAAACTACAACCCTGTGCTTTCACTTCTCGAAAATTGACTGAAACTGAAAGACGATGGGCTATTTGAGAAAAGGAAGCATTTGCAGTTCATTGGGCTCTACGAACGTGGAGACAATTCTTAGAGGGTTCAAATCATCCTTTTGAAGTTTGGACTGATCACAAAAATCTAGAAGCCCTAAAGACTCCTAGAAAACTTTCACCTAAACAAGCCCGCTGGGCTCAATATTTTAACCGCTTTAATTTCACTTTACATTACATTCCTGGGGGGAAAAACTTCTTAGCGGATGCTCTCTCACGTTTGCCCCAATACAATTGCACTCGCTCCGAGGTGGTTCGACCAATACTTCCCGTGCAACAGTTGGCAGCCCCGGCTATAACTAGGAGCCACTCAAAAGCTGAACCCTCACTCCCAGATGAACTGACCAAGTCGTTTAAAGAAGCTTTAAACACTGATGACTGGTACTTAGCGCATTCCCATGAATGCACACTCCGTGATGGACTAGCTTGGATTGGAACAAAACTATATGTTCCTCTATCACTCAGAGAAACCATCCTACAACGATGCCATGATGCCAAAATGGCAGGACATTTTGGATTTGTGAAAACTTTGCATCTTCTTAAAAGACAATTTTGGTGGCCAAGTCTTAAAAAAGACATTCAAGCATATGTAGCAAGTTGCCCTATTTGCGCATCATCCAAAAGGCCTCCGGGAAAACCTCCTGGACTACTTCAAGCGGTAGCCAGGCAGGAACCCCATGGAAAGAAATATCCATGGATTTCATAGTGGAATTACCTGAAAGTTCAGGCAATACTGTTATATGGGTTGTGACTGACCTTTTCTCCAAACAAGTCCATTTTATTCCATGTTCAAAAATACCCTCCTCAAAAACTCTAGCAAGGTTGTTTGTACAACACATTTATAGACTCCACGGAGTTCCTGAGCGCATCATTTCAGATCGAGGAGTTCAATTCACTTCTCAATTTTGGAAAGAATTTTTACGACTCATTGGCTTAAGGATTAAGCTCCTCCCATCATCCCCAAACTAATGGAAGCTGTGAACGTTCGAACTCTGTACTAGAACAATATCTACGATGTTATGTTAACTACCAGCAAGACAATTGGGCAGACCTCTTACCTTTTGCTGAAGTTGCCTACAACAACTCAATTCATAGTAGCACGGGATTTACTCCCTTTAAAATAGCTTCAGGTCAAGATTTTGTTCCTATCTCGGAACTCCCAAAGGAAGAAACTACTGTTTCCTCTTTGTCAGAATGGATAGATCAAATACAAAGCACATGGAAAATGACTCAAGGCGATCGACGCTCACGGTGCACATAAAAAACAAGCAGATAAAAAATGGTCCCCTGAGAACAAATATCAAGTGGGCGATAAGATTTATCTTTCCACCAAATATCTTCAAACCACTCAGAAATCTAAGAAACTTGGACCCAAATATGTGGGACCTTTCCCCATAGTAAAATCATCAACCCGTGACAGTACAACTAGATTTACCAAAAACACTTAGGAGAATTCACCCCGTTTTCCATGTGAGCTTGCTGAAACCTGAACACACATCTACTTTCCGTCCTAACCATACACCCCCTCCTATACCAATTCTCATAGAGGGAACAACACTTTGAAATAAAAGAAATTTTAGATTCAAGAAAACATAGAAATAAAATTCAATATCTTATTGCTTGGAAACACTTCCGTTATCCCAAGCTGAATGGGTGAACAAAGAAGATATTCGTGCTTGGAAAAGATAGCACAATTCTATAAAAATATCCTGACAAACCCTAACTTCTCTTTTTCTTTCTAGGACTGGCGTCCTTGTTGCAGGAGGGCGAATGTCAGCCTCCACTCCAATCTTCAGATACTTTTGAATGATTATATCAGTAGATAGAATGTGAAATGTTTATTTCTGTATTATAAAACTATTAAGGAAATGAGATGTATCATACCACCGTACAGGGTAAGGGAAAGGAGCCTATTAAGAGTGTCGGCTGACATAACAGTGGGGGAGGGGTGATTAACGACTGAGTGTTATCAGCGCGGGCTTTTCTAACAGACACTGCATTCCTAAGATGACTGACAACTAGAGACCTGTGGAAGAAGATTACCACGAGGGGCCGAGAAGGAGCTGGCATTGGCCCAGACCAGCCTGACCTCCTGGAGGAGGAGGGACAATTGGGGGGATATGATATGTTAGCCATATTTTGTCTCAGATCCAACTTTACTTAGCTGCTATCAAGACTGTAAATAGTAAAAGTACTTTTCTTTATTCCAAATGAAGTCAAGGTGAATTCTTTCCTAATTATAGTCGGAGGTAGCCTGACAGATGGTCTGCAGTACCCAGGCATCGGTTGTTGTGTGGGACCAGGTAGGGACGAACTTGGTGAGACGACCGCCGATGGGATCCTGGCCGGGATAGTCATTTGTTCCTGCGATAAGGTCGGAAGCCGGATCCGCGATAGGGACGTCTGGTCTGGGATTGTCTGGTCCTATCACGAAAAGACTGTCTGTCCTGAAACCTGTCAGTGGGAGGTTGGAAGGAGCGTTGATGGGCCGGGGATTGAAACCCGGGATCCTGGGCGCGAAAAGGCTGTCTGCGGTAAGGTAGAGAAGGACGTCTGTCTAAACGTCTGGAGACGTGGGGAAGGATCTTACGTTTGTCTTTTCCCTCAACTAAAATAGGATCTAGGGCTTCCCCAAAGAGAGATCCACCCTTAAAGGGGGCAGCCGCTAACCGCCATTTGGTCTTCATGTCGGCTTGCCATTGTCTGAGCCATAACAGCCTCCTGGAGGTGATGCTGGAGGCAAGGGCTCGGGATGCAAATTTTGCAGAGTTAAGGGTGGCATCCGCAGTGTATTCAGCAGCCGCTATCAATTTGTTTATGTCCTGATGTAATCTGGAATCATCGTGAGGAACCCTCTCCTGCATTTGTCTGAGCCATATTAAGGAGGTTCTGGCAAAGAATGAGGCTGCTGTGGCAGATCTGATAGCCCAGGCGGCCGCTTGATGGGTTTTGCGGGTGGAGAGTTCCGCCCTGCGGTCCTCCGTTCGGAGACCGTCTGCTACATCTGAAGGTATGATGTTGGAGGGAGAAGCTAGAGTGGCAATTGGGGTGTCTACGGTAGGGACCTTGAGGAGGTCCTCCAGATCTTGATCCGTCATGTACATCTTTTTGTCTGCGCCACTGGGATTAGGAATGGCGCCTGGGTGACCCCATTGACGTTGGATGGTGTCCAAGAAGAGCTTGGGTGAAGGGATTACCCGTTGCTCTGAGACTGGTTCAGTAAAAAGGAATTTGTTGGGGTCTGACGGATCTGAATCTCCCTCAGATTGGCGTAAGGCAACCCCCATGTTGGCCGTAACTTTCGCCTTGTGTAGCAATGTGTAGAAAAGTTCATGGCGAAAAAGGCCGGTAGGAGCAGGCTTGTCTGGGGCAGACTCTTCGTCCTCAGACAGATTATACTCTGCTATATCTTCCTCCCCCAAAAAGGAGTCCTCACTA
Source organism: Ahaetulla prasina (assembly GCF_028640845.1). Lineage (NCBI taxonomy): Eukaryota > Metazoa > Chordata > Lepidosauria > Squamata > Colubridae > Ahaetulla > Ahaetulla prasina. Next base: position 40,868,662 of record NC_080545.1, read on the forward strand.
TGATGTGAAGGGGTTGGAGATCGTGTGCGCCGTGCGCAAGGTCTGGGAGGGTGGCTCTCAGAATGGGGTCTTTGGTCAGAACTGCCCGAAGGGGATGGAGCTGGGAAACCTCTCTGAGTGAAAGCATCGTCAATGCCTTGAGAAATGGTTTGCATAATAAGATGACGTATATCCTGAGAAATGGCAGGATTACTGTCCTCTCTATGGGAGACTGCCGCTGCTGTGGGAGTGAAGGTGGCAGAAGGTGCCTGATGTGGAGGCTCAGGCATGGCTGTAGAAGAATCTCCAAAAACTGAACAAATTGTTTCCTGGTTTCCTCCTGAACCACTAGGGATAGTGGGAGACCATCCAGGCTGATTTAAAAGAGGAGAATCTTCAATTAGTGGGACAGAAGTTTCCCTGCCTTCCTCAGCTAATTTTAGTTTTGCTTTATCAAATTGCCTATCCAAGGCCCGTTGTCTTCTGGAGGCATCTCTCTCTGCAGCAGCAGAGGATTGGAGAGAAGTAGAAGACTTGGATTTAGTGGCAGAGGCCTTTGATTTGGATCTGCTCTTGTGAGGGGGAGGAGCCACGCTAGTAAGGTGTCCTTGGGAGGGCGAGGCAGAAGCCCGGGAAGGAGATTTGCTGCGATCCGCCATCTTGGAAATGAGGCCTAGTGGTTATTAGAGGCCTTGGAATATATGCCCAAATAATATAGTGGCCCTGATCTGAGAATCCTGGAATAAGATCAAACACAAGGGCCAGTTAGCACCAAGCTGCCACCACAGCTGGATTCAAGGCATTCAAAGCTGCATGGGGGGTTGCTTGGGGAGGGGGGGTCCCCAAATGGCTTGAAGCAGGCACCGCTGCTCCTATGGCGCCCTTTTTATTGCAGCGTTGGCAGGGGGAACTAGCCTCTGTCACCACGGATCTTTCTCCTTCCCTGCAAGCGCGAAGCCGACACCACGGCTTCTCCTGCGCTCCGCTGGACTCCACTTACAGTTTGATGAGGTCCAGCGATGTCCGTTCCTCAATCCGGCGATCCCACGAGGCTTGAGGGGCTTGGATTGAAGAAAAAATGGCCACCGGCCTTTGGGCGGCTCAGCTGTGCGGCGCTGGGCTGCGCGCGAAGCGCGAGCCTCTTTCCCTGCCGCTCCGGTTCCCAGCAATGAAGAGAAAAAAATTGGGCACTTTAAAACTTTTTTTTGGAATTTTTTTCTAATTTTTTTGAAGTTCTGAGTGCTGGTAAAAGAGTCGAAAGCAATGGAGCTAAAGGAGGTAGTCTCTCTATGGCCGACTGAGTTAATAAACTGGAGCTAAACAGGAAGAGGAGGCGTGTTTAAACAAATTCAACTCAGTCTCAGGCCAATCAGATGAAGTTAACAACCCATTGCTTTGGACTCTCTTAGCAGCATACAGGAGAACTGACATGCCACCACACTCTCAACAACCTTCGCCGCGAAGCGAAGGTTGGAGACCGGACGATAATTACCTAAAACAGCCGGGTCCAGGGAGGGCTTCTTGAGGAGGGGCCTTACCACCGCCTCTTTCAAGGCGGCCGGAAAGACTCCCTCCAACAAAGAAGCGCTCGTAATCCCCTGGAGCCAGCCTCGTGTCACCTCCTGAGAGGCCAGTACCAACCAGGAGGGGCACGGGTCCAGTAAACACGTGGTGGCATTCAACCTACCCAGCAACCTGTCCATGTCCTCGGGAGCCACAGGATCAAACTCATCCCACACAATGTCACCAAGACCGCCCTCAAACGCCCCATCTGGATCCTCGCAATTTTGGTCCAGACCGTCCCAAAGCTGAACGATTTTATCGTATAGATAACCGTTAAACTCCTCAGCACGTCCCTGCAACGGGTCATCTCGCTCCCCCTGGTGAAGGAGGGAACGAGTTACTCGAAACAGGGCGGCCGGGCGGTTATCTGCCGACGCAATGAGGGACGAGACGTAGCAACGTCTCGCTTCCCTCAGTCCCACAAGGTAGGCCCTAGTATAGGACCTCACTTGTGTCCGATCAGCCTCTGAACGACTGGACCTCCACAAACTCTCTAGGCGTCTTCTCCGGCGTTTCATCCCCCTCAGCTCCTTGGAGAACCAAGGAGCCGGTTGGGATCTACGCCGGGTCAGAGGCCGCAAAGGCACGACACGGTCCAAAGCCCCAGCCGCGGTCTGTTTCCAGGCCGCGACTAGTTCCTCAGCCGTGCCGTGAGCCAGACCCTCAGGAAATGGCCCAAGCTCCGTCTGGAACCTCTCCGGGTGTCAGCCTCCACTCCAATCTTCATATAGTTTTGAATGATTATATCAGTAGATAGAATGTAAAATGTTTATTTCTGTATTATAAACTGTTAAGGAAATGAGATGTATCATGCCTCCGTCCAGGGTGAGGGAAAGGAGCCTATTATGTGTGTCGGCTGACATAACAGGGGGGAGGGATGATTAACTATTGAGTGTTATCAGCGCGCGCTTTTCTAACCGACACTTCATTCCTAAGTTGACTGACATCCAGAGACCTGTGGAAGAAGATTACCACGAGGGGCCGTGAAGGAGTTGGCATTGGACCAGACCAGCCTGACCTCCTGGAGGAGGAGGGACAATTGGGGGGATATGATATGTTAGCCATATTTTGTCTCAGTTCCAGCTTTGCTTGGCTGCTATCAAGACTGTAAAAGTAAAAGTATTTGTTTTCATTCCAAATGGAGTCAAGGTGAATTCTTTCCTATTTACCGTCGGAGGTAGCCTGACACCGGGTCCATCAGGCGCCTGGGACGGAACCAACGTATTGGTTCCGTCTTCCTGCGGCGGTGAGCAGCGGTCGGAAAGTCTAGGCGAAGGAGAGAGTGATCTGACCATGACAAAGGTTCAATGACTACATCCCTCAAGTCCAGATCCTTCAACCACTGACCAGAGATAAAAATCAAGTCCAGCGTGCCACCCCCAGTGTGAGTAGGGCCATTGACTACTTGGGTCAGGTCCAAGGCCGTCATGGAAGCCATGAACTCCCGAGCTGCTGTCGATGATGTGCCGGAAGATGGCAAGTTGAAGTCCCCCATGACAATAAGTCTGGGGGTCTCCACCGCCACCCCAGCCAACACCTCCAGGAGCTCAGGCAGGGCAGCTGTCACGTAGCAAGGAGCCAGGTACACGACAAACAGACCCATCTGACACCTATGACCCCACCTCACAAAGAGGGATTCACACCCGGCAATCTGAGGTACAGTGGTCTCCCTCGGCTCTAGGCTCTCCCTAATAACCACCGCCACTCCCCCACCCCTACCCTGAGCCCTCGGCTGATGGAGTGCCCGGAAACCCGGTGGGCACATTTCCACAAGGGGCACACCCCCTTCAGTGCCCAACCAGGTTTCCGTAACGCCTATAAGGTCCGCGGCACCCCCCTGAATAAGATCATGTATTAGGGGGGCCTTATTGACCACGGACCGGGCGTTGCACAACATAAGCCGAAGGCCCAGGCTCTGAGGGTCTTGACCATCCGGGAAACGGGAAAAGGACGGGGGATTGGGGCACGCGATCGCCTGCAAACATCGAGCGCGTGCCCCCCCAAGACGATACGATCCCCCCCTTCCGCCATATCTGCCCCTCCCACTTACCGTGCTGATGGAACCACCCTCACCAAAAGGAACGCAATCTCCCCCCCTAACCTCCAAACCCATTAAATGACCGCCACGAGCGCACGCAAGGACTGGCTCCCCATCCGACGGGCTACCCCCAACGCCCGCCCTAACCCTCCCACCCCTTAAAAACGCCCTATCTAAAAAAAACCAAAGGCTCTTTCTCTTCGCATGCCACCTCTGTGGGTCCCAAGACCCGTCATTGAGGCCGGCCCTAGGTAAAGAAGCGGGCCATTCCTGCGAGGCGGGGGCACCTCGCAGGCGCAAGAGTTCCAAGGCTGAATATCGTATAAAGTGCATAAATAGGAGATAGGACCGACGAAAGGTAGTACCGTCCAGGGTGGCAGAATGTTATATCAGGGTTATGTGGATACCCATCTTCCGACGAATCTTCAAATGGTGGCTGGCATAGAGATGGAATAGATTGAAAAAATGGGCAGGTAGAGTCTATGATGACAATAAGATAAATCTAATCTAATCTAATCTAATCTAATCTAATCTAATCTAATCTAATCTAATAGGCAGGGGGATGGGGAATTGAGCCTTGCAGCTGCATCAAGGAATTTCCACCTCATGTTGTGACCCAGGCCCAAGTAAGTAGTAATAAACTTAGTCCATGGAAAAACAAACTTTATATGAACAGCTGGGAATTACTTCATTCCCAGCGTAGTTCAACTCAAAAGTAAAACAGATGCCTCCCAACACAAATTCCTCAGTTATCTAACAAACCTTAGTCCAACTAGGCAAACTGCCAAACGTCCAGAAGCCACAAAAACAAAGACGTAGAAGCAGAAAACGGAGCAGAAGACGCAGCTACAACGTTGTTTTCTGGCAAAGCTGAAACGCCGGTGCTGGTCTGTTTAAAGCCTTATGGGAGGGGCCAATCATCTCTTGGCCCTACTCCAGAGTTGTCCTCTCTGCTTGAGCTGCTCTTGCCTTCTGGCAGCTCTTCTCATTCCTGTTCCTTCTCATTAGAAACAGGCTCCTCCTGTTCCTCTGGCTCACTACTATCAGTCTCTGGAGGCTCTGGAGTCTGCACCTCACTTCCCGATGGCCCTGGCCTCACCTCAGCCTCATTGCTGTCCAACTCTGTTGCCAGCTCCATAGGCTGCTGATGGACCACAACATCTCAGTCAAAACAACACACATCCTAGCTGGCCAAAGTCAAGGACATCTCCAAAGAAACCAGTAACGGCTGGAGGGAGTGACTCCTACGACCCACGAAATTGCTTTGTTGGGGAATGTGACTGATGACACATCTTGTGGGGAGGGGGAAACAAGGTCAGAGGCAAGGCACAAACTGAGTGGGGTCAGAGCTGGCTTCACTAGGTCTGTGCCAACATGGCATTCCTAATAAACAACTGGATTTTTCTTGAAAACTGGCTTGAGGCTCCTGATTTTATGAGGGCATCAGTTAGAACCCTGACAGGCTCCCAAAACTAACCGGGATTCCTGAGTCCTGGACTCTCCACCTGCTCTCTGATACCTGGGGTGCATGGAGAGAGACTCAGGCCACTATGGCAGAGGGCAGGATCTCCAAATAAAGCCTGCTCCTGTCAACCCAGAAGGAGACAGAACCTGCCCCCACCCAAGAAACTCCAAGAGCCAGTAGCCCAAATGGAACTCAACTACAATCGTCTCTGACCACAGAAGACAAGATGCCCAGGATGCCTTCCTTAGCAATAGAATCAGAAAGGGATGAGTATTGGTAGAAAAGAATCCCTAAAGAGGTTGAGGTTGCACCCCCCTACCCTAGCTTCTGTCTCCTGGGGCAACCCATAAGCAAATTAGAAAGACTGGAATGGATGAAGGAGTGGGAAGAGGTCAGAACCCACAAACTCTACTGGGAGCCCCAGGTGAATCCTTAGAGCACTTGAGGGAGGAATTTGACCAAACCACCCTTTGCGATTAGGGGCTGTCATGCTCCCCAAAAGGGGAAAGGGGATGGGGGTTGCAGTTGATCCCCATGAAGTGAGGAGAAGCCCCATCCAACTGGCCAGCCCTAGGTTTAAGCTGAACCTAACCTCAGTGCAACCCCGGGACGCCCACACGCTCCCAAACATCCAAAAATGGAGAGACAGAGGAGAACACAGCCTCTTCTCCACCCACCAGAAGAAAGCTGAGCCCGAGGCTGCCCCCAGTGCCCCCCTGCATCACAAGCAAGCTGCCCAGGCAAATCCCCCTTCCACAGGCTAGAATCGATGCAGATTGCCAAGTGCACCAGGTTCAGGCAAACAAAACAAGGAAAGGGCAGCATGGAATGAGCCATCCCAATTCAGTGGGAAGTTTGATGGGGACCCAGATCAGCTGGCTCTATTCCTTAGCTGCCACTGTCCACCTAGACCATTATGGACACCTCTATCCATCGCACAGAGCCAGGCTGAACTCCATCACCATGGGCTACCAGCCTTCCATAGAAAGAGGGGCCCCCAGCTGCAGGATGTCAACGATTTCCTGGAAGAACTAGAGGCCAGATTCGAAGATGTGGGGGAGGATCAATATGCAAAGGATGAGTTAAGGAATTTAAAGCAGAGAGGGCAACCAATTAAAGAACACATCCATGAGTTCAGAAGGCTCATGGGAAAGCTAACATCCTGGCCTGAGCAGCTACTAGTCCATTTCTTCAGAGAAACCCTGGACAAGCAAATCAGCCAAGTAACCACCTACCAGGACATCCCAAAGGGACTCACTGAATGGTTCCGAGTAGCCATAAAGCTGGACTGTGCATTGTGCACCAGTGACAGGGGGAGGCAACCGGGGCCCAGAGAGAGAGAGATGTTGTGGCCCACTGGCAGCCAGCAGAGCTGGCAGCAGAGTCAGAGAGTGAGGAGGGTGGGGAGGAACTTGAGCCAGTCCTGGGGACTGGGGAAAGCTTGGACGAGGAATCTGCATTGGAGGCAGAGAGGGAGTTAGACAGCAGCAAGGCAGAGGAACAGCTGGAGCCCATTCCAAGTGTGCGCATGCGCAGAGCTGCCAGAAGACAAGAACAACTCAAGCAGAGTTGACTCGGGAGTAAAGCCATACCTTGTGGTGATTGGCGCCTCCCATAGGAAATAAAAGAGGAGCAAACAGGGAGTGGGCTTTTGCAGAAAACAATTTGTTTGTTCCATGACTCTGAACGACTCTGTGCCAAGTTTGGCTTTGTACTGCAGTTGGAAATAAGTTACTTGGCAGCTTGCCAAGCAAGATAAGGTGTGTTGAGAAATATTCCTTTGCAAAACTGTTTGGACAAACGTTGCTGACTGTGAATGAAAGTAATTCATAGTCATGTAAATAAAAGGTTTTGCCAGGAGCAATTTCTGCTTCCTGGTTGTTAAAATGCCTAGGTCAGAACAAGGGCAACCAGATTGGACACCACTCAGCTGACAGGAGGCCATAGCAAAACAGCCGGCCACAAGACCAACCCTCCCCTGAAGCCAGTTGAAATGCTACAGATGCGGAGGGGTAGGCCATTTTGCATTGGCCTGCACAACTCCAGCTCTGAAACCCAAGCCAGACCCAAGGCACGACCGGAATGAGGACCAGGCCGGGGTGAAATGCTGCTGATTCGGACCGGTTCTCCCAAACCAGTAGTAAAAATGCTACCAGTTTGGGTGAACTGGTATTTCTGATGATCAGCTGGGCAACGATCAGCTGTGACGTGCGATTTATATTAGCTAGAATCATCTGATTTCCTGCTTTCTAGCTAATCTAAATCACTTGGCACAGTGGATTATCCCCCTCGCTGTTCTACTTATCTTTGCAGACTCGGAAGGCTTCAAAACGTCCTTTTTTTAACGTTGCAGGGATGAAGCGTGCACTTGGTAGCAGACTCACCGAAACGGTAGCAAACTTCAGAGGATTTCACTGCTGCCCCAGACGTGCCGCTGACAAGTCCCGAAAAGCCCTCCAGGTTGTAGAGGTCCCTCCCAAGCCAGCCGAAGAGGGAGGAACTCCAGCTAACGATGACCAATTGCTGGAACCCTACAACAGTGAGGACGAGTGTGAAAATGACCCGATGGTGAGTGAACCCATATACCCTTTTGTCTTTCTAAATACGTATCACAGCCCAAAAAAAGAGGGACCCAGGGCACTTTTAAAGCCCTAATAGACTAAGGCTGCACTAGATGTTTGATTAATTTACCCACGGTCCTGAAACTGGGGATCAGAGTGAAGAGATTGGGCATGGCGACGGGTCTCTACTGGGGGGAACCCACACCACCCACATGACTGAACCAGTGAGGCTAGAGCTAGCAGACCACTGGGAATAAATTTGATTCATAATAGCTCCCAAAATGACAGAGACGGTAATACTAGGGCTCTCTTGGCTAAACAAGTGGGGCCCGACCATCTGGTGGCAAGGGGGTAACTGGAGACTGAGGACAGCAAGGGGGCTCCAACCCCACCTCACCTGCAAAGAGGGACATCACCCACACAGGACGCCCCCCCCTACAGTCCCAGCAGAACAACTGGCAGCCACCTCTAAACAAACCCCAGAAGATGAGCAGATTCCTAGAGAATATCAAGACCTCGCTGAAGTGTTCAGCGAAACTGAGTGCGATGTCCTACCCTCCCACTATGCAACAGACTATGCCATCAAAATAATCCATGGGGCCAAACTTCCGAAATTCAAACTGTATGCCATGGCACCCTGAGAAATGCAAAAATACATAGACAAGACCCTAGCAAGGGGGTTCATCAAGCCAGCCAAGCAGCCCCAGTCCTATTTAAAGAGAAAAAAGATGGAACTATGAGAATATGCATAGATTTTAGGTGGATAAACTTTGTGTGCCTCCACAAACTATATCCCGCCCTCTCATGAAAGACATTGTCAGCCTGCCCCAGATCAGTGTTTGAGAAAATAAAGACCCAACTCCATCATTTTGAAGAAATTGGTAATTTATACCAAACAAGTCTGTATGCAGTACAAGCTGACATGGAACTGGAAGTAAATCAAAACCACAGAGTCATATTCTCTCCTGAACCCTCCCCCTACTAGAGGTCATACAGTAATAATCCAATGTCGTCTTCCTCCTCGGCCACGTGTAGTTTCACTTCCAATATTCTCCCTCTGTCAATCTTCTGGATGGAATGTGAAGGAAGCTGCTGCCGTTACATTCACGTGCCAAAACAGTTCCAAAGTCTGTTTCAAAAGGCTGTCTCCCTCCCCCACACATGCAATGTCAGCCGAACGCTGGAAACAGTGAAAACCTCCCCCTCCTCCATAAATCATGTAAGACACTCAGTAGAGCAAACTTTTAACAAGATAATAAAACGGTCAGATAATCTAGTAGGAGAAATACACTTAATTAAAGCGGAGGCTGACAGACATGTTGTCCCATCTAGCCAAGGGAAAGGTCTTTACTAAACTAGACCTCAGAGAAGCATATTACTGAGTATGTATCAGGGAGGAAGACAAATTGAAAATGGCATTCAATTGCCCCCTAGGGAGCTTCTAATTCAAAGTAATGCCTTTTGGGCTTCAGGGGCCCCTGGCAGTGTTCATGCAGTTAATAAATGAGGTGCTACATGACACCTCTATAGGGGGGTCCTCGTGTACCTGAATGATGTCCTCATCTTCACTGAGACCATGGAGGACCACATACCCCTAGTCCGCCAGGTACTGAAAAAGCTCCTAGCGGCAAACTTGTGCGTCAAGCTGTCAAAATGCGAATTTAATCATGCTTGACTGGGTTACCTACTGTTAAGGACTATCAAGATCCATCTCTATACCCAACAGGGGATAGAGATGGACCCAGCCAAAGTACAAGCCTCCTAGAATGGCAGCCCTCTCGCACCCACAGGCAACTACAAAGCTTCCTGGGATTCACAAGCTTTTACAGGCAATTCATCCCCTCTTTCGCGAAGATTTCTCAAACCATGACAGATCGCCTAAAGACAGGGAGGCTGGAGATGAAACCCCACCTGAGACAATCCCTACAGTGGGACCTAACCTGCCAAAAGGCATTTGAAACACAAAGAACTTTTCACAAAACAATTGGTACTGAAACACCACAACCCCAAACAATCCTTCATCATCCAAGCAGATGACAGCAACGTGGTAGTAGGAGCAATGCTACGTCAAAGAAATGGCCAGAGAAAACTACAACCTTGCGCCTACACCTCCCATAAACTCACTGACAAGGAAAGACGATGGGCCACATGGGGAAAAGAGGTTTTTGCGGTAAGATGGGCACTACTAACCTGATGCCACCTCTTGGAATGTGGAGGGGGGGAACTGTTTGAAGTCTGATCTGACCACAAGAATCTGGAGGCCCTTAGGACCCCATGGAAATTGTCACCCAACCAGGACTGCTGGGCTCAATACTTCAACTGATTCAACTTCATGCTAAAACACATTCCGGGGGGAGGAATTTCCTAGCAGACACCTTCTCCCGAATGCCCCAATACAAATGCAGGTGGGAGGAGGTAGTAGATGCCATCATCCCCGCTACTCAAGCTGCAGTCCAAGTGACCACCCACCGACAACACCGCAACAGGCCAGGGCAATCCTCAAGCAATTTAACCATGAAACTCAAAACAGAACTTGGAGCAGACCCCTGGTTCTGTGACAACCAATACATCCTAACAAAAAGGGAGAAACTAGCATGGAAGAGGGTGAAACTCTATGTCCCCGAGTTCCTATGCACCTTAATCCTCCAGAAAAGCCATGATGTCAAATCAGCAGCCCACTTAGGATTCTTTTTTTTTGCCAATTTTTTTAAAAAAATTTTACAAACATAATAAAAAAAAAATCATTGTGAACAAATTATTGGTCAGGTACATCTTTAAACATATCAAGTTTCACCTAAATTATAATCTAATACAATGTGTTTTCCTTCTTCTTTAATTTCAATTATTTATTTGCACACAATCTGATTATAGAAATAAATCAAATTCAACCCATTCAGGAGAATATTTAAACGAAGTTCTAGTCCCCATACTTAATTCCCTTCAACATAATTAATAAATTCTATTTACGTTTTATAATTTCACCACTCTCAGCTTTATATCTATACTGATAATCAGAGGTCATCCTATCTAAAACCTCTTTCTTAAAACTGCCCAGAGATCACAGACAATTCCATTCTTCCCTCATCTTCCTCTGCCTCTAAATCAATAACATATATTTAAAGTATTCCATCTAATCCATTTTAATATCAAGTAAAACATTTAAAATTTGCAAGGGTAGTCACTAATTCTTTCCCCCAGTTATATTAATATTAACTGTTTCCTTAGAAGTTTTATCAAATCCTTTCATTTTACTTATTTGCAAAAACAAAAAAGAAAAATTTCTTCCTCAGTATACTAACACTCATTTCCCTCTTATTTCAATTTATTCTAGTATTTTTCCCTCCATTTCCCAAAACCTCAATTATTTTTATCATAATTGTCACTCATATTTTAATATAAATATTAACATTTTCTAAAATGAATCTCATAACATAACTCTAAAAGCAGACATTAGTTCCTCCAAAAAAATATCATGCGTCTACATCAGCAGCGCCTTCTCCGTGGGAATAGTCCGCTATTCCATTCTTACTTTCCTTCTTTGCCTCTGAGTTCTTCTTAAATAAGAATCTCCGCTTAAATCAATAATCCAAAAACACCATCTAAAAGTCTCTTCTAAAACTGTTATGTGGTCCCAACAACACCAATCCTCATGGGAATAGTCACAAGAAAGCTATTCAACTTTTGCTATTTTCCTCTGCCTCTAATTATAAAGGCAGCCATAAGTTCCTTCCAAAAAAAATATTGTGTGCCCACACCCACAGAACTTTCTCCATGGGGAATAGTCTGCTATTCCATTCTTACAACTTTCTTTGCCTCTGGATTCTTGTTTAAATAAAGAATTCAATTTCCATAATTCAAAGGCACCCATCTGAAACTCTCTCCTAAAACTGTTGTGTAGTACCAGCAACCAATCCTGTAGCTGTCTTTCTCTGCCTCTAGATGTCCTTTTGAAACAGTTACTGCTCATAGATGATAAGTAGCCATTTTGGTGACAAAAATCCTTTGTTCTCAAATGCTTTGGTACGTGGAGGTCGATTTTCCAAAATTTTTCCTTAATTATATTTATATCTTCCAGATTCTTATGTCCTATTAATATCTTTAGTATTCCATAAATTTAAAACAGAGGGATTTGAGATATTCACATAAAAAACAATTCAATAGCTTATTTTACTTTTTTCTCCTATTTCTTTAATTTCCAATATAATCCATTAAAACTTCCAGGAATCTCCAAACCATTATTTAGTTAGAAAAAGTTTATTTTTCTTTTCTTTATTTACATGGGGTTCTGCTTCCATTCCAAGCCCTATCTTCTCTCTTTCACTTCCCGAATGTGTATTCTCCAAATTGACTTTCACTTTCACTTGTTATTCAATTAGTCGCCAATCTACAAGTTCTCCCCAAGGCTTATGCCTCTTTTGAATTCTTATTGTTCCTTCGTGAGATCATCACTCACCTGACTTCAACAATTTGTTTCTTGATGGTTCTTCCTCCTCCCCGCTCTTGTAGCCGCCGCGGCTTTGGTACAGCTGCCATGATGAAACTATGGCACTGCATTCCTCCCCGCTGAGTCGGGGGAAAAAATCTGGAGCTATGAGGAGTTTGCCAACTCCCCGTTCGCTCTGGTGGCTCCCTCATTCTTCGCTGCCCCTTCAAGGCAGCTACGGTCCGATCCGAAGTTTGGATGGACCCCCTGGGCGGGGGGATATCGGCGCAAACCCCGGAGACATTGGGGTTTGCGACCGTCTTGCCCGCGGCACTGGCCACGCCTCATAGGATTCTTAAAGACTTTATACTTAGTGAGGAGACAATTCTGGTGGCCCAGCATGAAGAAAGATTGGAGAGTTATGTAAAAAGATGCACCACCTGTGCCACCATTTTTTTTTTTAATTTACATTTATATCCCGCCCTTCTCCGAAGACTCAGGGCGGCTTACAGTGTATAAGGCAATAGTCTCATTCTATTTGTATATTTACAAAGTCAACTTATTGCCCCCCCAACAATCTGGGTCCTCATTTTACCTACCTTATAAAGGATGGAAGGCTGAGTCAACCTTGGGCTGGGCTTGAACCTGCAGTAATTGCAGGCTATTGTGTTCTAATAACAGGCTCCTTACAGCCTGAGCTATTCCGGCCCTGAAAGAGAGATGAGAAACCACCACCACCATCACCACCCAGATTGCTGCAACAGATGGCAGAGCCAACGAGGCCATGGGAGGAAATCGCAATCGACTTTATACTGAAGTTGCCAAAGAGTGGGGGGAACACAGTGATATGGACTGTAATTGACATATTTTCCAAGCAGGCATACTCCATACCATCTAGAACACTACCCTCAGCCCACCAGCTAGCCAAACTCTTCCTGAAGCATATCTACCTCCTGCATGGAGTACTGCACAGAATCATCTTGGACAGAGGGGTCCATTTCATGGCTAAGTCCTAGAGGGACCATTAGTCATCCCAGGGCCTTAGCTCGGCTTTTCATCTGAGGACCAGAGAGGGGGGACCAGGGGGACAGAGAGATTGAATGCCATCACAGAACAATATCAACAGTACTTGTGAGGGTTCCAAGTAACATCCCCAACAAAAGAAAACTCTGACGCTTGAATTTCCTCAAAATTATATTTTATTAGAGATGTCATATTGGCACATCTGAAAAAACTCGAATCTGAAAGTTTCCAGGTTTTCCCCACCCAAAGTAAAGTTCAAGTCCCTGCCCAATACCCACAAGTCCATCACATGGTCCAATCAAACCATCCCAACTGCAGATGCCTCCCAGTTCCAGCCTTCCAAGTGCAGGGAAAATTGTCCTTGACTTCTTGAGAAAGGAATGTTATTATGACTATATATCACCCATGCTCAATACAATGCTCCCTCCCAATTTCCCACAGTAGTAAATGTGGCAGGTCTGAAGGCCAAATACAAAAGACGGCTTCCAGGCCTGACACCTGAGGTGTTATGTGAACTACCAACAGTCCAATTGGGCATACCTTCTGCCATTCACCGAGGTCGCATACAATAATGCTGTTCACAATAGCACGGGACTCACCCCATTTAAGGTACTAAATGGTATGGACTTCATCCCAATGCCAGAATACCTAAGGGAACCCCCCCTCCTCAGTCAGTTTGATGTATTGGTTGTCAATGCTAAAAGCGGCATGGGAAAATGTCAAGAAAGCGCTAGCTAAGGCAGCGCAGACCGATAAGCAACAGGCAGACAAACACTGGGCCCCACAACAGCCATTCCACTTGGGGGAGAAGGTTTACCTCTCCATAAAATACTTAAGGTTGAAACTCTCCAGCAAGAAGCTGGGACCTAAATTCATGGGGCCATTCCTCATAGTATGGATTATCAACCTGGTCATGGTGCAATTGAAACTGCCCTGACTGCTGGGGAAAATACACCCAGTATTCCATAGCAGCCTCTTAAAACTCATGGTTTGGTTGACCCTGAGACCACTACCCCATGAGCCCCTAGACTCAGTGGTCATAGGAGGCCAAACCCATTACGAGGTGCAACACGTTCTCAACTCTAAGTGGCACAGGGGGCAACTCCAATACTTAATCAAATGGAAGGGTTACCCTCTATCAGAGGCATCCTGGGTAAAGAGCAGAAAACATCCAAGCTGATCGCCTCATAGCTAAATTCCATGAAAGGAACCCAACAAAGCTGGGGGGAGAATCACACCCCTAAAACTTATACCTGTACTCAAACTGTTTTTGCTTTGCACAGGTTGTCTTTGGGAAATGAGGGAAGCCAAATGTCAACTCGCGAAGCTTTCCTAATCTGCTCCCGAGTTGCCATAGGCAGGGGGGTGGGGAATTGTGTGTTGTGTCTGCGCCCCCTGAGCCGGCCCTCCTGCCAGAAAGTGACTTGGAAAGTGAGGGGGAAGGGCTGTCAGGAGTTACCTCAGGAGCACCGGCTTCCCTGGCTCAGCTCCAGGAGCCAGAAGCAGGCCAGGTGGAAGAGATAACGAGGCCTCCGTCCCCAGACTCTTCCCCCCCCCCAGGCCATACCTCCAGACCCAGCTGATGGCAATCAGGCCTGGCTGGACCCTAGATTCCATAGGCAGGAGAGGCGGGAACAACAGAAGCAGGGGTGGGGCAGGCCTAGGAAGTGCTGAGTCCTGGAGCCACACTCTACAGGATATAAAGGCAGCGAGAGCTGCTGTGTCTTTTCGTAGCAGGCAAATTAACTGCTGAACTAAGAGCTGAAGTACTGTTTGACTTATCGGCGTCAAGGGAGATAATGGAGCCACTTGGCAGACACTCGCTCTTTTGCTGCCAGGGCTGATAGTGCCGGCTAATTAAGCCATCGCTCAGACGGAGGTGAGGGAGGACAGAACATTGTGCCTCGCAGCTGCATTGAGGAATTTGCACTTCAGTCAAAACAACACACATCCTAGCTGGCCAAAGTCAAGGCCATCTCCACAGAAACCAGTAACAGACCTTGTTCTTGTTTAACATGTGCTAGCAATACCTCTAATGAGAGAATAAAAAGTAAAGGTAACAGCGGGCATCCCTATCTTACACCATTAGCTATATTAAATTTCCCTGTTATTTCCCCATTTAATATTACATTTGCCATTTGAATGGAGTATATTGCAGTTATCCCTATAAACTTTCCCCAAAATTCATAGTTTTAATTGCTGCCAATTTAAATTGTCAAACGCTTTTTGCGCATCTATGAATATCAGTGCTGCTTGTTTTTCGGGGTGTACTTCATAGAATTCCAAGATGTTCAATACCATTCTCGTATTATTTCTAATTTGCCTTTTTGGTAAGAAACTATTTTGATCTGAGTGAATAATTTCATTTAGTAATTTTTTGACTCTTTCTGCAATTATGGCAGCAAATATTTTATAGTCAGCATTTAAAAGTGAAATAGGCCTATAGCTTTTAATCTGTTGGTGGTCTGTACCCTCCTTTAATATTAATGTAATATATGCCTCAGACTATGATCTCAGTAATTTGGCTTCCGCCAGGGCTTCATTATACAGTTCCAACATTATATCTCCAATAGTTCTTATATACTTTTGTATAATTCCGTGGGGAGTCCATCAGGTCCCGGTGTTTTATTATTTTTTTGTTTCCTGACTGCCTCTTTTAATTTTATCAAAGTTATTTTGTCATTCAACATTTCCATTTCAGTTTCCAATATTGTTGTTAGTCCCTTCTCCTTTAAATACTGTTTTATACTCTCTTCCAATATATCTTCTTGACTATACAAGTCCTCAAAAAAATTTTGTGTAATATTTCTTTTCTCTTCCATCTGATAGTGTAGATTTCTGTTCTTGTCTAGCAGTTGTTGTATTAGTTTCTTCTCTTTCTCTTTTTAATTTATATGACAGCCCTCTCCCAGGTTTATTTGAATGTTAAAAAAAAAATTGTTTTGCCATTTTTAGATTTTGTGTCCTTTCTTCTTGTGTCATTAAATTTATTTTATGTTTAACTAGAGCCCTTTCTTCTTTGATTTTGTCATTCTGTGGTTGTTTTTTTAGTTCAAGTTTTCTGAGTTCTTCCTGAAGCATAGTTTGTTTCCTCTTTTCCTTGTTTCTTCTCACTACATATCGTTAATCCTTGAACATATCGCTTTAATGGTATCCCACAAATTTTGCAGTATTGTTTGTTCATTCTTATTTTCTTTAAAGAATAGTTTCAATTCTTTTCCCATCATTTGGACATAAGCTTTCTCTTTCAAAATCTTTCGGTTCAATGTCCATCTCCTTCTTTTTTTCAATCCTTGCCATCTCCCTTTCAGAGGATTATGGCCTGCCCAGGTGTTTGTCATGATTTCTATTTCCTCTACGTCCTTTTCCAATTCTGGATTCATCCATATCATATCAATCCTTGACCATGAATTGTGAGGATTTGAATAGAAAGTGTATCGATTCTCTTTCAAAAAATTTTTTATTTAAAAACTTTTAACAAACAAAAACATTTTTTCCCCTTTTCCCCCCCTCCCCCCCACAAAACCCCCTTCCCCCCTCCCTTCCCCTCCCCCCCCCGGCTTCCCGGGTCAATCACAAGGTATTGTTATACATAAACCAAACATAGAGTAAAATTTTCCCTTCTAATCCAATTAACCTCATCCAAATCTTTTCATTTCCCAACCCCCCATTACATAAAATAATACTTCTTAATTATTCAAAGGCAATCTGATATTTCTTAATCTGATATCTGTTTTGTAAATAATCAATCCATTTTTTCCATTCCATTAAATATCTTTCCTGCGTATTGTCTTTCAAAAAAGCTGAGATTTTAGCTATCTCAGCCAAATTAGTAACTTTCAATATCCATTCTTCTATTGTAGGTAACTCTTTTTTCTTCCAATATTGTCCAATCAACAGCCTTGCTGCTGTTATTAAATTCAGAATCAGTTTAGTCTCAATCCCTGTACAATCCGTTATAATTCCCAAAAGGAAAAATTGCGGCAGGAACTTTATCTTCTTCTTCAGGACATTTTGAATAATTCACCAAATTCTTATCCAAAAGGCCTTAATTTTTTTGCAAGTCCACCAAATATGAAAATATGTAGCGTCATCACAGTCACACCTCCAACATTTCGCTTGGATATCAGGATACATACGTGATAATTTTTTGGGATCTAAGTGCCATCTATAAAACATCTTATAAAAATTTTCCCTTAAATTCTGTGCCTGTGTAAACTTAACATTTCTAACCCAGATTTTCTCCCACGTTTCCAACATTATTGGTTCCTGAATATTCTGTGCCCATTTTATCATACAGTCCTTTACCAAATCCTTTTCCGAATCTATTTCAAGCAACACATTATACAATCTTTTTATATGCTCCTGGGTCTGATTTCTAATTTGCTTTATTAAATTTTCCTCCCTTTGCATTATACCAATTTTTTGATCTTTCCATCTAGCACTTAGTTGTCCATATTGAAACCAAGTATAATTCCTCCCTTCTTCATTTAATACCTGTAATGATTTTAATTGCAATCTACCTCCTTCAGCATACAAAAGTTCTTTATAAGTAATCATTTTCTGTTTATGTTCTATATTTATATTCTCTATTGCATGTCTGGGGCTCGCCCATATAGGAATCTTATAGTCTAGTTTATAAGAATATTTTTTCCAGGCCCGCAAAAGAGCACTTCTCAACATATGATTCTTAAAAGCCCTATCCACTTTTTTTTCATAAAATAAATACGCATGCCATCCATATAACAAGTCATAACCTTCTATATTCAAAATTCTTTCCTCCATTAAATTAAACCAGTCACTTATTACTGAAAGGGCTACTGCTTCAATATAGTTTAAAATTAGGCATTTTTAGGCCACCTCTTTCCCGTGAGTCCTGAATTATTTTCATTTTAACCCTTGCCTTTTTACCTTGCCATATAAATTTATTAATCCCAATCTGCCAATCCTCCAAATTTTTATCTTTCTTAATTATTGGTATCATCTGGAACAGAAACAAAAATCTAGGTAACACATTCATTTTGATAGCTGCAATCCTCCCCAATAGCGATAACTGCAATTTTTTCCAGACACTCATATCATTCTGAACTTAGCAAGTCATAATTATTCTTATAAAGTTTCTTGTTCAATGAACTAATATAAACCCCTAAGTATTTAACCTTTTTTACCACCTCAAATCCTATTATTTCCTCTAGTTTTTGTTTCTGTTGTGTAGACATATTTTTGATTATCACTTTTGTTTTATTCTGATTTATTTTAAATCCTGATACCTTTCCATATTTATCAATTGTTTCCAACAAAAATCTACTTGAATTTATAGGATTTGTTAAAGTAACCACTACGTCGTCTGCAAAAGCTCTAACTTTATACTCATATTGTTTAATTTTAATTCCCTCTATTTTCGTTAACTCTTGTATTTTATCCAATAATGGTTCCAGAGTCAAAACAAACAATAGTGGTGATAAAGGACATCCCTGTCTCGTTCCTTTCGCAATCTTAATAACTTCTGTCAGACTACCATTTATTATAATCTGAGCTGTTTGCTCTCCATAAATCGCTTTAATTATTCTAACAAAACAATCTCCAAATTGCATTTTCTCTATTAATTTAAATAAAAAATCCCAATGCAATCGATCAAAGGCCTTCTCCGCATCCAAAAAAATAAGTGCTGCTGAAGTATTCTTCTTTTCCAAATATTCCAATATATTAATAATCTGTCTAACATTATTCCTCATCTGCCTCCCTTTTATAAAACCAGATTGATCAGTATGAATTCTTTGTTGTAAAACTAACATTAATCTATTTGCTATTATTTTGTTTTAAATAATTTTTTATTCCATTTTTCAACATCATATTTATGTACAAACTATTATCCATCATTAATCATTAATTTTTTATTTATTACTGATTCAGGCCTGCCCGACTGCCACTTCCTTACTACACAACCTCCCTCTCTACCCTCTACTACTTTCCCATCCTTCATCTCCTTCACTTTACTACTTCCTCTCCTCCTTCTCCACTCCTCCCTTCTTCCACCCTATCTAACCCTCTTATTCCCCTCCTCCTTCTCTACACTTTCCTACCTACTTTCTTCCCTCCTTCTACTCCTCTCTCCTTTTCTTCCTGAAATGGCAGTCGAGCATCCCCAATATCATTTTAAATTTTTTAATTTCATATCTTCAAAAATTACTGTACATTAATAATCAATCCATGTATCACTTGTTGATTCATTTCCTCCCCCTCCTCCCCTTCCCCCAGACTTCCTAGAGCAAATACCGGGTATTATGACCAACAATCACAAGCTAAAGTATACAAAATATACATAACCTCCCACCTTAAAAAATTTAAAACTATAGATCCCCTCACAATAAAAATAAAAAGATAGGAAAGAATAATAAAAAAAGAAAAGAAAAGAAACAATACCAACTTCACATATTACTTCTTCTTACAGTCCATTTTTAAAATTAATCCCTTCTCAAATTCAATTTTTTTTCCACTTGTACATTCCTTCAAATCTCATAAGTCCATTTCTCAAATTACAGTCCATCTTCTCGGACTCAAATTTTTATCACTTATATATTTCTTCAATTGCCATAACATTTAATGTCCATTCTTCTTACAGTCCATTTTAAAAATTAGTCCATCTTCTAAAGTTCAAATTTTTTTTTCCGCCCACTTGTATATTCCTTCAAATTTCATAAGTCCATTTCTTAAGTTACAATCCAGCTTCTCAAATTCAAATTTTCATCACTTATATATTTTTCAATTGTCATAAGATTTAATATCCAGTCTTCCAATACTACTCCATCAATCAAATATCAAGCAAATATCCACAATATAACAGTAAACAGTTAAAATCATTACATCCACATTATCTAAATTCATAAATTCCACTTTCCATCCTTCACAATTAAGTAATATCATCCCATAGATTTATACCATACAAATAGCAAATAACAAAAATCCTATAATTTATATCCTAAACAAATCAATTCCAAAAATTAACCATAATCATCCTATTCACATCTTAAACATTCCTCCCCTCTCCCATTCTATTTTCCATCATTTCCAAACCAGTTAACTTAGCATCTAACAACAAAGGATTCCCACTCTTTAAAACATTAATATAAAAATGTCTCGCTTTCATAACTGAATTAAGAAAATACTTTCTACCTCTAAAATTCACTGGCAAACCCATTGGGACTTCCCATCTAAAATATATCTGATATTTCTTAAACTCATCCACCAAAAAAGCAAATTCTCTTCTGTTTCTTAACATTTTGGGAGGAATTTCCTTCATCATTTTTATATCTTGTCCCAATATCTGAAATTTATTTTTATAAAAGGCTTGCAAAATTTCATACCTAACCTTTTTAGTTGTAAAATAAATAACCACATCCCTAGGTACTCTATTTTGTCTTGCCCACCAAGAATTAACACGATAAATTCTTTCAATATTAGTCTCAAAATCTTCTGGCTCCACACCCTTTATCTGGGCAAAGGCTTGCGTAAAAATCTCCTTTAAATTTTCCTACCTATTTTGTTTCAACCCCCTCACCCTTATAGCATATTCCATTAATCTATATTGTAATATTACTCTTTCTTCATCTGCCCTATCTACCTTTGCCTTTATATCTTCCATCTTATTATCTAAGTTCCAATTGTTTTGATTTTTTTGAATTTCTTCTATTTTCCTTTGCAACTCTAAATTAGCTTTATTAATTTCTACAAGATCATCCTGCATCTGAATACAAGAGCTTAATATTTGCGCAATTGCATCCTTTACCATTTTCATTTCCCTCTTCTGCTCTTCCACCACTTCCTTGAAATCCAACATCTCTTTCTCTATTTCGTCAAATTTTTGATCTATTTCTAAAAAGTGACTCTCCAAAAACTCCTGTAAAGAATTTCTTACTTCCTTTTTGATTTCTTCTTTTAATTTTTGAATCTGAGCTGAAGAAATTTCAAAATTTTTAATGACTTTTGGCACTATTTGCTTAAAAGCCATTTAAAAAAAAAAAAAGATAACTTAATAATAGACCAAGAAAAAGAAAGAAAAAAAAATTAGAAAAGAAAGTTTCAAAAAAACTTATCTTCTGAATCACTATAATCCCAAGGAAGAAGAAAAAATATAAATCATAAGATTCTCATTTCTTCCGTTTAGTCAGTATATTTCTATGTATCTTCTTTCTTCTATTTCAACACTAGCCGTTAGTAAGCATTTCTACTTTCGTTTTCAGTATACACATTCCACAAAACCGCCATTTGCTTTCTTCTCTCCTATCTTCGCAGCAAATAAATCCTCAGGGGCTTACAGTCTTTATTTGCAATTATTTTAACAAAAATCTTATAATCATTATTTAAAAGTGAGACCGGTCTGTAATTACCGGGTTTAGAGCAATCTTGCTCCTCTTTTGGTAACAGTGAAATAAAAGATGTTTTCCATGACAGGGGTATTCCCCCTCCTAGTTGTATCTGATTAAATAATTCTTTAAGTGGGCCTAGTATTTCATCCTGTAGTTTTTTATAATAACTTGCTGTAAGACCATCCGTACCAGGGGTTTTCCCCATTTTTAATTGTTTAATTGCCTCCACTATTTCTCCAGTAGCTATCGGCTGATTCAACTCCTCCCTTTGTTCTAATAACCTTATAATCTTCCAAATAATCATAAATGTCCCTATTCGATACTTTATCTTTTGCATATAGAGTAGTGTAAAATTCTGAGAAGGCCTTTTTAATTTTATCTTGTTGATATATTTCTTTACCTTTATATTCTATTTTTTGTATGACACGTGCTTTCTGTTTTTTCCTTAAGTTATATGCCAGCCATCTCCCAGGTTTATTTGCATTACAGAAGGTATTATGTTTAGTATATTGTATATTCGTTGCCACCTGGTCTGCCATTAACATATTAAATTGACTCTGTAATATTCTTATAGCCTCTTTAAGTTTGTGATCTTGTGGGTTTTGAATTAATAATTGTTATGTCTTTTGAATTTCTTCTTCCAAGTACCTATGCTGCCTTTGTTTATTATTCCTCTGCCTATTGTCCAAATATATCAATATACCTCTAATAAAAGCTTTACTTGCCTCCCACACAGTTCCTATAGGTGTCCCGTTGTGCATATTAAAATCAAAAAATTCCTTCATCTGTTTCTTACAATGATTTACATTATCCTCATATCTAAACAGATTTTCATTCAGCCTCCATGTTCTACCACCTTTTTTCCCTTGTAATAATTCCATCCATACTGGGCTATGGTCAGTTAAACACCTCGGAAATATCTTCATTTTCTTCACCCTAGAAAGCAAGTCATTAGAAATTAAAATAAAAGTCAATACGTGAAAAGATTGATGCCTATCGGAAAAAAATCTCTCATCTGGATTCCGTAACCTCCATATATCTCTAAACTCAAAGTCTTCCATCATTTCAAAAAAGGATTTTGGTAGTTTTGCATGTATAGGTATCTTCTTAGAAGAGGTTCTCTTATCATTTCTTGTATCAATTACTCCATTCCAGTCTCCTAATAAAATAAACGAACTGTAATCCCAGAGGATCAACCTCTCGTGTAACATTTTATAAAACTTTTCTTGTTGCTGATTAGGTGCATAAATACCTATCAGCAAAGTCTTTTTTGCATCTATCACCAGTTCAATAGCAATAAATCTTCCTTGAATATCTGCCTCAATTAACTTAGCTGGTATATCCTTCCTGATATATACAATGATTCCATTTTGCTTCTTATCCAAAGCTGATGCAACAAAATGTTTACCTAATTTTGAGTTTATTAAGTATTTTTGGTCTGATAATTTGATATGTATCTCTTGCAGGCAAATCACATCATTTTTAAATTGTTTCAAGTAGTGAAATATTTTCCTTCTTTTCTAAGCTGAATTCAAACCATTAACATTCCATGGCAAAATTCTATTTGCCATTACTGGCCTCCTGAAGCTTTGAAGCAGACAACGGAAGATCCTCCTCCGGTATCTTCCGTCTAGCTCCTCCCACAGCTTCCATACCGGGGTCCTGACTTCTACTTTGAAGCTGTTGCTCTTCTTTACACTTAAGAGCTCCTCTTGTCACCCTTTGCTCTTGTGGTTCCTCTGATGCTGGCAGCAATGAAGCCTCTTGAATCACCACGCCTTCTTGGATCTCTTGAAGTTTTTCTATCACTTCTGTTTCAACTTTCAAAACTGTAGAAAGAAAATCCTTTGTCTTTAAAACAGTGTCAATTCTATATCTCCTTCCTTGATAAAATACTGTCAGACCAACTGGTACCTCTCATCTGAATTGAATCTGGTGTTTTTTAAGTTCTTGTGTAAAAAAAACAAATTCCTTCCTATCTCTTAACATCTTGGAAGGAATCTCTTTCAGGACCTTCAGCTACTGTGCTCCAATTTTCAAAGTTGTCTGATATGCAACTTGCAAAATCTGATTTCTCATAGTTCTTTTCACAAAATAAACCACAATGTTCCGAGGAAGCTTTCTCTGTCTTGCGATCCAGGAATTAACTCTATATATTTTATCAATTTGGTAAGCTACCTCTTGGGGTTCCACTTCAATAAATTCAGCCAATGCTTCTGATATTATTTTTCTTAGGTCCTCTCCTCTCTATTCCTGCATGCCACGGATTCTAAGAGCTCCTTCCATAAGTTTATATTGCAATATCACAACCTGATCTTCATTTTGATCCACTTTTTTCTGAACACCTTGCATTTTGTCTTCTAAATGCTTATTTGACTGAGAGATCTGTTGCATCTCTTCTTCCAATTCCTCAATTTTTTTACTCAAACCTTTAACAGCCATTATAATATCTTATCTTATTTTTGCATTAAAATTTTCCATCATCTCTTTTTGCCTATCTTCAGAAAGTTTTAATTGTTCTTTCAATATATCCTCAAGATTTGCTTCAGATCTCCTTCTTCCAGAAGGCTTTAAAGGTTTAGCTGCCATTCTGTCTTCAAAAGAATCAAGAATTTAAACTTAAAAACTTTCCTTTATTCCTTTCAGTATAGGAGTGCTCCGTTTATAACAATCCACAAATAACGCTACTTTGTTGTACTAAAGAATTCACTTTCGCTTTCAGATGCCATTTTAAAAGTCAATTAATCAGAGACAAAGAGAAGTTTCAAATTTCAAAAGGGGGAGTCAGTGTACTTGCCGTGTTGTTTCTACTTCAAAGATCGAACGCTTGTGAAATCCCAGTCTGCTTAGAAAATCAATCAATTTGACAAGTCCTTTTGAGCAGAAGTGACTCCTACTCCCTTTTCCTGAAAAAACAGGAGCACGTTTGAAGTCGGAGTCAATGAGGTTCGATGGGACCTCAAATCCAGAAAAATTCGCTCTTAAGAGCAAACTCCCTGGAGAGATCTACCACTTCCCTACACCTCTGCACACCCCCTTTTGCCCAAGGGGTATGCTAAGGTCAGTGAACAGTGATTTATACTGTTTCACTGACTTTTACGATCTTCTAACGTGGAGCACCCTGTTAGAGTGCCCTGCAGGAGCGGTGACGTCACTGGAAACCAGTCTCTTTCAAATTTAAGTGTCTCCATGTATCTTGCAAATTTAGTTCTTGTACCATCTCAAAACAATGTATGAAGAACAATGTTCTTCTTCTCTTTTTATTTTATTTTTTTCATAATTTGTGTAGTCTTTCTTAATATCCACCAAGAACAAGGAATAAAAGGAGTAAAAATAAAAAAAGAATATAAAATACAGGCATTCGCAGATGATTTAGTAATCTTTATAGAGGAACCCTCAGAAGCAGGAACAAATTTAATATGAGAAATAGAAGAAGAAATTGGCAAGGTGGCAGGACTTAAAATGAACAAGGACAAAAGAAGGATAATAACTGAAAATCTTACTGGTAGTCAGAAGAAGGAACTCGAAAAGAAATTGGAAATACAGATAACTAAAATGGTTAAATATCTTGGAATCTGGTTGATGGCAAAATGCTCCTCAATAAAAAAAGATAACTATAATAAACTGCTTCATCAAATAAAAAAAGATTTGGATATTTGGGGGAAATTGCAACTATCATTAATTGGAAGAATTGCCACAATCAAAATGAATGTATTACCAAAAATTCTATATTTACTGTATTTCAAACAATACCAATAAAATTAGACAAGAAATTGTTTGAGGAGCTGAATAAAGTAACAGCTAAATTTGTCTGGCTAGGAAAGAAACCCCAAATAAAATTAAAACTATTACAAGACAGTAGAAGTAAAGACGGTTTTGGACTCCCAGACTGGGAGCTATATTATCAAGCAGCGGCCATGACATGGATAAATCTAAACAATAAAAGGATACTGACATTAGAAGGGCACAATTTGCAACTAGGGTAGATTTATTTGGGAAGGGAAAAGTAAAGTACATACCTACTTTCAGAGACACCAAGCAAGAGAAGCTCTTCTATATGTATGGGGGAAAATAAAGAAAAATCATTATACTAAAATATTACTGTGGCTATAAACTATGGAGGCGATGATATACCCAAACGTATTGGACTTAGATAAAATTGTACAGTATAAAGAATTATTAGGTGCCCAAGGGAAGTTAAAAACAAACCAAGAGTTAAAATAACAAGGGATAGATATAGATTGGTGGCTGTATCTGCAAGTTCAGGCAAGATATAAAAAAGATTTAGAACAATATGGCTTCAATAAGGAGCAACAAGAACTTAGTTTTTCCCTACTTTCCTTCCATGATCTCAAAAGAATTTTTTTTTAATTTAACACAAAGCCAAAAAATAAAAAAAGAGAAAGAAAACATTCCACCCAAAAAAGACAATAAGAATTTTGAATTCAAAGAGAAGAAATTTTTTAAATTTTTTTAAAAAGGCAACGGAAAAAAATTACTTCTGAAATAGTCTTAGTTCCACTGCTCAACTTTTTTTATTCTCAATTTTAACCTTCTTTTTAATCTCAGGGTGATTTCTAAAAATTTTTTAACAAAAAGGTCTCTCACCACACTGGCACACTTCCTTTCAATTCCTTCCATTCCGGAGCTTCAGCAGCTTCTATAGCCGGATCTTCTTCACCAGGAAAAAGGGCTTCTCCTGGATCAACCAAGGACTTTGCGGTGGGACCGCCCAGGTAAGATGATGTCAGGAAATTGTTATTTGCCTAACCAGTTGGCCAAGCAATATATAAACTAACTATGTATGTTTGCAGAAAGGCATGATATTGCTTTAAGGCTGTGCTGCATCATGCAATCATCCTGATTGGTTGAGCTCTGTAGCCAATGTATAAAAGAACTACTAAATTATGGCTTGTGGGAATCTACAGGGACACTACAGCATTGTAACCTGATGAAATGCTGCAACTGTGACTTCCGGTGGCTTCCGTCTTCCCCGGAAGACGTCTGGAATGGCGTCCCGAACTGAGATTCTATAAAAGTTGGTGAAACAGTGGAGAACAGCTGTTAGCCAGCTTCAAAGCTTTTCTCTGGTGAAAGAGAAATAGCGAAGAGTTGCTGGATAGCAGAAGATTGCCCCAGGGGCTCTGCTTTCTTATGCAGAGTCTCGGAGGGGTGCCTGCTTAATCAGCCCTACTCCAGACTCGGCTCGATCCTCCTAATTAGGCAGGAAATTAGGCAGGACAAGAGGAAGACGCCCACCTCTGCTCCATTGATTCCGTTTTGAATAACTAAAAGCAGACGGGACAAATACAAGTGATCGATTATTGGGGAAGCAAGAAGAGAGCTGACTTCTACTTCTCTTTAAAGAAAGGGGAAAACTTTTTTTCACTTTAACTTAGTGAAGGAAGAAATGGCGTCTGAGAGGAAGTGGATTGGAGTCTGATTGTGAGAGAAAGGAAGTTCGTCTTTGTGGATTTTGGCTGAATAGAAGCTCTCCATAGGAGGCAAGGTGAAAGTTTTTATTTTACAACTTTAATTTGAGACTTTTTGAGACGTTGAGATTTTACAATTCTAATTAGAGACTTTACTTAAATTAAAATGTCTTCTAAGCCACCAAAAGCTCCCATGACGAGAAGGGGGTCTGAAACTAACTTAGAAGATATGTTAAAGGAACAGAACAGAGTTTCTGAAGAGCGATTTAAAGAAATTATGAATAATATTCATGGTGTGAAGGATCAACTTAGGGAAGAAATTAAAGAGACTAATAAAAAAATTAGAGATTTATTGATGGTTTTTCAAGGTTTGGCAAAAAATTTGGAAGTAATGGAGGATAAAGTGGAAGTAATTAGTCAAGCAAATCAGTATTTGGATAATAAAGTTGGAGAGCTCCAAAATAAAGTGGATAAAAATGAGGACCATGTAGTGGTATTGCAATATAGAGCGTTGGAGAAGGCTTTGAGAATTAGGGGTCTTCAAGACCGGAAGGAAGAAGATCTTAAAAAAGTTATATCAGAAGCTTTAGCTGAAATGTTAGGAATGGACCCTCGAGAAGTTGATTTTCAAATTGATAAGGCATATAGGGTTAATTCTTGGGTAGCGAGGCAGAAAAAGCTCCCAAGAGACATTGTAATTTATTTTTTGACTTCTACAATAAGAAATCAGATTCTGCAAGGTACATACCAAAAGAAATTGCAAATAGCAGAACAGGAGGTGTTGGTTTTGAAAGAGATCCCTGCTAAAATGTTAAAGAATAGAAGGGATTTTAGGTTTTTTACACAAGAGCTTAAGAAGCATCAGATTCAATATAGATGGGAGGTTCCAATTGGCTTAACAGTATTTTTTCAAGGCAGGAGATATCGAATTGATATTGAGTTGAAAGCAAAAGATTTTCTTTTTAATGTATTGAAAGTGGATGTAGAAACAGTGGATAAAAGTCTTCAAGAGAAACAGAGTGGGGAAGCTGAAACTGCACCTGTGATGTCAGTACCTCAACAACAACCTCAAGAACAAAGAGTGACAAGGGGAGCTATTAGGCGTAAGGAGATAGAGGAACGACTTCAAAGACAGGAACAGGATTCTACTACTGAAGCTGTGGGAGGAGCTAAGCCGAACAGTGAGAGTCTTCAGCTAATTGCTCAGAAGCTTCAAGAAAAATAAATTTTTGACATGGAATGTTAATGGTTTAAATTCAGCACAGAAAAGAAGAAAAATATTCCATTATTTGAAACAATTTAAAAACGATGTGATATATTTGCAAGAGACACATATAAAATTATCAGATCAGAAATATTTGATTAACTCGAAATTAGGTAAGCATTTTGTTTCTTCTGCTCCGAATAAGAAAAATGGTATAGTTATATATTTGAAGAAAAATATATCAGCTAAATTAATTGAAACGGACATTCAAGGAAGATATATTGCTATTGAATTGATTTTAGAAGGAAAAAAGACACTTGTGATTGGCATATATGCACCTAATCAACAGCAAGAAAAATTTTATAAACTGTTACATGAAAAATTGACTCTTTGGGACTATAAAACATTTATTATATTAGGGGATTGGAATGGTGTAATGGATATTAGAAAAGATAAAAGAACTCTTTCTAAGAAAATTCCTATGTATGCAAAACTGCCTAAATCTTTTTTTGATTTGATGGAAGATTTTGAGTTGAAAGATATATGGAGAAGGCAGAATTTTGATGATAGAGACTATACTTATTTTTCGGATAGGCATCAATCTTTTTCACGTATTGATTTTATATTAATTACCAATGACTTGCTTTCTAGGGTTAGGAAAACAAAGATATTTCCAAGGTGTTTAACTGATCATAGTCCGGTATGGATGGAGTTGCAATATGAAGGTGGAAGAAGATCATGGAGAATAAATGAAAAATTGTTTAGATATGAGGATAATGTAAATCAATGTAAAAAACAAATGAAAGAATTTTTTGATTATAATTTGGGTAAGGGAACTTTGATAGAAATGGTGTGGGACGCTAGCAAGGCCTTTATGAGAGGAAATTTGATATATATTAATAGTAGACAGAGGAGAAAATTACAAAAACAGCGTAGGGATTTAGAAGAGGAAATTCAGAGGAAACAACAATTATTGGTATATAATCCACATGATTTAAAAACTACTGAGGCGATAAAGATATTACAGAGTCAATTTAATATGTTAATGGCAGATCAGGTGGCAACCAATATACAATATGCTAAACATAATACTTTTTGTAATGCCAATAAATCAGGGAGGTGGTTGGCTTATATGTTAAGGAAAAGACAGAAAGCACGTACTATTGAAAGAATTGAATACAAGGGTAAAGTGCGATTTCAACAGGATAAAATTAAAAAAGCTTTCTTGGAATATTATACAAATTTATATGCCAGAGATACAATATTGAATATGGATATTGATAAATATTTGGAAGAATATACGGTTAAAGGTTTAACTAATGAACAAAGGGAAGAGTTGAATCGGTCTATAACTTCTGAGGAAATTATTTGGGTAATAAAGCAATTAAAAATAGGGAAATCCCCGGGCACAGATGGATTTACAGCAATATATTATAAAAAGTTACAGGATGAGATAGTTGGTCCACTTATGGAGTTATTTAATCAGATACTGATGGGAGGAGGAGTGCCACCATCATGGAGGACTACTTTTATTTCATTGATACCAAAAGAGGACCAGGATTGTACTAAGCCTGGGAATTATAGACCGATTTCACTCTTGAATAATGATTATAAGATTTTTGCGAAAATAATGGCAAATAGGTTAATGGAAATTGTACAACAAAGGATTCACACTGACCAGTCTGGTTTTATAAAAGGGAGACAAATGAGGAATAACGTTAGGCAGATAGTGAATTTATTGGAATATTTGGAAAAGAAAAATCAGATTCCGGCAGCGTTTATATTCTTGGATGCAGAGAAAGCTTTTGATCGCTTGCATTGGTAATTTTTATTTAAATTAACAGACAAAATGCAATTTGGAAATGGTTTTATAAGAATACTTAGGGCAATTTATGGAGAGCAAACAGCTCAGATAATAATTAATGGTAGTTTGACAGATAGTTTTAAAATTGTGAAAGGAACAAGGCAGGGGTGTCCTTTATCACCTTTATCATTTATTTTGTCTTTGGAACCTTTATTGGATAAGATAAGAGAGTTAAGGGAGATAGAGGGTATTAGAATTAGAAGATATGAATATAAAGTCAGAGCATTTGCAGATGATTTGGTTGTTATGTTGACTCAGCCTATAAATTCAAGTGTATATTTGTTGGAAGTAATTAATCAATATGGAAGGGTCTCAGGGTTTAAAGTGAATCAAAATAAAACAAAAGTGTTAACCAAAAATATGATTAAGAACCAGAAAGAAAAACTAGAGGAAATAACAGGATTTGAAATTGTAAAAAAGGTTAAATATTTAGGAGTCTTTCTTACTTCATCAAATGTAAAATTGTATAAGAATAATTATGATGTGTTATGGAAAAAAATTCAGAAGGAAATGAATACTTGGAAAAAATTACAATTATCTTTGTTGGGGAGAATAGCAGCTATAAAAATGAATGTTTTGCCTAAATTCTTGTTCTTGTTTCAGATGATACCAATAATTAAGAAAGACAAAAATTTGGAAGAATGGCAGATTGGAATTAATAAATGTATATGGGAAGGGGAAAAAGCGAGAGTCAAAATAAAAATAATGCAAGATACACGGGAAAGAGGAGGATTAAAAATGTCTAATTTAAAACTGTATTATGAAGCAGTTGTTCTTTCAGTAATAAGTGATTGGTTTAATTTGACGGAGGAAAGGATTTTGAATATAGAAGGTTATGATTTATTATATGGTTGGCATGCATATTTATTGTATGATAAGAAAGTAGATAAAGCTTTTAAGAATCATGTGTTGAGAATTTCTCTTCTGCGTGTCTGGAAAAAATATTATTATAAGTTAAATTATAAAATTCCTATATGGGTAAGTCCTCGGCATGCAGTAGAGAATATAAATATAGAACAGGAACAAGAAATGATTACCTATAAAGATCTTTTATATAATGAGAGGGGAAATCTACAACTAAAATCTTTGGATACATTAAAAGAAGAAGAGAGGAATTATACTTGGTTTCAATATGGACAGTTAAAGGCTAGATGGAAAGAAGATCAGAAAATTGGTATTATTCAAAATGAAGAAAATTTGGTTAAACAAATTAGAAATCAAACCCAGGGGCATATAAAGAGATTGTATACTGTGTTGATAGAAATAGATTCTGAAAGAGATTTAATAAAGGATTGTATGATAAAATGGGCACAGAATATTCAAGAACCAATAATGTTGGAAACATGGGAAAAAATTTGGCTTAGAAATGTTAAATTTACGCAAGTGCAGAATTTAAGGGGAAATTTTTATAAGATGTTTTATACATGGCATTTAGATCCTAAGAAATTATCATGTATGTATCCAGATATGCAAGCGAAATGTTGGAGATGTAATTGTGATGATGCTACATATTTTCATGTATGGTGGACTTGTAAGAAAATTAAGTCTTTCTGGATAAAAATTTGGTGGATTATGCAGAATGTTCTGAAGAAGAAGATAAAGTTCCTACCACAATTTTTCCTTTTGGGAATAACAACGGACTGTACAGTGATTGAGACTAAGTTGATTTTGAATTTAATAACAGCAGCAAGACTGTTGATTGGACAATATTGGAAGAAAAAAGAACTACCCACAATAGAAGAATGGATATTGAAAGTTTCCAATTTGGCTGAGATGGCTAAAATCTCAGCCTTCTTGAAAGACAATACTCAAGAAAAATATTTAAAAGAATGGAAGAATTGGATTGATTATATTCAAAATAGATATCAGATTAAGAAATTTCAGATTGCCTTTGAATGAAGGACGTTGTTTTTGATTTTAATGGAAGAAGTCAGGTTATGTGAGAGAGAAGGATTATAATTGTGTTAGATTTTAAAAATTTAATGTATGATTGTTTGTTTATTGAACTATACCTTGTGTTTGCTCTGGGAAGTCGGGGGGGAGGGGGGTTTTGGATGGAGGGGGGAAGGGAGGGGGGGAAATTTAATTGTTGTTGTAAAACCTTTTCAATAAAAAAAAAAATGCTGCAACTGTATATTTGAGCTTTATGATCGTTACTTGATCATGGCTAGTTACTGATTCGTCAAGATACTGACTATTGTGAATTGAACTGTGTTTTGCCGAACTGAAAGAAGACCTTGTTTGTTGGGCAAGTCTACGTTGGTAAGAAGACTCGATATTTGTAACATCCCTGACTGATTTTATATGTGTATGACCTGGAATTGTTTTTGGACTATGTCTTTGCCTTTTCCTTAAAAGTAAAGGAATATCAAACCCCAGTTTGTCTGCAAGTGACTGTTATTGTATACAACCAGTCTCAGTCGTTTTCATGCGTAGGGTACTCTGCTCAACAGTCCACAACCTTGGAGGCTTCCGGTCTGGCTCCGCTGCATTGAAAAGCAGTCTTGTTTAGACTGCTAACTCTGTAGTCTGTAGAGCTGTCAGGACATCATAAATCAATTGTCTGACAGCTTGTAAATCTCTTCCCTCGGGCAAAGAGGGAGAGATGAGCATTCAGGCTGAAGTTGAGATACCCAAAAAAGCCACAGAAAATGTTTCTGGACGCTTGAGGGGAATGCTCCTTCCATAGCCTGAAAAGCTCCAGACTCGGGGGGGGGGGGATCTGCCTTTTATGGCAGACAAAAACGTAGCATCCAGTCTCCACAGCAGAAATTGATTTATGATGGATTGTAACGTGGACGGAGCAGACACTGGAGTTCTAGCATTTGTTTGTAAGAAGACTGCAAGCCCCTGAGGATACATTTGTTGCGAAGATAGGAGAGAAGAAAGCAAATGGCGTTTTGTGGAATGTGTGTATTGGAAACGAAAGTTAAGGAAATGCTTATTAACAGCTAGTGTGAAACTAGAAGATATACAAGAAGACACTGACTAAATGGAAGAAATGAGAATTTTATGATTTATATTTTTTCTTCTTCTTTGGGATTATAGTGATTTAGAAGAAAAGTTTTTTGAATTTTTCTTTTTTAACCTCTTTTTGTCCGTTATTAGGTTATATTTTTAAAAATGGCTTTTAAGCAAATAGTACCAAAAGCCACTAAAAACTTTGAAATTTCTTTAGTGCAGATTCGAAAATTAAAAGAAGAAATTAAAGAGGAATTAAGAAATTCTCTACAGGAGTTTTTGGAGAGTTGTTTTTCAGAAATAGATCAAAAATTTGATGAAATAGAGAAAGAGATGTTGGATTTTAAGGAAGTGGTGGAAGAGCAGAAGAGGGAAATGAAAATGGTAAAGGATGCAATTGCGCAAATATTAAGCTCTTGTATTCAGATGGAAGATAATCCTGAAGAAATTAATAAAGCTAATTTAGAGTTGCAAAGGAAAATAGAGGAAATTCAAAAGAATCAAAACAACTCGAACGTAGATAATAAAATGGAAGATATACAGGCAAAGGTAGATAGGGCAGATAAAGAAAGAGTAATATTACAATATAGATTAATGGAATATGCTATAAGGGTGAGGGGGTTGAGGGAAGTAGGAAGGAAAATTTAAGAGATTTTTACGCAAGCCTTTGCTCAGATAAAGGGTGTGGAGCCAGAAGACTTTGAGATTAATATTGAAAAAAATTATCGTGTTAATTCTTGGTGGGCAAGACAAAATAGAGTACCTAGGGATGTGGTTATTTATTTTAAAACTAAAAAGATTAGGTATGTAATCTTGCAAGCCTTTTATAAAAATAAATTTCAAATATTGGGACAAGATATAAAAATGATGAAGGAAATTCCTCCTAAAATGTTAAGAAACAGAAGAGAATTTGCTTTTTTAGTGGATGAGTTTAAGAGACGTCAGATATATTTTAGATGGGAAGTTCCAATGGGTTTGTCAGTGAATTTTAGAGGCAAAAAGTATTTTCTTAGTTCAGTTATGAAAGCGAGATACTTCTATATTAATGTTTTAAAGAGTGGGAATCCTTTGTTGTTAGATGCTAAGTTAACTGGTTTGGAAATGATGGAAAATAGAATAGGAGAGGGGAGGAATGTTAAGATGTGAATATGATGATTATGGTTAATTTTTGGAATTGATTTGTTTAAGATATAAATTATAGGATTTTTGTTATTTGCTATTTGTATGGTATAAACCTATGGGATGATATTATTTAATTGTGAAGGATGGAAAGTAAAATTTATGAATTTAGATAATGTTGTGGATGTAATGATTTTAACTGTTTACTGTTATATTGTGGATGTAACTTAAATGATTATTTGTTTTAATTGACACGTTTATAGACAGTAAGTTATGAAGTTAAGTTGGAAATATTGTATTTATTATTTGATTATTATTAAATATTTAATATTATTATTATTATTATTAAATATTATTATTTGAGAGACTTTATTCGTAATGATATTTGATTGATGGAATAGTATTGGAAGATCGAACATTAAATGTTATGACAATTGAAGAAATATATAAGTGATGAGAATTTGAGTTTGAGAAGCTGGATTGTAATTTAAGAAATGGATTTATGAAATTTGAAGGAATATACAAGTGGAAAAAATCTGAATTTTAGAAGATGAATTAATTTTAAAAATGGATTGTAAGAAGAAGTAATATGTGAAGTTGGTACTGTTTCTTTTCTTTTTTCTTTTTTATGATTCTTTCTTTTCTCTTTATTTTTATTGTGAGGGGATTTAAAGTTTTAAACTTTTGAGGGTGGGAGTTTATGTATATTTTGTATACTTTGGCTTGTGATTGTTGGTCATAATACCCGGTATTTGCTCTGGGAAGTCTGAGGGGGGGGGGGAGGCGGGGAGGAGGGAAAGGTGGGAAAATGATACATGGATTGTTTTTTAATGTACAGTAATGTTTGAAGATATGAAATTAAAATTTAAAATGACATTGGGGCTGCCCGACTACCATTTCAGAAAGAAAGGGAGAGACGAGTAGAAGGAGGGAAGAAAGTAGGTAGGAAAGTGTTGAGAAGGAGGAGGGGAATAAGAAGGTTAGATAGGGTGGAAGAAGGGAGGAGTGGAGAAGGAGGAGAGGAAGTAGTAAAGTGAAGGAGATGAAGGATGGGAAAGTAGTAGAGGGTAGAGGGAGGTTTTGAAGAAAGGAAGTGGCAGTCGGGCAGGCCCGAATCAGTA
Organism: Ahaetulla prasina; assembly: GCF_028640845.1. Lineage (NCBI taxonomy): Eukaryota > Metazoa > Chordata > Lepidosauria > Squamata > Colubridae > Ahaetulla > Ahaetulla prasina. The sequence continues at coordinate 40,903,781 of NC_080545.1, forward strand.
ATAAATAAAAAATTAATGATTAATGATGGATAATAGTTTGTACATAAATATGATGTTGGAAAATGGAAATAAAAAAATAAAATAAAAAAAACAGTCCACAACCTTGGCTGTGAACCCAGATTACCCTTAACAGAAGATATCGATGGCAATCCTGGAGCTTCCAGGTCGCCCATTGTGTCGTCACGATGTCAGCTCCATCAGAATACTATAAGACATTTCAGGAGTCGTTGAGTCTCCCACTACTAGAAATTATGAATGAAGTGATGTTAAAGAAGAAACTACCTAAGACATGGTCAGAGGCCTCCATTACACTTATTCCAAAGGAGGATACCGATTTGCAGCAAATTAAGAACTACAGACCCATATTATTGTTAAACTCAGATTATAAAATTTTTGCTTTAATATTGGCAGAAAGACTCAAAAGATATTTAAATAATTTTATACATTCTGATCAAAATGGATTTCTGCCAAAAAGACAGATTAAAGATAATATGAGGATAGTCCTGGACACCCTGGACTATTACGAGGCCCATCCCGAAAGGCAAATGGCTTTGATATTCCTTGATACACAGAAAGCTTTTGACAACATGAACTAGCGTTTTATGTTACTGCAACTGGAACAGATGGGCTTTGGTAGAAAATTTATTCAGACTATAGAAGCTATATATCATAAACAAACAGCCAAAGTAATGATAAATGGAGAATTGACAGAATCCATCCAAATAAAAAAAGGAACAAGACAAGGTTGCCCGCTGTCACCTCTGTTGTTTGTATTAAAACTGGAAGTGTTAAACAGAAATATTAGAGAAGAAGAAGAAATAAAAAGTATGAAAATCCAAAAGGAAGAATATAAATTACAAGCATTTGCGGATGACCTGGTTTTTAGTCTCGAAGATCCATTAGAATCAATAACTATACTGATAGACAAGATAGGAGAATATGAAAAAGTTGCAGGATTGAAAATAAATAAAGACAAAACGAAGATCTTAACAAAAAAAAATGTTAATAAAACAAAAAGTTGAATTGGTGGAACGATCAGAGATACAAGTCACACACAAGGTTAAATATTTTTGAATATATTTGACAGCAAGATGTAGTACACTCAAAGAGAACAATTATAGTAAACTCAAACAACAGATTGTGACAGATTTGGCAAAATGGGAGAATCTACAACTATTATTGATAGGGAGAATATCAATGATTAAGATGAATATATTGCCTAGAATCTTATATTTGTTCCAGACAATCCCAATTAGACTGGGGAAAGAATATTTTGAAGAATTGAATCAAATAGTGTTGAATAAAATATTTGGTAGGGTACAAAAGCGAGGATAAAATTAAAATTATTGCAAGATGTTAGACAACAAGGAGAGTTTGGATTGCCTAATTGGGAACTATATTATCAAGCAACAAATTTGATGTGTCTTAAGGAATGAATAACATTAAGAAATACTAGAATACTGATTTTAGAAGGACATGACTTGTTATTGGGATGGCATGCCTTTTTATGGTATGGGGAAGGTAAAACACAGGGGTATTTTAGAAGACATTTTATATGAGAGGCTTTGTTATTAAACTGGGAAAGGATTAAAAAAAACACTACTTAAAAATTCCAATCTGGTTATCAACTATCGAGGCATTCTCATATTCAATAACATTCAGAAAGGAACAAATTGTTAGATATAGTGAATTGTTGAATGAAAAGGGTGAACTTAAAAATATGCAAGAATACACACAAAAAAAAAAAAGATAAAAGTTTCACATGTTCTTCTAATGTCTCACTGAAGATGAGAATGTCATCTAAGTAGACGAGAACCCTCCTGTATAAATGTTCATGCAGTACTTCATTAATGAAGTGCATGAATACTGCAGGAGCTCCTTGGAGACTAAAGGGCATGACTTTGAATTGGAAGCTACCTAATGAGCAGTTGAAAGCAGTCTTCCATTCATCCCCTTCCTTTATGAGCACCCTGTAGTAGGCTTCTCTCAAGTCAAGTTTAGTAAACACTTTGCCTTTTGAAAGGTAGTTCAGTAGGTCTTTCATGAGGGGAAGGGGGTAGGTGTTTTCCATGCATGCTGCATTTATTCCACTTATTTACCATTTATTCAGCTCAGCCATCTCTTTTGAGGTCATTGAGTACATCTTTGGTTTAGGGAGTTTGGCTCCAGGCTCGATCTCGATCACACAGTGTGGCGTTGTGGGGGAAGGATGTTGCATTCCTCCTCACTGAATGCTTCAGCCAGGTCCCTGTATTTCTTGGGGACCTGGGGAGTCCCAGGTAGGGCTTCGATGGCCACCATGGCTGCCTCTCATTAGTGGGGCCCCTGAGGGCTCATCTCAGTGGGTTCGGCTTCAGGAGGGACAGGTGGCAAGGTGCCCAACCCTATCCTTACTTTTCTGTAGCCATCCTCCCATTTGATTGTAGGGGCCCATTTGTCTAGCCAGGTGAGTTCCAGGATGATTGACTCTGCCATTTTTGGGGCTACTACAAATCGAATTTATTTATTTATTTATTTTATTAAATTTTTATACCCCCCTTCTCCCGAAGGACTCAGGGCGGTGTACAGCCAAAGATAAAACACGAAATATATACAATTAAAACATTTAAAACATAGCAAATTACAAAAAGGCTGATAATTAAAAATTTAGTTTTAAAATTTTAGAAATATTAATAAAACCCCGAATTAAAATTTAACACTATTATGCCAGTCCCGCTTGAATAAATAAGTGTGTTTTTAGCTCACGATGGAAGGTTGGAATGAGTTCTGTGTGGATTCCCAGTTCCAATGTGAGAAGCTCAGTGACCCGTGTAGCAGGGGTGCCACCTATTAAAGTCCCGTCTACTTGCTGAAAGTGTATGGAACGGCTTAAGAGGGGTGTCTTTATGCCTAGCTGCTCAACAATGGGGATGCTAATCAAGCAATGGGTGAAGCCGGTGTCTATTATTGCTGCTACCTCTCCATGCACCCCTGTCTCTGGCACTGTCAGCTTGACCTTGACTGCAAAGGGGTGGATGGTCCCACTTACCATCAGGTTGTCTTCGCTGCAGCTATTGCTGGCTGGTGAAGGTGGCAGGTTTTTGGTCGAGGTCTCTTCACTCTTGTTGTGTCTCGCCCAATCTCACCACAGCCGGGGCCTTCTTATCTGCTTCCGAACACGGAGGAATGTTCTAGTATGCCTCCCGGCCCCAGCCCTGGCTCCATGCCCAGACAGGCTGAAGAGGAGGAAATATCTCCAGCCCCCAGCTCTGGCTCCATGCCCAGGCAAACGGAGCAACTAGACCCCTCCCTCTCCTCCACAGCATGTGAGCCTGAGGGAGGTCTATTGCCAATAGCTGCCGACTGAAGTGACCCTCGCATCAGAAGACTTGATAGGCGGAGGCAACAGAAGGAAGGGAGGGGCAGGCCTGGATAAGTGCTGAGTCATGGAGCCACACCCCATGGCCTATATAAAGGATCTGCTTTCTGGCATTCTCTGAGTCAGGCAAAGTCTAAACATATCTTGCTGAAGTCACTTTCTGGTCTCCTGCCTGCCCTGAGGACTTTGCTAGGACTTTGGCAGAGCTGCAGAGGCACGCCTGATTTGGATTTCCCTGACCTGGCCGTCAGCGGAGGAGTGGGACACGACATCTTGCCTGACTACCACACATTTACACCACAAGATGGATCAGCAACAGCTGGCGCTGATTGTGCAGCAGCTACAAGCAGATAACCAGCAACTGCAACAGCAAGTCGCCCAGCTGACTGCTCAACTGGCTGCTGGGAATGCCCCAGCAGTCCAACCTCCTCCTCCTCCTCCTCCTCAGCGCCACAGCCCGGTACCGGTGCCGGAGAAGTTCTCAGGACAGATGGAGATGTTCCCGGCCTTCATGGCCCAGTGCCAGACCTACATGGCAATGCGGCCGGGGGACTTTCCAGATGACTGGGCCAGGGTGGCCTTCATGATGAACCTGTTGTCTGGCCAGGCTGCTCAGTGGGCCACGCCTTTGGTGCTCAGGGACAGCCCCTTGCTGGCAGACTACCAGGGGTTCTGGGGGCAACTGCGCCTAATGTATGAGGACCCCGTGCAAGCCCAGACGGCCGCTTGGTGCCTAGGAGAGATTCAACAAGGGCCCCGCCCCCTCTGGGAGTACATTGCTGAATTCCGGTTGCTGTGCCACGATTCGGACTGGAACGACACGGCACTGGCGGACGTGTTCAAGAGGGGCCTTTCGGAAGAGCTCCAGGACGAGCTGGCTCGGGTGGAGGCGCCACGGACCCTCATTGACCTGGTGCCCCTCTGCCTGCGCCTTGACATCCATCTCCAGCAACGCCCATCCCGTCACCGCCAGCAACCGTCAAAGACCATCGCACTCCCTCGACCCGGGCCGCCCCCGTCCCGGGCCGCCCCGCGCTTCGTGGCCGCCGCCGAGGAGCCCATGGAGTTAGGAGCGGCCAGGCCTCGCCTGACGGCCCAGGAGCAGATCCGGAGGCGCCAAGGGGGGCTGTGTTTGTACTGTGGGGAGCCCAGCCATTTCGCTGCCGCACGCCCCAGGAAGCGCGGCAGAGCACGTGCACCCGTCCCCGAATCCCAGCCTGGCCAGTCGGGAAATGGGGCAGGCCCGGCCTCGGGGAAACCTTAGGCCGGGCATGGATAAAGCCCCCGCCATACATGGCCGACGTGGACCCCGGGCCCCCTCAGCACCTGATTTTGGACACCCGGGTGTGGGTGGGTAACCGGCTGGAGGGGATCCCGGCGCACGCGCTGGTGGATTCGGGGGCCACCACAAACTTTATGGACCGGGCATTCGTGGACCATTTTGGGGTCCCCTTGGTACCGGTGGACCCTCCGATGAGCGTCGAGACCATCGACGGGAGGGAGCTGGTGGCCGGACCCATTAACTTCGCCACGCAGCCCTTGCGCCTCGCCATCGGGGACCACGAGGAGGCGATTCGCTTCTACGTGACGGCGGACCTCCACTTCCCGGTGATCCTCGGACTGGCCTGGCTTCGGATTCACGACCCTCAGGTGGCCTGGTCGCGTAACGCCATCTCGTTTCCCAGCCTGCAGTGTGTCGACCACATCCGCCACACCTGTGCCGGCCAGGACGTCTTCACCCCGGCCGTCGCCGTGCCCCCTGAGCTGCAGGACTTCGCTGACGTCTTCAGCGAAAAGGAGGCGGACCGCTTGCCCCCGCACCGGCCCTACGACTGCCCCGTGGACCTGCAGCCCAGCGCCCCACTGCCAACGGGACGCCTGTATTCCATGTCTGAGCCCGAGTTGGCCGCCCTCAGGGACTTTCTGGACAAAAATCTGGCCCGAGGGTTCATCCGGCCTTCCAAGTCCCCTCTGTCGGCCCCGGTCCTCTTCGTGAAAAAGAAGACGGGGGATTTGCGCCTGTGTTGCGACTACCGCCGGCTGAACGCCATCACGGTGCAGAATCGCTACCCCCTGCTGCTCATCCCGGAGCTGATGGACCGGCTGCGGGAGGCCTCCATCTTTACCAAGCTCGATCTTCGGGGGGCCTACAACCTGGTGCGGATGCGTGAAGGGGACGAGTGGAAGACGGCATTCAGCACCCGGTACGGACACTACGAGTACACGGTCATGCCGTTCGGGCTGACCAACGCCCCGCCGTCTTCCAACATTTTATGAACGATGTTTTCCGGGACATGTTGGATTGGTTCGTGGTTATCTACCTGAACGACATCCTGGTCTACTCTTGGTCCAGGGAAAGTCACCTCCAGCACCTCCGCCTGGTCCTGCAGCACCTGCGGGAGCACCAGCTCTACGCCAAGCTGGAGAAGTGCTTTTTCCTCTGGACGTCCATCGAGTTCCTCGGGCACATCCTCTCACCCGAGGGGATCGCCATGGACCCGCGCAAGGTGGAGGCCCTGAGCAGCTGGGAAGCCCCGCGTCGGGTGAAGGATGTCCAGCAGCTGCTGGGCTTCGCCAATTATTTATTTATTTATTTATTTATTTATTTATTTATTCATATTTTTATACCGCCCTATCTCCCTATCGGACTGTCATCCCGGGCTTCGCCACGCTGACGGCTCCGCTCACCCAGCTCCTCCAGAAGAAGGTCCCGTTCTGGTGGGGTCCCCCACAGGAGGAAGCCTTCACGGGTCTCAAAAAGGCTTTCGTCACGGAGCCCATCCTGCGACATCCCGACCCGCACTGGCCTTTCGTGGTGGAGACGGACGCCTCCAACGTCGCCCTCAGAGCGGTGCTGCTGGCGGATGGCAGCACTCTTTTTCCCTGCGCGTACTACTCAACCCTTCCGAGCGCAACTATACCATCTGGGAAAAGGAGTTGCTGGCTATCAAGGCCGCGTTCGAGGCGTGGCGGCACCACCTGGAGGGGGCCCGGCATCAGGTGGAGGTCCGAACGGACTATCAGAACCTCAAACATCTCACCACGGCTCGGAAGTTGAACCAGTGGCAGATCCAGTGGTCGCTGTTCTTCGCCCGGTTCAACTTCCGCGTAACCTATATTCCCAGCGGCCACAACCGGAGGGCGGACGCCCTGTCCCGTAAGCCAGAGTACCTGAGCGCCCAAGACCCTCTTCCTCCATGGACAGTACTGCCGGCGGAAGCCTTGGCCGCCGCCCGGGAACCAATGGACTTACGGGCCTGGGTGCGAGAGGCGCAGCGCCAAAACGCCTGGTCTCAGCAGCAGCGGGATAAATTTTGCAGGGGGTAGCATGAAGGCAGGTTGACGAGGGCTAGATACGGTCCCATCTCTGGAGTTGGATCATGCTGGCAACTTTTCCTGGAATCCATCTCCCTGGACTGAGCACCTAGGCTTTGCATCGTCTCTGCAGTTTCAAGGTCTCGTACCACACCTTCAGGAGGAGAATACTGGGTCTCGATAAACCTTCCAGTATGTGCTCCTATGGCTCCCTCTGCAATCTCCTCTCTCTCTTCTATCTTCACTGCATCTTCATACCACCCAAGCTTTAGGTTTGTGCTGGGGCTCAGCACCCCATTCAGCCCCCTTTTGGGGTGCTGCTTAGTTTTTTAGCAGTTTCGGGTTAATGTCAGGGTTCCAAGGAATACCCCCAATGAAATAAAGCTCTGAGGCTTATGGTTCCTCAAAGTTCCAATTTATTAGAGATGTCATGTTGGCACAGCTGGGAAAACCTGAAACTGAAAGCTTCCAGGTTTTCCACACCCAGTTGACAGTTCGCAGCCCTGCCCCACACCCACAAGTTCATCACATTGTCCAATCAACTCTTCACACTCAATTGGATACAATCTTCAGGCAGTCTACATCAGACGCAGGATGTCCATGAATATGGAATGTTATGCCTAATTTTCTACTGCTCAAACAACAACCCTCTCCCAACTTCTCCAGCTAAAATATGTGGCAGTTAAGAAGCAAAAAAGAAAATTGCCTTCCAAAACTGACAGAAACAATGATTGCTTGGGGGAAAAATTTTGGACATGGGATTGATTTAGAGATATGGCAAAAACTGTGGGCACAAAATTATAAAATGACAAGATCTACTGCGTATAAAGAGAACTTGTATAAGATGTTTTACAGGTGGCACCTACCTCCAACAAGAATAGCCAGAATGTTCAAGAATAAATCCGAAAAATGTTGGAAATGTCATCAGATACCTGGTTTATATTACCATATGTGGTGGACGTACACAGAAGCTAAAAGATACTGGACTAGAATCCACACATGGTTGGAAAAAATGATAAAAAAGCATATAGACTTTAAACCAGAAGTTTTTTTATTGGCGATCATACCTAAAACAGTGGCTAGGATTATGTTTGCCAAGAATTGGAAAAGTGAGAAATTACCATCACAAGATGAAATTATTAAGAAAATAATGGAATGTGCAGAAATGAGTAAATTGACATTTGAAATTAGAGAACAGGAAGATAAACAATATTATAAGATATGGGATTCATTTAATCAATGGCTAGAGGGACAAATATGTTAAAAAAGATTTGAGAGAGGTTTTTATAATGAAAGAATTGTTGAAATACATATTGATTTAAGATGATGGAATGAATGATGTAATAAGATTAAATATTAAATTTAGAATATTTTATATGAAATGAGAGAATGAATTATTATAGTCAATTAAATGTTTAACTGATTAAAATATTTGGATACATATCAGATTGATAAAATGTAAAATTAGATAAATCAATGATACGTATATGTTGAAATTGCACAAAAGATTTGTAATCAACCAACCGGCATACTGTATTTGTATTGACGATGTTTTTATGTTTGTCTAAAAAAAATAAAAAAATAAGGAGCAACAAGAACTTGATAAAATAATACAGGGGACAGAGGAAAAAATGATAACCAAAGTATAAAACTATTTCCTGAGATTTAAATTGGAAGAAGAAACTGTCAAAGAAGCCATGATATCCTGGGCAAAGAATTTTGGTTATAATATTTAATTAGAATATTGGGAAAAATATGGGGGGGAAAAACTATAAATTAACAATGTCAGCAGCCTATAAAGAAAATTTATACAAAATATTCTATCATTGGCATTTACCTCCAGCTAGATTGGCCAAAATGTTTTCAAATCTATCTGCGGAATGCTGGAAATGCAAACACAATCAAGGTACATTCTTCAAATGTGATGGTTGTGTCCAGAAGCCAGGAAGTACTGGATCAGAATAAGAAAATGCTTAGAAGAAATTACGAGTCAACAAATTGAGTTAAAACCAGAATTATTTCTACTAGGGATGATAAGAGGAAACTACAGTAAGAAAATTCAATATATTATATTGCATATAACAACTGTGGTCAGAATTGCTTATGCGCAAAACTGGAAACAGAATAGCACGCCCTTTGAGAGAATGGTGATCAAAAGGGTATTAGATTGTGCTGAGATGGACAGCTAACATTAGAATTAAAAGAAAGAGGGGAAATGGAATATTATTTGGACATATGGTACAAATGGCTAGAGAATAGAAGTAAAGATTAAATATAAAGTAATTTATAGATTAAATATAAAGTAATTTGAAAGGTATACTAAAATCAAAAGACAATGCATATAGTTGAAGGAAGAATAAGGAATGTTATGTATGTATGGTATTGATGCTGGAGCGCTGTAAAGATTGTAAATATTGTTGGAAGAAATATCCATCTGGGTTCAGTTCCAAGTGGGGACAAAGACACTGGAAACATGGAGGCTGCTTGGAAAGATGGTTTAATGGTGGCCAGGATCACATGGCTTGAGATCCTGAACAGAAAAAGGATGAGATCCTGTGTGCTCCCTGGCTTTATGCTTTTTCTGAGCTTTGAACTTTCTGGGGCACAGGAAGAGTATCCTGATTGGTTGTCAGACTCCCAGGGGGTGGGGGTCTTAGCTAGCCTTGCTGGCTGATGTAATCTTCCCAGGTGCCATGTGGTGAGTTTCAGTTGCTAGATGGGTTCTATTATGATGCAGATGATGGTTGACAAAGGTGGGGGGAAATGAGTGAGCTTAGCTGAGGCTTTAATGGCCCATTGACAAAGGTGGGGGGGAGTCAGGAAGCTGCTTTGTCTTTAAAACATGTTTCTCCATTTCTCATCCAGGGAAATATATTTTGCCTTTTAAATATTTTCTAAAATATTTCATTCTTCTAGGAGGGGGGTGGGTGCTAAATTCCTACAATATGATATAAAATGATGAATTATGTTCAGTAAAAATAATTTGGAAAAGAAAAAGAAACCAGTAACAGTCAGAGTTCTATGACCCGCGAAATTGCTTTGTTGGGGAATGTGACTGATGACACACCTTGTGGGGAGGGTCAGAGGCAAGGTGCAAACTGAGTGGGGACAGAGCTGGCTTCATTAGGTCCGTGCTGATATGACGCTCCTAATAAACAACTGGATTTTTCTTTTCTTTTTTTTTGAAAAGTTTTTTTATTTTATTTTAAAACAAACCACATACAGTATATTTTTTGAACAAAATATCAGTCAGGTACATAGTTAAAACCCAGTTAATTTTCACCCCCTCATTGTATAGTTTATCCAATGTATTTCCCTTTCCCTCCTAAAATTTTATTGTTTGCATATTTCTAACATAAAATTCATTCTAACCCCCTATCCTGAATTTAACTCAAATCAAGTCTAGTCCCACCGCTTTTTGCCCCCTTTCTTATCCCTCCCTTCTACATTAAAAGCATATATTCCCAATCACAAATTTCTTTCTTTTCAATCTTTATAATCAATATCCATAGTCATTGCATTTCACTAAACAAAGAAATAATTATTCCTAATTTTATCAAAGGCAAAACAATAACAACTGGGGAAAAAAACAAAGTAATGCCAACTAGTATTCATTATTTCAAAAAATCTCTCATACATTTAATTCTCACCTTTTTAATATTTCAAAAAGGTCTCCCATCACTTTAATATTTCATTCTTGATCTATGTTGATTCTCCTATTTCTCCTTAAAGTTCTTTGCTATAAAACATTATATTTTTATGTTTCAATAAATTCTGCTCATATCTGTAACTTCATTACCAATCCTTTCTTTATCAGTAACAATTTCAAAATTATCTATTCTTAATAAAAGAGCAAAATAAAAAGGAGCAAACATTTGTCTTATTTCAAAAAGTTTCATGCTTATATTTGTATATTCTCTTAGAAGTTTTAATCTCAAGTTATTGCAGTTTAATTACATATGCTTAAAGTTCCATATTTTCTTAACTTATCCGAAATTTCTTGACTCTCCTTTTCCTCTCCCCCCCTTTTATAACTCTCTAGTAGCCTCTGTAAAAACTTTTAGCTTTATATTATAACACCATTAATTTTTTATTCACTATCACTACTGCAAGCAGCTCTTATTTTTTCTTAAATCATTATTATTGTTCCAGTCCTATAGTTATTTCTTGTATTCCTTGCTTAGAAGTCGTTTGTGTGTTTCTGTCAGCCTCCACTAGCTGCTTTTATTGTTCAGCTTTTATTGTTCAGCTAATTGCTTTATCGCTGTCTTTAGGGCTAGGCATTGTAAAGGGGTGATATATCTTTAAATATGGGTTAGCTGCTTCGACTGCCATAGATTCAGGGAGGGGGAGGGGCTAATGTAGAAATGAAACTTATGAATAGAGAAATGAAACCATCTGAAGATGACCGCAGGTGACACCTGAGGGAGAAGTGGATTGGATACAACTGCCTGACCTTTGGAGGGAGAAGGGATTTATGTGGGGACATGTATGTGTAAGACACACCTATTATTCAGAACTTGCTTTACTTCCGTTGCAATCAGTTCATTCTCAGTAAAAGATAAGTTTCTCTACAAACCATGGAGTTGGGGTTTTTCTTTCTTGAGTTTTGAAAGGAGGCACGGCTGACATTAAGCAAGTTCTCAATAATCATCAACCGTCCAGGAACCTGCTATGGGGGCTGAGAAAGAAAATACCAGAAAGGAATGTCTGACTTTGGGAGTGACCAGGAAGAGATAGGGGCTGCTAGCACATCGAATGAACCAAGACTGAAGGTGGAAACTGCAAATTGGCTGGAAAAACTACAATTAGAGGGATTCCGTGAGAAGCCAAAATGGTCCGTGGGAGTTGGCAGATTACCAGAACCGGGGGAGACTCTTCCAGGAGTTATAAGAAGATGTAAGGGAGGGTACTCTGCCTGGCAACAGGAAGAAAAAATGAATGAGGACCTGCAAACTGCAGAAGCAGTGAGACTTTATAAAGATGCTGTTCAGAGAAGACAGGCTCGTGAGTGGTATGAATTATCTACTCAGGGTATCTCTGGGAAGGGAGGAGAAGAGCCAGACCTGGGAGGTGTTGGAGAGGCTTCTTACGACGAAGAGGTGGCTGGAGACCGGGAGCAATCAATTCGATCCCTGGGGATTTTAGCATCTAGAAGAGGCCTGAGGAAACACTGTAATTGTGTGACTGTAAGTGACTGACTTATTCTCCAAACAAGTGCATTTTATCCCATGCTCAAAGATACCTTCAGCTAAAGCTTTAGCTAAACTATTTGTTCAACACATCTACAGACTACATGGGGTTCCAGAGCGGATAATCTCGGACCATGGGATCCAGTTCACTTCTCAATTCTGGAAGGAATTTTTACGATTATTAGGCTCCGCCCAGGGGTAAGCTCCGCCCACCATCCGCGAACTAATGGGGCTTGTGAGAGATCCAATTCAGTTCTAGAACAATATTTGAGGTGTTACATTAACTATCAACAAGATAACTGGGCGGACTTGCTACCTTTTGCTGAGGCGGCCTATAATAATTCTATACATAGCAGCACTGGATTCACTCCTTTCAAGGTTGCTTCTGGACAAGACTTTGTTCCAATACCAGAACTGCATCAAGAGAAACCATATATTCCATCACTGGCTGACTGGATCGAACAAATACAAAACACCTGGAAGATAACTCGTAAGGCTTTAGATGAAGCCCATCGCTCGCATAAGAAGCAGGCGGATAAGAAAAGAGCTCCAGGAAAAAATTTCCAAGTGGGAGACAAAGTTTTCCTGTCTACCAAATATTTGCAAACAACTCAAAAATCGAAGAAACTTGGCCCTAAATATGTTGGTCCTTTCTCCATTGTGCGGGTGATAAATCCAGTCACCATACAATTAGAATTACCAAAAATCTTGTGAACAATTCACCCTGTATTCCATGTTAGCTTATTGAAATCTGAACACACGTCCCCTCTTAGATCATTAGCTACTACTCCTCCAGCACCTATTCTCATTGAAGGGGAACAACATTTTGAAGTTAAAGAGATTCTAGATTCTGGAAAACACAGGGAAACAGTACAATACCTAGTGGCTTGGAAACATTGTCCTGTGTCCCAAGCTGAATGGATATATAAGGAGGATGTTCGGGCCTCAAAGAAACTTGCGTTGTTCTATGAGAAATATCCTGATAAGCCTAAACTAATATCTGTTTTTCCTTCTAGTACTAACGTCCTTTCTGCAGGAGGGCCGAATGTCAGCTTCCGCTAGCTGCTTTTATTGTTTTATTGTTCAGCTAATTGTTTTATTGCTGTCTTTAGGGCTAGGCATTGTAAAAGGGTGATATATCTTTAAATATGGGTTAGCTGCTTCGGCTGCCATAGATTCGGGGAGGGGGAGGGGCTAATGCAGAAATGAAACTTATAAATTAATAGAGAAATGAAACTCATCTGAAGATGACCGCACGTGAAACCTGAGGGAGAAGTGGATTGGACACAACTGCCTGATCTTTGGAGGGAGGAGGGATTTATGTGAGAACATTTATGTGTAAGACACATCTATTATTCAGAACTTGCTTTACTTCCATTGCAATCAGTTCATTCTCAGTAAAAGATACCTTTCTCTACAAACTATGGAGTTGGGTTTTTTCTTTCTTGAGTTTTGAAAGGAGGCATGCCTGACAGTTTCTCTTGTTGTCAGTTGTTCTCTGCTTTATTCTTTGAAGTTGTAGATCTTATTCATATGAAGATCACACAGCTTGTTAGTAAAAACCTCCCTTGAAGCTCTCGCTGTTGTATCTCGGTCATAGGAGCTTTTCAAATGATGACCAAATACTTGTATTTCCTCTTCTGCCTTTAGATGTCACTCTTTAGTCCACCGTTGCAATTCACAATTAACAAAATATCCATTTTGTTTCTGTAACAGAGAGCCGCACCTCTTTTTGTTTCAATTTATTTTCCCCCTTTGTCCAATTTGTCCCATTTAAAATAAGTAATTTCAATTTAATACTTTACTTAATCCAGATTTATAGAGAATAGAGGAGATCAGAGATATTCCATTGAAGTCCAGTTTTAAATCCTCCTTTAATTTCTTTTTTCTTCTTCCCTGTTTGTAGTCCTTGATCAATTAATAAAAACTTCCAAAATTGTCCAGATTTCCAATTTTGATTAAAAGTCTTATTTTTCTCTATTTATTAGGGGCTCTAGACTTCAGTTCCAAGCCAAATTCTTGTCAGGTTTTGGGTACTGTTTCAATTGCTTCCTTCCAGTTACACTTACTATCCAATTTAGCCACTATTTCAAGGTTTTTTTAAAAAGCTTGCCAAAATCAATCAAGGTGCCTCTTCGTGAGTTCATGTTCACTCACCCAGCTTCAATATCCTGTTCAATTTCACCGCTTCTGCCTCCTGCATGTTCTTTGTGGCCATCCCGACTTTGGCAGCTGGTGATGGCTGCAGTCCTCATTGCAGGGTCGAAGGACAATGGTCAGTGCTACAGGGAATTTGCAACTTCCCTGTTTGCACTGGCGGCTCCTTCTTTCTTTGCTGTCCCTGCAGGACAGCTATGGTCTGTTGTGGACCTCCATACGATGGGATTTTCAGTGCTCCCCCCCAGAGCTCTGAAACGCCAGCCACACCTCCTACAACTGGATTTTTCTTGAAAACTGGCTTGAGGCTCCTGCTTTTATTAGTGCATTGGTCGGAACCCTGATAACACTAATAACAAAATCAATTCTTTTCTTTCATTCAGAAAAAATCTTTTCGGCTTCCGTTGGCACCGTTTGAGTGCTGAAGATGGTCTTTTTAGACCGCCAGCCCCGCGATCGCATAGAGCCGCTAAGACAGCACAGATCAGTGGTCTAGTGGCTCAGAAACCTCTCCCTCGGGAGAAGAGGGAGAGATGAGCAATCGGGCAGAGGTAGCGCTCCCTAAATAGCCCCAGGAGTAATTCGTGGGGCTCAAAAGGTGAGCTCCCTAGAAGCCTGAAGAAGCTCCGGATCTGGGGGCATCTCTGCACAAGCAGAGCAAAGCACCGTGATTTTAATCGGATTCTAAACCAGACGGAGCAAAAACAGGAGCACCGGTAGCTGCAAGTAACAAATCCTAACTCCTTTGATACATTGTTTTTTGTTGAAACAAACTAAGAAGGCTAGAGGAAATGGCTAGAGGAAATGGCGCCTGTGCTCTAACAGGGCGTGAAAGTAAAAATTAAGGAAGTTTTTATTACTGTTGTTGGTGAGTAGCTTTCTTAAGGCTGCTGGATTTTATGTTTAATTGAAGAGAATTAATAGTGAGAAAAGGCTAAAGAACATTGAAAGGAAAAGATTATAGAACTATGTCTAAGAAAAGAATTAAGAAACTGTTTTCACTGACTTTATTATTGCAAAGTACAAATATAAAAGATGGCATCTAAACAAATAAAACCTGGTCTTTCTAAAAGTGCTGGAGGTTCCCCAGCCCATACGGCTGATCCAAAAACAGTGAATTTGGAAGCCTTACAAAATTATTTGAAAGAATTTATGAAGGAATCTCTGAAGAAAGCTCTAGAGTTGCAAACATCAGTTATTGAGGAAAAATTTAAGGAAATTACAGAGGAGATATCAGAAGTCAAAAATCTGGTTGAGGCAAGATATAAAGACATTAGAGATGACATTGTGTTAGCATTTCAAGGTTTGGCAACAAATATGATCCAGCTGGATGAAAGGGTGGAAGAAATTAGTCAATCTAATTTGAATTTGGAAAATAAAATGGAGGAAGTTCAGACTAAGATGGACAGGGCTGATGAAGAAATGATTTTGCTACAATATAGATCAATGGAAATTGCACTGAGAGTGAGAGGCCTGAAAGAAAATAAACAAGAGAATTTGAGAGAGATCTTTGCAGAGGCCTTTGCAGAGATTTTGGAAGAACAATCAGCAGTTCTTGCATTTCAAATTGACAAAATTTATCATATTAACTCCTGGGTTGCCAGACAGAAAAATTTGCCAAGAGATGTTGTGATTTATTCTACAACCAGGAGGATTAGAAATGAAGTGCTACAGGCATCATACAAGAACAAGATTCAAATAACAGGCCAAGAGATATTAGCGCTGAAAGAAATTCCACCCAAAATGTTAAGAGGTAGGAAGGAGTATGCCTTTTTGGTGAATGAACTGGGGAAACCGACAGATGCAGTTTAGATGGGATGTTCCAGCTGGAATCTCATTGATATACGTGGGCCAAAGATATCGTCTCAATACAGTTTGGAAGGCAAGAGATTTCTATGTTAATGTATTAAAGGCTGGAAATCCACCATCTCCAGAAGCCAGGAGGAAGAAGGAGGGAGAAGGAATGCAGGCACGAGCTCAAGCTGTGGACGTAGCTGTTGATGAAAGTTCGCTGCAACTTCTGGATACATTTCAAATATCAGAAACCCAGGGAAAGATAGAAGAAGCAAAGGAACAAAGAATGACTTGAGCAGCTACTAAATGTAAAGAACAAGAAACAAAGAGGCAACAATCACAAGTGACAACCCAAGATTTCACTAAAAAAGAAGCTGTGGGGGGAGCAAGGCCGAAAAGGAAGATGGGGGAAGATTTCCAGGTGATGCTCCAAAAGCTTCAAGGAGCCAAGAATGGCAACTAAAATTTTAACCTGGAATGT
Source organism: Ahaetulla prasina (assembly GCF_028640845.1). Taxonomy (NCBI): domain Eukaryota; kingdom Metazoa; phylum Chordata; class Lepidosauria; order Squamata; family Colubridae; genus Ahaetulla; species Ahaetulla prasina. Next base: position 40,920,078 of record NC_080545.1, read on the forward strand.
TAATGGTTTAAATTCACCACAGAAAAGAAGGAAGATATTTCATTATTTGAGACAATTTAAAAATGATGTAATTTGCCTGCAGGAAACACATATTAGAATATCTGATCAGAAATATTTGGCTCCGCTTCGTTGAGAAGCAGTCTTGATTAGACTGCTAACTCCCTAGTCTGTAGAGCTGTCAGGACATCGTAAATCTGGTCCGACAGCTTGGAAATCTCTTCCCTTGGGCAAAGAGGGAGAGATGAGCATTCAGGCTGAAGTTGAGACACCTAAATAAAGCCACAGAAAAAGCTTCTGAGGCTTGAGGGGAGCTCTCCTTCCATAGCCTGAAAAGCTCCAGACTGGGGGGGCATCTGCCTTTTATGGCAGACAAAAACGTAGCGTCCAGACTCCACGGCTGAAATTGATTTATGATGGATTGTAATGTGGACAGAGCAGACACTGGAGTTCTAGCACTTGTTTGTAAGAAGACTGCAATCCCCTAAGGATATATTTGTTGCGAAGATAGGAGAGAAGAAAGCAAATGGCGTTTTGTGGAATGTGTTAGTGGAAACAAAAGTTAAGGAAATGCTTATTAACAGCTAGTGTGGAACTAGAAGATATACAGGAAGACACTGATTAAATGGGAGAAATGATTTATATTTCTTCTTCTTCTTTGGGATTATAGTGATTTAGAAGAAAAGTGTTTTGAATTTTTCTTTTTTAACCTTTTTTTGTCCGTTATTAGGTTATATTTTAAGAAATGGCTTTTAAGCAAATAGTACCAAAAGTGAATAAGAAGATATATAGGAAGATACTAACTAAATGGAAGAAATGAGAATTTTATGATTTACATTTTTTTCTTCTTTTTGGGATTATAGTGATTTAGAATAAAAGTTTTTTGAATTTTTCTTTTTTAATTTTTTTTTTTGGTCCGTTATTAGGTTATATTTTAAAAAAATGGCTTTTAAGCAAATAGTACCAAAGTCACTAAAAACTTTGAAATTTCTTCAGTTCAGATTCAAAAATTAAAAGAAGAAATCAAAAAGGAATTAAGAAATTCTTTACAGGAATTTTTGGAGAGTCATCTTTTAGAAATAGATCAAAAATTTGATGAAATAGAGAAAGAGATGTTGGATTTTAAGGAAGTGGTGGAAGAGCAGAAGAGGAAAATGAAAATGGTAAAGGATGCAATTGCGCAAATATTAAGCTCTTGTATTCAGATGGAAGATGATCTTGAAGAAATTAATAAAGCTAATTTAGAGTTGCAAAGGAAAATAGAGGAAATTCAAAAGAATCAAAACAATTGGAACTTAGATAGTAAGATGGAAGATATAAGGCAAAGGTAGGTAGGGCAGATGAAGAAAGAGTAATATTACAATATAGATTAATGGAATATGCTATAAGGGTGAGGGGGTTTGAAGCAAAGTAGGAAGGAAAATTTAAAAGAGATTTTTACGCAAGCCTTTGCTCAGATAAAGGGTGTGGAGCCAGAAGACTTTGAGATTAATATTGAAAGAAATTATCGTGTTAATTCTTGGTGGGCAAGACAAAATAGATTACCGAGGGATGTGGTTATTTATTTTACAACTAAAAAGATTTGGTATGAAATCTTGCAAGCCTTTTATAAAAATAAATTTCAAATATTGGGACAAGATATAAAAATGATGAAGGAAATTCCTCCTAAAATGTTAAGAAAGAGAAGAGAATTTGCTTTTTTAGTGGATGAGTTTAAGAAACGTCAGATATATTTTAGATGGGAAGTTCCAATGGGTTTGTCAGTGAATTTTAGAGGCAGAAAGTATTTTCTTAATTCAGTTATAAAAACGAGACATTTTTATATTAATGTTTTAAAGAGTGGGAATCCTTTGTTGTTAGATGCTAAGTTAATTGGTTTGGAAATGATGGAAAATAGAATAGGAGAGGGGAGGAATGTTTAAGATGTGAATAGGATGATTATGGTTAATTTTTGGAATTGATTTGTTTAGGATATAAATTATAAGATTTTTGTTATTTGCTATTTGTATGGTATAAATCTATGGGATGATATTATTTATCATCCCATAGATTGGGATGGAAAGTAAAATTTATGAATTTAGATAATGTGGATGTAATGATTTTAACTGTTTACTGTTATATTGTGGATGTAGTTTAAATGATTATTTGTTTTAATTGACACGTTTATAGACAGTAAAATTTATGAAGTTAAGCTGGAAATATTGTATTTGAGAGATTTTATTCAAAAATGATATTTGATTGATGGAGTAGTATTGGAAGATTGGACATTAAATGTTATGACAATTGAAGAAATATATAAGTGATGAAAATTTGAATTTGAGAAGCTGGATTGTAATTTAAGAAATGGACTTATGAAATTTGAAGGAATATACAAGTGGGTGAAAAAATTTGAATTTTAGAAGATGGACTAATTTTTAAAATGGACTGTAAGAAGAACGGACATTAAATGTTATGGCAATTGAAGAAATATATAAGTGATGAAAATTTGAGTTTGAGAAGATGGACTGTAATTTGAGAAATGGACTTATGAGATTTGAAGGAATGTACAAGTGGAAAAAAAATTGAATTTGAGAAGATGGATTAATTTTAAAAATGGACTGTAAGAAGAAGTAATATGTGAAGTTGGTATTGTTTCTTTTCTTTTCTTTTCTTTTTTTTATTATTCTTTCCTATTTTTTTATTTTTATTGTGAGGGGATCTATAGTTTTAAATTTTTTAAGGTGGGAGGTTATGTATATTTTGTATACTTTAGCTTGTAATTGTTGGTCATAATACCCGGTATTTGCTCTGGGAAGTCTGGGGGGGGAAGGGGGAGGAGGGGGGGAAGGGGGGACATGAATCAACAAGTGATACATGGATTGATTATTAATGTACAGTAATTTTTGAAGATATGAAATTAAAAAATTTAAAATGATATTGGGGATGCTCGACTGCCATTTCAGGAAGAAAAGGAGGGAGGAGTAGAAGGAGGGAAGAAAGTAGGTAGGAAAGTGTAGAGAAGGAGGAGGGGAATAAGAAGGTTAGATAGGGTGGAAGAAGGGAGGAGTGGAGAAGGAGGAGAGGAAGTAGTAAAGTCAAGGAGATGAAGGATGTGAAAGTAGTAGAGGGTAGAGAGGGAGATTGTAAAGAAAGGAAGTGGCAGTTGGGCAGGCCTGAATCAGTAATAAATAAAAATTAATGATTAATGATGGATAATAGTTTGTACATAAATATGATGTTGGAAAATGGAAATAAAAAATATTTTTTTAAAAAAAGAAATATTTGATAAATTCTAGACTTGGTACTCATTTTGTTGCATCGGCACCAGAAAAGAAGAATGGTATAGTTATATATTTAAAGAAGGAATTAATAGGTAAATTAATAGAGGCAGATCCTCAAGGAAGATATATTGCAATTGAGCTTTCAATGGAAGGGAAGAAAATACTTCTAACTGGAACACGCCTAATCAACAAGAATTTTTTTTTAATTATTGCACAATAAAATAACACAGTGGGATTATAAATCATCTATATTAATGGGAGATTGGAATGGAATCTTGGATACCTGTAAAGACAAAAAAGGTTTATCACAAAATTTTTTTAAATCGAGTGAAATTGCCCAAAGCTTTTTTTGATATGATGAAAGATTTGGAGTTGAGAGACATTTGGTGAGAACGGAACCCTGAAGAAAAGGATTTTACTTTTTTCTCCGATAAATCTTTCTCTAGGATTGATTTTATATTAATTACTAATGATTTTCTTTTCAGGGTGAAGAAAATGAAGATATGCTCAAGAATTTTGTCTGACCATAGTCCGGTATGGATAGAATTTGATCAGGAAAAGGGTGTTAGGAGATCTTGGAGGTTAAATGAAAATTTGTTTAGATATGAAAATAATGTTAAAGAATGTAAAAGACAAATGAAGGAATTTTTTATTATGAATATGCATAGGGGTACACCTATGGAAATGGTCTGGGATGCAAGCAAAGCATACATGAGGGGAGTCTTAATAAATATGAATAATAGATATAGAATTAGACAGCAGAAGAAACGAATGGAATTAGAAGAGGAAATAAAAAAAAGAGCAATTACTTGTCTCCAATCCAGGAGATAAGAAAGCAAAAGAACCTATAAATATGTTACAAGGGCAATTTAATATGTTGATGGCTGACCAGGTGGCAACTAATTTACAATATGCTAAGCATAATACATTTTGTAATGCCAATAAACCAGGTTGGTGGCTAGCATATGTAATAAGGAAAAAACAGAAATCACAAACTATTGTAAAGATAAAATATAAAAGTAATTTCAACAGAATATAATTAAAAAGGCTTTTTTAGAATTTTATACAAAGTTATATGCTGGTGACTCAATTCAAGGTATAAATATAGATAGATACTTACAGGAAGAAAATATTTGTGAACTCACAAAGGAGCAAAGGCAAGGATTGAATCAACCTATAATTTCTGAAGAAATTACATTAGCAATTAAACAGTTAAAAACGGGTAAAGCCCCATGAACAGATGGATTAACAGCTGTTTATTATAAAAATTTACAGTCTGAAATGGTAGAACCGCTCAATGACTTATTTAACAAAATCCAATTTGGAGGAGATGTGCCTCCATCTTGGAGATCTGCGTTTATCTCATTGATACCAAAGGAAGATCAAGATTGTAGCAAACCAGAAAACTATAGACCAATATCGCTTTTGAATACTGATTATAAGATCTTTGCTAAAATATTAGCAAATAGATTAATGGTAGTTATGAGACAAATGATTCATAATGATCAATCAGGATTTACAGAAGGGAGACAAATGAGATATAATGTGAGACAGATTGTAAATGTATTGGACTATTTGGATAGGAACAACCAGGTCCCAACAGCGCTCTTTTTCTTGGATGCTGAGAAGACATTTGATCGATTGAATTGGCAATTTTTATTTAAAATATTAGAAAAGATGCAATTTGGGGAACATTTTATACAAGCAATTAGAGCAATACACCAGAGACAAACAGCACAAATAATAGTTAATGGTAGCTTTCAGAATTGAAAAGGGGACAAGGCAGGGATGTCCTTTGTCCCCATTATTATTTATTTTAACTTTAGAAATTTTACTGAATAAAATACGCAGGTCAAGTAAAATAAAGGGAATTAAAATTAGACATCAAGATTACAGGTTAAGAGCATTTGCAGATGACCTGGTTGTTACCTTATCTCAACCAACACAATTGGTTACATATATGATGGATATAGTTAGTCAATATAATTAGGCACAGACCTGCTGGGCATTTCGGAGACCTGGCTGGGCACAGAAGGGGGGGTGCCCCTTGTTGAAATGTGCCCACTGGGTTTGCGTGCATTCCATCAGCCGAGGGCTTAGGGGAGGGGTGGGGGGTGGCGGTTATTGTTAGAGAGGGTCTGGAGCCGAGGGAGATCACTGTACCACAGATAGCTGGATGTGAGTCCCTCTTTGTGAAGTGGGGCCTGGGGATGCAGGTGGGCTTGTTGATTACGTACCTGGCTCCTTGCTACGTGACAGCTGCCCTGCCCGAGCTGCTGGAGGTGATAACCGGGATGGCGGTTGAGACCTCCAGACTTATGGTTATGGGGGATTTCAATCTGCCATCAGTCTGTGAATCAAGATTACAGGTTAAGAGCATTTGCAGATGACCTGGTTGTTACCTTATCTCAACCAACACAATTGGTTACATATATGATGGATATGGATGAATCGAAAATTATTGCTCTTTAACATACTGTTTCACCCAATTTAAGGTTATAAAGTATCAAATTTCAGAAGTATTAAAAAACAAGAGTTTTAGTGAAAATAGATTTTTACCCCAAATTTTTATGCCATTAGAGCTGGCGAAAACCATCACATGAAGATGTTGCATACAACGATGCAAGGGTCCTTGAGTGGCGCAGGCTGCTAAACAGCCTGTTATTAACAACAGCTGCCTGCAATTATTGCAGGTTCAAGTCCCACCAGGCCCAAGGTTGACTCAGCCTTCCATCCTTTATAAGGTAGGTAAAATGAGGACCCAGATTGTTGGGGGCAATAAGTTGACTTTGTATATAATATAGAAATAGGATGAAGACTATTGCTTAACATAGTGTAAGCCGCCATGAGTCTTCGGAGAAGGGCGGGGTATAAATGTAAATAAAAAAATAATTAAAAAAAAAAATGAGACTTCCGGTGGCAACGCAGGCTTCGTGGACGTTCCTTTGGGATTGTCTGCCCTGGGTTTCGTCAAACCGTCCCTGACAGCATAAATGGGCTGTCAGACAGTTTGGAAATTCTTCCCCCGGGAGAAGGGGGAGAGAAGAGTGGTCAGATTTGGGTAGAGCTCCCTGAGAGCCCCTGGAATTTAACCAGGGGATCGAAGGGTGAGAGCTCCCCTTTAGCCTGACGAAGCTCCATGCCCAGGGTTCTTCTGTTTATACAGAACGAGAAGCCATCTCTGTGCCGAGGTTTATTTTTAAAGAGAACTCAACACAGACAGAATGAAGCAGGAGGACTAGCAAGAGAATTTGCAAGTAATAGATCTTAACTTTGGTTCTTAAATAGCTTTCCTTTGAACTAACTTTCAACCTGAGTGGATCTAAAATGGCGTTTGCAATACACAAAGGAAAGTGAAAGGTATAACTACAAAAGGATAAAGAAGAGATTTTAAGACTGTGGTTGCAGAGAAATTTAAAAAGATTTTTTATTAAATTTTTTTTTATTGAAAAAGTTTAAAAAAAAACAAAGACATTTCCCCCCCCTTTTCCCCCCCCTCCCAGAAAACCCCCTTCCCCCCTCCCTCCCTCCCTCCCCCAGCTTCCCGGTCAATCACAAGGTATTGTTATACATAAACCAAACATAGAATAAAATTTTCCCTTCCAATCCAATTAACCTCATCCAAAGCTTTTCATCTCCCAACCCCCTCCCCATTACATAAAATAACTTTCTAATTATTCAAAGGCAATCTGATATTTCTTAATCTGATATCTGTTTTGTAGATAATCAATCCATTTTTTCCATTCAATTAAATATCTTTCCTGCGTATTGTCTTTTAAAAAAGCTGAGATTTTAGCCATCTCAGCCAAATTAATGACTTTCAGTATCCATTCTTCTATTGTAGGTACCTCTTCTTTCTTCCAATATTGTCCAATCAACAGTCTTGCTGCTGTTATTAAATTCAGAATCAGTTTAGTCTCAATCCCTGTACAATCCGTTATAATTCCCAAAAGGAAAAATTGTGGCAGGAACTTTATCTTCTTCTTCAGTACATTTTGAATAATCCACCAAATTCTTATCCAAAAGGCCTTAATTTTCTTGCAAGTCCACCAAATATGAAAATATGTAGCGTCATCACAATCACACCTCCCAGTCTCCTAATAAAATAAACGAACTATAATCCCAGAGGATCAACCTCTTGTGTAACATTTTATAAAACTTTTCTTGTTGCTGATTAGGTGCATAAATACCTATCAGCAAAGTCTTTTTTGCATCTATCACCAGTTCAATAGCAATAAATCTTCCTTGAGTATCTGCCTCAATTAACTTAGCTGGTATATCCTTCCTGATATATACAACAATTCCATGCTTCTTTTCCAAAGCTGATGCAACAAAATGTTTACCTAATTTTGAGTTAATTAAGTATTTTTGGTCTGATAATTTTATATGTGTCTCTTGCAGGCAAATCACATCATTTTTAAATTGTTTCAAGTAGTGAAATATTTTCCTTCTTTTCTGAGCTGAATTCAAGCCATTAACATTCCATGACAAAATTCTATTTGCCATTACTGGCCTCCTGAAGCTTTGAAGCAAACAACGGAAGATCCTCCTCCGGTATCTTCCGTCTGGCTCCTCCCACAGCTTCCATACTGGGGTCCTGACTTTTACTTTGAGACTGTTGCTCTTCTTTACGCTTAAGAGCTCCTCTTGTCACCCTTTGCTCTTGTGGTTCCTCTAATGCTGGCAGCAATAAAGGCTCTTGGATCACCACGCCTTCTTGAATCTCTTGAAGTTTTTCTATCACTTCTGTTTCAACTTTCAAAACTGTAGAAAGAAAATCCTTTGCCTTTAAAACAGTGTCAATTCTATATCTCCTTCCTTGATAAAATACTGTCAGTCCAACTGGCACCTCCCATCTGAATTGAATCTGATGTTTTTTAAGTTCTTGTGTAAAAAAACCCAAATTCCTTCCTATCTCTTAACATCTTGGAAGGAATCTCTTTCAACACCTTCAGCTCCTGTTCTCCAATTTTTAAAGTTTTCTGAAATGAAACTTGCAGAATATGATTTCTCATAGTCCTTTTCACAAAATAAACCACAATGTCCCGAGGAAGCTTTCTCTGTCTTGCAATCCAAGAATTAACTCTATATATTTTATCAATTTGGTAAGCTACCTCTTGGGGGTCCACTTCAATAAATTCAGCCAATGCTTCTGATATAATTTTTCTTAAGTCTTCTCCACGCTCTTCTTGCATACCACGAATTCTAAGAGCTCCTTCCATAAGTTTATATTGTAATATCACAACCTGATCTTCATTTTGATCCACTTTTTTCTGAACACCTTTCATTTCGTCTTCTAAATGCTTATTTGACTGAGAGATCTGTTGCATTTCCACTTCCAATCCTTCAATTTTTTTACTCAGTCCTTGAACTGCCATGAGAATATCTTCTCTTATTTTTGCATTAAAATTCTCCATCATCTCTTTTTGCCTATCTTCAGAAAGTTTTAATTGTACTTTCAATATATCCTCAAGACTTGGTTCAGATCCCCTTCTTCCAGAAGGCTTTAAAGGTTTAGCTGCCATTCTGTCTTCAAAAGAATCAGGAATTTAAACTTAACAACTTTCCTTTACTCCTTTCAGTATAAGAGAACTCCGTTTGTAACAATCCACAAATAACGCTACTTTGTTGTACTAAAAAAATTTACTTTCACTTTCAGACGCCATTTTAAAAGTCAATTAATCGAAGACAAAGAAAGGTTTCAGGTTTCAAAAAGGGAGTCGGTATACTTGCCGTGTTGATTCTACATCAAAGATCGAACGCTTGTGAAATTCCCGTCTGCTTATAAAATCAATCAATTTAATAAGTCCTTTTGAGCAGAAGTGACTCTCCTACTCCTTTTTCCTGAAAAAAAACAGGAGCGCGTTTGAAGTTGGAGATAGTGGAATTCGGTGGGATCATAAATCCAGGAAAATTCGCTCTTAAGAGCAAACCCCCTGTCTAGATCTACCACTTTTCCACAACTCTGCATAACCCTCTTATGCCCAAAGGGTATGCTAAGCTCAGTGAACAGTGATTTATACTGTTTCACTGACTTTTACGATCTTCTAACGCGGAGTGCCCTGTTAGAGCACCCGGCAGGAGCGGTGATGTCACTGGAGCCTCCGATTTTTTATTAATTTTAATTTTAATAAATAAAGTTTAAAAGAAGATGGTAACTAAGCAATTAAAAACTGCTTTTAAAAGTGTTGGAGTGTGCTGGCATTTGCTTGTAAAAAGATTTTAGCAAATGGCATTTTGTGTATTGGAAGTGAAAGTTAAGGAAATGCTTATTATAACTGCTGGCGTGGAACCTATAAGAAGAACATTTAACAAGCTACTTTTTAAATGGAATGAATAAGAACTGTTAATGTTTTTTTTTCTTTTTTTCTTTTTACCTTTTTCTCACAATGTTTAAGAAGAAAAGTTTATTGAAATTTTTTTTCTCTTTTTGGTAGATTATACAGTTTAAAAATGGCTCTTAAGCAAACAGAACTAACTACTACTAAAATCTTGGAAATTTCTTCAGTTCAAATATGGAATTTTTTTTTTACAGGAACTTTTGGAGGCTTATCTTTTCTTAATAAGTTTTTAAACAAGAGATTTTTACACTAATATATTAAAGATTGGAAATTCTTTATTGTTAGATGTTAAGCTGATTGGTGAGCAGATGGTGGGAAATGTGTAAGATAGAAGACAAGGGGAAGGAGAATGCTTAAGATGTGATTTTGATGGTATTTTTTTTAAATATATATATATATAGGGTTTAATTTTTATAACTGATCTATTTTGGGTATAAGTTATAGGTGTTACTATTTGATATATGTGAGGTATAAAGGAATGGGAAGATGGAATATCGTTTAATTTTGGAGGACAGATAGAAAAATTTATGAATTTGGATTAAATATTATATTTGAGAGATTGTTTATGGATGTAATGCTGGTATTTGGTCAAACAGAATTTAATTGTTATAATTGATATATTTTGGATATAAGTTATAGGTATAATTTTAATAATGTTATTTGACATATGTAAGGTAAATTGAAGAAATATTAATATTAGCAATGCTATTTGATTTATGTAAGTGATATTAAAGATATGAGAAGATAGAATATTGTTTATTTTTGGATATTGGATAAAAATTTAAGAATTTAAGCTGGAAATATGAATTATATTTGGGAGACTGTTTAAGGAAGAAAGGTATATTATAAAAGAATTTCTTATGAATACTGGAAGATGGAACATCGTCTTGGTCTTGATCAATGAAGATTGGATATTAAAAACTATAAGTTTCTGAAGACTTCAGGAGTGGAATGGATTGATATATATTTGGTGTTGATCGACGAAGACTGGATATTAAAAACTATGTATTTTATTGATGAACTGGAAATACCAATTTATTTGGAAGATTCTGAAGATTTTAGGATTGGAATGGATTGATATATAATGGACTGGAAGAAGAATGTATTTTTTTGTTTCTGGAAGGGGAGTTAAGGTTTTAGAGAGAGGAGTGACTATGGATTATGATTTATGTTGTATTTTAATTTATAATTGTTAATTTTATACCCTGTACTTTGTTCTGGGAAGTCTCGGGGGGCGGGCGGGGGGGAGGGGGGAGGGGGGAGATGAAGGATCAATGTAAAGGAATGATTGAAGATATGTAATTAAGAAATAGAAATAATTTGAAATGAAATCAGGGCTGCTCAGCTGCCATTTCAGAAGGGAATGGAAAGGGAGAGATGAGTAGAGAGAGTGAAGGAAGAAAGTAGGTAGGAAAGAGAGAGGTAGAAGAGGGGGAAAGGAAAGGAAGAAAAAAGGGGAAAGAGAGAGGGTTAGAAAGGGTGGAAGAGAAGAGTGGGGAAGGAGGAGAGGAAGTAGAAAAGTGAAGGAGAGGAAAGATGAAGAAAGTAGAAGAAAGTAGAGGAGGAAAGGTTGTGTTAAGGAAGGAAGTGGTAGCTGGGCAGGTCGAATAAGTAACAAATGAAAGTTAATGACTAATGTTGAATAAGAGACTGTACATTGAATAGGTTGTTGGAAAATGGAAATAAAACTTTTTTATTAATAAAGATGTTGCATACAACCAGGCATGAGTGACTTTGGACCAGTCATTCTTTATTAGGCCAGCCCACCTCACAGGGTTGTTTTTGTGGGGAAAATAAGAGGATGGAGGAATATTGAGTATGTTCACCACCTTCAGGTTTTTTTAATAAAAATAAAATGTGGGATAAAAATAAATGAATAAATAAAAGTAGAATTTTGTTTCTGATAAATTTTAAACCAAACCAAATACCACTAAACCAAATATGCTATATCAAAATGTTGCCTCTGCCTACCATTGGATTGCTGCATCCATCCTGAGGGAATTTTAAATTAAACAGACTTATGAAATTTGAATTTCAAATGAAATTCAAATGAAATTTGAATGAAATTTAAAGACTTATGAAATTTGAAGGAATATACAAGTGGGAAAAAATTTGAATTTGAGAAGATGTATTAATTTTAAAAATGGACTGTAAGAAGAAGTAATACATGAAGAAGATAGTATTGGTATTGTTTCTTTTCTTTTTTATTATTCTTTCTTATCTCTTTATGTAATGTATTTGAAATTTTGGAGGGAAATTTGGGCAGGAAAATACACGTTGCTTATTGGCTGGTGCCTCAGCCAAAATACTATATAAAGAGAGGTGTTTGCCTGTTGTCTTTGCTGGGTTCCACAATAAACTAAAGAGCTGTAGTCACTTGTATCGTCTCCTGCTTCTTCATTGCCCAAACTTAACACTTTATTTTTATTGTGAGGGGATTTAAAGTTTTAAAGTTTTAAGGGGTGGGAGTTTATATTTTGTATACTTTAGCTTGTGATTGTTGGTCATAATACCCGGTATTTGCTCTGGGAAGTCCGGGGGGGTGGGGAAGGGGAGAGGAGGGGGGGAAATGATACATGGATTGGTTATTAATGTACAGTAAAGATTGAAGATATGAAATTAAAATTTAAAATGATGTTGGGGCTGCCTGACTGCCATTTCAGAAAGAAAGGGAGAGAGGAGTAGAAGGAGGGAAGAAAGTAGGTAGGAAAGAGTTGAGAAGGAGGAGGGGAATAAGAAGATTAGAAAGGGTGGAAGAAGGGAGGAGTGGAGAAGGAGGAGAGGAAGTAGTAAAGTGAAGGAGATGGAGGGGAAAGTAGTAGAGGGTAGAGGGAAGTTGTGAAGAAGGATGTCAGGCCTGGAAACCATACTAGACTTTAGGTTTCCAGACGCTGCCACATTTTTCCCCTGAGGGGAAGAAGGGGGGCTGAGGGGTATGGTAACATTCTTCAGGCGGTCAAGGTCGGATGGTGTTCACATCTGCAGGAAGAGTGGCGAGAAGATATTCGAATGAACTGGGAGAACGTGGGACCATGTGACCATCAAAGGGGTCAGGGGGGTGGGACTCTTGGGGTTTGTATAACTGGGAAAAGAATCCGGAAGTTCAGTTTTGGAATTTCACTCATCGTGTGCCAGTTTCCTCATGCTAGTAAAGAACTCTTAAAGACAATGGCTTCTGAGTTTTCTTTATGCAGAAGAGATTTTTCTGGAACCTTGACACTATTCCAAAACTCCTAATTTTCTTTTGCTAATGGTACCCTCTCCTCCGCTCAGAGGGGGCCCGTTAGGGGGGTGCTGGGCCCCAGCCTCCGCAACCTCCACAGCGGTGCAAAGACCCAGCGAAGATGGAAGGGCAGCAAGCTGAAAACGTAGAAGTAGCAGAGAAGCTTGAATCTGACAATTTAGTTGAAATCACCTACTTCCCGTCGGAAGATATGACTCCAAACCCCAAAGTGGTAGAGCCTGCTTGTCAGCTTGGAGCACGGCCCAAAGACTTTGATTCATGGGTAAGCTGTCGTTCGGGAGAAAACATTTCCCCGGGGCGGAATGGAGAGCCTCGTATAAGCTCGGCTCACCCACCTCGAGAGCCTTTAGCTCAGCCTAAATTCACCTTCCCTCCCACCAGAGAGGGAGAAATTACTGAAGCTCAAAGCCGTTCCGATGAACGCAGGAGGACCTCCCTTCCCTCCTTCAGACGGCAGGGAGTTCAGGCAGCACCAGGGACTTGGGGGGAATCGCAACTCCCCCCTCCAATTGACTTTTCCCGCCAACAGAGGCCTACGCTGCCTCCAGCAGCTTCTATTCCTCCTGGTTGGGCATTTTATCCTGGACAAGGGTGGATCCAATACCAATGGCAACCAGCCAGTTCAGCACCTTTCTTTCCTGGGGGCCCCAGGGCGATGTTTGCCCCGTCAGCTGAAGCATTTCAAGGACTTCCTTCTCAGCAGCCAGGGGGAATTCCACCCACCTTCACAACTCAGCAACCAGCCACAACAGCAATGGCCCTCCCACAAATCCCTCTTCAACCGCAAGCAGGCCAGCTAAACCCACCTGCACCCCCTCACCCAACCCTTTCAAACCAACCTTTGATGGGAATCCACACCACCTGGCTTACTTTCTCAGCAGAATTGAAGCTTACGTTGAACAATATAGACATCAATACCCATCAGAAAGAAGCCTAATCAACGCCATCTCGGATGATATGAACGTGGGGCTAGCCTCAGAATGGATAGCTCAACTACACAATGAACGTGCACCAGAACTAAACGATGTTCACGCATTTATGGCACTTTGCAACGGTTTCAAGATGATGACCTAACTGCAGAATGTGAAACCACCTTAAAACAATGAAGCAAGGTAACAAGCCCTAAAACAATTTGTATGGGATTTCAGAAGGTTGCTGGCAATCTTAGACATTGGCCAGATAATTCATCCTCCACTACTTCAAAGACGCGATTGATCAAACCATCAGAAAAGCCTGCTCCACCAGAGAAATCCCAGAACAACTAAATGACTGGTACAACGTGTCCATCGCTCTGGACAGAGAATTCAACCCCCTCCAAAGCCAATCACCAACTACAACTCCACAACGACCACCTACAAGCCCCTCCCTCTTAAGACCAACCACACCCTCCACCTTTCAGCCTTCAACAATAATCAAATGCTACCATTGTGAAAACTAGGACATCGGGCGTCAGTTTGCCTAGCCCCAACACCCCTCCCACAGTATCGCCCACCAACTGCTACCCAACCACGCAGACCCCCTCGAAGAATCCAATACCAGTCGCTTACAAGCCATAAACCTCCTACTGACCTTCCGTCATCTGATTCACCTCCTGACAACTCAAACCAAGCAGAAAACGACCCAATGGTGAGTGCACCCATTCCTCCTTTGCTATCAAAGTAAACTTAGTAATTCCAGGAGGGCCAAAAAGATTTAGAGGCTATTGTGGACACAGGATGCACCAGATGCCTAATTTCAACCTCTGTCGCCCAACTCCATATAAAACATTTCCTTGAAACACCCAATTAAATTCCACCAAGTAGATGGAACCTTGATTGGTGGCGTTCCAGCAACCCAAATCACACAACTGGTTCGCTTAGAAATTGGAGCCCATCATGAACTTATAAGATTCATAGTAATTCCCAAGATGTCAGAATCCATCATCCTGGGTTTAGCTTGGCTGGACAAATGGGAACCCACAATCAAATGGGAGGATGGATTCAGGAAAATTAGAAGGACTTTCAGACCCTTAGACCCAATTCCCCCTACTGAAAAAAACCTTATCCAAAATGACCACCAGAGGGAACCAACAACCACCATATCCAATCCATCTCCTAATAAACCCATCCCTAAAGCATACATGGATTTATCAGGCGTTTTTGAGGATGAATGTAACCTCTTACCCCCACCGACAAACTGATGCGTTGAATTGCACCAGGGCAAAATTACCAAAACCCAAAATGTATTCAATGACACCAGCAAAATGTCTGAACTAAGAAAATACATTGACACTAACCTAGCCAGAGGGTTCATTGAACCAGCAAAATCACCTGTAGCTGCGCCTGTGCTATTTAAACAAAAGAAAGATGGTTCGCTTAGATTGTGTATTGACTTCAAAATATCAATGCAATTTGCATACAAAACACATACCCTTTACCACTTGCACGATTTGTTGAACCACTTATCAAAAATAAAATTTTCACCAGATTGGATTTAAGGAAGCCTATTACGGGTCCGCATCAAGGAAGGTGATGAATGGAAAAGCGCTTTCAACTGCCCTTGGGCAGTTTCCAATACCGTGTCATGCCTTTTGGCCTCCAAGGCTCCAGCTGTTTTATGCAACTAATTAATGAAACCCTGCACCCCACCTCTACAATGGGTTCTTGTCTACTTAGATGATATTCTTATCTACAAACAATATGAAGAACACATCAAATTGGTCAGACAAGTCCTTAAAAGCTCCTAGCGGCCAAACCATATGTCAAACTTTCCAAATGCGAATTCCATAAGGAATCCCTAGACTACCTAGGTTACGGATATCAAACAAAGGTATCGAAATGGACCCAGGAAAAGTAAAAGCAGTGTTGGATTGGCAACCGCCACGCCGTAAGCAACTTCAAAGTTTCTTGGGATTAATTTTACATAAATTCATTCCTTCTTTCGAAAGCTCTACCATTAACAGAATTGTTAAAACTGGCCATTACCAACCTACCCAACCCTACCTTGGACAATGGACTGCCAACGTTCCTTTGAACACCTGAAACGCCTATTCTCCATAGAACCAATTCTACCTTTTGTGGTCCAAGCTGATGCAAGTGATGTAGTAGCCTGTCTTATTACGAATACCGACAACAATCTATGCCCTGCGCGTCGTGTCTAAAAACTGACACTGAGCAGATGGGCAGTTTGGGAAAAGAAGCCTTTGCAGTGCGCTGGGCACTCCTCTCCTGGAGACACTTCCTTGAAGGGGAAAACCATTAGGTGGACACCACAAAACCTCGAATACTTAAAACCCTCGCTTTCTCCCAAACAAGTTCGATGGGCTCAGTTTTCAACCTTCCATTTCACCCTCAAATACATCCCCGGCGACCAAAATCTACTGGCTGGCGCCTATCTAGGAAACCACAATTTGACAGCCAACGAAGAGGTACATGCGATGATCCCGATAGCGGCCAGCCAAGCCTCGACCGCGATCACGCCAGTACTAACATCCCACCAAATAAACTACTAGTGGAATTAAAATCAGCACTCACTAACGATGCTTGGTTTTAAAAGCCACCTCACCTTAAGGATGGGATACCCTGGAAGGAACCAGATTTATGTACCCGTCGCTGTGCTGCCTATACTACAGAAGCCACGACTCCTAGGAGGTCACTTTGGATTTTTAAAACTCTCCACTTGGCTAGAAGACAATTCTGGTGGCCAAAATGAAATCAGATGTCAAGACTATGTCGAGCTGTGCTACCTGCACCATGAAGTCCAGACCAGGAAACCCCTGGACTCCTACAACCTAGCCAAACCACCAGACCCTGGAAGAGATTGTTGTGTCTTGCCATAGAGCAGAGCCTTCTTACCTGCTAACACTGAGATGTATACCCAAGTCCTGGCTCCATGCCCACACAACTGCAGAAGAAGGAGCATCTCCTGAGCCCTGACTCCATGCCCAGGCAAACAGGAGCTAGATTTACAGCAGGTGAACCTGAGAGGTTTACTAACAACAGCTGATTGGAGTAATCCTGCATCAGAAGATTGGAGGCGGAGGCAACAGAAGGAAGGAGGGCAGGCCTTAATGAGTGCTGAGTCATGGGACATAGCCTATATAAAGGATCTACTCTGGCAGTCTCTGAGTCAGGCAAAGTCGAACTTCTTGCTGAAGTCACTTACTGGTCTCCTGCCTGCTCTGAGGACTTTGCTATTTGGGCAGAGCTGAGAGCAAACCTGATTGATTTCCTGACCCAGCCGTGAGGAGTAACAGAGATTGCCATGGATTTTATTGTTGAACTCCATCTAGTGGGGAAATACAGTGATATGGACCTTGACTTGTTCTCCAGGCCCATTTCACTGCATTGAGTTGCCATGGAGAAAATTAGCAAAGCTCTTGGAAACACATCTACAGACTGCATGGGTTCCTAAAAGGATAATATCCAACAGGGTGTTCAATTCACAGAAATTCTGGAGTTCCTCTATCCATTGGGTCGCTCAAGGACTTAGTTCTGGGTTCCATCCGAGACCAATGGGCTGAAAATTGAACTTGATGGTGGAACAATCATTTTGTAAATTACCAACAAGAAAACTGGTCAGATTTGTTACCAGCAGAAGTGTTATAATAATGCTGTACAGAGCAGCAGGTTAACCCTTTTCAAGTAACCTCTGGAATGACTTGTTCCTGAACTCTATTCCTTTCTAAGGACTGGATGAATTAAAAAGGTTGAAAATACAAAAGGAGCTGTAATGGGTTAAAGCCCAAGCTGACAGACAGTTCCTTCAATTTTGCATTGGAGATAAAGTCTTTTATCTACATCTGAGGTTGAGAATACCCAGCAGGAAATTGGTCCAAATTTTGGGTCCTTTCCATTGTAAAATTATTAATCCGTTAAACTCAGCTCCTCGAATGTTGAAGGTATTCCATACCAGCTTATTAAAACCTGCTAGACAGTCTGGTCTGAGACCTCAACCTGCCGCTCCCCACCACCCTTGATAATCCAAGGTGAAACCACTATGAAATCAAGAAAATCTTGACTCTAGACTATACAGAGGTCAATTACAATATTTAGTCCACTGGAAGGATATCCATTATCTGAATCTACTTGGGTCAAAAGTTGGAAAGTAAATGGACAATTTGATTAAACAATTTCACTTTCCTGACAAACCTAAAAACCTCTTGGAGAGGGAGGGAGTAGAAGGAAGTAGACCATTGACACTCTTCTTTATCAACTCTTTGTTTTCTTTCCTAGGATATAGCTTCTTTTCCAAGGGGGCGCTGTCAGGCCTGGAAACCATACTAGACTTTAGGTTTCCAGGCACATTTTTCCCTGAGGGAAGAAGGGGGCTGAGGGGTATGGTAACATTCTTCAGGGTCAAGGTCGGATGGTGTTCACATCTGCAGGAAGAGTGGCAGAAGATATTGAATGAACTGGGAGGCGTGGGACCATGTGACCATCAAAGGGTCAGGGGTGGGACTCTTGGGGTTTGTATAACTGGGAAAAGAATCCGGAAGTTCAGTTTTGGAATTTCACTCATCGTGTGCCAGTTTCCTCATGCTAGTAAAGAACTCTGAAAGACAATGGCTTCTGAGTTTTTTTTATGCAGAAGAGATTTTTCTGGAACCTTGATATTATTCCAAAACTCCTAACTTTCTTTTAAATACCCTCCTCCGCTCAGAGGGGCCCGTTAGGGGTGCTGGGCCCCAGCCTCCAACCTCCACAGCGGTGCAAAGACCCAGCGAAGATGGAAGCAGCAAGCTGAAAGCGTGAAAGCAGAGAAGCTTGAATCTGACTTTAGTTGAAATCACCTACTTCCCATCGGAAGATATGACTCAAACCCCAAAGTGGTAGAGCCTGCTTGTCAGCTTGGAGCACGCCCAAAGACTTTGATTCATGGGTAAGCTGTCATTTGGGAAAACATTTCCCGGGGCGGAATGGAGAGCCTCGATAAGCTCGGCTCACACCTCGAGAGCCTTTAGCTCAGCCTATTCCTTCCTCCCACCAGAGAGGAGAAATTACTGAAGCTCAAAGCCGTTCCGATGAAGCGGGAGGACCTCCTTCCCTCCTTCAGACGGCAGGGAGTTCAGGCAGCACCAGGGACTTGGGGGGAATCGCAACTCCCCCCTCCAATTGACTTTTCCCGCCAACAGAGGCCTACGCTGCCTCCAGCAGCTTCTATTCCTCCTGGTTGGGCATTTTATCCTGGACAAGGGTGGATCCAATACCAATGGCAACCAGCCAGTTCAGCACCTTTCTTTCCTGGGGCCCCAGGCGATTTGCCCGTCAGCTGAAGCATTTCAAGGACTTCCTTCTCAGCAGCCAGGGGGAATTCCACCCACCTTCACAACTCAGCAACCAGCCACAACAGCAATGGCCCTCCCACAAATCCCTCTTCAACCGCAAGCAGGCCAGCTAAACCCACCTGCACCCCCTCACCCAACCCTTTCAAACCAACCTTTGATGGGAATCCACACCACCTGGCTTACTTTCTCAGCAGAATTGAAGCTTACGTTGAACAATATAGACATCAATACCCATCAGAAAGAAGCCTAATCAACGCCATCTCGGATGATATGAACGTGGGGCTAGCCTCAGAATGGATAGCTCAACTACACAATGAACGTGCACCAGAACTAAACGATGTTCACGCATTTATGGCACTGCTTCGCAACCGGTTTCAAGATGATGACCTAACTGCAGAATGTGAAACCACCTTAAAAACAATGAAGCAAGGTAACAAGCCCCTAAAGCAATTTGTATGGGATTTCAGAAGGGTTGCTGGCAATCTTAGACATTGGCCAGATCCCATCATCCTCCACTACTTCAAAAACGCGATTGATCAAACCATCAGAAAAGCCTGCTCCACCAGAGAAATCCCAGAACAACTAAATGACTGGTACAACGTGTCCATCGCTCTGGACAGAGAATTCAACCCCCTCCAAAGCCAATCACCAACTACAACTCCACAACGACCACCTACAAGCCCCTCCCTCTTAAGACCAACCACACCCTCCACCTTTCAGCCTTCAACAATAATCAAATGCTACCGTTGTGAAAACTAGGACATCGGGCGTCAGTTTGCCTAGCCCCAACACCCCTCCCACAGTATCGCCCACCAACTGCTACCCAACCACGCAGACCCCTCGAAGAATCCGAATACCAGTCGCTTTGCGAGACAAGCCATAAACCTCCCTACTGACCTTCCGTCATCTAATTCACCTCCTGACAACTCAAACCAAGCAGAAAACGACCCAATGGTGACTGCACCCATTCCTCCATTTGCTATCAAAGTAAACTTAGTAATTCCAGGGGGAGGGGCCAAAAAAGATTTAGAGGCTATTGTGGACACAGGATGCACCAGATGCCTAATTTCAACCTCTCACGCCCAACTATAAAACATTTCCTTGAAACACCCAATTAAATTCCACCAAGTAGATGGAACCTTGATTGGTGGCGTTCCAGCAACCCAAATCACACAACTGGTTCGCTTAGAAATTGGAGCCCATCATGAACTTATAAGATTCATAGCAATTCCCAAGATGTCAGAATCCATTATCCTGGGTTTAGCTTGGCTGGACAAATGGGAACCCACAATCAAATGGGAGGATGGATTCAGGAAAATTATATGGACTTTCAGACCCTTAGACCCAATTCCCCCTATCGAAAAAAAAACCCTTATCCAAAATGACCACCAGAGGGAACCAACAACCACCATATCCAATCCATCTCCTAATAAACCACGCATCCCTAAAGCATACATGGATTTATCAGACGTTTTTAGTGAGGATGAATGTAACCTCTTACCTCCCCACCGACAAATGATCGCGCAATTGAATTGCACCCGGGGGCAAAATTACCAAAACCCAAAATGTATTCAATGACACCAGCCAAAATGTCTGAACTAAGAAAATATATTGACACTAACCTAGCCAGAGGGTTCATTGAACCAGCAAAATCACCTGTAGCTGCGCCTGTGCTATTTAAACAAAAGAAAGATGGTTCGCTTAGATTGTGTATTGACTTCAAAAATATCAATGCAATTTGCATACAAAACACATACCCTTTACCACTTTATGCACGATTTGTTGAACCACTTATCAAAAGGCAAAATTTTCACCAGATTGGATTTAAGGGAAGCCTATTACCGGGTCCGCATCAAGGAAGGTGATGAATGGAAAACGGCTTTCAACTGCCCCTTGGGCAGTTTCCAATACCGTGTCATGCCTTTTGGCCTCAAGGAGCTCCAGCTGTTTTATGCAACTAATTAATGAAACCCTGCACCACCTCTACAATGGGTTCTTGTCTACTTAGATGATATTCTTATCTACACAAACAATATCAAGAACACATCAAATTGGTCAGACAAGTCCTTAAAAGCTCCTAGCGGCCAAACCATATGTCAAACTTTCCAAATGCGAATTCCATAAGGAATCCTAGACTACCTAGGTTACGGATATCAAACAAAGGTATCGAAATGGACCCAGGAAAAGTAAAAGCAGTGTTGGATTGGCAACATATGCACGTAAACTTCAAAGTTTCTTGGGATTCAATTTTACATAAATTCATTCCTTCTTTTGAAGTAGCTCTACCATTAACAGAATTGTTAAAAACTGGCCATTACCCGCCAAACCCAAACCTACCCAACCCCTACCTTGGACAATGGACTGCCAACGTTCCTTTGAACACCTGAAACGCCTATTCTCCATGGAACCAATTCTACCTTTGTGGTCCAAGCTGATGCAAGTGATGTAGCAGTAGCCGCTGTCTTATTACAACGAATACCGACAACAATCTAATGCCCTGCGTGCGTGTCTAAAAACTGACAGACACTGAGCAGATGGGCAGTTTGGGAAAAGGAAGCCTTTGCAGTGCGCTGGGCACTCCTCTCCTGGAGACACTTCCTTGAAGGGGAAAGAACCATTCGAGGTGTGGACCGACCACAAAACCTCGAATACTTAAAAACCCTGCTTTCTCCCAAACAAGTTCGATGGGCTCAGTTTTCAACGGTTCCATTTCACCCTCAAATACATCCCAGCGACCAAAATCTACTGGCTGACGCCCTATCTAGGAAACCACAATTTGACAGCCAAGCGAAGAGGTAATACATGCGATGATTCCCGATAGCGAACCGGCCAGCCAAGCACTTACTCGACCGCATCAGTACTAACATCCCACCAAATAAACTACTAGTGGAATTAAAATCAGCACTCACTAACGATGCTTGGTTTAAAGAAAACTTGCCACACCTCACCTTAAGGATGGGATACCCTGGAAGGAACCAAGATTTATGTACCCGTGCTGCGGCTGCCTATACTAGAGAGAAGCCATGACTCTCGCCTAGGAGGACACTTTGGATTTTTAAAGACTCTCCACTTGGCTAGAAGACAATTCTGGTGGCCAAAAATGAAATCAGATGTCGAAGACTATGTCCGGAGCTGTGCTACCTGCGCCACCATGAAGTCCAGACCAGGGAAACCCCCTGGACTCCTACAACCCGTAGCCAAACCCACCAGACCCTGGGAAGAGATTGTTGTGTCTTGCCCGCCCTCAGAGCAGCCGGGGCCTTCTTACCTGCTCCCGAACACTGAGGAATGTATGCCTCCCGGCCCAAGTCCTGGCTCCATGCCCACACAAACTGCAGAAGAAGGAGCATCTCCTGAGTGACTCCATGCCCAGGCAAGCGGGCAGCTGGGTTCCTACAGCAGGTGAACCTGAGGAGGTTTACTCCCAACAGCTGATTGGAGTAATCCTGCATCAGAAGATTGGAGGCGGAGGCAACAGAAGGAAGGAGGCAGGCCTTAATGAGTGCTGAGTCATGGAGCCACACCCATGGCCTATATAAAGGATCTACTTTCTGGCAGTCTCTGAGTCAGGCAAAGTCGAACTTATCTTGCTGAAGTCACTTACTGGTCTCCTGCCTGCTCTGAGGACTTTGCTGGGACTTTGGGCAGAGCTGCAGAGCAAGCCTGATTCGGTTCCCTGACCCAGCCGTCAGCGGAGGAGTGGGACACGACAGAGATTGCCATGGATTTTATTGTTGAACTCCCATCTAGTGGGGGAAATACAGTGATATGGACCGTAGTGGACTTGTTCTCTAAACAGGCCCATTTCACTGCATGCGGATTGCCATCAAGAAAATTAGCAAAGCTCTTCTCAAACACATCTACAGACTGCATGGAGTTCCTAAAAGGATAATATCCAACAGGGGTGTTCAATTCACAGCCAAGTTCTGGAGGGAGTTCCTACGGTCCATTGGGTCGTCTCAAGGACTTAGTTCTGGGTTCCATCCGGAGACCAATGGAGCGGCTGAAAAATTGAACTTGATGGTGGAACAATACATACGGTGTTATGTAAATTACCAACAAGAAAACTGGTCAGATTTGTTACCATTTGCAGAAGTCGCATATAATAATGCTGTACAGAGCAGCACGGGGTTAACCCCTTTTCAAGTAACCTCTGGAATGGACTTCGTTCCAATGCCTGAACTCCCTGTGCAACCCCCCACTTCCGTTTCCCTAACGGACTGGATGAATTCGTTAAAAAAAGGTTGGGAAAATACAAAAAAGGCCTTAGCTGTAACAGCTCGGAATTACAAAGCCCAAGCTGACAGACACCGTTCCCTTCAACCCCCTTTTCGCATTGGAGATAAAGTCTTTTTATCTACGAAGTATCTGAGGTTGAGAATACCCAGCAGGAAATTCGGTCCTAAATTTTTGGGTCCTTTCCCCATTGTAAAAATTATTAATCCCGTTAGTCAACTCAAGCTCCCTCGAATGTTGGGAATACCAGTATTCCATACCAGCTTATTAAAACCTGCTAGACAGTCTGGTCTGAGACCTCAACCTGCGCTCCCCACCACCCTTGATAATCCAAGGTGAAACCCACTATGAAATCAAGAAAATCCTTGACTCTAGACTATACAGAGGTCAATTACAATATTTAGTCCACTGGAAGGATATCCATTATCTGAATCTACTTGGGTCAAAAGTTGGAAAGTAAATGCGGACAATTTGATTAAACAATTTCACGACACTTTCCTGACAAACCTAAAAACCTCTTGGAGAGGGAGGGTAGAAGGAAGTGTAGACCATTGACACTCTTCTTTATCAACTCTTTGTTTTCTTTCCTAGGATATAGCTTCTTTTCCAAGGGGGCCTGTCAGGCCTGGAAACCATACTAGACTTTAGGTTTCCAGGCGCTGCCACATTTTCCCTGAGGGAAGAAGGGGCTGAGGGTATGGTAACATTCTTCAGGCGGTCAAGGTCGGATGGTGTTCACATCTGCAGGAAGAGTGGCGAAGATATTGAATGAACTGGGAGAACGTGGGACCATGTGACCATCAAAGGGGTCAGGGGGGTGGGACTCTTGGGGTTTGTATAACTGGGAAAAGAATCCGGAAGTTCAGTTTTGGAATTTCACTCATCGTGTGCCAGTTTCCTCATGCTAGTAAAGAACTCTTAAAGACAATGGCTTCTGAGTTTTCTTTATGCAGAAGAGATTTTTCTGGAACCTTGACACTATTCCAAAACTCCTAATTTTCTTTTGCTAATGGTACCCTCTCCTCCGCTCAGAGGGGGCCCGTTAGGGGGGTGCTGGGCCCCAGCCTCCGCAACCTCCACAGCGGTGCAAAGACCCAGCGAAGATGGAAGGGCAGCAAGCTGAAAACGTAGAAGTAGCCATTGAATCTGACAATTTAGTTGAAATCACCTACTTCCGTGAAGATATGACTCCAAACCCCAAAGTGGTAGAGCCTGCTTGTCAGCTTGGAGCACGGCCCAAAGACTCTGATTCATGGGTAAGCTGTCGTTCGGGAGAAAACATTTCCCCGGGGCGGAATGGAGAGCCTCGTATAAGCTCGGCTCACCCACCTCGAGAGCCTTTAGCTCAGCCTAAATTCACCTTCCCTCCCACCAGAGAGGGAGAAATTACTGAAGCTCAAAGCCGTTCCGATGAACGCAGGAGGACCTCCCTTCCCTCCTTCAGACGGCAGGAGTTCAGGCAGCACCAGGGACTTGGAATCAATCCCCTCCAATTGACTTTTCCGCCAACAGAGGCCTCGCTGCCTCCAACAGCTTCTATTCCTCCTGGTTGGGCATTTTATCCTGGACAAGGGTGGATCCAATACCAATGGCAACCAGCCAGTTCAGCACCTTTCTTTCCTGGGGGCCCCAGGGCGATGTTTGCCACGTCAGCTGAAGCATTTCAAGGACTTCCTTCTCAGCAGCCAGAATTCCACCCCCTTCACAACTCAGCAACCAGCCACAACAGCAATGGCCTCCCACAAATCCTCTTCAACAAGCAGGCCAGCTAAACCCACCTGCACCCCTCACCCAACCCTTTCAAACCAACCTTTGATGGGAATCCACACCACCTGGCTTACTTTCTCAGCAGAATTGAAGCTTCGTTGAACAATATAGACATCAATACCCATCAGAAAGAAGCCTAATCAACGCCATCTCGGATGATATGAAGTAATAGCCTCAGAATGGATAGCTCAACTACACAATGAACGTGCACCAGAACTAAACGATGTTCACGCATTTATGGCACTGCTTGCAAGTTTCAAGATGATGACCTAACTGCAGAATGTGAAACCACCTTAAAAACAATGAAGCAAGGTAACAAGCCCCTAAAGCAATTTGTATGGGATTTCAGAAGGGTTGCTGGCAATCTTAGACATTGGCCAGATCCCATCATCCTCCACTACTTCAAAAACGCGATTGATCAAACCATCAGAAAAGCCTGCTCCACCAGAGAAATCCCAGAACAACTAAATGACTGGTACAACGTGTCCATCGCTCTGGACAGAGAATTCAACCCCCTCCAAAGCCAATCACCAACTACAACTCCACAACGACCACCTACAAGCCCCTCCCTCTTAAGACCAACCACACCCTCCACCTTTCAGCCTTCAACAATAATCAAATGCTACCGTTGTGAAAACTAGGACATCGGGCGTCAGTTTGCCTAGCCCCAACACCCCTCCCACAGTATCGCCCACCAACTGCTACCCAACCACGCAGACCCCCTCGAAGGAATCCGAATACCAGTCGCTTTGCGAGACAAGCCATAAACCTCCCTACTGACCTTCCGTCATCTAATTCACCTCCTGACAACTCAAACCAAGCAGAAAACGACCCAATGGTGACTGCACCCATTCCTCCATTTGCTATCAAAGTAAACTTAGTAATTCCAGGGGGAGGGGCCAAAAAAGATTTAGAGGCTATTGTGGACACAGGATGCACCAGATGCCTAATTTCAACCTCTACGGTCGCCCAACTCCGTATAAAAACATTCCCCTTGAAACACCCAATTAAATTCCACCAAGTAGATGGAACCTTGATTGGTGGCGTTCCAGCAACCCAAATCACACAACTGGTTCGCTTAGAAATTGGAGCCCATCATGAACTTATAAGATTCATAGCAATTCCCAAGATGTCAGAATCCATTATCCTGGGTTTAGCTTGGCTGGACAAATGGGAACCCACAATCAAATGGGAGGATGGATTCAGGAAAATTATATGGACTTTCAGACCCTTAGACCCAATTCCCCCTATCGAAAAAAAAACCCTTATCCAAAATGACCACCAGAGGGAACCAACAACCACCATATCCAATCCATCTCCTAATAAACCACGCATCCCTAAAGCATACATGGATTTATCAGACGTTTTTAGTGAGGATGAATGTAACCTCTTACCTCCCCACCGACAAATGATCGCGCAATTGAATTGGGCAAAATTACCAAAACCCAAAATGTATTCAATGACACCAGCCAAAATGTCTGAACTAAGAAAATATATTGACACTAACCTAGCCAGAGGGTTCATTGAACCAGCAAAATCACCTGTAGCTGCGCCTGTGCTATTTAAACAAAAGAAAGATGGTTCGCTTAGATTGTGTATTGACTTCAAAAATATCAATGCAATTTGCATACAAAACACATACCCTTTACCACTTTATGCACGATTTGTTGAACCACTTATCAAAAGGCAAAATTTTCACCAGATTGGATTTAAGGGAAGCCTATTACCGGGTCCGCATCAAGGAAGGTGATGAATGGAAAACGGCTTTCAACTGCCCCTTGGGCAGTTTCCAATACCGTGTCATGCCTTTTGGCCTCCAAGGAGCTCCAGCTGTTTTTATGCAACTAATTAATGAAACCCTGCACCCCCACCTCTACAATGGAGTTCTTGTCTACTTAGATGATATTCTTATCTACACAAACAATATCGAAGAACACATCAAATTGGTCAGACAAGTCCTTAAAAAGCTCCTAGCGGCCAAACCATATGTCAAACTTTCCAAATGCGAATTCCATAAGGAATCCCTAGACTACCTAAGTTACCGGATATCAAACAAAGGTATCGAAATGGACCCAGGAAAAGTAAAAGCAGTGTTGGATTGGCAACCGCCACGCACACGTAAGCAACTTCAAAGTTTCTTGGGATTCGCGAATTTTTACCGCAAATTCATTCCTTCTTTCGCAGAAGTAGCTCTACCATTAACAGAATTGTTAAAAACTGGACCATTACCCGCCAAACCCAAACCTACCCAACCCCTACCTTGGACAATGGACTGCCAACGTTCCTTTGAACACCTGAAACGCCTATTCTCCATAGAACCAATTCTACCTTTTGTGGTCCAAGCTGATGCAAGTGATGTGGCAGTAGCCGCTGTCTTATTACAACGAAATACCGACAACAATCTAATGCCCTGCGCGTACGTGTCTAAAAAACTGACAGACACTGAACGCAGATGGGCAGTTTGGGAAAAGGAAGCCTTTGCAGTGCGCTGGGCACTCCTCTCCTGGAGACACTTCCTTGAAGGGGGAAAAGAACCATTCGAGGTGTGGACCGACCACAAAAACCTCGAATACTTAAAAACCCCTCGAAAGCTTTCTCCCAAACAAGTTCGATGGGCTCAGTTTTTCAACCGGTTCCATTTCACCCTCAAATACATCCCCGGCGACCAAAATCTCCTGGCTGACGCCCTATCTAGGAAACCACAATTTGACAGCCAATGCGAAGAGGTAATACATGCGATGATTCCCGATAGCGAACCGGCCAGCCAAGCACTTACTCGACCGCATTCACGCCGTAGTACTAACATCCCACCAAATAAACTACTAGTGGAATTAAAATCAGCACTCACTAACGATGCTTGGTTTAAAGAAAACTTGCCACACCTCACCTTAAAGGATGGGATACCCTGGAAGGGAACCAAGATTTATGTACCCGTCGCTATGCGGCTGCCTATACTACAGAGAAGCCATGACTCTCGCCTAGGAGGTCACTTTGGATTTTTAAAGACTCTCCACTTAGCTAGAAGACAATTCTGGTGGCCAAAAATGAAATCAGATGTCGAAGACTATGTCCGGAGCTGTGCTACCTGCGCCACCATGAAGTCCAGACCAGGGAAACCCCCTGGACTCCTACAACCCGTAGCCAAACCCACCAGACCCTGGGAAGAGATTGTTGTGTCTTGCCCGCCCTCAGAGCAGCCGGGGCCTTCTTACCTGCTCCCGAACACTGAGGAATGTATGCCTCCCGGCCCAAGTCCTGGCTCCATGCCCACACAAACTGCAGAAGAAGGAGCATCTCCCTGCCCCAGCCCTGACTCCATGCCCAGGCAAACGGAGCAGCTAGACCCCTCCCCCTCCTCCACAGCAGGTGAACCTGAGGAGGGTTTACTCCCAACAACAGCTGATTGGAGTAATCCTCGCATCAGAAGATTGGAGAGGCGGAGGCAACAGAAGGAAGGGAGGGGCAGGCCTTAATGAGTGCTGAGTCATGGAGCCACACCCCATGGCCTATATAAAGGATCTACTTTCTGGCAGTCTCTGAGTCAGGCAAAAGTCGAACTTATCTTGCTGAAGTCACTTACTGGTCTCCTGCCTGCTCTGAGGACTTTGCTAGGACTTTGGGCAGAGCTGCAGAGGCAAGCCTGATTCGGATTTCCCTGACCCAGCCGTCAGCGGAGGAGTGGGACACGACAGAGATTGCCATGGATTTTATTGTTGAACTCCCATCTAGTGGGGGAAATACAGTGATATGGACCGTAGTGGACTTGTTCTCTAAACAGGCCCATTTCACTGCATGCAACGGGTTGCCATCGGCGAGAAAATTAGCAAAGCTCTTCGTCAAACACATCTACAGACTGCATGGAGTTCCTAAAAGGATAATATCCAACAGGGGTGTTCAATTCACAGCCAAGTTCTGGAGGGAGTTCCTACGGTCCATTGGGTCGTCTCAAGGACTTAGTTCTGGGTTCCATCCGGAGACCAATGGAGCGGCTGAAAAATTGAACTTGATGGTGGAACAATACATACGGTGTTATGTAAATTACCAACAAGAAAACTGGTCAGATTTGTTACCATTTGCAGAAGTCGCATATAATAATGCTGTACAGAGCAGCACGGGGTTAACCCCTTTTCAAGTAACCTCTGGAATGGACTTCGTTCCAATGCCTGAACTCCCTGTGCAACCCCCCACTTCCGTTTCCCTAACGGACTGGATGAATTCGTTAAAAAAAGGTTGGGAAAATACAAAAAAGGCCTTAGCTGTAACAGCTCGGAATTACAAAGCCCAAGCTGACAGACACCGTTCCCTTCAACCCCCTTTTCGCATTGGAGATAAAGTCTTTTATCTACTAAGTATCTGAGGTTGAGAATACCCAGCAGGAAATTCGGTCCAAAATTTTGGATCCTTTCCCCATTGTAAAAATTATTAATCCCGTTACCGTCCAACTCAAGCTCCCTCGAATGTTGGGGGAAGTACACCCGGTATTCCATACCAGCTTATTAAAACCTGCTAGACAGTCTGGTCTGAGACCTCAACCTGCCGCTCCCCCACCACCCTTGATAATCCAAGGTGAAACCCACTATGAAATCAAGAAAATCCTTGACTCTAGACTATACAGAGGTCAATTACAATATTTAGTCCACTGGAAGGGATATCCATTATCTGAATCTACTTGGGTCAAAAGTTGGAAAGTAAATGCGGACAATTTGATTAAACAATTTCACGACACTTTCCCTGACAAACCTAAAAAACCTCTTGGAGAGGGGAGGGGGGAGTAGAAGGGAAGTGTAGACCATTGACACTCTTCTTTATCAACTCTTTGTTTTCTTTCCTAGGATATAGCTTCTTTTCCAAGGGGGGACGCCTGTCAGGCCTGGAAACCATACTAGACTTTAGGTTTCCAGACGCTGCCACATTTTTCCCCTGAGGGGAAGAAGGGGGGCTGAGGGGTATGGTAACATTCTTCAGGCGGTCAAGGTCGGATGGTGTTCACATCTGCAGGAAGAGTGGCGAGAAGATATTCGAATGAACTGGGAGAACGTGGGACCATGTGACCATCAAAGGGGTCAGGGGGGTGGGACTCTTGGGGTTTGTATAACTGGGAAAAGAATCCGGAAGTTCAGTTTTGGAATTTCACTCATCGTGTGCCAGTTTTCTCATGCTAGTAAAGAACTCTTAAAGACAATGGCTTCTGAGTTTTCTTTATGCAGAAGAGGTTTTTCTGGAACCTTGACATTGGAAGTGGCAGTCGGGCAGACCCGAATTATCAATACATAAAAATTAATGATTAATGATGGATAATAGTTTGTCCATAAATATGATGTTGGAAAATGAAAATAATTTTTTTTTATAAAGAAAAAGAATATTTGCTATAATTTTGAGTAATTTAAGCCCTTAAAGAATGAACTAACAACTCTCAAAAGTAAATGTTATAAACTACCCTTCTAATATACTTCAAATGTGTGTCGAAATTTAGATTAAAATATTTTTTTAATTAATTATTTGAAATAGAAGCATTCTACCCTGCTACTTGTATACTATAAGGCAGGGATCCTCAACTACTAGGCCATGGCCCATTACTGGGTCTTGGCCTATTTGGAACTGGGCCATAGAAGTGGCGGGTGAGCGTGTGCACAGCTCCATTTGTACAAATAGCGGACAAAAGTGTGCATGCGCACACAGGCCATTTGTATGAGTGATGGCCGTGCTTTAGCCATGAAAGACAACTGTGCGACCTTGGGCCAGTCATTCTCTCTCAGCCCAACTCACCTCAGAGGGTTGTTGTTGTGGAGACACTAGGAGGAGGAAGGCTCCTTGAGTTATTTGTAAAAATAATAAAGGCATGATAATCAATAAATAAGACTGATCATGGCCCAACAAATCATTTTCAATTCCTAGTGACCACATAAATACCCTAACTGTATAGACCCGTGATGGCTAACCTTTTTGCCATCGTGTGCCAGGAGCAGGGAGGAGGAAAGGGTGGGGTCACATGCATGCATGCCCACACCCATTCTATGTGCCCTGCCCCCGCGCATACGCATGCGTGCCCACTTCCCCCCACTCCTGGCACGTGATGGCATGATGGGCCTGGTAGGCCTGTTTTTCTCTCTCCCCAGGCTCCAAAAGCCTTTCTAGGAGTTTGGGGAGGGAAAAACGCCCCCCCCCCCCGGAGGCTCTCAGGCCAGAAATGGCCCATTTGCTGACTTTCAGTCCCCCGGGAAGGCCTCCGGGGGTGGTGGGGTAGGCTGTTTTCAGCTCCCCCAGGCTACTAGAAAGGATCTGAAGGCTGTGGAGAGCAAAAAAATGGCCTTCCATTCCCACCTCCAAGGCTCTGGAGACTGGGAAAGGCAAAAAACAGGCCTTTTGGACCCACCAGAAGTCGGCAAATGGTCGTTTCCAGCCTCCAGAGAGCCACCGGGAGGGTGGGAAAGGCTGTTTTCACCCTCCTCAAGTTCCTAGAAAGGTGCTGGAGCCTGGGGAGAGAGAAAAATGGGCCTTCCCTACCACCCCCGAGGCCCTCTTCCAGTGGGCCCAAAAGTGGTTACTTGAAGCCAAAAAAGAATGTTCAAATTCTTTCCTTTTCTTTTTTAAAATAAAGTGAACAACCAGACCCACAGGTGAAGAGTTCAGTTAGCATTTTATTGCCCATACCTTGCCTATAAAACAGGAATCTTCTCAGATTGGAAGTTTGCACCTGGGCTAGACTAGATAAGATTCAGGGGCACTCAAGGGTGATTGGACCTTATCCTCTTTTGCCTATGTAGAGATTCCAGATTAATTCCCTGCTTAACTCCTCTCCTTGGCTCTCCAACATCACATTTGATTATATTTATCACTGTGGGGTTGAGCTATCTTCCTAAAAAGGAGGTGGCTATTCCCTAGCCATATGCCTCAATGGTACAAGTCTAGAAGGCTGCATTATTGAAATAAGACACAGGTAACTGAAGCCTCAACTTTTCTGCTCTCTTAGGTAGATCAGTGAGGAAGATGTCGGATAAGGCATGCCCATGTAAAGCAGACAATTAGAATTATCAAGTGATTAGACAAAGATAGGAGACAGAATAGAATGTATAGAACCATATGATTGCTAAGGAAGAGATAAAGCCTATTAAGAAATATTATATTCTATTAGTCCCTCTAGCCCAGGGGTGTCAAACTTGTGGCATCACATGACACAACACAACTTTTTTCTCCTTCGCTAAACCAGGGATGGGCGTGGCCAGTGTATGACACATCTGGCCCATGGGCCACAAGTCTGACATCTCTGCTCTAGCCTGTCAACCAATGGGCTTAGCTTGACACTGCAAGACTCCGTCCACCCAAAAAAGTATATTAACAATCGAATTTAGAATTTAGAAATCAAATTAAACCTTATCAACACAGAATCATATCAATAGGTCTTTCTATTTCATCAATAAGGACTACCATAATTTAAATGCTGACAGTGAATACATTTTATAAGTCCAAATTTTAAAACAGAATGGTAATTTCTTTCCAACCATGCAAAGTTATATTTTCAACTAAATTCCAAGCTCATTTCATTTTAGCTTAAACACTTACAAATATATATTGTGCTCAAAATATACTATGCTTGACAGACATTTTTTTTACTGACTGGAAAGATATATGATCCTAATTTGGTACATTTACAGAATAAATTTAAACTACAGAGATTGCAGAGAAAAGATTAAGTTAGTGATCAATAATTGCAAGTTATATTATAAAACTTTGATCTAACTAGAGATATATGACAGATGTTTAGGCAAGTACTACTCCTTCTATAATGAAAATAAATGCTCAAATTCTCCAGTGTACACTTAATATAACAAACAATATAGGGATGGACCAAACAGCCAGCACATATTAGACACAGGCATGTGTTTCCATGTTTAGAAATGAGACAAAATGCAAACCAGCCTACCATGGTGCATACAGACCAAGGTGTACGTTGACTTTTTAAATTATTAATATAAATAGAAAAAGTAACATGTTCAAAATCCATAGACAGTGTGTTGTCTGGTTACAATTGAGTAATATTCATCATAGTAATAATAATAGTATTCTCTTATTTGTACTCTCATAATAACAGTGTTTTTCCCTCATATTAATCCATATTAATTAATGCATTTCTATAACATTCTTTATAAATGGTTTTAATAATTAAATACATTAAATATTATTTAAATGAAACTAGGACTCTTCTTGGACTAAACCCAAACTTTTACAGTTGTGGGTATAATATACCCTTATATTTAGATGTAAATACTATCAACCACCACATTTAAAATCTCGAAGCCATGAAGTACCTGGCTGTAGTTTACAAACTGTAATTGTAAATAATTATTTATGCTTTCCTGAATTAGGTTTTTTTTTTAAAAATCCATTAAATTATAAACTAGTTTATATTTTAAATATCAGTTCTTTAATAGTCTTGAAAGTCAGCTTGTGACTACACCTCTATAAATATAGCAAAAAAGGCAAACTGCTTACCTATTTAGCAATCATGAATCATAGGATTTTGTGCTAGTTATATCTTTGAGAAATGTTTAATGCATTCAATATTATTTATATATATATATAAACACCCAGCCTGAAGATGACGAATGGGATTTCATCGAAACGTTGCCAAAACACTTCCAATTTTACACGGGAGAAAACCCGATCAACCAAAGACCTACATACAAACACCCATGAAAACATCAGTATATATGTATGTATATATATATATATATATATATATATGTATGTATGTATGTATGTATGTATATATATATATATATATATGTATGTATATATATGTATGTATATATAATGTTACCATATTCCATTTAAGGCAATTTCCTGTATGTCTAGAAAACCAAACACTTCCTTTTATGTACTGTGGACTACAAATAAAAATACAAGTTATTGTGTGAACATAACCCCTATGTTACAATTATACTTGTAGTTTACATTCAACCAATTACCAGAAAAGTTAAACCATTACTTGGCGACTTCCAGTGATGTTGTCAGGGCAACATAGAGAGAAAAGAACGAGCTCCGTTCTTTGACTCTGTTTATTTCATGCTTGGGGACCTTTTGAAGGCGTGTTGAAGGCTTGGAGAGCTACACGAAGCAGAGGGGAAGCTCGGGGGTCAAGTGAAGTGGTGTGAAACCGCCTGCTGGAACAAGGGAAACCCTCTTTAACCTGGCGCGAATGTGTCTTCATCTCATTTTGACATGGCTAACCCGAGGCCGTGACAGCACACAATAGAATTGGAAGAGGAAACTTAATCAGCAGACTGTGCCCATTTTTACTGGTGAGAGATTCCCAGATGCATAGCAGTTGGAACTGTCAAAGTGAGAAAAAACAAAGTATTTGGCAAAATACAAGAGAGCTCCAGCAGGAAACTAGCAGCGACTTAAAGAGACGAGTGTGTCTAAGTCGAATTAACTGCCGAGAGAGGAATCAGGTGAAATAGAAAGGAAGACCGAAAGCTGATTGTAAAGGAGGGAGTGAGGACGAGCGACTGTAAAATAAAAGAGGAAAAGGAAGAGAAAGGAAAAAAAGAAGAACCTATACTTCATAAATTGACAAGGGAAAAAGAGTTGGTGAAAGACAATCAAAGGTGGAAGGAGATCAGGCAATCAGGGAAAGTACGAGAGACAAGGAAAGGAATCTGGAGGAGTAGAAGATTTGATGGAGTTGTGAATAAACAAACTGAGAATGGTGTCTGGTGAAGGAAAACTGGAATATATAGTGAAAAAGTGGAAGTGGAATTGTCATATCCCACTCCCCCTCTGACGACCGGGTCTAGGAAGTCTGTATCAAGTGTGGCCACGAAGCCTCTGCAGCTTTGCCAAATTCCTTTCAGATTTCTCAGGGCAGGCAGGAATCCAAGTTGTGACTTCAGCAAACCAGATGAGACTTTGCTTGACTCAAAGTTGCTTGACTCAAGCTGATCCTTTATATAGGCGGTGGGGTGTGGCTCCATGACTCAGCACATATCCAGGCCTGCCCTCCCTTCCTTCTGCTGACGTCACCTCTCAGATCTCTGGAAGCGGGGATCCTCCCACTGTGGGTTCTCTTCCTCTGGATCTGCTCCCGATAATTCCAGCACGTGGCTGGCTCCCTGCTCACACGCTGTAGGAGTGAGGTTTGTTTGTTCATTCCTGACATTCTGTCCGGGCATGGTACCAGGGCTGGGGGCTGGAGGCATGCCAGGCCGTTCTTCTTCATTATCAGACTCTGAATCTGATAGCAGGCCGGGAGGAGGCGGGAGGGGCCCGGCTGAGGAAAGGAGGGAGGACGAGGCACAACAGGAATGGCAGAAACGACCCGGACGCAAATAGCTGTTACAAGGTTAAAGAAATTTGAAAGGGTCAGTGAGAAGACGGTGAAAGGGTGAACAGAAGAAAGAAAAAAAAAACTGTAAAAACTGAGAAATCCTGATATAACAGAGCATTGGGAAACTTTAAAAGTTAAAACAGAGGGCAACGTTTGAGTGAAATAGCAAATAGACTGTTATATTGTTGCACAATAGTCTGTGATCAACATTCTGGTAATAGGATATTTTCTGATAGTGATATTCTGATATTGTAACTGTAATCTTTGTGGTAAAGAAAAGTAAAGCATACAATGAAATATTGATATAGATAGTAACGTAAGGTTAGTTAGATTGTTTTGAAGGTATTATATTTAACATAAAATTATTTATAATTAATATTTATTAGAAAATAGGATATTTAAGTTAATTTAACTAACTAAATTATTTCGACTGGTAACCATAGAAGATCTGTTTAGAGTGATTCATAGTTATACTGTATTGTATTGTACGCTCTTATAATTGACTTATAGTTATAAATGTTTATAAGCTTTTGGGTAGGTAGCTAACATAATAACGATAATAAGAACTGCAACTTAGAACCTAGAATCAGCAAAATGTGAAAGAAGCAAACACTACAATATTGATAGGTAAAGAGAAAAGATACTGAGAAAGTTAAAAATAATATAAAAGTGATCAAACCAACATTAGACATAAGAAAAAAAGAACATAACTATAGGAAAATTAACCTAGAGGGATAAAAGAAAATACTATTAGCGATAAAAACAGTGGATGGTAATCTGGGAAAAGATTTACAGAATTTTAAGACAACAAAGTAAAATTCTAAAAGAAATGACAAGTATCACCACCACAACACTGAGAACAGGAAAAAAGGCGGTATCAAACCCAACAGTGGCAATGGCTTCTCCATCAACCCAAAGAACAATAGAAAGAATGCTGTCCACAGAAAAATCAAGCCCCAGTTTGACTTCCCAATTGATGCAGTCTACTCTCGTAATGATACAGGAAACTATGATGAAACTTCAGGAGATGATGACAAAAAACCATGGAGAACTGAAATCTAACATACATAATTTAGACAACAAAGTGGATTCAATTAAAGAGGCGATACAAAGAAATGAGCAAATTAGGTCCGTGAAAATAAAAGCTGAACAAACTAAAAAAAAACCTAGAGTAGATAGACCAAAAAATGATGGCAGCGAACAAAAATTTGGAAAGTTCGCTAATACATCTCGAAATGGACCGAGCCTCTTTTTATCTGAGGTTTCAAAATGTAGCTGAAACGAAAGAAGATAATCTAGGAGAATCCCTTCTTCTGCGCATGCGCGTAATGGCGGTGGCGTTTTGAGGCTCGTGAAGACAGCGACTGGTGTTCCCAGCTGAGATGCCGCTTGGCCGCTTGCCGGGCTGCGTGGACTTCGGCCCCAGGTTGGTCATCATGTCAGCAGTCGAGAGCGAGGTCTTTGGACCTCAGTGGTCTCTCGGCTGCTGAGAGCGGGGCCGGAGTCCTGGGCGAGTAGCGGATGGCGGTGGCCATTTTGGGGCCGGGGCGGCCGTTCCGGACTGGCTTTTGTGATCCCCGGCCATGAGCAAATGCTGGCGGCAACGTGGTGGGCCGTTCGGGCCGGAGCTTTGAAGGGCTTGAAGATCGGCCGTTTCTCCCCCCCCCCCCAGCTGACTTTCGGGCAGGTTTAGCCGCTGCCGCAATTTTCAGCAGCGGCAGGATTTTGGGCTGCATTTTTTACCAATTGATGAGTCAGCGGATCAGCGGATGGCGGCGGCCATTTCGGGGTGGGGTAGCCGTCCCGGACTGGCCCTGGTTCAATCCCTGGCCGTGCGCGATGTCGGCGGCAGTGTGGTGGGCCGCTCGGGCCGGAGTTTCTGAGGGCCCGAAGATCGGCCGTTTCTCCCCCCCCCCAACAGACTTGTGGTTAGGCCCAGCCTGATGCGTGCGGCATTCCATCTGACCACCGAGCTGCACGAGCCCCTTTCCCAGGATGAAGTTAGCCCGGGACTCCGAGGGACATTATTGCATCTTAGCGGCCAGCAACCGAGGAGGATATTATTGTACCAACTTTTAGGAGGGAGGCCATTAGATTTGGCCGGACCTCTGGACCGCTGTTTCCTGGATCATCTGGACTTGGGCCGGTTTTGTTCCCCGGATTTCAACGGATTGTGGGTTTGGCATTTTAGCCTCCCTTTCTCCATCTGTGATGAGGACAGGGGCGAAGTGGTCAATTCGGTTGGCCTAGAACTCGTTTAACATCTATGCCGGCTTGGGATGTACACTTTTTTGCTGTCTTAAATTGATATTCTTTCATGAGATATTCGTCCACCGACCTATTATGACTGCGAGGTACCCCCGCCTCGCAGGAATGGCCCTCTAGGTTATCGAGAGCCTACCTTAACGAAGGGTCTTGGGACCCAGAGAGGTGGCATGCGGCCAAGAAGAATTTTTGGGGGTTTTTAAATAGATTTTTAAAGAGGGGTCTTTTTTTAAAAAAAATAATTTTTTATTTCCATTTTTCAACATCATATTTATGTACAAACTATTATCCATCATTAATCATTAATTATTATTTATTACTGATTCAGGCCTGCCCGACTGCCACTTCCTTACTACACAACCTCCCTCTCTACCCTCTACTACTTTCCCATCCTTCATCTCCTTCACTTTACTACTTCCTCTCCTCCTTCTCCACTCCTCCCTTCTTCCACCCTATCTAACCCACTTATTCCCCTCCTCCTTCTCTACACTTTCCTACCTACTTTCTTCCCTCCTTCTACTCCTCTCTCCTTTTCTTCCTGAAATGGCAGTCGAGCATCCCCAATATCATTTTAAATTTTTTAATTTCATATCTTCAAAAATTACTGTACATTAATAATCAATCCATGTATCACTTGTTGATTTCTTTTCCCCCCCTTCCCCCCCTCCTCCCCCTTCCCCCCCCCGACTTCCCAGAGCAAATACCGGGTATTATGACCAACAATCACAAGCTAAAGTATACAAAATATACATAACCTCCCACCTTAAAAAATTTAAAACTATAGATCCCCTCATAATAAAAATAAAATGATAGGAAAGAATAAAAAAAAGAAAAGAAAAGAAAAGAAATAATACCAACTTCACATATTACTTCTTCTTACAGTCCATTTTTAAAATTAATCCATCTTCTCAAATTCAATTTTTTTTTCCACTTGTATATTCCTTCAAATTTCATAAGTCCATTTCTCAAATTACAGTCCATCTTCTCGAACTCAAATTTTTATCACTTATATATTTCTTCAATTGCCATAACATTTAATGTCCATTCTTCTTACAGTCCATTCTAAAAATTAGTCCATCTTCTAAAATTCAAATTTTTTTTCCGCCCACTTGTATATTCCTTCAAATTTCATAAATCCATTTCTTAAATTACAATCCAGCTTCTCAAATTCAAATTTTCATCACTTATATATTTCTTCAATTGTCATAAGATTTAATATTCAGTCTTCCAATACTACTCCATCAATCAAATATCAAGCAAATAATCATTTAGACTACATCCACAATATAACAGTAAACAGTTAAAATCATTACATCCACATTATCTAAATTCATAAATTTCACTTTCCATCCTTCACAATTGAGTAATATCATCCCATAGATTTATACCATACAAATAGCAAATAACAAAAATCCTATAATTTATATCCTAAACAAATCAATTCCAAAAATTAACCATAATCATCCTATTCACATCTTAAACATTCCTCCCCTCTCCTATTCTATTTTCCATCATTTCCAAACCAGTTAACTTAGCATCTAACAACAAAGGATTCCCACTCTTTAAAACATTAATATAAAAATGTCTCGCTTTCATAACTGAATTAAGAAAATACTTTCTACCTCTAAAATTCACTGACAAACCCATTGGGACTTCCCATCTAAAATATATCTGATATTTCTTAAACTCATCCACCAAAAAAGCAAATTCTCTTCTGTTTCTTAACATTTTAGGAGGAATTTCCTTCATCATTTTTATATCTTGTCCCAATATTTGAAATTTATTTTTATAAAAGGCTTGCAAAATTTCATACCTAACCTTTTTAGTTGTAAAATAAATAACCACATCCCTAGGTACTCTATTTTGTCTTGCCCACCAAGAATTAACACGATAAATTCTTTCAATATTAAACTCAAAATCTTCTGGCTCCACACCCTTTATCTGAGCAAAGGCTTGCGTAAAATCTCTTTAAATTTTCCTTCCTATTTTGTTTCAACCCCTCACCCTTATAGCATATTCCATTAATCTATATTGTAATATTACTCTTTCTTCATCTGCCCTATCTACCTTTGCCTTTATATCTTCCATCTTATTATCTAAGTTCCAATTGTTTTGATTTTTTTGAATTTCTTCTATTTTCCTTTGCAACTCTTATTAGCTTTATTAATTTCTGCAAGATCATCCTGCATCTGAATACAAGAGCTTAATATTTGCGCAATTGCATCCTTTACCATTTTCATTTCCCTCTTCTGCTCTTCCACCACTTCCTTGAAATCCAACATCTCTTTCTCTATTTCGTCAAATTTTTGATCTATTTCTAAAAAGTGACTCTCCAAAAACTCCTGTAAAGAATTTCTTACTTCCTTTTTGATTTCTTCTTTTAATTTTTGAATCTGAGCTGAAGAAATTTCAAAGTTTTTAATGACTTTTGGCACTATTTGCTTAAAAGCCATTTAAAAAAAAAAGGATAGCTTAATAATAGACCAAGAAAAAGAAAGAAAAAAAAATTAGAAAAGGAAGTTTCAAAAAAACTTATCTTCTAAATCACTATAATCCCAAAGAAGAAGAAAAAAATATAAATCATAAGATTCTCATTTCTTCCATTTAGTCAGTATCTTCCTATGTATCTTCTATTTTGACACACTTTTGGCACTATTTGCTTAAAAGCCATTTTTAAAAAAAAAAAAAAAACTTAATAAAAGACCAAGAGGGAAAAAAAAATATTTAGAAAAAAAAAATTCAAAAACCTTTTTTTCTAAATCACTATAATCCCAAAGAAAAAGAAAAGATATAAATCATAAAATTGTCATGTCTTCCGTTTAGTCAGTATGTTTCTATGTATCTTCTTTCTTCTATTTCAACACTAACCGTTAGTAAGCATTTCTAAAGAGGGGTCTTTTAAGGGGAGGGAGGGATATGACAGGTGGGGGGAATAACCCGTCAGGGAGGGGTCTAGCCCCTGTGCTCGTTCGCGGCACTACGCCATCTGGTCCGAAGGCAGAGGGAGATGGGTTCGTTCCAGGAGTAGAGAGTTGTTTAATCTGTACAGTAAGTGGGAGAGGCAGATATGGCGGAAGCGGGGGACCATATCAAGTTTTGGGAGCACGTGCTCGCTGTCTCAAAGCGATCACGTGCTCCGGCCCCTCAGTCTTCACCCGTTCCCCGGGCGGTCATGGTCCTCAGAGCCTTGGTCTCCGGTTGATGTTATGTAATGCTCGGTCCGTGGTCAATAAGGCCCCCCGATCTGCGATCTTATTCAGGGGGAGGCTGCAGACCTTATGGGCATTACAGAAACCTGGTTGGGTCCGGAGGGGGGGGGGTTCCCCTTGTGGAGTTATGCCCGCCAGTTTTCCGAGCATTTCATCATCCGAGACCCCAAGGTAGGGGTGAGGGGGTAGCGGTTGTTATAAGGGAAAGTCTAGAGCCGAGGGAGGCCACTGTACTTCAGATTGCCGGTTGTGAATCCCTCTTTGTGAAGTGGGGCCATCCGAATCAGTTGGGCTTGTTGATCATGTACCTGGCTCCTTGCTGCGTGACTACAGCCCTACCCGAGTTGTTGGAGGTGCTCGCCGGGGTGGCGGTTGAGACCCCCAGACTTATAGTCATGGGGGACTTTAACCTGCCATCAACGGGCTTGTCATCGACGGCGGCTCGGGAGTTCCAGGCTTCCATGACGGCCATGGACCTGATTCAAGTAATTGATGGCCCTACGCACACAGGGGGAGGCACACTGGACTTAATTTATATCTCTGGACAGTGGTTAAATGATCTGAAATTAGATAAGTTAGAAACAGAACCGGTGTCATGGTCAGATCATTTTCTCCTTTGCCTAGATTTTCGGACCGCTACCCACCACTGCAGGGAGACGGAACCAATGTGTTGGTTCCGTCCCAGGCGCCTGATGGACCCAGAGAGGTTCCTGATGGAGCTTGGGCCATTTCCTGAGGACCTGACCCACGGCACGGCTGAAGAACTAGTTGCGGCCTGGGAACGGGCTGCGGTTGGAGCTTTGGACCGTGTAGTGCCCTTGCGGCCTCTGACCCAGCGCAGATCTCGGCTGGCCCCTTGGTTCTCCGAGGGGCTGAGGGAGATGAAACGCCGGAGAAGACGCCTAGAGAGTGTCTGGAGGTCTAGCCGTTCCGAAGCTGACCGAACACTAGTTAGGTCTTATTCTAGGACCTACCTAGTGGCAATGAGGGAGGCGAAGTGTTCCTACGCTTCCACCCTCATTGCGTCGGCAGATAACCGCCCGGCCGCCCTGTTTCGGGTGACCTGCTCCCTCCTGCATCAGGAGGTGCGGAATGACCCGTTATCTATACGACAAAATTGTTCAGCTTCGGGATGGCTTGGACCGAAATTGGGATGATCCAGGTAAGAGGGCGGAGTCGTGTCTTGTGGAGATTGTTTGGGATGAGTTTGACCCTGTGGCTCCCGAGGACATGGACAGGTTGCTGGGGAAGCTGCACACCATGACATGTTTACTGGACCCGTGCCCTTCCTGGTTGGTGCTGGCCTCCCGGAAAGTGACACGAGGCTGGCTCCAGGGGATTATCAACGCTTTTTTGTTGGAGGGGGTTTTCCCTGCCGCCTTGAAGTAGGCGGTGGTGAGACCCCTCCTCAATAAGCCTTCCCTGGATCCAGCTATTTTAGGTAATTATCGTCCAGTCTCCAACCTTCGCTTTATTGCGAAGGTTGTAGAGAGTGCCGTGGCAGGGCAGCTACCCCAGTACCTGGATGAAGCTGTCTATCTAGACCCGTTCCAGTCCGGCTTCCGACCCAGATACAGCACGGAGACAGCTTTGGTCGCGTTGGTGGATGATCTCTGGAGGGCCAGAGACAGGGGTTACTCCTCTGCCCTGGTCCTGTTAGATCTCTCAGCGGCTTTTGATACCATCGACCATGGTATCCTGCTGCGCCGGTTGGAGGGGTTGGGAGTGAGAGGCACCATTTATCGGTGGTTCCCCTCCTATCTCTCCGACCGGTCGCAGATGGTGTTGACAGGGGGGCAGAGGTCGACCGCGAGGCACCTTACTTGTGGGGTGCCACAGGGGTCGATTCTCTCGCCCCTCCTGTTCAACATCTATATGAAGCCGTTTGGGCGAGATCATCAGTGGCTTCGGGGTGAGATACCAGCTGTACGCTGATGATACTCAGCTGTACTTTTCCACCCCGGGCCACCCCAACGAAGCTGTCGAAGTGCTGTCCCGGTGTTTGGAGGCCGTACGGGTCTGGATGGGGAAAAACAGGCTCAAGCTCAATCCCTCCAAGACGGACTGGCTGTGGATGCCGGCACCCCGATACAGTCAGCTGCAGCTGCAGCTGACTGTTGGGGGCGAGTTATTGGCCCCAAAGGAGGGAGTGCGCAACTTGGGTGTTCTCCTGGATGCACGGCTGTCATTTGAAGATCATTTGGCGGCCGACTCCAGGAGAGCCTTTCACCAGGTTCGCCTGGTTCGCCAGTTGCGCCCCTTCCTTGATCGGGATGCCCTATGCACAGTCACTCATGCTCTCGTTACCTCTCGCCTGGATTATTGCAATGCTCTATACATGGGGCTCCCCTTGAGATGCACTCGGAGGCTTCAGTTGGTCCAGAATGCAGCTGCGTGGGTGATAGAGGGAGCTCCATGTAGCTCCCATGTAACACCTCTCCTGCGCAGACTGCACTGGCTACCTGTTGCCTTTCAGGTGCATTTCAAGGTTCTGGTTACCACCTTTAAACCGCTCCATGGCTTGGGGCCTGGGTACTTACGGGACCGCCTGCTGTTACCTTATGCCTCCCACCGACCCGTACACTCACACAGAGAGGGACTTCTCAGGGTGCCGTCCGCCAAACAATGTTGGCTGGCGGCCCCCAGGG
This sequence comes from Ahaetulla prasina, assembly GCF_028640845.1. NCBI lineage: Eukaryota > Metazoa > Chordata > Lepidosauria > Squamata > Colubridae > Ahaetulla > Ahaetulla prasina. Next base: position 40,963,637 of record NC_080545.1, read on the forward strand.
GAAGATCCTTCTCTGTGGGGGCTCCTACTCTCTGGAATGAATTTCCCCCGGGTTTACGCCAAATATCTGACCTTTGGACCTTTCGCTGCAAACTGAAAACATATTTGTTTGTTCGTGCGGGGCTTTCTTAAATTGTCTAGATTCTAAATTTAAATGTTATTTAAGTTTTAAATTGGGTTTTTTTAGATTTTTTATATATTTTAATCTGTCGACCAAATTGTATAATAAGTTTTTTAATTTATTTTTAATTGTACATTGTTTATTTTTATCTTGCTTGTACACCGCCCTGAGTCCTCCGGGAGAAGGGCGGTCTAGAAATCTAATAAAATAAATAAATAAATAAGTAATAGCAGGATTGATTGTGGAAGCCTCCAGAGAGATAAAAAAGAGATCATAAACGAGATGGACGAAATATATAGAGTCCAAACAAATTATGCAAAGTGCCACCACCTACCCAGGGAAGTACACATCAGATTTACACGCAAGAATGTTCGAGAGATATATATATATATTTATTCAAAAAGTTTTACAAAAAAAATTTCCCCCCCTTTCCCCCCAACCCCCCTCCCTTCACTAATCCCCTCCCCCCTCCCCCCTGACTTCCCGGAACAAGCACAAGGTATAGTTAAAAATAAAACAAACATATGCTAAAAAAAATTTCCCCCAAAACTATTATACCAATTTTCCCTCTCTAGCTCTGACTTCCTCCTAACATAATCAAAATCCTTCAAAAAAAATTAACAATTAACAGTAATAAGATATGTAAAGCAATAGAACAAATTAATCCTAAAGTATTTAAAACCAGCTAAAGCATAAAAATCCAATCCAATTCAGAGAATATCTCCCTTATAGCTTCTATAACCATATAATTTCCCCCCCCAGGTCTTTCTTATATAAGATCTTTTGAGAATATTCTATTTAAAATTCAGTACAACACATTATAAAATTTCAATACAGAAAATTACAATATCTATTCAACTTTAGTCCTTCCTCGTCAAAATCCAGTATAAATCCAAATATCTAGTCTTTTATGATAGATATAAAACATATAATCAACCCATTTCTTCCAGATCTTCCTCACATATTGTCTTTCAGGGACACTAATATTTTTGTCCGTTAATATTTCAAAACAACCTTGTTTCAAGGATAATACTTTTGTCTCTTGCCATTTTTTTTGATGCATTAATCTCTGTCTTTCCTTCATTACTCCTTTTGAAAAGTCAATCACAATATTTCCTAGTAGTTCCTTATGTCCAAGAATCCACAAATTACTGCCGTATATTTCATCAGTCCAAAAAGAGAACTCTTGGAAAGCATTAACCCTGTGAGTTTTTTCAGTTCGGGAGACAGCCTCCTGTAGCACAAATTCAGGCATTTCATCCAAACTATTTAAAGAAAACTTCTTTACATCAACTTTATTCACGATCATATCTTCATATTTATCCACTTTTGTTTGTATCTCCTCCATTCCATTTTCCAAGTCCTGATTACACTGGTTAATTTCCTCCAAGCTCTCATTCAAAACGTCCCCATTTTTTATCAATTTGTATTTTTGAATAATTAAATACATTCTTTCTGTGTAATCCTGTATAAAGTCACGAATCCATTCTTCTGAAAGAAACTTCATGGCAAAGTTCTTGCTGAGAATCCCCTTATGAAATACTTAAACAACGTAATATAATCCAACAATCCACAGTCCAACACAATAAGATAAAATCTCCATTCAGTTTCGATTTCGCAGCAAGGCTCCTTTCCTTTCCCTTCCCTTTATCGCTCTACTTTCAGTTGCTCTCAAACGCCATTTTAAACAATTAAAGGAAGGGGGAAAAATTTCTCTTTTTAAAGAAGGTGGAAGTCAGAAAGTCAAAAATACTTGCAAACCAATAATTGTTCACTCATGCTTCTTCCGTCTGCTTATAGAAATCCACAAAAAGAAATCAATTGTTAGCAGAAGTGGACACCTTCCTCTTTTCCTGCTTTTGCAGAAGCGCACTGAATACTGGAGATTAAAGGAGGATTCAATGGGATTCAACCTTTCGGGACTTTGCATAACAAAAACAAAGCCCCTAGGGGAATCTACCACTCTCCCCCCCCTGCTCTTTCTCTCTCTTTCAACCAGAGAGGGAAATTGAAGCCGGGAACAGCTGTTCGTTGCTGTTTTCACCGGCTTTTACATATCCAGTGCGGAGTGCCATAAATTAGCACCCAGCGAGAAAGGTGGCGCCAAGCGGAAGTCAAGAATGTTCGAGATATTATCTATAAAATTACGAGAGATGAACTGATGATGTACCATGAAAGAGAAATTATAACATTGAAGCAAGTCCCCAGGCGGATTCGAGAACAAAGGAAGGATTAACGGTTCTTAGCATCTTTACTGAACAGAAGGAAATTATTATTTCGGTGGATCATTCCAGAGGGAATGTCGGTAATGTGGCAGGGCAAACAAATTAAAATTGATGATCTAGATAAAGCCTATATGACCAACTGATGGGGATGGAGGAAGATTCGAGCAGCAAAGAGAGATTGGAAACACCTAGCTTAGAAGAACAGAGACAAGAATCTGGGGACGAAGATGTGGAAGAAGGAGCCAAGATAACGAAAGGGAATCAAAATGAAGAAAGGGGTGCCATTACGAGATCACAAAAAATTACAAGAGCAAACCAAAACGAGAGACCAGCAGACAATTAAGAAAATAGAGAAAGAAACTAAATTACTGTCAATAAATGTAAACGGATTGAATGACCACGTGAAAAGAAAAAAAATACTTAAAGAGATTAACGAAACAGAATGTAGATATCATATGCCTCCAAGAAGCGCATATTTATTTATTTATTTATTGTTTCAATTTCTATACCGCCCTTCTCCCAAAGGACTCAGGGCGGTTAACAGCCAAAGTAAAGACAGTTAGTACAATTTTTAGGACCAGTTTAAAAGGAACATTTAGAGTTGGTTGAAGAACTTAAAACCAATAAAACCCCTTATTAAAACCCCACCAGGCCAGTCCTGCACGGTGAAACAAAAATGTTTTCAGCTCTCATCGAAAGGTCCGAAGATCAGGGAGTTGACGGATACCTGGTGGTATCTTGTTCCAGAGGGTTGGTGCCCCCACAGAGAAGGCCCTCCCCCTGGGCGCCGCCAACCGACATTGACTGGCCGACGGCACCCTGAGGAGAACCTCCCTATGGGAGCGCACTGGTCGATGGGAGGTTGCCAGTAGCAGCAGGCGGTCCCATAAGTAACCCGGTCCTATGCCATGGAGCGCTTTGAAGGTGGTAACTAACACCTTGAATTGCACCCGAAAGACCACCGGAAGCCAGTGCAGCCTGCGCAGGAGAGGTGTTATATGGGAGCGACGAGTCTTCGGGTGCTCTTCAAGGGAAGCCCCATGTAGAGAGCATTGCAATAGTCCAGACGAGAAGTGACGATGGCGTGAGTGACTGTGCACAAGGAATCCCGGTGCAAGAAGGGATGCAACTGGTGTATCAGGTGGACCTGGTAAAAAGCTCCTCTGGTGATGGCCATCAAATGCTCTTCCAACAACAGGCGTGCATCTAGAAGGATGTCCAAATTGCGGACCTTCTCTGTGGAAGCCAATGACTCATCCCCCACAGACAGCAATGGCCTCAGTTGATTATACCGGGACGCCGGCATCCACAGCCACTCAGTCTTGGCGGGGTTGAGTCGAAGCCTATTTTTCCCATCCAGACCCGCATGGCCTCCAGACAATGGGACATCACCTCAACGGCTTCGCTGGGGTGGTTGGGAGTGGAAATGTACAACTGCGTATCATCAGCGTACAGATGACATCGCACCCCAAAACCACGGATGATCTCGCCCAGCGGCTTCATATAGATATTGAACAGGAGAGGCGAGAGAACCGACCTCTGGGGCACCCCACATAAGAGACGCCTCGCGGTCGATCTCTGCCCCCCTGCCAACACCGTCTGCGACCGGTCAGAGAGGAAGGAGAACCACCGAAAAACGGTGCCCCCCACTCCCAGCCCCCCTAGCCGCCGCAGCAAGATACCATGGTCGATGGTATCAAAAGCCGCTGAAAGATCTAATATGACCAGGACAGAAGAACATCCTCTGTCCCGGGCCCACCAGAGATCATCCACCAACGCGACCAAAGCCGTTTCAGTGCTGTACCCAGGCCGGAAGCCGGACTGGAACGGGTCCAGATAGACAGTTTCATCCAGGTACTGAGGAAGCTGATGCGCTACCACACTCTCAACAACCTTCGCCACAAAATGAAGGTTGGAGACTGGACGGTAGTTTGATAAAACAGCTGGATCCAGGGAGGGCTTCTTGAGGAGGGGTCTCACCACAGCCTCTTTCAAGACTGTAGGGAAGACACCCCCTCTCAGAGAAGCATTAACAATTCCCTGGAGCCAGCCTCGTGTAACCTCCTGTGTGGCCAGTACCAACCAGGAGGGACACGGGTCCAATAAACATGTGGTTGCATTCAGCCTCCTCAGTATCCTGTCCATGTCATCGGGAGCCACAGTGTCAAACTCCTCCCAGATGACAGCCTCAAGAACCGCCTCCATCATCCTATCTGAGACTACCCAATCTGTGTCCAGCCCATCCCGAATCTGAGCGATTTTATCGTGCAGATATTGTCCAAAGTCCTCAGCACGGCCTTGCAAGGGGTCTTCCCTAACTCCCTGAGTAAGAAGGGAGCGGGTTACCATAAACAAGGCTGCTGGGCGGTTATCTGCCGACGCAATAAGAGCAGAGAAATACTCATGTTTCGCCGATCCTATCGCAACTAGGTAGGTCTGAATATGAGACCTTACTAGTGTTCGATCAAGTTCAGAACGGCTGGCCCTCCAATTACTCTCTAGGCGTCTTTTCCGGCGCTTCATCTCCCTCAACTCCTCGGAATACCAAGGAGCCGGTCGAGACCGGTGCCGGGTCAGAGGATGCAAAGGCACGACGTGGTCCAAGGCCCCCGCCGCCGTCCTTTCCCAGGCAGCGACAAGTTCTTCCGCCGAGTTGTGGGCTAGGTCCTCAGGAAGTGGCCCAAGCTCCGTCAGAAACCTCTCCGGGTTCATCAGGCACCTGGGACGGAACCAATGTGTCGGTTCCGTCTCCCTGCGGTGCAGGATAGTGGTTCAAATGTCCAACCAAAGTAGAGAATGATCCGACCATGACAAGGGTAGAGTGACTAAGTCCCTTGATTCTAGATCATTCAGCCACTGTACAGAGATCCCCAAACAATCCAGAGATTGTTTCCCCCAATGTGAGTGGGACCATCAACTAACTGGGTCAGTTCCAAGGCCATCATGGAAGCCATGAACTCCCGAGCTACTGTAGCTGTACTGTACTGTACCGAGCGATGGTAGGTTGAAGTCCCCCATAACCATAAGTCTGGAGGTATCAACCGCCAACTCAGCTATTACCTCCAGCAGCTCGGGCAGGGCTGCTGTCATGCTGCAGGGAGCCAGGTACGTAATCAGCAAACCCACCTGTATCCCCTGACCCCACCTCACAAAGAGGGACTCACATCCAGCTATCTGTGGAACAGTGACCTCCCTCGGTCGAAGACCTTCGTTAATAATAACTGCCACCCCACCACCCCTACCCTGGGCCCTCGGCTGATGAAATGCATAGAAACCTGGTGGGCACATTTCAACCAGGGGCACCCCCCCTCTTCCATGCCCAGCCAGGTCTCATATTAAAAAACAGGACCAGAAATATTTGGAATATAATAAATTCCAAAATTTGGAATATAATAAATAATAAATTGGGGAATTTATATGCAGCACTGGCAGAGAAAAAGAAGAGAGGGGTTGTGGTATATGTTAGAAAAGAAATAAAAACAATAGTAATATATGAAGATCTGAAGGGAAGAGTATTATTATTGGGATTAATAATAAGGTAAAGGTAAAGGTTCCCCTCGCACATATGTGCTAGTCGTTGCCGACTATAGGAGGCAGTGCTCATCTCCGTTTCAAAGCCGAAGAGGCAGCGCTGTCCGAAGACATCTCTGTGGTCATGTGGCCGGCATGACTCAATGCCAAAGGTGCATGGAACGCTGTTACCTTCCCACCAAGGTGGTCCCTATTTTTTCTACTTGCATTTTTACGTGCTTTTGAAACTGCTAGGTTGGCAGAAGCTGGGACAAGTAACGGGAGCTCACCCCGTTACACGGCAGCACTAGGGATTCGAACAGCTGAACTGCCGACCTTTCGATCGACAAGCTCAACATCCTAGCCCCTGAGCCACCGCATCCCTATGGGATTAATAATAGCGGAAGTTAAAATGTTATTAGTTAATATATATGCTCCCAATAAAAACCAGAGGGAATTCTACAAAAAAACACATGGAAAAAATATCAAAAGGTTATAAAAATATATGCATAGTGGAGGATTATAATGGGATAATAGATACAAAAAAGGATTATATTAGTGAGAAGAAAAAAGGGGAAAAAAGGAATGTATTACTGAAAACCTTTTTTGATATGGTGGAAGAACTAAACTTGATTGATGTGTGGCGAATGTTAAATCCCAACGAGAAAAAAATTACTTTTTATTCCAACCCGCATAAGTCCTTCTCAAGAATAGACATGATATGGACAAACAGAGAATTAAGTAAAGAAGTTGAAAATGTAGAGATTCTCCCAAACATTTGGGCAGATCATAACCCCTTAAGAATAATATGGAAAGGTCAACAAAAAAAGAAAATTAGAAGATGGACCTTAAACCCACAGATACTACAAGAGAAGGAATACATATAAAAGATTAACCAGGAATTGACCCTATTTCTTGAGGTAAATAATAAGCAACATACTTCTTTGCAGAACTTATGGGACACAATAAAAGCATATACAAGAGGGGTAACTGTAGCATATATGGCAAAAAGACATAAGGAAAAATGGAAACAGCAAGACATATTAGTGAAAGAATTAGAACAGCTAGAAAAAAAAAATTTCAAAGAAGGCCAGGTGATGTACAACTAACTGAAGAATTAACATTAGTAAAACATAGATTAAACCTAATAGAACAAACATAACACGTTAAAAATATTAAATATGCGAAACAATACCAATTTGAGAACGCAAATAAACCAGGGAGGTGGTTATCATACAAATTAAGAAAAGGAAAGGAAAGTAGAATAATACACCAACTGCAGGATGAGGTTGGGAATTTACAAATAAAGAAGAAATTAAAAGGATTGCATTAAAATACTTTGAGAATTTATATGATCAGGAGGCAACTGAGATAGAAAAAATTAACGACTATTTAAAAAGAAAAAGATGCCCATTTTAGAGGAAGATAAGAGAATGCTGCTAAATAAGGAAATAACACCGACAGAGTTAAAAGATTCAAAGACAAAAATAATAATAGGACCCTGGGACCAGATGGTTTACCAGGAGAATTTTACAAAAACATGGGGGAACTATTAGAACCTATTCTTTTAGAACTGTACAATGAGGTTCTACTGGAAGCAAAAATGCCTGTCTCATGGAGAGAAGCATATATCACAGTGATTATGAAAGAAGGTACCAATCCAAATCAAATTCAAACTTACAGGCCAATTTCACTGTTAAATGTAGATTACAAGATCTTTATGGCTATCATAGCAGGAAGGATGAAAGGAATACTGAATGAGATTATTCACGCTGACCAAAATGGCTTTCTCCCTTCTAGACAAATTAGAGATAATACAAGAATAGTACTGAATATATTAGAGTATTATGAGGCACATCCAGAGAAACAAATTGCCCTTGTTTTTCTGGATGCGCAGAAAGCATTTGACAATTTAAATTGGAAATATATGATTAGACAAATTAGAGAAATGAAATTCGGTGACAAATTTGAACAAATGATTGAAGCAATTTATTTGTCTCAAAAAGCAAGCATAATAATAAACGGAGAAATTACAAAAACATTCAAAATAAAGAAGGAGTCCGCCAGGGATGCCCATTGTCACCTCTGCTTTTCATTTTGACCTTAGAGTTGCTATTGATGAAGGTTAGAGCAAATTCAAAGATTAGGGGAACTAAAATTAGAACAGAAGAATATAAATTAATGATGATTGCAGATGATCTGGTATTCTTTTTGGAAGACCCAAAGGAAACAGGACCCATATTAATACAGGAAATAGACAAATATGGGGAGGTAGCAGGTTTTAAAATTAATAAGGCAAAAACAAAAATGATAGTTAAAAATGTAACAACACAACACGAAAGGGAGTTAGAAGAAAAATTGGGATTACAGAATGTGAGAAAAATTAAATACCTAGGAATTTGGCTGACAGTGAAATGTTTTTCAATTAAAGAAGACAATTACGTAAAGCTTATGCAACAAATTAAAATTGATTTGGAAAGATGGAGGGCATTAAATCTATCCATACTGGGTCGGATTGCAATGATTAAAATGCTGTATTTTTTTCAAACCATTCCCATAAAATTAGATAAGAAATTTTTCACAGAATTGAATCAAATTACCACAAAATTTATATGGGCAAAGAAAAAAGCAAGAATAAAACTATCAGACTTTCAGGACAGTAGAAGCAGAGGTGGTTTAGGGCTCCCAGATTGGCGACTTTATTATCAGGCAGTAACTTTAGTTTGGATTAAAGAATGGATCAATTTGAGAAATAAAAGATCACTCATATTGGAAGGACATGATTTTAAAAAAAGGGTGGCATGCCTTCCTATGGGACAGAGAGAACAAATCTCATATTTCTTACAACATAAAATACAAGAAGCCCTAATGCAAACATGGCACGAAATTAAGAAAAAATATTATATGAAAATCCCTAATCGGGTTTCGACAATGGAAGCAACGATCCATCCCAATACTCTGAATCTAAGTAAAATGGCAAAATACAGTGAAATTCTAGATAACCAGGGGAATCTAAAGAATAGGCAAGAATTGGAAGAACAGGGAATAAATATAGATTGGTGGCCTTACTTACAATTAAAATCAAGATATATAAAAGATAAAGATGAATATGGTATTGAAATTCTACCAAAATAATTAGACAAAATATTGGCTGGTCTGGATGAAAAATTAAAAATCAAAATTTATAATTATTTATTAGAATTTGACAGAGCAGAAGATATAGTAAAAGGAACTATGATAGCCTGGACTAGAAATATTGGGCATAATATCAAATTAGAGGATTGGGAAACAATTTGGAACAAAAATTATAAACTAACCAGATCGGCAAAATACAAAGAAAATCAATATAAAATGTTTTACCGTTTGTATTTGGCACCTTCTAGATTGGCAAAAATATATCCAAATTTAAACTCCAATTGTTGGAAATGTGGACAAAAGCAAGGTACCTTGTTTCATACATGGTGGTCATGCTCCGAAACAAAAAAAATACTGGATGAAAATTCATAGTTGGATACAGGAAGTAATAGGCTTCCAGATAGAATACAAACCAGAGCTGTTTCTTCTAGGAATGATGAATACAAACCAGAGCTGTTTCTTCTAGGAATGATGAAAACAAAATATGAAAAAACAACATATATTATTTTACATATGACAACGGCGGCAAGATTGGCATTTGCGCAATGTTGGAGAAGCTCAAATACACCTTCTGAAGAGTTAATAATTAGAAAAATATTGGATTATGCCGAGATGGACAAAATGACACTTGAACTAAAAGGACAGATGGATTGGGATTTTTATGTAACATGGGAGAAATGGTATCATTGGGTCAGAAATAGGAAAAAGGGGGAAATAACAGATAGTAGAATTAGTAAGAATTAGAAATTCTAATTAGAATTAGTAATATAATTTAGTAAAATTATATAGAGTATAGGAGAACACTAATGGGATGATATGTAAATGTCCACAGTCATGCACAAGAGTTGAATGAAAATTGTTTAATTGTTAAAATTCAATAAAATTTATATTAAAAAACCCCATTACTTGGCATCACAAAAGAAAGAAGAAATATGAAGTGCATTTTTAAAAAAATGCAATCTAGTTATTCCTCTACAGCAGGGGTGTCAAACTGGCGGCCCACAGGCTGGATGCATCCCAGCTCTGCGAATGGGGAAAACATCACAAAACATCACATGATGGCAACGTGACATGCCAAGTTTGACACCCGTGCTCTACAGTGATTCCAAATAATATGTATAGTGTTATAGAAATGTAGATGAATTTAGCTCTAATCATTAGATTCCCTAATGAATCTCAGTTTATTCCACATTTATTATTCTGTAACAGAAGTTTTTATAAACGGTTAGAAATTTAGAAGTAAAATTAGAAAACTTCCCGCACATGAGGCAAGTATGTGTAACATATCCCAAAGTACCCATCATTCTCTATACATACACACGTATCCAAAATCAATTGTTTAGCTCAAAATCCTAGTGAAAGAAAATTGCTTTAGGAGTGTCATTTCAAGATTGTAATATCACATGATACCAAACTGTATCATGGGCAAGCAATCTTATGCTTATATGATAATATTGAAATCTTTATTTAAACATGTTATGGTATCTTTGAAACAGAAAAGATATTTTAGGGGTGTGTGTATGGGTACACTATATTGGTACATTTTAACTCATTAAAAGGTCAGATTGACATACTATCCTCATGAACTTCCAAGTTAAATTGAGATGTGAATATTAATATTTTCAGTACACATTTAATGCAGTAAAAAGAATGAAACTTCTTCTGACTAACAGAATGACAACTACATTATGCATAATTGGATTTACTGCAATGTGCCGTAGATGGGGCTGCCCATGGAATATCACCTGGAAGCTTCAACTGGTCCAGAATACAAGAGCATACACATATTTAATTATTTAGTTATTTATTTAGAAGATTTATATAGCAACCCATTCACCCTCAGTCACTCGGGCGGGTGTGTGTGTATCTTACAATCAATTAAAAAGCCTAATATAAAAGAATAAAACTCAGTAACCCTCCACCCCCCACCCCCGGTGACAATACATAATCAAATGATGGGCTCCAACCCACCCTGGGATTCCCCAGGTCTTCAGGGCCTTGTGAAAGTGTCAAAGTGGAGGCATTTAATTATTGCATTTCTGAACTGCCCATCTCCCTCAAAGACCTGAGTTACATCATTGCTTCCTAAGTTGCACTGGCTTCCAATTTCTGAGTCCAATTTCAAGATCACATTTAAAACTCTACAGACACAGAGAACCAGGTTATTTTTGGAATTGTCTCTCCCTGAGGTTATTTGTCCATCCCACTAGGTCAATTAGGACACTCCAGGTCCCCTCCCTTAAATGCTGTAATATGATGGGACCCTGTAGGTCAGTGGTGTCAAACTTGCGTCATCATGTCATTGTCACATGATGTATCGTGACTTTTTTCCTTTGTTAAAATGAGATTGGGGTGTCCAGTGCGTGATGCATCCAGCCCGTGCGCCACAAGTTTGCACTCTTGCTATAGGTGTATCTTCTCTATAGCTACCCCAGTTCTTTGGAAAACTCTTCCAACTGAGATTTGAAGGCTCCCTATCCTTCTAACCTTCCAGAAGGCCATGAAGACCTGTTTCTTCCTATAAGGATTGGTTTAGGGTGGAGGCTAAATCAGGAGGCTGATTGGTCTGGCACCTAGTGGGATAGTTTTGCTTTTATTGTTTTCATCAGTGGTGGACTGCCTAGGATTATGTGAGATAGGCAGTCAAATAAGTTACATAACTAAACATCTCTATTAGTCAGGGTACCGTATTTTTCAGAGTATAAGTCACTCTGGAGTATAAGATGCACATTAATTTTTGGGGAGAAAAACAAGAAAAAAAATTCTGCCTCTGCCTACCAGCATCCATCAGTATTCATCTTTAATGGTTATGACCTTTAAAGGTTATGACCTTTAAAGCGCTCCATGGCTTAGGACCTGGGTACTTACGGGACCGCCTGCTGCTACCACATGCCTCCCACCGACCCGTACGCTCCCATAGAGAGGGACTTCTCAGGGTGCCGTCCGCCAAACAATGCTGGCTGGCGGCCCCCAGGGGAAGGGCCTTCTCTGTGGGGGCGCCCACACTCTGGAATGAGCTTCCCCCGGGTCTACGTCAAATACCTGACCTTCGGACATTTCGTCGCGAACTAAAAACACATCTCTTTATCCGCGCGGGGCTGGCTTAAATTAGTTTTAAGGGGAAATTTTATTAATTTTAAATGGGGTTTTTTAGTATGGAAATTTTTAATCTCAGGCTAATTTAAATAAGTTTTTTAAATGGTATTTTAATCTGTATATTGTATTGTTTTATTTTTGCCTGTACACCGCCCTGAGTCCTTCGGGAGAAGGGCGGTATAAAAATCAAATAAATAAATAAATAAATAAAAATAAATCTGGCAGGGTTCTTGCAGCAAATGGCAAACAGCCTGGTAACTTTCAGTATGTTATTGCAGCTTGATTTAGCATGAAAAGCTGATTGGCGGTTGGATCAGCCTCCTGGAATATCACCAATCAGCTGTTCCAGGCTGCGGGGATCACCAGAGCCCACCAAATCAAGAGTTTGCAAGATATTCCATTAGAAGCATTTAGTTCGCTAGAGTAAAACGCAGTTATTAACTCTAAATGCATGCTTTATTTTCTCTATTTCTGTCAGGAGCAAAAAATTAGGAAGCAAGGCAGTTCAAATGACTACAGATTAATTGCATACTAAAGCTCTCTACAAGAATCTGAATTACTAAAGGTCAAAGCAAACTGGCAGTAGATAAAGAATCCATGGAATTCAAAGGGGGCTGGACTTCAATCTCCTGTGAGCAGGAAGAGATTGAAGAGTGATGATGCACTTTTTTTTAATTTTTATTTTTAGTTGAATTTATATCCCACCCTTCTCCGAAGACTCAGGGTGGCTTACATTGTGTAAGGCACTTGATCCCTCCTTGGGCTTAGCTTGGTCATTTTCTACAATTTCTGTACATGTTAAAAAGCTGGTTTACTTGAGGGACTCTGCCTCCCATAGTATCTGCCTGACTATCTCATTCTGACAAGATTTGGACACTCCATGTTGTTTTGAATAAACAATGCCATCTATTAGGACCCTGGAAAGCATCTTGTCAGTTACTTTGCCTACTCTATGAACAAGGAGTAGGCATAGTAAGATCGAGATGTCCCCCACCCTGCTACTATTTTGCAGGGCCTTGGTATCCAGGCCTTTGGCTAGGGTAACTCAAGCCCCCCCCACCTTTGGACCTGTAGGCTTATTTCTTTTGCTTCCATATGTTTATGTCACTTTTCCCATCTTTACTCTTCATGTTTGTCTATTGTTATTTTTTTCTTGTTAACCTTTATTATCTGTAATCATTCAGAGTTGTTGTGAGTCAGGTGACATACACATTTAAGTAACCACTAAAACAATAATGATAATCATCTTCAGCAAAGGTACAGAAAGTTGCTTTTGCATTCAACACATCTCCTTTCTCACAATTACTGCAACATCTACTAAAAATACATAAATAAGTAACATACATTTAATACAGCATAGAATTAGACTTTCAGTAAGGCAGAAATGTTTTTTTGCCCTCAAAAGGGTTACATTTGAATGCAGTTCCACAAAATGAAAATTTGCAATAGTGAAAAACCGTCTAGATTTTTAATTCATTTGTCTCACACCCAATACCCTTGCCTTGTCCTTACATTAGAGCCACTGTATTTTTTCTACTTCCATCCCTTTTTCTTAAGGAAACGCAGTACTGCTAAGTAATTGATCTACCTGCAGAATATTTCACCCTTTTTATAGGATGGTGAATACCAATATAATTTTAAAACACTTTTCTTTTAAAATGAGAGATTGCTTCATTAAACACCAGCACTAATAAGACAAAGAATGTGAAGGAGGGACTACTGAAGGACCAAGAGGATAACTCTCCAAATAACAACTCTCCTCCCCAGAACACATTATCAGTTAAAAGAAATGTACTGTATATTAAATATTTTGAGAATATTTAATAAGTCATTAGAAAAACAGTAAATCACTATTAAATGTAACTATAATACTATAATTATTAGATGTAGCTCACTCTACAAAAATGATCACTAGTTTTAATCTTATCAAAATCCAACTATTTTGTTAATTTCATCTATTATGTCATGCATTGATGAAAGCCTACATTTTAATACTCCAAGATTAATTTGATTTCAAACTATAAATACTGTCTACATTTATATTTTACTTCAACTGTATAATTTTCATGTGAACTTCACGTTGATTTCACCTGAGATACTGTGCTGAAATTCTGCAAAAATATACAAAATAGAAAAAAAAATATTGCTAACAGGAAGAGAAGAGGCTATGCATAATTTGCTGACTAAATTGCTAATCCTCATTAGGGCTATGCAGATTTCTGATCTCTATTAGAAATATTTTAAGTAAAAGTATATCATAAAGCCACATAATTTGAAGTTTCATTGCTAACACTGTAAAGAAGCTATACTGAGAAGCTATACTGAGTGTATAGCTTCTATACTGAGTGTATAGCTTCTATACTGAGAAGCTATACACTGAGAGCATATGCACCAAGACAAATTCCTTGTGTGTCCAATCACACTTGGCCAATAAAATTGTATTCTATTCTATTCTATTCTATATACTTCTGTCACTTTAGGTCTTATTATTTAGAACTGCTTTTATCTTAACATTAAAATATATATAATTTCTCCTGATATTTAGTCTGCTTTAATTCCTTTCAAAGTAACCAGTTGGAAAGAAGCAATAATTTTATTTCCTTGTTTCTTATAAAACTTAGCTATGGCAGATATATCTGGTCTTTCAGTATCATTTACTATAATTTAATAATATCTGTTTATTTTAGAGTATAAAACAATAAGTTAAATTTAAAAATTATTTTTGCTTCACTTTACACAAAGGTCATTTCTGTTATACAACATAACAATAACTCAATGTATGTAAACTAAATATATGTGTGTACGCGCACTGTGTGTGTGTGTGTGTGTGTGTGTGTGTGTGTCTGTGTCTGTGTGTGTGTGTCAAACTCAAGGCTTGAGGGCTAGATCCAACCTGTGGAATGCTTAGATTAGACCCATGGGTCCGTCCTGGAAACAGTGAAGGACCAGCCTGTGGTGCCTCTGTCAGCGAAAATGGATCTTGGGAGGGCTCCTCCCAGGCTCCATTTTTGCTGGAAGAGGGCTGCAGAAGACTGTTGCAGCAAAAATAATACCTATATTAATAAATGCCATGAGTCCAGTCATAAAATATTTAAAGTGCCACTTGAATACCACTGTATTGATAAAATCCCCATCAGTTAATCGTAAAAGGTAACTTTAATAGCTTATATCCTGTAACTATATCTTTAATATCATCAGACAACAACAACTGCATATCCCAGGTCCCTGGAAAAGTGGACAAAAATATCAAATCTAGTCTAAACTTATAGCTAACTAGGTGACAACAATAATAATAAATTACAAGGTTACCAAAGACTGGATATGAATCTCTCTCCATGGTCTGCAGATTCCCATACTCAGATAGATCTAAGAGAAGCCTCTTGTAGAAGCCTTATTTTTCCTCTTCCTCCTCCTCCTCTTCCTCTTCCTCCTCCTCCTCTCTTCTTCTCTTCCTTTTACTGTTCAGGTGTTGAGGGAGATACAAAGTCCTGGCTCTTGTTTTTCTGGCAGCCTCAAACATTGTTAATTGATGTTGTTTTAGTTTAAAAATATGCCAACCCACAACTGCCTTTAAACTATGTATTCAGCATTTATTTTTATAAATACCAATTATAAAGACATTAGAGTCCATTGAATATTTATAGTGTTAGAAGACACAAATCTGTTTGGCACTCTTAAATCGAATATCCCATAAATAGCAGCCAAAAATACATCTTCATCTTTCATAGGACTTTATGACAAAACTGAAAAATTTCTGACAGGAAAAAAGGAAATTTTAGCTTCTGGAAAAATAACGTTACAGTAACACTGCAACATGTCATCGAAAACGGTCACATAACTCCAATTCTCCATTAAATGAAATTTGGTCAACAGATTTTTCCGGGCCAGTTATTTCAAGCCAAAAAGTTGCCTCTTTACATTCTAAAGAGACAACCTTTCAAGTAATATTAGCTCCAGAAGTACAAGGTACATCAATTCATTTTGCATGTAGCCAATTCATAACTGAAAACAAAGGAGAGTAGGTACACACCTAACTCAGTACATTACTTTCTCTGGCATGGTATACAGCCCTGTTTTGTTGCAATTAAAATAAAATCTTTTTGCTGTAATAATAAATCTTACTATTTTTTACCAGCTTACAGCTATGAGGCAGCAGTTGTTGGTACAATTTTTAGAAAACAGTGTATGCAAAGGACTCAAGCTGAATTACTATTAAAATAGGAAGAAGTTTGTTTGAAAATGCCATTTTGGGAGGGAAAATGGAATGGTGGACTAAAACTGTTCCATGGCAGTTGGGACTGTTAAGAAGGGAAGGCACACAGTATGCCAGCCAGCAGTAGCATAAAATGAATGGGTTCCTACCCAGGGTAAGAAAGAATAATCTCTTCAGTGTGAAAATAAATAAAAAGCCAGACTCGAAGAACAACCAAAGGGAAAGAAGTTAACTACTAAACCTAGAACAGCGTGAGTATTGCCTATCACAGTATCAAAAACAAACATTTTATTACCTTTTTTTTGTTACTAAAGCTGTAGACTGCTTTGTTATTCATTTATTTTTCTAAGGCTTTGCTCTTCTATTATTATTACTAGTACAGGTCTCACAGAAATTTGAATTTGGCAAGTTTTATTCTATTAGCATTCAAAAATACTGAGACTTTACAAATATAAAAAATAGTTTTAGCTGTTTTAAAATAATGTTTATTAGAACTGGCCCTCTTACTGCAATCACAGCAACTGAATTGCTGCCTTATAACTCTTTATGATTTTCAAGAAAGTTCAGGCAGACTGTTCCCATTGTATATGCCACAGCACTCTTAAAATATATTCTGGGAATTAAGCATCTGCTATGCTTCTTTCCTTCAATCAGAGACTTAAAAGAAGACCAACAGGCCATAGCAAGACTAGGAGTACAATTTATCTTTAATATTTATAAATAATTTCACAATATCAAAGAGTCAATTTTCTAATATACTCTCAGGACCCTTAATAAACAACCAGATTATTGGATGAACTGAAACTGTGTTTCAGAAACTCTTCAGAAAGCATTTTTGTGTCATGTCACTTCTGAAACAATTGTTAGTATAGTACATTGCTTCAGCATCTTCCCAGTTATTGAATATAAAGAAAGTGTCCTGCTTTTTGCTGAGAAGCCAAGTGTTATAACTAGAAGTAACAAAAACCAACTTTTCCTTCAGTGCAGGATAAAATCTTTACTAGCTTCTATATGTCTACTCAAATCCAAGTCTCATTACTCCAGGGGAGTTATGCTCAAGCGATTGATATGCACAACAACCAAATTAGCCTTGAACTGTCTTTTTGAGTTTCATAGCAGTAAGACTTTCTTATTGATTTTCAAAACTAGAAGATTTCCAACTAGATAGATTTCCATGCATTAAAACTGGAATATATAAGGGAATTATTCAAAACACTATAATGTACACCACATCTATTTACTGGCTTCCCTATCTATTCTACCAGGATGAATCAGGAGAAGGATCGAGTTTTGAATCTCTTTCCCGAAAAAAGTGTCACTTTGCTCCTTGTAATGGCAGTTACATAATAGTTAAAACTTTTTTTCCTTTTTTCCTCTCTTCCTTCAACATCCTGATAGGAAGTTGTATATTCCATTTTCTGCACTTAGTCAGGGAGGATTGATTTAAATCAAGGCAATTGTAATCAATGAATTAAAAAAGAAATATGCCAAAATAACAAACTAATACACATTTTCCCACTTAAAGGTAGTACATCTAGTGAATAAACTGTTAATTTAAATTAAGTATTATTTGTATCATCTTAAACATTTTGGAAGACTTTTTCTATTGAACATTTTTATGTTCAGAGGGAACATTTTTATGAGTATTTCCAACAATGTGCAAGCTTACAAAAATATAAAAATATACAGATAATCCTCCACTTATAATCACAATGGAACACAGAATTTTAATCATAAGTCACTGAAATCACAAGTAGAGACACCATGTGTCCAGCTTGGTAGTTTTTGCCATTTTCTGACCACAGAATGCTACAACCTGTCATAATTGCAAATCAGTTGCCAAGTGCTCAAAATGTGATCACATGACTCATAATTTTGAGGATGAGTCGTAAGTAGCTTTTTTAAAGTCCCCCATAATTTTGAATGGTTATTACAGAATCAGTTGTAAGTCTAGGACTACCTGTAGGGATCCCTATGCTAGAGAGGCTTAACAATTTTTTTAACTCAATGTGCATAATTAATTCAGACATTAATTTTTAGGGCTATGATTACATCTCAATTTACTTAAAAATTCAGTATCTTCCATTTTTTATTCATAATTAATTTGCATAGTTTCAGAGTCTAGTAGACACTTTATAGGTAATGGCATTAAGTAACTGAGGTAGGGCACAATCATGTACAGATTTCTACAAGCCACTTGATGGTAAAAGCACTGAAAAATATGTATCTTTTATCTTAATAAACAGATTAAGAGCTTCACATTGATTTAACATACAGAACAAGTCACTGATGTTCACATGAAACTCAACAATGACTGTATTTATAGGCAGTGAACTTTAAGGGATAGAAAAATTAACGCAGATTGTAAAGACAGATGTTCTTATCTATAATATGGATTTCTATGACATACTGATGAAGGCCAGTCTGTTTAAAGAAGTACAAAATATTTCCATCATGTTGCAGGATGAAATAAAACAAAAAGTCTTTTCCTTTAATAATTACACAATAAGAAAAAAATGAAATCAGTTCTCAGTATTGAGATGCAATGACTAGTTAGGCTCAGGATACGATTAGTAAAAGGCAACTGTACTTATAATTTTGCTATTCTGCCTATTTTTGCATGATCCTAAATAGGATGTTTTGTCCAGAACACATAGCAGTCATGTAAAGTGAAATTAATGTTTCATATATTTTCAAAGCCAATCTTATTTCCACTATACAATCTCCCCTCATTAACCATATAGTAGTAGTCAACCTAGACTATTGCAATTGCTTTGCAAAAAATAAGCCAATAGAACTTCTAATTAATTACCTTAATAAAACTAATACCATAGTTAAAAGTTGTTTAAAAGAAAATTCATTTTTTTCTTAGACTTTTGATCCAAGAATTTAAAGCTACCTTATTTTTCAAGTCAATTTTTTTTTAAAAAAGTTTGAGACAAACTTAAATTTAGTTTGATGTAGTTGTAGGACATCAGGCTAGAAACCAGGAGACAGTTAAATTTTAATCCCGTTTTAGGTACAAAGCCAGCTGGGTGACTTTGAGCCAGTCACTTTCTCTCAGCCGGAGGAAAGAAGCAATGACAATCACTCCTGAAAACCTTACCAAGAAAACTTTAAGAATCAGACATTAAACAAAAGAAGAAAAAATTCTCTTGTTAATGGTCAATACTGCAAAAAGGCATGTATGATAAAATAACACCTTTAGTGATTATCCCTTGTTTATTGGGAGTAATTTAGCCAATACAAGGTCTTGAAGAAACTGATATACCTTAATTCTTTAAGATAATATCTCCTCCTGATACCCCTTGAACAAATTTCAGTTCCTACAGGTCCCTCAACCAACAGTTTAAGATTTCTTTATTTACTTTTATTGGTAAGATTGGTTCAAGTTTAATCAAGATAATAAGACTATATAAAGATCACATAAGAAATTTTGTAAACAAAAAGCATTCTGACAGTTCAGCAATCAAACTTTTATATAAATTAGCTATATTTATGGTCTAGATATCATAATCAAAGGATAGTTTGTTTTAAACATAACCCAATTCATAGGGTTTTCTCTATTAGCCAAAAGGACCAGATGTTTTCACCATTAAAAAATAATAATAATAATAATCAGATTCAGGAAGTGAGATTACTTCTAAGCAGATCAATCCTATGCTTACCTATCTACTTCAACTTAATTACTTACCTTTTATACACGGTACAATTTATTTAATTAAGTGTACACAAAATTGACTCACAACTCTGAACAGCCCATACCTCAGAATAAAATCAAGAGCACTTAAAACACATAAATTGCAAGCAGAAAGTAGCAGGTATTTTCATAAAACAATGAAAAGTAAATACTGTTTCTTACTAGGAAAGCAGGCTCAGTGGGTTTTTTTCATGTTATTCTTTATACAGCAATAAACATAATAAATAAGACTGAGGCGAAGTATCTGTGATCTACATAGTTCTGTAAATTATAAAAAGGATCACTGGTAAGAAATTAACAACATATCTCTTAGTCAATATTCCAAATTAACTTTTATTTTCATACTAACACCAAATCAAATAAAATTTACATCCTCACATACAATCCAAGGCCCTTCATAACCTTTCATTTTAATCTTTAAAAATCTTTATAGGATAAAGGTATTAGGTGGATTTCATACCATTTTGACAGACTATTTCCCAACAATATAGCAGCTTCCAATTGTTTTTTACCCTTTACAAATTATTATCTTAGGGTGGAGAGATAATGATTAGGACAGATCTCAAGGGTTTTATGTTGCTTTTTATTTTTTTAAAAACCAAACCTTTAAAAATGCTACTGACAAAAAGAAATGAAATTCTTACACAGGCGCAATTACATCTTACAAGCTTGCCAACATTGCAACTTGGGGAGCATCATTCTAACAAAGCGATATATTCAGAAAGAGCAGTAAACCCCAAAGAAACAGAGATTCGTTCCAAACGTGACATCATGATTAATGATACAATCTAAAAACACTCATTCATCCTTTAGAAAAAAAAAGACACAGCTTTGGAAAGGACGAGAACTAGGAGAAAAAGTTACATAGGCTGAGCTAGTTAAAAAGAAGCTGAAATAACCCGAAGCATGAAAGAAAACAATCCAGAAAACAGCACAAGACAGTCGCTTATTTCATCCCAGTTGTGACCGGCATCCAATTCCCCCAACCGTGTAAAAAACCTAGGTCGCGGCGGAAGGGGAGGAAGCCACCGATCGCGATGCTGAGGAGTTTCTGACGGCTTAAGAAAATTCCACAAAGCAAAGAAAAAAAGGCACGCCGTCCAAATGGAAAAGGAAAACAAAGGAACGAAAGAGCCGCCAACCCAAATGACTCCCAAGCAAGAATAAGTCCTATCTAAGACCGGCGGGAGCACAACTGATTGCTCGCAATCCTCCGGGTGACTCTCGCTTGCTAGCTCCGCCTGCCTCGGCTTTCGGACTTTTACGTAAAGCCCCGTTGAAGGGCCGGGCGAGAGCGCTTCTCATCCCTCCATCGTTCGCTTAGTGAACTGGCCACCGCCCTCCACTCTCCTGCCCCCTTAAGTAGAGCCCGGCTCTGCTGACAGCTCTATGGCCACAAAATGGGGCTCTCTTCCCGTGGGCGCCGCCATTTTGTGAGGAGCCGCCTCAAGCGGTTCTTGGCATGGGGTCTGCTGCTGCAGCTTCCTCGGCCCGAGGATGCGAGTAGTAATAAGGCAGGTGGGCTGGAACGGCTGCTGGGGTCTTTGGAATGGTTGAATTAAAATGACCCCCTCCAGGGAATCCCCAGCTGACACTTACGTAAGGGACGTGCGCAATTGCTGTGCTCAGTCAAGGAAATCTTTCTACTCGTGCTCTACGCATTTTGCCTATTCTTGCCTCGGCTGCTCCTGTTGCTAGAGTACACATAAATGTGAACTGACTCGCTCACCTCTGCCAAGTACTGGTGAGAGGGAGACCCCCTAGTCATTTTGAGTCATTCGAGGACTGTTGACGACTCTCCCGGAATGATCGAGCTTCCGTTTTTATCGGGCACCGGTCATTTTACAGTACTAGGTTGATATTGAGCATTTCTGCAGGTATTATTACGTTAAAAAGTGGACATACCTCCGCCTGAATACTGTCGCTAGAAGCAGAAAGTTCTGTGGGAGAAATTTCTGCAACGTTTCATGTAGAAATTATACAAGAATTTATACCGATAGCATTTTTAAAAGCTGGCAGGTGCTCCTAAAGGGGATTTCGGTACAATAATAGGTCGAAGGCAATTCTTAACCAAACATCTTATTACATCACTTTATCATTTTCAATATCGACTGCAATCAGACTGAAAAATCATGGATTTTGACTTAATGTCCTGAAGAAATGCAATCTAAATTTTAAAGGGAATATTGGTATGTTTGAGAGGCCCTTGGTGCTCTCTGAGCTTGCTTGTTTTCTTGCAGATGTTTCATTACTCAAACAACAACACTAGTATTTACTAGCACTGATGTTACCTAGTTTGGGTAGTGAAACATCTGCAAGAAAACAAGCTCAGAGAGCACCAAGGACCCCTCATGTCAGCCCAGAGCTACAAATATTCTCATTTATTATTGGTGACTTTGCCAGGATCGCTTGAGATCACAAACTACTGGAATCAGTTTTTAAACCAAATTGTAGTTAAAGAAGTGTCAAATTAATAGCATGGCAATGGAGGGCTGAGTTTTCAGTTGACCACATGAGAGAAAAGTGTTCCCAGTTTCAAATACCCACCTGCAATTTTGTTTAATCTGAATGCATCCTCATCCAAATTACCATGAATAAATTAAAAAATAACATTTTAGCAAGCAGCTTGTAGAATTCCATCATTTTATGGGCCTATCTTCTACTTTAAATAGAAAAAGTCAAAATTTTAAAGTATCCTTACTGTAATTTGAATTATCAAGCTAACAACTGTATGTTAGCCTTCATTCAAAACAACTGTTTATCTGAAAATCATATATGATTAAGGTCCCTTTTAATGTATGTATAATGTTCTAAGACACGGATGTCAAACTAATGGCATCATGTTGCCGTCATGTGATGTTTTGTGACTTTTTTCCCCCTCATGGAGCTGGGCCGGGCATGGCCTGTGCATGATGCATTCAGCCCATGGGCTGCCAGTTTGACACCTCTGTTTTTAAGAGAACAAAAGCATTCTTCAATTCCATACATAGAGGTTAAGAATTCTAATTTGAGCCACTATTGTGATTATGTTTTTCCACTTATTCACATTCTCCTTCAGATCAGTTATACTATTCCCAGTGGTGGGATTCAAGTAATTTAACAACCGGTTCTCTGCCCTAATGATTTCTTCCAAGAACTAGTTTGCCAAACTGCTCAGAAAGTTAACAACCGGTTCTCCTGAAGTGTGTGAACAGGCTGAATCCCACCACTAGACTATTCCTATATATTGCCAGATTGAAGTCAGTGAAGTAATGGAAACTGAATCCTAGGCTGTTGTGTATAAGATTAAAACTTTGGTTTACATGCTTTTCCTTCCTTTCCAATCACTTATTCATTCTGAAAAACAAATTCCCTCCTTATTGTACATAATCACACAATACATCTATAGTCTTCTGAAAATTGCTGAGTCCAAACCAACGTGGCCATAGCAAGGGATACTAGATGTAATTTAGGAGGGAGGGAGAGAGGAAGAGAGATTAAAAAAAAGCATGCATTGAATTCCCTTCCTGCTATAATTCTTCTGACGCTTATCTTTTATGGCCCCTAAATCTCTTCTACTTATAGAGAAAATGATTAGGTATGCAATATTCAAGATGCACATGTTTGGAATAAGAAACCTTGAGCTTTGATTATAATTTTTACCAATAATATCTGATTACTGGACACTTATAGCATGAATTACCTTAACAAATACTTTACCATTGTCTAAGGGACAGAATCTGCCTTCTACAGTACTCTGCAATATTTCAAGCATTCAAAGTGTTTAATCTTTTTACCTCCCATTGCAGGAGGTATATTTTTTTAATATGAATTAGTATTCACTGCCAGGATGAGATTTAAATTGATAGGCTTCATCATTATACTCTATCACATGTGTTTGGTTTAATGTATAAGCTATTTCTAAATATATTTTATAACTTTTTAATTCTGAAATATTTTTAATGATTCTCAAGAAATCACATAAACTTTTTAATATCTCTTATGAATCACTCTTAATTCTAGGAGTCAGAATTATCCAATGATTACTTTAGATGATTTATGAAAATAGATGAGAATATGCATTATACTGTATGCATATGTATATGTATACATTATATATATATGTATATGTATTATACTGTAAATAACTTCACAAAAAATTTACCTTTAAAATTTTCTAAAATCTATTAGAGAAGGATATTTATTACTATTTAAAGAAACACAGTGGCTATATTTATTCAAAAATACCTAGTCCTCCCCCTCCTCTTCTTTTTTATCTTTCAGTAAGTATTCCATTTGTTTAAAGTTTGGAATAATGGAAGATTTCCTCTGCCCCTAACCCTGGAACAACCGGTAGTAGCCCTTCCTCTCTCTCCTGCCTTCTCTCTTTCCGCCCGGCTTTGTGTGAAGTTTGCGGCACATTGCAGATGAGCCCTTAGCCGCGAGAGAAGCCTATTGTTCCCCGCCAGGAACTGCTCGTTGGCAGGTCTGGCTTTTGCCATTTCGAAGCTCCTTTTTGCAATTCCTAGGCTGACCGCCGGGGTTCGCTGTGTTGCGCTCTCGCCCAGGCAGTAGCACGGCTGCCTCAGATCTTTTTGTCTGAAGAGAGAAGTGAATCTTGCTGCTGTCGCCGTCGTACAGTGTGTATATATGTGTGTGTGCGCGCGCGCGTGTATGTGAGAGAGCGAGGGAGAGGGGAGATTTCATGGGTTCGCGTCTGTAATACACATACACTGTCAGTATCTCACTCCAGCTTCCCCAACCCCCACCCTACCACAACACTAACCCAATTCATTGTGTGATCCAGCAGCACCATGATGAGTCTCATGTGCAGGCTGGCTTGGTTGGGCTTGTGGTGTTGAGAGCAGCAGGCAGGCAGGCAGGCAGGCGGCGGCAGCAGCAGCGGCAGCAAGAATTACCGAGAGGTACCCCTCTCCCTCCGTGTGCGTTGTGTGGAGATAGGACTTGGAATTACCACTCCGGCTTCTCTTATTCCTTTTAAACTTTTTTTCCTTTTTTTTTAAACCAAGCCCCTCTCCATGGCTGATCCCCGGCCGAGTACAGGAACCTGGATCTCTTAAAGGCAAGGAGGAGTCGCGGATTGTTGTTGTTTTTCTATTGGATTTTTTTTAAGGAGACAAAACCCAAATCTTTTAAATCCGAGGGGGGAAAATGGCAAACTCGGCCGGAAAAAACCAACCAGACCATCGGAGAAAAGGACTCGCTTTTCTGGACGAGCTGCGGCAGTTTCACCACAGCAGAGGGTAAGGAAAATGGGGAGATGGAAGGGGATGGTTGGTGGGGGAGGTTGTTTAAACCGACTGATTTTTAACTTCCAGCCCCTGCCCTGAAGGACGAAACGGCCCCCTGCGAG
Source organism: Ahaetulla prasina (assembly GCF_028640845.1). Taxonomy (NCBI): domain Eukaryota; kingdom Metazoa; phylum Chordata; class Lepidosauria; order Squamata; family Colubridae; genus Ahaetulla; species Ahaetulla prasina. Next base: position 40,988,989 of record NC_080545.1, read on the forward strand.
GGGAGAAAAGGAGGGCAAGTTGACAAGTTGTTTCTTTCTCTCTCTCTCTCTCTTTTGCCAGGTCTCCTTTTAAGAAGATCCCTGTTGTGGGTGGAAAGGAACTGGATCTTCACGCTCTCTACACCCGAGTCACCACTTTAGGCGGATTTGGGAAGGTGAGTGGAAGTTTTCCTTTGGCTTTCCCTCCCACTAACCTCCCCTCGAAACTCTCTTCCGACCCTGGGGGAAAGGCGGTTGGCAGGGGGTCGGGATCGGTCGTTCTTCAAGCCGGCTTGGGAAGGAGGGAAGTAAAAGAGGGAAGCAGGCAAGGTAGGTTGGCGGCTCGGCCTTGTTGGGGAAGAGCCGAAAAGGGATTCAGGGATGCCGAAGGCAGCTTCTCCTGCCCCCTTTCCCTCTGCCCTCGGTATTTGGCTCGTTCCCTCCTTTTCTGGGGAGAAGGCGAGTGGAGGAGGTTGTGTTTGGAAGCAGTTTCTTCCGTGTGTATGTGTGTGTGTGTGTGCGCGCGCGCGCGCGCCTCGCGCAGAGTCTGAGTGCAGTTTTAGTGGAACTCAAAATTAGCGGGCATGTTTAACATCGATAATCGGCACGGAGCATGGGCTAGGAAATGATTCTCGCTGCCGTGGGGGGGCCTTGGCGCTGTCCTCGGAGCCCCTTCCGGGGAGAAATAACAAAAGGTGCAGCCAAGACGATGTGTAATCAAATAGCCATCTTTAGGCTTCAAGACTAGGGACAGAAATGTAGGCCTCAAAAGGAAGGCCTCTCTGTATCTGTGGAGCTTGCGAAGATGGGGGACTCAGCGGGACGGTTTTCCTGCACCCTCAGGTGGTGGGGGTGGCCCCCACCGAGACTTCCTTGGCTCAATTTCAACTTCTTTGGGTTTTAAGGGACCGCGGGAGGATTTAAAAGCAGGCAACAGAGGAACTCCCGATTGGTTATTGTCCAGGCAGCGAAGACAAAAACAAACCTCCCCACAGAATAAAATCCGTTCACCTTCTCACTCCTCTAGAAAAGAAATGTAAAACACAAGGGGAAGAGCAATATTATATCGCAGGTGACTGTCAATAAGAATAGAAAATCTAGATCCTATCATTTTTTTAATCTTTATCATATTTGTCTGTTTCATGGCAGCCCTTTTGATGGTGGCAATCAACGACATTGTGTGTGTCTGTGTGTGGATTTGTGCATCTGTGTGTTGTTTTTGACAGGTATCTGAGAAGAATCAGTGGGGAGAAATAGTGGAAGCATTTAACTTTCCCAGAAGTTGTTCTAATGCTGCCTTCGCTTTAAAACAGTATTACTTGCGGTAAGTGCCATCAGATCTCTTGAAACAGTGGCATTATGCTTTGAATGATATTTCAATTTATGTGAAGGTACAAAATACCTTCACTTTCTAAAACATATTAAAATTGTTTTCACTTGGCAGCTGAAAGGCTTTTATGTTTGAAATTTTTGAATTTCCTTCTATTTCTACCAGAATTAAAGTTAAGATGCACAGAGTGCACAGATAGCTGTTGTAAACTTTTTATTAATACTAATTAATATTAGTATTTTAATTGCTTTCCTAAGAAAATATAAAGTACTGAGTTTTAAAAACTTCATTTTAATAAGGAAATGGCATTCTTGCTCTTTGGAGACTGACATACTATTATTTTAAAGACTATGTACACATTGTTATCAAGATTATTGCTGGTCAAATGTTGGTTTAGGTAAAGGTAAAGATAAAGGTTCCCCTTGCACATATGTACTAGTTGTTCCTGACTCTAGGGGGCAGTGCTCATCTCCGTTTCTAAGCTGAAGAGCCAGTGCTGTCCAAAGATGTCTCCGTGGTCATGTGGCATGACTAAACGTCAAAGGCTTTTGGAACGCTGTTACCTTTCCACTAAGGTGTGGTCCCTATTTTTTTACTTGCATTTTTACATGCTTTCAAACTGCTAGTTGGCAGAAGCTGGGGCAAGTAACGGGAGCTCACTCAGTTACACAGTGCTAGGGATTTGAACCACCGAACTGCTGACCTATCTGATTGACAAGCTCAGCTTCTTAGCCACTGAGCCACCATGCCCCCTAATGTTGGTTTTTTGAAACTTCATATAAATATACATTTTTAAAAAACATTTTTCAAATGACTTCTGAAATGATTTTTAAATATTCAATTGTAATACTAATCAATTGGTCTATACTCTTCTTCAGAGACTTCATATTTAAAAAAAAAAATAGTAAGAATTGTCATGGTGATTTTCTTCTGTTTTTTTAAAAACACTTAAAAATACATTTACAAGTTATATGGTAGGTTTGTATGTGTTATTGTACATTAGAAATCCTGTTCTATCAATTGTGACTGTTGTCTTAAAAAAGAGTTTTGCAGGTTTGTAACATAAATATGAGACACTATCTCCCACTCCTGTCAATTTAAGAAGGAGCGGCAGTCTTTTATGATATGCAGGTTCAAATAATTTGATATCAATCTGCTGAAAAATTATTATTCTGATAGAGAAAATGCAATTCTATTAGTACAGTTATTTTTGATTGTCCTAGATTGACTTCCAGTTGGAAGCTGCAGAGTTCACAGCCATAGTGTAGAAACAGTTATTGGATTATCAGAAAGTCTGGAAATTCTTCCATAGAATTTCTTAGGTGTGCACGTATATAGTTTTTGTGTACTTAAGTTTTGTACTTTTCATTTCTAAACAGTCTGAATAAGATTAAAGAACTTAATCCATAATTTTTAAAATATTTTTTAGTAATCATGCTGATCAATAAATTGAACCACATGATTTATGCTATTAGAGAGATTGAATATTAAGATGCCTTTTTAGGAGTTTCTAATCTGGGTATAAAATTGCAATTACAGTTGTCTAAACTGAGACAATAAGCATCTTTGACTGAGACTTTTTTGTCTTTTCTTTAAACTAGGTGATCATTTTGTACTTTCTTCTCTCTAAAACATTTGAAAATCCAGTTTTGTTCTGTGGTTTTTAAATAGATCTAGCTTAAAATATTTGGTCCCAGTGTTTTCAGACTGGTTTTTATATATTAGGAATATATCAAGAACATATCTGAACGTTGTAATATTCTAACAATTTTGAATGAGTTTTGTTATTTCATCTTCTTCTTTAATCAAAGCAGACGTATCCACTGAATTCTTGGGATTTTCATATAATGTGATAGTGAAGCATACTATTAGAACAATATTAGAAAATAAAAATGGTTTTTAATTTGCAAGAGTATTATAAGGAAACTTCAGAGCTCCTGAATGGAGAAAGCTGTAAAGAGAGAGAAATATTCATGAATATATTTAATAAATTTAACTTTTAAACCTTTTGAGGAAGAACTTGAACAGTCTTTCATTTTCATGTGTTTGAATAATTGTAGTAATATAAACTTCATATTGTTGATACTTGTGTCATAGTGATCAACCTAGATTGTAAACCTTACTTTTCCCACCTCAATTCCTAATCACATACATATTGATTTTATTGATTAGAGGTTTACCTGTATTATATAAATCTGTAATTATTTTTCAAGTTACACACATATACAGAGGCCTAATTCTCAGGTAAACAATTGTGCTGTATTTTAAGAAAGGATCTTTGAGGTTGTAAAGTGTGTTTCAGAAAGAGACACCCTATTCTTAAGCTGAACATATTTATGTGATTTTATTTATTTATTTTTAAACTTATATCCTCTTTCTTCAATGACTCAGTGTAACTTAAATGAGAATCTTCTCATTTTATATTGGCAAGAGCACAACTATGTGCAATATATTGGATTGAGAAAAAAAAAAGGTTTCCCAAAGTCACCTGATGTGCTTTAGGGTAGATAGGGACTTCATTGACCTAGTCCAACACCTTAACGATCATATCACACTGGCTGTCTTTCCAGATAGTGGGTTTTGCTACTACCCAGTGTCACAGATAAATATACTTAATATCTGCAAGCCACAGGGCAAAAATACTAAATTTATAGTGAAGAGTATTGTTTAATGCTAGCGATATTATTCATAAGCATTTTTATTTATCTTCACATCACATTTTTGTTCATTGTTATGTCATTTGTTATGAATGACATAACAAAAATGCTTTTTGTAAGTGCACCTAATCCTTTTGATGGATCTCTAAGTAGATATTAGCATGCCTATTGATACATGTTTTTAAAGTACTCTATGATGATAGACGTGGTGGCTCGGGCTAAGACAGCTGAGCTTGTTGATCGAAAGGTCGGCAGTTCGGCGGTTCGAATCCCTAGTGCTGCCGTGTAACGGGGTGAGCTCCCGTTACTAGTCCCAGCTTCTGCTGGGACTAGTAAGTTTCGAAAGCACATAAAATATAAGTAGAAAAAATAGGGACCACCTTTGTTGGGAAGGTAACAGCGTTCCGTGCACCTTTGGCGTTGAGTCATGCTGGCCACATGACCACGGAGATGTCTTCGGACAGCGCTGGCTCTTCAGCTTTGAAACGGAGATGAGCACCGCCCCCTCGAGTCGGCAATGTCTAGCATGTAAGTGCGAGGGGAAACTTTACCTTTACCTATAATGATAGAAGTATGACTGGCATTGTTGATGCTTAGAATGTTTTGGTATGATGTAAATTTCCTCATGGAAGCATAGGCTAGGAGAAGTGAAAATATCAGAATGAAACTAGTAAAGGTTGGAATATTTCTGTCATTTGCAATATCCATCAACCATTGCTCAAATGTTTTATGAACAAATTAGGTATTCTATATATTCATGTCGAATATCTTTTAATATTGTGTTATATAGTTAAAAACTGTGTCAAATTAATATTTATGGTAGATTAGGATTATAGCCAGCATGATTCAATAAGGGAATACTAAATTTGAAGTTTAGTTATTTATCAAATTTATATTTTGTTAAACTGTGGATCAAATGTTCTAAACAAGCTGGTGTATTTAAAATAGAGTTTCATAGTTGTTGACTTGTTATTGATTAGTTATTATTTTTTTATGACTGCCATTTCTCTTCATTTAATCCCAGAAGTAGAATTTTCAATATGTGCTATATTTCTTAAGTAAAAATTATCAGAATTATTTCAGAAAGATATTCTGCTGTTTTACTGGTTTTAGACATGCTATGGAACTGAGATCATTTATGAAAGGACTATATAATTGTGAGTTTTCTGTTTCTCAGCAACCTGAAGGATGCTGTTTCTATTAACTGAGCAAATAAGCAATGATAAAATGGCTAGTATCTCTATTCTCTACTTGACTTGTATTTCCCATTCCAGATAATAGAAGATACAAATACCATGAGTATTTTTAAATGTGTGAATGGTTTTAGCGGTCTATATGTTATGCTTTGATAAAGAAGTGACATTCTGGGTTCTGGAATGCTGGGGAAATAATTTGTGTGGGCTGTGAAGAAGTTTTACAGCTGGTTCTAAAACAAATTGAAATATGAACGTTATTTAATTAGTAATAATACTCAAGGTTTCTCCCCTTAGGAGCTAAGGGGGTCATGGACCAGAAGCCAGATCTTCGCTGTGGTAGCCCCTCTGCTTTGAAATACTTTACCCCAGAAAGGTGTCAAGTCCCATAATTGCTGACATTTTACATAGCTGAGAAAACATTTTTTTAAATCAGTTTTTCAAAGCTTAATAGTGATTGAGCTGTGTTTGTTCCTTTTATGTTTCGGCAGGAGGTATTTTATTTTGCATTGGGAGGGTTTTATTATATTGATTGTTTTTATATTTTTGAACACCACAAATCTGGTTGTATGGCCAGTATAGAGATACTTTTCAAGGGGCATAGAGGCTCAGTGGTTAAAGACGCCGAGCATGCCAGCTGGAAAGCTGACAGCCCAGACTGGAGACAGCAAGATGAGCTCTATTTACTTGTGCCAGCTCCTACCCACCTAGCAGTTAGAAAGTATGCAAATGTGAATAGAAGTGCCCACTTCGGAGGGAAGGTAACAGTATACAGATAATGCTGGCTCCTTGCCTAAGAAACGGAGATGAGCACCACCACTTTTACCTTTACTTTAGAAATACTTTTAATATTTTTTTAAATAACATGTATGTAGACATATGTTTAAGGGACACGGTAGCTCAGTGGCTAAGACACTGAGCTTGTCGATAGAAAGGTCGGCAGTTCAGCGGTTTGAATCCCTAGTGCCACGTAACAGGGTGAGCTCCCGTTACTTGTCCCAGCTTCCTAGCAGTTCGAAAGCACGTAAAAAATGCAAGTAGAAAAATAGGGACCACCTTTGGTGGAAAAGTAACAGCATTCTGTGCGCCTTTGGCGTTTAATCATGCCAGCCACATGACCATGGAGATGTCTTCGGACAGTGCTGGCTCTTCGGCTTTGAAACAGAGATGAGCATCGCCCCCTAGAGTCAGGAACAACTTGCACATATATGCGAGGGGAACCTTTACCTAGACATACGCTTAGAAATGCTAGTGCACAGGTGTCAAACTTGCCACATCGTGTTGCTGGCATGTGATCTTTCGCGATGTTTTCCCCATTCGCAAAGCTGGGGTAGGCATGGCCTGTGAGTGATGCATCCGGCCCGCAGACCACTAGTTTGACAGCCCTGTGCTAGTGGAACCAAGGGACTTTTCTAGTTTAAGTGACAGGCAACATTCAAAATATTGAAAAAAAGAGTATGCCTGACTTAAGAAGGCAGAGTAACCAGATTTTAAAAATGTTGAGAAAAAGGAAACTTGAATGCCTTAGGATGTCTGATATTTTGATTAAAAGTTTAATCAGAACACTTATTACTTAGAGGAAAGTTCTATGGTATTTCAAACTGTATAATATTGGCTATGAAACTGATACAAAACCAAGTGTTTAAAATCACAAAACCTTTGTATAGTCCTTGTTAAATATTAAACTTGGATGTAACAACAATACAAACAATATGGGTAATTTTTAAATTTTAATGGGGAATACTTTAACGCAAGAATCATCTCAAAATAATGTTTTATATCCGAATTTATAAGAAAGGATCTCTCCATGTATAAACAAGTATGTGGGTCTCCAAACATATATATAAACTTAGTTTTTTCCATCCCTCGTAGTTAATCTGCCACCAAATTACTTAGGATAAGCATATTGAGATTTTTGGTAGAAAGCAAATACTTTAATATCAACCATTATTTTTGTTGGTATTCTTGGTTAGTTTATTTTATGTTTGTGAGAGAGTGTGTGTGTGACATCTTTGTCTCAAACAGGAATTGATCTAATGAAATGAACTTTGCTTTGTGAAGCTTATATAGTAATCAATTTGTTACTTTGTAAAGTGTCACCAGATTCTTCAGGTTTTTGACCAGACACATTTACTCCTAGATATGCATCAGAAATATTCTATATATTTTCTGCTAACTTTTACTTTCATTACACATGTTGGATGATATGAATTAGGCTTTTCTAATTAGCTATCTTGAGCTACTGTTTCTAGTGTTTCTGCAAGCATGGACTTTGTTTTAAACTAACAAAAATAACAGCCTTCTCAGTGCTAAGAAAAAGATTTTACAGATTCTTCACTTTGTTGCCACAGCGTTGGTGTCCCGTAAACACATTGGTTGTCAGTGAGGAATAGTTTTAAGATTGCTAGTTGATCCTGATAGTTCTTTCATCTATTAATTTTGTATCATTTTACAAAATCTTCTAAAAAGATGAATTTGTAGATATGTTGCAGTACTTTTTGCCTGTATTTTACAGGTTAAAAAAGTGCAATTGTATTGTTTTTCGTATATATTTTCTAAGGCAGAAGTAGTTCCTATATTATCATTCTGGCCTGCTGAATTTTGTCTACTTGAATAATTTAGTATCAAAAATGCTTGTGTACAAATATTCGTCAAGGTTATTCAGTTCTGAATAGATTTATTTATGTATTTATTTATTTTGTCGCAACAGTATATATAAGCATAAGCATGAAAGTAACTATATAATATATAAGCATATATATAAGCATAAGTATGTAATAACTATATTAATTGTATATAATGAAAGGAAACAATAGGACAGGAACGGTAGGCACATTTGTGCTCTTATGCACGCCCCTTACAGACCTCTTAGGAATGGGGTGAGGTCAATAGTAGACAGTTTTTGGTTAAAGGTTTGGGGATTTTGAGAAGAGACCACAGAGTCAGGTAGTGTGTTCCAAGCTTTAACAACTCTGTTACAGAAGTCATATTTTCTGCAATCGAGATTGAAGCCGTTAACATTAAGTTTAAATACATTGTTTGCTCTTGTATTGTTGTAATTGAAGCTGAAGTAGTCTTCAACAGGAAGGACATTGCAATAGATGATTCTATGAGTTAAACACAGGTCCTGTCGAAGGCGGCGGAGTTCTAACTTTTCTAAACCCAAGATTTCAAGTCTGGTGGCATAAGGTATTTTGTTGTATATAGATCATTATTTGAGTGTAGATGTATTATGAATAATAACTGATGATGTGAAGGTAATTTTTAATTGTCCTTTTATGTAGACCAACTAGGATGTATTGTATAGAATAGATGAAACCAAAGTTGACTGACATTGAGAAGTAGATAATTTAGGAATCTTACTAATTCCTAAATTCCTTATTATTGGTTCAAAAGAGCAATATGTTACCAGGAGCATCTGTAGTATACTGATGGAGTTAAATTATAGTTGTGTAGACAACAGAGTTCACATAAAATAATGCACGTGTGTCTAAATTTGTATGATATTGCCGTGTGCTTACAAATACAATGTCTTTTGATTTAAAGTAGAAGAAACATGGAATTTCTGAAATACATTTCTTCTAGGGATGATATTAATATCCTATTGTCTGTAATATTTGGGATGTTTATATACATAATTCTACATCCATAGTTACTAAACTAGATTTCCATGAAAGTTATTTTAAAAAGTTAAGTTTGTTGTCAAAATATTGTTGCATCTTTTAAAAAGTTTATTTTGGCAACAGTTAAAAGAATAAAATTTTAACAGAATGAATGTCTTAACAAATCTGCTCAAAAATGAATGGCTAAAAATTTCAACTAAACTATTTTAACTTTAAAATAGTTCCTTTTAGATACTTTCTATTTTTTGATCCATTCCCACATCCAACAACTTTTCCTTACTTGACAAATAGATACTTTCAGAAAGCCATCAGTAAATTATAATAATATTTCTATGTAAAGTTAAGAAGAAACTCACAGCAGATTAAAATAAGTCAACATAGCAGTTTTGCCAGGCAATCATTCCTGGTACATGGCATTGGTAAACATGATGATGTGTCAGGGATGGAAAAATGTAATTAGTCCACAGGTGGTGATGGGAAAATATTTTCATATCATCCGTCCTGTCAAATACATATAGTATATAGAACTACAGTCATACTCATGGCAAAAATTTGCTCAGAAAAAGAGAATTTCCCATTCAAGATGCAAAGTTATAAATCTTCACATAGATTACTAATAATAATACTGTTACTGTAACATGCAAAAGAATAATGGTCACTATAGCAGAGGCATTGTAGACCTCTTTGGTATACTAATAGAATAACAAAATACCAGAGTTGGAAGGGACCTTGGAGGTCGTCTAATCAAACCCCCTACTCAGACAAGAAACCCTATAATTTTAGACAGATGATTGTCCAATCTCGTCTTGAAAACCTCCAGTGTTGGAGCACCTACAATTTCTGAAGGCAAGCTGTTCAATTTGGTTAATTGTTCTAGCTGTCAGGAAATTTCTCCTTAGTTCTAGGTTAGCTTTCTCCTTTATTAGTTTCCATTCATTGCTTCTTGCCTGCCTTCAAGTACTTTGAAGAATAGGTTGACCTAGTAGTATGCAAGCTTCCCAGGACAAGGACTTAGAGGTTAATGATGGAGCAAAACCACCTGACAGGAAAGCAGAAGAGAAGCTATGAATCACAGTCAGATTCCAGAAGTTGGAAATTGCTCTATAAGTTACCACAAAGGATGAAAAACAAGGGTTTGTATGTTTCAGGCAAATAATGCAATATATGGTGTTCATTGGAAAGAAGTAATATCAAATATTAAGATATTGTGGTAGAGAGGTAGTGAAGATTAAAACACACTATACTGCAAATTCTGCAAAGCAGCATTCACTTCAACAGCAGAGTTGAGTATTTTTTCTTATTTCAACTCAGGAGGCCTATCCATACTCTTGAGAATGAAGAGGGTTATATTAACTATATGGGACATGCAGATAGATGGCTGTAAAGTAAAATGTTCGATTTGTAGGATAGGAGGAAAAAAATCTCCCAGGGATTTTGGTGCATGGTCAAGGAAAAACAGTTCGGTCCATTTTGTTGACTTTCATATAATCCCAATTATATTTACATTGACTGACCCCTGCAGTCATACTTACCAATAGCCCAGTTGTTTATCTGGGTTTTCTGGTTGTATAATATCCTACTTTATTCAAGATGTTGGAAACTTACCCATAACTTTTATTGGAAATCGGGTAGCAAAAGAGAGTAGATGTGACAGATGCACTAACCATATATGATAGATATATTACTTAAATGATCAATGTAACTGAAAATAGCACACAGTGTAAAAGACAAATTCCGGTCCCTTGCAACTAGGGTTGATGCCATGTAAAAGCTCATATATGAGTCATGAGATAATGTAAATTCTCCATCTTTCTCTCGGAGGTTAAAGAGATATACCATTTTGATAGATGTGACAGATACATTCAGCCCTAGCAATTGGAATGATCTTGATATCCTCTTCTCAATTTTGAGAGAGCAGAAGTCTGAAAGAAATAGTGCAACGAAGAGATCTGTCTGTTAATTCTATATAAGAAACTGGAATACTTTTAATTGAAAAGCATCAATAGATTGTAGAATCATGTTTTCAGAGCATCTTATATCAACAGTTCTGTTGCAGAATAGTTTGTTCATTTACATCATTGTTCCTACACTTTGCTGCATAAGGCATTACTTATTACATAATAATTGGTGACAATTTCGCCCAGAGGTGTAATCCACTTACCTTCGCTACTGGTTCTCAAATGGGAGCGCGCTTTGCTCACATACGACACCTGTGTGCATGCGCAGAACCTGCACATGTACAGAGCGTAAAAAACGGGACGTGATGACATCCAGGTGGCTCCTGCCGCCAGCACTACCGGTTCATCCGAACCGGATAGACCTGGCTGCATTTCACCATGGTATAGCTCCGCTACAACATGAAGATGGGCGGGATATAAATGCAAATAATAATAATAAAAAAAGATTAGTCACACAGGGGAACAGTTAAAATTGTGGTTACTATTGCTAGTCTTATTTATACCTGACTTTTCTTAATGGCCTGATGGCAGAGGAAGAGTAGCATTATCTCTGCATCTATTAAAAGTTTGCTTATAGAGAGCCAAAAAAACCCCACAGAAAGACAATAACAAATTAATTACATATTTTCTTTGCAGTTACGTTGCAGTAAGACTAATATTGAAATTGTAAGGAGAATGAATTATATCAGCTGCTACACAGAGGTCTGTAACCTTAGATTCTCAATTAATACTTGAGAATTAGGGCCTGTGAACTACCAGTTTTTCTAGTATGCTTATATTAGCCTGTTTTTGCTGAAGAGAGCCTAATGACTAAAAGACTCCTCTCTCTTTTGAGAATTGTAGCAAAGCTGTGCTTAATTTCATATAGCTGGGTTGTAATCCTGAAAAACAGAACTAAATATAATGGCACAAAACCACTTTTGTGCATGGTATTGTACTTAACCTTGTATTATTTAAATGAGAATACCAAAAGAAGTTGTTAACTAATACAGTTACCTAAAATAGTTTTCATATGTTGGTGGGAGCAAGGAGATACAAAAAAGGTACAAAAAATATAGCTGTCATATTTTAATTGTACATTCTACCTTTTTGCTTGCTTTCTTGGGTCTTTTTGCTTGCACTCTTAGTTGAAAAATGAAATTAGAGAATAGAGTTATGATGAGAGACAGGTTCAGATATGAGCAGATATATATTAGCAATATGCATATCCTATATTTCTTTTGAGTACAAACTTGTACAGAGTACTTTTGCTTCATGATTTCCATCTCCCTGTTTTAACATGAGAGATACAGCTTCTTCCTGCATGCCATATCAAGTTGTGGGCGTGCTCAGACAGAAGTTTAAGTACTAATGAGCATATGCTATGACTAAGTACAGAGTCATTTGCTGTCCTGTATTCTGTTAACAGTGATGCATATATGCAAATATCTCCATTGGATTTAATAAAGTAATTTTAACTTTGAACATGTTTTTTTGTTGGGATAACTTTTTAACAATAGAGCTTCAAGGGACTTTTTTTTTAAATTTGCATTTATATCCCGCCCTTCTCCAAAGACGCAGGGCGGCTTACACTATGTCAAGCAATAGTCTTCATCCATTTGTATATTATATACAAAGTCAACTTATTGCCCCCAACAATCTGGGTCCTCATTTTACCTACCTTATAAAGGATGGAAGGCTGAGTCAACCTTGGGCCTGGTGGGACTTGAACCTGCCGTAATTGCAAGCACCTGCTGTTAATAACAGACTGTCTTACCAGTCTGAGCCACCAGAGGCCCTTCAAAGTTCAAGACTTCAAAGTTAGGCTGTGTTTCCACTGGTATGTTAATTCTTATCTCTTCAAAGGTCCTTGCGCCAACTTAGAAAATGTGATGTACCCCTGAAGTTATATCTTTATTGAGACTCAATACAAATACAAAGTGTTTAAATACATTCACTTACATTTTTGAAATTACTTAGCCATTAATAAGTTTGAACAATGTGTCTTTTACAAATGAATAATTACAGAATACTACAATTCTGAATATTAATATTTTAATTAAAGAACTTTGATTAAGTTCTTAGGCAAAAACCTAAGACTAGTAAACTGTCAGCAGAATATCCAAATCAGAATGCTGTTTATAAAAATAATAATAAACCTATTTTCAGGCTGAAATTTGGTAAAACTATCAAACCAAATATTTTGTTTACTTTATTTATATTATTTTATGGAAATTATTTTAATTTTGTTGCCTATTTTGTGAACATAAGAAACCATCTAACAGGCACTTTTATTTCAGCAATTGATTTATAAGTATGAGAGAGTGGTTTTGGTTTTATGTAAATTTATATTCAGAAGATTGTCTTAATTTTAATACATAGCTTTGAACTTCCTGGGAGATAACAATAGTTTCATAATTTGTGCATCTGAAATAATCAAAAGCTAAAAGCTAATAGCCATTCATAATTTTGCTCATCACAGTTGTGATATCAGCACCCCAAACAGCAGTTAATATAGTTACTTTGGATTCTATTATAGGTTAAATGTTTAATGTTATGAATTAGTTTAATAAAATGAATTTCAAATATTTTTCTATGGATATTGTATAACAGGTTAAAACATTTAAAGAGATTTTATTTGTATGAAAGTAATATTATTTATTTTCTTTTAATCTGTTACTTGATAAAATTATACTGGCAAGGGTGAAAAGAGTTGGTAGATAACGTATAGCCTGGTTTTTTTAAAATTATATTCTTTGGCAGGAAACATACCAGCAGGTGTTTCTTTGGGTTGGTCCTCCTTCAAATTAATACTATGTTTTTTTGGTTACCTTGCATCTGTGCAGAAATTTTCTGTGTTCCCTTTGAATCATTCTTTTGAAGGATTGCATGTTGTATATGCTCCACTTGTGTCAATTTGATAGCCCAGATTTTTGCAGTGTGGTAACTATCACAATTCTGACAGAGATTATGGGATAGAATGTAATAGGTCTACATCCTGATTTTTTAAACGGCCAGGAGAAATCTTAGTGCTCAGATCCCTTTAAGATTCAATAAACTGCAAGTTGAAGGTGAAAGTGACTGTTCTTCTCTTCAAAATAATTTTATATGGAATTTCTTTATTTTCTCCAAATACCAAATGAAGAATTGGTGACTGCTTTGCTGTAAAATGCAAAAATATTTGGGGAGAGGCATGGGATTAGGATAGTATGATTGCAGTTGATGGAATATATATCACACAAAGCTTTTTTCACCACCACCCATTTTCTACACTACAGGCATTCCTGAATATGTTAGTTCTTCCTTTGTAGCTAACTAACATTGATTGGTGGCTTGTTCAGCATTTTGTGTCAGCTGTGCTATATAAGTCATTGCAACAGAGTAATATTTCTAATAGATTAATGAAAAAGTATTCCAAATTCACAAATTTTAATTTATAATCTCTTTAAAAATAAAGTGACAAATGGGGCTACTTTTTATAGTTGTAAAAAAATTATAATTTTATAATTATATAATACCCTGTTTCCCCCCAAAATAAGACATCCCCTGATAATAAGCCCAATCGGGCTTTTGAGTGCATGGTAATAAGGCCAAGTGCTTATTTCAGGGTTCAAAAAAATATAAGACGGGGTCTTATTTTCGGGAAAACACCAGAGGTGGATTTCAGCAGGTTCCGACTAGTTCTGGAGAACTGGTAGCAGAAATTTTGAGTAGTTCGGAGAACCAGCAGTAAAAATTCTGACTGGCCCTGCCCCCATCCATTCTCTGCCTCCCATGTCCCAGCTGATTGGGAGGAAATTGGGATTTTGCCGTATCCTCCTCCTGGAGTGGGGTGCGAATGGAGATTTTACAGTATCCTTCCCCTATCAAGCCTTGCCCACCAAGCCATGCCACGCCCATCAAGCCACACCCACACAACCGGTAGTAAAAAAATTTGAAACCCACCACTGGGAAACAAGGTAAAGGCAAAGAAATGCAGAGGGAAAGAAAACAAAGAAATGTGCATCATTGCATCATTTCCTTTCCTTTCCTTTGGGGAGGAAACCCCTGAGGCTGGTGTGGTATGAGTTGGTACAGTCCAACAACTCTATGCCTTACTGCCTTGCTCTGATTGAAGAAACTACCTGCTTGGGTAGTGAAAGGTCTCAAACCAATATCAAAAAATTACTCCAGTTGCAATGATTCAACTTCAATTTCAGACTGTTTCTGGAAAGTACTGATATATTTGAAGATTAGACTGAGATTAAATCTGGATGGGATGGAATGCATTTTATTTTATTTTATTATGAATTAAAGAGTTCTTTTTTCATTTTTATGCCTTACCCATGCAACTTTTGCATCTTCTCATTTTATCTCCATCCAGTCTGAGTCTTTCCTTTCTCCTCCTCTCTTCACTTCAGCTACCCTCTTCTTTTAATTACGCTTCTTTCTGCTATATTCTTCTTTTTGGCTACTGCCCTAAAATATGAAGAGGGAGAGGGATATTTGCTTTTATTTGAGGGTTTCAGTCCATAAAAAATGTTGAAATATAGAAATAGGGATTGTGGTGTTTTTTTTCAAGTATATGTTGGTCAGTAACTAAATTAAAGGATTGATTAATAGATTTTTTCAGGCAATTAATTTTAATTGGCATTTATTTATCTAGCCCTGCCCTTTTGGGAAGTGATCAAAATTCAGATGCTTGGCAACAGACTTACATTTATGATGTTTGCAGGATCCTCGGGTTATCCCTTTTTGCAGCCTTCTGAAAGCAAAGTCAATGGAAAATCCAGATTCACTTACAACCATGTAACTAACTTAACTGCATTGATACATTTAACAACTGTGGCAAGGAAGATTGTAAATTGGGGTAAAACTCACTTAACAAATGTCTCACTTAGCAACAGAAATTTTGGGCTCAGTTGTGGTTGTAAGTCAAGGACTATCTGTATACATAGAGAAAAAATACTAAGATTTAAGAAATATCAAAGGAACTTTACATGTACAGAGTTGAATCCTGATTCTACAATATATCTGTTTTGATGCAGATGCTAATACAAAACTAATTATGGTATAAGTTCAGAAGATCATCATACAGTAAAGGAAAACAGTAGATAAGTGTATATCTCTAACATTAGTACCTAGGAATATATACATATTAGTTTCTGAAGCATCTGTCTTGAGTTCACATGGTTCTGCTTTTACACCTTGGAAAACAGCTTCATGCTTATCCAGAATAGAGTTTAGGAGCCAGTGTGGAACTTTGTAGTTGGTGTATATTTGTGGTTGCAGGTGTTATCACAAAATATGCACAAAATATGCACAAGGTAACTTGTGTACCTTGTGCATATCTTGTGTAATCAGTAACTCTCTATTACAGACTTTAACCTTTCTTCATACAAGTTAATTCCAGTTTAAAACTTGCATTATTCTGATTACCTATACATGACTCCTGATCTGACATTCCTAGTGGGAAATACATATGTGTAGTGGTGGTAACAGAAATATTAATAGCAGCAATATATGATATCCATTAATAGTTCTTGCTGATATGACTTCTGTGCCCTGTTACCTCCCTACTTTGTGCCTCTTTGCCTCATCTCTTTATTTCCCTGTTATCATTTTTGATTCAGTGGTTATGGCAGTCATTACTAGCAGTTGTATTTGAGAATCCATAGTCTTACTGAAGATAGCTCATTTAAACTTTTTATCTGCTATTTGGAAGTATTATTCTCCTATGTGCTGCTTGGAGAGTCCAAGTATGGGGTCAGTTTGTCTGATTGGCCAGAGACTGAGTTGGAAATTCTTTGGCTATGCCTCCTCCTCCTCCTGGCCAAGCCTCAGTTTTTTTCAATTCAGTTGGCCTAGAGAGACTTATCTTGAATTGGTTCTTCAATTTATTAATTATAATTAGGACAATTGGATTAAATTAAAAAAAATCTTTTAAATTCAGCGCCGGTGTTGGAAGGATAGAGGCTTCAGTCCAAACTTCACTGGCCTCAGTGCGTGGAAGCCGCGGCTTGCTGGGAGGCGTGCTGATTGGGAGGCTGATAGCTGCCATTTTGTGGGTGGTAGCCATTTGAGTGAAGCTGCTACAAGCAGTGAAAAGGATCAGGCAGCTTTGGAGCACCATTGGAGCCAGGGAGAAGCAGCCTTATGCGGAAGAAAACCGTGTTTCCGGTTTCCATGCACTGACTGTGGTGTTTGTGACCATGTTGCCGGTCTCACGTCCCCTTGTTACTGCTGCTGCTGCTGTTGCTGTTTTGCAGCCTGTCCTGCGCTAACAAACCGTGTTGCCGGTTTGGTGCTATTTTTGAGGCCTGTACTGCGCAGTGAGTACCTCGGTACTATGGATCTGTTATAGCAAGTTCCCTTGAAGAATTATTCCAGGCTAATTACCAGTGGTTACAGCAATAATAGCCGACCGTATGGCCTCTTAATAGTAGTAATTCTGCTGCTTCTTCCCCCCCAGTCAGCAGCAGGCTGGGTGTTCTGAGCCAAAGAAGACTAGATCAGGATCCAAGAGGCCTATTACCAGATCCGAGGCCAAGCATTCCAAATCAACTTCTTCAGTATCTGAAAAAGATGCTCAGGGAAGGCAAAAAGCCTTGGAAAAACATTTTGTGAAGGCCCAAAAGCAGGCAGAGGCAACAACAGTCCCAGGGGTCTCTGGAAGCACTAGTGTGCCTGACATGATTTTAGCACCGGTTATGCTATCTCCAATACAGGATGACCAGCTAAACTGTTCTCCTAATGTGATACCAGACTTGCAGGAATTCCATGCTATCCCTTTCCAGGAAGGGAGTGATCAGGCCTCTATCCTGTCTGCGTCTGGATTACTACCTGTATCTGGCAACAAACCTTCTGTTCCATCTGCCACATTTATGCCTACAGAGGTGGGTCTCTGTCCTCAGGAGAATTTAGAGCAAAGCTCTAAAGCAGAATTACATAATGCCATAGCGCAGACTATTGCCAAGGGTATTGATGCTGCACTTACCCAGAGAGGTTTGATGGGGCCTTTAAATCCCAGACCTTTGCAGTCTGGAACCCTGCCATCATCATTGGCATAGAGATAAAGGTTATGTTGAAGATCCTCATTCCCCACCACCATCAATCCAAAGCGAGGCTTCGCTGGAACGGGGGAAGAATTTGGAGATTTTGAATTTTCTGAGGATTAAGTGGTTTCCCCAGACAAACCCACATATTCTGGGCTGTTCCGTCCCAACCTTTTAAAGACCTTATTGCTTAAGGCCTAAACAACAGCCAACATGGGTCGGATGAGGAGTTCTACTGAGGACGCCCTGGAGTCTCAGGAACCCTATGCCAGCCTCTTTATGGAACAGGTCACAGCACAAGAGGTTATTCCCTCACCTAAATTTTTTGAGGATGTTATTCAAAGGCAGTGGGATCAGCCTGCATCGATACTTGCCCCTAGTGGCATGGATAAGGAAATGTATACAGCGGAACAGGAGCTAGAGGAGCACCTCCGAATTCCAGCTGTGGATGTCCCTCTGGCCACATTGGCTTCAGCTGCAATTCCCCCTTCCGATACTGCAGAAGGGTTGCAGACTGAGGATATGAAGGCTGAGTTATTTGCCCATAAAACTCACCAGGCAGCTGCTTGGGCAATTAGATCGGCCACAGCCTCTTCCTTTTTCTCTAGAACATCGCTCTTATGGTTGAGGCAGATGCAGGCCAGGGCCTTTCCAGAAGATACTCTTGTCTGCAACAAGATACCAGTAAATTAATCACTGCAACTGAGTACTCAGCTGATGCGACTCTCAATGCGGCCAAGTTCGCCTCTAGGGCCCTGGCATCCAATGTCACCTCCAGACGCTTGTTATGGCTGCACCAGTGGCATGACATGAAGTCCAAATGGAGATTGGGCAGCTACTACATTAAGGGGCATCAGCTGTTTGGGGAGGTGTTAGATCCAATCCTGGTAGAGGGAAAAGATAAACGGAAGGTCCTTCCTCATGTTTACAAGAGAACGTTCAGGAGACCTACTCCCTTCTACCGCAGGCAGTCCTTTTGTGGCTCTGAGGCAGGATTCCTCGCCCCACAATACCACAGACAGTATTCCCACAGTATGGACAGGACACAGAACAAGTCAGCCTTTCGAGACAGGGCTTGATAACCACAATCCAGACGGCCCTATAGGGTCACCAGTAGCCAGCCTTACTGCCACTCAAAGTGACTCACAGTCACATATTCCCATTGGCGGCAGCTTAAGGATGTTTGCCAGCCAGTGGAGGGATACCACCACTGATGTTTGGGCATTACAAACAGTAAGGCTCGGGCTAACCCTAAAATTTTGTTCCAGCCCCCCACAATGATTTTTTCAGTGCCCCGTTCCCAGGGATGCCACCAAAAGGGCTATGATGGAGGCCAAGATTCAGCATTTGCTGGACAACAACACCATAGAGCTGGTGCCAGTGGGGCAGAGAGGCCTCAGTTTTTACTCTGTCCTCTTTCTAGTTTGGGTGGCCAGAGAGCCATTTTGAATCTGAAGGAACTCAATGTACATATAAAGTACAAAAGGTTCAAAATGCAATCCCTTCATACTATTCTGGGTTGCATCAGACAGGGAGATCTTTTAACCTTGATAGACCTTAAATAGGCATATCTCCATGTTTCCATCAGACTATCCCACAGGAGGTTCCTTAGATTCTTATATGCTGGCCGCCATTGGCAATACCAGGTGCTCTCTTCGGCCTGTCCTCGGCCTCACAAACTTTCACCAAGCTGCTAGATGTAGTAGCAGCAAATCTGCGGGTGAGGCCCATCTGCCTGCAGTGTTACCTGGACGACATATTAATTCAGCTGTCGTCCCTCAGGCAGACAGAACAGGACTTTCAAATCACGGTCCAGACTTTCCAGGATCACAGGTTTTCTGTGAACTGGGAGAAAAGCCAATTGACACCATCTACCAGCCTAACCCATCTAGGGGCAGTGATCAATACTCATTTATCACAAGTGTTCCTGTCTCAGGAGCGCTGAGACAGCATAAGGGAGATGGTGTGACAGGTCAAGTCCTTAGAGCTAGTTCCCTTACTGCTCCACTCCCAACAATTACGGAAAATGATATCCTGCCTATTTATAGTCCTGTGGGCTCAATTACATACAAGAGCCTTATAATGGCTACTTCTGCCCAGTCAGAGATCAGGATGCAGCAACTCAGTGTCCAAGATCAGGGTCCCCAAGCAGGTTCTCCAATCCTTGGACTGGTGGACATCAGCCACCATGGAGGAGGGATGTCTATTCCGAGAACATCCCAGACTGGTGCTAACATCAGACACCAGTCTATTTTGCTGGGGTGCACACTGAATTCCAAAGTGAATCGAGGTCGGTGGTCTCAGCAGGATCTACTCAACGACATCAATTGGCTGGAGCTGAGAGCAGCTCATCTGATGCTACGCCACTTTCAAAACGACTTGTCAGATCAACATGTGCTTCTCTTAATGGAAATGTAACTGCCAAGGTGCATGTCAACAGGCAGAGGGGCACTCGCTTCAGGGTCCTAATGCGTGAGGCAAAGGAATTACGTCTATGGGCGGAGAAACATCTGTGGTCATTACGGGCGGAACACATTGCCGGGATGTCCAACTCCCAAGCGAACTGGTTGAGCAGAACAACCATCAACCAGTCTGAATGGAGACTCCACCCAGACCTATTTCACCAAATAACAGAACAATTCGGGATTCCGGTCCTGGATTTATTTACCAGTCCACAGAACACTCAACTTCCAAGATTTTTTTCTAGGTTTCGGACACCAGTGGCTGAGGGGGTCAACGCCCTTTGTTGCCTGTGGCCAGCCAATCTGTTGTATGCCTTCCCACCCAGCCCTCTAATACTGAGGATCATCAGAAAGATCTTGGAGGAGGAGGAGGAGGTGTTGTTGGTGGCACCTCACTGGCCACAGCATCCGTGATTTGCGGATCTGATATCACTGTCCATCTCATGCCCCTGGAAAATACCACTGCACAGGATCTCCCCAGCCAAGGGGTCCTGCAACATCTGGACTCTTAATGGCTCCAGTTGGCTGTTTGGCACTTGAAAGGGAGATCCTCAGAAGGGGACATTTCTCTGGCAATGTAATTTCCACTATTGTTGCTTCCCGAAGGGCATCAACAAACAGGATATATGGAGCCACTTGGGCTTCATTTTGTTGCTGGTACACCAAGTAGAAAGTGGTACCTACATCAGCGACAGTTCCACGAGTCTTGGACTTTCTGGAACTGGGTCTTGAAAAAGGATTATCCACAAATGCACTCCACAGGCAGGTCACGGCCTTGGCTGCCATCCTGCCAGGTGAGGGAACGTCCTCCCTCTTAGCAGCCGAGGGTATGTAATTTTCAGAAAGGAGTGTCCAACCTGTTAGCCCCAACGGTCCACAGATACCCAACCTGGGATCTTTTAGTTGTTTTACAGGCACTCACATTACCTCCGTTTGAGCCCTTGGGGTCAGCCAGCATCAGACTATTCACATTCAAGGTTGCCTTTCTAGTAGCAGTCACATCTGCACGCAGGATTTCGGAGCTGACAGCACTTTTGGTGCATCAAGAGTTGTGCATCTTTCACCCTGACAGAGTCATTCTCCGTTTAGACCCGACATTTGTTCCAAAAATTAACACCTGGTTCCACAGAGCGCAGGAAGTTATTCTACCAGACTTCTGCCCGAAACCCAGACATCCGCACGAAAGATGCTGGCCTACCTTAGGTGTACGCAGAGCTCTACGGAAACACCTAAAGCGCACAGCTTCCTTCCGATGGACGGAATCTTTGTTCGTTTCTTTTCAGCCCAGGTCTATGGGAAAGAAGATGTCACCGTCCACCATTGGATGTTGGCTCAACACTTGTATTGTGTTAGCCTACAAACATCAGGCCCAACCCACACCACGCCACATCATGGTGCACTCCACTAGAAGTGCGGCCACCAAGGCGGCCTGGGCTTCACAGGCCTCGATTCTGGAGATTTGCAGGGCGGCAACATGGGCTTCCCCCTCTCCATTCATGAAGAATTACATGTTGGACAAGTTTGCTTCCGCGGAAGCAGCATTCGGGAGGCTAGTGTTACAGCATGTCCTGCTGGCCGAAGGGACCCTGGACCAATCTCTCTCCTGCCCAACAGGGGTGAAATCCTATCAGTTTGGTGAACTGCTTCAGGTGAACTGCTAGGGATCATGGGCATCAGTTCCCCAAACTGGTAGTAATTACCCCTCCTTGGCCCCACCCATGCCCAGCCGATTGCTGCTCACTCTTCTGCCAATCAATATTCCACAGAATATCCATATTCTCCCTCCATTCAAAAAGGAGCTGCTGCAGCCTGTCCTTTTAAGGTAATCCCCAGGAGGGAGGGGGCCGGGGGGGGCAACCATAAAGGGAACAGCAGCTCCGTTGTGAATGGAGGGAGAAAAGTTAGCATTCTCTCTGCCACAGAATTCAATGTTAAATTCATCAGAGAGAATGCTAACTTTTCTCCCTCCATTCACAACGGAGCTGCTGCAGTCTGTCTCTTTTAAGGTAGTCCCCAAGAGGGAGGGGGGCGGGGGAGAGCAGCAGGAATGGAGCCATTTTTGTGAAAGGCAGGAAAATGTGGAAGGGGATTTTCCTGCCTGTCATCCATTCCTCAATCTCATCACAGACTGAGGGAAGAATGGTAGGCAGGAATATTCCCCTCCCCATTTTCTTGTCATTCACGACAAAGAGTGGCTGGGAGGGGAGGGGCTGATGAGGGATGTGAGGGATGTCGAGTTGGCCATTCCCACCCAGTCACATGACCTCCCCCCAACAAGCCATCCCCACAGAACTGGTAGGGGAAATTTTTTAATTTCACCCCTGCCGCCCAACGACAATTTAGCTTGGGTATATCCCATGCTTAGACTCTCCAAGCAGCACACAGGAGAAGGAACATTGGACTTACCTGAACGTTCTTTCTATATGCACTGCGGGAGAGTCCAATCCCACCTGGTTTGTTTATGGTCTGGGGTCCAGGAGTGGTCGATTTCTTCAGATGGACTACGTCTTCTCCAGATCCTGGTCTTCGTTGAAAAAACTGAGGCTCGGCCGGGAGGAGGAGGTATGGCCAAAGAATTTCCAAATCAGTCTCTGGCCAGTCAGACGAATTGAACCCATGCTTGGACTCTCCCGCAGCACACGTAGAAAGAACATTCAGGTAAGTCCAATGTTCCTTTCAAGCTCTAAAAACTTCTTTGCGGAAAAAAAAATCAGTAAATGCATTTGAATAAGAATGGCAGCTAACAGTAGTGATAATAGTATGTCAACTGTAATTAAATCCAGAGTTCTTATCTGGAGTTGATCAGTGATCAAAGAAAATATGGGAATAGAGCTCATTCTTTTAATGCTGATTTGGCTATAAAGTCAACACTATAAAGAGATAAATGCTATTGATGTTATGAATAATAATTTTAAAGGATAGTGCTATACCAGCAATGTTGTATAAAAACACATCTCGGTCACTGCTTTCTTACATAGTTCTGTAGTTGCAGTCACTGCTAATAACTACTGTAGTGAAGATTAATCTCCCAAATAAAGCTGATAGGTTATATATGGTATAGTTTTTATGCTTATTAATTATTATTACCTTATTCTCTTGGCTCTTTTTAATTTAGTTCTTCCATTTCACCATATTTGTTTTCATATACAGATTGTCCCTGAATTACAACTGTAACGGAGGATCCTCAGAGCTTGGGCCTTCGGTTGATGTTGTGCAATGCACGGTCCGTGGTTAACAAAGCCCCCCTAATTTGTGATCTTATAGTGGGGGTCCGCGGACCTTATGGGCATTACGGAAACCTGGTTGGGCATGGAAGGGGGGTGCCCCTTGTTGAAATGTGCCCACCGGGTTTCCGAGCATTCCATCAACCGAGGGCCCAAGGTAGGGGTGGGGGGGTGGCGGTTGTTATTAAGGAGAGTCTAGAACCGAGGGAGACCACTGTACCTCAGATTGCCGGCTGTGAATCCCTCTTTGTGAAGTGGGGTCATAGGGGTCAGATGGGCTTGTTGGTCACGTACCTGGCTCCTTGCTACGTGACAACAGCCCTGCCCGAGCTGTTGCTTGCCGAGGTGGCGGTTGAGACCCCCAGACTTATGGTCATGGGGGACTTTAACTTGCCATCGACCGGCATGTCATCGATGACGGCTCGGGAGTTCATGGCCTCCATGATGGCCTTGGACCTGACACAAGTAGTTGATGGCCCTACTCACATTGGGGGAGGCACACTGGATCTGATTTTTATCTCTGGACAGTGGCTGAATGATCTGGATTTTGGAGATCTAGTCACCGAGCCTTTGTCATGGTCAGATCATTCTCTCCTTCGTCTGGACTTTCGGACCGCCACTCAACACCGCAGGGAGACATGGTTCCGTCCCAGGCGTCAGATGGACCCGGAGAGGTTCCTGATGGAGCTTGGGCCGTTCCCTGAGGGTCTAGCCCACGGCACGGCTGAAGAACTAGTCGTGGCTTGGGAACTGGCCGCGGCTGGGGCTCTAGATCGTGTCGTGCCTTTGCGGCCTCTGACCCGGCCTAGGTCTCAACCAGCTCCTTGGTTCTCCGAGGAGCTGAGGGAGATGAAACGCCGTAGAAGACGCCTAGAGAGTGCCTGGAGATCCAGCCGTTCGGAAGCTGACCGGACACTAGTTAGGTCATATAGTAGGACCTACCTAGTGGCATTGAGGGAAGCGAGGCGTCTCTATGTTTCCTCCCTCATTGCGTTGGCAGATAACTGCCCGGCCGCCCTGTTTCGGGTGACCCGCTCTCTCCTTCAACAGGAGGTGCGGGAGGACCCTTTACAAGGGCGTGCCGAGGAGTTTAGTGGTTATCTATACGATAAAATCGTTCAGCTTCGGGATGGGTTGGATCAAAATTGGGTAGATCCAGGTAAAAGGTCGGAGACTCGTCTTGAGAGACTGTTTGGGATGGATTGGACCCTGTGGCTCCTGAGGACAGGTTGTTGGGGAGGTTGAATGCCACCACATGTTTACTGGACCCGTGCCCCTCCTGGCTGGTACTGGCCACGCATAAGGTGACACGAGGCTGGCTCCGGGGGATTATTAATGCTTCTTTGTTGGAAGGGGTTTTTCCTGCTGCCTTGAAAGAGGCGGTGGTGAGACCCCTCCTCAAGAAGCCTTGCCTGGACCCAGCTGTTTTAGGAAATTATCGTCCGGTCTCCAACCTTCGCTTTGTGGCGAAGGTTGTAGAGAGTGTGGTGGCACGTCAATTACCCCAATACCTGGATGAAACTGTCTATCTAGACCTGTTCCAGTCTGGCTTTCAGCCCGGATACAGTACGGAGACGGCTTTGGTCACATTGGTTGATGATCTCTGGAGGGACAGGGACAGGGGTTATTCCTCTGCCCTGGTCCTATTAGACCTCTCAGCGGCTTTTGATACCATCGACCATGGTATCCTGCTGCGCCGGCTGCGGAGTTTGGGAGTGGGAGGCACCGTTTATCGGTGGTTCTCCTATCTCTCTGACCGGTCACAGACGGTGTTGGCAGGGGGGCAGAGATCGACCCCGAGGCGCCTCACATGTGGGGTGCCGCAGGGGTCGATTCTCTCGCCTCTCCTGTTCAACATCTATATGAAGCCGCTGGGTGAGATCATCAGTGGTTTTGGGGTGAGGTACCAACTGTATGCTGATGATACGCAGCTGTACTTTTCCACCCCAGGCCACCCCAACAAAGCTATCGGAAGTACTGTCCCGGTGTCTGGAAGCCGTACGGGTCTGGATGGGGAGAAACAGGCTCAAGCTCAATCCCTCCAAGACGGAGTGGCTGTGGATGCCGGCACCCCGGTACAGTCAGCTGCAGCCGCGGCTGACTGTTGGGGGCGAATCATTGGCCCCAGTGGAAAGGGTGCGCAACTTGGGCGTTCTCCTGGACGGGCGGTTGTCTTTTGAAGATCACCTGACGATCGTCTCCAGAAGAACTTTTTATCAGGTCCGCCTGATTCGCCAGTTGCGCCCCTTCCTTGACCGGGATGCCCTATGCATGGTCAGTCATGCTCTTGTTACCTCTTGCTTGGATTACTGCAATGCTCTCTACATGGGGCTCCCCTTGAAGAGCACCCGGAGGCTCCAGTTGGTTCAGAATGCAGCTGCGCAGGTGAGAGAGGGAGCCGCTCGTGGCTCCCACGTGACACCACTCCTGCGCAGGCTGCACTGGCTACCTGTGGTCTTTCGGGTGCACTTCAAGATGTTTGTTACTACCTTTAAAGCGCTCCATGGCTTAGGGCCGGGTTATTTACGGGACCGCCTACTGCTACCAATTGTCTCCCACCGACCTGTGTGCTCTCACAGAGAGGGACTCCTTAGGGTGCCGTCTGCCAAGCAATGTCGGCTGGCGGCCCCCAGGGGAAGGGCCTTTTTTGTGGGGGCTCCCACCCTCTGGAATGAACTTCCCCCAGGACTCCGCCAACTTCCTCACCTTCGAACCTTTTGCCGCGAGCTGAAGACATATTTATTTATTTGCGCAGGACTGGCATAGAATTTTAGATATTTTATTCGGTTTTTAATTTTTAGTGGGTTTTACTGTTTTAAATATATTTTAATCTGGGCCAAATTTAATAAGTTTTTAAATATTATTTTATCTTGTATTTATTTACTGTTGGTCTGTTTTATCTGGTTGTAACCGCCCTGAGTCCTTTGGGAGAAGGGCGGTATAAAAATCTAATAAAATAAAATAAATGAATGAATGAATGAATGAATGTCTATTTCGGTGGCAAATTGTGCTGGTCATTAATTGAGGCACCTGTCTGATCATGTCACATAATGATTCCTATTCCTTTTCTCCCCAATGTGGTTTTTAAGTGGAGCATACGATACTTATGGGGTGGAGGAGACCCTGGGAGCCCAGCCCATATCCACCTGTCCTTGCCTCCCAAGGTCTGCTTCCAACCCGTCAAGATCCCTGCAGATCTTGGGCCTGCTTTCTCTCCCTATTGGGTTTATGTAGGGCACTGGTGTCAAACTCGCCATGTCAGGTGAACATCATGGCATTTTTTCCCTTTGTCAAATGGGTGGGCGTGGCCTGCATGTGGCATATCTGGCCCAAGGACCACCAGTTTGACACCCCTGCTATAGGCCTTGCGGCTGCTTCCCACCTCTTTAGATCCCCCACACACTTCCCCATCCCGTGTCACTGATCATGCACTTTTGTAGAGCCCCAGAGCTTGCACTGAGCAAGGAAAACAGGCTACTCCATTCCTTGGAATCCTTGCAGGCTGCATGACATCATCCTAGAAGCTGGCAACATTTTTGGAACAGCCATAATTTTTTTTTGGGGGGGGGGGCGGGATAAAGGGACTCTTTCACCTGAAAACCAAAGAGGTATGTCAAGGGAAAATGACCAAAAATATTGCTCTTTGCTTGTCCTTGTGGCTCTCCTTTGTCAAGGAGAAGATGAAAGCAAATCTAAAGAGAGCAGTAGCCCAGGGCAAATCATGCTACAGAGCATGGGAACATGACATTGCCAACAAGCACTGGAAGAGAGATCTAGCCTTGGTTGCCCCTTGATGACATTGCCTTTTCCTTTCTGAAGAGTGAGAATGCTGTTGTCATTGCTTCTGAAAACAAAAAGAGTAGACACCACAAGAATTAGGAAAATGGCTTTATCTCCCTCTCCACTAGCCAGACCTTTTGCAGTCTGGTGACTATGCACACAAATTGAGCTCCCAGACATTAGTGCTGGACAACCTGACTCACTTGTCAGATTCCTTCCTCAAGCAGGAAGGCCAATGGAGGAAGAGGGACCCAGAAAGAGGAAGGGAAACTGGTCCTTGGTTTTTCTATGTGCTTGTGATCCCTGACTTCACAAAAGCCTCCAGCTCAGGAAAGAACAGTTGTGACTGAGAGTCCTGGAGAGGATCAAAGCATCATCTGCATAGAGCAGGAGGGCTATGCTTCAGTCACCTGTTTTTTTTGGGGGGGGGGTGATTTGGTTTGTTTAGCCATTTTACCATGTCATTTATGTAAAAGTTGAAAAGTAAGGGAGCCAAAATACACTCCTGTTTAACTCCCTTTTGAGTTTTAACTGATTTTGTGAGGGACCCTTGCACATTACACCTTACCTTGAGGGATGTTTTAGTATGTAGGGCACGTAAGAGATGAAGAAGCCTGTGGTCAATTGAGGCAGCTTCCAGCTTCTCCCATAGCTTAGTCCTGGTAACAGTATCAAAGGCTGCCTTGAGATCTATAAAACCGGTGTATAATGATACAGGTCTATTTGAAAAGAGCGTTGTGAGCCCTTCTCCAGTATTGTAATTACAATAAACGACATAAATTATGAGAAAACAAAGATCATGGCTTTTGCAAAAAGGCTAAAACTTTATTCATGGTATCTAAATGGCCACAAAATAGGGCAGGTAACCATCTTCAAATACCTGGGGGTGGTCATTCAGGCCAATGGTTCAAGAAAAGCACATGGAGAATATGCAACTGCCTTGGGCCAAAGATCAGCGAGCACCATTCTTAAATTTTTCCGCACAAAGGCAGTATATTATGTCCCTGCTGCTATTAAGCTTTTTGTGGCCAAGTCACTAGCACAGCTCCTTCATGGGACCTTGCTCGGACCGTCAGCTTCATGTTTTACATCATAAGAAATAGTTCAATTCAAATTCATTAGATCAATTCTCCAGATACCACGTTATGTCTCAAATGCACTTCTGCACCCGGAGACAGGATTGACAAAAGTTGAAGCAAGAATCTGTATAGTGTCCTTAAATCTCTAGGCTTAACTTCTTTCTAAGCTTAACTTCTTTCTGCAAGGTCTTGCTCCATTAATCCTCCAAGACAAATTCTCTTCATCATGGATCAAGGCTGTCGAGTCCAACCTTGCCAAACAAGGCTTCTCCCCAGCTTTAATAGTCAAGATGGACTACAATCTAGCAAGACAAACCTTGTGACAAAGGGTGGAGGACATTGAGAGCCAGGCAGACTTAGGTAAAACTCTGCTGTTTCTGGCTCCAAATGCCATTGGATGTGTTATTGCTCCTGCCAATTATCTTAGTCAGTTGGAATCAGCAAACCACTGGAAAGCATTTGCACTCACATGGTGCCATGCGCTTCCATCGGCTGTCCTGTTGTTGACTGAGAATTGTAAGCAAGTTCTGACTGTTGCATGTTGGACAGCATAAAAAGATGGAACATTGCATTTGGCATTCAATCTCTTTGTCTGCAGAAAAAATGCTAACAAAACCATTTTTTCCAAATATTTTTTTTTATTAAGACTCTTAAACAAGAGAGTAAAAGTTATTACAAACTAATAGACAGTAAGAAAGGAAAAAGACGAGAAAGCAAAAAGTGCAAGGATAGGAAATTTTTAAAAGAAAAATAGAAAAAAAGCATAAAGAAATGGCTTCCAATATTCTTCATAGCATTCTAAGTACAAACATATTTTGACCTCTCTCTAAGTTTACATCATAATACTTTTCATTTTATGATATAGCCTGTCTAATCATCAAAATCATAAATCACAATTTCATTTTTTATTTTTATGCAAAAAGTCCATAAGAGGCTTCCAGCAATAAAAGCAAATAATGTCTTTTCTCTAATCAAAGAAATTAATTTATCCATTTTGGCAAAATCTGTCAAATTCATCAACCATTCCTCCATAGTGAGTAGGTCAGATATTTCCATCTTGGTGCATAAAGCAATCTTGCTGCTATGATCATCCATTGATCCTAAAAGAAAAAGTTCTGGCTTCAATTGAACATTAATCTTTAAAACCTTGATATCAAAGTATAAAAGTTGCCTTTTATGGTGGCGGTGTCGGCAGCTGCGGTCATTGTCCTTTTGGGTGGTGGCGTTGGTCACCTCCATGGGGTTAATCCGGGGTTTGACTGACTGACCGGACCGGGTAAAGATGATGGTGACGTTGTGGAAGGGGGCCTGGATAGCGGTTGACGTTGTTTTGCAACGACGATAGCAACAGGGCCTATCATCTTGCATCAATATTTTCATCTAATGACATCGCTTTTGCCGGAAGAGTTTTGAACCCCATTTACTGTCCGGAACATTGGCTGTGACCATCTGACTGGCCAGATCAAGATTTTTACCATCTGCCATCCTCTATAAACTCCGAAATGTACTCGTGATCGCAGCTTCTTGACCTGCGAGTTTCCCCCCTCTCGCAGACATGGCCCTCCACTCTATCGAGGGCCCACCTTGATGACAGATTTTGGAATCCCGAGAGGTGGCACGCTTCAAAGAGGAGGCTTAGGGGCTTTTTAACTTCATGTTTTGGTAAATTTTTAAATAATTTTAGGGGGAGGGGTGGGATGGCGAAGATAGGTTTAGGGGGAGGCCTATCGGTGGCATTGCTAGATCGTGTCAGCTCGCGGCATAAACATCGATTCGGAGGTGGAAGAGGAGGCTAGAGCTCAAGGTTACGAGGGCGGTCTTATCTGTATGGTAGGTGGGAGGGGCAGGTATGGCGGACGCGGGGGCCCATATCAGGTTCGGGGAGTACACACTCGCTATTTACGAGCGATTGTGCACTCCGGTCCCCCGGCAGTTTCCCGTTTCCCGAGTGGCCTAAATCCCCAGAGGCTGGACCTTCGTCTGATGTTATGCAATGCCAGGTCCGTTGTAAATAAAGCCCCCCTCATCTCTGATCTTATACAGGAGGGGAGCGAGGACCTGATTGGCATTTCGGAGACCTGGTTGGGCACGGAAGGGGGGGGGGTTCCCCTGGTAGAAATGTGCCCACCGGGTTTCCGTGCATTCCATCAGGCGAGGGCCCAGGGTAGGGGCGGGGGGGGTTGGCGGTTGTTATCAACGAGAGTCTAGAACCGAGGGAGACCACTGTGCCACAGATAGCTGGATGCGAGTCCCTCCTTGGTGAAGTGGGGCCGGGGAATGCAGGTGGGTTTACTGATCACGTACCTGGCTCCTTGCTGCGTGACAGAAGCCCTGCCCGAGCTGCTGGATGTGATCACCGGGACGGTGGTGGAGACCCCCAGACTTATGGTCATGGGGGACTAAAATCTACCGTCGGCGGGGGTGGCATCCACATCAGTTCGGGAGTTCATGGCCTCCATGACGGCCTTGGACCTGACCCAGTTAGTTGACGGTCCCACTCACATCGGGGGAAACACTCTGGACTCGATTTTCGTCTCTGGCCAGTGGTTGAATGATCTGGAGTTAGGGGAGTTAGTTATCAGACCCTTGTCATGGTCAGATCATTCGCTCCTTCAGCTGGACTTTCGAACTGCCGACCCCCGCCGCAGGGAGACGGAACCGACTCGTTGGTTCTGTCCCAGATGCCTGATGGACCCTGAGAGGTTCCAGACGGAGCTTGGGTCATTCCCTGAGGATTTGGCCCACGACTCGGCTGGGGATCTAGTTGCCGCCTGGGATCGGGCAGCGGCTGGTGCTCTAGACCGAGTTGTGCCTTTGCGGCCTCTGACCCGGTGCCGATCTCGTTTAGCCCCTTGGTACTCTGAGGGGTTGAGGGAGATGAAGCGCCGAAGAAGACGCCTAGAGAGTATCTGGAGGTCCAGCCGCTCCGAATCTGACCGGACACTAGTTAGGTCCTATATTCGGACCTATCTAGTGGCAATGAGGGTGTCGAAACGGGAATATTTTTCCACTCTCATTGCATCAGCAGATAACTGCCCAGCCGCCCTGTTTAGGGTGACCCGCTCGCTCCTTCAACAGGGAGCAGTGGAGGATCCCTTACATGGTCGAGCTGAGGAGTTTGGGCAGTATCTGTTTGATAAAATCGCTCAGATTCGGGAAGGGTTGGACACTGATTGGGTAGATCCGGGCGGGGTGGGAGAGGCAGGTCTTGGGGTTACTATCTGGGACGAGTTTGATTCTGTGGCTCCTGAGGATGTGGACAGGATACTGGGGGGACTGAATACGACCACATGTTTACTGGACCCGTGTCTCTCCTGGTTGGTACTGGCCACCCGGGAGGTTACACGAGGCTGGCTCCAGGGAATTGTGAATGCTTCTTTGATGGAGGATGTTTTCCCTACCGCCTTGAAAGAGGCGGTGGTGCGGCCCCTCCTCAAGAAGCCCTCCCTGGATCCAGCTATTTTAGGAAATTACCGTCCTGTCTCCAACCTTCGTTTTGTGGCGAAGGTTGTTGAGAGTGTGGTTGCACGTCAGTTGCCCCAGTACCTGGATGAAACCGTCTATCTTGATCTGTTCCAGTCCGGTTTCTGGCCTGGATACAGCACGGAAACAGCCTTGGTCGCGTTGACTGATGATCTCTGGATGGCTCAGGACAGAGGTTGTTCCTCTGTCCTGGTCCTATTAGATCTCTCAGCGGCTTTTGATACCATCGACCATGGTATCCTGCTGCGCCGGCTCGGGGGATTTGGAGTGGAAGGCACCGTTCATCGGTGGTTCTCCTCCTACCTCTCCGACCGGTTGCAAACGGTGTTGACAGGAGGGCAGAGATCGGCCGCGAGGTGCCTCTTATGTGGGGTGCCGCAAGGGTTGGTTCTCTTGCCTCTTCTGTTCAACATCTACATGAAGCCGCTGGGTGAGATCATCCGTGGTTTTGGGGTGAGTTGTCACCTATATGCTGACGATACTCAGCTGTATATTTCCACCCCTAACCACCCCAACGAGGCTGTTGAAGTGATGTCCCAGTGCCTGGAAGCTGTACGGATTTGGATGGGGAGAAACAGACTCAGACTCAATCCCACCAAGACTGAGTGGCTGTGGATGCCGGCAGCCCGATACAGTCAGCTAGTTCCATCGCTGACCGATGGGGATGAGTCATTGGCTCCCACAGAAAGGGCACACAATCTGGGCGTCCTCCTGGATGCACGGCTGTCTTTAGAAGAACATATGACGGCTGTCGCCAGGGGGGCTTTTTATCAGGTTCGCCTGATACGCCAGTTGCTCCCCTTTCTGGATCGGGCTTCCTTATGCACAGTCACCCATGCCCTTGTTACATCCCGCCTGGACTACTGCAACACTCTCTACATGGGGCTCCCCTTGAAGGGGACCCGGAGGCTTCAACTGGTCCAGAATGCGGCTGTGCGGGTGGTAGAGGGAGCACCTCGTGGCTCCCGTGTGACACCTCTCCTGCGCAGTCTGCACTGGCTCCCAGTGATCTTCCGGGTCCAATTCAAGGTGCTTGTTATCACCTTCAAAGCACTCCATGACTTAGGGACCCGGGTATCTACGGGACCACCTACTGCCACCAGTAGCCTCACAACGACCAGTGCGCTTTCACAGAGGGGGCATCCTCCGGATACCGTCAGCCAAACAATGTCGGCTGGCGACCTCCAGGGGGAGGGCCTTCTCTGTGGGGGCTCCCGCTCTCTGGAATGAGCTGCCTCCAGGGCTTCGTCAACTCCCCGACCTCCGGACTTTCCGCCGCGAGCTGAAGACGCTGTTGTTTCGACGTGCAGGACTAGCTTGAACATAGTTTTAATTTCAGGGTTTTAATTAGGGTTTTAAATGGGGTTTTAAATTGTATTTAAATTTTTAGGCCGTTTGAATCAGTTTTTTATATAGTTTTTTAAATTTGTATTGTATGTACTGTGTTTTTATTGGCTGTGAACCGCCCTGAGTCCTTTGGGAGAAGGGCGGTATACAAATATAAATAATAATAATAATAATAATAATAATAATAATAATAATAATAATAATAATAATAATAATAATAATAATATAATATTTGGACCCAATTTGTTTTAGTTTTTCATGTGTCCATGAAGCATGATAAAATGTCTTTTCATGTTGTTCACATTTCCAACTAATATTTGAAGTGTCTTTATACATTCTAGATAATATCTCTAGCATCATGTATGAACAATACATCATTTTATTAAAAAAATATTTGTGATCATAGCACAATGATCCCTTTTAATCATGTTTCAATTGATCCATCTGCATATTATAACCAAATTCTTAGCCCACTCTATCATACATTCTTAACCTGTTCTTCCTGTTTCAAATTTCAACAAAAGCGTATTCATTTTGGCAACTACATGCAAAATAAATCAGAATTTGAAATAAAATTGTGTACTGATGAGTACACAATTTTATTTCAAATTCTGATTTATTTTGCTCTTCACCTTAAGTCTTTTTATTTTAAATCTTTCAGACAACAAATGGGAAAACCATTGACAATTACATTCTTCTTTAATTGTTTTCTTGATTTGATTTTAAATTCCCCTTGATAATTTTCCAATAAACTCCAGAACAGAAACTTCCTCAGTAACATTTTAAAAACATTTTTATTATTATTTTAATAGCATTTTAATGTTTAATTTATTTTTTAAAAATTGTTGTTAGTCATATTGAGAAATAATTTTATCTTAAACATAGTTTCCAAGAAGGTTGAAATTAAAATCAATTCAACCAAACTAATAGAAACCAATATAGTTAGCATTTTAATATTTTTTAAACAGCAGTGTACATGATATTGTTTTGATGAATAATGAATAAAGCTTGGTATCCTGGAAGCATGGTTTGTAACTATGCAATAATTGCAGATTTGGCCATTTTTCTTGTTAATAAACTAAACTCTTTGTCAAGCCCAAGCCCAAACCATAGAGAACACTGTGAAATACAATCTAGTCCAATTTTTCATTTGCTTATATGTAATGGGCACAAAGTAGCCAAAGTAAAGCTATAATTCTCTACCCTGACAGATATATCCTGGGCGATTCTAGGATGTGACTACCCTAAATCTTTTTTCCCTTCTCCCATCTAGCTTAGAATTGAACAGTTTCTTACTTTGGGGTTCTCTTTGGAATCTACTACTGGGACCTTCTTCCTATGATAGCTGGATGCTGCCAAGACTCCTTGTACATACATTGTAAGCCGCCCTGAGTCTTCGGAGAAGGGCGGGGTATAAATGTAAACCAAAAAAAAAAAGACTCCCCTCCGTTGCTTCTTCAGGTTCACATTCCGTCACAACTCTCAAATCTACTCAGACTATTGATGCTTGTATTTGAAACAGCAAAGGCAACAAAGTTAAAGTAGAAATTTGGGGTGTAAATAAAATAGACATGATTGGTAGCCATGTATGTTTATTTTATGTGTGAAGAAATAAATCTACAGGGAATCCTCTACTTATGAGGGCAACTGGGAATGGAATTTTCTTGCTAAGCAATGTAGTCATAAAGTATAACCACACCACTTATGATAGCAATAATTGAGTTCCCAGTTGCTATCTTAGTTGAATCCTACAGTCATTAGTTGAGGCATCTTTCTGTAAACTTCTCACAACCAATGTAATGGTGAAGGTGGCAGGAAGTTGGAAGTCCCAGGCTAACAGGCACATAAATGCTGACGCGGGGGGGGGGGGGACAGAGTGAGGAGATATCACTCTGTCTAACGGTGTGAAGCATGAAGGTGTGAAGCATGCAAGGAAGTGCATGAGGCATTGTTAGGGAAGGTGCATGAAAGTGAGAGGGAGGCATCACAAGAGCAAGGGGGAGATGTGAGAAAAGCAGCATGAATTGGGGATGGTATGAGGAGGACTAGGGAGGAGCAAGAGATACACAAGTATGTGAGGGAGACATAGCAAGAGTTGGGGAGAGGGCACGATTTCCCATTGCACTACAAATGCAGAGGGGATGGAAGAGAGAAAGCAGAAGATGGAGAAGACTTAACCCAGCAACTTGCAACTTTTCCTATGACTTTCTGGAAAGCCACCAGAAAAGGTTATAAATGACGATCATATGATTGCAGGACACTGCAATAAATTGTAACTGCAAGCCAGTTGCCAAGCATTTGGATCACAATTATGTAACCTGGGGGAGGAACAGCTGGAACTCTATGGCTCAATCATAATCACTATTCATTCAGCCCAACATAACTTCAAATAGTCATTGAATGAATGCTCATAGTTCAAGGACTACCTGTAACTATAGTACAAAATGTTTTTATGGGTGATTGAATTGAATATCTGACTCTTAACCCCTCTCTGGCCTGCCTTCCCATATTCTGTTTTGCTGCAGTTATTGATTGAAGTACTCCCCCCCCCCCAAACTATTTGAGACTGAAAGAAAAGTAGTTGTGGTGATAGACCATGGAAGAGGAAGTTCATGGAAGATTAAATCCTTCCTCCAAATGCATATTATCAACGATAAAGAAATTAAATTTAAAAAACTGCTCTGATGACTTCCGTTTTATAAGGATTTATATTTCCTTCATTTGAAAGATTGTTATATAGGTATATAAAAATAAATACATTATTAGAAGTTTAGCAAAATAATTCTTCCTCCCTCCCTCCCCACTCCAGATACTGGCAAAACTTTAAGTATTATGTTATTTCAGAATATCAGGGGACTGTATTTATACAAATAAACTTACCGTATATTGAATGAAAATGTAAAATTTAATATGACAATTCTGTACATGCCTTTCTTGCAGTAAGACTACTATATTAACTAAAATTGAATGAATAAGATCATATTATTATTTACTTTATATATT
Source organism: Ahaetulla prasina (assembly GCF_028640845.1). Taxonomy (NCBI): domain Eukaryota; kingdom Metazoa; phylum Chordata; class Lepidosauria; order Squamata; family Colubridae; genus Ahaetulla; species Ahaetulla prasina. The sequence goes on from NC_080545.1 coordinate 41,025,120, forward strand.
AAACATGAAATTCAGTCAACTGCACATTCAAAAATGCATCACAAATACCATTGACTGGTGCTAATGGTTGATACGGGTTGCTGCCAGCGTCCTAGGTATCAACCAAGTACCTTCTTAAGATGGACGATGTTCTAAGTAGTGCAGTTTTTTGCAGTTCCGCTGGTGTTATTGCAGGAAGCTGCAATTTGTTGATGTATCTTATAAAATTCTTGGACATGGTACCAAGTGCCCCGATGACAGTGGGTATCACTGTTACATATTTCATCCATAGCCGTGTAGTTTCCATGGCCAGGTCTCAATATTTCATGATTTTTGATGATTTTCAGGAGTTTGAACAGTCTCATGGGCTCACATAAATTTGATTTAAGAAGGCATCAAAAAGGTATGACCATGTCTTCCCACTGTATAGCTGTGCTGTTAATGTCTTATTAACTCAAGCATGAATTTTCATCAGCTTACATGGCTACTGTGAAAGTCCAGAAAAAAGGATTAAATATATGTAACAATAAACTAGATTTTCTATCAATATAGATAGATAAGGGAAAATAATTAGGAAACATGCTTCCTTCTATAGAGTTAGAATTTAATATGCTACATAGATACATAGATTAAATATGTCAAGTATGTCTCAAATGAATGAGCTATGGTGCTCAATGCCCCACCAGGACAGAAAGTAACCAACAGCTACAGGAAAGAAAAAGGATGTTTAATGAATAGCCAAAGCATTAATAAGATACATGGGACAAATCCAGTGGGAATCCCAATTGTTGGTGCAGTATTGGTGAAAGTGAGGGTCTGTATTACATAAAGATATATCAGATAGGAACATGAAATGTCTGAAGAATGAACCAGGGTAAATTATTTATCATCAAACCGGGATGACCTGGTTAAAAATTAACCTCCTTGGTATCAGTGAGTTCTACTGGATAGACAATAGCTATTTCCATTCTGAGAAATTCACTATCTATTACTCAGGAAATGCATGCACCAGCCCACTCATGCAGCCTACTTGTGAATAGGCCATGGCCTTGAAGTGGGCCCACAGGTTGGGGACCCTTGTCCTATCCCATAATTGAAAAATGCTCAAAAAGCAAATGCTCAAAAAGGGCATTGTTTATAGGTAAACTTGAGTAAAAACTACCATTGGGACCAGAATTTATATCTTAAGTTGTTATGATGATAAGTTGAGTCATCATGTTACTGGGCGTGACTTTATGACCATTATTACTATGGTCATAAGTCAAGGCACTGCTGTTGTAAGTCAAATCATGCTACTGTAAGTGTGAATCAGGTTAAACGAGTGGCCAAAATGTTGCAAATTTCAATCGTGGCCATGGGACACTGCAACTGTTTGTAAATGTGAACTAGTTGCCAAGGGCGATTGTTTTAAGTTCAAATTTAAATAGTAACTAACTTTTTCAGAGGCCACTGTTAATTTGAACTGTTGTTAACGAACAATTGTAGGTTGAGGACTTCCTGTACTGGGTGATTTCAGTGCAAAAGTTGTCAGCCAAGTAGAAACAGGCATCACTAGCAGTTTTTGACTTGGAAAGAGGAATGATGCAGGCAATCATTTGTTCAATCAATTTTGATTCATGAACACTTGGTTCAAAAGCGCATGTCTTGCTTATGAATTTGGATCTCACCCAATAAACTGCAACATACTAAGATGGACTGTGCCTACATAACTGGTGATGATCCAGTTCAATCCTTGCTGTTAAGACATATCTGTGTGGCAATTGATGATCAGATCATGAATATTGTTGACTAAGATCTGAGTCAAATTATGCAACATCAAAAAGATAGCAAGACCAAAGAGGTTTGACACCACCAACATTCCTTCCACATACGTAATTGAGGTGAAAAATAAGTTTTAATTGCTGAATACTGCTGAGAAGATGCCTGATGAACTGTGGCAAGGAATTCAGTTAACCGTCATTGAAACAGCAGATGGACACATACCATACAATAAACCAGAGAAAAAGAGCAAATGGCTGTCAGATGAAACCATCAGAATCGCCAAGAAAAGAAAAGCGGCCAAAGCAGTAGGCAAATGGGAGGATGCAAGGAGACAGATTTTCATAGAACAGCAAGAAAAGAGACAGAAATTTACTAGACCAGAGTTGCAAGCACTAGAAGAGAACTGCATGAAGAACCACACCAGGAATGCGTTTGTGCATGCCAAAAGGTTTCAAACACAATAGAATAACAGAGTTAGAAGGCACCTTCGAGGTCTTCTAGTCCAATCCCCTGCTTAGGGAAGAAATTATACACCACTTCAGACAAATGGTTATCCAATCTCTTCGTAAAAACTTCCAGTGTTGGAGCATTCACAACTTCTGGAGGCAAGTTGTTCCACTGATTAATTGTTCTAAATGTCAGGAAATTTCTCCTTAACTCCAAGTTGCTTCTCTCCTTGATTAGTTTCCACCCATTGCTTCTTCTTTTTTTTTGCAAACATTTTTTATTTTTCCATAATAATTCCCACAATTTGACCAGTGTACAATACAATCACTTATCCAACAATCAGTCCTATACTCAAATTATACTCAGTCAGGGCTGCTCGACTGCCACTCCCCCCTTTAATCCTTTTTTCCCTTCTCATCCTTCTTAAACTTCCCCCACCACCTTCTCCTCGCTTTCCTACTTCCCCTCCTCTTTCCCACTTCTCACTACCATCCTTTCTAACCCTCTATCTTCTCCTTCTTCTCCTCCTCCTATCCTTTCTTCTCCCTCCCTTCTTTCCTCCCTACCCACCTACCTACCTACTTTCTTCCTTCTTTACTCCTCTTTCCTTACCCTTTCCTTCGGGAGTGTTTGCGAGCAGTCCCGACATTACACCATTCCAACTTGTTTAATTCTACCATTATTCCTGTACAATGGCAACCAATCAATTTATAGTCTTCCCTTCCCGCCTCCTTCCCCGAGACTTCCCAGAACAGAATACAGGGTATTGTAACTAACAAACATAATCTAAAATATAACATAAAACATATTCCATTTCACACCATCACACTATCAATTCCCTTCTTTCTTAAACTAATACATAATAATTCCTAACTTCACTCAAAAACTAATTGATATTTTAATCTGATACTTATTTTGAATATAATCAATCCACTTCCTCCATTCCAATATATATTTTTCTTGTGTACAGTCTTTCAAGTAGGCAGAAATTTTTGCCATTTCTGCTAAATTTGATACTTTACTAATCCATTCTCCAATTGTAGGTAAGTCTTCTTTCTTCCAATATTGTGCAATCAATAATCTTGCAGCAGTTATTAAATTCAGAATCAGTTTTGTCTCTATAACAGTGCAATCTGAGATTATTCCTAATAAAAGAACTGTGGAACAAACTTGATCTTCTTTTTCAAAATGTTCTGCATAATCCACCATATTTTAATCCAAAAGGCTTTAACTTTTTTGCAAGTCCACCATATATGATAATAGGTAGCATCCTCACAATCACATCTCCAACATTTTGCTTTCACATTTGGATACATACATGACAGTTTTTTAGGATCTAAATGCCATCTATAAAACATTTTATAAAAATTTTCTCTTAAATTTTGTGCTTATGAATTTAACATTCCTCACCCAAATTTTTCCCATGTTTCTAACATTATAGGTTGTTGAAAATTTTGTGCCCATTTTACCATACAATCTTTAACCAACTCCATTTCTGAATCAATTTCAACCAATACATTATATAATCTCTTTATATGCTGTTGACCTTGATCTTTTATTTGTTTTACCAGATTATCATCACTTTGCCTTATACCAATTTTCTGATCTATTTTCCATCTAGATTGCAATTGTCCATACTGGAACCATGTATAATTTCTTCCTTCATCCTCAATTTCTCCTAGATTTCAACTGTAATTCCCCTTTTTCCATCGTCAAAAGCTCTTTGTAAGTGATAACTTCCATTTTTTGTAATATATTTATATTCTCTATCATATGTCTGGGGATGGTCCATATTGGTATCTTTCCATCTAACTTATATTGATATTTTTTCCAAATCCTCAACAACGCACTTCTGACCATATTATTCTTAAATGTCTTATCAATTTTCTTGTCATATATTACATATGCCATCCATATAACAAACCATAACCTTCTATATTCAAAATCCTTTCCTCTGTTAAATTAATCCAATCAGAAATTAAAGTTAAAACAACTGCATCATAGTACAATTTCAAATTAGGCATTTTAAACCCCTCTTTCCCTAACGCCTTGCATTATTTTTAACTTTATCCTCGGTTTTTACCCTTCCATACAAATTTATTAATCCTTTTGCCATTCTTGTAAATTTGCATCTTTCTTCAAAATTGGAATCATTTGAAACAAAAATAAAAATCTAGGCAAAACATTCATTTTATAGCTGCCACTCTTCCCAACAATGATAATTGTAACTTCTTCCATTCTCCATTTCTTTAATTACTTTTCCCCACAATACCTCATAATTGTTTTATATAATTTTACATTCGATGCTGTAATGTATACTCCTAAGTATTTAACCTTTTAACTACTTCATATCCAGTTATTCTTTCTAATTCTTCCTCTGATGTGTATTCATATTTTTAATTATCATTTTGTCTTCTGTTGATTCACTTTAAACCCAGATACCTTACTATACTGATCAATTGTCTCCATCAAATATACAGCTGAATGTATTGGTTGAGATAAAGAAACAACCAAATCATCTGCAAACGCCTTAATTTATAATCTTGATTTTTAATTCTAATTCCTTTTATTCGATCTAAACCACGATCTTACTCAATAATATTTCCAAAGTTAGAATGAATAATAATGGTGACAAGGGACATCCTTGTCTAGTCCCTTTCTCAATCTTGAAAGATTCTGTTAATCCACCATTTACTATTATTTGAGCTGTTTGCTTTTGATATATAGCCTTAATTGCTTGAATAAAATAATCCCCAAACTGCATTTTTCTATTACTTTAAACAAAACTGCCAATCCAATCTATCAAAAGCTTTTCGGCATCCAAAAAGAGGAATGCTGCTGAAACCTGGCTGTTTCCTTCCAAATATTCAAGTAAATTTACAATTTGTCTCATATTATATCTCATCTGTCTCCCCTTAATAAATCCTGATTGGTCATTATGAATTAATTGATTCATCAGTGGCATCAATCTATTCGCTAGTATCTTAGCAAATATCTTATAATCAGTATTTAAAAGCGATATTGGCCTATAATTCTCTGGTTTAACACCATCTCGATCTTCTTTAGGTATTAATGAAATAAAAGCTGTCCTCCATGAAGGAGGAGCTTCTCCTCCCCTTTGTATTCTGTTAAATAACTCCTTAAGTGGTACAATCATCTCATTTTGTAAATTTTTATAATAAGTAGTTGTCAAGCCATCTGTACCTGGTGCTTTATTCGCTTTAAGCTGCTTAATTGCAAACACTATTTCCTCTGAAGAAATTAATTGATTCAACTCTTCCTTTGATCTACTGTAATTTCTAAAATACCGTGGTCCTGTAAATATCTATCTATATCTTTATCACTAATCACATCTCTAGAATATAACTTAGTATAATATTCTAAAAAAGCTTTTTTAATCAAATTTTGCTGATATACTTCCTTACCTCTATATTCTATTTTATCAATTATCGTCGTTTCTGTTTCTTTCTTAATAAATATGCTAACCACCTTCCAGGTTTATTAGAATTATTAAACAAATTATGTCTTACATATTGTAAATTAGTTGCCACCTGATCTGCCATTAACATATTAAATTGACCTCTTAATATATTTATTGACTCTTTTGTTTTACTATCTCCTGGATTGCCTACCAATAACTGCTCCTTCCTTTTAATTTCCTCTTCTAGTTCTTTTCGCCTTTTGTGCAGTCTATTTCTATATTTATTATTCATCTCTAATAAAATTCCCCTCATATAAGCTTTACTGGTGTCCCAAACTATCTCTATAGGTGTCCCTTTATCCATGTTCAAAGAAAAAAATTCCTTCATTAGAGTTTTACATTCATTTACATTTTGTTCATATTTAAACAAGTTCTCATTCATCCTCCACGACCTCCTGGCCTCTTTTTCCCGATCTAACTCAATCCATGATCAGACAAGGTTCTAGAACAAATTTTGTCTTCTTCACACTGAAAAACAAATCATTAGTAATTAAAATGAAATCAATCCTAGAAAAAGATTGATGTCTGTCAGAAAAAAATGTAAAATCTCTCTCTTTTTCATTGCGTTCTCGCCATACATCTCTCAATTCTAAATCTTCCATCAAATCAAAGAATGCCTTTGGCAGTTTTACACGATTGGAAATATTTCTAAGACTTCTTTTATCTTTCTGGGTATCCATCACTCCATTCCAATCACCCATTAATATATAAGTTTTATAATCCCAAGATGTTATTCTTTTATGTAAAACTTATAAAATTTTTCTTGTTGTTGATTTGGTGCATAAACTCCTATTAAAAGTATTTTCTCCTTCCAATAAAAGTTCAATAGCAATATATCTTCCTTGATTATCCGCTTCAATTAATGTTGCAGATAAATTACTCTTTATATAAACAACTAGTCCATTCTTCTTTTCTGTAGCAGATGCAACAAAATGTATTCCCAATTTGAATTTATCAAATATTTCTGGTCTAATGTTCTAATATGTGTTTCTTGTAAACATACAATGTCATTTTAAATTGCTTCAAATAATGAAATATCTTTCTTCTCTTTTGTGGTGAGTTTAATCCATTGACATTCCAAGATAAAAGTCTAATTGCCATTATCAGCAATCGGAAACTTTTGAAGCACCAGCCGCAAATCATATCTTTCTTTGGGCCTTGCTCCTCCCACTGTTTCCGTCTTGGTAATAGCAGATTGAGCCTGTTGAGCCTTTTCTTCTTGTTCCTTGCGTTTGACAGCTGCTCTTGTCATCCTTGGCTCTTTTGGAATCTCTGATCCCATCTTAGACACATCCAACGCTTGTAAACGGTCTTCTTCCATTACTATCACTTCTTTTTCTTTAATTTCACCTTCCTTTCTCCTACCATCCGGAGATGGTGGACTTCCAGCCTTAAGCACATAAGCATAAAACTCTTGTGCTTTACTGACTGTATTAAGACGATGTGCTTTCCCTTCATAGTAAATTATTATACCAATTGGGATATCCCATCTATACTCAATCTGACGTTTTTTAAGTTCGTTCACCAAAAAAGCAAACTCCTTCCTACCTCTCAACATTTTGGGGGGAATTTCCTTTAGTATTAAAATATCTTGGCCGGCTGCTTGAATCTTGTCTCCTTAAAAAAAGCTTGTAAAATCTCATTTCTCACTGTTCTAGTAGTAAAATAAATAACAATGTCTCTGGGAAGATTTCTTTGTCTTGCTATCCAGGAATTCACACGATAAATTTTATCAATATAAAATGCCACATCTACTGGCCGAACTGCCAAAATCTCTGCAAAGGCCTCCGAAAAAATTTGCTTCAAATTCTCATTTTTACATTCTTTTAGTCCACGGATTCGTAAAGCAAGTTCCATTGCTCTATATTGTACCAAAACAATTTCATCATCAACTTTATCCATTTTACTTTGAACTGCCTCAATCTCATTTTCCAATTTTAAATTAACTTTCTTTATTTCTTCTACTTCCTGCTCCAATAAAATCACATTTGATGCCAGACCCTGTACTGCTGACACCAAACCTTCTTTAACTTCTTTATTTCCAGTCTGAATTTCTAACATCTGTTTTTTCATCTCTGACATTTCTTCTGTAATTAATTTAAACTTATCCTCTATCTGGGAAGTTTGCCAATTCATAGCATCGTTAAGAGATTCTTTCATAAATTCTTTCAGGTTATCCTGAAGTGCTTCCAAATTTAGTGATTTTGTATCTGCTGTATGTGCTGGAGAGACTCCCGGTGTTAATGTTCCTGGAGTTTTTGTAGCAGTTGACTTTAATTGTTTTGCTGCCATCTCTTAAAATTTCTCTTTAACTTAATATTACGTATAAACCTTTTAAGTCTTTTTTTTTCCAGTCTCAGTATCTCTTCTCCCTTCTCATTACAATGTTTAAAAAAAAAAAAATTTCCAGCTGGCCTCAGCAATAAACAACAGACAGTGAGACTTGTAACACTTTCGTTTTCAACTGTGTAGCTCATTAAAGAACGATCGCCATTTTCACTTTGAAGTCAGATCCAAAACTTAAAAAAAAAAATAACAGGGAATTGATTGATTACTTGCTTTTATAATTAGAGCTCTCCTGTTTCTGTTCAGTCCGGTATTATCTTCTTTAAGTTAAAATTGGTCCCGGCTAATATTACGTATAAACCTTTTAAGTCTTTTTTTTTTTAAATCAGTCTCAATATCTCGATCTCTTCTCCCTTCTCATTACAATGTTTAAAAAAAATTTCCAGCTGGCCTTCAGCAATAAACAGCAAACAGAGAATTGTAACACTTTCGTTTTCAACTGCGTAGCTCAATAAAGAACGATCGCCATTTTCACTTTGAAGTCAAATCCAAAACTTAAAAAAAAAAATAACAGGGAATTGATTGATTACTTGCTTTTATAATTAGAGCTCTCCTGTTTCTGTTCAGTCCGGTATTATCTTCTTTAAGTTAAAATTGGTCCCGGAAGTTGGTCGCGGCAATTAGGTCTGCCGGAGCAGGAAAAAAGCCTCAGATCTGGAGCACTTTGAAGTTCTGAGGGGGCTTAACCCTTCGAGCCCCCTGGTATCTTCCAGGAGCTCTAGGGAAGCTCTACCTCTGCTTCTTTTTGCTCACCACCGCTTCTTCTCCCGAAGAGGGGGGTTTCCGAACTGCTGGACAGCTGATTGTCGCTGTCTTAGCAGTCCAACATGATCCAGAGGTTGGTGACCAGAAAGATCACCTCCATTGCCAACGGAGCCAACCAGGAAGTCCCACCCATTGCTTCTTGTCCTACCCTCAGGTGCTGTAGGGAATAGCTTGATTTCCTCTTCTTTGTGGCAGCCTCTTGAGATATTAGAACACTGCTATCATGTCACCCCTAGTCCTTTTCATCAGACTAGACATACCCAGTTCCAGAAACCGTTCTTTATATGTTTTAGCCTCCAGTCCCCTAATCATCTTTGTTGTTTTTCTCTGCACTGTTTGTAGAGTCTCAAAGTCTTTTTTACATCGTTCCAACCAAAACTGGATGCAGTATTCCAAGTATGGCGTTACCAAAGCATTATAAAGTGGCATAAACACTTCACGTGATCTTGATTCTATCCCTCTGTTTATGTGGCCAATTTACTGGTCATAAAAATAGCATCAAAAATAAGCAAAGGAAACTGTCTGACCAACAAGATGTCAGCAAGGAATTTTGGATATAATGTAATGCTTGAACAATGGGAGAATATGTGGAATAAAAGTTTAAAATTTACATTAAACTATAATTTAAAAGAAAATTTCTATAAGCTGAAGTATTGTTGGTATTTAATTCCAGATAAGTTGTCAAGAATGTGTAAAGATACTTCAAATGAATGTTGGAAATGTAAATGAAAAGAAGGGACTTTTTATCATTTATAGTGGACCGATGATAAAGAAATATTGGATTGGAATTCATATCTTAATACATATACTTAAAGTGAATATAGAAAAAAACCAGAGACTTTTTTTTTTATTCAAAAAGTTTTGCAAAAAAATTTTCCCCCTTCCCCCCCTTCCCTCCCCCCTCCCTTCACAACCCCCCTCCCCCCCCGACTTCCCGGAACGAGCACAAGGTATAGTTAAAAATAAAACAAACATATGCTAAAAAAATTTCGTCCCAACTTAATTATACTCCTACAATTCTCATCAGTTCCTAACTTCCCCCGAAAACAATCAAAAATAATACATCATAATTATTCAAAAGCAGTCTGATAACTCTTAGTCTGATATATATATATATATTTTAATTTACATTTATATCCCGCCCTTCTCCGAAGACTCAGGGCGCCTTACAGTGTATAAGGCAATAGTCTCATTCTATTTGTATATTTACAAAGTCAACTTATTGCCCCCCCAACAATCTGGGTCCTCATTTTACCTACCTTATAAAGGATGGAAGGCTGAGTCAACCTTGGGCCAGGCTTGAACCTGCAGTAATTGCAGGCTACTGTGTTCTAATAACAGGCTCCTTACAGCCTGAGCTATTACGGCCCTTATCTACTTTGATATCTACTTTGAATATAGTCAATCCATTTTTTCCATTCATTTAAGTATCTTTCTTGCATATTGTCTTTCAAAAAGGCTGATATTTTCACCATCTCAGCCAAATTGGCAACTTTCAATATCCATTCTTCTATTGTAGGTACTTCTTTTTTCTTCCAGTACTGTCCTATTAATAATCTTGCTGCTGTTATTAGATTTAAAATCAATTTAGTCTCAATTACTGTACAGTCCGTAATAATTCCCAACAGAAAAAATTGCGGCAGGAACTTTATCTTCTTTTTCAAAACATTTTGTAAGATCCACCAAATTTTTATCCAAAAGGCCTTTATATCCTTACAAGTCCACCAAATATGAAAATATGTAGCGTCATCACAATTACATCTCCAACATTTTGCTTGCATATCTGGATACATACAGGATAATTTTTTAGGATCTAAATGCCATCTATAAAACATTTTATAAAAATTTTCCCTCAAATTCTGTGCCTGCGTGAATTTAACATTTCTAACCCAAATTTTTTCCCAAGTTTCCAATAATATTGACTCCTGAAAATTTTGTGCCCACTTTATCATACAGTAAAAACCAGAGACTTTTCTTTGGGGTTTAATGGAAAAAGACTTGGGGGGAAAAATGGAATTCTGATGTTATATATGTTGATGGTACTTTATGTACAGAAATGGAAGGTTATCTGAATCCCAACAATGTATGAATGGCTGCAAAAACTGATGGAGTTAGCAGAGATGGCTAAATGACTGTTTTGATTAAAGAAAAAAACACACCTTTATTTCTACTTGGAAACTGCTTCTGGACTTTGTACTTAAGGAAAAAAATGAAACTTTGATTTTGGGTTTTACCAATTAGATAGATTTATTGTTATAGAAATGGCTAGTTTATATTATTATGTAAAAGTATAAAGTTGAGGTTAGATGTTAATGGCTTATTTTACCACACACACATATCGCGAAAAGTTGTGTAGGATATGAGCCAACTTCCAAACAGCAAGGCCCCAGATGTTGATGCCATCCCTGCAGAATTGCTGAGGCGTATACCACAGCTCTCACAGCCTTGTGCCAGAAAAATTGGGAAACAAATACATGGCCACAGAATCGGAAATGGTCAGTGTTCATTCCATTGCCCCGAAAGGATGACTCCAAATATTGCTCCAATTACCACACAATTATTCTCCACCCTCACACTAGCAAGATTCTCCTTAAAATCATCCAATTAATCTATTAAATGGGAATTATCAGATATTACAAGCTGGGTTCAAAAGGGATCATGGCACTGTGACCATATTGCAAATCTACGTTCAATCATTGAAAAATCTCAATAATATCAAAAGAATATCTACAACTGCTTTATTGACTATAAGAAAGTCTTCAATTGTGTCAATCATGACAAGCTGTAGAAAGCCCAAAAGGCCTCGGATACCAATACATCTGGTCAAGGTTGGTACACTGGCACCATAGTGTACACTTATGGAGGCATTAATTGTCTCAAGATACAGAAAGAAGTATGGTAGCATTTCATTCTTTCATCTTTTTTATTCAGTCTGTATGCCAAAGTGATCATGAGAAAGCTGGAACTTGTAGAATAAAAATCAGAATAAATATTGGATTAAGGAACATTAACAGTCATTGATATGCTAACAACAGTTTTTCTACCAAAAACGAAAGAATACACACAGATTACACAGGTTAACAAGGTTGGAAGGGATCTTGTATATCATCTAGTCCAACCTCTGGCCCAACCAAGGAGACTGTACACCATTTTTGACAAATGGCAATCCAATCTCTTCTTGAAAACAAAGCCTCCAGTGATGAAGTTCCCACAACTTCTGAAGGAAAGCTGTTCCATTGATCGATTGTTCTCATTGTCAGAAAATTTCTCCTTATTTCTAGGTCGAATCTCTCCATCAGTTTCCATCCGTTATTCCTTGTCTGGCCTTCAGGTGCCTTGGAAAATAGCTTGACCCCTTCCTCTCTGTGGCAGCCCCTTAAATATTGGAACACTGCTATCATGTCTCCCCTGGTCCTTCTCTTCACTAGACTAGCCATACCCAGTTCCTGTAACAATTCTTCATATGTTTTAGTCTCTAGTCCCCTAATCATCCTGGTTGCTCTTCTCTGCACTTTTTCTAGAGTCTCAATGTCTTTTTTATAGTTTGGTGACCAAAACTAAATGCAATATTCTAGGTGGTCTTACTAAGGCTTTATAGAGTGGTATTAGTACCTCACTTGATCTTGATTGTATCCCTCTGTTAATACAGTTTAGGATTGCATTGGTGTTTTTGGCTGCCACTGCACACTGCGGTCTCATATTTAGCTGGTTGTCTACTAAGACTCCAAGATCCCTCTCACAGTTACTGCTATTAAGCATGGTTTCACCCAGTCTATATGTGTACTTTAGGTTTTTCTTTCCTAAGTGTAAGACTATTTTTCTCTACATTGAATTTCATTTTGTTAAATATGGCCGAGTATTCAAGTCTATCAAGATCTATCTGGATCTTGAGCCGCCATCTTAGTATCATCTTCAAATTTCCCCTTCTATTCCCTCACCTAAAACCTAGAATATCCATCAAAAGGATTAAAGAAGAAAAATAAAAATTTGCTTTATTCCTGAATATCAAAGTCCAAGCTCCTGACTACTGTGAGGAATGGAAATGTCAAAAAACAATAAAATGTGAGGAGATTTCAATGTGTGCAAGAATTCACTTTCCTAGGATCATAGATTGATCAAAACAGTGAATGCAGTTCAGAAATAAACTATCAAACCCACTGGATCACACAGCAATGACGAGCATTAGTCAAGTATGGAAATGTTTCATAAGGGCTTTAGAAAAGCTTCCTATGGGCTTCTTCCAGAGGTGAAATTCAGCAGGTTCTGGAGAACCGGTAGCGGAAATTTTTAGTAGTTCAGAGAACCGGCAAATACAACTTCTGGCTAACCCCAGAGTGGGGTGGGAATGGAGGTTTTGCAATATCCTTCCCCTGGAAATGGGGAGGGAATGGGGATTTTGCAGTATCCTTCCCCTGCCACGCCAAAGCCACACCATGCCCACCAAGCCACGCCCACATAACTAGTAGTAAAAAAATTAGAATTCCACCATTGGCTTCTTCATATGAACTGCCCACCTCAGGTCCTTCTCCATTTCCCTAGGATTCATGTCAGGACTATTGAGTTGGCTATTCCAAAATATTAACTTACTTCCTTCTCCTTTAATCATCCTTTTGCCACATGACTTATGTGTTTTGGGTCATTGTCTTGCTGTATGACCCACTTGTGCTTCAGTTTACAGACATATTTCGTGACATTTATTGTAGAATTTGTTAATACAATTCGGATTCATAGTTCTATCAGTAATGGCAAACTGTCTTGCTCCAGAGGCAGCAAAGCAAACCCAAACCATGATACTGCCACCACCATGTTTCATAGATGGGGTAACTTTCTTACGCTGGAATGCAGTATTTGGCTTTTGCTAAAAATAACATTTTTATTTTAGACCCAAAAATTCTATTTTGACATCATCCATTCACAGAATATTCTTCCGAGCTTCTGGTGGCTCCACTCTCTCCGAAGGACGCCCTAAGGGCGCCCGCGCTGGGATTCTGTAAAAGCCGGCGAAATCAACGGCTGAAAGTACCTTCCCCGGTAAGGAGAAGGGAAAGAGCAGAAGAGGGAAGGGTAGAGCTCTCTCTAGAGGCCCCGTTTGGGGAACTCGAAAGGGAAAGTTCCCTGAATTCCTTCTGCAAAGCTCCAGCCCCAGTGTGTTTCTGCTTTAAGCAGACAGAGAAGAGAGCGACCACTTCTGCTTCAATTGATTGTTATGGATATTTATAAGCAGACGGAATAAAACACAGGAGATCAGTCATTTAAATTGCAAGTATTAAATCTGACTTCTATTTTTTCTTTTAAAAAAATAATAATTTTTTTTCCACTCATCTACAATCAACACAATGAAATAAAATGGCGTTTACTTGTTGAGAAAGTGAAACTGAATGGAGATTTTATCTTATTGTACTGGACTGTGGATTGTTGGATTATTTTAGTTTGTTTAAGTATTTCATAAGGGGATTTTCAGCAAGAACTTTGCCATGAAGGTTTTTCAGAAGAATGGATTCGTGACTTTATACAGGATTATACAGAAAGAATGTATTTAATTATTCAACAATACGAATTGGAAAAAATGGAGGCATTTTGGATGAGAGTTTGGAGGAAATTAACCAAAGTAATCAGGACTTGGAATATGGAATGGATGTAAAGAAGCCTTTTTAAAAGTTTGGATGAAAAGCCTGAAGTTGTGCTACAGGAGGCTGTCTCCGAAATGGAAAAATTCACAGGGTTAATGCTTTCCAAGAGTTCTCTTCGGATTGAGGAATATACGGCAGTAACTCGTGGATTCTTGGACATAAGGAACTATTAGGAAATATTGTGACTGACTTTTCAAAAGGAGTAATGAAGGAAAGACAGAGACTAATGCATCAAAATGGCAAGAGACAAAAGTATCATTTTGAAAGAATTTTTTTTTGAAATATTAACAGAAAAAGATTTTAGCCTTTCTGAAAGACAATACGTAAGGAAGATTTGGAAGAAATGGGTTGATTATATGTTTTATAACCATCATAAAAGACTAGATATTTGGATTTATACTGGATTTTGACGAGGAAGGACTAAAGTTGAACAGATATTGTAATTTCCCTGTATTGAAATTCTATAATTTGTTGTATTGAATTTTAAATAGAATATTCTCGAAAGATCTTATGTAAGAAAGACTTGGGGGGGAAATTATATGGTTATAGAAGTTATAAGGGAGATATTCTCTGAATTGGATTGGATTTTTATGCTTTAGCTGGTTTTAAATATTTTAGGATTAATTTGTTCTACTGATCTATATATTTTATTACTGTTTATTGTTAATTTTTTGAAGGATTTTGGTTATGTAAGGAGGAAGTCAGAGCTAGAGAGGGAGAATTGGTATAATAGTTTTGGGAAAAAAATTTTTTTTAGCATATGGTTGTTTTATTTTTAACTATACCTTGTGTTTGTTCCGGGAAGCCAAGGGGGGAGGGGGTTTGTGAAGGGAGAGGGGTTGGGGGGAAAGGGGGAAAAAAATTTTTTGTAAAACTTTTTGAATAAAAAAAAATATATATTCTTCCAATATCTTTCTAGCTTATTCATGTAGTCTTTTTCAAGCTGTAGATGGCTAGCAATGTTGGTTTTTTTGGAGAATAGTGGTTTCGCAACCATAGACTGTCACAGGGTGTTTATTGCCTACTTGATGTGGATCTTTATAGATAACAGACATCACAGCATCTGAATATCATTTCCAAGATCTTCATTGCTATTCTTCCAAGACCTAATGTGGCATATTTCTTGACTGCTTGTTTTTTTAATTGTTGAAGGTTGATTCTAAAAGACAGGATGTATCCTTCCTTTAGTATTTTTAGTGTCAGTTCTAAGGCTGATCCTAACAAACAGGAAGCAGCAGGTGAAGCTAAGCAAGATCACATCAAATACCTGTACAATTAGCACAGGGGCCCCCCAAGGCTGTGTGCTCTCCCCACTTCTCTTCTCTCTGTATACCAATGACTGCATCTCCAATGATCCATCTGTTAAGCTACTGAAGTTCGCAGATGACACAACAGTGATTGGTCTCATTCGAGACAATGACGAATCCGCATATAGACGAGTGGTCGAATGACTAGCCTTGTGGTGCAACCAAAACAATCTGGAACTGAACACACTCAAAACCGTAGAAATGGTGGTAGACTTTAGGAGAAACCCTTCCATACTTCCACCTCTCATAATACTTGACAACACAATATCAACAGTAGAAACCTTCAAATTTCTAGGTTCTATCATATCGCAAGATCTAAAATGGACAGCTAACATCAAAAACATCATTAAAAAAGGACAACAAAGAATGTTCTTTCTGCGCCTGCCAACTCAGTAAGCTCAAACTGCCCAAGGAGCTGCTAATTCAGTTCTACAGAGGAATTATTGAGTCTGTCATTTGCACCTCTATAACTGTCTGGTTCGGTTCTGCAACCCAACAAGAAAAACACAAGACTTCAAAGGATAATTAGAACTGCAGAAAAAATAATTGCTACCAACCTGCCTTCCATTGAGGACCTGTATACTGCACGAATCAAGAAGAGGGCTGTGAAAATATTTGCAGATCACTCGCATCCTGGACATAAACTGTTTCAACTACTACCCTCAAAACGACGCTATAGAGCACTGCACACCAGAACAACTAGACACAAGAACAGTTTTTTCCCGAAGGCCATCACTCTGCTAAACAAATAATTCCATCAACACTGTCAGACTATTTACTGAATCTGCACTACTATTAATCGTTTCATAGTTCCCATCACCAATCTCTTTCCACTTATGACTGTATGACTATAACTTGTTGCTGGCAATCCTTATGATTTATATTGATATATTGACCATCAATTGTGTTGTAAATGTTGTACCTTGATGAACATATCTTTTCTTTTATGTACACTGAGAGCATATGCACCAAGACAAATTCCTTGTGTGTCCAATCACACTTGGCCAATAAAATTCTATTCTATTCTATTCTATTCTATTCTATTTCCACTATTTTTACTGTGCTTTTTGACTTCCATTTTTAGAGATTATGCATTTTGAAGTAATTTGCATTTTAGTATAGGAATAGTGTAATCAACATAGTGCAAGTTATTGATGTTTCTTCCTCCAAATTTAAAACTATTTACATCTTCTTTCAAAAAAGCTTTTTAGGCCCTTCAGTGCCCTGAAAACTATAAGAGATTCCCTAATAACAGTTGCCACACCCGACCCCTGCCCCACAGATTTGGCTGATTCCACACTGGAAATTCAGCTGGGCGTATTTCTGAAAGAGTACCACCTCCTTCTGGACCTAGCCAGACTTGGCATTTATTTATCATTTATTGAGCAATTCCACCTCCTTTCAGAAATAATATAATCAATTTGATTTCTGTATGTTCCAACTGTGATGTCCATGTATAGAGTTATAATTTTAGTTGAAGATGGGGTTGCCCATGAAGACATCATTGGAGTGCAGAAATTGATAAGCCAATCTTCTGTTTCCGTTTCAGTTTCCTAAATCCAGTTTCCTGTTTAATGTTTCCAACTTTGGCATTCAGTCTCCAATTACAAGCTATACATTTTGTTTATATGTTCTGTCAGTTTCAAACTGAATTTGATCATAAAACTCATCAATTTCTTCTTTTTCTACATTGGTGGTAGGAGAATAAATTTAAATGATTGTCATATTGAAGGCTTATCCACAATTCTAATCAATATGATTTTGTCATTGATTGCATTGTAGCCGACTATTGTTCTTGCTATATCATTCCTAACAATAAAAGCAGTGCCTTTTCTGCTTTGTTTTTCATATTCTGAATAATAAATGGTCAGATCTTCAGACTGAAAGTGTCCAATTTCAGTTTGTTTTAATTTGCTAATACATAAGATGTCAATTTATAGCTGTTTCATTTCATCTTTCACTATGTTGATCTTTCCTGTTTCATGCTTTTTATGTTCCATATCCCATTGTAATTCTATCTTTGCAGCTTCAGATTTTTTCCCTCTAGTATACTATCAGCAACAGGATGTCTCAATGACTTTAATCTAGCCATAACATAAACACCATTACCATTCTGAAAGATCTTTAGCTGCTCTTCATTAACATGGGTCATAAATAGACATGGGTCATAAATAGTTTTGCCATTGTTGTTAAACGTGATCATCTGCTCAATGTAGGTGCCTGCTTGCTTTAGTTGGTAGTTGGGATGACCTTCACATCTTGGATGATCCTACTGGTAATATATACTCTTGTCATACATTCCCAATGATCTTCGGTCATCCTTCCAAGGAAATTTTGAGTAGTTCAGAGAAGCGGCAAATACGACTTCTGGCTAACCCCAGAGTGGGGTGGGAATGGAGGTTTTGCAATATCCTTCCCCCGGAAACCTAGCCTTTAATACAATGTTAGTAATAATGGAAGTTTTTTTCTGAAAAGTTTCATAAAATCATAGGGCTGGAAGGAACCTTGGAGCTCCTCTGGTCCCACCCCCTGCCCAAAGCAGGAGTTTTTATTCCCTTCCGGACAAATGATTGTCCCGTCTTTTATTGAAAACCTCCAACAATGGAGCACCCATAACTCCAGGAGGAAACTTGTTCTATTGATTATCATTCTCACTGTCAGGAATTTCCTCTTTATTTTCAGATTGAATCTCTGAAGTGCTTTCACCCATTGTTTCTTGTCCTGCTCTCAAGTGCTGTGGAGAATAAATCAACACCCTCTTGTCCAATGACAGCCATTCAACTACTGGATGACTGCTATCATGTCTTCCCTGAGCCTTCTCTTCATTAGGCTAAACATAACCTATCAAGGTTCCAGAAATACCTCTTCTGCGTAAAAGAAACTCGGAGGCATTTCTTTTCCAGAGTTCTTTACTAGCATGAGGAGACTGGCACACGATGAGTGCAATTCCAAAACTGAAGTTCCGGATTCTTTTCCCAGTTATACAAACCCCAAGAGTCCCACCCCCCTGACCCCTTTGATGGTCACATGGTCCCACGTTCTTCCAGTTCATTCGAATATCTTCTTGCCACTCTTCCTGCATATGTGAACACCATCCGACCTTGACCGCTTGAAGAATGTTACCATACCCCTCAACCTCCCTCCTCCCCTCAGGGGAAAAAATGTGGCAGCGTCTGGAACCCTAAAGTCTAATATGGTTTCCAGGCCTGACAACCTAGTTCCCTCAGCTGCTCATCATATGATTTAGCCTCCAGATCACTTATCATTTTTGTTGCTCTTCTCTGTACTCTCACTGGGGCCTCAACATCTTTTTTGTATCATGATGACCAGAACTGGATGATATATTCCAAATGTAGCCTCTCTAGTACAGTATAAAGCACTACTATCACTTCCCATGATCTTGATGCCTTCCCTCTGTTGATGCAGCCTGAAACTTCATTGCCTTTTTTTGGCACCATCAGTACACTGCTGACTCACAGTTAAGCAGTTATCCCCAGGACACCTAGATCTCTCTCACAGTTGCTAGAGTGAGCCAGGTACCTCCTGCTTTTATATCTGTGAATTTGGTTTTTCCTGCCTAAATGCAGGACCTTTTTTTTCTCACCACTGAATTGCATCTTGTTGGATAAGGGTCAATGCATTGTGTTGCATACGGCCCAATTTATTTTTATTCCATTACTAGAGAGATTGCACCAATAAAGAAGGAATATTTTTTCACAAACAGTCCAATATATGTTATTTTATTGTACAACTATACAGATATTTGTAATGCCTATAAATTTTCATCAGCGCCCTGAGCAATCCGACAATACAATTTTTTTTAAAATTCAAAACGTTTTACAAAAAAAAATTTTTTTCCCCCTTTCCCCCCCAACCCCTCTCCCTTCACTAATCCCTCCACCCTCCACCCTGACTTCCCGGATGAAGCACAAGGTATAGTTAAAAATAAAACAAACATATGCTAAGAAGATTTTCCCCCAAAACTATTATACCAATTTTCCCTTTCTAGCTCTGACTTCCTCCTAACACAACCAAAATTCTTCAAGAAAAAAAAATAAAAAAATAAAAAATTAACAATTAAGAATAACAAAATATGTAAATCAATAAAACAAATTAATCCTAAAGTATTTAAAACCAACTAAAACATAAAAATCCAATCCAATTCAAAGAATATCTCCCTTATAGCTTCTATAACCATATAATTTTCCCCCCAGGTCTTTCTTACATAAACTCTTTCAAAAATATTCTATTCAAAATACAATACAACACATTATAAAATTTCAATACCAAGAATTACAGTAGCTATTCAAATTTAGTCCATCCTCATCAAAATCCAGTATAAATCCAAATACCTAGTCTTTTATAATAGATATAAAACATATAATCAACCCATTTCTTCCAGATCTTCCTCACATATTGTCTTTCAGGGACAGTAATATTTTTGTCTGTTAATAATTCAAAGAATAATACTTTTGTCTCTTGCCATTTTTTTTGATGCATTAATCTCTGTCTTTCCTTCATTTCTCCTTTTGAAAAGTCAGTCACAATATTGCCTAATAGATCCTTATGTTCAAAAATCCACAAAATACTACCATATATTCCATCAATCCAAAGAGGGAATTCTTGAAAAGCATTAAGGCTATAAATTTTTTCAGTTCGGGAGACAGCCTCCTGTAGCACAAATTCTGACATTTCATCCAAACTATTTAAAGGAAACTTCTTTACATCAACTTGTTTATTCACGATCATATCTTCATCCATTGCATTTAAGTCCTGTTTCAGTTTGTATTTTTGAAGAATTAAATACATTCTTTCTGTGTAATCCTGTATAAAGTCACGAATCCATTCTTCTGAAAGAACCTTCGTGGCAAAGTTCTTGCTGAAAATCCCCTTATGAAATACTTAAACAACGTAATATAATCCAACAATCCAGAATCCAACACAATAAGATGATGTCTCCATTCAGTTTCGATTTCACAGCAAGGCTGGTCTATTTGCAGTTAGTCTAAAACGCCATTTTAAGAGAAGGAAAAAATAATAATTTTTCTCTCTTTAAAAAAGGAGGAAGTCAGGAAATCAACAATACTTGCAAACCAATAATTGTTCACTCATGCTTCTTCCGCCTGCTTATAGAAATCCACAAAAAGAAATCAATTGTTAGCAGAACTTGGACTCCTTCCTATTTTCCTGCTGTTGCAGGAGATGCGCTGGATAATGGAGGTAGGAGGAATTCAAAGAGACTCGACCTTTCGGGACTTTGCATAACAAAAACAAAGCCCCTAGGGGAATCTACCTTTCTCCCCCCTGCTCTTTCCCCTGCTCTCTCAACCAGAGAGGGAAAATTAAGTCGGGAACAGCTGTTCGAAGCTATTTACACCGGCTTTTACAATATCCAGTGCGGAGTGCCATAAATTAGCACCCAGCGAGAAAGGTGGCGCCAAGCGGAAGTCCCGACAATACAATTTTATGTTCATCCTTTTATCAGATTGTAAATTATTTATAGCTCACCTCGTAGCAAAATGCTTGTCAGCAGCCATGAAAATTAGGCATCAATTGGTGAAAGGTCTCTTAAAACTGTAACATACTTTACAGCAACTTTTACAAGTTCAATATTACTCTACTTTTGTTTAGTGATTTTTTTAGCTTTTTTCCATTACATTTTTTTTAAATCTCTGGCCTTTAGCTATAATAAAGATACACTCATTAATTCTCCTTCACAAAAAACAGCCATACTGCTAAAACACCCATCCGTGGTACACACCTGGCCTTTCTATCCTAATTTCAGAATTTATTTTCTTCAAGGGGGGCGTGGCCAGTATAGCAACAGGATGATGCGAACCCCGGGGAGCTCTGGGGAGAGCACTAAAATTCCTGCCGTTTTGGGTGTTCTCAATGAACCATAGCTGTCCTGGAGGGACAGCGAAGAAAGAAGGCACCGGCCGGCATGAACAGGGAAGTTGCAAATTCCCTGCAGCACCGGCACCTAGCCTTCGACCCAATGACAGGAAAGGCAGCCATTAGAAGCTGCCAAAGTCGGGACGGCCACACAAGAAGATTGAGCAGGAAGCAAGATCTGAACAGAGTATTGTTACTGGGCAAGCGATTGGCCAACTCACAGATAAGAAGAAAAAAATCTTTAAAGCTCAAAAACTTTCTGGTTTGAAGTTAGCGGCTAATTAGCATGCGGAAACTTAAAGTGAGAGGAAACAAACAGTAAAGACGATTTATATGACAAAAGCCCTAAAAGAAACAACGTTCCATCTGGGTTTAAAATTGGTTTTGGAAGAATATATAAATATTAAAGGGAGAAGAAGATTGAGAGAAAGCATCTTCTACTAACAAAAGGATTTAATAGAGGAAGAAAAAGAAACTGCTTTTGTGGATTAACAAGTGACATTTTGTTGCCAGGAGTTGTGGATTGGAGAGAATCATTGCTGGAGAAGAGAAAAAAAAATAACATTGCATTGTTTAGACTAAGAGGAAAGGAACATTGAAGGAGTACTTGTTTGAACAGCTGTGGTAAGAACTGGAAAAATCAAGATTGGAATTTGGACGACCTAGGAAAAAATAAACACATTTGAACTGGCTTGCATTTGGAATGGGCTGCCTCCGGGGTTGCTCCAACTCCCCGACCTCCGGACCTTCAAATGCGAACTTAAGACTTTATTATTTCACCGTGCTGGACTGGCCTAAGCGAAATTTTTTAAAGGAAATTTTAAATGGGCTTTATGTCGGTCTATGACCGTTTTACTTTGATTCGGCCTATTGTAAAATTGGTTTTTAATTTTGCTTTTAAATTTGTTGTTTGTATTTTGTGTTGGTTTTTAATATGGCTGTAAGCCGCCCTGAGTCCTCCGGGAGAAGGGCAGTATAGAAATTAAATTATAAATAAATAAGTTCACCTAGCTAGCCTAGGGCCTTAGCTATGCTATTTGCAAGTTTTCCAGAGGGCTTACAACAAGCAAATTCAGTGGGGGAAGCTTGGCTATAATGTAAAGTAGTGAATATACAGCTTGTATAACTATACCATTCCCTGAATAAGAATGGTTAGCTATAGTTATTCATGCTCCAGTAATATCACTTTTATCCTGCTATGTATTCAAAATCCATCTGAATGCTATTTAAGGACTTCATGCAAGTGGTCTTCTCTATAATTCACCTGTTCTCTGGAACACTTTCCTTTTCCCTGAAAAATTTGGGAGTCATCTACTGTATTCTCTTTTAGATAAGTTAAGACTAACTACTTTATTCATTTCTTTTCAGTATCTGTGATAAAATAATTTTTTTTCTTCCCCTGCCATCATTTTAATAATTTAATGAATTTTATTTATGTTTTTAATGTGCTCTAATTCACTTAAAACTGTTACAGCAGATGAGGAGGGATATAAATGTATTGAGTACAAGTAGTCCTCATTTAACAACTGCCCTGTTTAATAATGATTCAGAGTTGCAATGGCACTGAAAAAGTAACTTTATGACTGGTCATCACACTTACATTGTAATAATGTTCCACAGTCACACAATCACCATTTTTTGTGTGTTTCATAGCCAGCTTTTGACAAACAGAGTCAGTGGAGAAAGTGGCAGCAAAATTACAAGTGACAGTCATGTAAACAATGTCTCACTTAAAACCACAGGTGATTCACCTATTCGTTACAGTGGAAGTTAAATCATTTGTGGTCATGTGATGCCTTGCTTAATGACTACATCACTTCTCTAGTTCCAATTATGCCAATTAAGTTTATATACTATATAATCTTTTGTATGATACTCATATATATTGTTGTGACAAAATAAATAAATAAATAAAATAAATAAGTGAGGACTACTTGTGCACAACCAGAGCTCTGCATCCATGTGACTGCCGTTTATGATGTTTCTGGCATTCATTTCCAGTTTCCAGCAAAAAGAATCCCATAGTGAACAATATGTTTGCTTAGCAACCTTGGCATTCATTTTATGATCACCATGTTCATTTAAAGATCTCTGCCAGAAAAGTCATAAAATTGGGCTTGGTCACCACAATTTACAGTTGAAATTGTGTGCTTGATTATGGTCATAAGTCAAGGGCTACTTGTACTGTATACATTTGTATGATGAAGGCTCATGTCTGTAGACCACTTTAATGATGGTTGTTCCTGAGAATTAATGTTAAATCAAGAACCAAAATTATAGTCCAATTTGAAAAACTCTTATTTATTTCATACCTTATAACTTGCATTGAAGATACCTACATTTTTGCTGCTATTATGGTTAATATTATTTATGTTTATAAAAAGCATACCGCTTGAAATAATTAAAATACTAATTATAAAGCTTGGGAATAAACATTAATATAACCAACATTATTGTAAACATAATTTAACCATTTAAAGAAGCTCAATTAAAAATGTTTTTGTCGGACTTCCGGTGGTGCCACTTTCCTCGCCAGGCACCTAATCAAGGCGCCCCGTGCTGAAATCTCGTAAAAGCCGGCGAAACAGCGAAAATCAGCTGTTCACTCACTTCAACTTCTCTCCCTGGGAGAAAGGGAGAGGACAGAGCAGCGGGAGAGTGGTAGATCTCCCCAGGGGCTTGGCTTCGTAAAGCAGAGCCCCAGAGGGTTGAGTCCCACTGAACCCCGCCGAGCTCCGAACTTCAGCATGTTCCTGCAGAAGCAGGAAAAGAAGAAAGTGTCCATCTCTGCCTAATTAATTTTCTTTGTGGATTTCTATATGCAGACGGAACAAGCGCAAGTGAACAATTATTGGATTGCAAGTATTTCTGACTTCCTGACTTCAACCCTTTAAAAAGTGAATTTTTTTTGCTTTAATTGACTGTTTAAAATGGCGTCTGAGAGGAAGTGAAAGTGAAGTGAAGTGAAAGTGGAATCTGGCTTTGTAACTAAGAAACGTTATTTGCGGATTGCAACAAATTGAGCTCTCCTATACTCAAAGGGGAAAAGAAAAGTTTTAAAGTTAAATTTTGTAACTTTAAAAACTGAAATGGCTACTAAACCACCTAAGACTGCTGGCAGAAGGGGATCTGAAGTAGGTTTGGAAGATATGCTTAAAGAACAAGGGAAAATGTTTGAAGAGAGGTTTAAGGAGATGATGGAAAATAATGAGAAAATAAGAAAAGAAATAAAAGAGAATAATCAAAAACTAAGAGAAGATATTTTGATGGCTTTTCAAGGTTTGGCAAAAAGACTGGAGGGGTTGGAGGAGGAGGTGCAAGAAATTGCCCAGTCAAACCAGCAATTAAAAAATAAAATGGGAGGAATGCAAATAAAATTGGACAAAAATAAAGATCAAGTAGTGGTGATGCAGTATAGGATAATGGAAGGAGCTCTGAGAATTAGGGGATTACAGGAGGAAAAAGATGAAGATTTAAAAAAATTTTTTTTTAATTGAAAAAGTTTTTACAGAAAAAAAACTTTCCCCCTTCCCCCCCTCCCCCTCTACCCTCCCTCCCACCTCCCTTCAAAAAACCCCCTCCCCCCGACTTCCCGGAACAAACACAAGGTATAGTTAAAAATAAAACAAACATATGCTAAAAATTTTCCCTCCTAACTCAGTTATACTCCTACATTTCTCATCAAATCCTAACCTCCCCCAATGCAATCAGAAATAACACATCCTAATCATTCAAAGGCAATCTGATATCTCTTCGTCTGATATCTGTTTTGAATATAGTCAATCCATTTTTTCCATTCATTTAAGTATCTTTCTTGCATATTGTCTTTCAAAAAGGCTGAGATTTTTGCCATCTCAGCCAAATTTGCAACTTTCAATATCCATTCTTCTATTGTAGGTAATTCTTTTTTCTTCCAATACTGTCCTATCAGTAATCTTGCCGCTGTTATTAGATTTAAAATCAGTTTAGTCTCAATTACTGTACAGTCAGTGATAATTCCCAATAAAAAAAAATTGCGGCAGGAACTTTATCTTCTTTTTCAAAACATTTTGTAAAATCCACCAAAATTCTTATCCAAAAAGCCTTAATATTCTTGCAAGTCCACCAAATATGAAAATATGTAGCGTCATCACAATTACATCACCAACATTTTGCTTGCATATCTGGATACATACATGATAATTTCTTAGGATATAAATGCCATCTTTAAAACATTTTATAAAAATTTTCCCTTAAATTCTGTACCTGCGTAAATTTAACATTTCTAACCCAATTTTTTTCCCAAGTTTCCAATAATATTGGCTCCTGAAAATTTTGTGCCCACTTTATCATACAGTCCTTTACCAAATCCCTTTCAGAATCTATTTCAAGTAACACATTATACAATCTCTTTTTTTGCTCCTGAGACTGATTTCTAATTTACTTTACCAAATTTTCCTCATTCTGCACTATACCAATTCTCTGATCTTCCTTCCATCTAGCACATAGTTGCCCATATTGAAACCAAGTATAATTTTTCCCTTCTTCTTTTAATACGTGCAGAGATTTTAATTGCAAATTACCTCTTTCAGTATAAAAAAGATCTTTATATGTAATCATTTCCTGATTCTGTTCTATAATTATATTCTCTATAATGCTGTTTGGTATGTGCAATTATTTTGCAAACTATCATCATAGTAGTAGTTTAATATGTATCTATATTACTGTGTATTAAAATATTTTGAAATGGATAGTTAAAATAATGATTTTTAAAAAGTAATTGGTTGTCAATGTCATTATATCTCCCATATCAAATTACCCAGTATTTGAACAAAATTGCTATGTATTAGTCCATAAATAATGCAGACTTGGGACTTTTATAGAAAGCTTTATGGAAATAATTATTATTCTCCCTTGTAGTGGAGGCAGCATCCAGGAATGGGTTCTCCTTGTCTACTAGCCAATAGGACTGAGACTGTCAAAGCTGCGAGGACATGCCTACACCAATGATTCCCAGCTTTTTTCTCAGTCCTAGCTGAAGACAGACGTGTTTTTTGCATAGGGCAATCTATTTCTTCCAACACCTTCCAATTTAATTGTTGCTTTTAATTGTGTTTTTATATATATATATATTTGTTTTCTGAGGTTTTCACGGGTGTTTGTATATAGGTCTTTGGTTGTTCGGGTTTTCTCCCGTGTAAAATTGGAAGTGTCTTGGCGACGTTTCGACGAAGTCTCATTCGTCATCTTCAGGCTTCAGCTTCGTGCTTCTGGGAGCAATGTGTGATCGCAGCTGTTTCTTCCTTTTAACTGCTAGTGGGGGTTTGAACTGATTGGGTGGGAGCTTGGCTGTGCTCTGATTGGATGGGGGGTTTTCTGTGCTCTGATTGGCTGGGGGTGTGTCCTGTGTTGGTGGGGCTTGGTTGTGCTCAGTCTAGTCTGTGCTGCAGGGGATTTGAGCTGGTGAGCTGCATAGCTGTTGTTTGGCTTTGTGGTCGTGCTACATCTTCATAGTGGGTGTCAGTCTGCTGCATGAATGGATTGGAGGGTTTGAAATGGCTAATGTTGCAGCTGCGGTCTGGCTTCTGGTCCTTGGTCGTGCTTCATGATCAGTGTGGGTTTGGGTCTGCTTTCTGGGTGGATGTGCGGTGGTGACATCCTGTGTGGACCTTGTGAGTGTGGGTCTGGTGTCATTCCTCGTGTTAGGGACTCGTTTGTCAATAAGGGCGGGTTTCCAAATGGCTGGTAGGCGGGAGGTGTCATCTCGTTTGTTCATGCTGTGTGGGCGTTTTTCTATCTCAATGGCTTCTCTGATTATTCTGTTGTTAAAGTGTTCAGTTTTGGCGATAGTTCTGGTCTTTTTAAAGTCAATATCATGTCCTGTGACTTTAAAGTGTTGGACCAGGGAAGAAGTTGGTTCCTCTTTTTTGAATGAGTTCTTGTGTTCTTCAATGCGTGCACTTATTCTTCTGTTGGTTTGTCCAATGTATGTGGTGGGGCAGGCGTTGCATGGGATTTCATATACTCCTTGATTTTCTAACTCAATTTTGTCTTTGGGGTTTCTTAGGATGGTGGATATTTTTCTGTTTGTGCAGAATGCTGTCTTGATGTTGTGTTTGTGGAGGATCTTGCTGATTCTGTCTGTGGTGCTTTTATATATGGGAGGAAGGCTGTGCCGTTTTCTTGTTCTCTGTCTTGGATTTTAGTGGGGGTTCTTTTGGATTAGCTTGGTAATCTTATTTGTTTGGAATCCATTGGATGTTAGTACGTTAGTGAGAGTGTCTAGTTCGGGTTTTAGGTGTTGTTCATCAGCTAAGCATTTTGTTCTGGAGATGAGTGTCTTGGCTACGGAGTTGATCTGTGCTGGGTGGTGGTGTGAGAGTGCGTGCAGATAGCGGTTTGTGTGTGTTTTCTTCTGGTAGATGGTGTGTCCTAGGGAGCCATTGGGTTTTCTGTAGACTAAGACATCCAGAAAGGGAAGTTGGTTATTAACTTCTGTTTCCATGGTGAACTGTATTTTGGGGTGTAGGCTATTGAGGTGTGTGAGGAAGTTGTCAAGTTTTTCTTTCCCGTGTGGCCAGATTATGAAGGTGTCGTCTACATATCTGAGCCAGAGTTTGGGTTTGTGATCAGATTTTTCTAGAGCTTGGGTTTCAAAGTGTTCCATGTAGAGATTGGCAATGACAGGTGAGAGGGGTGATCCCATGGGTGCTCCTTCTACTTGTTTGTATTTTTGTCCATTATAGATGAAGTATGTGTTGGATTATTCAACAGAATAATCAACAGAATAATCAGAGAAGCCATCGAGATAGAAAAACGCCCACACAGCATGAACAAACGAGATGATACCTCCCGCCTACCAGCCATTTGGAAACCTGCCCTTATTGACAAACGTGTCCCTAACAAGAGGAATGACACCAGACCCACACCCACGAGGTCCACACAGGATGTCACCACCACACATCCACCCAGAAAGCAGACCCAAACCCACACTGATCATGAAGCACGACCAAGGACCAGAAGCCAGACCGCAGCTGCAACATTAACCATTTCAAACCCCTCCAATCCATACATGCAGCAGACTGACACCCACTATGAAGATGTAGCACGACCACGACCACGAAGCCAAACAACAGCTATGCAGCTCACCAGCTCAAATCCCCCTGCAGCTCAGACTAATCTGAGCACAACCAAGCCCCCACCCAAAGAGGACACACCCCCAGCCAATCAGAGCACCAAAAAACCCCCATCCAATCAGAGCACAGCCAAGCTCCCACCCAATCAGTTCAAACCCCCACTAGCAGTTAAAAAGGAAGAAACAGCTGCGATCACACATTGCTCCCAGAAGCACGAAGCTGAAGCCTGAAGATGACGAATGAGACTTCGTCGAAACGTCGCCAAGACACTTCCAATTTTACGCAGGAGAAAACCCGAATAACCAAAGATCTACATATATATATATATATATGTATATATATATATATTTATTTCCATTTTGTAACATCATATTTATGTACAATCTGTTATCCGTCATTAATCACTAATTTTTATTTATTGCTGATTCGGGCCTTAGGTTAAAGAATTGAAAAAACTTAATTATGATGTGGTGATGAACGAAATTGAGAAGAAGATAGATAAATATAAAATGTTAAAGTTGTCTTGGTTTGGTAGAATTGCAATGTGTAAGATGATGTTGCTGCCCAAGTTTAACTTTTTATTTGAGATGCTACCGTTAAATTTGACAGAGAAAGATATTGAAGGATATCAGAAAAAATTGGATAAATTTTGCAATGGTGGGAAAAGACCTAGATTAGTGAAGAAAATGTGGTATCAAAATCAAAAGGAAGGTGGATTAGGAATCCCCAAATTATTTAATTATTACTGTGCATATGGTAGCCGGATAGTGGTAAAAATACTTAAAGGTGAAGATAATCATTGGAGAGACTTAGAGTTAAGGGATATAGAGAAATTTGGATCAAGGTGGTTTTTAGATAAAGCAAACTCAAAATGTGTAATTAGAAGTTATTGGTTAAAGGGATTAAGTAAAATGTGGAATAAATTTGTTAAAATTTTAATTCCGGATATAATCTTTTTGGGGAAGACAATTGGAAATTGGCCGATTAAAAATAATATAAGACGTAATGAAGTGATTAAAGATGAAAATAGAGAAACTATTAGAGATTGGTTAAAAGTTTTAGAAAATGAAAGGAGGCATAAAGAAATTATTGAAAAATTAGGGTTAAGCTGGTTTGAAAAAATACAGATAGAAAAATGGACAAAAAAATTAAGGGAAAACTATTCGATAAATAGATGTGAAACTGAATTTGAATATTTAGTATCTCGGATTATGAAAGATGAAGTTGGGCTAAAGGGACTCGTTAGCAGGGTTTATAAGATTATAAACTCTGATGAAAAATTACAAAGAGTGATGAGGACAAATTGGGAAAAAGATCTTAATATTGAAATACCAGAGTCAGATTGGAATGTGAATTGGAATAGTAGAATTATGAGAACCTTATCTATAAGGATTAAAGAGCATAATTATAAAGTTGTTTGGAAATGGTATTTGACTCCAGTAAGATTGTCGCAAATGGATAAAAAAATTAGTAAAAAATGTTGGAGATGTGAGATGAAATTGGGGACTTATGAACATATGTGGTATAAATGTGATAAGGTTAAAAAGTTTTGGCAACAATTGGAGAAAATGATATTTGAAATGATGGGGAAAGTAATAACATTGAGAGTGGAAACTATATTATTGTTGGTAATTAAGGAAATAGAATTAACAAAATATGAAAAAGAATTGATTAGAATTATGATTATAATAGGTAGAATTATAATAGCTAGATATTGGAAACTAGATGTGATTTTTAGAATAGAAGAGTGGAATTCTGAAATGTGGAAATTAGCTTTAAATGATAAAATGACATGTGATATTAAAATTAGAAGTGGTGTGTATAAAGAAGATATTTTCTGGAAGACTTGGAAACCATTTGTGGACTATGCGCTTAGAACATTGGACGCTTCGGTACCTGTACCTCGAGAACGTGGATTTTGGCAATCATGAGGATATATCCGAAGACCCAAATCTTCCTTTTTTTTTATGTATAGCACAAGGGTGGAAAATGTATTTTCTTTTTTTGTTTGTAACGTTAAAAATTTATAAAAATAAATAAATAAATTAAAAAAAAAAAGAGTTACCTACAATAGAAGAATGGATATTGAAAGTTATTAATTTGGCTGAGATGGCTAAAATCTCAGCTTTTTTGAAAGACAATACGCAGGAAAGATATTTAATTGAATGGAAAAAATGGATTGATTATTTACAAAACAAATATCAGATTAAGAAATATCAGATTGCCTTTGAATAATTAGGAAGTATTATTTTATGTAATGGGGGGTTGGGAAATGAAAAGATTTGGATGAGGTTAATTGGATTAGAAGGGAAAACTTTACTCTATGTTTGGTTTATGTATAACAATACCTTGTGATTAACCCGGAAGCCGGGGGAAGGAGGTAGGGGTTTTGTGGGGGAAAAGGGGAAAAATGTTTTTGTTTGTTAAAACTTTTTCAATAATTAAAAAAAAGATTAAAAGGGACCTCATGGAAACCACTATCTAACATCTATTAGATATTCAGGCTATTCAGCCGGTTCCGGAGGCAGAACAGGGGATGGGGTTTTATTCCATCCTCTTTGTAATTCCAAAAACCTGGGGGGTGGGGGGTTAATAGTGCAATTCTGGATCTCAAAAGACTAAACCGCTGCATTATTTACAGATGGTTCAAGATGCATTCTCTCAAGTCCATTTTGGATGGCGGCAGGGAGGGCAACTTCCTCACCTCTATTGATCTTACTGAGGCTTATTTACATGTCCCCATCCTTCCGGGCCATAGACCGTATCTCCGCTTCTGTTATGCAGGCCAGCACTATCAGGCCTGTCATCGGCACTATCAGGCCTGTCATCGGCATTCACGAAGGTGTTGGTGGCTTTAGCGGCTCACCTTAGAGCTCATACCGTGGGTGTCCAGTGCTATCTGCCATCCTGATCCAGTCTGCCTCTGCAGACCAGGCGCATGTGGATCTCAGAATCACCATTCAGGTGCTTCAGGAACACGGGTTTTCTATCAATGTGAAAAAGCCATTTGGCACCGACTAACCATTTACTGCATTTAGGAGCGGAGATAGACACCAGTGCATGCAGGGTATACCTTTCCCAGGAATATCAGGCGAGTATAGCTGAGCTAGTGGATCAAATCGGGGGGCTCGTAGGGTGCCCCTGGTGAGTCTTTCATGATTGGGCAAGATGGTGTCCTGCATTTCAATTGTGCCGTAGGCGCATTTACATGCCAAGGCTATATAGTGGTTTCTCCTCCCTTATCAGAGGGCAGATACAAGCATCTCATTGCTCAAGGTTAGGTTAACCACAGAGGTTCTTCATTCTCTGGAGTGGTGGACCTCTCCAGCACTTGCTAGGGGTTGTATTTTTAAGGAACCCGAGCAGCTAACAGTGACAACTTTTTTTTTTTTTTTTTGCAAACATTTTTTATTTTTCCATAATAATTCCCACAATTTGACCAGTGTACAATACAATCACTTATCCAACAATCAGTCCTATACTCAAATTATACTCAGTCAGGGCTGCTCGACTGCCACTCCCCCCTTTAATCCTTTCTTCCCTTCTCATCCTTCTTAAACTTCCCCCACCACCTTCTCCTCGCTTTCCTACTTCCCCTCCTCTTTCCCACTTCTCACTACCATCCTTTCTAACCCTCTATCTTCTCCTTCTCCTCCTCCTCCTATCCTTTCTTCTCCTCCTTCTTTCCTCCCTACCCACCTACCTACCTACTTTCTTCCTTCTTTACTCCTCTTTCCTTACCCTTTCCTTCGGGAGTGTTTGCCGAGCAGTCCCGACATTACACCATTCCAACTTGTTTAATTCTACCATTATTCCTGTACAATGGCAACCAATCAATTTATAGTCTTCCCTTCCCGCCTCCATCCCCCGAGACTTCCCAGAACAGAATACAGGGTATTGTAACTAACAAACATAATCTAAAATATAACATAAAACATATTCCATTTCACACCATCACACTATCAATTCCCTTCTTTCTTAAACTAATACATAATAATTCCTAACTTCACTCAAAAACTAATTGATATTTTTTAATCTGATACTTATTTTGAATATAATCAATCCACTTCCTCCATTCCAATATATATTTTTCTTGTGTACAGTCTTTCAAGTAGGCAGAAATTTTTGCCATTTCTGCTAAATTTGATACTTTACTAATCCATTCTCCAATTGTAGGTAAGTCTTCTTTCTTCCAATATTGTGCAATCAATAATCTTGCAGCAGTTATTAAATTCAGAATCAGTTTTGTCTCTATAACAGTGCAATCTGAGATTATTCCTAATAAAAGAACTGTGGAACAAACTTGATCTTCTTTTTCAAAATGTTCTGCATAATCCACCATATTTTAATCCAAAAGGCTTTAACTTTTTTGCAAGTCCACCATATATGATAATAGGTAGCATCCTCACAATCACATCTCCAACATTTTGCTTTCACATTTGGATACATACATGACAGTTTTTTAGGATCTAAATGCCATCTATAAAACATTTTATAAAAATTTTCTCTTAAATTTTGTGCTTGCGTGAATTTAACATTCCTCACCCAAATTTTTCCCATGTTTCTAACATTATAGGTTGTTGAAAATTTTGTGCCCATTTTACCATACAATCTTTAACCAACTCCATTTCTGAATCAATTTCAACCAATACATTATATAATCTCTTTATATGCTGTTGACCTTGATCTTTTATTTGTTTTACCAGATTATCATCACTTTGCCTTATACCAATTTTCTGATCTATTTTCCATCTAGATTGCAATTGTCCATACTGGAACCATGTATAATTTCTTCCTTCATCCTCAATTTCTCCTAGATTTCAACTGTAATTCCCTTTTCCCATAGTCAAAAGCTCTTTGTAAGTAATAACTTCCATTTTTTGTAATATATTTATATTCTCTATCATATGTCTGGGGATGGTCCATATTGGTATCTTTCCATCTAACTTATATTGATATTTTTTCCAAATCCTCAACAACGCACTTCTGACCATATTATTCTTAAATGTCTTATCAATTTTCTTGTCATATATTACATATGCCATCCATATAACAAACCATAACCTTCTATATTCAAAATCCTTTCCTCTGTTAAATTAATCCAATCAGAAATTAAAGTTAAAACAACTGCATCATAGTACAATTTCAAATTAGGCATTTTAAACCCCTCTTTCCTAACGCCTTGCATTATTTTTAACTTTATCCTCGGTTTTTTACCCTTCCATACAAATTTATTAATCCCTTTTTGCCATTCTTGTAAATTTGCATCTTTCTTCAAAATTGGAATCATTTGGAACAAAAATAAAAATCTAGGCAAAACATTCATTTTATAGCTGCCACTCTTCCCAACAATGATAATTGTAACTTCTTCCATTCTCCATTTCTTTAATTACTTTT
Source organism: Ahaetulla prasina (assembly GCF_028640845.1). NCBI lineage: Eukaryota > Metazoa > Chordata > Lepidosauria > Squamata > Colubridae > Ahaetulla > Ahaetulla prasina. Next base: position 41,059,243 of record NC_080545.1, read on the forward strand.
CCCCACAATACCTCATAATTGTTTTTATATAATTTTACATTCGATGCTGTAATGTATACTCCTAAGTATTTAACCTTTTAACTACTTCATATCCAGTTATTCTTTCTAATTCTTCCTCTGATGTGTATTCATATTTTTAATTATAATTTTGTCTTCTGTTGATTCACTTTAAACCCAGATACCTTACTATACTGATCAATTGTCTCCATCAAATATACAGCTGAATGTATTGGTTGAGATAAAGAAACAACCAAATCATCTGCAAACGCTCTTAATTTATAATCTTGATTTTTAATTCTAATTCCTTTTATTCGATCTAAACCACGTATCTTACTCAATAATATTTCCAAAGTTAGAATGAATAATAATGGTGACAAGGGACATCCTTGTCTAGTCCCTTTCTCAATCTTGAAAGATTCTGTTAATCCACCATTTACTATTATTTGAGCTGTTTGCTTTTGATATATAGCCTTAATTGCTTGAATAAAATAATCCCCAAATTGCATTTTTTCTATTACTTTAAACAAAAACTGCCAATCCAATCTATCAAAAGCTTTTTCGGCATCCAAAAAGAGGAATGCTGCTGAAACCTGGCTGTTTCCTTCCAAATATTCAAGTAAATTTACAACAGTGACAACTGATGCCAGCCTATATGGTTGGGGAGCTCTCCAGGATAAGATAGCCCAGGGCAAGTGGTACCTCAGGTAGACCTAGCTCACATTAATTGGCTAGAGCTCAGGCTGTCCATCTAGCCTTACAGGAGTTCCAGGGCCTGCTGTCAGGAAAGCATATCTTAATTTTGACTGACAATGTGGCCGCCAAGGCACATATTAATAGGGAAGGGGGTGCCCAATCAAGGGCCCTTATGGAAGAAGGCTGAGCATCTCTGTCTCTGGGCAGAACAACTACAGATATCATTAAGGGCAGAGCACATTGCAGGGACCTCCAATGTTCTGGCAGATTGACTCAGCAAGGCCATAATTGACCACGCAGAGTGGCGCCTGCATCCAGATTTATTTCAGGAGCTGTCGGAGCACTTTGGACAACCAACCATGGACTTTTTCGCCACCCCAGACATCACTCACCTGACCAGGTTCTTCACAAGGTTTGCAGTTCTGGGAGCGGAGAGAGTCGATGAGCTTTGCAGCTCTTGGCCAGCAGAACTGCTCTATGGCTTTCCACCTCTTCCCCTCATCTCGAGGGTGGTAAGAAAGATTATTGCCGAATGGGCGGAAGTGATTCTGCTGGCTCTGCACTGGCCAAGGCGGCCTTGGTTTGCCGACTTAGTCACTCTTTCGGTGTCCAGGCCTTGGAGGATACCACCAGACAGACTCTCCCTCAGCCAGTGGGCTTTGGTCCACCCAGATCCTCAGTGGTTCCAATTTTTTTTTTTTTTTGTTTACATTTATACCCCGCCCTTCTCCGAAGACTCAGGGCGGCTTACAGTGTATAAGGCAATAGTCTCATTCTATTTGTATATTTTTACAAAGTCAACTTATTGCCCCCCCAACAATCTGGGTCCTCATTTTACCTACCTTATAAAGGATGGAAGGCTGAGTCAACCTTGGGCCGGGCTCGAACCTGCAGTAATTGCAGGCTTTGTGTTCTTAATAACAGGCTGTTCTTAATAACAGGCCTTACCAGCCTGCGCCATTCACCGGCCCAATTGACCACCTGGCATTTGAGCGGATGTCTCTGAGCCAGGACAACTATTCCTCCAAGGTCATTGATACCATCCAAGCCTCCAGGAGGGCTTCTGCTAACGGAATTTATGATGCCACCTGGCGAGCATTTTGCTCCTGGTGTTTACAGTTGGGCTTGGACCCAACGTTGGTATCAGTGCCCCGGATACTGGATTTTCTGCAGGCAGGGCTGGACAAGGGGCTTTTGCCCAATACGATACATCGCCAGGTAGCAGCTCTGTCATGGTTTTTTTCCTGTGGGGATCTGGACTCCCTGGCACGCCACCCAACCATTCATAGGTTCATCAGGGACACCACATACCTTAGGCCTCCAGTGATTCACCGTTTTCCAACTTGGGATCTGGGGATCCCTTTGAGTCAGTGAGAGAGACCTCTTTGAGTTTCCTGTCCTACAAAGTGGCATTTCTAGTGGCCATAACTTTGGCCAGGCAGATTTCAGAGTTGGCAGCTCTCTCTGTCTGACTGGACCTTTGTATTTTCCACCCCAACAGGGTGGTGTTATGTTTGGACCCTTCTTTTATACCAAAAGTTAATTTGTGGTTCCACAGGGCCCAGGAGCTGGTTCTAATAAATTTTTGCCCCAACCTAGTGCATGCACTGGAACGGAAATTGCACACATTAGACGTGAGGAGAGCGCTCCGGATATATATCAAATGAATTTCCTCCTTCAGGAGGATGGAGTCTTTCTTTGTCTCATTCCTTGGAGCCAAGATCACTCCATCAACCCTGGGCCACTGGATTAGGGCGTGTCTTACGAGATGCAGACCATTAATCTTACGAGATGCAGACCATTCTACTGCCCAAGAGTATTACAGCACACTCCACAAGGAGTGTGGCCACAAGTGCGGTGTGGGCAACACAGGCCTCTCTGGAAGAGGTTTGCCATATAGTTACCTGGTCCTCCCTATCCCCGTTCATCAGGCACTATAAACTGGAAACATATGCCTCAGCTGAGGTGGTATTTGGGAGGCGAGTCCTCCAACAGATGCATACTGATGAGGGGATCTAGGAGCAGGCTGCGACCCACCCGTAAGGACAGAACCGCTTTGCTTTGTCCCATTCCTGGATGCTGCCTCCACTACAAGGGAGAAGGAACATTGGTCTTATCTGATACGATCCTTCTCGTTGAGTGGAGGCAGCATCCAGCCCCACCCTAGTTATGGGCTTGGTCCTTTGGGGGCAAGATTTTTACAGACTTTAACACATCAAGACTGTCTCTATTCCTTCGCCAAAAGCTGGGGATCGTTGGTGTAAGCGTGTCCTCGCAGCTTTGACAGTCTCAGTCCTATTGGCTAGCAGACGAGGACAACCCATTCCTGGATGCTGCCTTCACTCAACAAGAAAGATTGTATCAGGTAAGATCAACATTCCTTCTACCAGTTCAAATAGAAATATTGTTCACTTGGAGAATACACATCTGAATCAATATCTGGAACTGATCACCATATATCACCATATATATTCATCTTAGATGAATATGATGATATGGAAAATGCAAGTTTAACTTGCGATGTAAACAAAAATAGAAGATCTTGGATATTTCCCTTTGCCTGCTTCCATTGTGGAAAACTCATTTATTAATTTTCATTTATTTTGACTTTTTTATTTCTGTTTGAGGAAGGATGAATTTACTGCTCAGAATGAGCAGGAGTTTCTCCTTCTTTCCTGGAATCCAGAATTTCAGTGCTACTTAGGAAAAAGGATTACAACAGCCCCACCCTCTACTTAATTGGCAGACGTGTTCCATAAAAAAACCCCAGAAACCTAATGAATGTGTGAATGTGGCAGAAAAGGAGTTGAGCCAAGAAGACTGCAAAGAAGTAGAAAACAAAGCTTCCAATTTAAAGACAAGCAAATCAGCAGCAGTCTCAGGATGGCAAGCCTTGGAGCTGCAAGATTCACTGAGAGACTGAGATAAAAAATGAGAGGATTTGCAAAGTAACAGCAGAAGCAATCCCACTTGTGCAGGAGTCCATGCAGAGAACTCCATAAAACAGCTCAAGGAAGAGCGGACTGTGAGTTCTGGAGAGGACTGAAAAGCTCCATATAAAAGTGCAGAGAAGGAGTGAAAAGAAGTTGTCAAATGCAAAATGGACTGATAGTAGTGGGTTTCAATTTAGTTTGCTACGGATTCACTCGCGCTTGTGCAAGGCTTCTACGCATGCATAGAAGCTTCTGCACATGCACAGAAACATCTGGGCAAGTGGGTGGAGCCTCCCACCACCACCGCTATCGGTTCGCTTGATCCGGGGCAAACCAGTAGCAACCTGCAACTGACTAAGTTTGACTACAAATGACGCCAAATGAAATAAAGCTAATGAAATAAGGAAGAATCCAAGAGCTAGAAATTCATCAAAATAGGACAATATATAGAACTAAGAACATAGTTGTAGGAACAGAGAGATGGAAAATTATATATTAAATAGAAGTAATTGTGAATTAATAATAGGAAGATTTTAGATTAAAATTTTTAGCAAAATTAAGTAGGAAATAAGAACATACTCAGTTTCCCCCAAAATAAGACATTCCCTGATAATAAGCCCAATTGGGCTTTTGAGCGCATGGGAATAAGGCCAAGCACTTATTTCAGGGTTCAAAAAATATAAGACAGGTCTTGTTTTCGGGGAAACACGGTCGTTTTAAGAGTAAAAGTTAGAAATATAACTCTAATTGTAATAAAACGAATCTTCATGAGGCAAAAACAAATATAAGCATTTTTGTCTATGATATCTATCAAATTAAGAAAAGCAATGTTAGCAATGGGACTTGATGTGGTAAGAGACATAAAAAATAAAGAGCTATAAGAAACATGGAGACTTTCCAGTACAGGTAGTCCTCAATTTACAACAATTCATTTAGTGACCATTCAAAGTTACAACAGCACTGAAAAAGTGACTTATAACCGTTTTTCACACTTATGACCATCGCAGCATCTCCATGGTCATGTGGTCTAAATTCAGTCACTTGGCAACTGACTCATAAATTATGACGCAGTGTCCCTGGTTCATGTGATCAACTTTTGTGACCTTCTGACAAGCAAAATCAATGGGAAAGCCAGATTCACTTAACAACCATGTTACTAACTTAACAACTATGGTGATTCATTTAACAACTGTGGCAAGAAAAGCCATAAAATTGAGCAAAATTCACTTAAATGTTTCACATGGCAACAGAAATTTTGGTCTCAATTGAGGTCCTAATTGAGGACTACCTATATTGTATCAAAGAAAGAAAGAAGTAGCCAAAGAGACAAATCACCTAGCTATTGTTGTTGTTGTTAGTTGCGAAGTCATCTCCGACCCATCGTTATCCATGGACAATGTTCCTCCAGGGCTTCCTGTCCTCTACCATCCCCCGGAGTCCATTTAAGCTCACGGCAACTGCTTCAGTGACTCCATCCAGCTACCTCATTCTCTGTCGTCCCTTCCTTCTTTTGCCCTCAATCTTTCCTAGCATTAAGCTCTTCTCCAGTGAATCCTTCCTTCTCATTAGGTGGCCAAAGTATTTCAGTTTCATCTTCAGGATCTGGCCTTCTAAAAAGCACTCAGGGTTGATCTCCTCTAACACTGACTTGTTTGTTCGCCTTGCAGTCCAAGGGACTCGCAGGAGTCTTGTCCAGCACCAGAGTTCAAAGGTGTCAATTCTTCGGCGCTCGGCCTTTCTTATGGTCCAACGTTCATAGCCATACATACACAGCCTTGACTATATGCACTTTTGTTGGAAGGGTGATGTCTCTGCTTTTCAGTATGCTGTCTAGATTTGCCATAGCCTTCTTCCCCAGGAGCAAGCGTCTTTTAATTTCTTGGCTGCAGTCCCAATCTGCGGTGATTTTGTAGCCCAGGAAAATAAAATCTGTCACTACCTCCGTTTCTTCCCCATCTATTTGCCAGGAATTGAGAGGGCCAGATGCCATGATCTTAGTTTTCTTAATGTTGAATTTCAAGCCAACTTTTGCACTCTCCTTCACCCGCATCAAGAGGCTCTTTATTTCCTCTTCACTTTCTGTCATTAAAGTGGTATCATCTGCATATCTGAGGTGGTTGATATTTTCTCCGGCAATCTTAATTCCAACTTTTGATACATCTAGCCCCGCCTTTCTCATGATGTGCTCTGCATATAATTTAAATAGTCAGGGTGACAGGATACAGCCTTGCCGAGCTCCTTTCCCAATTTTGAATCAATAGGTGGTTCCGTGTCTAGTTCTTACTGTTGCTTCTTGACCTGCACATAGGTTTCTCAAGAGACAAATAAGATGGTCTGGTACTCCCATCTCTTTGAGAACTTGCCACAATTTGTTGTGATCCACACAGTTAAAGGCTTTAGGATAGTCAATGAAGCAGAAGTAGATATTTTTCTGGAACTCCCTAGCTTTCTCCATGATCCAGCGTATGTTGACAATTTGATCTCTAGTTCCTCTGCCTCTTCGAAATCCTGCCTGTATTTCTGGTAGTTCTTGATCCACATACTGCTGGAGTCTAGCTTGTAGGATTTTAAGCATAACCTTACTAGCATGTGAAATGAGTGCAGTGGTGGTATAGTTTGAACATTCTTTGGCATTGCCTTTCTTTGGAATTGGAATGTAAACTGACCTTTTGCAATCCTGTAGCCACTGTTGAGTTTTCCAAATTTGCTGGCAAATTGAATGTAGCACTTTTACTGCATTGTCTTTTAAGATTTTGAATAGCTCAGCTAGAATACTGTCACCTCCATTAGCTCTGTTGTTGTTCAGATTTCCTAAGGCCCATTTGACTTCACATTCTAGGATGTATGGCTCGAGGTCAGTGACCACCCCATTGTGGTTATCAGAGATGTTAAGCTCGTTCTTGTATAGTTCTTCTATGAAATTTTGCCACCTCTTCTTAATCTCTTCTGCCTCTGTTAGGTCCCTGCCATTTTGGTCCTTTATCTTGCCCATCTTTGCATGAAACATTCCCTTCATATCTCCAATTTTCTTGAAGAGATCTCTGTTCCTTCCTATTCTATTGTTTTCTTCTACTTCTTTGCACTGTTCATTTAAGAAGGCATTCTTATCTCTTCTATCATAGCTATTCTCTGGAATTCTGCATTCAACTGGGTGTATCTTTCTCTTTCTCCCTTGCCTTTCGCTTCCATTCTTTTCTCAGCTCTTTGCAAGGCTTCCTCAGACAGCCATTTTGCTTTCCTGCCATTCTTTCTCTGATGTACTGCCTTGAGAATCCAAAGAGTGACTTACACCCTGAGGAAACTCAAACCTCAGAGATTACTGAGGTAATGAAATTATTGATATCCCTAACGTAAGAATTAGTCACATCCTTGCAGCAGGGTAATCAGAAAAATGCCATGGCATCAGGCTCAGCCCTGGTGCATAGCCAACACCCGGCACAAGAAAGTGAGGGGGATTGGAGAAAATTTAGGGAACCTCATTCCCCCATCCCATCCCTACAGAGCAGAGATGGGATTTCAGGAAAGGATGATCAGAGAGAATGGAGCTTTTCAGAAGATGAGAGATCGGCTCCTGATCTACTGGCATTCACGGGGATGTCGTCCCCCCCCCGTTTAAACCCCTCTTATTTAAGATCAACAGTTAACATGGGAAATGACCCTAAAGCCTCGACTTCTCCAGGCACAGCAGATCCAAACGTGCTTCTGTTTGCGCAACTAGTGACACAGAGTGAAGAGATTCCCTCACCAAAATTGTTTCGTGATGTGGTGCAAAAACAATGGACCCAACCAGGAGCATATCCCAACCCAAATAGGAATGACAAAAAATTTTACAATATAGCCTCGGACTTTCCAGAGAAACTACAATTGCCAGCAGTGGATGGGCCGATCACAGCCTTGAACTCAACTACTGTAGTATCCCAGGACGCAGCAGACAGTCTGAGGCCAGAGGATAGGAGGTCAGAGCTGGCTCTTCGCTGCAGTCTGGGCAATAAGATCAACCACCACTTCATCACTTTTCAACAAAACCTCCTTAGCCTGGCTGCGACAGATGCAAAGCAGAATTCCATCTGACAACCAGCACCTTTAGCAGGACATTACTAAGCTGATAGTGGCGACAGAATTCTTGGTAGATGCCACCCTGAATACAGCCAAATTCGTGTCCAGAGCAATGGCTTCAGCGGTGCTGGCCAAACAATGTTGTGGCTTCGCAACTGGCAGTTGCTGGCCAAATCAAAATGGAGGCTAGCCTCTACACCATTCACAGAGGGTAAGCTGTTTGGAGAAGCCATGAAACCCATGCTGGTAGAGACTAAGGACAGGAGGAAGGTTCTACTATCCTTGCACAGATGAGCGGACCGGCGGTCATCACTTTATCCACACAATTCCTCCTTTCAGCCAGCAGAAACGTGCCAAGGCTTCTTTCAGAGGAGATGCCCTCAGGGAACCGACTGTCAAACAGATAGATCCTGATTCCAAGACAGAGCCAAGCAGCAGGCCTAGGCCAAAAACCATTTTGTGGCTCTGGTGGGTGGCCCTTCCAACACTACAAGTGACCCCAGGACAAAAGCTCCCATTGGCGGATGCCTAGCACTGTTTGCAATGGGAGACAACCACGTCAGACACGTGGGTTCTAAGCATAGTGAAGCTAGGCCTCAGGCACGAATTTCTCTCGAAATTCCCAAGGTTCTTTATACGCTGCCCCGTACCAGGGGACAGGCAAAGAGGAACCTCATAGAGAACGCAATTCAACACCTGTTGGATATTCAAGCCATCCAGCCGGTCCCAGCGGACCAACGGGGGCAGGATTTCTATTCCATACTATTTGTGGTTCCCAAGTCCTTGGGGGTGGGAGGGTGTTACAGAGCAATTCTCAGCCTGAAAAAATTAAATGAATACCTCATTTAAAAGAGGTTCAAGATGCAATCTCTCCAGTCCATCCTGGAAAGCATTCGAGAGGATGACTTCTTAACATCCATAGATGTGACACTACCATCGCACCGACGATACTTCAGGTTCTATTACGCAAGGCACCATTACCAATACAGAGCATTGCCATTCGACCTGGCCTCAGCACTCAGGGCGTTCACCAAGGTCCTGGCAGCACTCTCAGCCCACATCAGGGCAGTATTGATAAGAGTCCATTGTTACTTGGACGACCTACTAATCCAGTCCTCCTCCTACAATCAGGCATCAGAGGACCTACACGTCACAACCTGGATTCTGCAGGATCACGGGTTTTCCGTCAACTATGAGTCATCTGATTCCTATCAACCGCTTGCTGCATGTGGGGGCAACCATAAACACCTCACTATGCGAGGTCTAACTGTCACAGGAGTGACAGATAAGCATAAGGACATTAGTAAATCAGATTCATGCAGACAGCAAGGTACCACTAGCCAGTCTCTCAAAGCTCCTAGGCAAGATGGTATCGTGCATTGCGATAGTTCCCTGGGCTCATCTACACACAAGACCCCTACAGTGGTTTCTCCTACCCTACCGGAAAAAGCAACTTAAACACCAAGGTTCGGGTCACAAACAAGGTGCTTCAGTCCTTCCAATGGTGGACATCTCGGGCCATGGACAAGGACTGTGCCTTCAAGGAGGAGGACTGCCTGACCATCATAACAGATGCCTGCCTCTTCAGCTGGGGACCCCACTGTCAGGAACAGATGGCACAGGGACAGTGGTCACAGGAGGACAAAGCAAACAATATCAACGGCCTAGAACTCAGGACAGTTCGCCTGGCCCTGAGAGAGATTCAGGGCAGGATAGCGGGCCATCACATTCTCATCCTGACAGACAATGTAGCCACAAAGGCCCACATCAATCACCAGGGGTCACACATTCCAGAGTTCTCATGCAAGAAGAATAGTTGGGCCTCTGAATGGAGAAGCACCTTCTCTCCATCAGAGCGGAGCACATATCAGGAACAGCGAATGTGCAGGCAGACTGGCTCAGCAGAACCACAGTCGATCACACGGAGTGGTGACTGCACCTGAGACTATTCAGGGAAATAACAGAATGGTTCGGGACCCCGATCTTAGACCTATTTGCCACACCATCAAACAGCCAGTTGTCAAGATTCTACTCCAGGTTTGTAACACCGGGTGCGGAGGGAACCAATGCGCTCCAAACCCCGTGGCCAAAGGGACTTCTATACACCTTTCCCCCTCTTCCAGTGATCTCGAGAGTAATCAGGAAGGTGTTGGAGGAGAAAGGGAAAGTATTAATTGTAGCTTCCCACTGGCCCAGAAGGCCATGGTTCGCAGACCTGGACAACAGACCATGGAGGATACAAGAAAAGATATTCCTCAGCCAGGGGGCTCTGGTGCATCCGGAACCACAATGGCTAAATCTGACCATTTGGCATTTGACCAGAAAGCCCTGACACACAGCAAATTATCTCTCAGAGTCATCACGACAATCCAGGCTGCCAGGATGCCTTCAACAAATAGAATTTACGACTCGACTTGGAAGACCTTCTGTACCTGGTGCTCCAAGGGCAACATCGATCCCATCTCAGTAACGGTGGGTCAAATCCTGGAATTCCTTCAGGATGGACTGGTCAAGGGGCTGTCTCCAAGTACCATATGTAGGCAGGTAGCAGCACTAGCATGGGTGTTGTCATGCGGGAACTTAGACTCCCTTGCACACCATCCTATGTGTCGTGTCCCACTCCCACTCCGATGAACGAGTCAAGGAAGTCCGTAAAAACTTGGCAACGAAGCCTTTGCAGCTTGCCAAGTTTCTTCAAGGTTTATCAGGGCAGGCAGGAGTCCAAGTTGTGACTTCAGCGAAAGTGTCCGATATCAGCAAACTAGATAAGACTTTGCTTGACTCAAGGTTGGAATGCCAAAAGCAGGTCCTTTATATAGGCTGTGGGGTGTGGCTCCATGATTCAGCATTTATCCAGGCCTGCCCCACCTCTGTTTCTGCTGGTGTCGCCTCTCAGATCTCCGGAAGCGAGGGTCCTCCCACCCTGAATTGTCTTCAGCTGGATCTGCTGGCAGCTTCTGGGAAAGGGAGGGGTCAGAGGGAGTAGGGCCGAGTAATTCCAGCACCTGGTTGGCTTCCTGCTCTGAAGGCTGAGCCAAAGGAACACACGCTGTATGAGTGAGGTTTATTGGGCTTGTCCTTTCACTCCTGGAATTCTCTCCAGGCATGAGGCCATGGCCGGGGGCTGGAGGCATGACAGGCCGTTTATCTTCATTATCAGACTCGGAGTCTGATAAAAGGCCCGGTTGGAGAGGACGAGTCACAACACTATGGTGCGCAGCTTCATTAAAGGGGCAACCAATTTAAAACCATCGGTGGTGCACAGATACCCCACCTGGGATCTATCCAAGGTTCTACAGGCAATCATCTTGTGCTCCTTCGAACTAGCCTGCAATACCTAACATGCAAGGTAGTATTCCTCATGGCAATTACTTCGGCCAGATGGATATCAGAACTGGCAGTCCTGTCCATAAGGAAGGATCTGTGTATATTCCATACTGACAGGGTAGTACTGCAACTGGACCCTATGTTTTTACCCAACATTAATTACCACTTCCACAGGGCACAGGAAATTATATTGCTGGACTTCTGTCCGAGCACAAAACATGAACTAGAAAGGAAGTGGCACACCTTGGACGTCAGGAGGGCACTTCACATTTACATTAAAAGGACAGGTCCTCTGAGAAAAACAGAGTCACTGTTTGTCTCATTCTAACCATCCACAATAGGTAGTAAGGTAGTAAGTCGGCTGAAGAACTCGTTGCTGCCTGGGAAAGGGCGGCGGCGGGGACTTTGGACCGCGTCGTGCCTATGCGGCCTCTGACCCGGTGCTGCTCTCGACCAGCACCTTGGTTTACTGAGGAGCTGAGAGAGATGAAGCGCTGGAAAAGATGCCTAGAGAGCGCTTGGAGAGGCAGCCGTTCTGAATCTGACCGGACACTCTTCGGACCTTTAAGCGTGAGCTCAAGACTTTCTTTTTTCACCAAGCGGGGCTGGCCTGATTGATTGATTTTAATAATTGGGGATTTTAGCGGGTTTTTAACAGGGGTTTTATCTTTGTATTTTTATCTAATAGTTTTAAGTATACAGCAGTTTAATTAGATTTTTAATTTTGTTATGGTATTTTAAATGGTTTTTGTATTATTGTCATTTTATTTGCTGTACACTGCCCTGAGTCTTCGGAGAAGGGTGGTATAAAAATGTGAATAATAAAATAAAAAATAAATAAATAAATAAATAAATAAATAAATAAATAAATAAATAATTCTACCAGAAACGCAGCCACAACAGCTGCATGGGCGACACAAGCCTCTGTAAAGGAGGTATGCAGGGCAGCAACTTGATCCTCCCCATTCATCAGACACTTTAAGCTGGACGCATTTGCTTCAGCTGAGGCGGCTTTCGGCAGAAGGGTCCTCCAGAAAGTACATACAGACCGGGGAGGTGGGACTCGGGACCAGAACAGGACCCACCCTTAGGACATGTCGGCTTTAGTATGTCCCACTCTTTGGATTCTCAAGACAGTATATTGGAGAAAAAGCGTTCATCTTACCTGATACATTTCTTCTTGATGTGCTGCCAGAGAATCCACTCTCACCCTAGTAACCATCTGGTCTGGAGTACGGAAGTGGACAGCAAAGTTAGAGAAAGGTCAAGTCATCTGCTACGTCTTCATCAAAGTGGGAAGCAACCCAGACAGGCATGGCAGAAATCTCAACAGATTCAGTCTCCAAAGGAAGAAGACGGAGCAATTGACTACAGACCAGTTGCTCTAATATCTGTAGTCATGAAAACCTTTGAAAGGCTAGTGCTTTCCTACTTGAAAACCATCATGGATCCGCTGTTAGACCCCTTGCAATTTGCATACCGAGCAAACAGATCAACAGATGATGCTGTTAATATGGCTCTACACTACATCCTACAGCATCTTGAGTCTCCAAAGACCTATGCAAGGGTCCTTTTTGTAGACTTCAGTTCAGCATTCAATACCATCATTCCAGACATTCTTCTAACTAAGCTAAACCAGCTACAGGTACCGGAACAGACTTGTAAGTGGATCACAAGCTTCCTAACAAACAGGAAGCAGCAGGTGAAGCTAAGCAAGATCACATCAAATACCTGTACAATTAGCACAGGGCCCCCCCAAGGCTGTGTGCTTTCCCCACTTCTCTTCTCTCTGTATACCAATTACTGCATCTCCAATGATCCATCTGTTAAGCTACTGAAGTTCGCAGATGACACAACAGTGATTGGTCTCATTTGAGACAATGACAAATCTGCATATAGACGAGAGGTCGAACGACTTGCCTTGTGGTGCAACCAAAACAATCTGGAACTGAACACACACAAAACCGTAGAAATGGTGGTAGACTTTAGGAGAAACCCTTCCATACTTCCACCTCTCACAATACTAGACAACACAGTATCAACACTAGAAACCTTCAAATTTCTAGGTTCTATCATATCGCAAGATCTAAAATGGACAGCTAACATCAAAAACATCATTAAAAAAGACAACAAAGAATGTTCTTTCTGCGCCAACTCAGTAAGCTCAAACTGCCCAAGGAGCTGCTGATTCAGTTCTATAGAGGAATTATTGAGTCTGTCATTTGCACCTCTATAACTGTCTGGTTCGGTTCTGCAACCCAACAAGAAAAACACAGACTTCAGAGGATAATTAGAACTGCAGAAAAAATAATTGCTACCAACCTGCCTTCCATTGAGGACCTGTATACTGCACGAATCAAGAAGAGGGCTGGGAAAATATTTACAGATCCCTCGCATCCTGGACATAAACTGTTTCAACTCCTACCCTCAAAACGACGCTATAGAGCACTGCACACCAGAACAACTAGACACAAGAACAGTTTTTTCCCGAAGGCCATCACTCTGCTAAACAAATAATTCCATCAACACTGTCAAACTATTTACTGAATCTGCACTACTATTAATCTTCTCATAGTTCCCATCACCAATCTCTTTCCATTTATGACTGTATGACTATAACTTGTTGCTGGCAATCCTTATGATTTATATTGATATATTGACCATCAATTGTGTTGTAAATGTTGTACCTTGATGAACGTATCTTTTCTTTTATGTACACTGAGAGCATATGCACCAAGACAAATTCCTTGTGTGTCCAATCACACTTGGCCAATAAAAATTCTATTCTATTCTATACTCACTCTTTAGATTCTCCGGCAGTACATCGAGAAGAAGCGTATCAGATAATACTAACGCTCTTTTTCTTTGGGATGGTTTTAGTTGCTACTTCTTGTACGATGTTGTGAACCTCCATTCATAGTTCTTCAGGCATTCTGTCTATCAGATCTCATTCCTTAAATCTATTTGTCACCTCTACTGTATATTCATCCGGGATATGATTTAGTTCATACCTGAGTGGTCTAATGCTTTTCCCTACTTTCTTCAATTTAAGCCTAAATTTTGCAACGAGAAGCTCATGATCTGAGCCACAGTCAGCTCCTGGTCTTGTTTTTGCTGACTATATAGAGCTTCTCCATCTTTGGCTGTAGAGCACATAGTCAATCTGATTTCTGTGTTGACCATCTGGAGATGTCCATGAGTAGAGTCATCTCTTGGGTTGTTGGAAAAGAGTGTTTGTTATTACCTTGACAGAATTCTATCAGCCTGTGCCCTGCTTCATTTTGTACTCCAAGGCCAAACTTGCCTGTTATTCTGGTTATCTTTTGGCTTCCTACTTTAGCATTCCAATCCCTCATGATGATAAGGACATCATTTTTTGGTGTTAATTCTATAAGGTGCTGTAGGGCTTCACAAAAATGGTCAATTTTATCGTCTTCACCACCAGTGGTTGGGGCATAGACTTGGACTACTGTGATATTGAATGGTTTGCCTTGGATTCGAACTGTCATTTTGGGGATTGTATCCAAGTATTGCTTTTCCTACTCTTTTATTGACTATGAAGGCTACTCCATTTCTTCTGAGGGATTCTTGCCTGCAGTAGTATACCTAATGGTCATCTGAATTAAATTCACCCATTCCTGTCCATTTTAGTTCTCTGATTCCTAAGATGTCAATGTTCAGTCTTGTCATCTCTTGTTTGACCACGTCCAGCTTGCCTTGATTAATGGATTTACATTTCAGGTTCCTATAGAGAAAAGATCTTTATAGCATCGGACTTTCCTTTCACCACCAGATACATCCACAGCTGAGCGTCCTTTCGGCTTTGGCCCAGTTGCTTCACTCTTTCTGGCGCTACTAGCCCTCTGCTCTTCCCCAGTAGAATATTGGACACCTTCGGACCTGAGGGGCTCATATTCTGGCATCATATCTTTTTTCCTTTTGGTACTGTCCATGGGTTTTTCATGGCAAAGATACTGGAGTGGGTTGCCTCCTTCTCCAGTGGATCATGGTTTGTCAGAGCTCTCTGCTATGACCTGTCCATCTTGGGTGGCCCTGAATGGCATAGCTCATAGCTTCATTAAGCTACGCAAGCCCCTTCACCATGACAAGGCAATAATCCATGAAGGAGCACCTAGCTATACCCAGATTAAAGGACAAACTAGGGCTAGTGGAGAGACAAGAGGGTGTAATGTGGTAAATGTGACTGTACGAAGTGGCCTCTTCAGCTGCTTTACAAGAATCTCTAAAAAAGCAGATGATAGTTTCATCAAAAATAAATGCACAATGCCTTATTTAATTTTGGTCCCATTTCTTTCGTGAGACTCATTGACTTTTATTGGATATTGCAGAGGCCTCCATCAACCAGCCTGACAACAGGAAAAACAACCCAGCTAATGACAAGTGGGAGACGGCTGGAGGGGCCTATTACACGCGCAATGGCTAAATTGATTAATGGTATATAAAGGCAGAGATCTCTGCAATGGTAGTTTAATACTCTGACGATGTCAGCAGATGGCTAATGAAAGCTTAGTAGAATAAAACTTTAATTATTTTAGTTCCGCACCTCGCAGAATGTCAGTTTTTTGTTTTACAAATATACCTGGAACTCGTATTTTTAGAATAGTTTGTAATACAAACACACACACACACACACACACACACACACACACACACACACCCCAATGGTGGGATTCAAATTTTTTTACTACCAGTTCTGTGGGTGTGGCTTGGTGGGTGTGGCAGGGGAAGGATACTGTAAAATCCCCATTCCCACCCCAATCCAGGGGAAGGATACTGCAAAATCTCCATTTCCTTCCCACTTCAAGGGAAGGTTACCACAAAATCTCCATTTCCTCCTGATCAGCTGGGACTTGGGAGGCAGAGAATAGATGGAGCAGGGCCAGTCAGGTGGTATTTACTGATTCTCCGAACTACTCAAAATTTCTGCTACCAGTTCTCCAGAACTAGTCAGAACCTGCTGAATATCACCTCTGATACATACATACACACACACATACACACACACACATTTTCGTAGGTTTTCACTGGTTTAGGTATGCAGGTCTTGGCGTATTCGGATCTTTTCCCATGTAAGGTTGAGAGTATCTTAGCATGAATTTATTCTCCTATCATGCATCACAGAACACAAGAATGCAGTCAGAAAAGAAGAAAAAACTTCCTCCCTTTTCCAGCACCTTAAAACCACAGGACATGAAATTGAATTTGAAGGTACCAAATTAATCTCCAAAACTGAACACTACAACAAGAGAATAATTATGGAAGCCATCGAAATAAGAGAAACACCCTCATAACATGAACAAATGTGACGATACCTCCTTCCTACCAGACATCTGGAAACTAGCCCTAGTCAACAAATGAGTCCCACCCACGAAAATTGACACCGGACCCAGGATAACAAACGACACCACCATCAATCATCCTCAGCAGATTCAAACCCAAACCCATCCCACAGATAAAATATAACCACCATCCAGAAGCCAGACCATGCTGGCACCACTGGCTGCTGCGCCCCCCTCTGATCCCCACACAAAGCAAACTGACACACATCATGAACACATGACAAGACCTCAAATTAGGAGCCAAACCAAAACCCGGGATGCTGCATCACAGCCATCTGCTCAGGACATTACATCACATAATCAAGAGGCCACAACAGCAAAGCTCAGGATGTTACAACACAACCAACAATCCAGGATGTTACAGCACAAGACTCAGGAGGTCACATTCCCAGAACTCAAAACTTTTCCACACAGTCGATTACCCAGGTCGTTACAACACAGAAGATTAATCAGCACACAATTAGGACCACACCAACACAGGATGCTACAAAACAGCCGACTAATCTGCAAACATCCACTCCACCTACCGATCAAGATGCTACCACACAGCCAATCAACCCGCTTACAGCAACAAAACGAACACTCCCCACATCCCCACCAGTATTTATAGAGAGACAGCAGCTCCGACCACGCTTTGCTCGCACAAGTACGAAGCCGAAAGCCCCAGCCTGAAGATGATGAGTGAGACCTTGTCGAAACGTCGCCAAGATACTCTCAACCTTATACAGGAAAAGACCCGAATACGCCAAGACCTGCGTGCACGTGCGCGCACACACACACACACACACACACACACACATTAACTAAATATTAACTAAATAATTTATATAATTACAAGGTTGTTAACTAAATCTATATATATAAAAGCAAAAACCACTCGCACCGTAATCACAAAATCTCCAGAACCTTAAAGCCTACAAACTTGAAATTTGGCACATATGTTCCTCTTGGATTCTAGGTGCTCACTAAGAAAGGATTTTTCAAAATAACCATCAGAGCATTAGTATTTCCTATATTATTATTAACACGTTCTGATGCTAAGGAGTTCTACTCCCTTTCCCATCTGAAAAGAAATCTGTTCCATGCTCTGATGCTAAGGAGTTCTACTCCCCCTCCGCACCTCAAAAGAAATCTGTTCCAAATGCAAAACACAAGAGGAGGAGAGGAGTTTCATTTTGTTTTACTTTCACAACAGCAAGTAGCTTTATTACAGAACAGTTGAGCTAAGCCACGCCCAGCTTCCTTCCTGTCTCCTCCTTGCTCACATAGCAAATACTGTTTAGTTTCCAAACACCCCTCAACTCTCTCACACACTGATAGGATGCTAGCCAGATGAATACCGATAGATGCTGCAGGCTGGGACATTCTACTCCTCCTCCCCCTTTGTTCCAACTGCCAGTTGCATTATATTAACACACATTGATGCTATGGAGTTACACATTCTACATATATCTACGGGGATAGAGGCGAGTGCTCATATACCAGAGGGCCTTTTCATCGACACTGTAACTGGGAGGGGCAGCTATGGCAGAAGCAGGGGACCGTATCATGTTCGGGGAGTGCGGGATCGTTATTTGCAAACGATCCCACACTCCGGTCCCTCTGACTTTTCCCGTATTCTGGGTAGCCAGGAGCCTCAGAGCCTGGATCTCCGGCTGATGCTATGCAATGCCAGGTCCGTTGTAAATAAAGCCCCCCTCATCTACGATCTCATAAAGGAGGGGGGTACGGACCTTATTGGCATTTCAGAAACCTGGTTGGGCACGGAAGGGGGGTACCCCTTATAGAAATGTGCCCACCGGGTTTCTGTGCATTCCATCGGCCGAGGATCCAGGGTAGGGGTGGGGGGGGTGTGGCGGTTGTTATTAACGAGGATCTGCGGCCAAGGGAGGCCACTGTACTACAGATAGCTGGCTGTGAATCCCTCTTTGTGAAGTGGGGTCGAGGGATACAGGTGGGCCTGCTGATCATGTACCTGGCTCCCTGCGGCGTGACAGCGGCCCTGCCTGAACTGCTGGAGGTGATAGCCGGGCTGGCAGTTGATACCCTCAAACTTATTGTTATGGGGGATTTCAACCTGCCATCACTCGGTGAGGCATCGGCAGAAGCTCAGGAGTTCAGAGCTTCCATGACGGCCCTGGACCTGATCCAATTAGTTGAGGGTCCCACTCACATTGGAGGAAACACGCTGGACTTAATTTTTGTCTCTCTTTTTATTTATTTGCATTTATATCCTGCCCTTCTCCGAAGACTCAGGGCAGCTTACACTATGTTAGCAATAGTCTTCATCCATTTGTATATTATATACAAAGTCAACTTATTGCCCCCAACAATCTGGGTCCTCATTTTACCTACCTTATAAAGGATGGAAGGCTGAGTCAACCTTGGGCCTGGTGGGACTTAAACCTGCAGTAATTGCAAGCAGCTGTGTTAATAACAGACTGTCTTAGCAGTCTGAGCCACCAGAGGCCCTGTCTCTGGACAGTGATTGAGTGATTTAGATGTAAGGGAATTAGTTTTTCAACCCTTGTCATGGTCTGATCGCTCTCTTCTTCGACTGGACCTTCGAACCGCCCATCCCCATCGCAGGGAGTCGGAGCCAATACGTTGGTTCCGTCCCAGGCGCCTGATGGACATGGAGGTTGGGCCTATTTCTGAGACCCTGGCCCACGACTCGGCTGAGGAACTCGTCGCCGCCCAGGAAAGGGCTGCAGCGAGGGCCTTGGACCATGTCGTGCCTTTGCGGCCTCTGACCCGGCGCTGTGTTTGACCGGCTCCTTGGTTTTCTGAGGAGCTGAGAGAGATGAAGCGCCGGAAAAGACGCCTGGAGAGTGGTTTGAGAGCCAGCCGTTCTGACTCTGATCGAACACTAGTAAGGTCTCATATTCAGACCTATCTAGTGGCGATAAGGGCGGCGAAACGGGAATATTTCGCCGCTCTCATCGCATCGGCAGATAATTGCCCAGCCGCCTTGTTTAGGGTGACCCGCTCCCTTCTCTCTCGGGGCTAGGGAGGACCCCTTGCAAAGCCGTGCCGAGGATTTTGGACAGTATCTGCATGATAAAATTGCTCAGATTCGGGAAGGGTTGGACACAGACTGGGTAGATTCAGTCGGGGGGGACGGGGGCAAGTCTTGAGGTTGTCAGCTGGGAGGAGTTTGATCCTGTGGTTCCTGAGGACATGGACAGGATACTGAGGAGGTTGAGAGCAACCACATGTTTACTGGACCCGTGTCCCTCCTGGCTGGTACTGGCCACACAGGAGGTTACAGGAGGCTGGCTCCAGGGAATTATTAATGCTTCTTTGAGAGAGGGTGTCTTTCCGGCTGCCTTGAAAGAGGCGGTGGTGAAACCCCTCCTCAAGAAGCCTTCCCTGGACCCGGCTGTTTTAGCGAACTACTGTCCGGTCTCCAACCTTCGCTTTGTGGTGAAGGTTGTTGAGAGTGTGGTTGCATACCAGCTCCCTCGGTACCTGGATGAAACTGTCTATCTGGACCCGTTCCAGTCCGGTTTCCGACCTGGGTACAGCACAGAGACGGCTCTAGTCGCATTGGTGGATGATGTCTGGAGGGCCCGGGATAGGGGTTGTTCCTCTGCCCTGGTCCTATTAGATCTCTCAGCGGCTTTTGATGGTTTGATGGTTCTCCTCCTTCCTCTCGGGCTGATCGCAGATGGTGTTGGCGGGGGAGTAGAGGTCGACCGCGAGGCACCTCCTATGTGGGGTGCCACAGGGGTCGGTCCTCTCACCCTTCTTGTTCAACATGTATATGAAGCCGCTGGGCGAGATCATCCGTGGTTTTGGGGTGCAGTGTCATCTGTATGCTGATGATACGCAGCTGTACATTTCCACCCCAACGAAGCCGTCGAAGTGATGTCCCGGTGTCTGGAGGCCGTGCGGGTCTGGATGGGGAGAAACAGGCTCCGGCTCAACCCTTCCAAGACCGAGTGGCTGTGGATGCCGGCATCCCGGTATAATCAGATGATTCCATCGCTGACTGTGGGAGGCAAGTCATTGGCCCCCACGGCGAAGGTCCGCAATCTGGGCGTTCTTCTGGATGCTCGGCTGTCGTTGGAAGATCAAACGACGGCCGTCGCCAGAGGAGCTTTCTATCAGGTCCGCCTGATTCACCAGTTGCGTCCCTTCTTAGACTGTCATGTCCCACTCCTCCTCTACGGCCGGGTCGGGGAAGTCCGTATCAAGCGTGCCTCCGCAGCTTTGCCAAAGATCTGTCAGAGTTCTCAGGGCAGGCAGGAGACCAGGATGTGACTTCAGCAATCCAATTTAGACTTTGCCTGACTCAAAGAATGCCAGAAAGCAGATCCTTTATATAGGCCATGGGGTGTGGCTCCATGACTCAGCACTTATCCAGGCCTGCCCCTCCCTTCCTTTTGCCTATGTCGCCTCTCCACTCTCCGGAAGCGTGGGTCCCTCCAGCCTCCAGCTGCCGGCAATTCCAGCTCGTGACTGGCTTCATACTCCCCAGGTTCACATGCTGTGGGGGAGGGGCCCAGCTGCTCCATTTGTCTGGGCATGGTGCCAGGATTGGGGGCTGGAGGCATGTCAGGCCATTCGTCTTGCTCGGTCTGTCCATGCATGGTGCCAGGACTGGGGGCTGGAGCCATGCCAGGACATTCTTCTGCACTAACAGCGTCCGCCAGCAGACGAGAGGGGCCCGGCTGCGGAGAGGGGGGCAAGTGAGGCACAACATAGACCGGGATGCCCTATGCACGGTCACCCATGCCCTTGTTACCTCCCGTCTGGACTACTGTAACTCTCTCTACATGGGGCTCCCCTTGAAGAGCACCCGGAGGCTTCAGCTGGTCCAGAATGCAGCCGCACGGGTGATAGAGGGAGCAAATCGAGGCTCCCATATAACACCACTCCTGCACAGGCTGCACTGGCTTCTGGTGATCTTCTGGGTGCAATTCAAGGTACTGGTTACCACCTTTAAAGCGCTTCATGGCATGGGACCTGGCTATTTACAGGACCGCCTATTGCGACCGACGGCCTCCCAGCGACCAGTGCGCTCCCACAGAGTGGGCCTCGGGGTGCCGTCGGCTAGACAATGTCGGCTGGCAACCCCCAGGGGGAGGGCCTTCTCTGTGGGGGCCCCAACCCTCTGGAACGAATTACCACCTGGTATTTGCCAACTCCCTGATCTCCGGACTTTCTGACGTGAGCTGAAAACATGGCTGTTTCATCGTGCAGGACTGGCCTGATAGTTTTAATTGGGAATTTTAAATGGGATTTAAGGAATCAGCCTAAACTTAAATATTTCATTTTAAATCATTTTAGTGTTTGTAAAATTATTTTAATATGGCTGTAAACCGGTAGGGCGGTATAGAAATATAAACAAATAAATAAATAAATAAATAAAGTTTTAGGCTGTAAGTGTCAATTTATGAAGCCTGAGTACATAGTTTCATAGCGAAGCACGGGCGTCCAGCTAGTGTGTGTGTGTGTGTATGTATGTATGTATGTGTATATGTATATGTATATGTATATATATGTGTATATATATATATATATATATATATATATATATATATATATATATATATATATATATATATATATATATATATAGTCTCAACAGAATCTAATCAAGCAACTCTAGCTCAGAAATATGAAAACTGGAGAGGTCAAAAAAATGGATGTGAATTCTGAGTTAGCTGCACTTAAAACTGAAAATGTAAACAAATTTTCTTAATTTCAGAAATCATTTAATAACAAGCTCAGTATTTTCAAGTGCCAAATAGATATAGGAGATTAGAATCTTCCCTCATTAGGCAAAGACCCAATAGATGGGCAAAACAGTTCAAAGACATCTTAAAGGAAAAAATGAACAAGAATGTTAAAACTGGGACTCAGAATCAAAATAGAATAAGTGATGTTCTCTCATTGGTTGACTTCTAAACCTAATGATGAAATATATTTGTGCAGTAATGGGGCAGGTAAGTGAAACAGACAAATTTGATAGCAATCATATGCCTTTTACATGATTTGGTTATTAACTAAATTGAGATAAATATGTGTCAGTGTTAGATCTCATAAATGGGTACTTGCAAATTCCCTTAGAAATAGACCACCTTCCTATAATTTTTGAACAAGAACTTAAAATAAATTATTAAAACATCAGTGAGGATACAAGAAAATCAAATATTTAGAAAAGAGAGGTAAAATTAGAATGCATGAAAATATTGTTTCTGAAAGAAATGAAGGTTCCAGAAACAAAGAAGGAAGTTGGTAACCTTCCAGTTGTAGGTTCTCATGTGGCTCCTTGGAAAAATTAATTGCCATCTCTGATCCAGTCAGATAGTCAAGAAGCCTTTACCATGCCATACATGTGCTCAAAGTGTATTTATGAAGTTACAGTTAGTTCTGTATAGTTTATAGTCAAACAGAACTCAACCCCTGGCCTGGAGAAAATAAATGAAAAACAGTGATCCTTGAATTACACATTGGTAGTTGTCATGACAATCCTAGAAGCTGACTTTCCAACACAGATCAGGAAAACAAAACATCCTTATGGATTTCTTTTATTGCATCAGAGACGACGACACATAATTTCTTTTATTGCATAAATGTCTAATAAAATTAGTCTGAAAAAAAAAACATTTAGTCTCTTAACAGAAGAGACTTATGTGGAACGATGAATTCTCAGCTGAGAATGCATAGACATTTCTCTTGTACTGTAGTCCAGAGTTTCAGTACCATCTGGAAAGGAGGAGTAAAATAGCCCCACCTTCAGAGAACATGTCTCATAAAATGGACCACAATCACAGCATGCCTGTGGAAATTACAGAAGAAGAACTGAGCAAATAGACTGTAGAAATGCAGGCAGTGACAGTCCTAGAACAACACAAGGAATAGCAAGAGCCACTAAGAGAAAAAGTTGCAAGAGCCACTAAGAGACAAAGGCAAAAATGGGAGGAAAGAATCTGACTACCAGTTATTAAAAAAGCAACCAGAGGATGCCCACTGTGTGCAGTAGTTTAGGCACAGAGCTTCAGAAACCATCTCCAGGATTGTGAGTGTTGGAGAAGAGAAAAATCCATATAAAAGTTTATGGTGAAGTAGTGAAAAGTTTTAAAATGTAAATGGACTGAGTTTGGCTACAAGAGCTAATTAAGTAAGGAATACTCAACCAGGAATTTATCAATGTAAGAAAATTTAGAGCCAAGAACATAGATATAGGATTATAGACATAGAATATAGAGATAGAAAATTATAAATTAAATAAATAGAAACTTTATGAAACACTACCTAGTAATATTAAGACTTTATAGTAAGATAGGTAATAAATTAATGATATAGAAATAGAATAATAGAGTTGGAAGAGACCTTGGAGGTCTTCTAGTCCAACCCCCTGCTTAGGCAGGAAACCCTACACCACTTCAGACAAATGGTTATCCAACATCTTAAAAACTTCCAGTGTTGGAGCATTCACAACTTCTGCAGGCAAGTTGTTCCCCTGATTAACTGTTCTAACTGTCAGGAAATCTCTCCTTAGTTCTAAGTTGCTTCTCTCCTTGATTAGTTTCCACCCATTGCTTTTTGTCTTACCCTCAGGTGCTTTGGAGAATAGCTTGACTCCCTGTACTTTGTGGCAGATCCTGAGATATTGGAACACTGCTATCATGTTATCCCTAGTCCTTCTTTTCTTTCGTTTTTTTATTGAAAAAGTTTTACAAGATTTTAACAAATATCCCCCCTCACCCTACCTCCCCCCTCTCAACCCCCCCACCCCCCACCCCCCTGAGACTTCCCAGAGCAAATTACAGGTTGTAATAAACTTCTAACAATCATAAACTAAACTTATGCTAACTATCCATAAACTCTCATCCCTCCATAAAGCCTTAATTTCCATTACACTTTGTTCATTCAAAAGCTATTTGATATTTCTTAGTCTGATATTTATTTTAAATATAGTCAATCCATCTTCTCCATTCCACTATGTATTTCTCTTGTGGACAGTCTTTCAAATATGCTGAGATTTTTGCCATTTCCACCAGGTTAGCAACTTTTAATATCCATTCATCAATCGTAGGCAATTGTTCCTTCGTCCAGTATTGCGCTACCAATAGTCTGGCTGCTTTTAGCCATCAAAAATCAATTAGGAAATATACCTTATAGTCCATATTTGTATGTCCATCAGATAAACATCATCTTTTTAATTGTTTAAATCTAACATTTAATTCCAGTTCATTCCCGTATTCCCAACATTGTATTCTAAACATATAATTTCAACATTTAAGTTAAGCATTTTCTAAAAGCTTAACCAGTTACTTTTCTTAACAATAAAATTCCAGTTATATCTCTCCCTCTTAATTAATCAAATAACATTACTAAAGATGCATCTCCAACTTATATAGAAAATAAGTCAATTTTTTTTTATTCAAAAAGTTTTACAAAAATTTTCCCCCCCTTTCCCCCCAACCCCTCTCCCTTCACAAACCCCCTCCCCCCTCCCCCCCTGGCTTCCCGGAACAAACACAAGGTATAGTTAAAAATAAAACAAACATATGCTAAAAAAAATTTTTTTCCCAAAACTATTATACCAATTCTCCCTCTCTAGCTCTGACTTCCTCCTTACATAACCAAAATCCTTCAAAAAATTAACAATAAACAGTAATAAAATATATAGATCAGTAGAACAAATTAATCCTAAAATATTTAAAACCAGCTAAAACATAAAAATCCAATCCAGTTCAGAGAATATCTCCCTTATAGCTTCTATAACCATATAATTTCCCCCCCAAGTCTTTCTTACATAAGATCTTTCGAGAATATTCTATTTAAAATTCAATACAACAAATTGTAAAATTTCAATACAGGGAAATTACAATATCTATTCAACTTTAGTCCTTCCTCGTCAAAATCCAGTATAAATCCAAATATCTAGTCTTTTATGATGGTTATAAAACATATAATCAACCCATTTCTTCCAAATCTTCCTTACGTATTGTCTTTCAGAAACGCTAAAATCTTTTTCTGTTAATATTTCCAAAAAAAAATTCTTTCAAAAATGATACTTTTGTCTCTTGCCATTTTTGATGCATTAGTCTCTGTCTTTCCTTCATTACTCCTTTTGAAAAGTCAGTCACAATATTTCCTAATAGTTCCTTATGTCCAAGAATCCACGAGTTACTGCCGTATATTCCCTCAATCCGAAAAGAGAACTCTTGGAAAGCATTAACCCTGTGAATTTTTCCATTTCGGGAGACAGCCTCCTGTAGCACAAATTCAGGCTTTTCATCCAAACTTTTTAAAAAAGGCTTCTTTACATCCATTCCATATTCCAAGTCCTGATTACTTTGGTTAATTTCCTCCAAACGCTCATCCAAAACGCCTCCATTTTTCCCAATTCGTATTAAATACATTCTTTCTGTATAATCCTGTATAAAGTCACGAATCCATTCTTCTGAAAAAACCTTCATGGCAAAGTTCTTGCTGAAAATCCCCTTATAAAATACTTAAACAAACTAAAATAATCCAACAATCCACAGTCCAGTACAATAAGATAAAATCTCCATTCAAAACGCCATTTTATTTCATTGTGTTGATTGTAGATGAGAGGGAAAAAAAATTTTTTAAAAAAGAAAAAATAGAAGTCAGATTTAATACTTGCAATTTAAATGACTGATCTCCTGTGTTTTATTCCGTCTGCTTATAAATATCCATAACAATCAATTGAAGCAGAAGTGGTCGCTCTCTTCTCTGTCTGCTTAAAGCAGAAACACACTGGGGCTGGAGCTTTGCAGAAGGAATTCAGGAAACTTTCCCTTTCGAGTTCCCCAAACGGGGCCTCTAGAGAGAGCTCTACCCTTCCCTCTTCTGCTCTTTCCCTTCTCCTTACCGGGGAAGGTACTTTCAGCCGTTGATTTCGCCGGCTTTTACAGAATCCCAGCGCGGGCGCCCTTAGGGCGTCCTTCGGAGAGAGCGGAGCCACCAGAAGCTCGGAAGAATATTCTGTGAATGGATGATGTCAAAATAGAATTTTTGGGTCTAAAATAAAAATGTTATTTTTAGCAAAAGCCAAATACTGCATTCCAGCGTAAGAAAGTTACCCCATCTATGAATCCCAGCGCGGGCGTCCTTCGGAGAGAGCGGAGCCACCAGAAGCCTTCAAAATAAGTCAATTATTAACAATTAAACCGTATATAAACAAATAACATTGTCACAATCACATCTCCAACCTTTGAATTATTATTTTAACTTTCTTCTTTTATTATATTAAAAAAAATCTTTTCCTTTCCCATAGACAGAAACACCCTTTTATTTAGAAGCTACACGAATCTCTCCTTGTTCTTTTAATTCCCCTGTTTTCTTCGATATTTCTCCTCCCCTCACTTTATTTTGTATTTGTATTACATCCTTATCCCATTTTTTTGCCATCTCAACACCAATCAACTTAGTTTCTAACAACAAAGGATTTCCAGCCTTTAATACATTAATATAAAAATCTTTTGCTTTAAGAACTGTACCAAGATGATACTTTCTTCCTCTATAATTCACTGTTAAACCAGCTGGAACATCCTATCTAAACTGTATCTGATATTTCTTAAGTTTATCTACTAAAAAGGCAAATTCTTTTCTCTTTCTTAACGTTTTAGGAGGAATTTCCTTCATCATTATTATATCTTGTCCTAGTATTTGAAATTTATTTTTATAAAATGCTTGTAAGATTCCATACCTAATCTTCTTAGTTGTAAAATAAATCACCACATCTCTTGGTAGTTGCCTCTGTCTAGCCAACCAGGAGTTAACACGATAATTTTTTTCAATATTAACTTCAAAATCTTCTGGATTCTCTCCAGTTATCTGTGCAAAAGCCTGTGTAAAAATCTTTTTTAAAGTCTCCTGCTTACATTCCTTCAATCCTCTCACCCTTACGGCATACTCCATTAACCTATATTGTAAGATAACCATTTCTTCATCTGCACTATCTGCCTTAACCTGTATTCCCTCTATTTTGTTTTCTAAATTCAAATTAACTTGATTCATTTGAACCTCCTCTCTTTTCCTTTTCAAGTCCAAATTAACTTAAGTTCTTCCATTCTTTCATTCATCTTAATAGTATAATCTGCTAAGTGTTTAAATGCATCCACTACACTTCCCAAATCCTCATTCTGAGTTTCCACCTTATCTTTAAAATCCAGTATTTCTTTTTCCATTTCATTAAATTTTTGATCTATTACAGAAATTTGAACCTCCCAAAATTCCTTTAAAAAAGCCCTTAAATATTCCTTAAGATCTTCTTTTACCTTCTGTATTTGAACTAAGGAAATTTCACAATCCTTGATAACATTTGGCATTGTTTGCTTAAAAGCCATTTCCTGTTAAGCTATAATATGCCAAATGGCAAAGAAAAATAATTTTAAAAAATGGAAAAATTCAATAAATCGTCTCTTGAACACTATAATAAAAAATAAATCAGTTCTGGTTCATTCCATTTACTTAATCTCTTCTTATATACTTCGTGTAGCTTCAACACCAACTGCTTTAACAAGCACTTCCTTAACTTTCGCTTTCAAAGAACAAAACACTATTTCCTTTCTTCGTCTCCGATCTTTCCATCAAAGTATCCTCTGGTTAGGGAATTAGAATTTCCTTACAAATAACTGCCAGTACTCCTGTTTTTGTTCCGTCTGCATTAAAAATCCATTCACGCAATTTTAAAGTTTCAGTTCAGTATAAATCCAGCAGCACAGTAACGCTGAGAGTGATAACAACTTTAACGAGCAGTTAACTTTCACTTTCATGCCCTGTTACAGTAAAAGCGCCATCTTTATTCTTCTTATGTTGATTCTGAAGGAAACTTTGTAGAAACAAAATTACAATTTGATACTTGCAATTACAGTCCTTCTTTTCATCAGAGTAGACATACCCAGTTCCAGAAACCGTTCTCTATATCTTCTAGCCTCCAGTCCC
This sequence comes from Ahaetulla prasina, assembly GCF_028640845.1. Classification (NCBI taxonomy): domain Eukaryota; kingdom Metazoa; phylum Chordata; class Lepidosauria; order Squamata; family Colubridae; genus Ahaetulla; species Ahaetulla prasina. The sequence goes on from NC_080545.1 coordinate 41,087,546, forward strand.
TAATCATCTTTGTTGATCTTCTTTCTAGAGTCTCAACCTCTTTTTTACATCATGTCGACCAAAACTGGATACAGTATTTCAAGTGTAGCGTTATCAAGGCATTATAAAGTGGTATTAACACTTCACATGATCTTGATTCTATCCCTCTGTTTATGCAGCCCAGAACTATGTTGGCTTTTTTGGCAGCTGCTGCACACTGCTGGCTCATATCTAAATGGTTATCCACTAGGACTCCCAAGATCCCTCTCACAGGTACTACTATTGAGCAAGGTATCACATATATGGTACCTGTGCATTTTGTTTTTCTTGCCTAAATGCAGAACCTTACTTTTTTCACCATTGAATTTCATTTTGTTAGATAGAGTCCAATGTTCAAGTCTGTCAAGATCCCTCTGTATCTTAAACCTATCTTCTGGAGTGTTGGCTATTCCTGCTAGCTTGGTGTCATCTGCAAATTCAATGAGTTACCATCTATCCCCTCCAAATCATTGATGAAGATGTTGAAGAATAGTGGGCCTAAAAGAGAGCCTTGGGGTACCCCACTGCATATTTCCCTCCATGTAGATGCAGTTCCATTGAGGACTACACATTGAGTGCGGTTGGTCAGCCAGTTAAGAATCAATCTGGTGGTGATAATGTCTAAACCACATTTTTCTATTTTATCAAGTAGTAAGTTATGGTCTACTTTATCAAATGCCTTACTGAAGTCGAAGTAAATTATATCAACAGCATTCCTCTGGTCCACTAATTTTGTCACTTTGTCAAAGAATGCAATAAGATTAGTCTGGCATGATCTGTTTTGACAAAGCCATGTTGGCTTTTGGTTATTACTTTGTTTGCTTCTAGGTGTTCAGTGATTCGTTGCTTGATTATCTTTTCCAGGATCTTCCCTGGTATTGAGGTCAGACTGATAAGTCTGTAGTTTCCTGGATCTATTTTTTTTTCCTTTTTTGAAGATGAGAACTACATCAGCTCTTTTCCAGTCCTCTGGCAGTTCCCTGGTGCTCCAGGATCGTTGAAAGATAAAGTTCAGTGGTTCTGAGATCTCATCTGCCAGTTCCTTCAGAACCTTGGGGTGTAATCCATCCGGTCCTGGTGATTTAAAATTGTCTAGGGTAGATGGGTGCTCACTTACCATTTTCTTCCCTATTTTAACTTCTGTCCCTAATCTGTTTTTTGTGGTGCTGTTTTTGATAGGTTGGACTGTTTTTTCCCTTTGACAGACAGATGCAAAAAACAAGTTAAGTAATTCTGCTTTCTCTCTGTTGCTTGCCACTTTCTCCCAGCAATGGACCATTTTGTTTCCTTCACTTTTTTCTTGTTTTTAACATGTTGGAAGAAGCTTTTTTTGTTATTTTTTTACTTTTGTCGCAAGCCTTTGTTCATTATGAGCGTTAGATTTCCTCACTTCATCTTTGTAGGCTCAGGCTTTCCACTTTTTATATTTGTCCTTTTTGTCTTTCAATTTGTCATAGAGTTCTTTATGTAGCCATATAGATACAGAGTTAGTTTTAAGATTTTAAGTAAGAAATATGACTTTAATCTTATATAATATAATTACCTCTACTGGAACAAAAATAGTAAATTTTTGTGTCTGATCAATGCCAAATTAAGAAAAACCCTAAGACTGCACTTTTTACTAGTTAATGAGTTTATTGGGAGGCCATTTTCTGAGTGCTAATTTTATTCAGGATTCTTTAGATGAAAAGCTTTGTTTTAGTGAAAAGTGAGGATGTGAAACACAAAATAGATGATCCTCAAGACAGTCCTTCTTTACTTGTTTTTTCTTAGTTTGATAAAAAAAAGAAGGCTTAATGCAAAATAAAGTTAATATTAAAGTTCTGGAGCCTTGTGTGTGCCTAAAAATCTTTTAAATTCTCCTTTAAAAGGAAAAAGATAAGCTGTGATTGTTATCTCAGTCTATCTTCACAAATTCTCAAGAGCAACTTAGAACCTGCCAGTATTTTACAAGCTGCAGCATTTTAATAGAAGCCAATTTAAGGCAAGAAAAGATGTTTTGTGCATTTGTTTTACTTTGGTAGAATGAAAGTGGTAGTTTTTAAGGAATTATCAAAAAACAACCTTACTTTTTCTATTAAAAATCCAATTTAAAATGTTGGGTTTTTTTGCAGTTTATTTCTAATAAACATTTTTATATGTAAAATAAATACCCATTGTTTAATTTTATATTTTATTTATGGAAGTTGTACAGTTTTATTTTTAGAGAATTATGGTTTTACAGAGTTTGAGAACCTCAAGGATTTGGTATTGTAATTAAATTAGGGGGCAAAAAGACAAGATATATAAATGCCAATACAAGTGACACTTCACAAAAACTATAGTAATGTGATCTAGAAAGTGGAAAGACGGTGCTCAAAGGAAGCATGGCTAACTGCAATTCACCAAAAATAATGAAAATAGGTAGAAAGAGGGACAGGTGGAAAACAGGTTATTTGCTAAAAGCAAAAAGGACAGTGCTACCTCTTGTACCGTGCTAAGAATTATTAAAATCAGAGAATGGAAGAAGGATGAAGAAGCCAAGTAATACATACTGTAACTGCTCTACTATTGATATAGATTTCCTTCATGTTCATAAGATCGTAAAAATAATTTTTAAAAAGTTATATTTCACATTTTGTAAATGGAACTAAAGTTAATTTGAGAACTTTACCATTTGAGTTGAGAATGGTAAAGACACTCCAAGTGAGGAAGTTAGTGAAAAATGAAACAATATAAACTTTGCAAACATGGCTTCAATTCATAATCTCCTAGTTTTTGTTTCTAATGATAATTTTAAAATATTTAAAAAGAAAGCTGATAAGTTGTTTACCTCCTATATTTATTAAACTGCCTTCCTGCCCTTTTTAACCAACAATTCATGTGGATTAGATGGCATATATAGTACATTCAGAAAATATTCAGACCCCCTTCACTTTTCTCAATTTTGTTATGCTGCAGCCTGATCATAGAGTTGTTGAAATTCATTTTTTTCTCATTAATCTACACTCAGTACCCCATAATGACAAAGTAAGAACAGAATTTTAGAAATGTCTATAAATGTATTAAAAAGAAAAAACTGCAATGATAAAAAAGAAAGTTTACCAAAAAATAATTTTTTGTTTTGGATGATCCCAATTAAATTTTCAAATCAAGAATTAAAGCAAATACAGAGGTTGCTGGAGGTGTATTGTAATGGAGGTAAGAGAGCAAGAATAGGAAAAGCATCGTGGTATGAACCATTGAAAAAGTGTGGGTTGAATCTTCCAAATGTTAGAAATTATTGGATAGCTAATCAATTAAAGGTGGTCCCAGATATTATAGCAGTAAGTAGAGATTTAATATGGAGGGATATAGAGTTGAAAGAATTAAGGGAAATAGGTGATCCTATAGAAACATATTGGTTTAAAAGGATATTTTAAAAATTGCTAGGAGGATTCAAAATCCTTTTTAAAATATTAGATAGAATTATGGAATAAATAGAGATATGGTTTAATGCCAGGAATTTCTCCTTTAACACCGGTGGTGGAAATGGAGAAATTCCCTAAAATTGAATTAAAGGAATGGATTAGTAAACTAAAAGAAAATCAGATATATAAATAGGAGGTCTGGAAGAACAAGATAAAGAATATAACACAACTAAGGAATGTTTTAGCAGATTTTAAAGTAAATTGATTGAATTTAATATAATTAGAGAAATAGATAAAAGTGGAAGAAAGATTCAAGGAGAAAGATAGACAGTTGACAAAATTTGAAGTGAATATAAAAATGTGAAGTGAATGAAGAATACAGTATATAGGTAAAGGAAGAATTGGGAAAATATATAGAATATTAATTGAATTAGAAGAGCAAGCAAAAGATTTAAATTTTGGGACTCAGATTTAGGAGAAATAAATGACAACGATTGGAAAAAATATTTGGAATAGAAGAGTATATAAGAATATGTCACTTAGAATTAAGGAAAATGAATATAAAGTTATACAGAGGTGGTACTTAACACCACATAAACTAAATCAAATAGATGGTAAATACACAAATATATGTTGGAGGTGCAAGAAAGAGGTCATTGTGATAGTGCACAAAAAATGTGGGATATGGTGTTTAGAGAAATTAAAGCACTTTTGAATGTAAATTTAGATATGTCACCGAGAATTGCATTATTGTTGCTGGTGGAACAATGGGATATAAATGAAACAAAAAGGGAAATGATTGTAAACTTAATAATGGCAGTTAGATTAGTGATGGCTAAATACTGGGGACAAAATTGGGATATTCAAAGAAATGAATGGTATAATGAAATTTGGAGCATGGCAACAAACAATAAATTAACAACCAAAATTAAATTTAAAAAAGGGATGATTAAAACAAAGAATTATAATGAAATATGGGGGAATTTTATAAAATTAGTGTTGGTGGAAGGCAAAGGGAATAAACCTACTCAAGAATATGTGCTGTTTTGGAGGGGATAAGGGCACATTTAGAATATATTGAATATTTTTTATCTGTTATAGAAGAAAAAATATAAGGTGGGAAAATGGTCTTTGGGTGTAAATACTGCATTATTTGTATTTTTTTTCTTTGTCTTTTTTGTATTTAGATGTATGTATATGTTCATATTGTTTGCATTACTTGTATTTAAAATAAATGAAAAAATTAAATGAAAAAAAGAAAAAACTAAAATATCACATTGGTATAAGCATTCAGACCCTTCACTCAGTATTTTGTTGAAACACCTTTGGCAGCAATTACAGCCTTGAGTCCTTTTGGGTATAATGTGAAAGCTTTGCACACCTGGATTGGGAGATTTTCTGCCATTCTTCTTGCAAATCCTCTCAAGCTCAGTCATGTTGGATGATGACTGTCGGTGGACAGCCATTTTCAGATCCCTCCAGAGATGTTCAATATGGTTCAAGTCAGGGCTCTGCCTGGGCCACTCTAGGACATTCACAGTTGTCTCTAAGCCACTCCTGTGTAGTCTTGGCTGTGTGCTTAGGATCGTTGTCATGTTAGAATAGTGGTAGTCAACCTGTTCCCTACCGCCCACTAGTGGGCGTTCCGGCTTTCATGGTGGGCGGTAGGGGTTTTATCCGATACTGAAGCACTTTCCTTTTTTTTAATTTAATTGACTTTTTAAAAAAAATTCATAGCATTATTTAAAAACATTTTCATTAGGTTTTCATAAAATTCCCATGACAATTTAAATTTCTGAAAATATACTATTTGTATCGCCCGCGCATAAGTTTAGTTCATGTTACGTAAGTGAAACTAAGTGGCGCTATAGTGTGACCGCAAACAAAAGAGCCTCGCCCCAGAATAGCTCGCGCATCTCCCCCTACACCACCCAGCTGTAACAGACAAGCAGAGCTGGTAGCCGGCGCCCCCCCAACCCAATCCACGATGCGCGAGAGACATGCACAGACGATACACAGCGCATTACTGTGGAACCGGTGGGCGGTTAGAAAATTTTACTACTAACAGAGATACAAAAGTGGGCGGTAGGTATAAAAAGGTTGACTACCCCTGTGTTAGAAGATGAATTTTCAGCTCAGTCTGAGATCCAGTGTTCTGTGGAACAACTTTTCATTGAGGATATCCCTGTACTTTGCTCCATTCATGTTTCTCTCAACTGACCAGTCTCTGCTGCTGAAAAACATCCCCAAAGCATGATGCTGCCACCACCATGTTTACTGTTGGGATGATACTGAGCAGGTGATGAGTGGTGCCTAGTTTCCTCCAGACATAACATTTAGAATTGAGGTGAAAAGTTCAGTCTTGGTTTCATCAGACTAGAGGATTTTGTTCTGCGTAGTCTTGAGAATCCTTCAGGTGCTTTTTTGCAAGCTGCAAGTGAACTGTGTTTTGCACTGAGAAGAAGCTTCAACCACTCTGCCATAAAGCCCAGATCAGTGGAGGGCTGCAGTGATGATTGACCTTGTAGAACTCTGTCCCATCTCCACACAGAATCTCTAGAGCTCAGTAAGAGTGACCATCTGATTCTTGGTCACTTCTCTTACTAAGGTCCTTCTCCCCCAATTGATCAGTTTGACCAGGTGACCAGCTCTTGGAAAAGTCCAGGTTGTGCTAAACCTATTCCATTTCAGAATTATGGAGGCTACTGTACTCTTGAGAACTTTCAGTGCAGCAGAAATTTTACTGTGCCTTGTAATAATCCTGTCTCTGAGCTCTGCAAGCAATTCCTTTGACCTGATGGCTTTTGCTCTGCTGCAGTATGCATTGTTTGTTTTGTTTTGTTTTTTTTTATTCAAAAAGTTTTACAGAAAATTTTTCCCCCTTTCCCCCCCTCCCCTCCCCCCTCCCCCCCCAACTTCCCGGAACGAGCACAAGGTATAGTTAAAAATAAAACAAACATATGCTAAAAAATTTTCGTCCCAACTTAATTATACCCCTACAATCATCAATTCCTAACTTCCCCCGAAAACAATCAAAAATAATACATCATAATCATTCAAAAACAGTCTGATAACTCTTAGTCTGATATCTACTTTGAATATAGTCAATCCATTTTTTCCATTCCTTTAAGTATCTTTCTTGCGTATTGTCTTTCAAAAAGGCTGATAGCTTCGCCATCTCAGCCAAATTGGCAACTTTCAATATCCATTCTTCTATTGTAGGTACTTCTTTTTTCTTCCAGTATTGTCCTATTAGTAATCTTGCTGCTGTTATTAGATTTAAAATCAATTTAATCTCAATTACTGTACAGTCCGTAATAATTCCCCACAGAAAAAATTGCGGCAGGAACTTTATCTTCTTTTTCAAAACATTTTGTAAAATCCACCAAATTTTTATCCAAAAGGCCTTTATATCCTTACAAGTCCACCAAATGTGAAAATATGTAGCGTCATCACAATTACATCTCCAACATTTTGCTTGCATATCTGGATACATACACGATAATTTTTTAGGATCTAAATGCCATCTATAAAACATTTTATAAAAATTTTCCCTCAGATTCTGTGCCTGCGTGAATTTAACATTTCTAACCCAATTTTTTTCCCAAGTTTCCAATAATATTGGCTCCTGAAAATTTTGTGCCCACTTTATCATACAATCCTTTACCAAGTCCCTTTCAGAATCTATTTCAAGTAACACATTATACAATCTCTTTATATGCTCCTGAGACTGATTTCTAATTTGCTTTACCAAATTTTCCTCGTTCTGCTCTAAACCAATTTTCTGATCTTCCTTCCATCTAGCACGTAATTGCTCATATTGAAACCAAGTATAATTTTTCCCTTCTTCTTTTAGTACGTGCAGAGATTTTAATTGCAAATTACCTCTTTCAGTATACAAAAGGTCTTTATATGTAATCATTTCCTGATTCTGTTCTATATTTATATTCTTTACTGTATGTCTAGGACTTGCCCATATAGGAACCTTATAATTTAGTTTATAAGAGTATGTTTTCCAAACACGCAGAAGAGCAGTCCTTAACACATGATTTTTAAAGGCCTTATCCACTTTTTTGTCATAAATTAAATATGCATGCCATCCATATAGCAAGTCATAACCTTCTATATTCAAAATTCTTTCCTCTGTTAAATTAAACCAATCACTTATTGCAGAGAGAGCAGCTACTTCATAGTATAATTTAAAATTGGGCATTTTTAAACCTCCCCTTTCCCGAGAATCTTGAATTATTTTCATTTTAACCCTAGCTTTTTTACCTTCCCATATAAATTTGTTGATTCCCTTCTGCCATTCCTCAAGATTCTTATCTTTCTTAATTATTGGTATCATCTGAAAGAGGAATAAAAATCTAGGTAAAACATTCATTTTAATAGCAGCTATTCTCCCCAGCAAAGATAATTGAAATTTTGTCCAAACAATCAACTCCTTCTGAACTTTTTGCCATAAAACCTCATAATTATTCTTATACAATTTCACATTTGATGATGTAATATAGACCACTAAGTATTTAACCTTTACAATTTCAAATCCTGTTATTTCCTCTAGTTTTTCTTTCTGTTGTCTGACCATATTTTTTATTATCACTTTTGTCTTTTTCTGATTTACCTTAAACCCTGAAACCTTCCCATATTGATCAATTATTTCCAACAATGATTTACTAGAATTTATAGGGTTTGTTAAAGTAATCACCAGGTCATCTGCAAAAGCTCTCAGCTTATATTCATATTGTCTAACTTTAATTCCCTCTATCTCCTTTACTTCTCTTATTTTATCCAATAATGGTTCTAGAATTAAAATAAACAATAATGGTGATAAAGGACATCCCTGTCTTGTTCCTTTCGCAATCTTAAAAGGTTCTGTTAAACTACCATTGATTATAATCTGTGCTGTTTGCTCTCCATAAATTGCCCTAATTATTCTTGTAAAATCATCTCCAAATTGCATCTTTTCTATTAATTTAAATAAAAAATCCCAATGCAATCGATCAAAAGCTTTCTCTGCATCGAGAAAAATAAATGCTGCTGGAATAAAATTTTTCTTTTCTAAATACTCCAGTAAATTAACAATCTGCCTAACATTATTCCTCATCTGTCTCCCTTTTATAAATCCAGATTGATCATTATGAATTCTTCGCTGCAAAATCAACATTAATCTATTAGCTATTATTTTAACAAAAATCTTATAATCATTATTTAAAAGTGAGATTGGCCTATAGTTCCCAGGTTTAGAACAATCCTGTTCCTCTTTTGGTATCAATGAAATAAAAGAGGTTCTCCATGAGGGGGGAATTCCCCCTCCTAATTGGTTCTGATTAAATAATTCCTTAAGTGGACCTAACATCTCATCCTGTAAATTCCTATAATAACTAACTATAAGCCCATCCGTACCAGGAGTTTTCCCCATTTTTAATTGTTTAATTACCAAAATAATTTCTTCAGAGGTTATAGGCCGATTCAGTTCATCCGTTTGTTCTAAAGTTAAATTTTTAACCTTATATTCCTTCAAATAATTATCAATATCCCTGTTCAATATATTATCTTTAAGATATAAATTTGTATAATATTCTAAAAAAGCTTTTTTAATTTTATCCTGTTGATATCTCTCTTTACCTTATATTCTATTTTTTCTATAGTACGTTGTTTTTGTCTTTTCCTTAAGGTGTATGCTAACCACCTACCAGGTCTATTTGCATTACAAAAAGTATTATGTTTGGCATATTGTATATTTGTTGCCACCTGATCAGCCATTATCATATTAAATTGATTCTGTAATAACTTTATTGCATCTTTAAGTTTTTGATCATGCGGGTTATGTATTAATAATTGTTGTTTCTTATAAATTTCCTCTTCTAAATACCTACGTTGTCTTTGTTGCTTATTTCTCTGTCTATTATTAATATATATTAATACTCCTCTCATAAAAGCTTTACTGGCGTCCCAAACCATTTCTATCGATGTTTCGTTATTCAAATTATAATCAAAGAATTCTTTCATCTGCTTTTTACATTGATTTACATTTTCCTGATATCTAAACAAATTTTCATTTAGTCTCCAAGTTCTTCTACCTTCTTTTCCATATTGCAATTCCATCCAAACAGGACTATGATCAGATAAACATCTTGGAAATATCTTAGTTTTCTTCACCCTAAAAAGCAAATCATTAGAAATTAAAATAAAATCAATACGTGAGAAGGATTGATGCCTATCAGAGAAAAAAGTATAGTCTCTTTCCTCCAAATTCCGCAGTCTCCATACATCTCTTAACTCAAAATCTTCTATCATGTCAAAAAAGGATTTAGGCAGCTTTGCATGTGCAGGTATCTTCTTAGAAAAAATTCTCTTGTCCTTTCGTGTATCTATTACTCCATTCCAATCTCCCAATATAATACACGATTTATAATCCCATAGAATCAATTTATCATACAACATTCTATAAAATTTTTCTTATTGCTGATTGGGTGCATATATACCAAACAAAAGGGTCTTTTTTGTTTCTATTGTAAGTTCAATAGCAATATATCTTCCGTGAATATCTGCCTCTATTAACTTGGCTGGTATATCTTTTCTTAAATAAACCACTATGCCATGTTTTTTTTCCAAAGCTGAGGCAACAAAATGTTTACCTAACTTTGAGTTTATTAAGTACTTTTGATCTGATAGTTTAATATGTGTTTCTTGTAAGCAAATAACATCATTTCTAAATTGTTTCAAATAATGAAATATTTTTCTTCTCTTCTGAGCTGAATTCAAACCATTGACATTCCAGGTCAAGATTTTATTTGCCATTATTGGCCTGCTGAAGCTTTTGAGCGATCAGCTGAAGATCGTCCTCCCGTATCTTCGGCCGTGCTCCTCCCACCGCTTCTGTAGCAGAATCCTGAACTTTACTTTGAGTTTGTTGCTCTTTTTCTTTACGCTTAAGGGCTCCCCTCGTCAGTCTTTGTTCTTGTGGTTGTTCCTCAAATGGTAACATCACTGGAATCACCTCAGCTTGCACACTCATTTGAGTCTCTTGAATTCTTTTTTCTATTATTTCTACTTCAAGTTTCAGCACGGTAGAAAGAAAATCTTTGGCCTTAAGCACTGTATCAATAAGATATCTCCTTCCTTGATAATACACTGTCAAACCAACTGGAACCTCCCATCTAAATTGAATCTGGTATTTCTTAAGTTCTTGTGTAAAAAATGTAAAGTCCTTTCTACCCCTTAACATCTTGGGAGAAATCTCTTTCAAAACCTTCAGCTCCTGTTCTCCTATTTTCAAGTTTTTCTGAAAAGCAACTTGCAAAATTTGATTTCTCACTGTTCTTTTCAAAAAATAAACCACAATGTCTCTAGGAAGTTTCTTCTGCCTAGCAATCCAGGAATTAACTCTATAAATTTTGTCAATTTGATAAGCAACCTCTTGTGGATCAAGTTCAATAAGTTCAGCCAGAGCTTCTGATAAAAAATTTTTTAAATCTTCCCCTTTCTCCTCATTCAAGACCCTAATTCTCAGAGCTCCTTCCATCATTCTATACTGCGTCACCACCACTTGATCTTCATTTTCGTCCAATTTGATTTGCATTCCCCCCATTCTATTTTCTATTTGCTGATTTGACTGAGCAATTTCTTGCACCTCCTCCTCCACCACCTCCAGTCTTTTTGCCAAACCTTGGAAAGCCATCAAAATATCTTTTCTTATTTTTTTATTATTCTCTTTTATTTCTTCTCTTATTTTCTCATTATTATCCATAATTTCCTTAAACCTTTCTTCAAACACTTTCCCTTGCTCTTTAATCAAATCTTCTAAAGCTGGTTCAGAACCCCTTCTACCCCCAGTCTTAGATGGTTTAGTAGCCATTTCAATTTTTAAAATTCACAAAATATAAGTCTAGAAACTTCTCTTCTCTTTTCCCCTTTAAGTATAGGAGAGCTCACTTCATTAAAATCCACAGATAACGTTTCTTAGCTTCTTAGTTACACAGTCTGTTTACAATTCCATTCTTCACTTTCACTTTCTTTCAGGCGCCATCTTAAACAGTCAGTTAAAACAAAGAAAAAAAGTTTCTCTTTTTAAAAGGGTAGAAGTCAGGAAATCAAAAATACTTGCAATTCAGTAGTTGTTCACTCGTGCTTATTCCGCCTTCTTATAGAAATCCATAAAGATAAGACAATTAGCAGAGATGGACACTTTCTTCTTTTCCTGCTTTTGCAGGCGCGCACTGAAGGTCGGAGCTTGGCAGGGTTATTTATGGGACTCGACCCTCAGGACTATGCTTAATAAAAAACAAAGCCCCTGGGGAGGTCTACCACTCCCCCGCAGCTCTTATCTCACCCTTTCATCCAGGGAGAGAGATTAAAGCCGGCTTTTTCCTGGCTTTTACGATGTTCAGTACGGAGCCCCTTAATTAGGAACTCAGCGAAGAAGGTGGCGCTACCGGAAGCCAGTGTGCATTGTCAGCTGTGAGGCTTTCTATAGAGAGGTGTGTGCCTTTCCAAATCATGTCAAATTAATTTAATTTACTACAAGTCGCCTCCAATCAAGGTGTAGAAATATGTCAGTAATGATCAAGAGAAATGAGAGGCACCTGAGTGAAATTTTAAGTGTTGCTGCAAAAGGTCTGAATACTTATGCCAATATAATATTTCAATTTTTTCTTTTTAATACATAAAGAGACATTTCTAAAATTCTGTTTTCACTTTGTTATTATGGGGTACTGAGTATAGATTAATGAGAAAAAAATGAATTTCAACAACTCTGTGATCAGGCTGCAGCATAACAAAATTGAGAAAAGTGAAGGGTCTGAATATTTTCTGAATGCACTGTATAATTAAAACAAGATACAGTTCTTTTGTTTATAATTGTTTAGTAGAAGCTTGGAGATGTAAAACATTTATATATTCTGTATCAACCAATTCCCTCTTCCCCCACAATCATATCTCTTTAATATATGACAGATTATAATTTGTTGAATTTGTCATGGTGACCATCCTTAAGATACATTTTTTAAGAATCTCAATTTAGAATCAGATCCAACTTTAGAAACATTTAGTCTAATCTAGTCTAGTCTACCCTACCTTACCCTACCCTTCCCTTTATATTTAAGAAGACAGCTGCCAATCTTGGCTGATCAAAAAAGGCTAAATAGGATTGGACCTACTTAATAAATTGCCAGACTACCACAAAATACAAGGCCTGTTGCAAGACTGAGAATTTAAAAACCATCCTGAAGGGAATAGTGGATCAGTTCCATGTTATTGCCAAGAAAAATATATGGATATGAAATAATCAGGAATCAATTTAAAAAAAAAACTTTATTTGTACCTTAAAAAACCCTCTGATTAACAAAATTTTGTTGAATTATGTAGAAGTATATCTAAATATACCCTTTGTTTTGCTCATTTTTTTATATTTTAAGATTAAAATGTAATTGACTATTATTTTTAATTAACTATAACCACTTACTCTGTCATCACTTGGGCTATCCTTGTCCATCTATCTGCAGTATTTTCCACATTTGATTTTTGCTTTGCAAAATTATAATAAAAGACTAATTTAGATGCCCGATTTTCTTGGCCATGAGTACATTTATTAATTAACCAGACATCTAAATTAGTCCCTTGAAGACTTTTTTCAATAAAGTTGAATTCAGCTTAAAACATTCTCATTTAAATTATCAAGCTGCTTAACTGGTTGGAATATGAAATACATACAGTATTACAAATCTTATATTAGTAGGTATTCTATTTCTAGCCATCATTTCTTGTCCATTTTAGTATTTCAATTCTTGCTGATTTTTTGAATATTTCCATACTCCTCCCTTGGGATTTTGTATTAATTACATTAATCATACTCACATCATTATAATAACATTATAAATATTATAATTGAAGCTGTATTCTTTGTTCCACCAAGTATGTAATCCTTCATCAGTTAATTTTTTTTCCTGTTGGCACCTCAAAAGACTATGGTATGGTGCTCTGGAAACAGCACCTAGTGTGGCTAAAAAGGCCAATTTGAGAGTGGCAATCCCTTCCACACTGAGGGTCCGGAACTGTCTTTTTGTGTCAGCCTGCTGAACAAATGTCTCTTCAAATTGGAGAAGACCATGCTGCGTCTTTAGCCTCCAAGCTGAATGATCGGAGGTTAAGGTTTCCCAGTTGTTAATGTCCATTCTCACGGCCTTTAGGTCCCTCTTGCAGATATCCTTATATCGCAGCTGTGGTCGCCCTCTGAGGCGCTCTTCCTGCACTAATTCTCCATACAGGAGATCTTCCGGAATCTGGCCATCAGGCATTCTCACAACATGCCCAAGCCTGTGTAGACGTCGCTGTTTCAGTAGTGTATACATGTTAGAAATTTCAGCACGTTCCAAGACTGTGCTATTTGGAACTTTGTCCTGCTAAATGATGCCAAAAATATGTCGGAGACAACGCATATGAAAGGTGTTCAACTTTCTCTCCTGCCTTGTGTAAAGGGTCCAAGACTCACTGCAGTACAAGTGTGTACAAGTCAGGACGCAGGCTCTATAGACCTGGATCTTTGTATGTTCCATCAGCTTCTTATTAAGCCATACTCTCTTTGTACGTCTGGAAAATGTGGTGGCCGCTTTACCAATATGTTTATTTAGCTCAGTATCTAAAGAGAGAGGTCAGAGATAGTTGAGCCGAGGTACACAAAGTCATGGACGACCTCCAGTTCTTGTGCAGAGATTGTAATACGGGGAGGTGAATCCATGTCCTGACCCAAGACTTGCGTTTTTTTCAGGCTGATAGTTAGTCAAAAGTCTTGGCAGGCCTTGCTAAAACTGTCCATAAGTTGTTGAAGGTCTTCAGCAGAATGAGCAGTGATGGCAGCATCGTCAGCAAAGAAGAAATCCCGTAAGCATTTCAGCTGGACTTTAGATTTTGCTCTCAATTTAGAGAGATTAAAGAGTTTTCCGTCTGATCTGGTCCTGAGGTAAATACCCTCTGTTGCAGTTCTAAAAGCATGTTTCAGCATGACGGCAAAAAAGATCCCGAATAAAGTTGGCGCGAGGACACAGCCCTGCTTCATTCCACTTCGAATATCAAAGGAATCTGATGTTAAGCCATCAAAAACTACAGTGCCCTTCATTTCCTCATGAAAGGACCTGATGATGTTGAGGAGCTGAGGCGGACATCCAATCTTGGGGACAATTTTATAAAGGCTGTCCCTGCTAACCAAGTCGAAAGCCTTCGTAAGATCTATGAAGGCTACGAAAAGTGGCTGTCTTTGTTCCATGCATTTCTCCTGCAATTGTCTAAGGCAGGGGTCTGCAAACTTGGCTCTTTTAAGACTTGTGGACTTCAACTCCCAGAGGTCTAAGGGAAAATACCATGTCAGTAGTGGACCTGTTGGCTCGAAAGCCACACTGTGATTCTGGATAGACACTCTTTGCAAGCATCTAGAGCCTCTTCAGTACGACACAGGCAAGCAGCTTCCTACAACACTAAGAAGAGAGATACCTTGGTAGTTGTTACAGTTACCCTGTCATCTTTGTTCTTGTACAGTGTGACGATATTTGCATCCTTCATGTCTTGTGGTACTTCACCTTCCCTCCAACAAAGACAGAAGATTTCATGCAGTTCAGTGGGGATGTTATCTTTGCAGCACTTCAGAACTTCGGCAGGGATGTTATCTTTCCTGGGTGCCTTGCAAGAAGCAAGGGAGTCCAGGGCCTCATTTAGTTCTTCTAAAGTTGGTTCACTGTCAAGCTCCTCCAAGACAGGCAGGCATTTGATGTTATTTAATGCATCTTCAGTTACCACACTTTCTCTTGAATGTAACTCAGAGTAGTGCTGCACCCAGCATGCCATCTGCTGTGCTTGGTCCTGGATAACCTCACCTGTAGCAGACTTCAGAGGGGAAGATTTCTTCTGTGTTGGGCCTAAGACCTGCTTGATCCCATCATACATCCCCTTGCTGTTGCCTGTGTCAGCTGCTATCTGGATCCAAGAGCAAAGCTGCAGCCAATAATCATTAGAACATTTTCTGGCAGTCTGTTGAACTTTGGTACAAGCAGCTCGCAGAACCTGTAGTGCGTTCACTGGAGCAGGCTTTATATGCAATTAGAGCTCTCCTTTTTTCCTCGATGGCTGGCATCAGCTCCTCCAAATGGGGTTCAAACCAATCTGCTGTTTTTTTGGTCTCCTTACCATATACTGACAAGGCGGTGTTATTAACAGCATTCTTGAAATTTATTTATTTATTTATTTATTTATTTATTTATTTATTTATTTATTTATTTATTTATTTATTTATTTATTTAGTATAAAAATTTAAATAATAAATAATAAATAAATAAATTTAATCATATTTGTATACCACCCTATCTCCCGAAGGACTCAGGGCGGTTCACAGGCATATAAAAAAGAACATATAAATACAAATTAAGAACACAAGTAAAAAACTTATTCTAACAGCCGAATTATTAAAACTAATATAAATACTAAGACCAATTAAAATCGATATAAATTTAAAATTTAAAAATCTAGTCCAGTCCTGCGCACATAAATAAGTGTGTTTTAAGCTCCTGACGGAAGGTTCGAAGGTCCGAGAGTTGACGAAGTCCTGGGGGGAGCTCGTTCCAGAGGGCGGAAGCCCCCACAGAGAAGGCCCTTCCCCTGGGTGTCGCCAGACGACACTGCCTAGCTGACGGCACCCTGAAATATTCCCATCGTTCAGATGCATTTACTTCAGCCGGGCCTGGGAGAGTTTCCTTGAGTGCTTATGCAAATTACTCCACTTTGCCCTGATTGCAGATCTTGTTGATATCAATTCATGGTCTTCCTTCCTTCTTTGAGTGATGCAATCTCTTTGTTTGCAGTTTAATTCTGCTGCACACCAAGGAGTGGTCTGTATCGCAATCAGCACCCTGATAGCTGCCTGTGATTGTAATATTGGGGAGTTTGGAGTGCCTGGTAAGAATCAAGTCGAGCTGGTGCCAATGCTTCAATCTTGGATGTCTCCAAGAGACTCTTTGTTGAGGCTTTGTTTTAAAGTATGTATTGCTAACACAAAAACCATAGTAACAGCACAACTCCAGCAGGCGTGGGCCATTTTCGTTCATCTTCCTGATGCCGAACTGACCTAAAGAACTGGGCCAAGAACTATAATTGGCTCCAACTCAGGCATTAAAATCATCATGGATAAACAGTGGTTCTTTCTCAAGGATTTTCTTGATAGCAGCCAGATTGTCATAGAATTTGTCTTTGGATTCTACTGAAGATGATAATGTCAGTGCATATGCACTAATAAGAGTAACCAGCCCTGCTGATGAGTGGAGCTGCAAGGACAGAATTCTTTCACTTCCTGCAGCAGGTGGAGTAATGGAGTGCGCATGCGCGTGATGGCGGTGGCGTTTTGAGGCTCGTGAAGACAGCGGCTGGTGTTCCCAGCCAGGATGCCGCTGGGCCGCTTGCCGGGCTGCGTGGACTTCGGCCCCAGGTTGGTCATCATGTTGGCAGTCGAGAGCGAGGTCTTTGGACCTCGGTGGTCTCTCGGCTGCTGAGAGCGGGGCCGGAGTCCTGGGCAATGCAGCGGATGGGGGTGGCCATTTTGGGGTCGGGGCGGCCGTCCCGGACTGGCTTTGGTGATCCCCGGCCGTGAGCAGAACGCTGGCGGCAGCGTGGTGGGCCGTTCGGGCCGGAGCTTCGGAGGGCTCGAAGATCGGCCGTTTCTCCCCCCCCCAGCTGACTTTTGGGCATGTTCAGCCCCTGCCGCATTTTCCAGCAGCGGCAGGATTTTGGGCCGCATTTCTACCGACTGGTGAGTCAGCGGATCAGCGGATGGCGGTGGCCATTTCGGGGTGGGGTAGCCGCCCGGACAGGCCCTGGTTCGATCCCTGGCCGCGCATAATGTCGGCGGCAGTGTGGTGGGCCGTTCGGGCTGGAGTTCTTGAGGGCCCGAAGATCGGCCGTTTTCCCCCCCCCCCCAGCTGACTCTTGGTTAGGACTAGCCTTCACCGTAATGTCCATCAGCGGCTTAGGCTTTTTTTTTTTTTTATTCAAAAAGTTTTACAAAAATTTTCCCCTTTCCCCCAACCCCTCTCCTTCACAAACCCCTCCCCTGGCTTCCCGGAACAAACACAAGGTATAGTTAAAATAAAACAAACATATGCTAAAAAAATTTTCCCAAACTATTATACCAATTCTCCTCTCTAGCTCTGACTTCCTCCTTACATAACCAAATCCTTCAAAAATTAACAATAAACAGTAATAAAATATATAAATCAGTAGAACAAATTAATCCTAAAATATTTAAAACCAGCTAAAGCATAAAATCCAATCCAATTCAGAGAATATCTCCTTATAGCTTCTATAACCATATAACCATATAATTTCCCCAAGTCTTTCTTACATAAGATCTTTCAAGAATATTCTATTTAAAATTCAATACAACAGATTATAAAATTTATAAAATTTCAATAGAGAAAATTACAATATTATTTAATTAATTACAATATCTATTCAACTTTAGTCCTTCCTCATCAAAATCCAGTATATCCAAATATCTAGTCTCTTATAATCACAAATTGTCTTTCGGGGACACTAATATTTTTGTCTATTAATATTTTAAAAAAACTTTGTTTCAAGAATAATACTTTTGTCTCTTGCCATTTTTTTTTTGGTGCATTAATCTCTGTCTTTCCTTCGTTGCTCCTTTTAAAAAGTCAATCACAATATTTCCTAGTAATTCCTTATGTCCAGAAATCCAAAAATTACTGCCGTATATTCCATCAGTCCAAAAAGAGAACTCTTGGGAAACATTAAGCTTGTGAGTCTTTTCCATTTGAGGGACAATCTCCTGTAGCACAAATTCAGGCAGCTCATCCAAACTATTTAAAGAAAACTTCTTTAGATCACCTTGTTTCTTCACGATCAAATCTTCATATTTATCCACTTTTATTTGTATGTCCTCCATTCCATTTTCCGAATAATTGCACTGGTTAATTTGCTCCAAACTCTCATCCAAAACGTCCCCATTTTTTATCAATTCGTATTTTTGAATAATTAAATACATACTTTCTGTGTAGTCCTGTATAAAGTCACGAATCCATTCTTCTGAAAGAACCTCCATAACAAAATTCCTGCTGAGAATCCCCTTGTAAAGTACTTAAACAGCGTAATATAATCCAACAGTCCACAGTCAAACACAATAAGATAAAATCTCCATTCAGTTTCGATTCAACAGCAAAGCTCCCTTTGATGTATCGCTCTGCTTTCAGTTTCTCTAAAACAAAACTGAAGGGGGGGCGGAAGTCAGAAAATCAAAAATACTTGCAAACCAATAATTGTTCCTCACACTCGTTCCGCCTGCTTTTCGTATCCACAAAAAGAAATCAATTGCTAGCAGAAGTGGACACCTTCCTCTTTTCCTGCTTTTTCAGGAGCGCAGAGAATACTGGAGGTGGGGGAGGGGTAAATAAGGGGATTCGACCGTTCAGGACTTTGTATTACAAAAACAAAGCCCCTAGGGGAATCTACCCAATTCCTCCCCCTTGCTCTGTCTCTCTCTTTCAACCAGAGAGAGAAATGAAGCCGGGATCAGTTGTTAAATCCGGCTTTTACCATATTCAATGCGGAGTGCCATAAATTAGCACCCAGCGAGAAAGGTGGCGCCACCCAGAAGCCAGCGGCTTAGGCTTTCTTTTCCATCAGCGGCACATTGGCGACATGTTCAGGATTTCCATCTGCGGCCGGCTGGAGCATGAACTTAACATAGATCCAGCGCGATTAATGGCGGCCATAGGAACGGCGGCGGCATTGACAACATTAGCGGCAATGGTACTAGTACGTGTGGCTTTCCATCTGACCACCGAACGGCACGAACCCCTTCCCCAGGATGGAGTTAGCCCGGGACTCCGAGGGACATTATTTCATCTTAGTGGTCGGCAACCGAGGAGGATATTATTGTACCAACTTTTAGGAGGGAGGCCATTAGATTTGGCCGGACCTCTGGTCCCCTTGGCTGTTTCCTGGATCATCTGGACTTGGGCCGGTTTTGTTCCCCGGATTTCAACGGATTGTGGGCTTGGCATCTTAGCCCCCTTTCTCCGTCTGTGATGGGGACAGGGGCGAAGTGGACAATTCTGTGGGCCTAGAACTTGCTTAACATCTATGCCGGCTTGGGATGTACACTTTCTGCTATCTTGAATTTGATATTTTTCATGAGATATTCGTCCACCGACCTATTACGACTGCGAGGTTCCCCCGCCTCACAGGAATGGCCCTCTAGGTTATCGAGAGCCTACCTTAACGAAGGGTCTTGGGACCCAGAGAGGTGGCATGCGGCCAAGAAGAATTTCTGGGGATTTTTAAATAGGTTTTTAAAAAGGGGTCTTTTAAGGGTCTCTGTTGGAGCACCTACTCTCTGGAACGACCTTCCCCCCGGTTTGCGCCAAATATCTGACCTTCAGACCTTTCGCCGGGAATTAAAAACTCACTTATTTATTCAAGCGGGACTGGACTGATTTTTTAAATTTTAAATTTTAAATTTTTAATCCTTTGTAATTTTATATGGGGTATTTTAAGTTAGGTTAATCTGACGGTTTTAATTCAGCCACTATTGAATAAGTATTTTAAATTGATATTTTAACTTTGTATACTTGCTGTTTTTATCTTTGGCTGTACACCGCCCTGAGTCCTTCGGGAGAAGGGCGGTATAAAAATTTAAATAAATAAATAAATAAATAAAGGGGAGGGAGGGATATGACGGGTGGGGGGATTAACCCGTCGGGGAGGGGTTTAGCCCCTGTGCTTGTTCGCGGCACTACGCCATCTGGTCCGAAGGCAGAGGGGGATGGGTTCATTCCAGGAGTAGAGAGTTGTTTAATCTGTACGGTAAGTGGGAGAGGCAGATATGGCGGAAGCAGGGGGCCACATCAAGTTTTGGGAGCACGTGCTCGCTGTCTCAAAGCGATCACGTGCTCCGGCCCCTCAGTCTTCACCCGTTCCCCGGGCGGTCATGGTCCTCAGAGCCTTGGTCTCCGGTTGATGTTATGTAATGCTCGGTCCGTGGTCAATAAGGCATTCCTGATCTGCGATCTTATTCAGGGGGAAGCCGCGGACCTTATGGGCATTACAGAGACCTGGTTGGGTCCGGTGGGGGGGGTTTCCCCTTGTGGAGTTATGCCCGCCAGGTTTCCGTGCATTTCATCATCCGAGAGCCCAAGGTAGGGGTGGGGGGGTAGCGGTTGTTATAAGGGAAAGTCTAGAGCCGAGGGAGGCCACTGTACCTCAGATTGCCGGTTGTGAATCCCTCTTTGTGAAGTGGGGCCATCCGAATCAGCTGGGCTTTTTGATCACGTACCTGGCTCCTTGCTGCGTGACTACAGCCCTACCCGAGCTGTTGGAGGTGCTCGCCGGGGTGGCAGTTGGGACCCCCAGACTTATAGTCATGGGGGACTTTAACCTGCCATCAACGGGCCTGTCATCGACGGCGGCTCGGGAGTTCCAGGCTTCCATGACAGCCATGGACCTGATTCAAGTAATTGATGGCCCTACGCACACAGGGGGAGGCACACTGGACTTAATTTATATCTCTGGACAGTGGTTAAATGATCTGAAATTAGATAAGTTAGAAACAGAACCGGTGTCATGGTCAGATCATTTTCTCCTTCGCCTAGATTTTCGGACCACTATCCACCACTGCAGGGAGACGGAACCAATGCGTTGATTCCGTCCCAGGCGCCTGATGGACCCGGAGAGGTTCCTGATGGAGCTTGGGCCGTTTCCTGAGGACCTGGCCCACGGCACGGCTGAAGAACTAGTTGCGGCCTGGGAACAGGCTGCGGCTGGAGCTTTGGACCGTGTCGTGCCCTTGCGGCCTCTGACCCAGCGCAGATCTCGGCCGGCCCCTTGGTTGTCCGAGGGGCTGAGGGAGATGAAACGCCGGAGAAGACGCCTAGAGAGTGTTTGGAGGTCCAGCCGTTCCGAAGCTGACCGAATACTAGTCAGGTCTTATTCTAGGACCTACCTAGTGGCAATGAGGGAGGCGAGGCGTTCCTACGCTTCCACCCTCATTGCGTCAGCAGATAACCGCCCGGCCGCCCTGTTTCGGGTGACCCGCTCCCTCCTGCATCAGGAGGTGTGGGATGACCCGTTGCAGGGACGTGCCGAGGAGTTTAGTGGTTATCTATACGACAAAATCGTTCAGCTCCAGGATGGCTTGGACCGAAATTGGGATGATCCAGGTGAGAGGGCGGAGTTGTGTCTTGTGGAGACTGTTTGGGATGAGTTTGACCCTGTGGCTCCCGAGGACGTGGACAGGTTGCTGGGGAGGCTGCATACCACGACATGTTTACTGGACCCGTGCCCTTCCTGGCTGGTGCTGGCCTCCCGGGAAGTGACACGAGGCTGGCTCCAGGGGATTATCAACGCTTCTTTGTTGGAGGGGGTTTTCCCTGCCGCCTTGAAGGAGGCAGTGGTGAGACCCCTCCTCAAGAAGCCTTCCCTGGATCCAGCTATTTTAGGTAATTATCGTCCGGTCTCCAACCTTCACTTTATTGCGAAGGTTGTAGAGAGTGCCGTGGCACGGCAGCTACCCCAGTACCTGGATGAAGTTGTCTATCTAGACCCATTCCAGTCCGGCTTCTGACCCGGATACAGCACGGAGACAGCTTTGGTCGCGTTGGTGGATGATCTCTGGAGGGCCAGAGACAGGGGTTATTCCTCTGCCCTGGTCCTGTTAGATCTCTCAGTGGCTTTTGATACCATCGACCATGGTATCCTGCTGCGCCGGTTGGGGGGGTTGGGAGTGGGAGGCACCGTTTATCGGTGGTTCTCCTCCTATCTCTCCGACCGGTCGCAGACAGTGTTGACAGGGGGGCAGAGGTCGACCGCGAGGCACCTTACTTGGGTGCCACAGGGGTCGATTCTCTTGCCCCTCCTGTTCAACATCTATATGAAGCCACTGGGTGAGATCATCAGTGGCTTCGGGGTGAGATACCAACTGTACGCTGATGATACTCAGCTGTACTTTTCCACCCCGGGCCACCCCAACGAAGCTGTTGAGGTGCTGTCCCGGTGTTTGGAGGCCGTACGGGTCTGGATGGGGAGAAACAGGCTCAAACTCAATCCCTCCAAGACCGAGTGGCTGTGGATGCTGGCACCCCGATACAGTCAGCTGCAGCCACAGCTGACTGTTGGGGGTGAGTTATTGGCCCCAAAGGAGGGAGTGCGCAACTTGGGTGTTCTCCTGGATGCACGGCTGTCGCTGGAAGATCATTTGGCGGCCGTCTCCAGGAGAGCCTTTCACCAGGTTCGCCTGGTTCGACAGTTGCGCCCCTTCCTTGATCGGGATGCCTTATGCACAGTCACTCATGCTCTCGTTACCTCTCGCCTGGATTATTGCAATGCTCTCTACATGGGGCTCCCCTTGAGATGCACTCGGAGGCTTCAGTTGGTCCAGAATGCAGCTGCGCGGGTGATAGAGGGAGCTCCACGTAGCTCCCATGTAACACCTCTCCTGCGCAGACTGCACTGGCTACCTGTTGCCTTCCGGGTGCATTTCAAGGTTCTGGTTACCACCTTTAAAGCGCTCCATGGCTTGGGGCCTGGGTACTTACGGGACCGCCTGCTGGTACCTTATACCTCCCACCGACCCGTACGCTCACAGAGAGAGGGACTTCTCAGGGTGCCGTCCGCCAAACAATGTCGGCTGGCGGCCCCCAGGGGAAGATCCTTCTCTGTGGGGGCTCCTACTCTCTGGAATGAACTTCACCCCGGTTTACGCCTAATATCTGACCTTCGGACCTTTCGCCGCGAACTGAAAACATATTTGTTTGTTCGCGCGGGGCTTTCTTAAATTGGGGAAATTTTAAATTTAATTTTTTAGTTTTAAATTGGGGTTTTTTAGATTATATATTTTAATTTATCGGCCTAACTGTATAATAAGTTTTTTAATCTATTTTTTTATTTTTAATTGTATATTGTTTATTTTTATCTTGGCTGTACACCGCCCTGAGTCCTTCGGGAGAAGGGCGGTCTAGAAATCTAATAAAATAAATAAATAAAATAAATAAATCCTAGTAGGGTGTTTCTGACCGTGAAGCCAACCCCATATTCCCTAGACTCGTTTGATGGTTTTCCCTGCCAGAAGAACGAGAAGTTTCTCTCCTTAACAGATCCCGAGTATAACAGTCTTGTCTCTTGAAGGGCAGTGATGTCCATTTGCAATCTGCTCAACTCAATGTCAATGGCAGCTGTCTTACATACGTCATCTATCTCTTGTAAATCGTCAGAGAGGCCGGGGGTCATTTTCCGAACATTCCAGGTGCCCAACTTTAGGGCTAAAGTTTTCTTATGTTTGTTGCATGGTGCAAAGTTATCAATCTGCTTGTCGCCTTTGACCCTAAACCCCACGCACCCTGTGAGATTAACAGACCGTGGCAGGGCAGCACCTTACTGGCTGGCGGCTGCCCAGTTTAAGGCGGGCGGTAGCTGCCCAATGAGATACAATGACCTCTCCCATCAACGAAAGTGGCCCCTGGCATCACGCTCTACACCAATCAAGCAAAGACTTATAACCGGTAACTGCCACTTCCCGTGTTGTTTCAATGCTGGAGTGTCCTCTCCAGAGCATGGGGCCTGGGTAGATTAATATGAAGGATAGACTGTTACCCAAGCAGCAGATCCCCTCTCTCCACATTGCTGAAATAGTCCAATGGAACGGCAAAGCCGATACGATTAGTTCCAGCTACATCGCAGGAGTTACCAGAGCGTGATTGTTCACGGTCACGAACTGATTCCGGGACTGCGGCTCCAGATTTTGTCTCGAGGTTGACTCCTGAAGCCTTTTCCAGTAGTAGATATAGCCACAAGGCAGTGGAAGTTTGTAATCAGAGTTTACCTTCTCCTAGAAGATGATTCTGCCGTTTTATCTGCCTTTGGGGCATAAAGCCCTCTTCCGCCTTCAAAATAGTTGACCATCTTCTCCTGTAACCCTGGAAAGGGGTCCTTACGAGATGTTACCAGCTGGGCCAGCTGGACCATGGTTTTTTAGAGAGATATTACTCCTCTAGCACTCTTCCTCACTCCTGGACTCCTGCTCCAGGTTTTGCCTCGAGGTTGACTCCTGAAGACTTTCCTATAGATAGATATAGCCCAAAGGCAGTGGAGGTTTGAGATCGGAGTTTTCCTTCTCCTATGTGAGTTGTCTTCCAAGGCTGATGGACACCATCTAACCGGTTTTTCCCATGCACACAGCTAACAAGACTTCCCACTTACACTCAATCAAACAGCCACTTTCCCCTCCCCCTAGAAACAAGCAGATTCATTCATGAGATGAACTGGAGCACCTTCCTCCCTCAGTCATATGATTCACTCACTCAAGCAGACACTCCCCTTCCCCCTAAAACAAGCAGGTCTGTTTCAGTGAGTGAATCATGTGACTGCAGGGAGGAAGGTGTTCCAGCTCTTGTGGGTAAATCAGTTAATTACTCAGTATTTTAATACACATTATTAACAACCATAATAATACTATTTAAGTGCACATAATATAATCATCTTTCAACTTCTGATTAATTCCTTTACATACTGATTTTAAAGAGAATAGAATAGAATAGAATAGAATAGAATAGAATAGAATAGAATAGAATAGAATTTTATTGGCCAAGTGTGATTGGACACACAAGGAATTTGTCGTGGTGCATACGCTCTCAGTGTTCATAAAAGAAAAGACGTTCATCAAGAATTCTAAGGTACAACACTTAATGATAGTCAGAGGGTACAAATAAGCAATCAGGAAACAATCAATATCAATATAAATCGTAAGGATACAAGCAACAAAGTTACAGTCATAAGTGGAAGGAGATGGGTGATGGGAACAATGAGAAGATTATTAGTAGCGCAGATTTAGTAATAGTTTGACAGTGTTAAGGGAATTATTTTTTTAGCAGAGTGATGGCCTTTGGGAAAAAATTGTTCTTGTGTCTAGTTGTTCTGGTGTGCAGTGCTCTGTAGCGTTGTTTTAAGGGTAGGATTTCAAACAGTTTATGTCCAGGATATGAGGGATCTGTAAATATTTTCACAGCCCTCTTTTTGATTTGTGCAGTATACGGGTCCTCAATGGAAGGCAGGTTGGTAGCATTTATTTTTTCTGCAGTTCTAATTATCCTCTGAAATCTGTGTCTGTCTTGTTGGGTTGCAGAACCGAACCAGACAGTTATAGAGGTGCAGATTACAGACTCAATAATTCCTCTGTAGAACTGTATCAGCAGCTCCTTGGGCAGTTTGAGCTTTCTGAGTTGGCGCGAAAAGAACATTCTTTGTTGTGCTTTTTTGATGACGTTTTTGATGTTAGCTGTCCATTTTAGAACTTGCGATATGGTAGAACCTAGACATTTGAAGGTTTCTACTGTTGATACTGTGTTGTCTAGTATTGTAAGAGGTGGAAATATGGAAAGGTCTACCACCATTTCTACGGTTTTGAGTGTGTTCAGTTCCAGATTGTTCCGGTC
Source organism: Ahaetulla prasina (assembly GCF_028640845.1). Taxonomy (NCBI): domain Eukaryota; kingdom Metazoa; phylum Chordata; class Lepidosauria; order Squamata; family Colubridae; genus Ahaetulla; species Ahaetulla prasina. The sequence goes on from NC_080545.1 coordinate 41,113,434, forward strand.
GCACCACAAGGCTAGTTCTTCAACCTCCTGTCTGTATGTGGATTCAACATTGCCTCGTAAGAGACCGAACACTGTTATGTCATCTGCAAACTTCAGTAGTTTAACAGATGGATCATTAGAGATGCAGTCATTGGTATATAGAGAGGTATATAGGTATATAGAGAGAAGAGAAGTAGGGAGAACACAGAGTCCCTGTGCTAATTGTACAGGTATCTGATGTGATTCTGCTTAGCTTCACCTGTTGCTTCCTGTTTGTTAGGAAGCTTATGATCCACTTACAAGTGTACCTCTAGCTGGTTTAGCTTAGTTAGAAGAGTGTCTGGAACGATGGTATTGAATGCTGAACTAAAGTCTACAAAGAGGACCCTTGTGTAGGTTTTTGGAGAATATAAGAATATATGTAATAATATTTTCCCTCTTTCTAATCTATTTATTTTATTTATTTATTTATTTATTTATTTTGTCACAACATCATACAAAAAGATTATATAGTATATACACATATAAACATATATAGGAAGAAGAAAAGAAAAACAATAGGACAGGAACGGTAGGCACGTTTGTGCGCTTATGCACGCCCCTTATGGTCCTCTTAGGAATGGGGTGAGGTCAATAGTAGAAAGTTTTTGGTTAAAGCTTTTAGGATTATGGGAAGAGACCACAGAGTCAGGTAAAGTATTCCAAGCACTGATGATTCTGTTGCAGAAGTCATATTTTCTGCAATCTAGATTAAAGCGGTTTACATTAAGTTTAAATCTATTGGTTGCCCTTGTATTATTGCAATTAAAGCTGAAGTAGTCTTTGACAGGAAGGACATTACAATAGATGATTCTGTGAGTTAAACTTAGGTCTTGTCGGCGACGGAGTTCCAAGTTTTCTAAGCCTAGGATTTCAAGTCTGGTGGGATAAGGTATTTTGTTGTTTTCAGAGGAATGGAGAACTCTTCTTGTAAAATATTTCTGGACACGTTCAATTGTATTGATGTCAGAGATGTGGTGAGGGTTCCAAACAGGTGAGCTGTATTCTAGAATTGGTCTAGCAAATGTTTTATATGCTCTGGTTAGTAGTGTGGTGTTTTGGAAAAGAAGCTACATAAAATTAGGTTTACAACTCTTAGAGCTTTTTGCTATGTAGTTGCAGTGGGCTTTGGCACTTAGAACATTTGACATGAAAACTCCAAGATCTTTAACGGGATGGGGTCGTCTGTAAGGTAATGTCCATCTAGTATGTACTTAGTTTTAGGTTCTTTTTCCTATATGTAAGACTGAGCATTTGCTGGTTGAAATTTGGAGCTGCCAATTTTTAGACCAAGCGGTTAGATGGTCAAGGTCGTTTTGAATGATAGAAGTGTTGTCTGTGGTGTTAAATAGTTTGACATCGTCAGCAAAGAGAACACAATTACTTGAGATATGGTCACAAAGATCATTAATGTATAGAATAAAGAGTGTTGGTCCAAGGACGCTGCCTTGAGGAACGCCACTCTTGACAGGAACAGGATTTGATAAAGCATTGCCAATTTTGACCACTTGTTGTCTGTTAGACAGAAAAGCAGATATCCATTTGTGGAGGGGTCCTGAGATGCCATAGGATGTTAGTTTAAGGAGAAGTTTATCGTGTACTACTGAGTCAAAAGCTTTGCAGAAGTCTATCTCTTCCTCTATTCTAAATCTTACTAGCACAAATCTTATATTAGTAGATATTCTATTTCTATCCATCATCTTTTACTTGTTTTCAAATTTCAATTCTTGTTGATTTTTTGTCATGCTTTCCATACTCTTTCCTTGGGATTTTGTATCTCCATGCATCATTCATATTTAATGTAAATATTTACTCTAACTCTACCTCCACCTCTTGCTGCCAAACCTTTACTACGCCTATCAGTGTCTCTATCCTCACTTCAAGATTGCCATTCTGTTTACCCAGCTCTATCTTTTGATCTCTTAATGTATAATCTACCTGATCTGTTTCATCCATTTTAATTATGTCTTTCTTCTCCATGGCTTTTTGATTCATTTGTTATTTTATCTGCACTGTCCTTTCCTCTGTTTTTTCTATTTTCTCCTCTATTTCCAGGGTTTCCTATTCGATTTTCATTGTCATTTGCTGAGCGTTTTCTGGTCTCACAACTATATCATGTATCAAATCCTTTATGTCCCTGTGCTTCTTTGTTATGGTTTCATGAACACTTTGAAACATCAATAATATTTCTTTTTGAAATATACTTATTTTTCCCTGTTGAAGCATTTTGTCTTATTTTAATAAGTCAAAAGGTTACTCAATATTCTACGAAGATCCCAAATTCTAAGTTGTCTGTAACACCAAAAAGCCAATATTAAAACAATTCACTCAATCCCAGATTCATTCCTCAGGATGCACAATATTTATAGTTCTTTATAGTCCTCCACAAGTCGGTTTACTCCTTCCAAGTTTTCCAATGTCTTTTTCCCCTTTAATTTTCCTTCTTATGCCTCTTTTTGCAGTTATCAAACCATGTTTATAGTACTAGATAATCCACCAGCTTTCCCCATATCTTTGTAAGCCACATAGTCAACTCTTTAGTTTCAATGATACTTCCAAGTCTTTGTAAGCCACTCTATTTAGCAATCTTCAAAAGTCTCAAAAATTTTTCCTCTTTAGCTGTAAAACAAATAGATATCAGACATTATGCAAAGAGAAAAAAGAAAAGGGAAAACAAAACAGTCTCCCAGGTGTTGATTATATCCACTCTGTATTGGCAATCAGATTCTTTCAATGACATTCCCAGTCTTGTAGAAATATGGTGTATTTTCTGGCTTTCACCAATAGATGGCACCATCACCTAAAATTTCAACGTTACACCCAATCTAACAGCTAAAATTCTGTTCCGATTTTCTTCAAGCATTTTCTTCAAGGCAAATGTTTCCAGCATTTTAAAATGCATTTTCCAAATATTGCCAATAAATTGTTCAAGTCTAGTCTTCCTGTATTTTAAAGATTTTGTATTCTTTGTTAGGTTCACTTCTTTTTGTAATCTTTCTCTTAACCCTAACCCTAACCCTCACCCAGTTCTACTCCACTGTTTACACACCGCTCCAGCACATTTTTTTCTTTGGTCATTCTAGCTTCATGGCCGCCATGATGGCCACCTCTCCTCTTCGTTGTAGGATGGGAGGGTAAGCCTTAGATCAAGCAGGAGAGTTGCCACTCTCCACGACCTGCAAGGCGCCACTTTCTTCATCACCCCTTCAGGGTGACTTTAGCCATTTAATGGCCCCCCAACAAGGAGGCTTCAGCCTAGTTCATGGAGCTCCGCTCCCTATGACTGTTCCACAGTGACACCAAACCTGAAGTCATGCTGATGAAGTACTGATGCTTCCAAAAACTGCAGAAAACAGAGTGCATATTAAAGATAGAGGGCTTTGGTGGTGCCAGAAAGTGCTGCACAAGCTTCAGTGCTTAATCAGCTCAAGGAAGCATAGTGCTATCTACTATCTAACTCCCAAGATGGCGCCGACGAAGGCTGCCTCGGTGAAATGCTCTCTAATTGTTTCTTTATTTCTAATTGTTCTCCGTGACTCACTACGGATTTCCTACTCACGAGACCATCTGCTAAAAATTAAGCAACATTTCTTTAAGGAGCAGCTTTCTTTGATCTCACCCCCGCCTGTCTTTACAAACACGAAGGAGATTCTAACACAGGAGGAGGCAATTCCCACGGAGCCATGGACTATTAAAAAAAAACCAAACGACGGAAGAGAAAGAAGAGAGGTAAATGATCTGGGATCTTAATCAGGCTAAGAAATCGCATTAAAACTCCTCTGCCTTCAATTTTCCTAACAAATATACGCTCACTTGCAAATAAGATGGATGAAATACTCCTCTTAAACAAATACTATTCTGATTTTCACAATTCAGCAGTCCTATGCTTCTCTGAAACCTGGTTAAATGAATCAATTGAAAATAGCAGCCTGAACATTCCAGGGTTTCAGATTGAACGATCAGACAGGATTCCACAAACATCTGGTAAAAAGAAAGGAGGAGGCTTATGCCTATATATTAACAGAAACTGGTGTTAAGATTTAACAGTAATTTACAAATTCTGTGACAACAATTTAGAGACTCTAATTATCAACTGCAAACCTTACTATTCACCTCGTGAATTTTCCTCATTTCTTCTAATTGCTGTTTATGTCCCATCACAAGCCTGTGTAAAGAAAAGATGATAAAATGCTGTACAATCAGGCCAGAAATGCACTAACAAGGAAGATCAGAGCAGCAAAAAGAAGCTACTCTGAAAAGCTAAAGAATCAGTTTTCAGCAAATGAACCAGCAAAAATATCACCAGCTATGGCAAACCTCCTTCCCAGGCTGAAGGTGGCAGATGACCTGAATTTTACTGCAGGTTTGAAAGGAAACCACAGTCACCTATCTCCACAACCCCCATCTCAGACACACCAACAACAGCCAAGCCTCCCACAACTGACCCCATCTCATTGGGTTCACATCCCCTAGTGATCATAGAAAAGGTAGTGCAGGACCTATTTCACAGACAAAAGCCAGGAAAAGCTCCAGGCCCAGACAAGATAACTCCTTCTTGCTTAAAAGTCTGTGCTGACCAATTGGCCGCCATCTTCACCCATATTTTCAATAAATCACTAGAGATGTGTTATGTTCCTTCTTGCTTCAAACGCTCTACCATCATCCCAGTGCCGAAGAAGCCCACCATCAAGGAACTGAATGACTACAGACCAGTTGCTTTAACATCTGTAGTCATGAAAACCTTTGAAAGGCTAGTGCTTTTCTACTTGAAAACCATCACGGATCCGCTGTTAGACCCCTTGCAATTTGCATACCGAGCAAATAGATCAACAGATGATGCTGTTAATATGGCTCTGCACTACATCCTACAACATCTTGAGTCTCCAAAGACCTATGCAAGGGTCCTTTTTGTAGACTTTAGTTCAGCATTCAATACCATCATTCCAGACATTCTTCTAACTAAGCTAAACCAGCTACAGGTACCGGAACAGACTTGTAAGTGGATCACAAGCTTCCTAACAAACAGGAAGCAGCAGGTGAAGCTAAGCAAGATCACATCAAATACCTGTACAATTAGCACAGGGGCCCCCCAAGGCTGTGTGCTCTCCCCACTTCTCTTCTCTCTGTATACCAATGACTGCATCTCCAATGATACATCTGTTAAGCTACTGAAGCTCGCAGATGACACAACAGTGATTGGTCTCATTCGAGACAATGACGAATCCGCATATAGACAAGAGGTCGAACGACTAGCCTTGTGGTGCGACCAAAACAATCTGGAACTGAACACACTCAAAACCATAGAAATGGTGGTAGACTTTAGGAGAAACCCTTCCATACTTCCACCTCTCACAATACTAAACAACACAGTATCAACAGTAGAAACGTTCAAATTTCTAGGTTCTATTATATCGCAAGATCTAAAATGGACAGCTAACATCAAAAACATCATTAAAAAAGGACAACAAAGAATGGTCTTTCTGCGCCAACTCAGTAAGCTCAAACTGCCCAAGGAGCTGCTGATTCAGTTCTACAGAGGAATTATTGAGCCTGTCAGTTGCACCTCTATAACTGTCTGGTTCGGTTCTGCAACCCAACAAGAAAAACACAGACTTCAGAGGATAATTAGAACTGCAGAAAAAATAATTGCTACCAACCTGCCTTCCATTGAGGACCTGTATACTGCACGAATCAAGAAGAGAGCCATGAAAATATTTACAGACCCCTCGCATCCTGGACATAAACTGTTTCAACTCCTACCCTCAAAACAACGCTATAGAGCACTGCACACCAGAACAACTAGACACAAGAACAGTTTTTTCCCGAAGGCCATCACTATGCTAAACAAATAATTCCATCAACACTGTCAAACTATTTACTGAATCTGCACTACTATTAATCTTCTCATCGTTCCCATCACCAATCTTTTTCCACTTATGACTGTATGATTATAACTTGTTGCTGGCAATCCTTATGATTTATATTGATATATTGACCATCAATTGTGTTGTAAATGTTGTACCTTGATGAACATATCTTTTCTTTTCTTTTTTTTTTAATTTTTATAAATTTTTAACGTTACAAACAAAAAAAAGAAAATACATTTTCCACCCTTGTGCTATACATTAAAAAAAAAAAGGAAGATTTGGGTCTTCGGATATATCCTCATGATTGCCAGAATCCACGTTCTCGAGGTACAGGTACCGAAGCGTCCAATGTTCCAAGCGCATAGTCCACAAATGTTTTCCAAGTCTTCCAGAAAATATCTTCTTTATACACACCACTTCTAATTTTAATATCACATGTCATTTTATCATTTAAAGCTAATTTCCACATTTCAGAATTCCACTCTTCTATTCTAAAAATCACATCTAGTTTCCAATATCTAACTATTATAATTCTACCTATTATAATCATAATTCTAATCAATTCTTTTTCATATTTTGTTAATTCTATTTCCTTAATTACCAACAATAATATAGTTTCCACTCTCAATGTTATTACTTTCCCCATCATTTCAAATATCATTTTCTCCAATTGTTGCCAAAACTTTTTATCCTTATCACATTTATACCACATATGTTCATAAGTCCCCAATTCCATTTCACATCTCCAACATTTTTTACTAATTTTTTTATCCATTTGCGACAATCTTACTGGAGTCAAATACCATTTCCAAACAACTTTATAATTATGCTCTTTAATCCTTATAGATAAGGTTCTCATAATTCTACTATTCCAATTCACATTCCAATCTGACTCTGGTATTTCAATATTAAGATCTTTTTCCCAATTTGTCCTCATCACTCTTTGTAATTTTTCATCAGAGTTTATAATCTTATAAACCCTGCTAACGAGTCCCTTTAGCCCAATTTCATCAGAATTGGAAAATCAATTTTTGCTTACTAAAGAGAAAAAAATCCTTGAGGAGCTTAATATGTTAAGAAATAAAATGATAGAAGAGGATACAGAGTTGGTAAAAAGAAATTTGAGATATTTAAATAGGAATTTTTTTGAATTTAGTAACAGAAACTCTAAGTTATTGGCAAAGATGGCGAAAAATAAAAGAGAGAAGAGAGAAATTGGAGCTTTGATAGATGATAAAGGTATAAGATGTTACAAAAAATTAGAGAAATGTGAAGTGGTTAGAAATTTTTTTCAGAATTTATATTCAAAGAAACCAGTTAATCGGGGAAAATTGCAAAGTTATTTAGAAAAATATGTGGTGAAAATTGATCAAACACATAAAGAATTGATGGAAGAAGATATAACACAAGATGAGATTAATGGAGTTATACAAAAAATAAAGTTAGGGAAAGCTCCAGGTGAGGATGGATTACCTGCTGAGTTTTATAAAGAATTTAAAGAATTAATAATACCAAGATTGCAAAAATTATTTAATGGAATATTACATGGTGGAGAAGTACCTTCGTCATGGAATAGAACGGTGATATCCCTATTTCCTAAGCCAGATAAAGATTTAGAAAGGATTGAGTCCTATCGGCCCATTTCTTTAATTAATCAGGATGCAAAGATATTTACCGCTATTATAAGTAATAGATTAAGTAGATTTATAGATAGATATATAAGTTACAACCAAGTAGGTTTCGTGAAGGGCAGATATATGAGTGATATTGTTAGAAGAGTATTAAATATTATAGATGTAGCTGAACATAATGGTGATAAAATTGGTATAGTATCATTGGATATTTTTAAAGCTTTTGATTCCGTACAATGGGAAGCTATTAAAGTAATTGTGGAGGCTTTAGGCTTTGGTAAGTTTATACATGTTATTTCAAAATTGTATCAAAAAAGTAGTGCAAGAGTGAAGGTGAATGGAATATTAACGGAAGAGATAAAATTAGAAGCAGGTACAAGACAAGGATGTCCCTTGTCCCCAACATTATTTTTATTGGCTATGGAAATCCTGACAGGAATGATAGAAAAAGATGAAGAATTAGAAGGATATAAGGGATATAAGATAAATTTGTATGCGGATGATACTTTAATTATTTTGAAAAATATAGAGAAAGACCTGAAAAAGATATATAAGCATTTGAAAGAATTTGAGGAAATGACAGGTCTGAAAGTAAATTGGTCAAAATCAGAATTATTGATGGATAATAATGGTAATGAGCGCGAGAATATGCAAGAGCAATTTGGGATAAGGATTAAAAATACATTGAAATATTTGGGTATAGTGGTTAAAGAATTGAAAAAACTTAATTATGATGTGGTGATTAATGAAATTGAGAAGAAGATAGATAAATATAAAATGTTAAAGTTGTCTTGGTTTGGTAGAATTGCAATGTGTAAGATGATGTTGCTGCCCAAGTTTAACTTTTTATTCGAGATGCTACCGTTAAATTTGACAGAGAAAGATATTGAAGGATATCAGAAAAAATTGGACAAATTTTGCAATGGTGGGAAAAGACCTAGATTAGTGAAGAAAATGTGGTATCAAAATCAAAAGGAAGGTGGATTAGGAATCCCCGAATTATTTAATTATTACTGTGCATATGGTATCCGGATAGTGGTAAAAATACTAAAGGTGAAGATAATCATTGGAGAGACTTAGAGTTAAGGGATATAGAGAAATTTGGATCAAGGTGGTTTTTAGATAAAGCAAACTCAAAATCTGTAATTAGAAGTTATTGGTTAAAGGGATTAAGTAAAATGTGGAATAAATTTGTTAAAATTTTAATTCCGGATATAATCTTTTTGGGGAAGACAATTGGAAATTGGCCGATTAAAAATAATATAAGACGTAATGAAGTGATTAAAGATGAAAATATAGAAACTATTAGAGATTGGTTAAAAGTTTTAGAAAATGAAAGGAGGCATAAAGAAATTATTGAAAAATTAGGGTTAAGCTGGTTTGAAAAAATACAGATAGAAAAATGGACAAAAAAATTAAGGGAAAACTATTCGATAAATAGATGTGAAACTGAATTTGAATATTTAGAACGTATCTTTTCTTTTATGTACACCGAGAGCATATGCACCAAGACAATTTCCTTGTGTGTCCAATCACAGTTGGCCAATAAAAATTCTATTCTATTCTATTCTATTCATGTTTCGCAATAGGTAGCCCATTCTTATCTAGGTATTGCCTTTAAGTTGGATGTTCTTAACTGGGGACTGCCTATTTACAATTAATTAACATTATTATCTTTCATCTATTATTTATTTATTTATTTATTTATTTATTTATTTATTTATTTATTTATTTATTTTTCAAATTTATATACCGCCCTATCTCCCTAAGGACTCAGGGCGGTTCACAGGCAGTTAAAATACATATAAATACAGATTAAAAACGACAATTAAAAAACTTATTCTATTGCCAAATTTAAAAATAGTATAAATAATAAATAATATTAATTATTAGTATAATTAGTATAATTATTAGTATAAATAATATTAATAAATAATATTAATTTCTTCAACAAGGCTCAGTAGAAGGCATTTTTTTTCTATGTAAATGAAACAGTCCTATATGAAGAGTGGGTTCTTTGGTTGCTATTTTTGCTCATGACGGTTATATGTAAAGTGGATTCAGTCAAAATAATTTTAAAGAACACAATATAAAAGAGCTTGCCAAATTATCTCACTCTCCTCTTAGGTAAAACTAAGAGGAACCTTTGGCTAAGTAGCCAAAAAATCTATCTTCTGATTTTTTGTATGCTTCAGTATATCACTAGAAGAGCCATGGTTGTCATATTAATTTTTTTAAAATTTGATACTGAATGGTTTAAGGATGGGAATAGAAATATATTTCTATCATACAGGCTTTGTGCTTTGATCCCATCTTTTAAAAAGTGAAGTTTAAGTGGAGGTAGATATGTCTCACATGTTAAAAGGAGTTTCTGTTTGTACAGATAATCCCCTAGTTAGGACAGTTCACTTAGCAACAGTTTGAAGTTGCGACATAAACCTCCCCCCAAAAAATAAATACTTATGACAAAGTCCTGAGGTTATGAATGTTGCAGCACATGTCAGTCCCTTACAAACAACCACAGAGGCACCTCAACATTCACAACGTTCAACCTTCCTATTCCCTTCCCCCACCAGGTCTCCAAAGGCAGGCCTGTGGAGAATCATCTTTCAAGGATCTAGCAAGCTGTCTCCTCTCCAGCCTCTTCACAAGCGGCAAAAGCAGAGGGAGAGCAGGATGAGTGTGCTCTGCTCGACTTCTCTGACTCACTGAGGCTGCCTGCCACTTCTGGAGTGGCAGGCAGACTTGGTGAGTCTCCTCCAAAGGTTTCCAGAATTGGTGTGGAAAAGCATTTACATGCAAAATGGAAGGCTTTGGGGTAGTGAATTTGCATTGCTTCAAGTCTCCTGTTGGTGTTGAAACACAAACTGGAAGTCTCTGGGTGCCCTTATCATGCGGGACTTCAGGTACCCATTCTCTGCAAAAGTGGATGGATGCCTGTAGTTGCATGAGATCATGCCCCCCAAGAAGCTTTCAGTTTGTGTTTGCATGCCAATGGGAGACTTGAAGCAACGTAGTTTCACTCACAAAGCCTCTTTTCGAAAGGTGTGCAAATGCTTTTCCACACTGAGTAGAAGTTTCTTTTTTTTTTATTGAAAAAGTTTTACAACAACAATTAAATTTTTCCCCTCCCCTCCCCTTTCCCCTCCCTCCAAAACCCCTCCCCGACTTCCCGGAGCAAACACAAGGTATAGTTCAATAAACAAACAATCATACATTAAATTTTTAAAATCTAACACAATTATAATCCTTCTCTCTCACATAACCTGACTTCTTCCATTAAAATCAAAAACAACGTCCTTCATTCAAAGGCAATCTGAAATTTCTTAATCTGATATCTATTTTGAATATAATCAATCCAATTCTTCCATTCGTTTAGATATTTTTCTTGAATACTGTCTTTCAAGAAGGCTAAGATTTTAGCCATCTCAGCCAAATTGGAAACTTTCAATATCCATTCTTCTATTGTGGGTAATTCTTTTTTCTTCCAATATTGTCCAATCAACAGTCTTGCTGCTGTTACTAAGTTCAAAATCAATTTAGTCTCAATCACTGTACAGTCTGTTGTTATTCCCAAAAGGAAAAATTGTGGTGGAACTTTATCTTCTTCTTCAGAACATTCTGCATAATCCACCAAATTTTTATCCAGAAAGACTTAATTTTCTTACAAGTCCACCATACATGAAAATATGTAGCATCATCACAATTACATCTCCAACATTTTGCTTGCATATCTGGATACGTACATCATAATTTCTTAGGATCTAAATGCCATCTATAAAACATCTTATAAAAATTTTCCCTTAAATTCTGCGCTTGCGTAAATTTAACATTTCTAACCCAAATTTTCCCCATGTTTCCAACATTATTGGTTCCTGAATATTCTGTGCCCATTTTATCATACAATCCTTTATTAAATCTCTTTCAGAATCTATTTCTATCAACACATTATACAATCTCTTTATATGCCCCTGGGTTTGATTTCTAATTTGTTTAACCAAATTGTCTTCATTTTGAATAATACCAATTTTCTGATCTTCTTTCCATCTAGCCTTTAACTGTCCATATTGAAACCAAGTATAATTCCTCCCTTCTTCTTTTAATGTATCCAAAGATTTTAGTTGTAGATTTCCCCTCTCATTATATAAAAGATCTTTATAAGTAATCATTTCTTGTTCCTGTTCTATATTTATATTCTCTACTGCGTGCCGAGGACTTACCCATATAGGAATTTTATATTTTAACTTATAATAATATTTTTTCCAGACACGCAGAAGAGAAATTCTCAACACATGATTCTTAAAAGCTTTATCTACTTTCTTATCATACAATAAATATGCATGCCAACCATATAATAAATCATAACCTTCTATATTCAAAATCCTTTCTTCCGTCAAATTAAACCAATCACTTATTACCGAAAGAATAACTGCTTCATAATACAGTTTTAAATTAGGCATTTTTAATCCTCCTCTTTCCCGTGTATCTTGCATTATTTTCATTTTGACTTTCGCTTTTTTCCCTTCCCATATAAATTTATTAATTCCAATCTGCCATTTTTCCAAATTTTTGTCTTTCTTAATTATTGGTATCATCTGAAACAAGAACAAGAATTTAGGCAAAACATTCATTTTTATAGCTGCTATTCTCCCCAACAAAGATAATTACACTGAGTAGAAATTTTGTTTGAGTGTCTGTGGGGCTCTTTGAAGCAGCATTTCATAGGCGCACAAAAGAAGCCGAGAAAAGGAGAAAAAGGTTGCATTGCTCCTGGGCAACTTGCAGGTGACCAGAAGCTGTCCCAGAGACAGCAGCGCAATACTGCCAGCCCCGGGCAGTCAGGAGGTCTTCCTGCATCTGGCATGCATCCAGGCTCCATTCTCCATTCAAGGAACAGGCCGAGCAAGAATCTGGGATGCCAGATTGACACGCTGCACAGCAACTCCTGTAACGAAGCTGATAAAGCTCCTTTCTCCTTGTATATCTTGGAGCAGCTGCTCCACAGCATGCTGGATGTCCACTCGACCCATTCCTCAATCCCAGCAATGGCGTGGGGAAGAACTAAAAAAAATTTTTTTCATGCTGTGGACAGCTAAAATGTGCAGCTAAAAATTCATAATTTTATTTCGTTATATTGGTGATTTTTTTCATTTTCTGATTTGAATGCAAACCTGACATGTTGCACATTATTCTTGCATTTTAATGGATTAATTAGATTACAGATTGTTATGAATTTATAATTAGCTGCTAGAAAGTTTGTTCTTATTGCACATGGATGTTGAGAATCAAAAAACTAAAACACTTTAATCCAAAGTGTTCCAGTGTAGAACAGAATTTTATATGGGGGACTGAGGGGAATGATCTTCAATATATAATTCTTATATTCCAGCTATTGCTTCTCCTAGCACAAAACCTTTCCGGCTTTGTGGACCGACGGGGAGTTAGAGTAATGGTTCTGCATGAGTGGTGGGGAAGCATGCAAGTGGCAGGAGCTGCGTGTTGCACGCTCACCTGCCACTTCCACAACTTGGTTCTGAATGGACTACGGCCTGATAGTGGGCCACAGCCTTGGGGTTGTGGACCTGGTCTTAGTACATCATATATTACAAAATATTCTGTGAGCTTAAAGAACCACATTTCTATAATGACAGGAACTGACTTGTTCTCTGCTTGAGAATTCATTTTTACCTGGAAAATGAGCAATCTAAATCTTGAAATTTGTACTTACCATCATTATTTTTTGTAGAAAATAATTGTGTTATTAGTCATATAAGAAAATATTTATACTTTTACAAGAGTGGATTATAAGAAGGAACAGCAGTTTATTGCATTTTTAAAAAGAACAGTGTTAAATTGATATTGCATGATTTTGGCACAATATATCCTTTAATTGGGTGTGTTATCATACAATATAAGATTTTAAACAAACTTTTTCTTAAATTAAAACTACCATTTCTATGATACCATTAAAAAATAAAGGAATTGTCTATCATTTTTTAGTTTTTCAAAGAATAATTTTTTTTTTGTTAAGTAGAATGTACTTGGGCAAGCTGACATAAGAGTAAAAGTTAAGTGGAAGGATAGTTTTTGCTTCTTGGAGTTCAGAACTTTCGAAAACTTGTGGTATTTTTAAAAACTAAAGAAAAGAGACTGCTGGTTCATAATTCAGAGAAACACATTTGTTTTTTAAAGTTAAGTCTATAAAATAATACCTTAATTGAAAATCACTTTACATTAAACTTGCATAGCTTTTTTTGTATAATTTATCAAATAAACAATGTAGCAGTTTTGCACATTTTCCAGAAGAGAGCAGCCTTTTCTAAGCAATAGAAAAGTAGGGAATTAACTTATTCATATTGACAGAATTAAGTATTGTGTCTTTATTTATAGATGTAAAGTTGTAAATATAAAATAATTAAAATTATTTTTAATTCAATATAATTTTAAACATTTCAAATAATTTGTATAAGATAAAAGAATTTATGCAGTGTCACATATATGCAGCTCAAACTGACAAAATTATGACAAATCATGAAAAGTGACAGCACTTTTCATTTACTTTGTCCTGTTTTGTGCGATCAACAGCATCAACACTGAGAATGTTTTCTTTATTCATTCTTTGCAGTAATAACTTAAATACTTAGTTCAAGTAGTTTCATTGCCTAACATTTACAAAGGCTCCCTTTTCAGGTACCTTTATCATGGTAAATGAATCCTTTAAATTGGAGACGACTTCCGGTATCCGGCGGCAACGGACATCTGGAGGTGCCTCTCCTGCCTCCAGTGTCCGAATCCGGCCGCCTCCGAGGCCCTTAGGGGCCAGGTGTTCCGAAAAGGACACCTGCCGCACGGACGGCTCGCCAGGGGTCTCCCAGCCGACATACAGGACTGGGGGGACCGATGCTGGCGCGTCCTAGGCTCGGAGGGGTTCGGAGGCCTCAGGCCGCCATTATTTTGGTCGCCGCCTGGGCGCTGTGCCCGTGACACCGGGCTTTGGATTTATAATTGCAGCAGCCTGGTGGCGAACAGGAGCGGAGAAGAATTGAGGAAGGAGAAGGAAGGAGATATCGGCAAATGTGGTGGAGTGCTCCGAGTGCGGGGGTTTCTCTCCCTGCGACTGGAAGGAGCACGAATCACTTTGGAGAGAGGAGAACTTAAAATAACAAGATTACGGTTTGTGGAGCTCTGGAGAGAAGAGGTGATGGAGAAATTTAGGAGGGAGGGTTTGAGGCCCCTCCTCTGGGGAACAATGGTGGCGTCCAGCTTCCGCCTTCACTATGAGAATCTTGATGACATCACTTCCCTTGACTTCCTGGTTGACTAACTGTACTCTGGACTCGTTGCTCCTGTGAGTGCCCCTGGTGGATCCGGAGGAAATTACAAGGATACTGTGCTTGCCTGAGGATTTTAAAAATTTTTTAAATGGCAAAGGTCAGAGACCAACTGCTGGAGAAATGGAGAATTTTGGAAAAGTTATCTAATATGGACAAGAAACTGGATGAAATAAGAGCAGAAATTGTGACTATCCAAAAGGATTTAAAGGACACTCAACAAGTCTCAGCAGAAAACAAGCAGAAAGTGGAAGGTCTGGAGGAGAGATCGGGCAGTGCAGAAAAGAGAGGAGACGACAGGCAATGCTGTGCTTGGACTACAGATGGATAAAATGTCTTATTTCCTTAGGTTTCAAAATCTGGAAGAAGTGGACCAAGAAGACTTGAGAGATGTTGTGACTAAGCTGTTGGGAGAATTTCTTGGGAGAGGTGTTGACTTTATGAATTGGGATGTGGATCGAGTTTATAGAGTTAATTCAAAATATGCACGCACGCATGCAGTTCCTAGAGAGGTTCATGTCAAATTTGTGAGAAGAGAGACGAGAGATGAAATTCTTAGAAAACATAGGAGTGGGGCACTGACTTATAGGGGCAGGAGATAGCCATTCTGAGGCAGATTCCCAGACAGGTACGTGAAATGAGAAAGAAATATTACTTTTGTCAAGCAAATTGTACCAGAAGGGAGTAGGCTTCAGATGGCTGATGCCAGAGGATTGATGATTTTCCGGGAGGGCATTACGAAAAAATTAGTACAATTGCGGAGGCTGCGGCCTACGTGGAGGAACACAAAGCCCTCCTGGAATTAGATGACCCAGGAGTTGAAGAAGGGAGGTTATAGACCATGGGAGGAGGCGGCTGCCGCTGTTATGCCCTGAGTTGGGTCAGGCTGAACCCAGAGTTCTGAGATCCAAAACTAGGAAGTGACAATGATATTTGGTATTGTGTTGGTTTTCCTTATTCTCCTTTGTATGATATTTTGATTATTCTTGACCCTTCTTTATTGCGTATGTAAGATTGATAAACTTAGCTACTTCGTATCACCTGCTTGCCATATGGCTGTTGTATGTGTTTAAAATTTTGAGTAAAATTCTTATCTTGTATAAGAAAAATGAAAATTTACCATACCTGATATGTATTTGTATAAACCTTTTTTGACCAATAAAAACTTTTTGGAAAAAAAAAAAAAAAAAATGAATCCTTTAAATTGTTTTCTGTCAATTCCTATGCAATTCATGCCAGGTGACGAAGAAACTATAGAGATTACCAGTATTTCGTACAACTATTTTCTTGCTGTTTTTTAAAAATAAAACTTCATTACAAGCAAAAAAATAATAATGTATCTTTCAGATAATCTTGTATAAGTCCCATTTATATGTATTATCCCAGTTAACGTGTAAGCATATTTTGTTTTTATGAAAAAACATGGGCTCAGCTCAGGGGTGGGTTCTACTTAACCTTTACTACCAGTTCGCAACGGGAGCATACACATTCCCATAACATGTCAGATGCCTCAAAAGCCAGACAAAATTACAACAGAATAACATCTCTCCCACTTTGTATTCTGAAAGTATGGTGAGGGCAAAGGGAGAGATAAAAAACTTGAGCAACAACTTTACATTAATCATTAACATTAAATATACTGCTGTCTGAACATGAATCTCATATCTATTCTTCAGAAATGGATTGTGTTTTTACAGAAAGTTGCTATTGTCATATTTTTATCAAGTATTGCATAAGAAAAAGAAAATGTCATCTTCAGCGCTCCATTTTCATCTCTTCTTACATGCCATCTAGCATGTTTGGGTGTGATAGTTAAGTAATAGTGCTATAACAGATCACTGCATATCATATATTAGATTTTTAAAAATCACAAAAAATTAAAACATACCATATCAACATTAGGAAGTAACACTATATAATGGTATAACAATACTAGAATGCCTTTGTTTCTTATTTGAGTTTTGACATCTTAATGTTTGTTATATAAATGTATTTTCTTACATTTTAATTGATAAATTAATTAGAAAAAATAGTGAAAGACATCCACTGGGTATATTTAAATTTAATTAAGTTAACAGTTTAGCTAAATCTGTCAGAATAAAGCTCAGTTTATTAAGATAATTTGTTCACTGGAATATCACCATGATCTTTGGTCATGCTGGTAGAGGATTTTAGAAATTTAGATCCAGTCAGTATGGATCAGCTTCTTCAGCCCTCAAATGTGTCTCCCTCATTATGTGTCTCCCTCATTATGCTTGATAAATAGAAGTACATTATACTTAAAGCTTTTTAAATAATCCCCTAAAATTGTTTTAAGGTTTAATTTTTTGGATTTATTAGATTACATCAAAATGTATTACAGGTACCGTGGTTCCCTAAAAATACGACCTACCCTGAAAACACGCCTAGCCTGATTTTCATGCCTGTGCCTAATATAAGCCCTACCCAAAAAATAAGGCCTAGTTAAGCCCTGACCACTATCTGGATGTACAAGGTGGGGTGAGGTGTAGGTGTAAAAATCAAACTGGGAAGTGGAGGTGCCCCACTGAGGAGTCTTGCTGCTGGACACCACATGGTGTCCAGCCACGAGCAGCTCCAACTTTGCAAGATTTTTTTTTGGTGAGAAGTTGGAAGGTCTGAAATATTATTTTTACCGTAGTCTCACAGACTACGTTTGCTGCCCTGCATGCGGCAGACAACAGAGCTGGAAAGCAGGTTAGTGAAGGGATGTGGCTGCCCTGCAGTGCGGTGAGGGTTTGGCATGTGTGGCCTGGCTGAAGGGCCCTCAGGTAAGCTGGTGCGGGGTGCGTGCTGCACTGCCTTGCTTCGTCCTCCATCCCCCCCCACACCATTTCACTTCATTCTTCGTTCGTCTTTATAACGTACAGCTTCTCACAGTAACGAGAATAGCAGGCAATTCTGGAAGATTGTTGGAAACACGTGCTTATAGTAGAAGCAAAGCCAGCCTGCATTGTCAAGTGTTTGGGCTGCTGAGCACCAGCCTTCATGCCTACTCGGTGCTGCAGATGTCAGTTACAGCTATGCCGAGCCCAGTGCTCTTCAGGCCCTGGCCCTGGTAGCCGCTGCAGTTCTCATGACGGCTGTGCGAGGCAAGTGTTGGAATGCCCCTAGCCATCGGTGGTTCTGCAGCCACCTCACCTTCTGCCCGACCCAGCCCACCGCCAAGCCCCGATTGCTACCCAGCACCCTCCACTACTTCCCACTGGAGCTACCCCACACACAACTGGTATGGGAGCTGCAGCACCTGTAGCATCGAGTAGGCATGCAGACCAGCGCTCATCAGCCCAAAGGAGACCCCGGGAAGCCATTCCCAGGACCACCCAGTTGTCACCCAGGCGGATGCATGGTGGGAGGAGGCTTCCTGCCCATATGAAAGAGAGGCTGAGTTACTAAAGGGCCTCTTCCCCCCCAAGACCCTTGCAAGTGCCAAGCTACAGACTCTGCTCCGGGGAGCCTCAATGGGGACCAAATTCTCGGCCTGCCCTGGCCTCCACCCACCCTGCCAGGAAGGTGAAGAGCCCCCACGAGGTTAGCAACAGCATGATCAGCCAGGAAGCACGGCACCTGCACAGCCAAGAAGTGTCCCAGCAGTACTGGTCAAGCAGGCAGGGCAGGTGGAAGCCGAGATGTGATAAGAGCTTGGCCTGCTGTGGTTGCGGGAAAGCAGAAAGTGGGATAGAGAGGGTGGGGCCAGCAGTAGTTGCGCTCCCAATCCCATCAGCCCCTGTGCTTGCGTTCCCAATCCCGCGCGTCAAAAAAGTGCTTCAGGGCCCAAAAGAAAATAATTATTTTCAGGGAAACACAGTAGTCCTCGAGTTACGAATGAAATGGAGCCCGCCCATCCATCTATAATTTGAGAATTCGTAGAAGTGAATCTTGTACCTGGAACAAAATCACTCCCTCCTTTCACCCATGCATTTGATAATCGAATATGCAGCTCATTAAGTGCACATGTGGTATCTCGGGGTGGGGAATAGTCCATCTGCTTCAGACCACCCAAGGCCTCCCCTGACACATAGATACCTCATTCTCCCTCCCCTGGGGTCCTCACAATTGCTTTCCCCTCTCATCCTGCTGCACCAGGTGACTTATTTATGAAGATCTGTTCTCTCCAGACTGTTAATTATAATAATAGTAATAATAGTAATAATAATAATATCAGAGTTGGAAGGGACCTTGGAGGTCTTCTAGTCCAACCCCCTGCCCAAGCAGGAAACCCTACACGATTTCAGACAAATGGCTATTCAACATTTTCTTAAAAATTTCCAGTGTTGGAGCATGTTTCTTTGCCTACTTCCTCCTTTCTCCTTAGCAAAGGGCTTGATGAGGCCTCTGGTACCAAAAATGGAGGCCGGGAAGGCCGCACACAAAAAGGAGGCTGGGAAGGCCGCACACAAAAAGGAGGCCGGGAAGGTTCATGCCTCCTTTTTCATCAGAGGCCTTGTCAAGCAGATCACCTGGAAAGCCACGCATGGCCTTAGGCCCTCCTTTTTTTGTCACTGGAGGCCTCATCAATCAGATTGCTGGTGAGAAAGGAGGTCTGGAAGGCCGTGTATGGCTTCCGTGCCTCCTTTCTCGTCGCCAAAGCTCTTTAGGCTTCAGCAGCCCTTTTCAAAAAGGCTTTGCTGGTAGGAATAGAGCTTCAGGTGGACGCAACCACTCCTCCCAAACTCTACTGGTGCCAAAAAAAGCTTTTTGCAAAGCCTATAGGAATGCAATCTCCCTGAGGGCGATGCAAGGAAATGACAAACGGTGGGAAGGCCTGAAGGACCGAAGCCTTCCATCCATTTTCAAACGTCCAAACATTTCAAATGAATAAAGTACGAGATCACACGAGATCAGTAGCACAAGATTTTGCACTACTGATCTTGCATGATCTCGCAGTATGTTAGGCCTCTGTTCTCTGTGAATGCACTGAAAGCCTGAAGTAATGAAGCAGGCAAAGAAAGCGCAACAGAGAGATCTTCGCAAGGTAAGTGAGTCTCCAAAGGCAAAGTGCCTGTATAGACCCAGCCGGGGTGGGGGGCTGTGAATAGGCAGGCAAATGTTGTAGAGCTTCTGCAGTTGTTCGTAAGGGCAAACAACTGCTGTGGTACTGCAATATTCATAATTTTGGGACTTGTTCATAAACACCAGGGGGCGCTAATTGCATAACTTCAAACATTCGCTAAGGGAATTGCCTGGATTACCTGTAATTCATAAATTAAACACTACATGATAAAAATACAGAAAGAATAAAAAAAGACATTCTGTATAAGCGAAGAAGGCGGAATGATATTCTGAAGTTTGACTGCAGTCTGATAGATACTTACCTGATAGGTATAACAAACTCATTTTAGCAGAAAAATGTTTGAAAATAATCAAAATATTTGAGAAGCCTTTGATAATGCATTAATATGTTTATTAATAGAAATTTCCTTAAAGATTTACTTACTACAGTGTAAAATTAATCATTCAAAGAAATCACTGTTTTTCTTCAGTTATATTTAACAGTGAAAATGTTCATTTTGAAAACTTCTATAGATTCAAAACTTCCATAGATTCAAATTCAACAGATAACTATAGAAATAAATTCTTCCTTGTCTTTATCCTTAAAATAAGTGTCAGTTTAGTCATTACACATTTTTGGCCATATAAGGGGCTTTTAGATATTCCTGTCAAATTTTAGGAAAATTATTTTCAGTTTCCTTCATTTTTGAGAGAGGCATTCTAAAAAGATAGTAGATACTTTGAAATAAATTAAAAAATACTTAAAACAAAAGTGAAGGAAATCCTAAAATTCTTGTAATATCTCACTCTTCCAAAAGTCCATTTGCATTTTTACCTCATTGGCTGTATTCTGTAGTCATCCAGAAAATATTCAAGACATCCCCAGCCATGAACTCTGAATAAGCATATTGTAATTCATATTTGGTTATGAATGGTCTGTTAGAACCATTTACAAATATCTAGAATTTCCTCTGCAACCCTTTGAACATAAATAAAAGTGTAGGCTTTGACAATAAAAATTCTTTGGCCTTAAAACGTTATTATTTTTGTAATCCAAAATAGGCTGAATCTTTGTTGTGGAGTCTTTGGTGCTGTCTGAGTTTGGTTGTTTGCTACTTGCAGACATTTCATTACCCAACTAGATAACATCATTAGTACTAGTGAGTATGGGGTTTTCTCCCTATATATGTTACCCAGTCAAGTAATAAACATATGCAAGCAAACACCCAGGCTCAGTCAGACTAAGGATTTCACAGTTCAACTCTTAGCTATATATTCTCTTTTATTAAATATCTCTTTTTGATCCTAATGTCTAATGTTTACTTAGGGAAGCCTTCAAATCTGACTTGAGTGGAGCATCATTTTATAAAATTGTACATGATACTTCAGTCTAAACCCAGAAAATCTTATTCTTCAAAGACTCCAATCTCTCCTTAATTATTTGAAGATTGGAATCATTAATCTAAATTAGACTTCTTTTTCTGGTATTTAATACATGCCTTGGAGCAGGCCTGCATAACATGTATGCCCATCATTTTTTGAAAAATAGCCAATCTGCTGCAACCAAACAGTGATTCCATTTTCAGAAACACTGGAGAATCTCCAGTGTCTCTAGGTCTCATGGACACTACCAACTTCATGACTGGTCCCGCATTGCTAGCTGCCAAATAGCAAGTCAGCAAATCAGCTATTGCTTTGTGGCCTGCAATTAATTTTTAAGTGCAAAGATTACGTTTAAAATTTGTGACCATGAATGGCAGTGTATATGTTAAATATACAAACTTCTAATAGACTAGAGCAGGGGTCTGCAACTTTAAACACTCAAAGTGCCATTTGGACCCATTTCCCACAGAAAAGAAAACATTGGGAGCCACAAAACCTGGATGGACGTGGCCAACTCAATGTCACTCACTCCCAAGTCACATGACACCCCCCCAGCCATGCCTATGCAGCCAGTCATTAGGGCAGAAAATCATGTGTTACATTATTTGCAATGTCCCACCCCGCCTAACCCCTTACCTCCCAGCCACCTCTTGTCAAACCTGGCCTCGCCTCTGTAAAAATGTTGTTCACCTGTCTCTATCTATCTCTCTCTGCTTCTCTCTCAGTCTGTCTATGTGTCTCTTGTCTCTTTCTTTCCTTCTCTCTCTACCTCTATCTTTCCCTCCCTCTCTCCCCCCCTCTCTTTTTCCCTCCCTCTCTCTCTGTTTCCCCCCTTCCCCTCCCCCCTCAATGAGTTGATGAGCAAAATGGCAAAACTAGTTTCAGGGCCATATTTCATCCTTAAAATACACAACATTTATCCTCCCCTCTCTCTTTCTCTCCCTCCCACTCCCTCCCACTCTCTCTGTCTCTCTCTTTCCCTCCCAGTCTTTCTCTGTTTTTCTCTCTCTTTCTGTTTCTCTTTCTTTCCCTCTCCCCCTCCCTCCTCCCCAACATCTGAGAGGTGAGAGCAAGCCAACGACGATGCAGGGTCACATTGTGCCTCCATGTTGTAATAGGCTCCAGGAGGAGGAGACTGCAGCTTCCCCATTGTGAAGCGCACTTAATTTCACTGTGCTGTACAAGGCGCTGCAATAGCAGTGGGCAGGCCATGGAGGCAGCAATAGCAAATGTACCACCAAGGCGGAATGATATTCTGAAGTTTGACTGCAGTCTGATAGATACTTACCTGATAGGTATAACAAACTCATTTTAGCAGAAAAATGTTTGAAAATAATCAAAATATTTGAGAAGCCTTTGATAATGCATTAATATGTTTATTAATAGAAATTTCCTTAAAGATTTACTTACTACAGTGTAAAATTAATCATTCAAAGAAATCACTGTTTTTCTTCAGTTATATTTAACAGTGAAAATGTTCATTTTGAAAACTTCTATAGATTCAAATTCAACAGATAACTATAGAAATAAATCCTTCCTTGTCTTTATCCTTAAAATAAGTGTCAGTTTAGTCATTACACATTTTTGGCCATATAAGGGGCTTTTAGATATTCCTGTCAAATTTTAGGAAAATTATTTTCAGTTTCCTTCATTTTGAAAACTTCTATAGATTCAAAACTTCCATAGATTCAAATTCAACAGATAACTATAGAAATAAATTCTTCCTTGTCTTTATCCTTAAAATAAGTGTCAGTTTAGTCATTACACATTTTTGGCCATATAAGGGGCTTTTAGATATTCCTGTCAAATTTTAGGAAAATTATTTTCAGTTTCCTTCATTTTGAAAACTTCTATAGATTCAAAACTTCCATAGATTCAAATTCAACAGATAACTATAGAAATAAATTCTTCCTTGTCTTTATCCTTAAAATAAGTGTCAGTTTAGTCATTACACATTTTTGGCCATATAAGGGGCTTTTAGATATTCCTGTCAAATTTTAGGAAAATTATTTTCAGTTTCCTTCATTTTTGAGAGAGGCATTCTAAAAAGATAGTAGATACTTTGAAATAAATTAAAAAATACTTAAAACAAAAGTGAAGGAAATCCTAAAATTCTTGTAATATCTCACTCTTCCAAAAGTCCATTTGCATTTTTACCTCATTGGCTGTATTCTGTAGTCATCCAGAAAATATTCAAGACATCCCCAGCCATGAACTCTGAATAAGCATATTGTAATTCATATTTGGTTATGAATGGTCTGTTAGAACCATTTACAAATATCTAGAATTTCCTCTGCAACCCTTTGAACATAAATAAAAGTGTAGGCTTTGACAATAAAAATTCTTTGGCCTTAAAACGTTATTATTTTTGTAATCCAAAATAGGCTGAATCTTTGTTGTGGAGTCTTTGGTGCTGTCTGAGTTTGGTTGTTTGCTACTTGCAGACATTTCATTACCCAACTAGATAACATCATTAGTACTAGTGAGTATGGGGTTTTCTCCCTATATATGTTACCCAGTCAAGTAATAAACATATGCAAGCAAACACCCAGGCTCAGTCAGACTAAGGATTTCACAGTTCAACTCTTAGCTATATATTCTCTTTTATTAAATATCTCTTTTTGATCCTAATGTCTAATGTTTACTTAGGGAAGCCTTCAAATCTGACTTGAGTGGAGCATCATTTTATAAAATTGTACATGATACTTCAGTCTAAACCCAGAAAATCTTATTCTTCAAAGACTCCAATCTCTCCTTAATTATTTGAAGATTGGAATCATTAATCTAAATTAGACTTCTTTTTCTGGTATTTAATACATGCCTTGGAGCAGGCCTGCATAACATGTATGCCCATCATTTTGAAAAATACAGAAAAGAAAACATTGGGAGCCACAAAACCTGGATGGACGTGGCCAACTCAATGTCACTCACTCCCAAGTCACATGACACCCCCCCAGCCATGCCTATGCAGCCAGTCATTAGGGCAGAAAATCCTGTGTTACATTATTTGCAATGTCCCACCCCGCCTAACCCTTACCTCCCAGCCACCTCTTGTCAAACCTGGCCTCGCCTCTGTAAAAATGTTGTTCACCTGTCTCTATCTATCTCTCTGCTTCTCTCTCAGTCTGTCTATGTGTCTCTTGTCTCTTTCTTTCCTTCTCTCTCTACCTCTATCTTTCCCTCCCTCTCTCCCCCCCTCTCTTTTTCCCTCCCTCTCTCTCTGTTTCCCCCCTTCCCCTCCCCCCTCAATGAGTTGATGAGCAAAATGGCAAAACTAGTTTCAGGGCCATATTTCATCCTTAAAATACACAACATTTATCCTCCCCTCTCTCTTTCTCTCCCTCCCACTCCCTCCCACTCTCTCTGTCTCTCTCTTTCCCTCCCAGTCTTTCTCTGTTTTTCTCTCTCTTTCTGTTTCTCTTTCTTTCCCTCTCCCCCTCCCTCCTCCCCAACATCTGAGAGGTGAGAGCAAGCCAACGACGATGCAGGGTCACATTGTGCCTCCATGTTGTAATAGGCTCCAGGAGGAGGAGACTGCAGCTTCCCCATTGTGAAGCGCACTTAATTTCACTGTGCTGTACAAGGCGCTGCAACAGCAGTGGGCAGGCCATGGAGGCAGCAATAGCAAATGTACCACCACGAAGGCGGAATGCTGTTTTGCACAAAGGCAAGTGCAGGGGCTCTTCGGTCCCGCACTAAGGCTCCAGCTATCGCCACCACTGCAACGGTGCGACAGCTTTTTCATCCCTCAGGGAGGGATGAAGAGCCACATGTAGCTCTGGAGCCGCAGGTTGCCGACACCCGGACTAGAGTGCTGTGAGAGACAAATTTTATAAAAGACAAGATTGGTATAGGTGTGTTTTATTAAAATTATTATAATATTTTGTGGATTTGGATTTGATACATATTTTCAAGTTGATCTTCAGTGGAATGAAAATATAATGTAGGATTATTTATATAAATGCTTTTATGGGTTTTTTTAAAAAAAAATTTTCAAGATCAATAATCTGAGAAGACTGTCAAATCAATTTAATTCAACTAAAAACATAAATTATAATTTGTTTTAATAAGCTTTTTAATGCTTTCTTGTATTATATGTATACTAAAAAACAGTTACTTTCCATTTCAGTTATCTGGAAAAATATGAGAAAGTACATCATTTTGGAGAGGATGATGATGAGGTACAACCAGGCAATCCAAAGCCCCAACTACCGATAGGTGCAATTCCATGTTCCTATAATTACCAGCAGCACAGCGTGTCAGGTAAATCTTACAGCTAATTAATAATAGTACCATTTATATTGGATTTCTTTGCGAAAAATAGCACAGTGACCTATAGATGTGTTGTTATTAATCTGTATTTTTGCCTTTATGAATAGATTTTCTTCGACAAAGTTATGGGCTATCTATGGACTTTAATTCACCAAATGATTATAATAAATTGGTGCTTTCTTTATTATCTGGACTCCCAAATGAAGTGGACTTCGCTATTAATGTGTGCACTCTTCTGTCAAATGAAAGCAAACATGTTATGCAGCTTGAAAAGGACCCCAAAATCATCACTTTATTACTTGCTAATGCTGGGGTATTTGATGACAGTAAGTTTCTAATTTGTATAATACTTTAAAGATAAATGTACTACTGTAAAATACAATTTTTCAAATGCTGAAAATCAATCTTCTCTTTAAGCTATTCACTAATTTTTTATACAGGACAAACCTTGCCGCATCAGAAAAATATTTCATTTACTTTAGTATTCTTTTAGCAGTGTTTATCCAGGTGTTTTTGTGACATCTGTGGCATCTTCCCCCTTACTTGCTCTATCAGTCAATGTTATTCATTGACGACCATTTACTCAAGAGAAAAGACAGATTTTAATAAATGTGTTTAAATTCCTGTTAAAGCCATTTAAGCTTCAATCTTGTACCTGTTTTTCTGGAGGTAAACTCCATTAAACTCTCAGACTGTATTGTTGGTATTTACTTTGCTTAAATTATATATACTGTAGCAATAGCACTTAACGCTTAGACTTAGCACTTCTTCACAGTGCTTTACAGTCCTCTCTAAGAAGTTTAGAGTATTAACATATTGCACCCAACAATCTGGGTGCTTATTTTACCAAACCCTGAAGGATGGAAGGCTGTGCAACTCAGAATCAAACTTCTAGAGTGATCAATGAGTTAGCCCTGCAGTACTGTGTTTTAACCACTGTGCCCCACAGCTCTTATATATTGTGTGATTCTCCTTTTTTCTTTCTTTGGTTCTGTATATACTCTCAATGAGTTTCCTATTTACTGAGTATTTCTAGAATTGGATTCTAGAAATCTGGGACAATGGGCAGGATTTTTTTGTTTAGAATTCTATACATTTCTATCTTATATTCCTTCTTTGTTTAAAGCTCTTCATGTCTAGTTGCCCATTTTTGCAACATTTGCATCTGTATAATTTCTTTTTATTTTTTTTATTATTATTAATTAAACTTTTATACCGCCCTTCTCCCGAAGGACTCAGGGCGGTGTACAGCCAAGATAAAAAGCAATAAGTATACAAAGTTAAAAAATCAATTTAAAATACCTATTCAATAATGGCCGAATTAAAACCGTCAAATTGACCAACCTAAAATACCCCATATAAAATTACAGAAAATTTAAAAATTTAAAATTTAGAAATTTAAAAAAATCTAAAAAATCAGTCCAGTCCCGCTTGGATGAATAAATAAGTTTTTAATTCCCGACGAAAGGTCCGAAGGTCAGATATTTGGCGCAAACCGGGGGGAAGGTCGTTCCAGAGAGTAGGAGCTCCAACAGAAGGCCCTTCCTGGGCCCGCCAGCCGGCATTGCTTGGCGGACGGCACCCTGAGAAGACCCTCTCTGTGAGAGCGTACGGGTCGATGGGAGGCATAAGGTAACAGCAGGCGGTCCCGTAAGTACCCGGGCCCTAAGCCATGGAGCGCTTTAAAGGTGGTAACCAGAACCTTGAAGCGCACCCGAAAGACCACAGGTAGCCAGTGCAGACTGCGCAGGAGTGGTGTTACCCGGGAGCAACGTGGTGCTCCCTCAATCACCCGCGCAGCTGCATTCTGGACTAGCTGAAGTCTCCGGGTGCACCTCAGGGGTAGCCCCATGTAGAGAGCATTGCAATAATCCAGGCGAGAAGTGACGAGAGCATGAGTGACCGTGCATAAGGCATCCCGGTCCAGAAAGGGGCGCAACTGGCGAACCAGGCGAACCTGGTAAAAAGCTCTCCTGGAGGCGGCCGCCACATGGTCTTCAAACGACAGCCCTCCATCCCGGAGGACGCCCAAGTTCGCACCCTTTCCGTGCGGGCCCAATGACTCCCCCCCAACAGCCAGCGGGGGTGGCAGCTGACTGTACCGAGATGCCGGCATCCACAGCCACTCCGTCTTGGATGGATTGAGTCTGAGTCTGTTTCTCCCCATCCAGACCCGTACGGCCTCCAAACAATGGGACAGCACTTTGACAGCTTCGCTGGGGTGGCCTGGGGTGGACAAGTACAGCTGAGTATCATCAGCGTACAGATGATAGCTCACCCCAAAGCCACTGATGACCTCGCCCAACGGCTTCATATAGATGTTGAACAGGAGAGGCGAGAGAATCGACCCCTGCGGCACCCCACAAGTGAGGTGCCTCGCGGTCGATCTCTGCCCTCCTGTCAACACCGTCTGCGACCGGTCAGAGAGGTAGGAGGAGAACCACCGATAAACGGTGCCTCCCACTCCCAACCCCTCCAACCGGCGCAGCAAGATACCATGGTCGATGGTATCAAAAGCCGATGAGAGATCTAACAGGACCAAGGCAGAGGAGCAACCCCTGTCCCTGGCCCTCCAGAGGTCATCCACCAACGCAACCAAAGCTGTCTCCGTGCTGTGCCCGGGCCGGAAGCTGGACTGGAACGGGTCTAGATAGACAGCTTCCTCCAGGTACTGATTACTTTCTAAGACAAAGTAATCAAAAATGTCTTCAGAATCTATATAGTCAAACTATTGGTTATTTATCAGTTTTTATAGGGTTTTAAATCTTTGTAATTATTTTCATTCTTTATTGAAGACTTAACAAAAGCAGTTATACAGTTGTAGAACATTTTACAAGGAAAATGTTATCTTTAATCATCATAATTCAAATGTAAGAAAATAATTTATAAATCAAATGCTGAACTGAGTAGAACTTATTGTGTGTAGATATTTTTCCATGCTGTTGGAAGTTACTGCATTAAGATCAAATATGATCAAGCTTTTTGATTAAGGCAATTTCATCTGCGTTTGGATAAATACTTCTATCATGGCATTATTTTAATGGGATCCATGAAACCAGGTTCTTATTGCTAAGTGAAATAGAATGCTGTTCTGTTATATATTTTTTATAATTTATAGTGCATGCTACTTTTCTTTTTCTTTCACAAGCTCTTTATTATTTAATCTATTGGATACTATAAACATGCTTCTTAGTATACTCACAGCATATATTGATTTGTCATTGATCATTTTGTATTCCGTGCTTAGATACTGTTCAGTTTCATGGATTTCCCAAAATAATGGAATTACATAAGATACCTTTTTCTGAAGAGAAATATTCCTTACCCTTCAGTATATGGATAATCAAGAATGTAGCTATTAAATCTTCATACTATGATATGGATTGAATTTTATTAAATCAATTCCATAAACTATAAAAAAATGTGATATAATATTCATTCCAAGAAAGAAAATATAGAATCTGCCATTTTTTTACATGGTCTTCTGATTTCCTTTGATTAAGGTGACTATTTTGTTCATGTGTAAAGAGGAAGGAATACAGTGGATATAAAAAGTCTACAAATCCCTTTTAAAATGCCAGATTTTGAGATGTAAAAATGTAAAAAAATCCAACTAACAAAAATCACTTTAGAACTTTTAATATAGCCTACAGCTGTGATGGTAAACCTATGGCATATGTGCCCTCCCTGATGGCACGCAAGCCATTGCCCCAGTTCAGCTCTGCTGCAATGCGCACACACCTCCTGCCGGCCAACTGGTCTTCGGTCTGCCACGCATGTGTGGGGGGGCAGGGTGTGTGCGGGCGGGCCGTGTGCACATGCACGGGGGGCAGGGCTCCTGTAGCGGGCCGCGCGTGCATGGGCGGGAAGGCGAGGCACATGTAGGCCGCACACACATTGCATTTTGAGGGTTTGGGTGCGTGCACATCCATGCGCTTTGGGCACTTGATCTGGAAAAGGTTAGCCATCACTGACCTACAGTATAAGCTGTACAATTCAGTTGAAATACAAACTGAAAAATAACAGTAAAAATCATACAATAATGTGCTTGCATAAGTGTGCCCCTTATGCACCTTAAACCAATACTTTGTTGAAGTACGTTTTGGTTTTATGATAGCGTTCAGTCTTTTGGGGTAGAAACCTTATCATCATGATGCATCTTGCCTTGCAAATCTTTGCCTACTCTTCCTTGCAAAAGTGCTCTATAAACCCTAACTCACTGTCATAAAATCAAACCATGCTTTAATAAAGTCAAATCTGTCAGATTGTGAGGATATCTCCCATGGACAGCTCCCTTCAGGTCACCCCTTTCCAAAACTTTGATATTCTTATAGTGAAGCCATTCTTTTGTTGATTTGGATATGTGTTGGGTTGGTGTTGTGTTGAATGGTGAAATTCATCTTCATCTTCAATATTTTAGGACAGGCCTGAAAGTTTTTTTCCCTCCAAAATTGACTGATATTTGAAACTGTTCATAATTACCTCCACCTTGACTAAAGCCCCGGTTCCAATTGAAGAAAAGCAGCCCCAAACATAATGCTGCCACCTCCAAATTCACTGTGTGTATGCTGTGTTTTCAGTGATGCACAGTGTTGTTTTTGCACCAACATATTTTTTTAGAATAATGGCCAAAAAGTTAAACATTTTTTCTCCTTCTTTGCTCTGACACATACATCCACCTGTGCCCCGCTTCTTGGACCTTCTATACCAGAGGTGTGAAACTCACGTTGTCATGGCAGCATCACGTGACATATCGGGACTTTTTTCCCCTTCACTAAACCGGGTGTGGGTGTCGCTAGTGCATGACGCATTTCGCCTGTGGGCCGGGAGTTTGACAGTCCTGTTCTATATTCACTTACAGTGCATTTAGAAAGTGTTCAGACCCCCTTCACTTTTGTCAATTTTGTTATGCTGCAGCTTGATTCTGCAATTGTTGAAATTCCATTTTTAATTAATGTGCACTCAGTACCCCATAATGACAAAATGAAAACAGAATTTTAGAAATGTCTAAATTTATTTAAAAGAAAATATTGAAATATCAAAGTATTCAGGCTCTTTGCAAAAACACTTGAAATTTCACTCAGGTGCCTCTCATTTCTCTTGATCTTTACTGACATGTTTCTACACTTTGATTGGAGGCGCCTTGTAGTAAATTCAATTGATTGGACATGATTTGGAAAGGCACACACCTATCTATAGAAAGCCTCACAGCTGACAATGCATACTGTAGCAGAGCAAAAGCCATGAGGTCAAAGGAATTTCTTGCAGAGCTCAGAGACAGAATTATTACAAGGCACAGATCTGAGGAAGGCTACAATAAAATTTCTCCTGCACTAAAAGTTACTAAGAGCACAGTGACCTCCATAATTCTGAAATAGAAGACGTTTGGCATAACCTGGACTTTTCCAAGAGCTGGTTGGGTGGTCGAACTGATCAATTGGGGGAGAAGGAGCTTAGTAAGAGAAGTTACCAAGAATCAGATGGTCACTCTGACTGAGCTCCAGAGATCCTGTGTGGAGATGGGACAGAGTTCCAGAAGGAAAACCATCACTGCAGCCCTCCACTGATCTGCACTTTATGGCAGAGTGGTGGAAGCGTCTCAATACAAAACACAGCCTGCTCGGAGTTGGCAAAAAACCACCTGAAGGGCTCTCGGACTATGCGGAACAAGATTCGCTGGTCTGATGAAACCAAGATTGAATTTTTTGCCTCAATTCTAAATGTTATGCCTGGAGGAAACTAAGCACTGCTCATCATCTGTTCAATATCTTCCTAACACTGAAGCATGGTGGCGGCAGCATCATGCTTGCTGGGTGTTTTTCAGCAGCAGAGACTGGGACACTGATCAGAGTTGAGGCAAAGCTGAATGGAGCAAAGTACAGGGATATCCTCAATGAAAACCTGTTCCACAGATCTCAGGACCTTAGACTGGGCCAAAGGTTCACTTTCTAAGATGACAAAGATCCTAAGCACATAGCCAAGACTACAAAGGAGTGGCTTAAGGACAACTCTGTGAATATCCTAGAGTGGCCCAGGCAGAGACCTGACTTGAACCCTATTGAACCTCTCTGGAGGGACCTGAAAATTGCTGTCCATCAATGATCCCATCCAACCTGACTGAGCTTGAGAGGATTTTCAAGAAAGAATGGCAGAAAATCCCCCAATCCAGGTGTGCAAAATTTTCACATCATATCCAAAAGGGCTCATTCAAGGCTGTAATTGTTGCCAAAGGTGCTTCAACAAAGTACTGAGTGAAGGGTCTGAATACTTATGCCAATTTGGTATTTTAATTTTTTTCTTTTTAATAATTTTACAGACATTTCTAAAATTCTGTTTTCACTTTGTCATTATGGGATATTGAGTGTAGATTAATGAAAAAACAAAATGAATTTCAACAACTGTAGAATCAGGCTGCAGCATAACAAAATTGACAAAAGTGAAGGGGGTCTGAATACTTTCTGAATGCACTGTATACAAACATCCAGTAACACGTTCATTCCAAGGCCTCCCTACACTCACACATACACCATACCTTCCTTCTCAGGTCTTTCTGAGTGCACATGTACACAGACACCTACCAATGCCCTCATTCTCAGGGCTTGCACATATCCCATGACTTCCTTCCTCTGCCTCCCTAGACTCTCATGCACTCTGTGCCCTCCTTCACAGGCCTCCCTATATTTGCACACACTCCATACCCTTTTTCCTGGGTTCCGTATACTCTCACACACTATACCCCGCTTCCTGGGACTCCCTGTGCTTACATACATGCATCCTGGATTGCTGTTGCTCAGTAATGCAGTCACATGATGTCACTCTTTACAATTGTACTACTTAGCAACAGCAGTTGCAGTTTCAATTGCCATCATAATTCAAGGACTACCTGTTGAATTCAAACAAAAGAAAATGAGCACTTATAAATAAAGCTTTCTTGAATGTTGTTTGAATAATACATATTGAAGAAAACAGTGAAATTTTCCTAGAAGAGAATTTGTTTCTTAATCATAGTTTTTAAATTGTTGTTTTATGATTGTGTATAGTAGATATTGCGTTACTCTTCAGTGTATATATAATATTTTTTTCAGTTGATTGGTACATACAGTAGTAGATATATACATTTTACTGTATATATTTTCTGTGTTATACAGTTTAGGACAAAAAGTCTGTTTCACTCTGATCTGAAGACTGATCTGGTCCAAACAAATAGTTTCCTATCCAATCAGTAACAATTTTAGAAATGCTTCTTAATAGACAGTAATACTGATGTCAAATAAAACCAAATATATACATAATAAACCAAATAAATTAGCTTGGTTTACTATAATACAGCAGGTTTAAAATTATATTCTTTGAAATATTTCTATCAATGTAATGATAATGTTAATGCTTTTTTATAGCTTTAGGTTCATTTTCTACTGTGTTTGGAGAAGAATGGAAGGAGAAAACGGATAGAGATTTTGTTAAGGTAATTTCTAAAATTTTGATACATAACATTTTTCTGGAATATATGTACAAATCAAACTATTGAAAGATACAGTTTCCTTACAGAATCAGACCAGTGAAGGAGAAAGGAATATATAAAGTTAAGATATTGAAGTAGCATTAATAAAAATACTGAGAAGATGCAAAAGAGGTAATAAGTAGCCCTCAATTCACAAGCCTATTGGTTTTGGTTTTCCCCAATGTAGTCATTAAGTGACTGGCATGGGTTGTTAAGTCGAGCACAGAATGCCTTGGATGGAGAAGGCTCTGGGAGGCCTAGTGCAGGCCCAGCCCATGTGCTCCAGGTGTCCCAAGGCCTCTCCCACACATGAAGGCACCCATGCTCCACTTCCTGGCCCCTCAGAGTATTCTTCGGCCTTAGGCTATTCTTCATCCATACTACTTGGTCCAAACTGCTCTCCCTGCCCCCCACTTCACCACCTGCGTCACCATTCACTCACCTTTGGAAGATCTGTGGAGCTCTGGTGCTCATGTTCGAGAATGAGGGACAGGCCATTCTGTCTTCAGCATCCCTGGGCTCCATCCTGGAAGTAGGTGCCATTTTCAGAAAATGTTGCCTGCTTCTGTGATGGAGCCATGTGATTTAGGGATGCAGTAGCCTGCCCTTTGTCCCTAATGAGAACCTTGGACCTCCAGAGATCTTCCATAGCTGAATGTGTGATCATCGAAGAAGTGAGGAGAAGGGTGTGGAATCCAATGGGTTGGTAAGCATTCCCAGGGACCTAGCAGGGCAATGGGGGGAGATAGGCACAGAGCACCACAGTGTCCCTGCAGTTGGTCTTAATAACAAATGACCTCAAGGGTGTTGCAGGCACTGAAGGTTCAAAACTGGGTCAAAAAGTAGGTCTTGATAGATCTGTTGTAACTTTGAATAGTCACTAAGTGGACAGTTTTAAGTCAAGGACTACCTGTACATTGAAACTTTATTACAGACTAGCGTTGACAGGCAGGGTTTATTTTATAGGAGGAATTTGGGCATGGTGCATACAAAATGATAAAGTTTAGAAAAACACATCTTCTATAAGACTTTAGCTGATTAGTCCTGGTCACATTATCTATGACTAGCTTTTTCTACAGTACCTATTGCTAGTGCTCATGATATCAGCTATCTATATATAGTATTACTAAAACTATCCTGTTTGTGTATAACTTAATTGAGTGAAAATGGTCATAGGGCAAACATTTGAACCAAGCTACCTCAAATAGATTAACTTATAGAATATGCCCAAACTTCAGGGGAGTCCATGATTCTTGTGGAACTAAAATTGGGAAAAATTTATAAAATGTTTTATTAATTATTTTCCACAGCTACTCATTTTCAACATATGACTCTGGGCAATGAATAGTCGTAATAGTTAAAAACAATGAAAACAATTACAACATAATATGTAAATAAGTATATATCACAGCCAAGAAAAATTATCAACATTGATAATCAATATAGCCAGGCATCAGGGCCCTTCACACAATTGGGGTCCATAATCAGATCTTGAAGGCCATACAAAACATCAATAGGATTAGGGTCATCCTAATTATCTGAAGGGAAAATGTTCCAAATGGCAGGCCCTATAGCAGGAAAGGCACATCTTAGAGCCCCTGCCAGCCAACAATCTTTGGCTGATGGGACCTCTACATGTCCAACCTGCTGGATCAAATTTGGATGGGTGGAATTACCTGGATTATCGGGTAATCCAGTCCCGGGCCATAAAGGGCTTTAAAGCATTTTGAATTGCACCTGGAAACACACCAATAACCAATGCTGCTCCCCTCAGTTGTGATGTTACAGGTATCTAATCCCTGACATACCTGTATAGACACATTTTGCACTGGTTGAAGCTTCTGAATGTTTTTCAAGGGAAGTACCTTGCAGTAATCCAGACTAGACGACATAGTAATTTTCATAAAAAATTTTATGACATAATACAGAATATCATAAAACATTTATGTGGTCAACTCCTGATATTTGACTGTGCTGTATAGTTCCACTTGGGTTACTTTCAAGAGAGATACATCTCTGAATTTTCCCCTGAATTTTAAAGATTTTTTTCAGTACAAAAAAGTTCTGCCATTGTTCAAGGCATTGAGAATTCTGGTAAGGAAATACCTCTAAAATGACCCAATGGTCATATACTGTGTAGTATAGGTGAAACTCAAAAAACTAGAATATTGTGCAAAAATTCATTTATTTCAGTAATGCAATTTAAAAGGTGAAACTAATATATGAGATAGACTCATTACATGCAAAGTGAGATAGTTCAAGCCTTGATTTGTCATAATTTTGATGATTATAGGTAACAGCTCATGAAAACCCCAAATTCACAATCTCAGAAAATTAGAATATTGTGAAATGGTTCAATATTCTAGGCTCAGTGTCCCACTCTAATCAGCTAATTAAGCCATAACACTTGCAAAGGGTTCCTGAGCCTTTAAATGGTCTCCTAATCTGGTTCAGTAGGAATCACAATCATGGGAAAGACTGCTGACCTGACAGTTGTACAGAAAACCATCACTGACACCCTCCATAAGGAGGGAAAGCCTCAAAAGGTAATTGCAAAAGAAGTTGGATGTTCCCAAAGTGCTGTATCAAAGCACATTAATGGAAAGTCATGTGGAAGGGAAAAATGTGGAAGAAAAAGGTGCACAAGCAGCAGGGATGACCGCAGCCTGGAGAGGATTGTCAGGAAAAGGCCATTCAAAAGTGTTGGGGACTTTCACAAGGAGTGGACGGAGGCTGGAGTCAGTGCATCAAGAGCCACCACACACAGAGGGATCCTGGACATGGGCTTCAAATGTCATATTCCTCTTGTCAAGCCGCTCCTGAACAACAAACAATGTCAGAAGCGTGTTACCTGGGCTAAAGAAAAAAAGAACTGGTCTGTTGCTCAGGGGTCCAAAGTCCTGTTTTCTGATGGGAGCAACTTTTGCATCTCATTTGGAAACCAAGGACCCAGAGTCTGGAAGAAGAATGGAGAGGCACACACTGCAAGATGCTTGAAGTCCAGTGTGAAGTTTCCACAGTCTGTGTTGATTTGGGGAGCTATGTCATCTGCTGGTGTTGGTTCACTGTGCTTCATTAAGTCCAGGGTCAACGCAGCCGTCTACCAGGAGATTTTGGAGCAGTTCATGCTTCCTTCCGCAGACGAGCTTTATGGGGATGGTGACTTCATTTTCCAGGAGGACTTGGCATCTGCCCATACTGCCAAAAGTACCAAAACCTGGTTCAATGCCCATGGGATTACTGTGCTTGATTGGCCAGCAAACTCGCCTGATCTAAACCCCATAGAGAATCTATGGGGCATTGCCAAGAGAAAGATGAGAGACATGAGACCGAACAATGCAGAAGAGCTGAAGGCCGCTATTGAAGCATCCTGGTCTTCCATAACACCTCAGCAGTGCCACAGGCTGATAGCATCCATGCCACGCCGCATTGAGGCAGTAATTGATGCAAAAGGGACCCAAACCAAGTACTGAGTACATATGCATGCTTATACTTTTCAGAGGTCCGATATTGTTCTATGTTCAATCCTTGTTTTATTGATTTCATGTAATATTCTAATTTTCTGAGATTGTGAATTTGGGGTTTTCATGAGCTGTCCGCCATAATCATCAAAATTATGACAGATCAAAGGATGAATGATATCGCTTTGCCTGTAATGAGTCTATCCCATATATTAGTTTCACCTTTTAAGTTGTATTACTGAAATAAATGAACTTTTGCACGATATTCTAATTTTTTGAGTTTCACCTGTATGTACTATTTATCAAATTTGCACCTGCATTGCAATTTTTTTCAGTAAGAGGTTTTAAAACTGTGTTTTTTTACACCAAGAATTCAAATCTGCTGTTATTTTTTTTTCAATTGCATGTTTAGCTTGGTATGGTAAATCCACATCTGATCATATACCCCACAAAAATCTCTTGGAACCCAAATACTGTTAATTTTATTTTTTTAAAATTACATCTTGTGGTACAAAAAAAGTTTTTTTCTGCATGAATCTTATCTAGCTAAGCAAAAAATAATCATGCAATCATAAACTAATATCAGAAAGCAATTATCTGAGTTACAAAAATGTTTGAGTTTCATCAAGTCTTTGACATCAGCCGCTGACTTGCTTCTTGGCCTCTGGTATAACCCTCACATTTGTCATGTGTATACACTCTGCTTGCTGCCACTGTTACCTGTTTCACACATTGGACGTGACAGGGCCACTGTGGTACTTGCATTGGTTCGTCAGTGAACTTCTTTATTTCTGCTGTAGTCAGTTTGCACATCAAAAGTGGCTCATATACACCTTCAGACCATTCAATCAGCTCCAGCAGAATGTATGCTCTGGCGTTGATTAAAGACGTTTTTCTTGCACGTACAGAAAAATCTCCCAGCATTGATCTTTTCCATACCAGCTTTCCTCTCTTGAATGTTATCTGAACACAAGAGCGTCTGGATTA
The DNA here is from genome assembly GCF_028640845.1 of Ahaetulla prasina. NCBI lineage: Eukaryota > Metazoa > Chordata > Lepidosauria > Squamata > Colubridae > Ahaetulla > Ahaetulla prasina. Next base: position 41,150,895 of record NC_080545.1, read on the forward strand.
TCATTTCACTGAAAGCGTACCATGCTGAGCGTTGAATGGTTGGGAAAACAGCATCTACTACAGCCTTCTTTTGCAGTCTGACTTACTACAGCTGGAACAACACATGATGGATCTTCAATCCAGGAATGTATTTCTTTGTTGTTGAACCAGCAAGGGTAGTGCATACCAACGATGTATTCCACTATCATTAAGTTTTGGAGAGCTTTGCCTGAAAAGCCATGTTTTGAAACCCATATTCAACAAAGCCTATTTCCACTTGTCAACCAGCGTGAATGGCTTACAGTGCCAATTTCCATAAGAGACAGGTCTGTGGGAAGTTCTGTCCTTATTGCCTGTGTGATCAGTGGTGAAATCTAAAAATGTTTGCTATCAGTTCTGTGGGCGTGGCTTGGTAGGCATGGCTTGGTGGTCATGTGACCGGTGGGCATGGCCAACTTGATGTCACTTATTTAACTCACTATTAGAGCCAGGAGCTGCACATTCTGAAGGACATTCTGCTCTTCTGAAGCCCCAAACGCTTTTGAGTTTCCCTCCACAATCTGGTTTGACACCCAAGAGAACCTCAGAGCCTTCTCTTGCCCTGCTCTCCATCCCAGAAGGCCGCATATCCCCCACCCGCCAGTTGTCCATACGAACTATCCGACTCCCCTTGCAGGGCGATCGAAAGAGGGGAGGGGGATGCTGCAGAAAAGGCCACCTTCCACCCAGGCCTCCTCTCGCAGCCAAATGCACCCAGCCATGCGTATCCTTTCCTCAAATGGGCTGTGCATGGGGCACTTGGAGAGAGAGCACAAGAGAGCTCTCCAACCTCTGTTTTTGTGTGTCTGTGAGAGTGGGAGGGAGCGATCTGAAGCCGAGGCATCCAAACTTCTGGCAGCAGCGGGTATAGCTTCTGAGCAGCCCTGAATCAGCCAGCTCCACCTGACCTACTCCCTGAGTCTCACCGTTCTCCTCACCCCCCACTCCCACTCAAGGAGTGGCATGTTCTGTGGGACAACAGGACCTCACATTTTCCCCATGGCACAGTGTACGCTTGCTACCTCTGCTGGTCTATTTGCAAGCATTGATCTTCTCTGCTTCTCTCGATACACTGGTGTGTGCACCATGCATCGCTTGTTGGGCCTGAGCAGGGAAGCCGCTGTCATGCCACTTCCTTGAACGTAGAGCCGAGGCTGTGTACTTCCTCTCCCGGCTGGCCACTGGCAAAGAGCCACGTGACTGACAGCTGCTCAATGCCCTGCATGCAGCATCACCCAGCCACAGAGCAGCCAGCCCAGTTTGGACTTGGGCTGACTGGTTGGAGCAGCGCTGCAGCCAAGGCCTCCGCATCAACATTCACCAGTGAGCACAACTTTAATTGGGCCACTCAAGCCGCCACTGCAGGGCCAGCTGCCTTTTGCCAAAACCTTGCAGTTTTTCTCAGCTGAGGAGGGGTATATGAATACGTGCACCTGCCCCCCTGAAGCACCACCACCGCTGTTCACTTTCATTTCGCGGCGGGAGAATGGAGAAAGTGAATGGTGCCGCCATGGCGGTGCTTCAGGAGGGCAGGCGGACGTCTGCAGCCAGGTGGGGAGGATGGGCCGTGAGATTGGCAGTGGCCTCTTCCAAGTGCAGCGCACAGAGGTGGCAGGCAAGGCGGACCCGGCATGCCTGTTGAGCGGGAGACCAGGCAGGGGCGAGGCCACCAGGGATGATTGCTACAGGTTCATTGAACTGATGCCAATCATCACTACCGGTTCTCCCAAATTGGTCTGAACCGGTAGGATTTCACCCCTGTATGTAATTCTATGTTCATACCTTTGATCAGTAGAGAAATCTTTTACAACACTGTCACTCAGTGAAACGAGAGGCTCACCAATGGAAACGCTGGTGAATGAAAGATCAATGTCAAGTTCTGTTGCAGTGTCTAGCATGTTCCCAATTTTACCTGCCTATTTGTTGTTAGACAAGGTCTTCCCATCCAATTTTGTGATTAAGTGTCGTAGGGGTAACTCATTCGTGTGGAGTGCACACACCAACCAGATCAAATTCCAGTCAAGCTTGACTTCTACCCAGTGCACAGCACTATCTTCACAGCCAGTAATAACATTTGTGGAATCTTTTCCAATGGCCTTCTAGCTTTTGTCAGTGCCTTTCTTCTTCATGAAATACACCAGATTCTGCAATCATTTGAGCAGGTTTTCCTGTTTTTGAGCCTTTCTCTGGAGTGAAGTAGAGGACGCGGTGGCTCAGGGGCTAGGATGTTGAGCTTGTCGATAGAAAGGTCGGCAGCTCGGCGGTTCGAATCCTTAGTGCTGCCGTGTAACGGGGTGAGCTCCTGTTACTTGTCCCAGCTTCTGCCAACCTAGCAGTTTCGAAAGCATGTAAAAATGCAAGTAGAAAAAATAGGGACCACTTTTGGTGGGAAGGTAATGTTGTGACCCAGACCCAAGTAGGTAGCAACAAACGCAGTCCTTAATAAAATAAACTTTATTCGAACAGCTGGGAATTAATTCATTCCCAGCACCGGGTAACTCAAAACGAAACAAAGGCTTCACAAACAAAACAGTCTTTGGTTATCTCAAACCTGGTTCAATTTGGATAACCGCCAAGGTCTTTACTGATAACCTTCCAGAGCAGAGAATGAGGCAAGAACACAGCTCCAACGTTGCTTTCCGGCAAACTGACACACCAGTGCTGCTCTTGTTTTAAACCTTATGGGAGGGGCCAATCATCTCTTGGCCCTACTCCCAAGGTGACCTCTCTGCTTGAGCTACACTTTCCTCTTGGCAGCTCTTCTCATATGAGCATTAGGAACAGGCTCTTCCAGTTCCTCCTCCTCGCTACTCTCAGCCTCTGGAGGCTCTGGAGTCCGCACCTCACTCTCACTACTCTCAGGCCCCGGAGGCTTTGGAGTCGGCACCTCATTTCTCGATGGCCCTGGCCTCTCCTCCATCTCATCACTGTCCGATTCCGCTGCCAGCACCGTAGGCTTCTGACGGACCACAACACTATCCCTCACTGCAGGGCCCTTCCCCCAAGGCTGATGATCCAGATGCGGCCGAGACGGGAATTGGTCATGGAAGGCTTCCACTAAGGCAGGAAGGCTTCCACTAAGGCAGGTGCATGCAAGGAGGATGTATCCTCCCAGGTGAAGTCCTCAGGTTCATGCCCCTTCCATTCAACAAGGTACTGGAACCGTCCTTTGAGCCAACGAGAGTCCCAAATCCTGGCAACCTCGTACTCGGGTGGTTCATCGCCGTCCTGTGGTACCAGTTGAGGACGGTCAGGTTGGCGGAGTGGACAGGCAGGCCGTTCTGGGACAAGGAGGGATCTATGAAACACTGGGTGGACACGCATCGAGCGTGGCAAGGTCAAGCGGTAGGCGACTGGGTTAATAACTGCCTCAATGGGAAATGGACCAAGGTACCGGTGGTCTAGTTTCCTGACCGGCCGGTCAGATGGGAGATGCTTGGTGGATAACCAGATCCTATCTCCCACAGCCAGTGGTGGTGTCGCCCGCCGAGATCAGTCTGCGGCTCTTTTGTAGTCCTCCTTGGCTTTCTTGAGATACTGTCGCACCAACTGATGGACGGCCTGCAATTCGGACAGAAAATCCACTGGTACCGGAGAGTCAAGTTGTGTGAAAGGAAAGAACTGAGGGTGATATCCGACATTAGCCAGGAAAGGGGTTATTTGCGTAGAGGTATGTTGTGAGTTGTTAAACGCAAATTCTGCTACTGCCAAATACTCAGACCAATTGTCTTGTTGCTGGTTCACGAAGCAGCGCAGGTATTGCTCCAGAATGCCGATCACTTTTTCAGTCCCGCCGTCAGTTTCCGGATGATGTGCCGACGACAGGCAGATCTTTACATCCAAAGCCATCATCAGTCCTTTCCAAAACTGGGCAGTAAATTGAGCCCCTCGGTCCAATACAACCCTATCTGGTAGGCCATGGAGCTGGAAGACGTGTTGGATAAATTTGCAGGCAGTGGTGCAAGCCGTCTGTCGTGTCCCACTCCTCCTCTGATGGCCGGGTCTGGAAAGTCTGTCTCAAACGTGGCCACGAAGCCTCTGCAGCTTTGCCAAAGTCCTGTCAGAGTTCTCAGGGCAGGCAGGAGACCAGGATGTGACTTCAGCAATCCAAGTTAGACTTTGCCTGACTCAAAGAATGCCAGAAAGCAGATCCTTTATATAGGCCATGGGGTGTGGCTCCATGACTCAGCACTTATCCAGGCCTGCCCCTCCCTTCCTTTTGCTGACATCGCCTCTCCATTCTCCGGAAGCGTGGATCTATCCATTGCATCGTTTCATCTCCAGCTGCCGGTAATCCCAGCTCGTGGCTGGCTTCAGGTGCACATGCTATCGGAGGGAGGTTTGTTTGCTCGGTTTGTCTGGGCATGGTGCCAGGGCTGGGGGCTGGAGGCATGCCAGGACATTCTTCTGCACTATCAGTCTCTGGCTGAGATAGCAGGAGATGAGAGGGGCCCAGCTGCGCCGGGGGCTGGGGGCGAGCGAGGCACAACAGTCTGCTTAGTCCCGCAAAAGTTCCTCGTGAAACGTCCATGGAGAGTCGGGCCCTACCTCTTCTTTGCGTTGCTCTACGTAAGCATTGTGCCACTGCGCTTCCCATATCTGAGCCCGTAGATCCACTGGTCCCTGTACCAGAAAGATTCTACGGGCAACACTGTCCAGAGCGGAAGCAGGTCTGCGATGTGGGAATACTCCGGTTTTCTCGAGAGCACATCCGCCCTTTGGTTGCCATCACTGGGGATGTAGGTCAAGTGGAAATGAAACCGGGTAAAGAAGAGGGACCACCGAATCTGCCATTGATTTAGTTTCCGGGCAGTCTGTAGGAACTCCAAGTTTTTATGGTCCGTCCGGACTTCAATTTGATGCCGGGCCCCCTCCAGAAGATGTCTCCAGGCCTCAAACGCCGTCTTAACGGCCAGTAACTCCTTCTCCCAGATGGTGTAGTTGCGCTCGGAAGGGTTGAGCTTCCAGGAATAATATGCGCAAGGGAAGAGGGTACTGCTGGATGTGCGAGCCTGGAGCAACACTGCACCAACAGCAACATCCGATACATCTGCTTCCACCACAAATGGACGATGGGGGTCAGGATGCTTCAAGATAGGCTCCTTCATGAAGGCCTGTTTCAAGGCCTGGAATGCCTGCTGCTCGGGGGTACCCCACCGGAACGGGACTGTTCTGTCCCCTGCACCTCCTCAATGAATACACACCAGCCGAGGCCGTCTGCCAGCAATTTATTTACAATCAGCAGAGTGTCCTTTGGCAGAGAACAGTTCTGGCACTGTTTCTTCATGTGCCTGCCAAGTCTCTCATCAAGTAACAGAGTGCTGACAATCTGTTGCTAAAGCAGAATAATCCAAAAGTTACCCACAAAGAAATCCCAGCATTCAATCCAAGAGCACGAAGCAGTTCACCCTAGTAGTTTGTAGCTTTGTCCGATACAAGGGCCTACAGAACAACCCCACCCGCTTTTATCCGTTGTGGGGTGTGGCTCTGTGACTCAGCACTCCCTGGGCCTGCCCCACCTCTTTCTCTGCTGCTCACATCTATCTCGAGGTCGCTGTCTCGGATCTAGCCAAGATTGGTCCTCAGCAGCTGGCTCGTTGCCAGGGAGGAGGAGGGTCCGGGGGGAAAGAGGCCTTGTCAGCTCCTCCTCCTCACTCTCCGAGTCATCCGGCTCCAGTAGGCCAGACCCGGGGGGCGGAGCCACAACAGGGACTTTCTTTTGCAGAAGCCGAGTGAGCCGGAGATAAAGGTCCGATAGTAGTTGGCAAACCTGAGAAGGCGCTGGACATCCTTCGCCCGTTGAGGAAACTGCCAACTACGCAAAGACTCCACCTTGTTTGGCTCCATTGCAAAGCCCTCAGGAGAGATGTGATGCCTGAGGAACTCGATGGTGGACTGGAAAAACTGGCATTTCTCCAGTTTTGCGTACGGAAGATTCTCCCGGAGACGCTGCAGGACCTGGCGGAGGTGCTGTTGGTGGCTCTCCTGGGAGGGGGAGTAGATCAGGATGTCATCAAGATAAATGACGACAAACTTGTCTAAGAGGTCCCTAAAAATGTCATTCATGAAATGTTGAAAGACGGCAGGGGCATTGGTCAGCCCAAATGGCATGACGGTATACTCAAAGTGCCCATAGTGGGTGCCGAACGCTGTCTTCCATTCATCCCCGGGACAGATCTGAACAAGATTATAGGCCCCTCGCAAGTCCAATTTAGTGAACACGGTAGCCTCCCGAAGCCGTTCCAAGAGTTCGGGAATAAGGGGCAGAGGATACTGGTTGTGCACCGTGATGGCGTTTAACTTGCGGTAGTCACAACAAAGCCTCAAGTCTCCGGTTTTTTTTTTTCACAAACAGGACCGGGGCGGACAAGGGCGACGAGGAGGGTCGGATAAAGCCCCGAGCCAGGTTATTGTCCACAAAGTCCCGTAATGCGGCCAACTCTGGGTCCAACATCGAATACAAACACCCCACTGGGAGTGGTGCATCCGGAATCAAATCAATGGGGCAGTCATATGGCCGGGGTGGGGGCAGTTGGTCCGCCTTTTTCTCGCTGAACACATCTGCAAAGTCCTCAAGTGCGGGAGGCAAGGACCCTCCGGCTGGGCCCTGCAACTGGCCTGCGCAGACTTGGCGGATGTGGTCCACACATTGCAGGCTCGGAAAAGCGATGAAGTTCTGGGACCAATAGATCTGCGGGTCATGTGCCCGGAGCCAAGCCAAGCCCAGAACCACAGGAAAGTGCAGGCCAGAGGTAATACAGAACTGAATGGCTTCCTCATTAAACCCGATGGTCAGTCGCAAGGGTTGTATGGCGGCCGTGATAAGCCCAGACATTAGCACCCAGCTATCAATCATCTCCATGAGCAGAGGAGAATCCAACAGACACTGAGGGACTGAATATTTGGCTGCAAACGCCGCATCCATAAAATTGGTTGTGGCTCTGTAGTCTGCCAGAATTCCCTGCTGCGTATTGGACACACATATATTTGCCGCCAAAGCAGGTGTCGAGGACGTCTGGGCTCCACGTCCGCTGACAGCTCCTTGGTCTTGATGTGCACCCGATCCAAGTCCTCCCTTAGATCAGGCTCAGGGCATTTCCCAACAAGGTTTCGGGGGCTTTGGGGCAGGCACAAGAGCCGTCTCCCTCCGTCGCTTCTTTGGGCAAGAAGCAGCTATATGTCCAGGCTCCCCACAGTACAAGCACAACCCCCCTGACCATTGTCTCTGTTTCTCCGCCACTGACAGATGGGGTTGGGCTGCACCTATTTCCATGGGCTCCCCCTGTGGAACTGGAATCTCATGCCTGGCAGGAACCACACTGGTCTCCTGGCGGGCACAGCAACTGGTCTGTGTCTGCATCCGGGCGTCAATCCTAAGGCACTGTGCGTTTAGGGTTGGAGGGATATTGGCCCAAACCAGCTCATCCTGCAAATCCTCCGATAAGCCATCCTGGAACGCGTCCATAAGGGCTGCCTCATTCCAGGCTGAATCTTGGCAAAACAGCCAAAACTCACTGATATACTCCTGCAGTGGTTTCTGGCCCTGCTTCAGGGTCTTCAGTCGTCTGGTGGCAGTCTGCATTTTGATAGGGTCCTCATACATCAGCCTGAGGTGATCACAAAACTCCCTGAAATCATCCAGCAGAGGACTATCCTGCAGCAGCAGGGGCATGGCCCAGCGAGCTGCAGAGCCAGAAAGCAGGCTGAGTACAAATCCCACTTTATCCCGGTCAGTGGGGAAGTCCTCCCTTTTCAGGCTGATAAAGAGCTGGCATTTTCCCATAAAAGAAGGAAACATGGCTTGCGTACCATCAAACTTGTCTGGCACGTATGACCTCTTCTGCGGAAAGAGGGAGAAGCTGAAGCTTGGACCTGAGCCAGCTGTGCAGTTAGCAGAGCTACTTGCTGCTGTAGCTGCTCATTCATGGCATGGAGCTCCTCCATGGTTAAAAGTTTGTTGACTACTTCTCCTTGTGGGCCAGAAAACAAACTGTTGTGACCCAGACCCAAGTAGGTAGCAACAAACGCAGTCCTTAATAAAATAAACTTTATTCGGACAGCTGGGAATTAATTTATTCCCAGAGCCAGGTAACTCAAAACGAAACAAAGGCTTCACAAACAAAACAGTCTTTGGTTATCTCAAACCTGGTTCAATTTGGATAACCGCCAAGATCTTTACTGATAACCTTCCAGAGCAGAGAAGGAGGCAAGAAAGCAGCTCCAACGTTGCTTTCCGGCAAACTGACACACCAGTGCTGCTCTTGTTTTAAACCTTATGGAAGGGGTCAATCATCTCTTGGCCCTACTCCCGAGGTGACCTCTCTGCTTGAGCTGCTCTTGTCTCTTGGCAGCTCTTCTCATACAAGCATTAGGAACAGGCTCTTCCAGTTCTTCCTCCTCGCTACTCTTGGCCTCTGGAGGCTCTGGAGTCCGCACCTCACTCTCACTACTCTCAGGCCCCGGAGGCTCTGGAGTCTGCACCTCATTTCTCGATGGCCCTGGCTTCTCCTCCATCTCATCACTGTCCGATTCCGCCGCCAGCACCATAGGCTGCTGACGGGCCACAACAGGTAACAGCGTTCCCTGCGCCTTTGGCGTTGAGTCATGCCGGCCACATGACCACGGAGATGTCTTTGGACAGCGCTGGCTTTGAAACGGAGATGAGCGCTGCCCCCTATAGCTGGCAACTACTAGCATGTATGTGCGAGGGAAACCTTTACCTTTACCTGGAGTGAAATGATACAGATACCTTCCAACTGGCTCACTATACACAGAATAACATTTTTCTTTGATGGTACTGGGAAATTGTCTGAATTGTTTGCTTTCAGCATAACTTTAGTTGCATCTATACGGCTGTCGAAGAAGATGCATTCTATTTCACCCTTCTTACAGAGCTCATCAAATTTGACCAACACCGTATCTTATGCTCTGCATAGCAACAATTGTTATTTCTAATCTATTTTATTCTGACTTTTCTTTTGAAGTAGAAGGCATGTTTGTTTGGTCTAAGGCCTCTTCATAACTTCCATCACATTCCTCTTCATCTCCATCATCAGTCATCTGTCGTTCATTTTCATTGTAAGAGATAATTACTTCATTTGTCAGTATCGAAATGTTTGGAATACTTTTCTGCTTATATTTAGCTAAACTTTGTTTCTGATCGTCTTGCTGCTTTTGTCTTTTGCCTAGTCATTTCTGCTTGGGCACATCTGGCAAACCAATCTGGTGTTATCCAAAAGAATCAATCTTGTTTCTCTGATCTTTAACAAAAACAATTTCCTTCAATGGTTTCTTCTTCTCCTTAAGACAGGTACAATTAATGTGAGCTTCTCTTTTGTAGCCAGCAAGAGAGCTATATTCAGCACACAGAAGAATTTGACACTTGCAATTTAGGATGTCAAACCATTTGTCAAGTTTTACAGTGAAACTTTGACATCTAGCTTCCCTCTACCAAGAGATATGTTTTTGGCTTGATCTCAGCTCTCTTGGATCTTGTTCAAGATTGTCACTCATGAATTTACAACAGGGCTCACAAAAGAACTGTTCGCTCATTCCCACTTTTTAAGCACTTTTGGATATACATCTCTTGCAAGACTGACTGTTGGGTAGTTTCTAGCCTCATCACCACTTTGTTCTCTTAACAGTAAGCCATATCTGAGAACCTCTCGCAGTTTTAAGAGTTCAAATGGCAACAAGTCTCAGCCATTCCCAATTAGCTTGCTCATATGAGTGAATGTTCCCAGCTTGTTCTTTTTTTAGAAGCCATTACAGATCAGTTATCATACTCATTAAAACTCAGCAGTGTTAACACACTCAGACAAACAAAAACAAACAGACAAACAAAAAGAGAAAGATAGCTGAACATGTAAAATGAAACAAACAAAATGTTGGAAAGTTATGTATTTACCAAGCACCTCTTAATTATATTAAAGTAACCAAAATATCTTTACAATCCCCAAAGCATGTCATAATGTTTGAGCATCCCTAATGTTTGGAAATTGAAAGTTGAAAAATTTGACACGCCCTATCAGTGGATAACAAAAATTGTATTCATACCCTCGAAAGACTTGATATATTGAGTCTTCTATGCATTTTAGCATGTAACAAAGCAGAACTTTCTGATAATTATATCAGGAATGTTAAATGTTTTTGTATTTGATTAGCCATTTGGAAATAAACCGAAGTATAATATGTTTAGCTTACAACATCAGTTGAACTAATTATGCTTTAGGAAACTAATTGTACCATTAGTTCCAATAATGATGCACTATAGTTTTAGTATGCTTGGATTTTTAAGATTTCGGATGAATTCTAAACTCTATAGCTGTTTTATACAAAGCAGTTGAAGCATTAAATTACTTTAAGTCCCATTTGTTAAGGTTATTTCTAAAAATATTTATATGCTGAAAATTCTATTTTTCTTTTTAAAGTTTTATTTCTTTAATGTTACATGTATAGTGAATCTTACACATTTAATCAGATTTATGATTAAGAAATGTATCACTTTATTTCTACAATTACATTTATGATAGGCAATAAGATTGTGTTATCATATGACTAATTGTAATTGGTGGTTCAGTGTAGTATTTAAACTTGTTTTTATGCTTTTTTATTTATTCAAATCCTGGGAGAATAAGCATCATTTTCTTGTACGCAAGTGCGCACACACACTCACACTGATGATAAATACTGATTTTATTTAAAATTTCAAAAAGACAGACAGGTTAAATATGAAGATCTTAAAATTCATATCTGTTGAACTAATCTTATTTAAATGTTGAGTTAAAGGATGTAAATCAGACTAAAATTGTACTTTACCATTATAATCTTATATATCTATGTATGTGTGTATGCTTATGTGCATGTGCATGTGCATGTATATGTATATGTATATGTATATGTATATGTATATGTATATGTATATAGAGTCAAAATGTACCGTTGAAAACCTGAGGTGCCAATAAAGTTCCATTAGAGAGAAGTTTGGGGAATACTGGTAGTCCTCAGTTAATAACCATTTATTCAGAGATTATTTGAAGTTATGTTGACACTTAATAAAGACACTAATCTCAGTCCTCAAAGTTACACTGGTCACAGTGTTACCAGGTCATATGATAATTGTTCAGGCATTTGGCAACTAGTACACAGTCACGATGATTTCAGCATCCTGGGTTCACATGATTGCCATTTGTAACTTTCATGATGAGCTTCCAGCAAACAAAAACCAATAGGAACTGGCTGAAGGTCACCAAGAGGATCATGTGAAATTGTGCCTAATAGCCGTGTAGAATTCTCCTAATGACCGCAATTGGATCTGCCTTTGTAACTTGTTCTGGTCATGTGACACCGCATTTTATGACTTTGTCACTTAGCAAAGGACCTTCATTAACTGAGGTCTACCCCTATACAATTCTATTATTTCTTATTTTCTAGAAAGCTTCCTAGTAAATAAATACTGTGTGCAATACATTATTTTCCTCCATTATTACACACCAACTGTTTTAGGAATAAATTCCCTTTTAAGTTTCACACTAAAAATATTTTTTTTTGCCTTAGTTTTGGAAGGATATTGTTGACGATAATGAAGTACGTGACCTTATTTCTGACAGAAACAAATCTCAAGGTGAGTTGCAGTGAATAAATAATAGAATATTTTTGGCATCTCTTGAACTGAACCGTTAAAATAATTATCTTATTTTTATAGATACTGTATCAGAAGACTGGATATGGAAGTCTTTATTTCATCCACCACGCAAGTTGGGCATTAATGATATTGAAGGACAGCGAGTTCTTCAGATTGCAGTGATTTTAAGAAATCTCTCCTTTGAGGAGGGAAATGTAAAATTATTGGCAGCTAATCGTACTTGTCTTCGGTTTTTGTTGCTCTCTTCTCATAGTCATTTTATTTCTTTAAGACAATTGGGGCTTGACACTTTAGGAAATATTGCTGCTGAGGTAAGAAATTTAAAAAATGATACCTATAGTTTAAATACCTTAAAGTATGAAGTAGGAGTGAAAAGCTATCTTACCTTATGGAGTGTTATATAAAAGGAAACAGATTGGTATTGGTGATTTCTCAGATCATTAAATAAAATTGTTTCCAAACCTATCCTGAAGTAACAGAATATTAATGGCTTAAATCTGAATCCTATTTTTTTTCCCATGAAGCTTTGCATTTTGTGTTACATACAAGTGCAGTTTCTTTGGATTTGAGAGATGTTAAATCTCTTAAATGACAGATGGCCTAGAAGCTTTTTTTCAAAACAAAACAACACAAAAAACAGTATTATTTTTACTTCCCTGAGAAGAATTAAGAGAATGTGATTTCTTTTAACACACCCAGAACCCAACAGTTCAAAAATAATTTACTGAAATGAACATTCTTATCTTGTATATAAAATGTATAAACACTCCTATTTGATACTAATTTTTTTTAAAAAAGCAGAATGTTGATTATTAATACAAAGAGTTACAAATTAACTGTAATGGAAATATATAAGAGCTTAGGTTTTACTACTCTTGTCCTCATTCTTAATATGCATGTAATGTAATTAAAAAATGTGTTTATCCCATGTTTTTTAACAAGAAGTATTGTTCATTAATTATCATTCAAAAGAATTGAATTATTTCAAATTCTAAGCTGTTCTTACATTTATTATGCAAACTTCCTACAACAACTGAACTCAACAAGGCTTGCACTTTAGCAATCATGCACCAATAAATACTATTTTTAAAGTATTGAAATGTATTTTAATTAAAAATTAAGATTAATCTATAAATGTAACCAGAATATTCCTATTTGTAGTTGTAGAAAAATGCATGTCAAATATATATGTTAAAAACAGTCCCGTCATATTCAGTGTTTATTCCCACGTACAAAGCATTAAATGACAGATGGCCTAGAAGCATTCAGATGCATTCAGCTGAAAAAGAGAACTTGTTCACTTTTCTTCAATAAAACTGAATTAATAGATAATCAAAATACAGGTATTTCTTGGATTGCAACTACTTTTCTGTGATTGTTCAAAGGTATGATGGCACTGAAAAAATGGTACTTACAATTAGTCCCTGGAGTTCTGCCCATCACAGTTTCCCCTATGATCACAATTTACAATGTTCCCTGCCATCTTCCTCCCAGCAAAGTCAGTGGGAAAAAAAGCTGGCAAGAAATCGTAAATAGTCACAGGAGATCCTTGCTTAATAACCTGAGTGATCCTCACTTATTGACAGCAAAATGGCACTGACAGAATCGCCATTGCTAATTGGCGCAGTCGCATGACATGTTTTATAACCATAGCCCGTAGCGATGGCAATTCTGGTCCCAATTGCCTTTTGTAAGCTAAGGACTATTTGTAATGCAAATTAAGTAACTTTCAGAATGATATTATCCAATATTGTGAAATATTTGGACTTAAAATGTGGAAATTGACTGAGAAAGGCATGGCTTTACTAGTTTCTTTGGATGGTGGTTTTTGAAACCGCATAGTACTAGTCTGAAGTACTGGTTTTGTTAGGTGTTGGAGACACAGTATTACAGTGGATTTAGTCCTTCATGCCATGCTACATTCAGATGATAGGTGTTTGATACTTTAACATTGCCCTGTGGAGTCCCACAACATCATCCTTTAAGATGCATACGAAACAGATTGCTGTCTAACTCTGGGAAAATATTTTATTACTATAGTTGTTGCTAATAATGGGCTGGAGATAATGATGGGAAAAGTGAAAATTAAATTAAGATACTGGACCTGTTATTGAATAGAAATTAGAACTTTGGGATTAGGATGCTGATGCGATGCTGCTTCTGATATCAATTTCATATTTTGTTAATTTTCATTTTAGTGTTAACTAGCTACTTAAGTACAAAGTGCATAGAAATATAGGAAATGTACTGAAATAGTGAATAAAGTCACAGATAGCATATAACATTTTCAATATGTTTTAAGTATTACTTTAATTTGGAAGATTTCCATAATGATATTAATTTTATAAGATGAATCATTTAATCATTAATATTTGCTCTCTGTTTTTTCAGCTTCTCTTGGACCCTGTTGATTTTAAAACAACTCATCTAATGTTTCATACTGTTACTAAGTGCTTAATGTCAAGAGATAGATTCTTAAAAATGCGGGGTAAGAATTTATGTGATTACAGTTTCTTTTATAAAGTATCATTTTTATAAAAATCAGAGGAAGAACCATCTCTTTAGACGGAATCCAACCTTCTACTCAGTATAGAAATCTAAACTGTTCTTTGTAGATAATTATTGGGAAGTTACTTACCGCCTCACTAGAAAACTGGTTCCACTGTCACACTTCTTTTTTCTTCTAATACTCAACTGACATCTGTGTGCTTGTAACTTGAAACTGTTACTGTGTATCCTGTACTCTGGGAACAGAGAACAAATTTTACTCTTTTGTGACATCCATACGACACTGTTTTTTGTTTGTTTGTTTCAGGCATGGAAATTTTGGGTAATCTTTGTAAAGCTGAAGACAATGGTGTCTTAATTTGTGAATATGTAGATCAAGAATCTTACAAAGAAATAATCTGTCATCTCACATTACCTGACGTTTTACTTGTTATATCTGCTCTGGAAGTGCTCTATATGCTCACTGAAATGGGTGAAGTGGCCTGTAGCAAAATAGCTAAAGTTGATAAAAGTATAGGTGAGCTATCAGACTTGTTTTTAACAAAACACTTGTATTACTAGAGTCCTCAGTAATACTTGGTTAAATGTTTTTTTTCTGTAAAGTGATACATGGCTTGTCCATTGTCTTAATTCCTCTTTTCTGTGCTATGGATAATCATGGCAAGGATGAAAGTGCTACATAAATGTTTTGCAAAAGAAGTCTTAAGTTATTTGTTCCAATAAAATTATACAGATACTATATTTATTTAATTTGTACAGCCCCTATCATGGTAAACTTTTAAAGTATTATGATGAGGTGCAAAGGATAACATAGAACTAATAGATGTGTCATAGGTAAGCAAAAGAGTAACACAACTAATAAGAAACCATTTTTGCTTATACAAAAATCTATTTCAATTTTTAAATAAAACAAAGTGCAGATTGGAGATTTCAATCATGAATTCTGCTTATAATGCCAAAACAAATAGAAATAAGTCTAGCAATGCTATAAAGCTATACTTTAACTGAATTCAGTTTAACTTAATACAATAACTTTCTGAAATTAATTCTTTTGGTGGAATAAAATATATTAATTTATGCTAATTTATAGATACATTAGTATGCCTGGTTTCAATGGACATCCAGATGTTTGGAGGTGATGCACTCAATGCAGTAAAACTTGTTGAACATCAAAGTACCAACCACCAAGTACTCTCTGAAATTAGGCCACAAGCAGTGGAACAAGTTTCATCACAGGGACATGCCCCTGCTACTCCAGGTTAGTATTACCTTATTGAAGTTTGGTTTAGTGATTATGGCACCAGTCTAGAAAGCAGGAGATCATAAATTCTAGTCCTTCGTGGGCATCAAATCTGGCAAGGTAACTTTGGACCAATCACTGTCCCAGCTCAATTCATCTCACAGTTTTGTTGTTGTGTGGAAAATAAGAGGAGGAAGAAGAATTAGGTATGTTTACCTCCTTGAATTATTTATAAAAAATAATAAAAGTGAGATAAATCTAAACAAAACCCTGTAGATTATATATTGGAATATAATTAGATTTGTTTGGTAGTCTTTTATTATAGAAACATGAATCTTTAAATTGTGATGATAGCAAAATATGGGGTGTATATTTTATTATTCCTATGCAGTAGAAGTAAGGATATGCTTAGGTGATTTATTTTCATAAATAGTCACTGCTATGTTCTGTAAGTACTCTCTCTCTCTCTCTCTCTCTCTCTCTCTCTCTCTCTCTCTCTCTCTCTCTCTCTCTCTCTCTGTGTGTGTGTGTGTGTGTATTTTATATTTATGTATGTATGTTTTCGTAGGTTTTCACGGGTATAGGTATGTAGGTTTTGGCATATTTGGGTCTCTTCCCGTGTAAGACCCCAATATGCCAAGACCTATATATATATTTCTGCAATACTTCTTAACTCAGTTTATTGTTGCTATATTTTTTTACAACTTTACCATCTATCTAAAGAGCTGTGGTGATTTGGTCAATAGTAAAAAAAAAAAAAAAGACTGATTGGCCTGTAATTTCTTGGATCCATTTTCCCCCCTTTTGGTAGATTGGAACTACATCAGCTCTATTTCAATCTTCTGATAGTTCCCCTGTGCTACAGGAACTATGAAAGATTACATTCAGTCACTCTAAGATTATGTCTGCTATCTCCTTCAGAATCCTGGGTTGTAAACCATCTGGTTTACTAGAAAAAGCCTAATACAGAACTAAAAAATTATAATAATGGCATGGTGCAGGGCTCAGTACACTCTCCTTTTTAACATCTATATCAAGCCGCTGGGTGAAATAATCCGTCACCATGGCTTGAGTTATCTGTGATACACTGACAATAACCCAACTCTATAATTGGTCACTCAAGTGATTTATTTATTTATTTATTTATTTATTTATTTATTTATTTATTTATTTATTTATTTATTTATTTATTTATTTTGTCACAACAATATATGTAGGCATCATACAAAAAGATTATATCGTATATAAACATATATATGAGTAAATATAAGGAGGTATAAGCATATATATATATATATATATATATATATATATACATATATATATATATATATATATATATATATATACATATATATATATATATATATATATATATATGAAGAAGAAAAGAAAAACAATAGGACAGAACGGTAGGCACGTTTGTGCGCTTATGTACGCCCTTTATGGTCCTCTTAGGAATAGGGTGAGGTCAATAGTAGAAAGTTTGCCCTCTCACTGTGCCTAGGCTGTGGGGGCCTGGATGGGGAACAACAGGCTTCATTCAACTGAACCTTGTCAGGACCAAAATGACTTTGAGTACATAGAGCCTCAAGACCCAGGACTTTGACATTTTTAGTTCTGGATGGGGTGGCACTACCCCAGAGAAATCCAGTCTACAAATTGGGGCTCTCCTCGACTCACAATTCCTGCTCAAAGAGCAGGTAGTAGTCACAGCTAAGGGAGCTCCAGTTGCAGCCTGTCCTGGATCAGGAGTCCCTGCCCTCAGTCATTCAAGCCTTAGTCATGTCGTGGTTGGACTATTGCAACACACTCTACATGGTGTTACTGAAGTTACAGTTGATGCAGTGTGTGGTGGCACAGGCAGTTCTTGGTGCCCTCAGGGGTGCCCATGTAACACCATTGCTTCACAAGCTGCACTGGTTGCTGGTTTGCTTTGAGTGCAATTCAAGGTGTTGGTAATCACCTTTAAAGGCTTTTATGGCATAAGTCCAGGATACTTGAGGGACTGTCTCATCCCATTGGGATTGGCCTGCTCCACCAGTGCCAGCAGAGGAGACATGCTTCGAGACCCAGGGTATTCCTGCTGGTAGGACCAGGAGAAGAGCCTTCTCTGTCATTGTACATGCCATTTGGAACATCTTGCCCTCTGGAGTGAGATTGGCTTCAACCTTCCTGATCTTCTGCAAGAGTCTAAAGACTTGTCTGTTGCCAATTGGCTTGGGATTCCAATGGAGGGGTTTCACATTGGAGGTGGTTGATAAATTAATAACAGATCTCATCTCCCCTCTTTCTCATTCTACTCCCTCGTCCTATCCCCCTCTTTAGGACTGAGTATTTGGATCTTTATAGTATTTTATTTACATCTACGTTTTTTTATAGTTTTGTTGTTTTAATGTTGTAAGCTGCCCTGAGTTATCCTGTGGTAAGATGGGTGTGCAATAAATTTAATGAATGAATGAATGAAATAAAATAAAATCTTTAACAGTGTCTAATTTTCTTAATTCCTTGTGAATGTGTAAACGTGTGAGGTTTTGAATGATTGATTGAACTTATTTTCTTCTTCATTGTCTTATTTAGTTAAAGCTGCAATATTTTTTAGCTAGATTTTTAAATTATTAGTGCTGTAAGTAAAAATAACATAATTCCTCTGAGAACTGGCTGTGACATCTATCAATCCATTGATCACCGAAGTTGATTTGGCTGACCTAGCTGGCTAGATGGGTGTCACCTTCCTCTCTTAGCACTCCATGTGCATCCCTCCTGAAGCTGTGGACTAAATGGAAGAGGATGGTTAGACCCCAGATAGAAGGATATAAGGTAGCTTCACCCTAATAGAGCCTTGAAACTTAGCTTAGATTTTGTGGACTCTCCAGGCAGCAAAATGCAGCAAAATTATTAGATGACCAAAAGATCTTCATTCATGAATTCCATCCCCAAATTTGGAGCAATTGCATGGATAGCATTCTTAATTTAAAATGGAAAGTGAACAATATCAGTAGCCTTCTAAGCCTTCTAAAGAGTAATGACAAGCTATCCAAAGATTATATAATTTTTATATAAAATTGATAATTCTTATTCCTTTTCATAGCACCAAGAGCACCACAACATGTTGCTCCACCACCAGGAATAGTAGAAATTGACAGTGAAAAATTTGCATGCCAGTGGTGAGTATTTAATTCTGTTGATATGTCCCATGAAATAGTTAGCTTTTGTATTCATTTTAAAACTTCACAATCATTATTGAAAATATAAACCAAAATAATGTCTTCTATTTTGAAGAAATACTTATCAATTAATTTGAATGCTTTATTCAAGGAAAGAATTTCCCTGTAAGAATTTCTTCAGTTATTTCATTGTATACTATACACATGGATATAATGAACAGAAGTTCAGCGTATTTAAATTCCACGTATGCTTTTAATATTTGCAATGAAACCAAGCTTATTTTACTTAGATAGAAGGGCTCTACTGTATTTGTTTTGTTTGAGATTTTCTTGGGGTTATCTCATTGACTGCTTTAGGGATAGAATGCTACACTACATAGGACTTTTGGTCAGTTCCCACAAAGTTCTTCTTAGTTGTTTTTAAACCCACTGCTTGATATTTATATATTAAATCTTCCATATTTAAGTACTTAATAATTTTCTCCAGATGTTTGGATATTATCAAGTTTGTAAAATGCAGCACATTTTTAAACAAAAGTTTGCTTAATCCTTGCAGCAAAGTCATCTATATGTTTTGTTAGCAGTATGTTTAATAATTTTTATACTTTTTTTGCCTCCAAGTTTTGATATCTGGCAACTATAGTGGCAACTCATTTTCTGAAGTAATTAACCATTGTTTCTATGAGGGGATAACTGGCTCAAAATCACCAGGATGGCTTTCATGACTAAAATGAAATTCCAGCTCAGGTTTTCATACTCCTAGTCCAGTACAATATCTTAATCATTGGTTTGAACTACACACATAGATGAGCTTAAAAGTTCCCAAGTTAAAATACTTATGCCACCCCTTAAAATAACCCCAAATAAAAGTGCTTGAACATTCCTTCTTGTGACATCACAACATATCGCCATTGGCCTCCAGTCAACGTGAGGGAACATTAGGAAGTCAGAACAGGAAAAGACTGTTTAGGAGACCATGCTGACATCGTAGGGACACGGTTGTGGCAAGCGGAGCTCTGCAGAGCCCAACTGATTTCTACCTGCCTGGAGGCTCTTCCGAGCCAAAGTCACCCTGTAGGGGTGAGAAAGATAGGAAGGGCCCTCCTAGATCGCAAGTGGACGGCGGTCCATTTTGCTTGATCCGGAGAATCTTCCTGACAGGCAGAGAAGAAGATGGCCATTAATGTCTGAAACGGAGCTGTGACAGCCGGAACGAAGAAGCACAAAGAAAAGCAGAAAGAGAAACAGTGTACTGAATCTGGGTAAGGATTGCCTAATTTCTACCCAGAATTAAGTTAAGTTCCTCAAAAGTACTCCAAAGAAAAGGAGGGAGGGAATTTCCCCCTCCAAAGAAAAGCGGCGAGTGAAAGTTTCAAGCTAAATACACATCCGAAGGAATAGAAAGAGAAGTAAATGGAAATCTACTTTCAAAAAGGGAAGAGAAAGACTGGACTGGGTATTTTAACAGATAAGCCCTACCTAAGATATGGATATGGATAATATGCACTTTATTGAGTTATTTTCTCTGTGCTTTTGGCTATAATAAGCGAAAGTTTTTCCTCTCTTGATTTTTAAACTCACAGTGGAAAGGAGGAAAAAAGAGTAAGGCTGACATCTACTGGACAAAGTTAGTAAATAAAAGAAATATTTTGGAAGAGACTTACTGTATTTTTCGGAGTATAAGGCGCACCTTAGTTTTTGGGGAGGAAAATAAGAAAAAAAGCTGATTGGTGGGTGGATCGGCCTCCCGGAATACCAGAATCTGCTATTCTCAGGTGAATTTTAGCAACAGGTTTGTTGGTTGTGGGCTCTGTGATTTGCTTTTTTTTCTGCCTCTGAAACTTATGAAACTGTTTCAGAAAAACCGTTTTTCTTTCAGAGGCTTTTTTCTGAAGAACTATCTGTACAGAACTATCTGTACAATTTCCTTTCTTTGGTATTGGTATATAGATTAACCACTTCCAATCTGTTGGTTATTGTGTCATTCTCCAGATTTGTTAGCATAGTTTGGTTAGAACCTTTACTGATTATTCTTGTTGCTTGCCATATTATTTTAGATAGAATAATTTCAGAGGCCTTTTTTCTAAAGCTCTGTTTGGAGGCTTTTTTTCTGAAGTTTGGTTTCTGAAGCTTTTTTTCCTAAAGCTTCTTTCAGAGGCTTCTTTCACAGCCTCTGAAATCTCTGTTTGTGAGGCTGGGTGGGGCTACATTCAGAGTATAAGACGCACCCAGATTTTCACCCTCTTTTGAGAAAAAAAAGGTGTATCTTATACTCCGAAAAATACAGTAAATACTTTGTTTTGAGACCTTCTGCACCTGGTGTTTAGAAACAGATTGAAGACAGTTTGTTTTGGAAATCAACATGGGAAAAGTGAGATAGATGGCAGCTATAGAGAAGAACTTCTTCTGAATGTTGGTGGATTACAAATACTATTGACTGACTGAAGGGAAAAGTAGAAAGAAAAAAATATTTTGAGAACGTGAGAAGATGATTTTGGATTTAGCTTAACATCTTGGAATTTTGGAATATTAAAGACTGGGGACACAGCGGGCCTTATGGATTACAAATACTAATTGATAGAAGACAGGACAGTATAAAAAAATATTCCCAAGGATAAATACTCTTCCTTTTTCTTTTTCTACTCTTTGATTCTCTCCATAAAGAATGGCCAGTGTAGATTGACACTGGATTGATTTTGTAGACTACTGGAATATTGGAATAATAAAGATTGGGGATACAGCGGACCTTGTGGATTATAAATTTAATTGACGGAGATACTGAGATACTGAAGATTGAGTGAATTGGAGGGAGTTGGATTTGTGATATGGTTTTTCTTTTGATTTGACACATGGGATATTGAAGTGTTGAAGTGCTGTTTTGAGGTCAACTTTGGCTGATAGTCTTTGGCTGTTAGTAGAGCAGGTGGGTTTATCCGCTGCTAGTTTACAAATAGGGGAAAGAAGAGAAAGAATGGATAAATATTAGTAGTTGAGGTGACAAGTACCTCAAATTTACCGTATTTTTCGGAATATAAGATGCACCGGAGTATAAGACGCATCTTTATTTTTGGGGAGGAAAACAGAAAAAAAAAGAATTCTGCCTCTGCCTACCAGCATCAAGATCAGCAATGTCCAGACTTCCACTTGATTTTGATAATGAGCAGCACAGATCTTTTTATCTGTTTAAAACAAAACCTATAAATCTACATGCGTTTAACTGGAATGAGTGGGGTGGGGGTGATTTTCATGGGGGCAGAAGAGCTCTGCTCCCAAGATGCCCCCATCTTTCTATCTATAGCTCTGTGGGGAGGGTCAGAGCACAGCCTAAGGAACAAACCTCTTCAGGATGGTTGTGGGGGGTAATCTGGCCAGCAGCTTCGGCAAATAAGGCGGGCCCCATGGTTCGCGGCTGGTCACCCCTCTGGACGACTAGTGGGCAGCTCAGGCCAGACAATGGTCGCGATGACTTCACTCCCCAGCAACGTGAGGAGCCACTGCTGCCGCCACCGCCTAAGCCCCTTCTACGCCCAGTAGCCGCAGGAGCAGGAGCTGTGAAACGTCCCTCCTTTCCAGCCACCGCTGCCTATTGGCCCGATTCCCCAATGCAATTTTCAGAGCCGCGTTTTAGCGGCGGCCAGTTCCCCTGCAATGTACAGCGGGGAACCGTGAACCGTTTTGGATTCGGGGAGGGGATCACAGCATTGCCGCCTGAAAATGCTCCTTCCCATTGCACATTGCAGAGCCGCACACCCTCGTCCTCCTTCTCAGCAGACTCACCTCTTTCTTCCTGGCCAGATCTGCTGCCTAAAACGCGAAGCACCTTTTTTGCCTCTGCACACTCCATTTTTGGAATCAGGAAGGGGATCGTGGGTCTGCTGTCCAAAAACGCTCTCCTTTGGAATCAGGATCGATAAACTGAATCAGTTTATACATTCTGACCAAAATGGATTTCTACCTAAAAGACAAATTAGAAACAATGTGAGAATAATTTTAGATACACTGGAGTACATGGTGAAAAACAACTAGCATTGATCTTTTTAGATGCTCAGAAAGTGTTTGACAATGTAAATTGGCAATTTATGGTGCAACAATTAAAATGTATGGACTTTATAATTTATAAATATGATTTAGGCAATTTACACAAACCAGAGAGGAAAAGTGATTGTTCATGGAGATGTAACAGAAAATTTCCATATAAAAAAAGGCACGAGACAAGGATGTCCATTATCCCCACTGTTATTTATATTAGCATTGGAAGTGTTAACTAGAAATATTAGACAGGATCCAGAAATAAAAGGAATGGAAATTTTTTAAAAAGTGTAAACTACAAGCATTTGCAGACAACTTAGTTTTTATATTAGAAGAACCATTAGAAAACAGCACTAGATTGATAGGGAAAATTGAGGAGTATGGAGAAGTTGCAGGTTTGAAAATAAATAAAGAAAAAACTGAAATAATAGTTAAAAATCTTACAGAAAAACAGAGAAATGAATTGGCAAAGAAGATAGACCTCCAGATAGTAAAGAAAGTGAAATATTTAGGAATCTATTTAACAGCAAGATGTGTAACAATCAAAGATGATAACTATACAAAGTTAATGCAATAAATTAAGTTGGAACTGGAGAAATGGAAGAACTTACTCAATGATAAGGAGAATAGCTACCATTAAAATGAACATACTACTGAAGTTACTTTTCTTATTTCAAACAATACCGATAAAACTAGAGAAAAAATATTTTGAAGAATTGAATAAAATTATTTTGAAATACATTTGGCAAGGGAAAAATGCAAGAATAAAATTGAAAATGTTACAGGAGTCCAAAGGGAATGGGGTTTTTGGCTACCGGGCTGGGAGCTATATTATCAGGCATCTGTACTTACATGGGTAAAAGATTGGATGAAGAGAATTGTATTTGCACAATATTGGAAAAATGAGAACACCCCACCAGATGTAAATATAATCCTGAAAATATTGTTTATTATTTGTACCCTATAAGTATCATTAAGTGTTCTACCTTAGAATTGTTGATGAACTTATCTTTTCTTTTATGTACACTGAGAGCATATGCACCAAGACAAATTCCTTGTGTGTCCAATCACACTTGGTCAATAAAAAATTCTATTCTATTCTATTCTATTGGATTGTGCAGAGATAGATAGATTGACATTGAAAATAAAAGACAAAGGAGATACAGAATACTATTTAACATGAATAGGTTTTATCAATGGCTAGAGATAAGAGGTAGAAATTAGATGAAGAAAGAGTTAGAGTTAAGTAAAATATGAACGTCTATCATTATAAGTATGTTAATATAATTAATAGGAACATAATTATAAATATGATTAGAATTATTCTGTTGTATTATTATTATTACTATCAGCATATGTGTTATTTTTTCTTTTTTGTCTTTCGTAAAATGATATGCCTGGACAATACACTGTATTCAAAATATTTATATATAAACTAATAAAAACTTAAACTGAAAAAAAACAACGGAAAAGACTATTTAACCATGCCTTCTTTTTTTGTATAAAAGTTTTTATTTTTTCCTTTAAAACAAAACACATAAACATAAAAGCATTTTCAATCCCAATATTGTGTATCGGCAGGGTGGTTTCATATCTCTTGTGCACCTTCAATTTACAGATATTTTTAATTTATCTAAAGTTATATCATCTCCATCTAGTATCTAAACTTTTAATTAACCAATGGCTATAGTCTTTATTTCTCTCATTCCATATGCATATCCACTAGTAAATATTTTATCTGGTAACATCATTCATTCTATCATTCTAAACCATTCAATTTAATGTTTCAATTTAATATCATTCTAAACCATTCAATTTAATGCCTCCCATCGACCAGTGCACTCCCATAAGGAGGGTCTCCTCAGGGTGCCATCAGCCAGACAATGTCGGCTGGCGACCCCCAGGGGGAGGGCCTTCTCTGTGGGGGCACCAACCCTCTGGAATGAGCTACCACGGGTATTTGCCAACTCCCTGATCTCCGGATCTTTCGACGCGAACTGAAAACATTTCTGTTTCATCACGCAGGACTGGCCAAATGGTTTTAAATGGGGTTTTTATTGGTTTTAAATGGTCCAGCCAACTCTGAATTTTTGCTTTTAAATTGGTTTTAACTTTTATATTGATTGTTTTATTTTGGCTGTAAACCGCCCTTAGTCCTTCGGGAGAAGGGCGGTATAGAAATTTAAATAAATAAATAAATAAATAAATAAATAAATAAATAAATAAATAAATAAATAAATAAATAAATAAATAAATAAATAAAAATATTCTTTCCCTAATCTTTACTAACATATCTTTCCTTCTAGCCATTGATAAAATATATCCCATATCTTATAATATTGATTTTCTTCCTAGTCTCTTATTTCAAATGTCAATTTACTCATTTCAGCACATTCCATTATTTTCCTAATAATTTCATTTTGCAAAGGTATTTTTTCACTTTTCCAATTTTTAGCAAACACAATCCTAGCTGCTGTTATAATATTCATCATCAAATATCTCACTTCTCTACTGTATATTTCTGGTATGATCCCAAGTAGAAAAACTTCTGGTTTAAAATCTATATGCTGTTTAATCATTTTTTCCAACCATGTGTGTATTTTAGTCCAATATCTTTTAGCTTCCACGCATGTCCACCACATGTGGTAATATGATCAAGGTGACTCATTTCCAACATTTTTCGGATTTATCCTTGAACATTCTAGCAATTCTTGTTGGGGGTAATTGCCATCTATAAAACATTTTATACAAATTCTCTGTATAAGCTGTAGACATTGTCATCTTATAGTTATGTGTCCATAATTTTTGCCATGTCTCTAAGTCAATCCCATGCCCAAAATTCTTCACCCAAGCAATCATTGTTTCCTTGACTTGTTCTTCTAGTTTAATCTCTAAAAGATGCAACTTCCTAATTAAATTGTCATCCGCACCTGTTAAAATTTTATCAAAACTAGTCAAATTGCTCTAAAAATCTTCTGTCTTGGAATCTTTATCGTATCTAGATAAATCGTTGAAATTCATCCAATACCTGCAAATTCTCCCATTTTGCCAAATCTGGCCCAATCTGCTGTTTGAGTTTACCATAGTTATTCTCTTTCAATGTACTGCATCTTGCAGTTAGGAAAATCCCCAAATACTTAACTTTATTCGTAATCTGCATCTCTGACCTTTCTGCTAATTCAGTTCTTTGTTTCTGTAACATATTTTTTGTTAAAATTTTTGTTTTATTTTTATTTATTTTCAAACCTGCAACTTCTCCAAATTCTCTTATTTTATCTATCAATATATTTATAGATTCTAATGGATCCTCAATAATAAAAACCAGGTCATCAGCAAATGCTTGTAATTTATATTTTTCCTTTTGGATTTTCATCCCTTTTATTTCTCTTTCCTCTCTAATAATTTCTATTTAGTACTTCTAATGTTAAAACAAACAGCAGAGGGGAGAACGGGCAACCCTGTCTTGTTCCTTTTTTAATTTGAATAAATTCTGTCAATTCGCCATTTATCATTACTTTGGCTGATTGCTTATGGTATTAGCTTCTATTGCCTTAATGAATTTTTCTCCAAAACCCATCTGTTCCAGTTGTAAAAGCATAAAGCGCCAGTTAACATTATCAAAGGCTTTTTGTGCATCAAAAAATATCAATGCCATCTGTTTTTCCGGATGTGCCTATAGTATTCTAAAGTATCCAGTATGATTCTCATATTATTTTTAATGTGTCTCTTGGGCAGAAAGCCATTTTGGTCGGAATGTATAAAGTCATTTAAATATCTTTTCAGTCTTTCTGCCAATATTAAAGCAAATATTTTATAATCTGAGTTTAACAAAGATATGGGCCTATAGTTTTTAACTTGCTGCAAATCCGTATCTTCTTTCGGGATAAGAGAAATATACGCCTCTGACCAAGTCTCTGGTATTTTTTACTTCAGCATCACTTCATTCATAATCTCCAATAATGGAAGACATACCTGCTTTTGAAATGTCATATAAAATTCAGCTGGCAATTCATCTGGGCCTGGTGCTTTTCCATTTTTTTGTTTTTCAAGTGCTTGTCATTGTTATATTATCTTCCAACATGGATTGAGTGTCTTTAGAAATTTGAAGTAAATTAGCTTTCTGTAAGAAATGTTTAATTTGCCCACTTGAATGTTCTCCTGTTTATGTAAGTCTCTATAAATTCCATTTCAATACCTTTTTTCTCTGGAGATTTCTGTAAGACTTGTTCTAATTTTTTATAGTTGTTTTCTAATGCTTTAAGGGCTTGTCTTTTCTAAGATTTCTTTTCTGTGCGTAATCTATCATCCAGCGTCTTACATAGGCCTTCATTGCATCCCATCGATTTTGCAGTGATGTATCCTCTTTTTCTTTGAAGAAAAAAGCAAGCTCCTTCTCCATTTTTTGGACAAATTCTTTATCTTTTAAAATGGTTGTATTTAAAGTCCATCTGGACCTTCTCTTTTGTCCTTTCCATGTCATTGTTATGGGGTTATGATCAGCCCAGGTATTGGCTTCTATATCAATTTTTTCTATATTGAAAATCAGTTCTGTTGTCATCCATATCATATCTATTCTGGACCAAGATAAGTGTCTATTTGAATAAAAAGTATATTGTCTATTTTCGTGATTTCTTTCTCTCCATGCATCTTTTAAATTCATTTCCTCTATCATTTTTAAAAAAGATTTCGGTAGTGTCTTTCTGTTTTGTTTGCTTGTTTTTTGTGTTCTATAATCCAGTTTGGCATTAATTACGCCATTGAAATTACCCAATATACAAATATTCTCATATTCCAGTTCAACTATTTTTAAGTGTAGTTTCCTGTTGAACTCTTCTTGGTTGTCATTAGGAGCATATAACGCTATTAAAAGTATTTTCATATTGTTCTCCATTATTTCCAATATCAAAATCCTGCCATTCTCATCCAAATAAATTTGCTTTGCCTTAATTATATCTCTAATGTATAGAGCTATACCTCTTTTCCTGCATTGTGACAGTGAGGTAAATACTCTCCCCAATTTTGGTCTAATTAATAATTGTTCATGTTGTTTTTTAATATGAACTTCCTGCAAACAAATTATATCCAATTTCAGTTTCTCTAATTTGTGGAATATTTTCCTTCTCTTAATAGCCAAATTAAGTTCAATAGAATAGAATAGAATAGAATAGAATAGAATAGAATAGAATAGAATAGAATAGAATAGAATAGAATAGAATAGAATTTTTTATTGGCCAAGTGTGATTGGACACACAAGGAATTTGTCTTGGTGCATATGCTCTCAGTGTATATAAAAGAAAAGATATGTTCATCAAGGTACAACATTTACAACATAAATGATGGTCAATAAATCAATATAAATCATAAGGATTGCCAGCAACAAGTTATAGTCATACAGTCATAAATGGAAAGAGATTGGTGATGGGAACTATGAGAAGATTAATAGTAGTGCAGATTCAGTAAATAGTTTGACAGTGTTGAGGGAATTATTTGTTTAGCATAGTGATGGCCTTCGGGGAAAAACTGTTCTTGTGTCTAGTTGTTCTGGTGTGCAGTGCTCTATAGCGTCGTTTTGAGGGTAGTAGTTGAAACAGTTTATGTCCAGGATGCGAGGGGTCTGTAAATATTTTCCCGGCCCTCTTCTTGATTCGTGCAGTATACAGGTCCTCAATGGAAGGCAGGTTGGTAGCAATTATTTTTTCTGTAGTTCTAATTATCCTCTGAAGTCTGTGTTTTTCTTGTTGGGTTGCAGAACCGAACCAGACAGTTATAGAGGTGCAAATGACAGACTCAATAATTCCTCTGTAGAACTGAATCAGCAGCTCCTTGGGCAGATTGAGCTTACTGAGTTGGCGCAGAAAGACCATTCTTTGTTGTCCTTTTTTAATGATGTTTTTAACATTTATTGTTATCCATTTTCTCTCTTCCATTCTCATACTTTGTAATTAGGATTTATCGCTCTTGTCGATCTTGGTTCACGTCGTGGCTTGGCTTCTACCTCTCCCCCAACAACGCCTTCTTCTTTTCCAATCATCGCCAATAGCTCAGACTCCTGTAATTCAACCAAAGTAATTTCTCCACTCGTGTCAATATTTCTTTAAAATATTCCGCATAGAAATCTTTGGCTTTGTCTAATGAATCTATTCTAAACTTTTGCTGTTGCCAGGTAAACATCAGACCCTCTGGAACCGACCATTTATAATTAATGCCTTTCTGTAATAAAATTTTGGTAAAGAAGTGATATTCTCTTCTTATCTCTCTCACTCTTCTTGGAACTTGCTTCAATACTATAATTTCTTTATCTTTATATTTCAACATTTTATCTCTCACAATTTGGAGTATTTGTGCTTTTATTGATTTTTTGGTAAATCTTATATGTAATTCTCTTGGGAGATTATTTCTTGTTGCATATCTCGTGTGAACCCTAAAAATCTCTTCAGTGCCATCAATCATCTTCTCTTTGCTAATTTCTAAGGCCTCAGCCAGGATATCCACCATTTTATCTGCCAGGCTTTCTCCCTTCTCTTCCTCAATATTCTGAAATCTAAGAAAAAATTCTGCTCTATCCATCTCCCAACCCACTAATGCGCTCTTGTCTTTTTCAACCTCCTCCAGTCTACTATCTATATTTCTAACTTTTTTATCTCTTTGCTCTTCTCTTTCCTCGACCCTTTGAAGTCTCTCCTCATATTTTCTCATCATTTGTTGTATGTCTTTGACTTTTTTGTCCATTTTCTCTGTTCTTTTCTTGTTTTGCTCTGCCTCTTCCTGCAGTTTCTGAATTCCCTGCCAGATAATCTGTAGGGAAATCTCTTGGCTTTTATCTTTATCTCTATCTTCTTCTTGTTGAAGTACCGCTTGTATTGACCTTTGAGATCCTACTGGTGAGGATGAAGGCGTTGACGTAGCCGATCCATGTGGTGTTCCTTTTCTACTCATTGTAGTATATGAAGAGGGAGGAGATAAAACTTAAATATAGTAGACAAAAAGTTTCTTCAGACTCTTGTATGTCTTAATCCAATTGTTCCAGGAAAAGGAGAGAGAAAGATAAAAAAGATAATAAAATAACATCCAATGTATGAGGAAAAAATTAAAAAAGGTCAAGTGTGTCCAAAAAATAGGCTAAGATGTCAAAAAATAAAAAAATTAAAAGAGTAAAAAAATAGGAAGCAAGGAGAGACAGAAAAGAAAAGAAAAGCAAGAAACACAATATGCCTTTTTCTCTTCTTAATAAAATAGAAATAAAAATAATTATTCGCTGCTTTCTTTCCAGAGTCACAGCAGAATTTTTTCATAACAAGAAAGAAAAAAAGGATTCTCCCTTTTCCTTCCAGGCTCTTTCAATTGATAGTATCCGTTAGAGCACCTGAATCAACAAGAGTACAAGATACAAAGTGTCTTTGATGCTCTAACCCTCTATCTCAAAAGCAACAATGTATAAACATAGAGCCTCAGGCTTTCACAATTGAACAGGAAGAGAAAGTAAAAATAAAGATGAAAATATTAAAATCTGCTAGGTGGCAGTGTTGTTCAGCCTTCCCTTGCTTCCCGGCTTAAAGAAAAAAAATTTAAAATTGCCAAATAATACCAATTAATATTGAATAAAAATAAAAAGTAACCAAAAAATCAAAAAAAAAAAACACCAAGGGGAACACTGAGAGTTTTCTCTTTTTAAAAAAAGATCCAAAGGCTAAAAATGATTCAAAACAGTTTCGTTCATTAGATCTAATGGGGAGGCATTCCAAAAGGAAAAGGGAAGCTTTCTCTTTTAAGTGAAAAGACAGAAAATAAAAGAAACAAAGTTTCTTTTAAAAAAAAATTTAATCCGCCACTCCAGTCTTGTTTTTCCCCTCAAGTTAGTTTCTTCTAAAAATGGAATGTTTTTTAGTTAAAAGGAAAAAGTCTCTCACCCCGCCAATACAGTTTTTCAATCCTTGCGTTCCAGAGCTGTCCCAACTTTGTCAGCCATTTGCAGCTGGAATTCCTGCCGAGAAAAAGGGCTTCTCCTGGATCGATAAGGGATTTTGCGGTATCCCTGAGATCCAAGGAAGAGCCTTAAACTATCACTGTCCCTTTGGGACAGTGAGGTCCAAAAGGACCATCTCAGTCAGGAAAATTTCGCCGATGGATCCGGAGCTCCAGATTCAACCGGACGTTTCGTCGTGTCGTCAGCCCCCCCCCACCTCTATTTAACCATGTCTTAAAGGATGTATTTTTAATCCTTTATCAAGAAGATGAATATATCTTATTATAGAAGCTTAATTTTCATAAGACTAATATAGTATGACTGTGACCTATATTCATGATTATGATTATCCATTGAATATGAGGTGAAACTACTATACAGAACCTATTCTTGGCCATACATTATATTTGATGGATGCCTTACAGTTTTAACATTTGATGTACATTGGCCATTTAAGAGAAAATACTTTTAAAGCAATTTCAGAGAACAAGGCTATATAAATAAAATATCTGTCCCAGGGATGGGATTGAAAAATTTCAGCAACTGGTTGCTGGGTGGGCGTGGCCATGGGGCATGGCCTACTCAGCCTCCTGCACCATGGCAGGCGTTTTCGCTCTCCCCAGCCTCTGGAGGCTTTCCTCGAGCCTCCAGGAGGGTGAAAACAGCCTCCCCCAGGCTCCAGAGGCCAGAAACAAGCCCGTTTCCGGACTTCCGGGAGGCCCATTTTTTGCCTTCCGCACGCCCCCTGCACTTATCTGGCATCCAAAACTGGCCGTGTGGAGACTCCTGGGAGGGGTGGGGTGGGGTGGGTGGGGTCAGCCAGTCCTTGGAACAACCAGTTCGGGCAAACCAGATTAAAATTAACATCCAGTTCTCCTGAACTGGTCCGAACCGGCTGAATCCCACCCCTGGTCTGACCCATATATCATGTATTGTAAATCTTTTGTAATGCATATGTTAGTAAACATATGCATTGTTTCATTGTTAGTTAAATAGGTAGAAAAAAACTTTAAGAGCTGGAAAACTTTGGCCAAATTACTGTTGGTATCAGGCTGACAAAAATTATACTAGATTCAGGAGAAAGAAATCTTTATTAAGTTTTATTCATCCAAATTTTTTCCCTCTATTTTCTCTCCCCAGGTTAAATGCCCATTTTGAGATTAATTCAGACTGCTCAGTCTCCCGAGCTGAAATGTACTCTGAGTATCTCTCTACATGCAGTAAACTAGCTAGAGGTGGAATTTTAACTTCTACTGGATTTTATAAATGTCTTCGGTAAGAGGAACTCATTCCTAGAATAAAATACTAGTTTGGATTGTTTTCTATATTTGCTAAATTTGAGAAAAGTATATTTCCATTGTTATTTACCTTAAATACAGTTAATCCTCAATTTAGAACCATGCATTTAGTGACCATTTGAAGTTACAATAGCAATGAAAAAATGACGTATGACAATTTTTCACACTTATGACCGTAGCAGCATCCCCTGTGGTCATGTGATCAAAATTTGGCCACTTGGCAACTGACATGTATTTATAATGGTTGCATTGTCCCAGACTCATGTGATCACCTTGCACAACCTGCTGACAAACAAAGTCAATGGGAATGCCAGATTCACTTAACAACCATGTTACTAACTTAACAGCTACATTAATTCACTTAATGTGACAAGAAAGGTCATAAAATGGGGAAAACTTCACTTAACTGTCTTACTTAGCAATAGAAATTTTGAGCTCAATTATGGCCATAAATCAAGGACTACCTGTAATCACTATTAAAAGCATTGGTTGTTTGAAAAGAGAAATAGATGTTATACAAATTCAGTATAGTTTGCTCATTTTATTTTTCTCTTTTGAAAATTAACCCTTTTAACTTTCAGCCAAAAGTCAAATATTACTTCCTTTGAACCTATTGCTCTGTAATAATCCTACCTGCTGACAGAAAATCTAGGATTGGTGACAGCAGTTCAGAGTACTTTTTCTTCCTCCTTACATTTTTTTTCTTCCTTAAATGGCAGTCATTGCTATTTAGTTCAGCTCCAAACGATATACACAACATTTCTCCTTAATTATTGCTCAGGAGAAAATTCACTCCAAACTCCATTTTTAAAGGATATTGCCTTAAAAAAAATCTACATTCTCATTCTTTTTCTTTTTTTTGACAGAACTGTATTTCCAAACCATTCAGTGAAGAAAGTTGAGGATGCAAATAACAATGGGCAGGCTCATATTCATGTAGTAGGAGTAAAAAGGAGGGCTATACCACTTCCTGTTCAGATGTACTATCAGCAGCAATCTTCTTCAACCCCTATTCTTCGGGTTGATTCTGTTCCTGAAGTAGCTCCATCTGCTTCACCAGCAGGTATTATTATATTTTGAATTTCATCCTTGTATATTGATCATTTTTTAGTTATTTATAAGAGCAAAAATATATTTTGGTCACTGGAAAAAGCAATTATGTTTGGAAGAGTTAGCTGTAAAAGATACCAGCAGTACGCTGATGACACCCAGCTGTACTTTTCCACCCCGGACCACCCCAATGAAGTTGTTGAAGTGCTGTCCCGGTGCTTGGAAGCCGTACGGGTCTGGATGGGGAGAAACAGGCTCAAGCTTAATCCCTCCAAGATGGAGTGGCTGTGGATGCCGGCACCCCGATTCAGTCAGCTGCAGCCGCGGCTGGCTGTTGGAGGCGAGTTATTGGCCCCAAAGGATAGGGTGCGCAACTTAGGTGTCCTCCTGGACGATCGGCTGTCGTTTGAAGATCATTTGACGGCCGTCTCCAGGGGGGCCTTCCACCAGGTCCGCCTGGTCCGGCAGTTGCGCCCCTTCCTTGATCGGGATGCCTTATGCACGGTCACTCATGCGCTTGTTACCTCTCGCTTGGATTACTGTAATGCTCTCTACATGGGGCTCCCCTTGAAGTGCGCTCGGAGGCTTCAGTTAGTCCAGAATGCAGCTGCGCCGGTTATAGATGTAACACCGATCCTGCGCAGGCTGCACTGGCTGCCTGTGGCTTTCCGAGTGCACTTTAAGGTGTTGGTTATGACCTTTAAAGCGCTCCATGGCTTAGGACCTGGGTACTTACGGGACCGCCTGCTGCTACCACACGCCTCCCACCGACCCGTACGCTCCCATAGAGAGGGACTTCTCAGGGTGCCGTCCGCCAAACAATGCCGGCTGGCGGCCCCCAGGGGAAGGGCCTTCTCTGTGGGGGCGCCCACACTCTGGAATGAGCTTCCCCCGGGTCTACGTCAAATACCTGACCTTCGGACATTTCGTCGCGAACTAAAAACACATCTCTTTATCCGCGCGGGGCTGGCTTAAATTAGTTTTAAGGGGAAATTTTATTAATTTTAAATGGGGTTTTTTAGTATGGAAATTTTTAATCTCAGGCTAATTTAAATAAGTTTTTTAAATGGTATTTTAATCTGTATATTGTATTGTTTTATTTTTGCCTGTACACCGCCCTGAGTCCTTCGGGAGAAGGGCGGTATAAAAATCAAATAAATAAATAAATAAATAAATAAATAAAAGGAAGCCAGGCTGTCAAAGAATACGATGACTGGATGCTGTCAAAACTGACACCAGCCAAAGCATAGAAAAATTCATGTAAGTAGTACAAGATCAGAAGATGTGGAGAGATCTTGCCCATAGACTCGCCAAGAATCAGATGTGACTGAATGGATATCACCATCATCAGATATTTTTGGAAGTATGTTGGAATACATTACAGTAAATAAAGTGTGCCTATAGTCCAGTAAACATGACAAAAAGCAAAAGGAAATAAGAGAAAAAGTAAACAGAATGGTTTGAGTTGGTGGAAAGTTACACTACTCTAGCCAATGGATGAGGTGGTGGTCTTCATCTTCCAATTATATTATTTCCCTTGCAGTGAGGTCTTTCTGGGAGATAAGGGTGCATCCTCTAATTAAATTTTGCTCTGCTGACTAAGAATAAAATCCCAGCATATTTTCTTAATTATATAATAATTTTAAACAGCAGGTTGTATGGACTAAATAGTTAAGATAAATGTTTAATTAAATTTGAACAATTTTATGTCACTTAATTTCTAAATAGTTTGGTATTACTTTTGAAATTATAATGTACTGAGAAAGTTAGAGTCTAAAGTAACAATGATCTAATGGTGTCCAGTTTAGCTGCTTAAATTGGATAGCCGTTTAATAAGATTTTTTTCAATGAATTAGGAAGGGAAGGAAAAAATGTTTCCAATGTTTCAGGGTACAGTGGAAAATACTTGTTCCATTACCGCTGAGATACATAGAATTCATGGTGAATGCCAACTCAGGAAGTATTCAAAGCTTAATTTATAAATGTTAATTCCTACTGATTTCAGCATTACCACTTAGATTTGTTCCCCTTTATCAACAGGACTCCCACATGGATCATCAAGTATAGGAAACCATTTTCAGAGGAATCCTATTAATAATCAATCTTCAACTATAGCTGCAACACAGATGTCTTTTCCAATTCAAGGTGCATCTACAGTGGTACAGACTGTTTCCAGGATACCACAAAACCCTTTAGTTCATAGTCACCATCAACAGAATGCTCCTGTGACTGTCATACAGAATAAAGCTCCAATTTCTTGTGATGTAGTGAAGGCCACAGTGATACCGAACACAGTTCAGCAGTCTGCCGTTCCTGTTACTATTGCTGTAGGAGGTGGAGCACAATCTTCAAATCAAAATCCTAGTAATGCAGGACCACAACCCTCTGTTACTGTTGTCAGCTCCCAAACTTTACTTCATCAACCTGTAATTCAACAGTCATCTCTACATGCAATGGTACCAGGACAAATATCCTCAGGCACTCCTGTTACAGTAATTCAACAAGCTGTACCTCAAGGTCATATATTTGGCAGAGTACAGAATATACCAGCATGCACTTCAGCAGTTTCCCAGGGTCAGCAGCTCATAACCACATCATCACAGCCAGTACAAACATCAACTCAGCAATCCACAGGTGGTAACCAGCAGCAAGATGCTGTTATTATAGCGCCTCAGCAGTATGTTACAACGTCAACATCTAATATAGTTTCTGCTACTACAGTTCAGAATTTCCAAGTTGCAACTGGGCAGATGGTTACAATTGCTGGTGTCCAGAATCCACCAACATCAAGAGTAGGGTTTCAGAATATTGCACCAAAGCCTTCTCAGCAAGTCCCAGCAGCAGTGGCACAGCAACCAATGCAGCAGTCTCAGCAGCAACCACCACCTCAGCAAAGTGTAGTGATTGTAAGCCAACCAACTCAGCAAGGTCCAACATATGCACCAGCCATTCACCAAATTGTTCTTACTAATCCAGCTTCAATCCCAGGTGGCCAAACTGTTCAGTTGGGTGCACAGCCAAACTTAACTCCAAATTCCTCACCATCACCTGGACCAATTTCAAACAACCAAGTCCCCACAGTAATATCATCTCCATCTCTCACCTCTCAGTCACAAGGGCCCCCTCCTACTGTCAGTCAGATGCTTTCTGTAAAGCGTCAACAACAGCAGCAGCATTCACCAGCATCGTCCCAGACGCAGCTGCAAGTCCAGCAACAAGTCCAGATGCAAGTTCAGCCACAACAAAATAGTCCTGGGTTGGGTCAGCCACCTTCTAATGAATCCAGTCTGATAAAACAACTCTTGCTTCCTAAACGAGGCCCTTCTACTCCCGGTGGCAAACTTATTCTCCCAGCACCACAAATTCCTCCTTCAAATAGTGCAAGAGCTCCCAGCCCTCAAGTGGTTTATCAGATGGCTAATAACCAAGCAACGAGTTTTGGAGTTCAAGGACAGTCTTCTGCTCAGCCATTACTAGTTGGACAGCAAAATGTTCAGTTGGTCCAGAGTGCAATTCAATCCCAAGGAACAGTACAAACGGTTCCTATTTCCAATTTACAAATATTGCCTGGCCAGTTGATTTCAAACAGCCCAGCAACTATTTTTCAAGGAACTTCCGGCAATCAGGTTACTATAACAGTTGTGCCAAATACTAGTTTCGCTACAGCAAATACAAGTCAGGGAAATGCAACTCAAATAATTGCTCCAGCTGGAATAGCAATGAGTGGGACACAAGCAGCAGTTGGGCTTCAGGTGAAAGCACTTCCACCTAACCAGGCACCTCTAGCTGGACAGTCATGTTCTGCTACTGCTCCTCCATTCAAAGGAGATAAAATAATTTGCCAAAAGGAAGAAGAAGCTAAGGAGGCAACAGGTTTACATATTCATGAGCGCAAAATTGAAGTAATGGAAAACCCTTCTTGCAGAAGAGGAGCTTCAAACACCAGCAATGGCGATGTAAAGGAAAATGAAACACAAGTGGAAAGTCTTTTAAATGGAAGAAAGCATGACTCCAGTCTACCTCCAGCTAACTCAGGGAAAACTCAGAATGAGGCCAATCAGTTCTCACAAGTCAGTAATGGATCATCATTAGTCATGGATGAAAATGGAACTCTTGGAAAACAGAACTTTGAACAACCAGACACGCAGGAACTTAAAAGTGATTTGAGGAAGCCGCTCCTTAATGGAATCTGTGACTTTGAAAAGGGTGATGGTTCCCATTTAAGTAAAAACATTCCAAATCACAAAACTTCCAACCATATAGGAAATGGTGAAATTTCTCCAATAGAACAAGATAATTTGGATGCCACACTAGATGCTGCCAAAGGGGAAAGATTTTCCAATGGACCTGTTTTAGCTTTGGGGACGGTGCCTGTTGTAAGCAGTACACAAGAGGCTTCAAAACTCTTAACCCAGCAACCTAGTACTACCAACCCTGATGTACCTAATGGACCTCTAATTTCAAGTTTGAATTCAGATGTGCCTCACCAACGCCCAAGTGTAGTAGTCTCACCACAGACAACAGCCTCTGTTATACAGGGGCATCAGATCATAGCAGTTCCACACTCAGGACCTCGTGGATCCCCAGCTACTCTGTCCTCTGAAGTACGGTCAACTAATGGCACGGCAGAATGCAAAACTGTAAAGAGGCCAGCAGAGGATGACAGGGAAACTGTTCCAGGAATCCCCAATAAAGTAGGAGTTAGAATTGTTACAATAAGTGACCCTAACAAAGCTGGCTGTAGTGCAACTATGGTAGCTGTGCCAGCTGGAGCCGATCCAAGTACTGTAGCAAAAGTAGCAATAGAAAGTGCTGTTCAGCAAAAGCAACAACAGCAACAGCAACAGCATGCAACACCATACATACAAAACATGGTCACACAGGTAGGTCCTTGGTAGTCTTCATTTTCTAGCTACTAAATTTAATTTTCACATATGCGTATGTATGTGGGGATATAAAGGTTCAGTGTTTACAATATTTTGTTCAACAGCTTTAAAATGAGAACTATTTTTAAATCCTACCAATCTATTATTGCTCATCATTTTCTGGATAATAGTTTGTATTTATAGAAATAAATAAGTTAGGATATAATTTAATTAGGTGTAGTACAACTATTTTTACTGTTTCTACTTTTATTTCTTCAATGTCTTATTTTAAAAGCTGAGATGCTTTCCTACATTTTACAGTTTTAAATGTTTGTGTTGCTGAGTTCCTGTTCCTTTTGGATTTCAAACTGTCTTTTGCATCTTATTGCCTTCATTTTCAATAGCTCTTTTCTGTATACATCATGTAAACATATGCTTTATGCGGTATTGTATGTAAAAACATATCAAGAAACATGTAAACGGTTGAATTTTGAATGATTTCTGCAGAGATTGTTTCAGTTTTGCAAGTTTCGTAGACAAGACATTGAAGTATTTAATTAATGAGATGTATTCTTTTTCATCACTACATCTGTTCATTAGTTTTGAAAGTATATTCTTATTACTGTATCTTGTTAACAATGTTACTTCATACATGTGGCAAAAGATGTTAATACTGCATCAACAATGGTATGAGAAGACTCAGACTAATAACATTGCTGACTCCTTTTTGCCTTTTTAAGATACACATTCTAATTATCTAAATTTATCTAATTATTCTAGATACATTTGTGATTTTTAAAATTGGGATAAATTTAAAGCAGAATCCCTCTGTTGTGAAGCAAGGAAATTAACTATTTCTATTTATCCTGAAAGTTAGGCTTACAAAAATATAAACTAAATAAATCACTTTAAAATTTTACAAAAGAAAAAGAAAGTTGCACAAAGGAAACAGACCATTGTTCTTTATTCTCAAGAGCGTAAGGCCTCCCAAATCACTGCCGAAGAAAAATATAACTAAGCATCAGTCAGAACAAGGAGTCCACTTGCATATATACTTTGGACATATTATAATAGTATTTCTTTGTTTCTTTATAATTGCTTTAAGAAACCCTTTGTTCTCAGTCTGGCTGTGCATGATTCATTCAATCTGAACCTCCATAGAGGTTGCAAATCACCCACAGAGATCCTAGAAGAAATGCATTATGTGGCTCTCTTCTAGTCAGGTATGGGCCTAGGCTGAAAATAACATTGCTCACACTTATGAATAATCTTCAACCATTTTAGACCTTTTTGCAGTGTTGATATTGTTGACCATTATATCCTGTAAACTGCCCTACAAAGGTTGAAAGTTGGTATAGTTTTTATGGTGATTCAGTTTCTACCTAAATGGAACATTCTAACTGATCATCCCTTGGTTTCTCTAGTGTGGGTTGCCATAAGACCTATTTCATTTTACATGAAATGCGGTATACAGATGACAGGCCATTATATATTACCCTTAGCTGAGCTGGCAACGTGGAAGTCTTGAACAGTTATCTGAACATGGATTAGAAGTCCATGCTGCATGACCATTTATGCAGAGATGAAACCACAGCAAGACAAATGTATAATTCATTATAAACGATTGGACAATCTGAAATGTTAGGTCTAGTAGTTACATCTGATGGGATTGTACTTGTCTGATGTGAGAAGCCTTCATAAAACAAAGGGTCCTGCTTAAACAGCATGATTAGAAGACCTTTTGCTCAACTTAGCTGATGCTTCAGTTATAACCCTATCTGGACTAGATTTATTTAATGTATTGCATATCATACATGGACCATATATTAACATTTCAACTAGATTAGTAAAACAATAAAATATATGTTAAAAAGATCTATATTCAAATATCAATGTTTAGGCCATCTAACCATTGAAATGCAGTGGATGAACTGAACTAGAATGATCAGGTGACAGTAACTCACTTCTCAAGTACCATTTGGCTGCAGTTCACCCAGAATGTACAGTAGAAACCAGATTCCTGGCAAGACCCCACCACCACTGTAGAAAAATATTGATATTAAGCTTGCTGCACTGGTTGTCAGGCATCTGGGCTCAATTCAAAGTGCTGCTTGTCTCCAATACACATGGTTTAATACCAGATTATATTGGGCACCACCTCATCAGAATGACTGCTCATCCAAGCAAATATCAGCTACAGGTGAAATCGTGGAAAGGCCACTTCTATGATTATCCTCAAGCTTTGGAACATCAGCTGTCCTTCCCCCTTTCAAAACTGATGTATCATATTATTCCACTATATATTTGGTTTTTAATTACACTGCATGACCATTATATTAGGCTTATTTTGTGCCTTTTTATTCCTTTTTTTCATGCTTGTTTTTATAGTTCTTGAAAACTGGCGAGGAACTTTTCAGATTAATGCAGTTGAAATATAATTGTTAAATTAATAAGCACATTTATTGATTTAAAATTTACTGGTAAAAATGTTTAGTTGTTCCAACCATATAGGAAATGGTGAAATTTCTCCAATAGAACAAAATAATTTGGATGCCATACAAGTAGATGCTGCCAAAGGTGATC
Source organism: Ahaetulla prasina (assembly GCF_028640845.1). Taxonomy (NCBI): domain Eukaryota; kingdom Metazoa; phylum Chordata; class Lepidosauria; order Squamata; family Colubridae; genus Ahaetulla; species Ahaetulla prasina. The sequence continues at coordinate 41,191,260 of NC_080545.1, forward strand.
AAGGGGAAAGATTTTCTAATGGACCTGTTTTTAGTCTGTCAGCATCTCAGTGATTTTAATTGAAGGGATTTGGGCACTATCTTACTTTTTGGGTACCAGTGATTTAAGTGGAATTTGACAAGAATTCCTTTATATTACAGACCAATATATTTTATTGATGTTATCATGAACAATCACAATATCCTTTCAAGATTTGGATATTTTGTTCCTGTAAGTTGTGTAATTACAGTATTAACAATTTTTATTTAAAATTAAAGGATTTATGACCAAATTTGTATTATTAATAAGAAAAGTAATTTACCATATAATTTAGGATTTGAAATGTACATAGAAATACAATAAAGTAAGAAAATGGGAACCTATCAATATTGATTTCTTCATGGTTGCTAGTCTTCTAAACTACTATGTTAAGTGATTGAACTATATGAAATTCAACTATATTAAAAAATAAACTGATCATTCCAAGCAAGATATATCTGCTAAGCTATTATTAAATAGCAGGTTTATTTCTGAACATCGTGCTGCAAGAACCATCAGTTTTTTAAAAAATTTGTCTGAATGCCAGCTCTTTCTACAGCAAATTCTTTTAGGTTTTGCAGCCAGGACCTGCATAGTACATAATTCTGTATAAAAAAATCTCAAATAGAAATTCTATCACTTAGAATTCTAAACAAATACAATTCTATAATGAATGTGGAATTAGATTTTAGAACGTGTTCCTAGATTTTAAATATACAATTATAAATAACTTTACTTTTATTTGTTACAGTAGCAAATTAATATTTAACTCTTATTCTGGAAAGATAAAAGAGAAAATCGATATAAAGCAATCTATTGTTTCTTTAATTCTAATTTAATTATTCAAACCAACAATTTCAATTGCTTTGATTTTTATTAATTATTATGAAAGGCAGCTTGCACATTTCTTCATTACATCCTAAAATGTACAATATCAAAGAAAGCAGGTTATATGTGAATTCTTCGCTTGCATAAATTGATGGTCTCTTTGATATACACTAGGATCTCAGAAAACTCTAAAATTAGGAGTTTTGCGACAGGTGTATACAACTTTTCTGTAGGAAAGTCAGTGTTAAATGTTTCTTCAGCATAGAAAATAATTTTGTAAAATAAGAACATTCTGTTGTGGCACAGATCCTCTACTCACCAACCCCAGAATCTGATAACTATTTGTGAGAGAGGAGATCACTCTGAACTAAAAGCTAAACAATCTTAGGACCAAGCACTATTTACAGAGTATTGAAGATAGAGACTTCCTTATTTACTTTTACTGAATCTAACATTCTTTTTTGTATGATTATGGATAACCTTTGCTGCATATGATAGCTTGAGACATGAAAAGGATTGTTATACAATGAGAAATTCCTTCAGATTTTTGTATTAATTCCCCAAATGTATTGATTTTCTAACTTTTTGGAATGGAAACAGAAATAATCAGTGGTTTTAGTTAAATTATTCTTTAAGTTGATTGAAAACTGAATTCCTAGAGAGAATCTAAAACTCTTTTCTTTTAAATGAATGTTTATGATGCTATAAGATGCTTTCTTTCATCTACCTCCAACTCTATAGAAAATAAATGTGAAGAATGATATGCAGAGGAACATACCCAGAAAAGAATAGTTACTGAGGGAAAAAATGGCTACTCTCTCTGTGTGAGAGTAGATGTGTGGTTGAGGTCTATGGAGAGATTACCTATGGATCTGGGAGTTCAAAAAATGTGGTAAAACAAAGAGGAACTGCTTCTAGACACAGGACTAACACTCCATTTATTTTATCCTGAGCTTTCCATCTTCATCTTTAAGGAATTATGTACAGAGTTGAAACAATGGTAGAATTTTAATAATAATTATTTCATTTTCAAAATAAAGGTGCTAATTGCCTCAGGTATCTTTTTTAAATTCCAAATGTTTGAAGATATTTTCAATGGCTAAAATATCTCTGCAGATGCTGTTACTTGTGGTTGCACATTTTAGATATTTTTTTAAAAAATCTTAGCGTGAGCTGTGCTAATCTCAGCTGATCAACTCAGTGCAACCTCCAAGAAGTAGATTTCGAGAAAACATCTAGATACAATTTTATTACTTATGCTATAATTTTATTAATCATTTCAGTATCTAATAAAGCATAAATTTTTCTTTTAAAAAACTTTTTTTAAATAACAGACAATTTTGGAACGATAAACTCAGATAAATGTTCATGAGCCATACTGGAAGAAAGAATATGTGTTTGTTCATATCTTCTGTTTGTAAATTTATTTTTAAATTATTAACCTTATATCAGAGCTGAAATTAAGAATGTAGAAATGATGTGATATTATATCTAATGTTCATTTACCTCAAATCAGTTACTCAATTGTCTGATAAAAATCATAAAGATTTTCTGTCTCAAGAAAATCAGTACAGCCTATTACTTTCCACTGTGGAGCAGAAAAACCTATCTAATTATATTTTCAAGACCTGTCAGTCAATATCATTCATATAACCTTGTTTTAAGCAAGTTGATGAACATAAAATATAATAGTCTATTAAGTAACAGTGAAAGAAGTAATAGATCATCTCAGTAATAGAAATTTTCAGTTTGTTTTATAGAAGTGAAAGTTTGTGAACTGTTTAGAAATATAAATAATCCTGTAGTACAAGGTGCTCAGGATTTCATCTAAGACTGATTAATTGAAGAGATTCTGGTTAAACAATGTCCAAAACAAATGTGTGGCATGTCTTTTTAAATATACAGCTAATAATGTATTTATTGTAGAGTTATGTAAAGGTCTAGGACAGATTTTTCAGGTCTCTTAACAGGATAAATTGAATCAGATATCCTAATACATGAGATGACAAGTGCAGTTTTGAGAAAATAATCTGCTGTTCAAAATGCTTATGGAACTGAATTCTGCTTTAGTCAAAATAAATCTTAGTAGACTTCACCTCAGAAACGCATTGTCAATGGTTATAAAACTGGGAAGACTAGAAAGATTGCTAATAATCATGGCCTCCTTCAATAACATTGTTACTCTTCCCAAGAACGTCTTTCAACAGAATTTATCCCACGAATAAGATATAAAATAGTCCAAAAGGACAGAAAAAATGGCAAAGGAAATGCAGACAATGATTTCAATATTCATGAGTCCACCAAATGGAAAATACTGAACATGGGATAATGCCAAGTAGGAAACCACTGCTTTCCAGAAACTACATGGCTGCCTGTCATATTTGCTAAAGATCGTCTGGATGATACAGCAATCTATTGGAACCATGTTCAGTATAACATATAAAAGTGGAAGTCTTTAGTATTTACAAGAAATGTGCTTGGAGAAAACCAATTACCATATTCCAACAAAAGAATCTCATATTGTGAAACCGGCAGTATTATGGAGCTGTCTTTCAATCACAGGACCTAGATAGTTCACAATCAGTGGAACAGTGGGTTCTGAATTACAACAATTTTGTAGGAGAATGTAAAGTTATCTGTCAGTGACCTCAAGCTTAAATGAATGCTGGTCATGCCATAAAACAGTAGTAAATCACAATGACAAGCAGAATTTTACATTTTAGAATAGCTAAGTTGAAGCCCTTAATCATTTGAAATGTTTTTTTAAACAAGTTTTTATTGATTTTTTAATTTCCCCCCCTATACACATACATGATTTATGAACAGAGTATTGGCCATATCATGTCTTGTACAATTCAATATATTCAAATATATTTTACTTACAGTTTTGCCAAAATATTTTTTTCATAATTTTTATTCATATCCTAATATTTCCTTGCCATTTCATTAAGTCACATCTTCTTTCACCCTCGAGTTCTAATTTCTCCATTTTTATTAGTATGCATTCTCTTTCATTCCTTTTTTTTAAACTATTTCAATTTTTAGCCTAATATTTTCAAATATATTTGTGGTTGCCTTTCTTCCATTTTATCTTTTCCTTTTCACAGCAATCCTTTCTTCTTCTCATTCCTCTTCCTCCCTTCTGTCATCCTACCTACTTTCTTCTCTCCTGTTCCTTCTCTACTTCCCCTTCCTTTCTGTCGTGTCCCACTCCGCTGACGGCCGGGTCAGGGAAATCCGAATTAGGTGTGCCTCTGCAGCTCTGCCAAAGTCCTAGCAAAGTCCTCAGGGCAGGCAGGAGACCAGAAAGTGACTTCAGCAAGATATGTTTAGACTTTGCCTGACTCGGAGAATGCCAGAAAGCAGATCCTTTATATAGGCCATGGGGTGTGGCTCCATGACTCAGCACTTATCCAGGCCTGCCCCTCCCTTCCTTCTGTTGCCTCCGCCTATCAAGTCTTCTGACGCGAGGGTCACTCCAGTCGGCAGCTGTTGGTAATTGACCTCCCTCAGGCTCACATGCTGTGGAGGAGGGGGAGGGGTCTAGCTGCTCCGTTTGCCTGGGCATGGAGCCAGAGCTGGGGCCGAGAGCAGAGCTGAAAGTATTTCTTCCTCTTCAGCCTGTCTGGGCATGGAGCCAGGGCTGGGGCCGGGAGGCATACTAGAACATTCCTCCGTGTTCGGAAGCAGATAAGAAGACCCCAGCTGAGGTGAGATCGGACGAGACACAACACTTTCTCCCCCTCTTCCCTGTTGTTGTTAGTTGCGAAGTCGTGTCCGACCCATCGCGACCTCATGGACAACATTCCTCCAGGTCGTTCCTATCCTTTACCATTCTCTGGAGTCCATTTAAGCTCACACCGGCTGCTTCAGTGACTTCATCCAGCCACCTCATTCTCTGTCATCCCATTCTTCTTTTGCCCTCAATCTTTCCCAGCATTAGGCTCTTCTCCAGTGAGTCCTTCCTTCTCATTAGATGGCCAAAGTATTTCCTCTTCCCTACTTCCTCCCTATCTAACCTTCTCTCCTACTCTTATTTCCCCTACCTTTCCTCCTCTCCTCTCCCCTTCTTTCTCTCTCCCTCCTCCCTTTCCATCTCTCTCCTTATCTCTCTCCATTGCTGGATTTATTTTCATTTCAATATTTCTGGTGTCCAGGCAACCCCAATTTTCTCATTTATTGATTATATTTCTCAAACCTCCCCTCATATATTTTAGTTATTAACATTGTCTCCATCTTATTCCATTTGTATCTTCCACCTCTTATTTTCTTGGGGTTTTTGTTCACAATTTCAATAATTATTATTCTCTTCCAATATTATACATCATTTACTAACATTTCAATTTCATTTCCTTTTACATCTTAATAACAATCATTTTCACATATAAACCATACTATCTTTCACATTTCATCTGCTGGACTATTTATCTTTTTTTAAAAAAACAACATATTTCTTCTTTTTAACCTTTACAATTTTATATCTTAACTTCAATTAATTTTTTCATTCTTTTATATATTTAAAGTTTATTTCCTTATCATCAACTATAATTCTCTCTCATTCCGTGCAATCTTGGACACAAAAAGAAAAAGAAAACATATATCCCAAACAATATATTCCTTCTTTTTTAATCCCTTCTTTCACTTCATTTCCCCCTTTTTTACTTCTCTTTTACAATAATCTATATATTTTTGTATATTTCTTCTAATTTCCATCATTCCTAAGAACTTCTACCACTATTTTAATTTCTTTTCTACTATTCATTTTTTCCTCCTTTTAACCATTTTCTTTCAGGCTCTCCAAAATCCCATCTCTTAATATTTTTCTCCCTTTCTCCCATTCTTTTATCTTCTTTTTTCTCTTTCTTATATCTTCTTTTCCACCTCCTTTCTCTAACTTTTACTTTTAATTTTCCCCCTCAATTTTTCTCCATTTTCTCTTTATTTTGTAACTGCTTATCCCAGTGTAATCATCTGTTTTTCCCCCCACTCTTTTAGTTTTTCCCTTCAATCTTTTCTTCTTTTCTTTTTCCTCTTTCTTTTTCAAAGTATCCTTCTCCCTCATCATTTCTATTTTTCCACTATCAATCCCAATATGAATCATCTGTAGTGTTATCCTCACTCATTTCTTTTTCAACATTATATTTTTGTTGCTCTTGTTTCCCCATAATTTCTTCATAATTTCTTTTTTTATTTTTAAGGCACAGCTCTGCTTTTTTATTCCCTTTAAAGGATTCTTGCACCATTTGAAGCATCTCCCATAATTCCTCCCAGTTCTCCATATTTTCAATATAAGGAGCAAAACTTTTTAAATTTATTTATTTTAACTTCTGTATAGTCCAGATTCAAGTCCAAAATATTGTCTCTTTCCCTCCGCCCTTTTTTTCTATTTCCAAATGCAAGCCAGTTCAGATGGTTTTTTTGTTTTTTTTTCCGGGTCGTCCTAGTTCCAATCTAGATCTCTCCAGTCTTTTGAAGCTATGCCACAGCTGTTAAAGAAGTACTCCTTCGGTGTTCCTTTTTCTCTTAATAGTCTAAACAATGCACTGTTTTTTTCCCCTCTCCACTGATGTAGTTCTCTCCAATCCACAACTCCCAGCAACAAAATGTCACTTGTTAATCCACAAAACCAATTCCTTTGTCTTCCTCTATTTAATCCTTTTGATAGCAAAATATGCTTTCTCTCAATTTTCTTCTCCTTTTAATATTTATTTTTTCTTCCAAAACCAATTTTAAGTCCAGATGGAATGTTAGTTCTTTTGGGGCTTTTGTCTTAAAAATCCTCTTTGCTGTTTGTTTCCTCTCACTTTAAATTTCCACGTGCCAATTAGCCACTAAATTCAAGCTGGAAAATCTCTTGAGCTTTTTTTTTAAAAAAATTTCTTCTTACCTGCAAGTTAGCCAATCACTTGCCTGGTATCAATACTCTGCTCTGATCTTCCCTCCTGCTCAATCTTCTTGTGTGGCCGTCCCAACTTTGGCAGCTCCTAATGGCTGCCTTTCCTTGTCATTGGGTCGAAGGCTGGATGTCGGTGCTGCAGGGAATTCGCAACTTCCCTGTTCACATCAGCTGGTGCCTTCTTTCTTCGCTGTCCCTCCAGGACAGCTATGGTCCATTAAGGACCCCCAGATGGACAGGAATTTTGATGCTTTTTCCGGAGTTCCCGGGGTTTACGTCGTCGCGACGCTGGCCACGCCTCCTCCAATCATTTGAAATATTGAAGTGAGCAATTCATTCAAGACAGTCCTTGAATATAACGAAGCTATAACATTTCTGTAGGGGAAATAGGCCAAGCTGATGTGTGGTATTGATTGACAAGTATAGGAAGCATTTGGTTGAAATCATATTGTTAAAAAACTGCCACTAATTATTAAAACTTGACATGCTTTTTTCAATAAAGAGACAAATTGTGCCTCAGTGTGTCCAATTAAGACATTATTCAGTGCATGGTTTCTTGAATCTTTTGTTCAATGAAACTCGGGTCATGTTGCAGGTCACAATACTACAGCTACAGGTAGTTCTTGAGGTTTACAGGTATTCATTGGTCGTTTTTTTGGATTTAAGCTTCCAGACAAGTTTAAAGTTCTGATTAGAACAATGGTTCTCAACCTTTATAATGCTGCGACCCCTTTAATACAATTCCTCACGATGTGGCGACCCCTTTAATACAATTTCCCAAGATTTGGCGACCCCAACCATAAAATTATTTTCGTTTTGAATTTATCGCGCCTGAAGCCGTATTGGCTAGCTATCTGAACTGCTTGCAATTGCCTTGAGGACGGAGGCATTAAAGCGGAGACTCCTCCCCTATTAAATTTATCGCGCCTGAAGCCAGATTAGGCTAGCGATTAGGAGTGATTGCAGCTGGTTTGAGAGGGAGACATCAGAGCAAAGATTTTTCTCTTTTTTAATTCATCGTGCCTGAAGCCGAATTCGGCTAGCGATTTGAAGAGCCTGCAGCTGGCTTGTGGAGTCAACCATTGGAGCGCGATTCTTTGACTCGCAAGTATACTTCCCATATTTCCGATGGTTTTAGGCGAACCCTGGCAAATCGTCATTCGACCCCCAACGGGGTCCCGACCCACAGGTTGAGAACCGCTGGATCTGTAATAATTATTGGAACGATTTTTAAAAACTCAGCTTTCATTTATTTTATTTGTTAGGAGTTTGTATCCACCTCATTTTCTTAAAAAAAAAATTAGTACATTCCCTGTTAAAAAAATCAGTTTGTTTTTCAATTGAATTGCTGAACAGTTTATATGTTATATTAAAGGTTGAAAGAATTCTGAAGTGATTTGGCCTGCTCTTTTTACATCTCAAAAACCTGGCATTTTAACGGGTGTTTCTACTTTCTATATTCACTGTAATTCTTCTCTAACATTTATGGTATGCCTATTAAAATTTCCTTATACAAGGAAAACATTATTTGCAGGATAAAATATGTTTGAATAACTTACAAATTAATACATCTGTAAGAGTTTAATGTGAAGAATTATTGTACTCAACTATTCCCAAAATGTTTCTGCACAAAAATGCTCTTTGTGCAGAAACATTTTGGGATATTTGAGTACAATAAGTAAGAAAAAAAACCATAGTGCAGATTTTGAAAAATGCATTTGTAAAAATGGTATCCATTCGTAATATAATCCATTTCATTCTTTTTCCACGTTGTATAACTTATTGGTTACTTTGCATTTCTGCTCTGTAGTCAGTTTTTATTCTAAAACCTGCCTCATGACAATATTTTATTTCTAATTATTTCTAATTAGTTCATTTTTGTCTAATTTTTGTTCTCTAAAGTAGTGGAAACTCTGAATAGTTTCTAGGTAGTAGTCAAGAAATTAATACAAGAAAATAATATGACACATGTTCCACACAAGGTTGCAGTTTCATGGGTAGGGAATTTCATTCATTCTGATGACAATGTACAACTGATTCTGTGGATTCATTCCCTTAAATTTTGTGAAATGTTCTGGACTTGCTGCATAATCTGGTGAAGTGGGTAAGGTGGGCTCTACACAAAATATGTTTTTTTATCAGCTTTTGTTAGATCACCAGTTTATTATTTATTTATTTATTTATTTATTTATTTATTTATTTATTTATTTATTTATTTATTTATTTATTTATAACATTTATAGACCACCCATCTTGCCTCACGGTAATTTGAGGTAAAAACAGCCTTATGTAGAAAAAGTGAATCGGATCTTGTCTCAGTAGTGTATGACTGATAGTTTACAGACTGAGTTACTGTCATATGTTGAAACATTTATGTCCAGAAATGTCAGTCTTCACATTTGAAATTCACTATCTGAAATGGTACATAAGTCTTGGTGGAAAATAATTTACCGTATTTATCCCAGCAATCATCTGATCAGGTTTAATTTTAAACCAAAATGTTAACAAAATTTGTTCCCTGATGCTATTTTATCATGGATGGATGGATAGACAGATGTTTTAAATTTGTCTAGGGATTTTTAAATTGTAATTATTTCATGAGTGATATTTTGTAAAGTAGGCTTTAAATCTGTTAAACAGTTAAATCTAATCATTTAAATTTGTTAAACGGTTAAATTTGTAAATTACAAATAGTATTTAATCTTAGTTATATATGATTTGTAAATGTTGTATTTATAGAAACTCAAAAGCTGTAAAATCCTTTAATATTATGGACATAAGTTATCATGAATCTCTTCATGTTTATTCTTTATGTTGTTAATATTATGTCTAATTTCTATCGATAAGCTACCTTCAAGATCTTTGTATGAACTTTTTCTTTGTTCTACTTGACCACTTTTTCAAGATGAAAAACCAAGAACTAAACTGAAAACTAGGACAATCAAGAAGAATATAAAATGATTCTGGGAACTGATAATTGTCTTGATTTTTAAAATAAGCAAATGGAAGAAAAGGGACGTTGGTGGCTCAGTGGATAAGCTTGTTGATCGAAAGGTTGGCAGTTCAGCAGTTCAAATCCCGAGTGCCACATAATGGGGTGAGCTCCCGTTACTAGTCCCAGTTTCTGCCAACCTAGCAGTTCGAAAGCATGTAAAAATGCAAGTAGGAAAATAGGGACCACCTTTGGTGGGAAGGTAACAGCGTTCCGTGCGCCTTTGGCATTTAGTCATGCCAGCCACATGATCACGGAGATGTTTTCAGACAGCGCTGGCTCTTCGGCTTTGAAACGGAGATGAGCATTGCCCCCTAGAGTCGGGAATGACTAGCATATACGTGCGAGGGGAACCTTTACTTTTACCTTTAAATGGAAGAAATTTCAGAAAACTGTTCCTTTGTAGTATAGGTTTAGTTGCAAATAGCTGCCTATAAAGGAACATAACTAGCTTAAAGGTTAGAATTAGGAAGGCATTTGGCCAGTTATCTTGTCAATTTATTTTCATTTGGTTATCTTTGGATTCAAAGTACATTTAGAACAGTATGATTTACTTACAATTTTATTTGTAAAAAAATATAAAAAACAGGCATTTCTGAACTTTAACACTGAATTAATTTTTCGACTTGGCTTTCATCATGAAAGATACCAGACAAATACCTTGTATCTTGTTGGATACCAAATACTTATTACTTAGACATTTTTCAAGAACAGTGTGGAAGAAAGGTCAAACAGAAGTGATGATGTAAATTTCTAGAGTTAATTGACAATTCATCAGACCTTCAAGTTATTATCTAGTTGGGTAACTAAATGTCTGCAAGAAAACAGCTAAGCTCAGAGAGCACCAAGGATCTCATAAGAGGGAGAATGTATGAAAAAAGTATAAGTGTATGAAAAAAAAGGATAAGATGTCTCTGTTTATGTACATGAGTTATCTGTTTTCAAATATATTTGTGTTGTGGTTCACATCAGTATTTGATATATTCCCACCCAGTGTGAGCCGGTATCTTCTAATGTACTTTCTCAAAGTCAGTGCCTGAGGAAAAAAATTGTCTCTGATATATAAACTCACAGTTCTGCAGTACTTCTTTGTGAATACCATCTAGGAACTTAGGTTTGTCCTCGTTGATGAAATTATTCTATTTGGTAGAATTCTGTGCATTTGTGCTGACAGATAAATAAGTAGCTTTAATGGCCAGGAAAGCCTTTTGTCATCTCCATCTAATTAATATGCCATCATTCTCTCATTTCAAGTTATCCATCCTGTTACAACCCTGTATACACTCTTAATAGTAAGTGAATTGGCCTATTAAATGGTAATTGTGGTGGTCAGCTTAGAAGAATCTGAAATGAAGAAAGCTTCTCAAGGTGTCCCAGATGAATGCTAGCCTCAAGGGGAATGAGGCAAACAGGCACTAAAGGTAACATGGACAAGGCTAACATTTGAGACAACTGGAGGCATCAATAGATGAGAGAGGCCTGATTTGAGACCTCTTATCAGCCCTAGAACATGCAGAGATGAGGAGATGATCCTGCAGGTCAGGATGGAGGATATCTGCATGACTATTCATTTGAGCTTCTTAAAGCATTAATATCTGAAGAAAGAATCTCTTAATGAGATGTATGAGTAGAATAAAAGTTGAATAAGTCTTTCTCAGTTGTTGCCCATTTTTTAAATTATTAGCTTAAATAAACATATTTAGTTCTGGGTTTCCCTTTTGAATTTTAGAGAAAAAAAAACAATAGAGTATTTGTTACAGAAAGCTGAAGATAGGAATAGGGAAGCAATTTTGAATAGAAGTTCCTATTTACAAGTATTGTTCTCCTGTACATAGTTAACTGGGGGAATTCATCTCCTTTCATCTGACATGGTATCTGTGAAAAACAGCTCTCTATCTAGCCTTCAAATTTTAAATATACATTCTCCAAAATGGTTTTCCTTCAGAGGCTGACTGTAGTTTTTTTTATTTTTTTATTTATTTTTGTCACAACATTATATACAAGCACATATAATGAAAGGAAACAATAGGACAGGAACGGTAGGCACTTTTGTGCACTTGTGCATGCCCCTTATAGTCCTCTTAGGAATGGGGTGAAGTCAATGGTAGACAGTTTTTGGTTAAAGCTTTTGGGAGTTTGAGAAGAGACTAAAGAGTTCAGGTAGTGTATTCCAAGCATTAACAACTCTGTTACAAAAGTCATATTTTCTGCAATCAAGATTGAAGCGGTTAACATTAACTTTGAATCTATTGTTTGCTCTTGTATTATTGCGATTGAAGCTGAAGTAGTCTTTAACAGGAAGGACATTGCAAGAGATGATTCTGTGTGTTAAACACAGGTCTTGTCGGAGTCGGCGGAGTTCTAAGTTTTCTAATCCCAGGATTTCAAGTCTGGTGGTATAAGCAGTGGTGGGATTCAGCCAGTTCACACCACTTCGGGAAAACCGGTTGTTAATTCTCTGAGCAGTTTGGTGAACTGGTTGTTGGAAGAAATCATTAGGGCAGAAAACCGGTTGTTAAATTATTGAATCCCACCACTGGGTATAAGGTATTTTGTTGTTTACAGAGGAGTGGAGAACTCTTCCTGTAAAATATTTCTGGACTCGTTCAATTGTATTAATGTCAGAGATGTGGTATGGGTTCCAGACAGGTTAGCTTATTCAAGAATAGGTCTGGCAAATGTTTTGAATGCTTTGGTTAGTAGTGTAGAGTTTTTGGAAAAGAAGCTACGCAGAATTAGGTTTACAACTCTTAGAGCCTTTTTTGCTATGTAGTTGCAGTGGGCTTTGGTGCTTAGATCATTTGATATGAAAACTCCAAGGTCTTTAACAGGGTGGGGGTCATCTGTAAGGTAATGTCCATCAAGCTTGTACTTAGTGTTTGGGTTCTTTTTTCCAATATGTAAGACTGAGAATTTGCTGGTTGAGATTTGGAGTTGCCAAGTTTTAGACCAATCGGATACAAAGTCAAGGTCTTTTTGAAGGGTAGTAGTATTGTTGGTGGTGTTAAATAGTTTGACATCATCAGCAAAGAGAACACAATAACCTGAGATATGGTCACAGAGATCATTTATGTATAGCATGAAGAGCGTTGGTCCAAGAACGCTGCCTTGAGGAATGCCACTTTTGACAGGGACAGGATTTGATAGAGCGTTGCCAATTTTGACCACTTTTTGTCTGTTTGACAGGAAAGCAGTTATCCAATTGTGAAGAGGTCCTGAAATGCCGTAGGATTTTAGTTTTAGGAGAAGTTTATCATGTACTACTGAGTCAAAAGCTTTACAGAAGTCTATGTAGATTGCATCTATTGTTTTGCCTTGATCAAGATTAGTAGTCCATGTGTTTTTGCAGTGGAGAAGTTGTAAGTTACACGATAATTTTTTTCTGAAACAAAATTGTTTATTAGAGAGTAGGTTGTTTGTTTCTAGGTGGAGGGTAATGGATTGGTTGATGATAGATTCCATTACTTTGCAGGTGACGCAGCATAGAGAGATTGGTCTGTAATTTTCAACTAGGCTGGGATCTCCTTTTTTGAAGATAGGGATGACTGTGGCTAGAGACCAAAGTTTGGGAAGGGAACCAGTCTTGAAAGCTTTATCAAAGAGTATGCTTAGGGGTTCTGCTATATTAGTGGAAAGTTTTTTTAAGAAGTATGCACATAGTCCATCAGGTCCAATAGATAAAGTTGGTTTCAGTTTGCGAAGAGTTTTTTCAACATTATCTTCTGTGAAGTCTATATGCATTAGGTTGTTGTAATCATTGTTGGTACGATTGGGGAATGTTGGGTATAAGCCATCACTGTTAACAAAGACTGAGCCAAAGAATGTGTTAAAGAGGTTTGCTTTAACAGTTTCATCACTATATTCTTTGCTGTTAGATTCTTTTAGTGGTGGGATGGATCTTGATTCTTTAAGTTTATTGTTAACAAAATTATAAAAAGCACGATTGGAATTTGTGCGCAGAAGATCATCTTCTTGCTTTGTGTGGTAAATGGTGCATTCAGTTTTTATTTGGTTGCAAATATTTCTGTAGCGGTTTTTGAAGTTTGCTACATGGCCCTTTTTGTTTCTTCTCCAGAGGGATTTTTTTTTTTGATTGAAGCTTCTTTATTGATATGGGTAATTTGTTTTTTTTTATTTTGGTGGTGATTTGTGGTACGTATTGTTTGATGATTCTATTGATTTCAAGTAGGAAAACTCTATAGTGGTCTTCGGCAGTGATACAGGTTGAGAATAGATTTTGCCAGTCAAGATATGAGAGGTCGTTGTTTGTAAGGTCATAGTTGGCTTTTTTGAAATTGTAGTTAGGAGTACTATTATTATGACGATTTATGTGAGGGCATATATTGAATCTATCATGCAGTGGTCACTGTTGGAAAAGAGTTCTTTTATTTGTAGTCCATAAGTTGAGTTTGTGTTACTGCAAAAGATGAGGTCAAGGCAGTTGTTGAGTCTTGTATTGTTAGTTACTAGTTGTTCAAGACCTAGGTCTGTAACGGCGTTGTATAGTGTAGTATGGATTGGTTCAGTTGTACATTTATTTGTTATCCATTTAATAAAAGGTAGATTTAGGTCACCCAGGAAGATGAGAGGATATGGGCAAGAGGTAGCCCATGTTAGCAGTGTGGTTAACTTATTTGCGTGAGCGATGTTGTAGTCAGGTGCTCTGTAGCATAGTAAGAATCTAAGTGTGGTGTTAATGGACAGGTCACATACAATAGTTTCAGGAAGAGAAAGTTTATGTGCAACTTGAATATTTTTTAGGTTCAGTGATTTTTTGTAAAAGATAGGCACTCCACCACCTCTGCGGTTTTCACGATCTGATCGAAAAACTTGATACTCTTTGTTTGAAATAATGGAGTTAGGGAGGGATGAGTTTAGCCATGTTTCACAAACAAATATAATATCAAATGTACCATTGTTGAACAATAGGATAAATTCAGATAATTTGTTTACAATACTTCTTGCATTTAATAATTTACATTTGAGACCTGCAGTGTTTGGTGTAGAAGAGGTAAGGGGCGTGCATACCTAGTTTTGATTGATAGTTGATTGAGGGTTATGTACAACAGGTAGTTGAAGGAAAGTTGGTTGAGCATTGAGTGGTTGTTCATTGGATGGTTGGAGGTTTTGTACGGGTGGTTGGGGGTTAGTTGGTTGTTCGACAGTTGATTGAACGGGTGGTTGGATGTTTCGATTGTCAGATGGATGGATGCCTTGATTGATGGATTGTTGGATGTTTTGATTGAAGTGTGGTTGAATGATGGCTATTTGATTGTAGGATTTTCTTTTTATGCAGTCAGCAAGGTAGTCAATGTAAAGGTTGGTTTCGCCTTCTTCTTGCCGTCGTTTGAGCTCAGAATGAAGTTCATGGTATCTAATACGTTGTAGGAATTATAGGTCTGGTCTAGCTCTGAGTTTGTTGAAGCTGAGATTGTTTCTGGCAATTGTGTTCATAGTATAGATGAAATTTCTTTTGCTGGTTTCATTTTTGCATATGACTACAGAATTTAGGCGCCACTGAACCATCACTGTATTTGAATTTGGGTCCATCTCTGGAGACTTCGGTTATTTCATTAGGGTTGAAGGTTGATAGTTTGTAATTTGAAATGATGTTACGTATTTTATCAATATCTGGTTCATTTGTAATAGCTAGTCCAAATAATATAGCATTTTGACGCTTTGGTTCTCTCTCTGTCGTGTCCCACTCCTCCGCTGACGGCTGGGTCCGGGAAATCCGAATCAGGCTTGCCTCTGCAGCTCTGCCCAAAGTCCTAGCAAAGTCCTCAGAGCAGGCAGGAGACCAGTAAGTGACTTCAGCAAGATAAGTTTGACTTTTTGCCTGACTCAGAGACTGCCAGAAAGTAGCTCCTTTATATAGGCCATGGGGTGTGGCACCATGACTCAGCACTCATTAAGGCCTGCCCCTCCCTTCCCTCTGTTGCCTCCGTCTCTCCAATCTTCTGATGCGAGGGTCACACCAATCAGCTGTTGGTAATAAACCCTCCTCAGGCTCACCTGCTGTGGAGGAGGGGGAGGGGTCTAGCTGCTCCGTTTGCCTGGGCATGGAGTCAGGGCTGGGGCAGGGAGATTCTCCTTCTGCAGTTTGTGTGGGCATGGAGCCAGGACTGGGACCGGGAGGCATACATTCCTCAGTGTGCGGGAGCAGGTAAGAAGGCCCCGGCTGCTCTGAGGGCGGGCAAGACACAACACTCTCAGTGGTATCTTTTACTAGTATTGCTACATTGTTTAGTTGATTGGTAGAAGTTTTTGGTTTAGTTTGTGTAGAAGGCAATGTTTGTTGGTTTGAGAAATGTTTTTGATCAGTTGTGATTCCATTTATTTGTGCTGTAATTTTTTTTTCAAGATTTGTGAAGAGTGTATCAAAATGTGCTAGTAATTTTTTTTCTAAATTTGTTTGAATGGTGTTAATGATAGTTTTTTCTAGGTTTGTTTGAATGGAGTTAGTGATAGTTTTTTCTAAGTTAGCTTGAATGGATTCAGTGATATTCTGATGAGATTTTATAGTTGTATCCATGTTTTGTGTATTATCAGATATAGGATGATTACAATTATGGCATAATTTTGATTCATATTGGTCATTATTTGCAGTGGCATCTATTGATCGAGAGTGTTTTGTATTTTTGTTGGAATTTCTGCTTGGCATGATTCAGTTTGTATTTTACAGTTAATTTGACTGTAATTAGACTAACGTTAATAGGTGGTAAGGTAAGATTTCAGGGTCTTTCTCTCTTTTCCACAAGATGGCAGTGTTGGGAAGTAGGATGTTGGGAAGATGTAGGATGGATAGATGATGGATGGATAAAGGGTGTAAGATGGAGGCTGATGGATGAGGATGAGTCTCTTTCTCTTTCTCTCTCAACGGTAGAGAAGACAAGTAGAGTGATTGAAGGGTGGATGGAGGTGGATGAGAGGTTTGGGCCGAAAGTAGAGTGTTAACTCACCGATTTAGCAATTGGTTTGAAGGGTCCAAGTCGCGTTAGTCTTCTCGGCGTGGCCTCAGTGGCGGGAAATTTTAAAAGTGGATCTAAGTTGGGAGACTGGAGAGCAGAGCTTCGGCTTCAGCGGAGGAAAATCCTAAGTTGCATCCATGTCCTGGAAATTCCGGTCGGTGGGATGGCAGCAGTCTCGGTGGTCTCAGTGGGGCAGAGACTCGCTTCAGTGCAGCCATTTGAATTTGCGGCGGATTCGGTGGTGGGCGGCGGTGGGCGCTTCTATCCCGGCGGTGGCGGCCACTTCAATCCCAGCGGCGGTGGATTTGGCAGTGGACAGCAGTGGCGGCCACTTCAATCCCGCCGGCAGCAGCTGCATTGATTCCAGCACCAGCGACCACTTCAATACTGCCAGCGGTGGCCGCTTCGATCCCTGCGGCAGCGGATTCAGTGATCCCGGCAGCGGCAGCCACTTCGATCGCGGCGGCTGCCTCTTCGATCCCAGTGGCTGCGATTCGGTGGTGGACGGCGATGGAAGGTTTTTTAGAAGCCTTGGAGACTGCTCTCCTTAAGAGCTTTTGCTCTTTACAGAGATCGTTCCTCCGGGGCAGCCTTACTGGTCGCCATCTTGGTCAATTCTGATATTCATTACTGAATACTTGTTTTTATCATTTTCTGCTTAAAGCATTTGTACTCAATAGATTTACTTAAAAATCTGTTTACTTAAGATTAAGAAAAAGTTTCTTTTACAGATTTGCATACTTTATAAATGAATAAAATTTCAGAGAAGTACAGGTAGACCTCCACTTACATCATTCATTTAGTGACCGTTCAAAGTTACAATAGCACTGAAAAAAGTGACTTATGTCTACTACAACATCCCCGTGGTCACACATGATCAAAATTTAGATGCTTGGCAACTGACATGCATTTTTGACTGTTACAGTGTCCTGGGAGTCATGTGATCAACTTTTGCCACCTAAGAAGCAGAGTCAGTGGGGAAACCAGATTTATTGAACAAGCATGTTATTAACAACTGCAGTAATTCACTTAACAACTGTGGCAAGAAAGGTTGTAAAAATGGAGCAAAATTCACTTAACTGTCTTTCTTAGCAATTGTTGGACTCAATTGTCATAAATTGAGGACGAGCTAGTTTGTAAGTTCAGGGAGTAATAAAGTCATTATTACTATTGGTTACTTGGCTCCTATTTTAACAATACTTTCAAGTATTTATTTATTTATTTATTTAATCAAATTTTTATACCGCCCTATCTCCCAAAGGACTCAGGGCGGTTTACAGCCAGATAAAAATACAGAAATCATACACAATAAAAACTAATTAAAAAACTTATTTAAATAGGCCAAAATTTAAAATTATAATTAAAATGATAAAACCCCATTACCTAAAATTAATAATTAACCCCAGTTAAAATTAAATAAAACTTTTAAAACTTTTAGTCCAGTCCCGCTTGGATAAATAAATGCGTTTTCAGCTCACGGCGAAACGTTCGAAGATCAGGCGCTTGGCGTAATCCAGGGGGAAGTTCGTTCCAAAGCGTAGGAGCTCCCACAGAGAAGGCCCTGCCCCTGGGGGCTGCCAGCCGACATTGTTTGGCGGACGGCACCCTGAGAAGACCCTCTCTGTGTGAGCGTACGGGTCGGTGGGAGACATGAGGTAACAGCAGGCGGTCCCGTAAGTACCCGGGCCCTAAGCCATGGAGCGCTTTAAAGGTGGTAACCAAAATCTTAAAGCGCACCCTAAAGACCACAGGAAGCCAGTGCAGACTGCGTAGTAGTGGTGTTACATTGGAGCAACGAGTGGCTCCCATTACTACCCGCGCAGCTGCATTCTGGACTAGCTGCAGCCTCTGGGTGCACTTCAAGGGCAGCCCCATGTAGAGAGCATTGCAATAGTCCAAACGAGATGTAACCAGAGCGTGAGTGACCGTGCATAAGGCATTCCGGTCAAGGAAGGGGCGCAACTGGCGAACCAAGTGTACTTGGTAAAAGGCCCTCCTGGAGATGGCCGCCAGATGATCATCGAACGACAGCCGCCCATCCAGGAGGACACCCAAGTTGCGCACCCTTTCCATTGGGGCCAATAACTCGCCCCCAACAGTCAGCCGCGGTTGCAGCTGACTGTACCGGGGTGCCGGCATCCACAGCCACTCTGTCTTAGAGGGATTGAGCTTGAGTCTGTTTCTCCCCATCCAGACCCATCTGGATGGGTAGTATCTAGAGAACAAGTGCTAGCAAGACTTTTCTCATATTGTGCAGATATAGATGACTTGTAATCTCAGTGCCTAAGCCGTGTGATGTTGTCAGTAAACTAAACTTCACAAATCATCCTTTCTTACTATTCCATATTTTTTTGTCCCACTACTTTCCAGTTGCAGGGGTTTTATTTTACTGGGAATATTGTTGTTTGCTCCAAAGTTATTTTTCAACTTTGTACTGTATTAATGTAACTTGCAACCATTTTTATATGAGTTCTTAACAAAACATATTTGCGTAGAGACCACTTTTTCATTTCTCTTCATATTGTCACCCACCCATCCACCCCCTCTTAAACCTAGATTTAAGCCATCCTGCTTAAATAACCTTGTGTGGAAAGCAAATCTGCAACATCCAGGAAGCTCCAAATCATTGGCTGCTTCAACTTGATTTGATCGAGCTTAGTGGCACAAAGCAAATCCATAGTTGCAAGAATTTAAGTACAATTCTGTATATAAAGCTATGAAGCCCATAAACATAGTGATCAGGTCTGTAAACTGAATGTTCTTTCTGAAGACCGTAATTCATACTGGGAAACCTTCAGTAATCTAGTGATAGCCAGCCAAGCTTTCATACTAAATTACAGCATTTTAGTGCAAGAGGTTTACAAATTATGTTTATATTATGTTGTGTTGTATTATTATATTATATTAATTATATTAGTATTTGATATACTGCTTTAGGAATATTTTGTGACAATATAAATGTGTTGATAATGCAGAGATTGTTACCATGTAAGACAAGTGGGGTTGGGGATTACTGCCATGTTAGAAATTTGTCATTAGGAAATGAAGAAAACTTTGGAAAGTTACATAAATAAGAGAAAAAGGGTTTTTAGCTTAACGTTTTCATTGATGTGCTATTTTTAAGTATTCTTTATCATCCATCTGAAGTGCTTCAAGAAGTATTTTATGTGGTTTTTCCACTACAGGAGATTGTCAGCAGTGTATGTGTTTTTGTGTATGTGTATATACCTGAACACACACACACACAATTAATGGGTTTAATAGCATGCATATTGATGTCAAATAATGATATAGCATGTTCTTAAGAGCTGCTAATTCAGAGCCAAAACTAATGCAGTAGCTTCGCTTTATATTTCTTTGTGTGAAAAATATTGCTAAAATTATGGAGTCTGTTTTAAATTGGCCAGTTGCTTTTTTTCCTGTAAAAAGCAGTTGCCATCTGGAAATCTTTCTTAAAACTGTGTCTAATTCTGGGTTGAGTAAAAATAGAGCAGATATAGATAGTCTATTGAGCAAAACTGTAAATAACACAGGGACCTCTTTTTTTATTTATTTTTTACTCTGTAAAGACAGTGTTTACAATCTACTTCTTGTTGAAATAAAACCATGGAAAGCTAATCGTGATATAGAGCTCTTTAATGATTAGTGGTTTACATATATGAAATTGTAAGACATTTACATTTTAAAGCAAAGTCACTGGATGTTGAGAAAAGTATGAATTCGTTATATAAATAATCCTTATTTTTAAAACATTTTCTCACAGAGCACATCTGTAATACCGGTACCAACAATGCAAGTTCAAGGTCCACAAGTCAGTTTGCCACCTTCTATATATACTGTATCAAGTCCACATGCAGAACAAATGAAAAAACCTGGTCAAAATTTCATGTGTCTTTGGCAATCCTGTAAAAAGTGAGTGTTTCCACAATCCTTGCTAAAGATTAGTTTTATATGATATGTTTCTGCGATATGTTTTTGCTGACTGTCCGTTTGAAATGCTTTGAAGCACTGGCTGTACTTTATATACATGCTGGATTTTTCAAGGTTTTTTTTTTGTTGTTTTTTGATGCAGGAATCAGACCCACATCTGAAAACATAGCAACCACCTATTGTGGGAATTCAAATATTCTCATTATCTCTGCAACATACAATTTTGTAGGCAGTTGTCCAGCTTATTTCATTGATTGTAAAACCAAAAATTATGTCAAGTTGGCCAATAGACTATAAACAGTGTTGAATTGCTCCTGTCCATTAGGTGAAATAATAAATCTTTATAGAGCCAATAGACCACTCTCTCCTTCGTCTGGACTTTCAGACCGCTGCTCCACACCGCAGGGAGACGGGACCAATAAGTTGGTTCCGTCCCAGGCAACTGATGAACCCGGAGAGGTTCCTGATGGAGCTTGGGCCGCTCCCTGGTGATCTGGCCCACGGCTCGGCCGAGGAGCTTGTTGCGGCCTGGGAACAGGCCGCGGTGGGCGCCTTGGACCGTGTCGTGCCTTTGCGGCGTCTGACCCGGCGGAGATATCAACCAGCTCCTTGGTTTTCCGAGGAGCTGAGGGAGATGAAACACCGGAGAAGACGCCTAGAGAGCGCGTGGAGGTCCGGCCGTTCTGAAGCTGACCGAACACTAGTTAGGTCTTTTACTCAGACCTATCTAGTGGCATTGAGGGAGGCCAAGCGGGCCTATGTCTCTACCCTCATTGCGTCAGCAGAGAACCGCCCAGCCGCCCTGTTTAGGGTGACTCGCTCCCTCCTTAACCAGGAGGGTTGCGATGACCCCTTACAGGGTTGTGCTGAGGATTTCAGCAGGTATCTGTTTGACAAAATCGCTCAGCTTCGGGACGGTCTGGACCAAAACTGGGTAGTTTCGGGCGAGGTGACGGAGGCTAGTCTTGTTGAGACCATCTGGGAGGAGTTTGACCCTGTGGCTCCCGAGGACATGGACAGGTTGCTGGGGCGGCTGAATGCCACCACATGTTTATTGGACCCGTGTCCCTCCTGGTTGGTGCTGGCCACCCGGGAGGTTACACGAGGCTGGCTCCAGGGGATTGTTAACGCTTCTCTGAGGGAGGGTGTTGTTCCCACCGCCTTGAAAGAGGCGGTGGTGAGACCCCTCCTCAAGAAGCCTTCCCTGGACCCAGCTGTTTTGAGTAACTATCGTCCAGTCTCCAACCTTCGCTTTGTGGCGAAGGTTGTTGAGAGTGTGGTGGCACACCAGTTACCCCAGTACCTGGATGAATCTGTCTATCTAGACCCGTTCCAGTCCGGTTTCCGACCTGGGTACAGCACGGAGACAGCTTTGGTCGCATTGGTGGATGACCTCTGGAGGGCCCGGGATAGAGGTTATTCCTCTGCCCTGGTTCTCCTTGATCTCTCAGCGGCTTTTGATACCATCGACCATGGTATCCTGCTGCGACGGTTGGAGGGATTGGGTGTGGGAGGCACCGTATTTCGGTGGTTCTCATCCTATCTCTCCGACCGATCGCAGACGGTGTTGGCAGGGGGGCAGAGGTTGACCTCGAGGCGCCTCCTTTGTGGGGTGCCACAGGGGTCGGTTCTCTCACCTCTCCTGTTCAACATCTACATGAAGCCGCTGGGCGAGGTCATCAGTGGTTTTGGGGTGAGTTATCAACTGTACGCGGATGACACCCAGCTGTACATTTCCACCCGACCACCCCAATGTAGCTGTTGAAGTGTTGTCTCGGTGTGTGGAGGCCGTACGGGTCTGGATGGGGAGAAACAGGCTCAAGCTCAACCCCTCCAAGACTGAGTGGCTGTGGATGCCGGCATCCCGGTACAGTCAGCTGCAACCGCGGGTGGCTGTTGGGGGCGGATCATTGGCCCCAATGGAGAGGGTGGGGAATTTGGGGGGTCTCCTGGATGGACGGTTGTCCTTTGAAGATCATTTGGCGACCGTCTCCAGGAGAGCTTTTTACCAGGTTCGCCTGGTCCGCCAGTTGCGCCCCTTTCTAGACCGGGATGCCTTATGCACGGTCACTCATGCCCTCGTCACTTCTCGCCTGGACTACTGTAACGCTCTCTACATGGGGCTCCCCTTGAGGTGCACCCGGAGACTTCAGTTAGTTCAGAATGCAGCAGCGGGTGATAGAGGAGCCACTCGTGGCTCCCATATAACACGGATCCTCGCAGGCTGCACTGGCTACCTTGGTTTTCCGAGTGCACTTCAAGGTGTTGGTTACCACCTTTAAAGCGCTCCATGGCATAGGACCGGGATATCTTGGGACCGCCTTCTGTTACCACATGCCTCCCACCGACCGTACGCTCTCATAGAGAGGGCCTCCTCAGGGTGCCGTCAGCCAGACAGTGCAGGCTGGCGACCCCCAGGGGGAGAGCCTTCTCTGTGGGGGCACCTACCCTCTGGAATGAGCTTCCCCCAGGACCTCGACAACTTCCAGACCTCCGGACCTTTCGCCATGAGCTTAAAACATACCTATTCTTTCGAGCAGGACTGGCTTAATAGGGTTTTAAATATGGATTTTATTGGGGTTTATTTTATATTTTGTATTGTATTTTAAATTTAGGCTATTGGAATAAGTTTTTTAAATATTGTTTTTATTGAAATGTATCATTTTTATTTTATCTGCCTGTTCACCGCCCTGAGTCCTCCGGGAGAAGGGCGGTATACAAATTAAATTATTATTATTATTATTATTATTATTATTATTATTATTATTATTATTATTATTATTATTATTATTATTATTAATTTCTCCTTTTTAGTTCTCTATCACTGAAATATTTGGTAGTATTTTGCTAAAGAGCACCCATATCCCCTTACTTATCACCACCCCATAGCATCCAGATATTCATAGTTTTTCCTTAAATGTAAGTGATACCCTTTGTACAATTTCTTTGAATATCTCTTGTTTCGTACTTGTATTTTCAGTGTTTGGCTGTGAGTATTTGGAATCTTACATAAGAATCCAGAGAAGCCGTGCAGAAACTATATTTTTCAACTGTCTTACATTTAAACTGTTGTTGTTACTGTTTCAGAAACTTTGGAATAATGTTGTTAAACTTTTCATAGAGAACATGAGTTTTGCCTTTCCAAATAAATGGAAATAACATGTCAGCGTTCCAGAAAAAAACCCTCGCCAAGTAAAACTCCGAAGCACGCATCTTTCAAAGTTCTTTTACTAGGATAGGTAAACTGGTACATCTGGGAAAATCTGAATCTGAGAGATCCGGGTTTTCAGTCAGTAAATCAAAAACCCCAAAACCATCCCCTGACTCCTCTGCCAATCTCATGCTCCAATCGCCAACTGTCCCATCTTGAGACATCACTCCGACCACTCCTTCTCCAGATGCAGGATCGGCTTGACCTTGACCGACAGGAAGAATGTTATTATGTCTAATGGCAACCCCTCTACTAAATCCCCCCTCCTACTTTCCCACACATGAGAAAGTGGCAGCACGGAAGCTTCCGGCCTAGTATGGCTTCCAAAGCTGACAATATATACATAGATTTAAATGTTGTGTCCTGTTTGCAGATAATCATATAATTATTTGGGTATCACTGATCCTCAGACATCTCTTCAGCACACAACCCTTACACAGTGCTTTACACAATGTAAGCCGCCCTGAGTCTTCGGAGAAGGGCGGGATATAAATGTAAATACAAAAACAAAAACCCAATTCTGTGATTGGAACCCTCCATATTTTGCTCTATATCTCAGAGTAGGTATTAAAAAATAATATAAATCAGATAGTGGATTTCCTCCCCCAGATTTATATTTCAGGTAATGGAGTGGTATCTCAGAGTCCAGAAAAATGGATATGGTTTCCCTTGCATGCCACTAGTTAAACATATTTTCTTCTCTCATTCAAATTTCTCTTTGTATAACTAGTGTAAGGACCTGCCCCAGCTGGTCCCTCTCATTATTGAGAGAAAGTGAATGCAGGAAAAAAAGGTGGAATCTGAAAAGTCCCATGTAGAGCACAAAGCAAACCGTACGTTTCCCCAAACCCAACTCCCCTGACCAGTCCATTGGCAGCCAATGTGATGCCACAAGGTTGTTTTGAGAGTGCTGAGGTGCTAGGCATATAATAGTTCTCTCTCAGGGCACAATGGCCTTGAAACCAGGCTGGAACTGGCTGGGAGGGAATCTGCTCCATCTCTGAAGACAATCCCCCTTCCTAATTCTCAAGCAGTTACAGCAAAAGCAAAAGCATGCGAAATGCCAGCAAGACCCCGCCCCCACTTCCAACAGAATGGCAGGACATCATTCTGGACCTGACATGCTGCCCCTCTGAACATTGACGTCAGTCCTGGAAAACAAAACAAAATAAACAGGGAAACATAAAATAAAATAAACAGGGAAACATAAAACAAGAGAAATGTCGTTTGAGTTTGTCAGGATACTGATTATGGAAGTGTTTGACGGGTTTAGAGGCTCTAACATGGTGATGGTCAACCCATTCATTTTTAGATGCTGGGAATTCTTTCCAGACTACCAAACACTGAAGGTTCCCCTATGCCCGTAGTGGTGAACCAATGGCACATGTTCCAGAGGTGGCATGCAGAGTCCTCTCTGTGGGCATGTGCGCCATCGCCCCAGCCCTTCTCCATCGTGTTTCTCACCATCGTTTGGAGGGAAGCAAAAGTTTGTGGGACTAAAAAAATAATTCACTCAATCAATTCGAACTTCTCACGAAGTTGGAATAGATTGAGTGATCTTTTTCACTCGCACACTTCACAATGGGGGAGATGGGATCCCCTCCTCCTGAAGCCCATTACAATGCGGAGCCACAATGCGACCCTCCATCGTTTCAGCTTGTTCTGGCCTCCCGGATGTCAGTTGCTTTTTCTGCAGAGCTGTCTGTGTTGGGATACCCCACCTCCCTGCCGGCCAGCTGAGCATGGGCACGCTGCTCCTGGGCTTATCAGCCTATGGACATCAGATTCCCATCACCCAGCACCAATTCAGGGGTTTCTTTCCCTCCTCAGGGGGAAGAGAGTGGGGGAGGAAAGAGAGGAAGGGAGGGAAAAAGAGAGAAACAGGCAGGGGGGAGGGAAAGAGAAAGAAAGAGAGAAAGAGAAACCGAGAGAGGCAGAGAGAGACCGGGGGAGGGAGAAAGAGGGAGAGGGAGAGAGGGAAAGAGAGAGAGAGAGTGGGGAAAGAGAGAGGGACAGAGGGGGATGGAAAGAGAGAAACAGAGAGAAAGAGAGATAGTGGGAGGGAAAAAGACAGAAAGAGAGAGGAGGAAGAGAGAAAGGAAGGCAGGGAAAGAAAGAGAGAGAAAGGGAGAGAGAGACAGACGAGAGGGAGGGAGAGAGAAACAGAAAAAGAAGAAGGGAAAGAGAGAAACAGGAGAGAGAGAGGGAGGGAGGGAGGGAAAGAGAAATGATATTGCACCAGTTTTTCTTTATTGCTAAACGTAATATTTCAAAAGCAGAAAAAAAATAAAGGGGCATAAAAGTGCATTTATCGCCTTTTTTTTAGAACAATTAGCTGAACTCTGTCTTGTTTATCATTATTTTAGGTAGTAAAACCTCAGTATTCAGGTTAAATTGCTGTGTTGACACTTTGCTATAAATAAGTGGGGTTTGGGTTGCAATTTGTGCACTCGGTCTCTAAAAGGTTCACCGTCATTGCCCTATATTTACAGAAATCTAGAATTTCCCAGATTTCAAAATGCTGCTCCCCTTCTATCATTAAAGGATCCAGGGTTGTGAAAGGTTAGGTCTAAGGGGAGAAGTGACCTCAGGTTCAATAAGCTGCAGTGAAACACGGGGTGAACTTGTCGAAGGACAAGTCTAATTCTACAGTTATGGGGTTAATAACACGTTTGATTGGGAAGGACCCCACAAACCTGAGTCCCAGGTTTTTTGATGGTTATAGAGACTGCAGGAAGTGGTTGAAAGGTCACCAATCTTAAACAGCTTGGTTTTCTCATGCTTCTTGTTGGCTTGCTTCTTATAAACCTCACGTGCATCCACCAGAATCTTCTTCATCACTGACCATGTATTTTGCAATTGGGAAACCCACTCTTTCAGTGGGAGGTCATAGAGGAGCAATTCAGGCATAGGATTGAAGTTCTGTCCAGTAGCCACTCTAAAAGGAGTGAATCCTGTACTACTATGCACAGAATTATTATATGCCACTTCAGTAAAAGGCAACAAATCCATTCAGTTTTCTTTGTTAATAATTGATATAACATCTGAGATATTGTTCCAACACTGAATTCACACATCCCTCCCCCCATTAGTTTGGGGATGATGACTTGAGCTAAGCCCCTGTCAGTCCCAAGTCGGTTAAGAAATGTCCTCCAAAACTTAGAGGTGAATTGCACCCCTCTGTCTGAGATGATACATTGGGGTGTTCCATGTGGTCTGTAGACATGGTGCAAAAATAGTATAACCAAACCCCGTGCTGAAGGAATCTTCTAACAGCGGACAAAATGTACTTCAGAAAATAAATCAGTTACCACTCATATAACTGTTTTCACTAAACTTTCTAGAAGTTCAACAATAAAATCCATGGAGATCTCTCTCCAGGGTGCTGAAGGCTCTGTCACTATTTGGAGGAGTCGTGGGGTTTTCCCTTGTAGTCTTTGGCCAAGGCACAGACAGGGCAACTTGCCACATAGGTTTCAATGTCCTTTTTCAGAGACAGACACCCAAACTGTCTCTTAATTAGATGCAAAGTTTTTCCAAAGCCAAAGTGTCCAGTGGCCTTGGAGTCATGGCTTTTCCCCAAGACCATCAGCCTCTGGCTCTCCATTGCATATAGTTTAGTTCCCACCCAGGCTACTCCGCCCTGGAATGAACAAACGTTCCCATGATCTTGAAACCATTTGTCGTCTTTCAGGGTAGTTTTAAGTGCAGCTGTCACCCCATGGACAAATTTACCATTTTTCTTTTGCTTGTGCTTGGGAGGTGACTTGGGCACCCAGTTCACTGGATGTTTTGACTATTTCTGCTTTAGGGCAATTGCATTGACATATTCAGGATAAAGCATCAGCCAGGAAGTGTTTTCCCCCTGGGAGGTAGCCTAATGTGAAATTGAAGCAGTTAAAGTACTGCACTCATTGCACCTGCTTAGGAGATAGCCTCTATGGGGTTTTTAGTGCCTCTTAAGTTCTTGTGGTCAGTCCATACTTCAAAAGGCTCTTGCCTCCCTCAAGGAAATGCATTCAGGTTAGGAGTGCCCAACGCACCACAGAAGTCTCCTTTTCCCATACTGCCCACCTTTGCTCAGTTGCTCACAGTTTTCTGGAAGTATAAGCGCAGTGTTGCAGCTGACCACTGTCATTTTTCCGTAATAACACAGCCCCCTGGAGACATCATTAGCTCAGTCTGGATGGCAAAAGGGATAGTTGGGTTGGGATATTTCAGGACTGCTCAGCCACAAACAACCCTTTGTTTTTGCTGCCTGCCTTTCCTTAAGCATCTGTTCCTCTTGGGAAGCCTATGAACGAAACAGGAGCACACACATTTGTTGCAGGGAGGGTGGGCAAGGAGGGCTCATCTGAAACCCGATGTGAGGGTGTGAGAACTTGGAACTGATCTGTGGTGCGTAAAGGTAGAAAATACAGAAACCTGTGTGTCTTATGCGTAGGTGCTCCTGTGGCCCCTTCTGTTTTTTTCCTACTGGTAGTCGCTTATACCAGTAGCAAGAGAAGAGAGTGTGATGGGAAAAGTTTGAAAGGAGCCAGCGGTCTCCAGAGAGAGACCCCTCTGTCCGCCCTCTTTTTGGCCTCAGATTTGGGGCCCGGCTAAAGAGACCAGGGAGAGCAAGCCATTTCCCCTTCCCAGGGGGGAATCTGGAGCCCGCCCAGGAGAAGCTTGGATCAAATGGGGGGGGGAAGGCTTTGTCCCCCTTTTTCTCCTTGGAGTCAAGGAGGATGCGGAATGTGGAAGGGTGTTTCCAAAATGAGGAGGGGACAAAAGGCTCTTGAGCTTGCTCTAGGCCAGGGGTGTCAAACTCAAGGCCCGGCTGGATCCGGCCCGCAGGCTGGCCTGGAAATATCAAAGGATCTGCCTGCAGTTCCTGTCGGCCAAAACAGGCCATGGGGATGCTGCATGCATTTTTGGCCAGGAGATTGCTGCAGGACACAGTGGAGGACGAAAACGGGCTGAGAGGGGACCGGCTGGGGCCTCCATGCGGTCTGTTTTTGGCTGAGAGAGTGCTTCAGGAGGCTATGGAAGCCAAAAAAGGGCCATAGCAGGGCTACCCGGGGCCTCCATGCGGCCCATTTTAGGCCAGGAGAATGCTGCAGGAGGACTGGCTTGGACTGTTTTACAATTATGTGGCCTCAAGTAAGTGCCTGATCTAGGTAGAAAGCAAGCAACATCCTATGTTAATACTACAGTTTAATGTCAGATTTTATATACTGTAGGTCCATTTAATCTACAATCAACAATCTATTCTGTATTTTGTATTCTATATTCTATTCTCTATCTATAATTGATAGCCATTTCTAATTACTGTCCTGAAAATTTATCTCTGCTCTTAGATCTTGTAGTATCATGTTATTTATGCTATTGTATTTTTATTTTTAGTTGAATAATAAAAACACAATAGTGTTCTGACCTAGTCTTCCTGAGGCAGTAAAAAGCACATGATTAGTCCCAAAAACCCTCTTTTTATTTCGATAGCTGTGAATTCTGTTCATTCACAGCCATAATGAGTCACAAATAGTTTGTAAAGTCTGACAGAAGTCTGCCACAGTCCTTCAGGATAAGGCTGATAAGCACCCACCTTTATCTCCCTTGACACACTGCCAAAGACTTAATTGGCAATTAGCTTTTCAAGGCTATACAGAGCACAGAGTCAAAATGGAGTATCAGAATTTAAACCGACCAGAACGAACAAAGTTGCTTCCTGCAAAGGCTCATGTGCCTTTGCTCCTCCTTTATGTCTTATGGGAGGGGCCAATCATCTCCAAGCCCTACTCCCAAGTCGTCCCTTTTGTCTTAACTGTTCTTGCCTTCTGGCAGCTATGTGCACGTGCGTACTAGAAATAGGCTCCCCCTGTTCCTTTGCCTCGCTGATGTCTGGCTCTGGAGCAGCACATAAGTCCCAGATGGCCCTGGCCCCCTCTCTGTCTTCGACACAGAGCCCTCGTCCAAGCCTTCCCCAGACTCCAGGACTGGCCGATGTTCCTCCCCAACCTCCTCACTGTCCGACTCTGCTGTCAGCTCCGCAGGCCAGCAGCAGACCACAACACAATAGTATAAATAGCTTTTCTGCCTGGAAAAGCAAGTTACTATTAAGCCATGGGGTAAAAATTTAGAAATAAAAAGTTTAGTGGAATATGAAGAATAAGTAATAAATGTTTGCCAGTAATATCTGGTAGAAAAGATAAGAAAATGGTTATAGTAAAGAACTGTGGAAAGAAAGAAGGGAAAAATGCATCTTGAGCCTGTGTCAAACGCCCATCATGGCCACACATACCCATGTCCACCATTACCATTCCGAACTCCGACCACCACCACCGGCCCTCCGTGGTCAAACACATCCCTGATGCAGCCCTCAATGAAATTGAGTTTGATACTGCTGCTCTAGGCAGCCTCTCCTTACTGATTTCCATCGCAGCTGCCGTAAGAAAAATGGGACTTGATTAACAAATGAGCCCTTCATTATGCAACTTCCTCAGTCAGGTGCCTGGTTCTCTCCTCCCGCTCATGCCCCATGTACACCTTTTTTCCCCACCATGCAACAATTGTACCTCCTTTTGGGCATTTTCTTGAAGTGGAAATTATCAGGCATCCCAGGGTGAGCTGATCCAAGCTACTTTTCATTTCTAATGAGAGGAAAGATGCAGACTCCCTCTGAGTGAAAAATGTTTGGACAACTACTGCCAGCTCCCTCCTCTCCATCCCACTGTCTGCTTGCCCGCAGCCTAAATCAGGGCCAAGCTCTTGGCATGCCCCTGCCTCCACCCACCCTGCCAGGAGGGCAAAGAGCCCCTGCAAGGCCAGCAGCAACATGGGCAGCTGCTTGGTGGCCAGCACAGTGCCTGCTATAGCTGAGAAATGTCTCTGCAGCAGTTGGGTCAGTAGGCAAGGTGGGTAGAATCCAAGGTGTGCCGAAAGCTTGGTCTGGTTGCAGCCGCAGGAAAGCAGAGAGTGGGACGAAGAGGGTGGGGCCAGTGGTAGCTGTGCTCCTACTCCTGTCAGTCCCTGCACTCACTACCTCCTGCACATCAAAAAAATAAGACCTCCCTGAAAATAAGTCCGAGTGCTTATTTTCAAACCCAAAAGAAAATAAGATTGGATCTTATTTTCAGAGAAACATGCTAGTTGCTTTCTGGTTCAGGGTTGAGCCCAATCCAGCACCGCTTGGACTTTTGGGGGGGGGGGTCCATTTCAATGCCTTCGTGTGAATTGCAATAACTCAAATAGTCTATCATTCTCTGATGAACTCTCAAACTTGTTAAGTTTGGTGGCCTGCAGTTTTCTTTCTCTATAACCTACAGCCCTCACTAGTTTCACATGCTCCGCCTTTGTTTCGGTGTAGATTAAAATATAGTCTAGCTGCACCAGAAGTCTCTTATACCTCATTCCTTTATGAGGTCTAAGACCTCATTTATTAACTGCTAAAACACTGCTGGGGTGCCCTGGAGGCCAAATAGAAGGACTTTAAACTGGAAGCATCCGAAAGAGCAGTTGAAATACGGTCTTCCACTCATCCCCCTCCCTAATTCTTACACGATAGTAGACTTCTCACAGGTCCAGTTTGGTGAATATTTTGCCCTTGGCCAAATCTGCTAGTATGTTTTCATCAGGGGCAGGGTAGATGTTTTCTACACAAACAGTGTTTATCCCCTATAATCCACGTATAGATGAAGCATCCCGTCCTTTTTGCAGAACAGGACAGGAGCTGCCACCTAGGGTCAGGCCAATTGAATGAATTCACGGGCAAGGTTTTTGTCAATGACCAACTCCCTCTGGTGTTTTTGGCTTAGGCAATTTAGTCCCAGGAAGGATTTCTATAGCACAATTTGTCAGCCAGTGAGGGGCGAGTTCATCTGAACCCTTTTCGCGTAACACCTCTACTAGATCCCGGTACTCTTTGGGGATAGTGAGGAGGTCCTTTTCTCATCCCAGTGCTACTGCCCCAATCTCCCACCATGGGGAGGCTGCCTTCCAGATTCCAATTTGCGCTCAGAGAGGCCGACTCATTCGGATTTTTAGCAGCCCCCTTCTCCAGTTAACGTAAGAATTCCACTTCTTCAGCTACTCCAGCCCCAATACCAGGGCCATTCCATCCCTAGGGCCACTATGACGCTTAAAGTTTCTACGTGAGAGCATCCGCATTTCTATAGATTTGGTAACAAATGTTGCTGGGATGCCTCGCTACTGATCCATCTAGTTGGCAAAATGTGATGGGTACTTTTAGCCATCTCATTTTCAATCAGGGTTGGATTAACCAGGCATCTGGTGCAGCCTGAGTCTAGCAGGGCCTGTAAAGATGGCTTTTAAACCTGAGACTTGGAAATATAGCTCTGTGGAAAGTGTCACTGGTGTGACAGGGCCACTTACCAGGGGTTCATCGGTGTTGGTCAGCCCCTGGCTGGATCGTCAGCCCCTGGCTGGTTGGGCCGGAGTTCCCTCATTGTCAAGGTTCCAGAAAAACCTCTTCTGCATAAAAAAAACTCAGAAGCCATTGTCTTTCAGAGTTCTTTACTAGCATGAGGAAACTGGCACACGATGAGTGAAATTCCAAAACTGAAACTTCCGGATTCTTTTCCCAGTTATACAAACCCCAAGAGTCCCACCACCCTAACCCCTTTGCTGGTCACATGGTCCCACGTTCTCCCAGTTCATTCGAATATCTTCTCGCCACTCCTCCTGCAGATGTGAACACCATCCGACCTTGACCGCTTGAAGAATGTTACCAAACCCCTCAACCCCCCTTCTTCCCCTCAGGGGAAAAATGTGGCAACATCTGGAACCCTAAAGTCTATTATGGTTTCCAGGCCTGACAGGCATCCCCCCTTGAAAAAGAAGCTATATCCTAGGAAAGAAAACAAAGAATTAATAAAGAAGAGTGTCAGTGGTCCACACTTCCCTTCTACCCCCCTCTCCCCCCTCCAAGAGGTTTTTTAGGTTTGTCAGGGAAAGTGTCGTGAAATTGTTTAATCAAATTGTCCGCATTTACTTTCCAACTTTTGACCCAAGTAGATTCAGATAATGGATATCCCTTCCAGTGGACTAAATATTGTAATTGACCTCTGTATAGTCTAGAGTCAAGGATTTTCTTGATTTCATAGTGGGTTTCACCTTGGATTATCAAGGGTGGTGGGGGAGCGGCAGGTTGAGGTCTCAGACCAGACTGTCTAGCAGGTTTTAATAAGCTGGTATGGAATACCGGGTGTATTTTCCCCAACATTCGAGGGAGCTTGAGTTGGACGGTAACGGGATTAATAATTTTTACAATGGGGAAAGGACCCAAAAATTTTGGACTGAATTTTCTGCTGGGTATTCTCAACCTCAGATACTTAGTAGATAAAAAGACTTTATCTCCAATGCGAAAAGGGGGTTGAAGGGAACGGTGTTTGTCAGTTTGGGCTTTGTAATTCCGAGCTGTCACAGCTAAGGCCTTTTTTGTATTTTCCCAACCTTTTTTGAACGAATTCACCCAGTCCGTTAGGGAAACGGAAGTGGGGGGTTGCACGGGGAGTTCAGCCATTGGAACAAAGTCCATGCCAGTGGTTACTTGAAAAGGGGTTAACCCCGTGCTACTGTGTACAGCATTATTATATGCGACCTCTGCAAATGGTAACAAATCTGACCAGTTTTCTTGTTGGTAATTTACATAACACCGTATGTATTGTTCCACCATCAAGTTCAATTTTTCAGCCACCCCATTGGTCTCCGGATGGAACCCAGAACTAAGTCCTTGAGACGATCCAATGGACCGTAGGAACTCCCTCCAGAACTTGGCTGTGAATTGAACACCCCTGTCGGATATTATCCTTTTAGGAACTCCATGCAGTCTGTAGATGTGTTTCACGAAGAGCTTTGCTAATTTTCTCGCCGATGGCAATCCGCTGCACGCAGTGAAGTGGGCCTGTTTAGAGAACAAATCCACTAAGGTCCATATCACCGTATTTCCCCCACTAGGTGGGAGTTCAACAATAAAATCCATGGCAATCTCTTCCCAGGGTCTGGTGGGTTCGGCTACGGGTTGTAGGAGTCCAGGGGGTTTCCCTGGTCTGGACTTCATGGTGGCGCAGGTAGCACAGCTCCACACATAGTCTTCGACATCTGATTTCATTTTTGGCCACCAGAATTTTCTTCTAGCCAAGTGGAGAGTCTTTAAAAATCCAAAGTGACCTCCTAGGTGAGAGTCGTGGCTTCTCTGTAGTATAGGCAGCCGCATAGCGACGGGTACATAAATCTTGGTTCCCTTCCAGGGTATTCCATCCCTTAAGGTGAGGTTTGGCAAGTTTTCTTTAAACCAAGCATCGTCAGTGAGTGCTGATTTTAATTCTGCTAGTAGTTTATTTGGTGGGATGTTAGTACCACGGTGTGATCGCGGTCGAGTAAATGCTTGGCTGGCCGGTTCGCTATCGGGAATCATCGCATGTATTACCTCTTCGCGTTGGCTGTCAAATTGCAGTTTCCTAGATAGGGCGTCAGCCAGTAGATTTTGGTTGCCGGGGATGTATTTGAGGGTGAAATGGAACCGTTTGAAAAACTGAGCCCATCGAACTTGTTTGGGAGAAAGCTTTCGAGGGGTTTTTACGTATTCGAGGTTTTTGTGGTCCGTCCACACCTCGAATGGTTCCTTTCCCCCTTCAAGGAAGTGTCTCCAGGAGAGGAGTGCCCAGTGCACTGCAAAGGCTTCCTTTTCCCAAACTGCCCATCTGCGTTCAGTGTCAGTCAGTTTTTTAGACACGTACGCGCAGGGCATAAGATTGTTGTCGGTATTCCATTGTAATAAGACAGCGGCTACTGCTACATCACTTGCATCAGCTTGGACCACAAAAGGTTTATTTGTATCCGGGTGTTGAAGAATTGGTTCCATCGAGAATAGGCATTTCAGGTGTTCAAAGGAACGTTGGCAGTCCATTGTCCAAGGTAGGGGTTGGTTAGGTTTGGGTTTGGCGGGTAATGGCCCAGTTTTTAGCAATTCTGTTAATGGTAGAGCTACTTCTGCGAAAGAAGGAATGAATTTGCGGTAAAAATTTGCAAATCCCAAGAAACTTTGAAGTTGCTTACGTGTGCGTGGCGGTTGCCAATCCAACACCGCTTTTACTTTTCCTGGGTCCATTTCGATACCTTTGTTTGATATCCGGTAACCTAGGTAGTCTAGGGATTCCTTATGGAATTCGCATTTGGAAAGTTTGACATATAGCTTGGCCGCTAGGAGCTTTTTAAGGACTTGTCTGACCAATTTGATGTGTTCTTCGATATTGTTTGTGTAGATAAGAATATCATCTAAGTAGACAAGAACCCCATTGTAGAGTTGGGGGTGCAGGGTTTCATTAATTAGTTGCATGAAAACAGCTGGAGCCCCTTGGAGGCCAAAAGGCATGACACGGTATTGGAAACTGCCCAAGGGGCAGTTGAAAGCCGTTTTCCATTCATCACCTTCCTTGATGCGGACCCAGTAATAGGCTTCCCTTAAATCCAATCTGGTGAAAATTTTGTCTTTTGATAAGTGGTTCAACAAATCGTGCATAAAGTGGTAAAGGGTATGTGTTTTGTATGCAAATTGCATTGATATTTTTGAAGTCAATACACAATCTAAGCGAACCATCTTTCTTTTGTTTAAATAGCACGGGCGCAGCTACAGGTGATTTTGCTGGTTCAATGAACCCTCTGGCTAGGTTAGTGTCAATGTATTTTCTTAGTTCAGACATTTCGGCTGGCGTCATTGAGTACATTTTGGTTTTTGGTAATTTTGCCCCCGGGTGCAATTCAATTGCGCAGTTTGTCGGTGGGGGGGGTAAGAGGTTACATTCATCCTCGCTAAAAACGTCTGATAAATCCATGTATGCTTTAGGGATGCGTGGTTCATTAGGAGATGGATTGGATATTGTGGTTGTTGGTTCCCTCTGGTGGTCATTTTGGATAAGGTTTTTTTCGGCAGGGGGAATTGGGTCTAAGGGTCTGAAAGTCCATATAATTTTCCTGAATCCATCCTCCCATTTGATTGTGGGTTCCCATTTGTCCAACCAAGCTAAACCCAGGATGATGGATTCTGACATCTTTGGAATCACTATGAATCTTATAAGTTCATGATGGTCTCCAATTTCTAAGCGAACCAGTTGCGTGATTTGGGTTGCTGGAACGCCGCCAATCAAGGTTCCATCTACTTGGTGGAATTTAATTGGGTGTTTCAAGGGAAATGTTTTTATACGGAGTTGGGCGACCATAGAGGTTGAAATTAGGCATCTGGTGCATCCTGTGTCCACAATAGCCTCTAAATCTTTTTTGGCCCCTCCCCCTGGAATTATTAAGTTTACTTTGATAGCAAAAGGAGGAATGGGTGCACTCACCATTGGGTCGTGTTCTGCTTGGTTTGAGTTGTCAGGAGGTGAATTAGATGACGGAAGGTCAGTAGGGAGGTTTATGGCTTGTCTCGCAAAGCGACTGGTATTCGGATTTTTTCGAGGGGGTTTGCGTGGTCGGGTAGCAGTTGGTGGGCGATACTGTGGGAGGGGTGTTGGGGCTAGGCAAACTGACGCCCGATGTCCTAGTTTTCTACAACGGTAGCATTTGATTATTGTTGAAGGCTGAAAGGTGGAGGGTGTGGTTGGTCTTAAGAGGGAGTGTCTTGTAGGTGGTCGTTGTGGAGTTGTAGTTGGTGATTGGCTTTGGAGGGGGTTGAATTCTCTGTCCAGAGCTATGGACACGTTGTACCAGTCATTTAGTTGTTCTGGGATTCCTCTAGTGGAGCAGGCTTTTCTGATGTTTTGATCGATTGCCTCTTTGAAGTAGTGGAGGAGGATGCGATCTGGCCAATGTCTAAGATTGCCAGCAACCCTTCGGAAATCCCATACAAATTGTTTTAGAGGCCTGTTACCTTGGTTCATCGTTTTTAAGGTGGTTTCACATTCTGCAATTAGGTCATCATCTTGAAACCGGTTGTGAAGTAGTGCCATAAATCCGTGAACATCGTTTAGTTCTGGTGCACGTTCATTGTGTAGTTGAGCTATCCACTCTGAGGCTAGCCCCACGTTCATACCATCCAAGATGGCGTTGATTAGGCTTCTTTCTGATGGGTCTATATTGATGATGTCTATATTGTTCAACGTAAGCCTCAATTCTGCTGAGAAAGTAAGCCAAGTGGTGTGGATTCCCATCAAAGGTTGGTTTGAAAGGGGGAGGGGCTGGGTGAGGGGGTGCAGGTGGGTTTAGCTGGCCTGCTTGCGGTTGAAGAGGGATTTGTGGGAGGGCCATTGCTATTGTGGCTGATTGCTGAGTTGTAAAGGGGGGTGGAATTCCCCCTGGCTGCTGAGAAGGAAGTCCTTGAAATGCTTCAGCTGACGAGGCAAAAATCGCCCTGGGGCCCCCAGGAAAGAAAGGTGCTGAACTGGCTGGTTGCCATTGGTATTGGATCCATCCTTGTCCAGGATAAAATGCCCAACCGGGAGGAATAGAAGCAGCAGGAGGCAGCGTAGGCCTCTGTTGGCGGGAAAAGTCAATTGGAGGGGGGAGTTGCGATTCCCCCCAAGTCCCTGGTGCTGCCTGAACTCCCTGCCGTCTGAAGGAGGGAAGGGAGGTCCTCCTGCGTTCAACGGAATGGCTTCGAGCTTCAGTAATTTCTCCCTCTCTGGTGGGAGGGAAGGTGAATTTAGGCTGAGCTAAAGGCTCTCGAGGTTGGTGAGCTGAGCTTATATGAGGCCTCACTTCCAAACGCTCAAAAGTTTCCGGGAGGTCTAATAGGGACTGGGATTTCAGGGGGTTTCTCAGGTCCCAATCCAGTGACTCTCCCGATTCTCCGGGTTTTACTGTCCTCCACTGAGGTTGAGAAGAGGGAGGGGGCTCTCCATTCTGCCCCGGGGAAATGTTTTCTCCCGAACAACAGCTTACCCATGAATCGGAGTCTTTGGGCCGTGCACCAAGCTGACAAGCAGGCTCTACCACTTCGGGTTTTTGAGTCATATCTTCCGATGGGAAGTAGGTGATTTCAACTAAATCCTCAGATTCCAACCTCTGTGCTACTTCCATGCTTTCAGCTTGCTGCCCTTCCATCTTCGCTGGGTCTTTGCACCGCTGTGGAGGTTGCGGAGGCTGGGGCCCAGCACCCCTCTAACGGGCCCCCTCCGAGCGGAGGAGAGGGTACCGTTAAGCAAAAGAAAGTTAAGAGTTTTGGAATACTGTCAAGCTTCCAGAAAAACCTCTTCTGCATAAAAAAAACTCAGAAGCCATTGTCTTTCAGAGTTCTTTACTAGCATGAGGAAACTGGCACACGATGAGTGAAATTCCAAAACTGAAGTTCCGGATTCTTTTCCCAGTTATACAAACCCCAAGAGTCCCACCCCCCTAACCCCTTTGCTGGTCACATGGTCCCACGTTCTCCCAGTTCATTCGAATATCTTCTCGCCACTCCTCCTGCAGATGTGAACACCATCCGACCTTGACTGCTTGAAGAATGTTACCATACCCCTCAACCCCCCTTCTTCCCCTCAGGGGAAAAATGTGGCAGCGTCTGGAACCCTAAAGTCTAGTATGGTTTCCAGGCGTGACACTCATCTTGTTTTGGTGATGGGGTTAACTCAACCTCCACTCCCTTCAGTGCTATTTCCCTGGCCCACTGCGGGGCTTTGGTGGCTTTTCCCAGGGACCCTAAAGCATGTGTGCAGGTTTTGTTGTTTCACCACATCTCTCTACTCCAGGAGTAATTTCTTCCATGGTCAAGTTGAGCAGTACTTGTTGCATGCTTGATCAATCTCCACCTCTTTGACCAGGATGTACCTGTCATGAAGGGTGGCATGGGCTTTCCTCAAGACGCAGGGGTTGTACAGGTCATCCATCATTTAGCCAATCTTTGAAGCAACTGATGAGGTTATTAAGTTGGCATGCCAGGTCACGGAATTCCTCAGTGTACTCCACCACCACTGTGCGACTTTGTTGCAGGGTTTTGATGTGGTCCTTCACTTTGCAATCAGCTGAGAGTCTTTGAACTGCTAACCGTGCACCATAAGTTTCTCAGCTCTGGTCCATTCGTGTTGTGGAGGGTCACCATCCAGTGGGCTGCAGTTCCCTCCAGTGCCAGGGTGATGATTCTCATCTTGGCACTTTCGGTAGGGATTTCCTGCCCATATTCTTGCATATATGTCAGAACATGGGCCAGGAAGAATCCCAACGCTGGGAGTCGCATCAAACTTCACACCAACGGGTGGGGCCTTGCTTTGCTTTGCCTGGATAGTTCCCACTTAGGCAGCTGCGGCAGTTGAGGCAGCAGCCAGAGTTTCTGAAACTCCCACTCTGGTATCTAGTGCCGGGGCTCATTCCCCATCTTCCTCCTCTTGGGTTTGCTGAGACTCACTGGTAGCAGCTGTTGCATGTGCCTCATATTTGCCTTCAGGGTTTGGAGGCATTCATGAACTGCATGGCTTGCTTCATTAGGTCAGCATGGTCGGGTTCTCTGCCTTCCTCTACCTCATTTTCAAGCTCTTTCAGTTCTGGTTGCCTTTCTTATCTTGGCTACCTTGGGTGACGGTAACTCCTTTGGTTCTTCCCATTCTTCCTTCTTTCCAACTCCAATGGACCACCTGGATCTTGATGTGTCTCCCAGGCTCCCGACCTCCTCTGTACACTCGGAGAGGTCCAGCCCAGGCGGAGGTCTGGATGAGGCTTCCCCCTAACACTCAACTACTCGTGGTCGCTGCCTTGAGCTGACATCGTGTGCATAGTATCCATGATAGAGTGTGCCTCTCCGGGTTGTCCAACTTTGCAGATTCCGCCTAATGTAAGGACTTGACCAAGCTGCTATCTCAGGAAAGTAAGACTCTTGAATCAATTAAGTTGAATCAAAAGAACTCTTATTGAGTGAAAGTGATTGCAGGAAAGCAAGGTGGAATCTGAAAAGTCCCGTGTGAAGCACAAAGCAAACCTTAAAAAGGTAAAGGTTCCCCTGCACATGCGTGTTAGTCGTTTCTAGCTCTAAGGGCGGTGCTCATCTCCATTTCTAAGCCAAAGAGCCAGTGCTGTCCGAAGATGTCTCCGTGGTCATGTGGCCAGCATGACTAAATACCAAAGGTGCACGGAACGCTGTTACCTTCCCACCAAAGTGGTTCCTATTTTTCTACTTGCATTTTTATGTGCTTTCAAACAGCTAGGTTGGCAGAAGCTGGGACAAGTAATGGGAACTCACTCTGTTATGCGCTGCTAGGGATTCAAACTACTGAACTGCCAACCTTCTGATTGACAAGCTCAGCATCTTAGCCACTGAGCCACCACATCCCAACCCCCTTAACCATCCACCAGCAGCCAGTGTCATGCTGCAAGGTTGTTTTGAGAATGCTGAGGTGCTTGGAAGACAACAGTTCACCCTTAGGGCACAACGGCCTTGAAACCAGGCTGGAACTGGCTGAAAGGGAATCTGCTCCATCTCCAAAGACAATCCCCCCTCCCTAATTCTCAAGCAGTAAAAGCAAAAGCATGTGAAAATGCCAGCAAACCTTCTCCCCCACCCACTTCCAGCAGAAAGGCAGGACACAATGGTAGACCTGACAACTAGTCAGTGCTACAAGCTTATAATATTGTCATGGTGATATGGGAAGTCTTTATAAGCTACTACCTAATAAAAATATATAAAATATTTCATTTCCATTTATTTATATTTTTGTGTAAGGGCTGCCTTTTCCTTTATAGAAATCTTGTACAGGTAGCTCTTGAAAATGAAAATAGAACCCTTGAATAATTTTAGTTTGCCACTTTTAAATAACTTTTGTTTTTGATGATTTATAAGTAATAGCTAAGTAAAAAGTTGATTGCAAAAGAATATACTGTTTCCTGCAAAATTAAAATCCTTTCCATTTTCCAGGTGGTTTCAGACACCATCCCAAGTTTTCTATCATGCTGCAACTGAGCATGGAGGAAAAGATGTCTACCCTGGACAGTGTTTGTGGGAGGGTTGTGAACCTTTCCAGAGACAAAGGTTTTCCTTCATTACCCACCTACAGGTAGAAATTTCTCATTCCTTTTCTAGAGTTATAGACAATTTTTATATAAATAAAAAGGTGTGTTTTAGAAATTTTTGGAATGCTGAAGAGCCAGCCATTTGGTATAAAATTTTATTGGGCTTCTTATTTTTAGAAATAGGAATAGTAAACATCCAAGTCTCGATAAATATCTAGAAAGAGTTTGTAATAAACTAAAAGTAGCCTACTGGTCCATGACATGGTAATTGCTGTCTAGGGGCAATGTCAAAAGGAATGAATTGAGTAATAAAAGGAAGTATTGGATTTCTTGATCAATTCTATCAATCATACAGTGTTTTGAAGGTGAAAATAAGACAGAATTATTGTAAGACACAGTATTATGTAAGAGTTATGTACATATGTTTTGTATGCCAGGTAAAGACTGTGGAATGAGAATTTCATTTTGAATTTCTAGGCTAGTAGAGAGGAAAATGATACCGGTATTTACTTTCTATAAGTATCTGGTACAAATACTGTGTAGAGACGTGATGGCAAACCTATGGCATGTGTGCCCCCTGTGGCACGCGGAGTCATATCTGTGGGCATGCAAGTGTTGCTCTAGCTCAGCTCCAGCATGCATGTGCGTGCCGGCCAGCTAATTTTTGAGCCTTCCAGGTCCTCTGGAAGTCAGAAAATGGACTGTTTCCAGCCTCTGGAGGGCCTCTGGTGGGGGGGAGGCCATTTTCACTCTCCCCAGGCTCCAAGAAAGCCTCTAGAGCAGGGCTGGGCAACTATGGCCCCTTTATGACCTATGGACTTCAACTCCCAGAATTCCTGAGCCAGCATGCTGGCTCAGGAATTCTGGGAGTTGAAGTCCATAGGTCA
The DNA here is from genome assembly GCF_028640845.1 of Ahaetulla prasina. NCBI lineage: Eukaryota > Metazoa > Chordata > Lepidosauria > Squamata > Colubridae > Ahaetulla > Ahaetulla prasina. The sequence continues at coordinate 41,232,925 of NC_080545.1, forward strand.
TAAAGGGGCCATAGTTGCCCAGCCCTACTCTAGAGCCTGGGGTGGGGGCGAAAAACGGGCCTACTGGGCCCATCATACCATCATGTGCCAAAAGTGGGGGGAGCATGGGGGGGCACATTGAATTATGGGTGTATGCATGCGCGTGACCCCCACCCACCCCCCGCATAATTCCCGCTTTTGGCACCTGACGGCAAAAAGGTTAGCCATCACTGGTATAGAGAATCAAAGCAAGCACAAGTTTTAAAAAATACTAAAAGATTATTAATTGGTTAACACTTTAACTATAAGAATAGATTCTAATTACAGTTGATAACTTATTAATAAAAGCTTAATGAAGATATGAATGCTATTAAATTTCTCTCTGAATGTAATCCCACTTACCTGAGAGTAGTCTCCTTTGACTTTATTGAGATCTATACAACTGTGTACAATTGGATAGTCAGTTCCTTTTAATATGAGATTAAAATATAGTTGTATCTACGTTTTTTAAATTGCTAATAGTGACATATCAGATGTTTCCTATAAATGCAGGATTTTTTAAGTATTCTGCAATTAGATAGAAGATTGTTTTCCAAAATCATCTAATTCCTATTATTTTCAGTAAAATAACAAAACTGTGTATTATTAACCTAATGTACAAATGACTTTTAAAAATTCACTCTCTTTGATTTATGTTGCTGATTATCCATATTGACTGGACAGTATACAGAATCTCCTGTGATGCTGTCCATTCAGGTACAGTCTCTATTCATTCATTTGGATGTGTATAATCCCTAGTGGTTATACAAGTTCACCAGTCAGATTTAATTAATTCCAGTATGATGTAATAATAATACTTTCTCTTTCTCAATCAGGATAAGCATTGCTCACGAGATGCTCTCCTTGCGGGATTAAAGCAAGATGAACATGGACAAGTAGGAAGTTCAAAACCTTCCACAAAGTAAGATATGTAAACTCCCTTAGTAATCAGATAGCACAGTCTTAATACTCAAAAAGATATTTCATTATGTTCAATATGGAAAGAATTGCAAGTCATATATTTTATGACGAATTAAAGCAAGATATGATCATTTAAGTTAAAAGTCTAATTAAAGATTCCAAAGTAATTCTGAGAGAACATTAAAGTGCTTAATGGATGATGAATTGCTTATCAATCTGCATATATCCATGTCGAGTTGATGGTTCACAAATGATGTGCAAACATGAATACAGACATATATTATAATTATATGCCATCAAATTGGTGTTGACTCTTCGTAACCACATAAATAGACCTTCTCCACAATGATCTATCCCCAAATTGGCTCTTCAATACTTTCAGTGTTAAGTCAAGTCCATCCATCTTGCTACTGTTTGTTTTCTTCTTTTTTCTTCCCTCTTCTCTCCCAGCACCACTCACTTCTCAAGAAAGCTAGGACTTCACATTATATGTCCAAAATATGATAATTTGAGCTATGAGCATTGTTGCTCACATTAAAAACTCTGGATTAATTTGTTCTATAATTCATTTATTTGTTTGCCTAGTTATCTATAGTATAGGTATTCTCAAATCCCAAAATTCAAAAGCATCAGTACTCTTTATATCCTCTTTTTTCAAAGTCCATGTTTTTACTTCCATAGGACGTCAAAAAAGATGTCCTATGCACAATCTGATTTTTGTAGGTGTAGACACAACATGGTGTCTGAGTGTCTTTCTATGACCTTTATTGCTACACTGCAGGTGCTAATACGATTCTCAGACTCACTATTGCTAGTTACTCCTAAAAAGTAGAAGCTATCCACCACTTCATATCTTAAGTTTCAGTTTTAACACTGATAGTTATACCTGATGCCATATATTAATTTTGGTTTTCTTTATATTTAATGTACTTTTTCTGTGCTTCTTGAATTTCATTAATAGAATTTGCAGATCATTTGTATTTGCAACTGTTGAATAGTGTCATCAGCATAGTATAGTTATTAATACTTTTTCTTCCAGTTTTAAAACTTTGCTCATCTTCCAGTCCAGTTTTCTTCAGTACAGGTAGTCCTCAATTTACGACTACAATTGAGCCCAAATTTTCAGTTGTGAAGTGAGACATTTGTTAGGTGAGTTTATATGTTAGTAACCGGGTTGTTAAGTGAATCTGACTTCCCAATGGACTTTGCTTGTCAGAAGGTTGCATAAGGTGATCACATGACCTTGGGATATAGAAATGGTCAAAAGTATGAATCAGTTGCCAAGCATCTGAATTTTGATCACAAGATTATGGGGATGTTACAAAAGTTGTAACTGAAAAATGGTCATAAGTCACTTTTTATTGTGCTGTTGTAACTTTGAACAGTTACTAAATGAACTGTTGTAAGTTGAGGACTACCTGTATAGAACATACATAGGTTGATTTGCCTCTGGCAAATTAATAGACTCACATGAGTTTTGGAGTTCTTGCTGGTTTGCTAAACATTACATCCAACAGCTTGATCATCACTTGGAATAGGGTGGCATCTGAAGCTCCGGATCTGATTGCACCTACTGTATGTGATCTCTTACCTCTTGCAGAACCCATCACTTTCCATAATTTAAACGGATTTGAAGCAAGAGAAGTCTAGGCATTGCTGGCAGTCTACTGGGGACAAATTTGGCTATACATGGTTTAAAGCCAATTTTGTGGCAGTAAAAGTCACTTGAATTCACTCAAAGTTGGATACTGTCTTTGTTGAAATTCCAAATAAATTTCTGAGGCAAAGTTGTGCTTGGTAATCTGGAAAAGATTTGGTTCTATTGGTGCTGATGGGTCCTTAGGATTGTGAGCTCAGTCATTTGGTCTTTAAATCCATGTCCCTAAGCTGGGGATGGCATATGAGTGGTGAATTCTTGAGTTAGAATATTCCTTTATGCCTTAAGGAGGCTCTGATCTGCCACCTCCTTGAGAAAGCATTGCTGGACCCCACAATACTGGATGATTTTCACCCATATCCAGCATTGCCTTTGGGGCAAAGGTGATTGAGAAGTTAGTTGTGCAGCAATTCCAGAAGCCTTGGATAAAGTGGATTATTTGGATCCTTTTTAGTCAGGATTTATACCTGGGTATGGAATGAAAACTGCATTGGTTATGCTTTTGGTTGATATATGACATGGGCAGGATGGGGGTTCTGCATCTAGCCTTTGCCATGTCTTGATCTCTTGTCAGCTTTTGATACTATCGACTATGGTATTTTTCTGGATAGATTGAGGGTGGGTGGCATCGTGATGTGGTAATTCACCTCCTTTCTCAAGGATTTATTCCAGTCAGTGGTTATTTGAGGAGAAGAGGATCCCCCTCTTAGTCCCTATTATGTGGGGTGCCACAGGGGTTGGTGCTAAAAGGAGGGAATACTTAATACCTAAAAGTAGAAGGGAAATAGATTTTTTTATGGTCTTGTGGAAGAAGCTTTTTGGGAAATTAGATATGATGAGTACAACAACAGTAACCAAAACTGCAAAGAAAGTTACACAAATGACTGCCTCTCCAGCAAGACAAAAACTGATAGGAGATATGTTGGGAGGTGAGAAGGCAGGGACCTCAATGAATCTACAAAGTATGCAGACAACTCTAAATATGATACAGGAGGTGCTTCTGAAGACCCAAGAATCGATTGGAAAGAACCATGAGGAATTAAAGAACGACATGGACAAAGTGAAAGGTGACATAAGAAATCTAGATGATAGAATGGGAGAAATACAAGAGACAATTGTTAAGAATGAACAGAGGATAAAAATAGTGAAGGAAAGAATGGAACAGACAGAAAAAAAACTGGAGGAGACAGAAAAGAAAATGATGGCAACAGGGCTTCTGCTGGTGATGTCAGCGTGAGCAGAGCGAGGGAATGGGGGCTCCATTCCTGAAGCTCAAATTTTCCCAGCCAGGAACCTAAAATAGGCACAATCAGTCCCGGAGAGATTGATTGAGAAAGAGGAATCTTCAAGGACCTTGGGTAAAAAAGCAATTTCCCCAAAGGTTCAGGAGAAACCTCCTAATTCCGGCCGGGAAGAAACCAGCCATTCTGGCTGGCCCAAAGCGCTGACAGCCGAGGAGTAGGAAGCAAAGGTCAAGAAAACAACAGGATCACAAGCGGTAGGAGAAAAATACTTAAAAAGGAGTACAATTATATTGAAAATGGTAGAGCGGAAACAACAACATTCCAAAACTTGAGGCAGAAACATTGCCAAACAAATGCGGCGACTAGGTGGAGGAGGAACGGAAGAGATACTTTGACAGCAGTGACTGCACAAAAGGAGAGAACAGAGGGAAAAGAGGAAGAGGAATCTAGACCCGTTCCAGTCCGGCTTCCGACCCGGGTACAGCACGGAGACAGCTTTGGTCGCATTGGTGGATGATCTCTGGAGGGCCAGGGACAGGGGTTATTCCTCTGCCCTGGTCCTATTAGACCTCTCAGCGGCTTTTGATACCATCGACCATGGTATCCTGCTGCGCCGGTTGGGGGGATTGGGAGTGGGAGGCACCGTGTATCGGTGGTTCTCCTCCTATCTCTCTGACTGGTCGCAGAACGGTGTTGACAGGGGGGCAGAGGTCGACCGCGAGGGACCTCACTTGTGGGGTGCCGCAGGGGTCGATTCTCTCGCCCCTTCTGTTCAACATCTATATGAAGCCGTGGGGTGAGATCATCAGTGTGTCAGGCCTGGAAACCATATTAGACTTTAGGGTTCCAGACGCTGCCACATTTTTCCCCTGAGGGGAGGAGGGGGGGGTTGAGGGGTATGGTAACATTCTTCAAGCGGTCAAGGTCGGATTATTCCAAAACTGTTAACTTTCTTTTGCTAACGGTACCCTCTCCTCCTCTCAGAGGGGGCCCGTTAGAGGGGTGCTGGGCCCCAGTCTCCGCAACCTCCACAGCGGTGCAAAGACCCAGTGAAGATGGAAGAGCAGCAAGTTGAAAGTGTAGAAGGAGCACCGAAACATGAATCTGACGATTTAGTTGAAGTCACCTATTTCCCATCGGAGGAGAGGACTCGAAGCCCCGAAGTGGTAGAGCCTGCTTGTCAGCTTGGAGCACGGCCCAAGGACTCTGATTCATGGGTAAGCTGCCAGTCGGGAGAAAACATTTCCCCGGGGCGGAATGGAGAGACCCCTCCCTCTTCTCAACCTCACTGGAGGACAGTAAAACCTGGAGAATCGGGAGAGTCACTGGATTGGGACCTGAGAAACCCCCTGAAATCCCAGTCCCTATTAGACCTCCCTGAAACTTTTGAGCGTCTGGAAGTGAGGCCCCGCATAAGCTCAGTCCACCTACCTCAAGAGCCTTTAGCTCAGCCTAAATTCACCTTCCCTCCCACCAGAGAGAGAGAAATTACTGAAGCTCGAAGCCGTTCCGATGAACGCAGAAAAACCTCCCTTCCCTCTTTCGGACGGCAGGAAGTTCAGGCAGCACCAGGAGCTTGGGGGGAATTGCAACTCCCCCCTCCAATCGACCTTTCCCGCCAACAGAGGCCTACGCTGCCTCCAGCAGCTTCTATTCCTCCTGGCTGGGCGTTTTATCCTGGACAAGGGTGGATCCAATACCAATGGCAACCAGCCAGTTCAGCACCTTTCTTTCCTGAGGGCCCCACGCCGATGTTTATTTCATCAGCTGAAGCATTTCAAGGACTTCCTTCTCAGCAGCCAGGGGGAATTCCACCCCCCTTTACAGCTCAACAACCAGCCACAACAGCAACGCCCCCGCCCCCGCAAATCCCTCTTCAGCCGCAAGCAGGCCAGCTAAACCCCCCTGCACCCCCATACCAGCTTATTAAAACCTGCTAGACAGTCTGATCTGAGACCTCACCCTACCGCTCCCCCACCCCCTGGATAATCCAAGGTGAAACCCACTATGAAATCAAGAAAATTCTTGACTCTAGACTCTACAGAGGTCAATTACAATACTTAGTCCACTGGAAGGGATACCCATTATCGGAATCTACTTGGGTCAAAAGTTGGAAAGTAAATGCTGACAATTTAATTAAACAATTTCACGACACTTTCCCTGACAAACCTAAGAAACCTCTTGGAGAGGGGAGGGGGGGGTAGAAGGGAATTGTGGACCACTGACACTCTTCTTTATCGACTCTTTGTTTTCTTTCCTAGGATATAGCTTCTTTTCCAAGGGGGGACGCCTGTCAGGCCTGGAAACCATATTAGACTTTAGGGTTCCAGACGCTGCCACATTTTTCCCCTGAGGGGAGGAGGGGGGTTGAGGGGTATGGTAACATTCTTCAAGCGGTCAAGGTCGGATGGTGTTCACATCTGCAGGAAGAGTGGCAAGAAGATATTCGAATGAACTGGAAGAACGTGGGACCATGTGACCATCAAAGGGGTTAGGGAGGTGGGACTCTTGGGGTTTGTATAACTGGGAAAAGAATCCGGAAGTTCAGTTTTGGAATTGCACTCATCGTGTGCCAGTTTCCTCATGCTAGTAAAGAACTCTGGAAAAGAAATGTCTCTGAGTTTCTTTTATGCAGAAGAGGTATTTCTGGAACCTTGACACAGTGGCTTTGGGGTGAGATACCAGCTGTACGCGGATGACACCCAGCTATACTTTTCCACCCCAGGCCACCCCAATGAAGCTGTTGAAGTGCTGTTGAAGTGCTGTTGAAGCGTGGAAGCCGTACGGGTCTGGATGGGGAGAAACAGGCTCAAGCTTAATCCCTCCAAGACGGAGTGGCTGTGGATGCCGGCACCCCGATTCAGTCAGCTGCAGCCGCGGCTGACTGTTGGAGGCGAGTTATTGGCCCCAAAGGATAGGGTGCGCAACTTAGGTGTCCTCCTGGATGAACGGCTGTCGTTTGAAGATCATTTGACGGCCGTCTCCAGGGGGGCCTTCCACCAGGTTCGCCTGGTTCGGCAGTTGCGCCCCTTCCTTGATCGGGATGCCTTGTGCACGGTCACTCATGCGCTCGTTACCTCTCGCTTGGATTATTGTAATGCTCTCTACATGGGGCTCCCCTTGAAGTGCACTCGGAGGCTTCAGTTAGTCCAGAATGCAGCTGCGCGGGTGATAGAGGGAGCTCCGTGTAGCTCCCATATAACACCGCTCCTGCACAGACTGCACTGGCTACTTGTGGCCTTTCGAGTGCACTTTAAGGTTTTGGTTACTACCTTTAAAGCGCTCCATGGCTTAGGGCCTGGGTACTTACGGGACTGCCTGCTGTTACCATATGCCTCCCACCGACCCGTACGCTCTCACAGAGAGGGACTTCTCAGGGTGCCGTCCGCCAAGCAATGTCGGCTGGCGGCCCCCAGGGGAAGGTCCTTCTCTGTGGGGGCTCCCACACTCTGGAACGAACTTCCCCCGGGTTTACGCCAAATACCTGACCTTCGGACATTCCGTAGCGAACTGAACACATATCTTTTTATTCGCGCGGGGCTGGCTTAAATTGAATTTTATTAAATTTTAATTTCTTATTAACTAATTTTAAATGGGGTTTTTAGTTCATTGTATACTTTTCAGGCCAATTTTAAAATAAGTTTTTTAATTGCATTTTAAATTGTATATTGTACTATCTGTTTTATTTTGCCTGTACACCGCCCTGAGTCCTTTGGGAGAAGGGCGGTATAAAAATCAAATAAATAAATAAATAAATAAAAGGAAACTCCGGCCTGGATTTATCCTGAGAACTGAGCAAAGTGATGACTATAATCTAAATATATTTACTTTATTAAGGCTAGTTTTTATAGCACTGTGAAATTTACAGGACAAAATACAGATTTAGAGACCTGAGTGTTAATTTGAGACGTGGTGTTTTGAAAGAGGCATAGAAGGAAAGGAATGGGAAAATAACAGGATTGATTTTAAATTGAATTAAGATTTTTGAAATTAGACATTTTGGACACTTTTGGAGACTGACAAGAAACCCTATAAGTGGAGAGAATTGAAACGGAAGAAAGAGTGGAGGTGACTAGACTGAGAATGATGCAAGCTTGAGAGAAGATTATGCGGAAGTAAAACTAAAGAGACTTTCACTTTGTGGAATACAACAAACATAAAGTGACATAAAGTTTATAGAATTTTGGAGGATTAAGTATCCATTGGATTATTGAAGGAACTATTGAAATATATATGATTATTGATAGTAGAAAATTAACTATTGGGCATGGAAGGGGGTGTGCCCCTTGTGGAAATGTGCCCACCGGGTTTCCGGGCACTCCATCAGCCGAGGGCTCAGGGTAGGGGCGGGGGAGTGGCGGTTGTTATTAGAGAGAGCCTAGAGCCGAGGGAGACCACTGTACCTCAGATTGCCGGGTGTGAATCCCTCTTTGTGAGGTGGGGTCATAGGTGTCAGATGGGCTTGTTTGTCGTGTACCTGGCTCCTTGCTACGTGACAGCTGCCCTGCCCGAGCTTCTGGAGGTGTTGGCTGGGGTGGCAGTGGAGACCCCCAGACTTATTGTCATGGGGGATTTCAACTTGCCATCTTCTGGCGCATCATCGACAGCTGCTCGGGAGTTCATGGCTTCCATGACAGCCTTGGACCTGACTCAAGTAGTGGATGGCCCCACTCACATCGGGGGAGGCACGCTGGACTTGATTTTTATCTCTGGTCAGTGGTTGAAGGATCTGGACTTGAGGGATATAGTCACTGAACCTTTGTCATGGTCAGATCACTCTCTCCTTCGTCTAGACTTTCTGACCGCTACTCACCGCCGCAGGGAGACGGAACCAATACGTTGGTTCCGTCCCAGGTGCCTGATGGACCCGGAGAGGTTCCAGACGGAGCTTGGGCCATTTCCTGAGGGTCTGGCTCACGGCACGGCTGAGGAACTAGTCGCGGCCTGGGAACGGGCCGCGGCTGGGGCTTTAGACCGTGTCGTGCCTTTGCGGCCTCTGACCCGGCGTAGATCCCAACCGGCTCCTTGGTTCTCCGAGGAGCTGAGGGGGATGAAACACCGGAGAAGACGCCTAGAGAGTTCGTGGAGGTCCAGTCGTTCAGAGGCTGATCGGACACAAGTGAGGTCCTATACTAGGGCCTACCTTGTGGCACTGAGGGAAGCGAGACTTTGCTACGTCTCGTCCCTCATTGCGTCGGCAGATAACCGCCCGGCCGCTCTGTTTCGGGTGACTCGTTCCCTCCTTCACCAGGGGGAGCGAGATGACCCGTTGCAGGGACGTGCTGAGGAGTTTAACGGTTATCTATACGATAAAATTGTTCAGCTTCGGGACGGTCTGGACCAAAATTGCGGGGATCCAGATGAGGCGTCTGAGGGCGGTCTTGGTGACATTGTTTGGGATGAGTTTGACCCTGTGGCTCCCGAAGACATGGACAGGTTGCTGGGTAGATTGAATGCCACCACGTGTTTACTGGACCCGTGCCCCTCCTGGTTGGTACTGGCCACTCAGGAGGTGACACGAGGCTGGCTCCAGGCGATTACGAGTGCTTCCTTGTTGGAGGGTGTCTTTCCGGCCGCCTTGAAAGAGGCGGTGGTGAGGCCCCTCCTCAAGAAGCCCTCCCTGGACCCGGCTGTGTTAGGTAATTATCGTCCGGTCTCCAACCCGCTCGCGAAGGTTGTAGAGAGTGTGGTGGCATGTCAGTTTCCCCAGCACCTGGAGGAAACTGTCTATCTAGACCTGTTCCAGTCCGGTTTCCGGCCCGGATACAGCACTGAGACGGCTTTGGTCGCGTTGGTGGATGATCTCTGGAGGGCCAGGGATAGGGGTTGTTCCTCTGCCCTGGTCCTATTAGACCTCTCAGCGGCTTTTGATACCATCGACCATGGTATCCTGCTGCACCGGTTGGAGGGATTGGGAGTGGGAGGCACCGTTTATTGGTGGTTCTCCTTCTATCTCTCCGACCGGTCGCAGACGGTGTTGACAGGAGGGCAGAGGTCGACCGCAAGGGACCTCACTTGTGGGGTGCCGCAGGGGTCGATTCTCTCGCCCCTTCTGTTCAACATCTATATGAAGCCGCTGGGTGAGATCATCAGTGGCTTCGGTGTGAGGTACCAGCTTTACGCTGATGACACTCAGCTGTACTTTTCCATACCGGGCCACTCCAACGAAGCTATCGACATGCTGTCCCGGTGTCTGGAGGCCGTACGGGTCTGGATGGGGAGAAACAGGCTCAAGCTCAATCCCTCCAAGACAGAGTGGCTGTGGATGCCGGCATCTCGGTACAGTCAGCTGAGTCCGCGGCTGACTGCCGGGGGCGAGTCATTGGCCCCGATGGAGAGGGTGCGCAACTTGGGCGTCCTCCTGGATGAACGGCTGTCTTTTGAAGATCATTTGACGGCCGTCTCCAGGAGAGCTTTTTACCTGGTTCGCCAGTTGCGCCCCTTTCTAGACCGGGATGCCCTATGCACGGTCACTCACGCCCTCGTGACGTCTCGTCTGGATTACTGCAAAGCTCTCTACATGGGGCTCCCCTTGAAGGGCATCCGGAGGCTTCAGTTAGTTCAGAATGCGGCTGCGCGGGTGATAGAGGGAGCCCCTCGTGGCACCCATGTGACACCTCTCCTGCGCAGACTACACTGGCTACCTGTGGCCTTCCGGGTGCGCTTCAAGGTGTTGGTAACTATCTTTAAAGCGCTCCATGGCATAAGGCCGGGCTATTTACGGGACCGCCTGCTGCTACCGAATACCTCTCACCGACCCGCGCGCCTCACAGAGAGGGACTCTCAGGGTGCTGTCGGCTAGGCAGTGCCGTCTGGCGACACCCAGGAAGGGCCTTCGGTGCGCTTCAAGGTGTTGGTAACTATCTTTAAAGCGCTCCATGGCATAAGGCCGGGCTATTTACAGGGTGCTGTCGGCTAGGCAGTGCCGTCTGGCGACACCCAGGGGAAGGGCCTTCTCGGTGGGGGCTCCCACCCTCTGGAACGAACTCCCCCCAGGACTTCGTCAACTTCCGGACCTCCGAACCTTCCGCCGCGAGCTTAAAACACATCTATTCATTTGCGCAGGACTGGACTAGATTTTTAGATTTTTAAATTTAGATTTTAATGGGTTTTATTATATATATTGTTCTTTTAATTATTTGGCTACATCAAATAAGTTTTTTAATGGATATTTTACTCTGTATTTATATGTATTTTTACTTGCCTGTGAACCGCCCTGAGTCCCTAGGGAGATAGGGCGGTATACAAATTTGAATAAATAAATAAAATAAATAAATAAATAAATATGAGTAATTATTGATATAATACTTGATTATTGATATTTGGAAAATTAATGTTGTGTAGCCTATATTGATATTTATTTCAACAAATTCATACAATAAGATATAGATAGATAGATTGATTGAATAATGTATAATTTTATATTTTCTTGTTGCTGCTGGTATAAATATATAAGCAAACTATATATAAGTGTAAAAACAAATAGAACTACATAGAATATAGATATATAGAAAATAAGAATATTAATATTTAGATTAAATTTAAAAATTAGATAAGAAAGGAGAACTGATGACTTCTACAGTTAATACTTTTGAAATTTTTAGAATTGAGTTATTGGATGATAATTTGGAAAAACTTATTGCAGATAGGAAAAATGTCAACCACAGGTACAACGACAACCAAAATAAATAAGAAAAAAGCCCCAAACCCCACACCCACTACATCCTCACCAGTGCAGCAGAGATCAATAGAGGGTATGCTTGGAGCAGATAAATCAGTTTCTACATCTAACCTACAAAGCATCCAAGCGATGTTGCTAATGATACAGGAGGTAATGATCAAAACACAAGAAACCATTGCAAATAATCACGAAGAGACAAAAGGAAATCATGAGGACCTTAAATCAGATATGGGGGAAATGAAGGAGAACATTTAAAAAAATGGATGACAAAATAGAAAAAATCCAACAGAACATTTCCAGAAACACACAAAGGATTCAAACAGTGGAGTCAAAAATGGAACAAACAGAAAAGAAAATAGAGACAATAGAACAAAAACAGAAGATTAATAGTAGTGCAGATTTAGTAAATAGTTTGACAGTGTTGAGGGAATTATTTGTTTAGCAGAGTGATGGCCTTCGGGAAAAAACTGTTCTTGTGTCTAGTTGTTCTGGTGTGCAGTGCTCTATAGCGTGGTTTTGACGGTAGGAGTTGAAACAGTTTATGTCCTGGATGTGAGGGATCTGTAAATATTTTCACGGCCCTCTTCTTGATTCGTGCAGTATACAGGTCCTCAATGGAAGGCAGGTTGGTAGCAATTATTTTTTCTGTAGTTCTAATTATCCTCTGAAGTCTGTATCTTTCTTGTTGGGTTGCAGAACCGAACCAGACAGTTATAGAGGTGCAACTGACAGACTCAATAATTCCTCTGTAGAACTGAATCAGCAGCTCCTTGGGCAGTTTGAGCTTACTGAGTTGGCGCAGAAAGAATATTCTTTGCTGTCCTTTTTTGATGATGTTTTTGGAGGAGGTTGTCCCTTCCGCCTTGAAAGAGGCGGTGATGAGACCCCTCCTCAAGAAGCCTTTCCTGGACCCAGCCATTTTAGGTAATTACCGTCCTGTCTCCAACCTTCGCTTTGTGGCGAAGGTTGTAGAGAGTGTGGTGGCACGCCAGTTCCTGGATGAAACGGTCTATCTGGACCCGTTCCAGTCCGGTTTTCGGCCTGGATACAGCACGGAGACAGCTTTGGTCGCATTGGTTGATGATCTCTGGAGGGCTCGGGACAGGGGTTATTCCTCTGCCCTGGTCCTGTTAGATCTCTCAGCGGCTTTTGATACCATCGACCATGGTATCCTGCTGCGCCGGCTGGAGAGTTTGGGAGTGAGAGACACCGTTTTTCGGTGGTTCTCCTCCTACCTCTCTGACCGGTCGCAGACGGTGTTGGCAGGAGGGCAGAGATTGACTATGAGGCGCCTCATGTATGGGGTGCCGCAGGCGTCGATTCTCTCGCCCCTCCTGTTCAACATCTATATGAAGCCACTGGGTGAGATCATCATTGGCTTTGGGGTGAGTTACCAACTGTACGCTGATGATACGCAGCTGTATTTCTCCACCCCAGGCCACCCCAACGAAGCTGTCGAAGTGCTGTCCCGGTGTCTGGAAGCTGTACGGGTCTGGATGGGGAGAAACAGGCTCAAACTCAACCCCTCCAAGACGGAGTGGCTGTGGATGCCGGCGTCCCGGTGCAGTCAGCTGCAACCACGGCTGACTGTTGGGGGCGAGTCATTGGCCCCAATGGAGAGGGTGCGCAACTTAGGCGTTCTCCTGGACGGGCGGTTGTCTTTCGAAGAACATTTGACGACCGTCTCCAGGAGAGCTTTTTATCAGCTACGCCTGATCCGCCAGTTGCGCCCCTTTCTTGACCGGGATGCCTTATGCACAGTCACTCATGCTCTTGTTACCTCTCGCCTGGACTACTGCAATGCTCTCTACATGGGGCTCCCCTTGAAGAGCACCCGGAGACTCCAGTTAGTCCAGAATGCGGCTGCGCGGGTGATAGAGGGAGCTATTCGGAGCTCCCATATAACACCACTCCTGTGCAAGCTGCACTGGCTGCCTGTGTTCTTCCGGGTGCACTTCAAGGTGTTGGTTACCACCTTTAAAGCGCTCCATGGCTTAGGACCGGGTTACTTACGGGACCGCCTACTGCCACCGTTTGCCTCCCACCGACCCGTGAGCTCTCACAGAGAGGGACTCCTTAGGTGCCGTCGGCCAAGCAATGTCAGCTGGCGGCCCCCAGGGGAAGGGCCTTCTCTGTGGGGGCTCCTACCCTATGGAACAAACTTCCCCCTGGACCTTGACAACTTCCTGACCTTCGGACCTTTCTCCGTGAGCTTAAGACGTACCTATTTTTCCGCGCAGGACTGGCATAGAATTTTTAGATGTTTTTATGGGTTTTTTAATTTTTAATTAGTTTTTTAGGATTTTAAATGTATTTTAAATTTGGGCCAAATTTGAATTAAGTTTTTTAGCTCCTGTTTTATCTGTATTGTGTGTATTTGATTGTTGTTTTTATTTGGCTGTTCACCGCCCTGAGTCCTTCAGGAGAAGGGCGGTATACAAATTAAAATATGATGATGATGATGATGATGATGATGTTTTTAATGTTAGCTGTCCATTTTAGATTTTGCGATATGATAGAACCTAGAAATTTAAAGGTTTCTACTGTTGATACTGTGTTGTCTAGTATTGTGAGAAGTGGAAGTATGGAAGGGTTTCTCCTAAAGTCTACCACCATTTCTACGGTTTTAAGTGTGTTCAATTCCAGATTGTTTTGGTTGCACCACAAGGCTAGTCGTTCGACCTCTCGTCTATATGCGAATTCGTCATTGTCTCAAATGAGACCAATCACTGTTGTGTCATCTGCGAACTTCAGTAGCTTAACAAATGGATCGTTGGAGATGCAGTCATTGGTATACAGAGAGAAGAGAAGTGGGGAGAGCACACAGCCTTGGGGGGGGCCCTGTGCTAATTGTACAGGTATTTGATGTGATCCTGCTGCTTCCTATTGGTTAGGAAGCTTGTGATCCACTTACAAGACTGTTCCGGTACCTGTAGCTGGTTTAGCTTAGTTAGAAGAGTGTCTGGAATGATGGTATTGAATGCTGAACTAAAGTCTACAAAGAGGACCCTTGCATAGGTCTTTGGAGACTCAAGATGGTGTAGGATGTAGTGCAGAGCCATATTAACAGCATCATCTGTTGATCTATTTGCTCAGTATGCAAATTGCAAGGGGTCTAACAGCAGATCCGTGATGGTTTTCAAGTAGGAAAGCACTAGCCTTTCAAAGGTTTTCATGACTACAGATGTTAAAGCAATTGGTCTGTAGTCATTCAGTTCCTTGATGGTGGGCTTCTTCGGCACTGGGATGATGGTAGAGCGTTTGAAGCAAGAAGGAACATAGCACATCTCTAGTGATTTATTGAAAATATGGGTGAAGATGGGGGCCAATTGGTCAGCACAGACTTTTAAGCAAGAAGGAGTTATCTATCTATATTTATATCTATCTATCTATCTATCTATCTATCTATCTATATATATATATATAGGTCTTTGGTTGTTCGGGTTTTCTCCCGTGTAAAATTGGAAGTGTCTTGGCGACGTTTCGACGAAGTCTCATTCGTCATCTTCAGGCTTCAGCTTCGTGCTTCTGGGAGCAATGTGTGATCGCAGCTGTTTCTTCCTTTTAACTGCTAGTGGGGGTTTGAACTGATTGGGTGGGAGCTTGGCTGTGCTCTGATTGGATGGGGTTTTTTCTGTGCTCTGATTGGCTGGGGGTGTGTCCTGTGTTGGTGGGGCTTGGTTGTGCTCAGTCTAGTCTGTGCTGCAGGGGATTTGAGCGGGTGAGCTGCATAGCTGTTGTTTGGCTTTGTGGTGGTGCTACATCTTCATAGTGGGTGTCAGTCTGCTGCATGAATGGATTGGAGGGGTTTGAAATGGCTAATGTTGCAGCTGCGGTCTGGCTTCTGGTCCTTGGTCGTGCTTCATGATCAGTGTGGGTTTGGGTCTGCTTTCTGGGTGGATGTGCGGTGGTGACATCCTGTGTGGACCTTGTGAGTGTGGGTCTGGTGTCATTCCTCGTGTTAGGGACTCGTTTGTCAATAAGGCGGGTTTCAAATGGCTGGTAGGCGGAGGTGTCATCTCGTTTGTTCATGCTGTGTGGGCGTTTTCTATCTCAATGGCTTCTCTGATTATTCTGTTGTTAAAGTGTTCAGTTTTGGCGATAGTTCTGGTCTTTTAAAGTCAATATCATGTCCTGTGACTTTAAAGTGTTGGACCAGGGAAGAAGTTGGTTCCTCTTTTGAATGAGTTCTTGTGTTCTTCAATCGTGCACTTATTCTTCTGTTGGTTTGTCCAATGTATGTGGTGGGGCAGGCGGTGCATGGGATTTCATATACTCCTTGATTTTCTAACTCAATTTTGTCTTTGGGGTTTCTTAGGATGGTGGATATTTTCTGTTTGTGCAGAATGCTGTCTTGATGTTGTGTTTGTGGAGGATCTTGCTGATTCTGTCTGTGGTGCCTTTTATATATGGGAGGAGGGCTGTGCCGTTTTCTTGTTCTCTGTCTTGGATTTTAGTGGGGGTTCTTTTGGATTAGTTTGGTAATCTTATTTCTCTGGAATCCATTGGATGTTAGTACGTTAGTGAGAGTGTCTAGTTCGGGTTTTAGGTGTTGTTCATCAGCTAAGCATTTTGTTCTGGAGATGAGTGTCTTGGCTACGGAGTTGATCTGTGCTGGGTGGTGCTGTGAGTGCGTGCAGATAGCGGTTTGTGTGTGTTTTCTTCTGGTAGATGGTGTGTCCTAGGGAGCCATTGGGTTTCTGTAGACTAAGACATCCAGGAAGGAAGTTGGTTATTAACTTCTGTTTCCATGGTGAACTGTATTTTGGGGTGTAGGCTATTGAGGTGTGTGAGGAAGTTGTCAAGTTTTTCTTTCCTGTGGCCAGATTATGAAGGTGTCGTCTACATATCTGAGCCAGAGTTTGGGTTGTGATCAGATTTTCTAGAGCTTGGGTTTCAAAGTGTTCCATGTAGAGATTGGCAATGACAGGTGAGAGGGTGATCCCATGGGTGCTCCTTCTACTTGTTTGTATTTTGTCCATTATAGATGAAGTATGTGTTGGATAGGCAGTGGTTGGTCAGATCTAGGATGTGCTTGGGGGTTATATTTGTTTTGGATAGCTGTCAAGGCTTCTTTGATTGGCACTTGGGTGAAGAGGATATGACATCAAAGCTCACGAGTAGGTCGCTGGGCTGTAAGTTTTGTTTCTTTATGATCTCTATGAACTGGAATGAGTTTTTACGTGTGAGGTGATGGATTCTGCATAGGGCTGTAGTTGTTTGGCGAGAAATTTGGCTAGGTTTTGTAGAGGTGAGCCTATGGAGCTGACTATGGGTCTGAGTGGGGTTCCTTCTTTGTGTATCTTGGGGAGGCCATAGAGCTTAGGGCATCTGGATGATTTCTCTCTGGGAATGATTCTTTGTTGGATTTCTTCGCTAATGGGGGAGGCTTTTATTTTGGATTTAGTGGTTTTTTCTAGGTAGGTGGTGGGGTCTGTGTTTAGGGGCTTGTATGCAGGGTCTTGGAGTAGGTTGGTTAATTTGGTTTGGTAGTCAGATGTGTTCATAACCACCGTGGCGTTGCCCTTGTCTGCTGGTAGGACCTGCATGATTCATGGTCTAGAATAGATATGATTTGGATGGATTTGGAATTAAGTAAAAATATAGATGAAGTAGAAATAGCAACTAATATATGGGCAGATCATAGTCCATTGACATTAAAATGGAAAGGAAGATCTAAACCAAGAGAAAGATGGACCATGAATCAAAGAGTGATAAAAGAAAAAAAGTATATAGAATGGATGGAAAAGAAGTGGATTTCTTCTTGAAGGAAAATTCAAATGAGGACACAACTTTCAGAACCTTTGGGGTACAACCAAGGCTTATGTCAGAGGCCTAACGATTGTATCTGGGGTGAGGAGAAATAGAGAAAAAAGGAAACAACAATTGGAACTACAAGAGAAATTGGAAGAATTAGAATGTAAAATGCAGACATCCCTGGATAAGAAAATTAGAGAGGAAAGAGATCTGATTAAACATAAAATAAATTTGCTTTCCCAGGAGGAAATGGCTCAAAAGCTTAAAACAATGAAGAAGATATACTTTGAACATGCCAATAAGCCAGGCAGATGGCTGGCCTATAAATTAAAAAAGGATAAGGAAAAAAGGTTAATAACACAATTACAGGATGAAGAGGGGAACATTCACCATTGGTTAGAAAAAAAAAGAGAATAGCCCCAAATTATTTTGAAACATTCTATAGCCAGGAGAAGATAGAGGAGGAAGATATAAAGAAATATTTAAAAGATAGAAATCTTCCAATAGTACCAGAGGAAATGAAAGAAATGTTAAATAACAGAATTACTATGACAGAAATGAAGGCGGCTATTCAAAAACAAAAAAATAATAAAGCACCAGGACCTGATGGTATCCCCTCTGAGATCTACAAGGAGATACAGGGGCCACTGTTAGTGTAATTGCTGGATTTATACAATGAAGCACTATGGCAATCTAAAATACCACAGACATGGAGGGGATGGCACTGATATTACTCATCCCAAAGGACTCTACAAACACACAACAAATCAAGAACTACCGGCCAATCTCGCTGCTTAATGTGAACTATAAGATCTTCGTAACAATAATAGCTGAAAGGGCCAAAAAAATCTTAAATGTAATTATTAATTCGGATCAAAATGGATTTTTGCCAAATAGATATATAAGAAATAATACATGGATGATCATGGACACATTAGAATATTATGAGGCCCACCCGAATAAGCAGCTGGCATTAATGTTTGTAGACGCTTAGAAAATGCTGGACAATTTAAACTGGAACTTTCTTATCAACCAACTGGAAATTATGAATTTTGTGAAGAAATTTACAGATTTGATTAGAACAAATTATTCGAAACAATCAGCCAGAATAATAATGAATGGGGAAACGACAGAGAAGATTAATATAACTAAGGGGGTAAGACAGCAATGTCCCTTGTGACCCCTCTATCTATCCTTGGAGATATTACTAATACAAATTAGAAAAAATCAAACAATAAAAGGATTGAAGTCAAACAGGAGGAATATAAGGTTCAAGCATTCATGGATGATTTGGTTTTTATCATGGAAGACCCTTTGGAGACGGGAACCCTCTTGTTACATGAAGTTGACGAATTTGGTAAAGTAGCGGGGCTTAAAATAAACAAGGAAAAAATCAAAACATTAATGAAGAACTGTACAAAAAGGCAACAGGAAGAATTGGAAAGGAAATTGGGGGTTCAAACTGCTTGTCAGGCTGCCTCTGATTATATTTAGGAAAGAATACACCTTGACTTCATTTGCAAATAAAGAAAAGTACTTTTACTAAATACATCATGACTGCAGCAGTATAAAGTTGGATCTGAGACAAAATATGGCTAACATTCCATATCCCATCGTTAGTCCCTCCTCCCCCCAAGAGGTCAGCAGGTCTGGTCCAATGCCAGCTCCTTCTCGGCCCCCCGTGGTAATCTTCTTCTGCAGGTCTCTGGCTGTAAATCATCTCAGGAATGCAATGTCCGTTGAAAGCTCTAACATTCCTGTTGAATTCAAACTATCAATCTCCCCTCCCCTTTATCTCATGTCAGACGACACTCTTAAAGGGCCCTCTCTACTTAAACTGAATCCATGAGCTATTTACATTACACATAAAAACCCCATGCAATCTAACTACTGAATATAAAGAGTACAAAAGGGTGTGAGGATTGGAGTGGAGGCTGACATTCGTCCCTCCTGCAACAAGGACGTTAGTCCTAGAAAGAAAAAGAGAAAAGTTAGGGTTGTCAGGATATTTTTTATAGAATTGTGCTATCTTTTCTGAAGCACGAACATCTTCCTTGTTCACCCATTCAGCTTGGGACAAAGGGAAGTGCTTCCAAGCAATAAGATATTGAATTTTATTTCTATGTTTTCTTGAATCTAAAATTTCTTTTACTTCAAAATGTTGTTCGCCCTCTATGAGAATTGGTATAGGAGGGGGTGTATGGTTCGCATAGAAAGTAGACGTGTGTTCTGGTTTCAGTAAGCTCACATGGAAAACGGGGTGAATTCTTCTAAGTGTTTTTGGCAATTCTAGCTGTACAGTCACGGGGTTGATGATTTTCAGTATGGGGAAAGGTCCCACATACTTAGGTCCCAGTTTTTTAGATTTTTGAGTGGTTTGTAAATATTTGGTGGAGAGATAAACTCTATCTCCAACTTGGTACTTGTTCTCAGGGGATCTTTTTTTATCCGCTTGTTTTTTATGTGCACGGTGGGCATCATCAATCGCCTTGCGAGTCATTTTCCATGTGCTTTGTATTTGATCTATCCATTCTGACAAGGATGAAACCGTGGTTTTTTCCTTTGGAAGTTCCAAGATGGGAACAAAGTCTTGGCCTGAAGCTACTTTAAAAGGAGTAAATCCCGTGCTACTATGAATTGAGTTATTGTAGGCTACTT
This sequence comes from Ahaetulla prasina, assembly GCF_028640845.1. Lineage (NCBI taxonomy): Eukaryota > Metazoa > Chordata > Lepidosauria > Squamata > Colubridae > Ahaetulla > Ahaetulla prasina. The sequence goes on from NC_080545.1 coordinate 41,252,861, forward strand.
CTGCAAAAGGTAGTAGGTCTGCCCAATTGTCTTGTTGATAGTTAATGTAACAACGTAAATATTGTTCTAGTACCGAGTTCAAGCGTTCACAACTTCCATTAGTCTGGGGATGATGGGAGGAGCTTAATCCTTGGGCGGAGCCAGTCAGTCGCAAAAATTCTTTCCAAAATTGAGAAGTGAATTGAATTCGATCTGAGATGATGCGTTCAGGAACTCCGTGGAGTCTATAAATGTGTTGCACAAACAACTTTGCCAGAGTCTTTGAAGCAGGTATTTTGGAACATGGAATAAAATGGACTTGTTTGGAGAAAAGGTCTGTAACTACCCAGATTACAGTATTGCCTGCACGTTCGGGTAGCTCCACTATGAAATCCATGGATATTTCTTTCCATGGGGCTCCTGGCCGGGCTACTGTTTGAAGTAATCCAGGAGGTTTTCCTGGAGGCCTTTTAGATGATGCGCAAACAGGGCAGCTTGCTATATACGATTGAATGTCCTTTTTAAGACTTGGCCACCAAAATTGTCTTTTAAGAAGGTGCAAGGTTTTCACAAACCCAAAATGTCCTGCCATTTTAGCATCATGGCATCATTGTAGGATAGTTTCTCTGAATGATAGAGGAACATATAGTTTTGCTCCAATCCAAGCTAGTCCATCACGGAGCGTGCATTCGTGCGAATGAGCCAAGAACCAGTCATCGGCGTTCAAAGCTTCTTTAAAGTACTTAGTTAATTCATCTGGCAGTGATGTCTCGGTTTTGGTATGGCTTCGGGTTATAGCCGGAGCTGCTAATTGCTGAATGGGGAGTATTGGGCGAACCACCTCGGAGCATGTACCATTGTATTGGGGCAGACGTAAAAGAGCATCTGCCAAAAAGTTCTTTCCTCTGGGAATGTAATGTAAAGTGAAATTAAAACGGTTAAAATATTGAGCCCAGCGGGCTTGTTTAGGCGAAAGTTTTCTAGGAGTTTTTAGTGCTTCCAGATTTTTGTGATCAGTCCAAACTTCAAAAGGATGATTGGAACCTTCTAAGAATTGTCTCCAAGTGCGAAGAGCCCAATGAACTGCAAATGTTTCTTTCTCCCAAATAGCCCACCTTCTTTCAGTTTCAGTCAATTTTCGAGAAGTGAAAGCACAAGGTTGTAGTTTACCATCGGCATTGTTTTGGAGCAAAATGGCTCCGACCGCTACATTACTAGCATCTGCTTGTACCACAAAAGGAACATCCATGTCGGGATGTTTTAAAATAGGTTCAGCAGCAAACAGTTATTTCAACTTTTCAAACACTGCTTGACATTCCATTGACCATTCGAGAGGTAATGATGGTTTGGGTTTTGTATCTCCTTTAGTTTTTAAGAGGTTGGTGATTGGCAAAGGAGGTGATGAATTGACGATAAAAGTTCACAAATCCCAAGAAACTTTGCAGCTGTTTGCGTTTGCGTGGAGGGGGGCCATTCCAAGACAGCTTTTACTTTCTCAGGGTCCATTTCCAATCCATCTGCCGATATATGGTACCCTAAATAGTCTACTTTTGTTTGATGAAAATCACATTTGGATAGCTTGCAATAAAGTTCTGCGGCTAACAATTTTTTGAGTACTGCTCTTACTAGCTTTATATGCTCTTCCATTGTTTCTGTAAAGATAAATATATCGTCGAGGTAAACAAGAACCCCTTTAAACAAGTGTTGATTGAATATTTCATTTATTAGCTGCATGAAATCTGCGGGCGCCCCCTGCAGTCCAAACGGCAGTACCCGAAACTGAAAGCATCCCAGGGGGCAGTTGAAAGCGGTTTTCCATTCATCCCCTTCCTTTATACGAACTCTGTAGTAAGCCTCTCGCAAGTCTAATTTGGTGAAAAACTTTCCTTTCGCTAGATGCGCTAACATGTCTTTCATGAGCGGCATGGGGTATACGTTTTCGGTGCATATCGCGTTTATATTTCTATAGTCAACTATAAGATGAAAGGAGCCATCTTTCTTTTCTCGGAACATCACTGATGCGGCCACACGAGGCCTAGCCGGTTGGATAAACCCCCGCTTTAAGTTTTTGTCTATAAATTTACGTAGTTCCCCCAATTCTTTTTGGGTCATGGGATAAGCTTTTGGTTTTGGAAGCTTTACCCCTGGAAGTATGTCTATTGCGCAGTCAGTAGGCCTATGGGGAGGTAGAACATCTGATGCTTTCTCGCTAAAAACTTCTCACAAGTCCCAGTATTCCTTAAGTATCCTCTCCTCCCCTTCTATCCATTCCGTCATTGCCCCCATCATGTTCTGGGGCATAGCCACGGTAGATTCCTCCTTGGTCTCTCTTTTCTCCCCTCTTAGCGTCTTAGAGCGAAAACGTAAAACTCCCGTCTTCCAGTTAATATGAGGGTTCCACTTCCGCAGCCAAGACAAGCCTAGCAACAGAGGTTGGTCCATCCCCGGGGCTACTATGAAGTTTAGGACCTCACTATGGTCTCCCATCATCATTTCTATGGGTTCTGTTACAAAATGGGCAGGCCCTCCCCCTGCCACAGAGCCATCCAACTGGGCAAAGGCTATGGGCCTATGTAGAGTTCTCAGTTTTAGTTCCATTTTCTCTACTAACTCGGGACTGATGATGCACCTAGTACACCCAGAGTCTAGGAGCACTAGCATTTCCCCCTTATTACCCGAAGAAGGGACATGCAGTTTGACCGGGATGTTCAAAGGACCCCGTGTCCAACTCACCAGAAGATCTTGATTGGATTCTATTTACTTTTATTTATTTATTTAGATTTTTATACCGCCCTTCTCCCGAAGGACTCAGGGCGGTGTACAGCCAAATTTATAAAACAGTACAATATACAAATTAAAACAAAAACTTAAAATAAACATATTCAATAAATGGCCGAGAATTTAAAACCATCAAATGTAAATTCTGACGTGGTTTCGCTGTCATCAGATTTGGTCGGCGTTCCACGCTCCTCCCTGATGGGAGTGGCCTTCTTGACGACACCTTCTCCCACTTTTGCCGGCTTTCACGCCTTAGCATCTGGTTTCACTGGTTCCTTTCCACCACTAGAGGTCGTCTTAGGCACCAGCTTCACCCGACAGTCAGCTGCTCGATGGCCTTCTTTTCCACATCTGTAGCACGCAGTCGAGCGTTGCCTCCCACTCTCCGACGTAAGGGCGTCCGTTGGAGGGCCTCTAGGAAAATGGGCAGGGTTTGGCCTTCCAGCGCGCTCTCTTTAGCTATGATCCTTCGCTAGCTCGATTTCCATCTCCGCTGCCAGGGTGTACCAGCCGTACAACGTGGTTGGAGAGGCCCGTGCCCGGCACAATTCATACAGATCTCCATTCAGGCCATCTTTGTAAATGTCCACAAGGGTCATCTCCGACCATCCCCTCATCATGGGAACCAGATCACTGAACTCCTGGCTGTAGTCAGCCATTGGTCTCCTCCCTTGCCTGATGGTTTTCATCCAGCCTTTGGCCTTCTGCTCTGCCAGGGGGTCCTCGAACTTCCTCCTCAGTGCAGTCATAAAATGCTCGTAGTTTTGCAGTAAGGGGGAGTGGCCACTATATAATGACACAAACCACGCAGCTGCTTTTCCTGTTAGGTTTTGGGTCACAGCTCTAACTTGTGCTGCCTGTGACCAATAATCTTCCCCCCAGTCCATCATATGGTTATTCACTAACACCAGGAACAGTCCTAGCTCCTTGGCATTTCCATCGAATTTCCCAGATATGGAAGGGGGATTTTAGGCTTTTTCCTTCCTCTGCGCAGCCTCACTTGGTCAGCAGGTGGCATACGCCCTCCATCCGACTCAGCTGCCTCTGGGAAGGGGTTTTCTGGCTCTGGGCCTTCCAAAATCTCTACGCCCTGGGAAACTCCTCCAGCGGGCCCCTTTGCAGTTTCTTCCTCCCCTTCTCCCTCCCCCTTGGAGGACCGAATAGGGGATTCATACCTTTGGCGAGCGGCTTGCCTTACTTTCACCTCACGGAAAAGATGCAATGCCTCTTCCAACTGGAGGCTGTCTCTGATCTTCTGCTCCTCTATCCACTCGGAAAACCTGCGTGGTTTTCCCTTTCTCCTTGTAGTTACTCCAGAGGGAGATTCTTTGAAGTCTGGTAGCCTCCTCTTTTCTTCCAGCTACAATTGCTCCAGTTCAGGGATAAAACTGACAGAAGAAATACCTCCGGTCGCCTCCCCCAGTTCAGCAGCTGGCTGGCTTCCCATCAAAATTTTTCTGTCGGCCCCTCGGTATTTTGGTTAAAATCCTGGTTAATAATAATAATAATAATAATAATAATAGTAGTAGTAGTAGTAGTAGTAGTAGTAGTAGTAGTAGTAGTAGTAATATTTTAATTTGTATACCGCCCTTCTCCCGAAGGACTCAGGGCGGTGCACAGCCAGAATAAAAATACAAAGAGAAACAATACATATAATATTAAGAACACCCCTTAAAAAACTTATTCAATTGGCCAAAAATTTAAAATACAATAACACCCTATAAAAATTTACAAAAATTTAAAACCCATAAAAGTAAATTAAAAAATTTTAAATTAAGCCAGTCCAGCTAGACTGAATAAATAGGTTTTAAGTTCGCGGCAAAAGGTCCGAAGGTCGGATAGTTGACGAAGTCCAGGGGGAAGTTCGTTCCACAGGGTAGGAGCCCCCACAGAGAAGGCCCTCCCCCTGGGGGCCGCCAGTCGACATTGTTTGGCTGACGGCACCCTAAGGAGTCCCTCTCTGTGAGAACGCACCGGTCGCTGGGAGATAGAAGATGGCAGTAGACGGTCCCGTAAATATCCTGGTCCTAAGCCATGGAGCGTTTAAAGGTAGTCACCAAAACCTTGAAGCGCACCTGGAAGACAACAGGCAGCCAGTGCAGTCTGCACAGAATGGGTGTTACATGGGAGCTCCGAACCGCTCCCTCTATCACCCGCGCAGCTGCATTCTGGACTAACTGGAGTCTCCAGGTGCTCTTCAAGGGGAGCCCCATGTAGAGAGCATTGCAATAGTCCAAGCGAGAGGTCACGAGAGCATGAGTGACCGTGCATAGGGCATCCCGGTCCAGGAAGGGGCGCAACTGGCAAATCAGGTGAACCTGATAAAAAGCTCTCCTGGAGACGGTCGTCAAATGGTCTTCGAAAGTTGGTCCATCCAGGAGAACGCCCAAGTTGCGCACCCTTTCCATCGGGGCCAATGACTCGCCCCCAACAGTCAGCCGCGGCTGCAGCTGACTATACCGGGGTGCCGGCATCCACAGCCACTCCGTCTTGGAGGGATTAAGCTTGAGCCTGTTCCTCCCCATCCAGACCCGTACGGCTTCCAGACACCGGGACAGTACTTCGACAGCTTCATTGGGGTGGCCTGGGGTGGAAAAGTACAGCTGTGTATCATCAGTGTACAGTTGGTATCTCACCCCAAAACCACTGATGATCTCGCCCAGCGGCTTCATATAGATGTTGAACAGGAGAGGCGAGAGAATCGATCCCTGCGGCACCCCACACATGAGGCGCCTCGGGGTCGATCTCTGCCCCCCTGTCAACACCGTCTGCGTCCGGTCAGAGAGGTAGGAGGAGAACCACCGATAAACGGTGCCTCCCACTCCCAACACCTCCAACCGGCGCAGCAGGATACCATGGTCGATGGTATCGAAAGCCGCTGAGAGATCTAATAGGACCAGGGCCGAGGAGTAACCCTTATCCCTGGCTCTCCAGAGTTCATCCACCAACGTGACCAAGGCTGTCTCCGTACTGTATCCGAGCCGGAAGCCGGACTGGAACGGGTCTAGATAGACGGTTTCATCCAGGTACTGGGGTAATTGACGTGCCACCGCACTCTCTACAACCTTCGCCGTAAAACGAAGGTTGGAGACTGGACGATAATTTCCTAAAACAGCAGGGTCCTGGGAAGGCTTCTTGAGGAGAGGTCTCACCACCGCCTCTTTCAAGGCAGTGGGAAAGACCCCCTCCCGTAAAGAAGCATTTGTAATCCCCCGGAGCCAGCCTCGTGTCACCTCCTGCGTGGCCAGCACCAACCAGGAGGGGCACGGGTCCAGTAAACATGTGGTGGCATTCAACCTTCCCAGCAACCTGTCCATGTCCTCGGGAGTCACAGGATCAAAACTATCCCAAACGGTCTCAACAAGACGAGTCTCAAAACTCTCACCTGGATCTACCCAATTTTGATCCAATCCATCCCGAAGCTGAACGATTTTATCGTATAGATAACCGTTAAACTCCTCGGCAGGCCCTTGTAGTCGGTCCTCCCGCCCCTCCTGTTGAAGGAGAGAGTGGGTGACCCGAAACAGGGCGGCCGGGCGGTTATCTGCTGACGCAATGAGGGAGGAAACGTAAGAACGCTTCGCTTCCCTCAATGCCACTAGGTAGGTCCTACTGTAGGACCTAACTAGTGTCCGGTCAGCCTCAGAATGGCTGGATCTCCAGACACTCTCTAGGCGTCTTCTCCGGCATTTCATCTCCCTCAGCTCCTCGGAGAACCAAGGAGCTGGTTGAGACCTGCGCCGGGTCAGAGGCCGCAAAGGCACGACACGGTCCAAAGCTCCAGCCGCGGCCTGTTCCCAGACTAGTTCTTCAGTCGTGCCGTGGGCCAGGTTCTCAGGAAACGGCCCAAGCTCCGTCAGGAACCTCTCTGGGTCCATCAGGCGCCTGGGACGGAACCAACGCATTGGTTCCGTCTCCCTGCGGTGGTGAGTAGCGGTCCGAAAGTCCAGACGAAGAAGAGAATGATCTGACCATGACAGAGGCTCAATAACTAAATCATTTAAAATCAGATCATTCGTCCACTGGCCAGAGACAAAAATCAGATCTAGAGTGCCTCCCCCGATATGGGTAGGGCCGTCCACTAATTGAGTCAGGTCCATGGCCGTCATGGAAGCCATGAACTCCTGAGCCGTCGAGGATGCCACGTCAGTTGATGGCAAGTTGAAATCCCCCATGACCAACAGTCTAGGGGTTTCAACTGCCATCAACTGGTTGGTCGACATGCTGTGAGATTCAACTTAATGTCAGGCTGTCTCTGATTATATTTAAGAAAGAATACACCTTGACTTCATTTGCAAATAAAGAAAAGTACTTTTACTAAATACATCACGACTGCAGCAGTATAAAGTTGAATCTGAGACAAAATATGGCTAACATTCCATATCCCATCGTTAGTCCCTTCTCCCCCCAAGAGGTCAGCAGGTCTGGTCCAATGCCAGCTCCTTCTCGGGCCCCCGTGGTAATCTTCTTCCACAGGTCTCTGGCTGTAAATCATCTCTAACATTCCTGTTGAATTCAAACTATCAATCTCCCCTCCCCTTTATCTCATGTCAGACGACACTCTTAAAGGGCCCTCTCTACTTAAACTGAATCCATGAGCTATTTACATTACACATAAAAACCCCATGCAATCTAACTACTGAATATAAAGAGTACAAAAGGGTGTGAGGATTGGAGTGGAGGCTGACACTGCTAAAAAGGTGAAATATTTAAGAATTTCGCTTATTGCAAAATATTCTACAGTTAAAGAGGATAGTAATGATAAATTGATACAACAAATACTAAAAGATTTAGACATCTGGTCCAAATTACAGTTATCTTTAATAGGTAGAATAGCCGCAATAAAGATGAATGTATTACCTAAATTGTTATATTTGATTCAATCAATACCAATTAGATCAATGGGAAACCATTTTTGAACATTTAAATAGAATGATAGGTAAATTTATTTGGCTGGGGAAAAAAGCCCGAATAAAATGTAAACTTCTGCAAGACTCTAGAATCAAAGGAGGCTTCTGCCTACCCGATTGGGAACTATATAATCAGGGGGCAGCAATAACTTGGTTAAAAGATTGGGTTCAATTAAGAAACAAGAGAATATTAATATTGGAAGGCCATGACCTCCAATTGGGATGGCATGCGTTCCTTTGGGAAGGGAAAATTAAGACTCATACATACTTCCAGAGACATCTAGTGCGAAATGCTTTGATCAATATTTGGGATATTATAAGAAAAAAACACTATATGAACGCTCCAGTTTGGATATCAACAATGGAGGCCATAATTTATCCCAAGGTGCTGGACTTAAATAAAATAGTAAGATATTCGGAACTAAAAGATGAATTTGGAAATTTAAAGTCAGAACAGGGTCTAAAAAAACAGGGAATAAAAATTGACTGGTGGCCATATTTGCAAATCAGAACAAAATATAAAAAAAACAGGGAACAATTGGTATATACAGAGAACAATTGGAACTTGATAAGATATTATTAGGATCCGGGGGGGGGAGGGAAATGATTACAAAAATATATAATTTCCTGTTAAAATTTAAAATGGAAGAAGAAACAATGATTAGCTGAGCAAGAAATTTCAAACACAACATTCATTTGGATCAATGGGATAGATTATGGGAGAGAAACTACAAACTAACGATGTCAGCTGCTTATAAGGAGAACCTTTACAAAATGATTTAGCAATGGCATCTGCCACCAGCGAGATTGGCCAGGATGTTTTTGAACAGGTCCCTGGATTGTTGTAGGTGTGGTCACAAATAAGGGACGTTCTACCACATGTGGTGGACCTGCCCTAAGATTAGGAAATTCTGGGGTAAGATTAAAAAAAAATGGCTGGAAGAAGTAACAGGGCAGAAAAGAGAAAGAAAACCAGAACTATTTCTTTTGGGTATTCTGGAAGGGAAAATGGAAAAAACCATACAATATATCATACTACATATACTAACGGTGAATAAAATTGTGATAGCACAAAATTGTAACAACCAAATATCCCTCCAGACCATATTAAAATAAAAAAATATATGAATGTGCAGAAATGGACAGACTATGGAAATGAAGGACAGGGAAGACACCGAGTACTATTTAATTTGGAACAGATGGTATTCCTGGCTTGAGAGTAAGTTTAAAACCTAAGGGATATTTTGTTATGTGATTGAATTGTCAATAGAAGATAATATAATTTAAATAAGGATGTAAGTTAAGATAGAAATATATAGAAGTAGAATTTGTGTAAAGAGGTTAATTAGGATAGAGATACCGATGTAGAAAAGCTGTTACTAGTATTAAAATTTTGATGTGTGTGCCTTTGTTTGTTTGTTTTCTTTGTGTGTCATGATTTTTTTTTTGTACTGTGTATTTTAATGTTTGGAAATGTAATAAATATTTTTTTAGAAATATTTGGTTTTGCCATCAGGCCTGGAGATCCCATAGAACTAGTGGATATTATGATAGTTCCATTATTGTTAACAACCATTCGCCTATTATATTTTTAGCTGCCTTTTATAGTTTTTAATGTGAATAACAACAACAATAATACTAATTATCATCATCATCTGCCAGACTGTCCCACCTCCTTTACATGGACAATCTGAAGCTGTATGGAGAAACACCATCTGAAACAGAATCGCTGCTCAACACTGTCCACATACATAGCCAAGATATTGTAGATATTGGAGTTTGGATTGGACAAATGTGCCACATTTAGTATCAGACAAGGAAAAATGGTGAAAACTGAAGGAATCAAGATGCCCCAGAGTCTGCATGAAGATATTACTACAAATACCTCGGTATCCTTCAAGCACACTGAAGTCAAGAAAATTATTAGAGGTGAATACATCAAGAGAGTGAAGAAGATCTCAATGGAGTCCAAACTCAACAGAGTCCAGACTCAATGGAGGAAATACCATCAAGGCAATCAACACCTGGGCAATTCTAATCATTAGATACACAGCAGGAATAGTGGACTGGACTCAAGCAGAACTAAATGCAATGGGTAGGAAGAGCAGAAAAATAATGACAATGAATCATGCTTTTCATCCTCACAGCGACATTGACAGACTGTACCTACCAAGGCAAATAGGTGGGTGTGGAATGTTGCAAGCGCATCAGATGATTGAAGAAGAAAAATGGGCTTTTGAAGAATATCTGAAGGACAATGAAGAAGATACACTGAAGTTAGTATGCCAGGAAAGCTAACTGACTACTGGAGAAACCAAAGTGGGCCTACAAGACCAAATGAAGAACAAATTGGAGGCATGGGAAGACAAAGCACTATACAGCCAATAAATTTTTAAAAATAGCAGTGAAAGCAGATAATAATAAGACCTGGCAATGGCTAAGAGCAGCAAAGTTTAAGAAAGAGTCCAAGGACTAATTCTGGCTTAAGGACAATTGCAAACAAAGCCAGAATTGAGAAGGCGGCAACAGATAGTGCGTGCCAACTATGAAAAGAAGCTGAAGAAACAGTGGACCACCTGATAAGCTGCTGCAAGAAGATCGCACAGACTGACTACAAACAGTGGGGGCATGATAAAGTAGCAACAATAGTGCATTGAAAGAAATATAATTTGCCTGCAAGCAAGAACTGGTGGGACCATAAAATAGAGAAAGTCACAGAAAATGAAGAAGTTAAATTGCTCTGGGACTTTAGAATTCAAACAGACAGACACCTGCCACATAACACCCCAGACCTAACAATTGTCAATAAGAAAGACAAAAAAAGTCTCCATAGTTGATTGTGACAGTGCCTGGAGACAGCAGAACAGAAGAGAAAGAACTGGAGAAGATAACAAAATACAAAGATCTACAAATAGAAATAGAATGACTATGGCAAAAACAAGCAAAGATAGTACTAATAGTAATGGGCGCCTTGGGTGCAGTGTAATCCCAAAACAGTTAGAGCACTAGTTGAACACCATTAGCATTGACAAACTCGCCATCAATTACCATATTTTTCAGAGTATAAGACACACCTTAGTTTTTGGGGAGGAAAATAAGAAAAAGGATGATTGGCAGGTGGATTGGCCTTCTGGAATACCCCCAATAAGCTGTTCCCAGAGGTGAATTTTAGCAACAGGTTCCTTGGTTGTGAGTTCTGTGCCTTGCTTTTTTTTTTTTTCTGCCTCTGAAAGCCTCAAAAACAGAACTTCAGAAAAAAAGTGTCAGACTATCTCTGATTATATTTAGGAAAGAAAACATCTTGACTTCATTTAAAAATAAAGAAAAGTACTTTTACTAAATACATCTGGAATTCAGCCGTGGATAGTTGAATCTGAGACAAAATATGGCCAACATCCCATATCCCCTCATTAGTCCCTCCTTCCCACAAGAGGTCAGGCAGGGCTGGGCCAATGCCAGCTCCCTCTCGGTCCCCCATGTTAAACTCCTTCCAAAGGTCTCTGGCTGCTTGGCATGTCAGGAATGCAGGTTTCGTTGAAAAGCCCGCTCATCTGGCCTTCATGCTGATTTCAAACCTTTCCTCCCCCCCCTCCTTTCCTGTATAGGATAGTAATACACCTTAAGTCCATGAGCTATTCTACATTAAACATAATAACATTGCAATCTAACTACTAAATATAAAATGCACAAATAGAAGTGAAGATTGGATTGGAGGCTGACATAAAGCCTCTGAAGCTCTGTTTGGGGGCTTCTTTTCTGAAACTTCTTTCAGCCTCTGAAACCTTTGTTTGAGAAGCTGGATGGGGTTACATTTGGAGTATAAGACAAACCCAGATTTTCACCCTCTATTTGGGGGGAAAAGATGCGTCTTATACTCCAAAACATATGGTAATTGCGAAAGGTGACTTTACTCAGAAAAGTTTACAATATCTGTTACCTGCTACAATATCTGTAACACCATCAAACATCCAGATCTGCCTATCCCAGGTCCTTAATAGGTAGACAAAAATGCCAAACCCAGTCTGAACATCTGGCTGACTGATCAACAACAACAATAAGCAGCACTTATTCAAGATTTGGAAGACGAATCACCTGGATATGGAAATCAATGAACAAAGACTTATGGACCAGAGATGTGTTATTTTGAAGCACAACTGGAAAAAGAAGCCTATACATTCATTTAAAAAGCACAGAACATAAACATAGTATAAAAAACAATAACTGTATTGTTTTTATTTATTTATAAAAGCTAAATGCTAAAAAAGAAGTATACCACATTTCCCTGAAAATAAGACTGGGTCTTATAAATTTTTTGGACCAAAAGACCCATTAGGTCTTATTTTGGAGGGATGTCCTATTTTGTGGCCACCCACCCATTCCCACCCTCTGCTTACCCAGGGCCGCAACGGCTTACAGGGCTTCCCAGGGTAGACACATTTTTCACCTGGATGGTGAATGACGGACACTGGAAGCTTTGTTTGCAAATGGGGCACTTTGAAACAGAGTGATTAGCTCTGTTTCAAAGCATCCCATTTGCAAGTAGACAAAGCTTCCAGTCCCCCTCTGGGTGAAAAGTGTGTGGCGAAGCCAGGGAAGGCAGAGGCATGGGGGTTGAGGCAGGCAATCCCAAAGCGCCAGCCACTCTGTCTTACCATCTCTCAGCTTGCTCACAGCTGCACCGGGGCAGGCACCTGGGTGGGGCATCGAGATCGCCTGCCTCCCCCCCATGCCTCTACCTGCTATCAGTGCCGCCATGCAAGCCTCCTGTGAGCCAGGCAGCCACACAGCATGCCCGGATCGCCTGCCTTCCCGTGTCAGCCCCCGCATGCTACTTTAATTGTTTTATTACTTAGTTAATTGTTTTACTGCTTAGTTAATTGTTATATTGTTTTCTTTAGTGTTAAGTATTGGGAATGGAGTAATGTGACTTTAAAGCTGTTTCGGCTGCCATAATGGGGGGGAAGAGTTTTATTCAAAGTCCAAGAGCGGGCTTATGCCAACAGATTCTGCATACCAGACAAGTGGAAGCCACCAGAAGAAGAACGCCACATGAAACCTAAGGAGAAAGTACATTTCATCCTGTGTTCAAAAATACCCTACATGGGGTTCCTGAGTGAATAATCTCGGACCGGGGGGTTCAATTCACTTCCCAGTTCCGGAAGGAATTTTTACGACTCTTACGCTTCGCCCAGGGATTAAGCTCCGCCCACCATCCTCAGACTAATGGATCTTGTGAGAGATTGAATTTTGTGCTGGAGCAATATTTGTGATGTTACATTAATTATCAACAAGATAATTGGGCGGACCTACTACCTTTTGCGGAGGTGGCCTACAATAACTCTATACATAGCAGCACCGGTTTCACTCTGTTCAAAGTGGCTTCTGGTCAAGATTTTGTTCCAATCCCAGAGCTGCCTGAAGATAAACCATCTATTCCATTGTTGGCTGACTGGATAGTACAATTACAAAGCAGCTGGAAAATTACTCGCAAAGCTTTAGATGATGCACATCGAGCTCATAAGAAACAAGAAACAAGCGGCTAAGAAAAGAGCTCCGGAGAAAAAGTTCCAAGTGGGAGATAAAGTTTTCCTCTCGACCAAATATTTACAAATGACTCAGAAATCAAAGAAACCTGGACCTAAATATGTTGGTCCTTTTCCCATTGTGAGGGTAATCAATCCAGTTACCGTTCAACTGGAACTACCAAAAACTTTGTGAAGAATTCACCCTGTTTTTCATGTTAGTTTAGTGAAACCTGAACACACATCCTCTATTAGATCCTTAGTTACTACTCCTCCAGTGCCAATTCTTATTGAAGGAGAACAACATTTTGAAGTTAAAGAGATTCTAGACTCTAGAAAACACAGGGGTAAAGTCCAATACCTAGTGGCCTGGAAACATTTCCCTTTGTCCCAAGCAGAATGGCTGAACAAGGAGGATATGCGGGCCCCCAGAAAACTAACACAATTCTATGAGAACTATTCTGACAAACCTTAACTAATCTCTCTTCTAGGACTAACGTCCTTTCAGCAGGAGGGCCGAATGTCAGCCTCCGCATGCTACTTTAATTGTTTTATTAGTTAATTGTTTTACTGCTTAGTTAATTGTTATATTGTTTTCTTTAGTGTTAAGTATTGGGAATGGAGTAATGTGCCTTTAAAGCTGCTTCGGCTGCCATAATGGGGGGAGGAGTTTTATTCAAAGTCCAAGAGCGGGCTTATGCCAACGAACTCTGCAGAGGAAGCCACTGGAAGAACGCCACGTGAAGCCTAAGGAGAAATGGATTGGACTAGACTGTTTTGACCTTTGGAGGGAGGAGGGATATATGAGGGATATGTATGTGTAAGTCACTCCTACTATTCAGATCTTGCTTTTCTTTCGTGCCATCAGTTCATGCTTAGTAAAATATACCTTTCTCTGCAATACATGGAGTTGGGGTTTTCTTTCTTGAGTTTTGAAAGGAAGCACACGTGACACCCTCTGTCTCTGCCTCCACCTGCTGCTGGTGCCACCATGCAAGCCTTCCACAAGCCTCCCATGAGCCAGGAAGTCGTGCAGCATGTCCTGATCGCCTGCCTTCCGCCCATGTCTTTCCCTCCCCCTGCTGCCTGTGCCTCTGTGCGAGCCTCCTGTGTGCCAGGCAGCAGCACAGCATATCCAGATTACCTGTCTCCCCCACCTCTGCCTCCACCCTTGGACTTATCTGTGCTGTGGCTGCTGCCAGACATCATTGGCCCCCATATGCGCGCCACCTCTTCTGCTTGCCACGCCCATCTCCCCATTCCTTTATTTTCAGGGAAACACATTATATAAAAACAAAACCTAAAAGTAAGGATAGAGATTTGATGGGTGAAGGAAACATAAAAGTTTGTATATGGCAAACTATGTCGATAGCACAGAACACTTTAAAATGATAAATTAAATGCCCCTTCAGATTACTTTATGGCATAAGTAATCTTCTGACGTATTTTAAGGACTGCTGCATAGAACATGGCAATATTATACAGTGGATTTTTAAAAAGTCTATACACCCCCTCTTAAAATACTAATTTTTTGAGATGTAAAAAAATCAGGCCAAGATAAATCATCCCTCATATTAAAGGAATAGTTTGAAGTAATAGTTAAAAAGGATAATTTCAGCCAATAGTTGAGTATGGTCTCATGAGTGCTCTCTCTAATCTCAAGGTGGAATTAGAGACACATTTTGGGATTTGAGGGGCCAATTTTATAAATTTGGATTGAGCAAGTGAAATTAGAGAATGGGACAAGCTGGGCACCATAAAGAAGTGCTAGTGACTTGACTTTAAATAATTTAAATGCTACATTTATAGGAGTTGAATATTATGGTTAGATTGAGGCAAGGAAGAGATGAGCGGTAGCTTTCAGCAATTTATTTAGCAGCGGGCACAGTACAAACTGCTCGGCAGTAGCCGAGACCAGCTCGTTATAGAGCGCTAGCATGCAAGCCGGCCACTGACAATACTTTAAATTTCCCGCCGCTGAAACACCCAATCAGCAGTGGGCATGCAAATACTACTACATACCTCCATACGTAACACCCCTCCCTTCCTGGAAATGACCCAAACAATCAGTCATTTATACAGCTTACGTAATCACTAAGTGGGCGGGGCACATAACAGTCCTACTGGGCCTGCGCGAATCAGTTCTTCTCTGGCCCTCCTCAAGTAAGGTTGGGCCTATCACGTCTCTGGCCGGCAGCAATGGAAATGCCTGGAACTCCACCTCCCGCATTGTAGTTCCAGGCTCGGCGTCGAGAGGGCTCTCGTCCCGGCCGCTCTGAGGGGCCTCGCCGGATTCAGATAAGTCACTGCGAACTTTTCTCAGCTTGCAGTTTAGATTGTTTTCTTCTGCGGCAGTCAGGGCCGCTCCTCTGCGGTCAGATTCACTATTTCTGTATGATCCTCGGGGCGAAGGCCCAGGCCTGTAGGAGTCATTTTCCTGGCTTTCTGTCCCGGGTCTCCTCAGTTGTGACTCTCGTACTCGGGTTTGTAGCTGGTCGATGTGTTGCCTCCACACTCGGCCGTTGTCCAGCTCCACTTTGTATGATTTAGGTCTCATAACAGTGGTGACGGTGGCTGGGATCCATGTGGGAGGCCTGGCATCGTTCTGGGTGAAGACTGGGTCCCCTGTCCTGAACTCCCTGCTCACTTCGGATTGTTGTCCGGTCGTGTTGGGGTGGTAGTTGGGGTGCAGTCTGTCTAGTTGGGACCTCAGCTTCCGACCCATTAAAAGTTCAGTGGGGCTATGCTCGGTGGCGGTGCTGGGGGTGATGTGTTGCACTACGAGGAACTGGTTAATTTTCTCCTGCCAGTTCCCTGGCCTCATGCGGGTGAGAGTCTCCTTGGTCAGCCTGACCATTCGTTCTGCTTCCCCATTACTGACCAGCCTGAACGGGGCTACCAAAACGTGTCAGATCCTCAGTCCCCCTAAGAATGCCTCCATGGTCTTGGCTGTCAGCTAAGGACCATTGTCTGACACCAGTGTGTCTGGTAGTCCGTGGGTGGCAAACAGCCTTTTCAGGGCTCTTATGGTGGCTTCTGTTGTGCAGGTGGGCATGATGATAACCTCCAACCATTTTGAGTAGGCGTCCACTACTATTAAAAAGGTTCCCCCCCCCCGGGTCCGGCAAAGTCTATGTGCACCCTGGACCAGGGTCCTTTTAGTATCTCCCACTCCCTGGGGGTTTGCGGGGTGACGCTGGATGTATTTTCTGGCAGGGCATGCACGTTGCCACCCATTCTGAGATTTCTCTGTCCATATTGGGCCACCAGATGTAGCTCTGGGTGAGTGCTTTCGTGCGCACGATGCCCGGGTGCCCGGTATGTAATGTCTTGAGTACCTGTCTTTGCAAATTCTGGGGGTCTATTACTATTTCCCCCTCACAGCAGGCGGTCCTTTAACACTGACAGTTCTGGTTGTCTCTGTTCAAATTGCCTGAATTCTTCTTCCACCTTTTCTGGTGGCCATCCCCTCAACACCCAGTTCAAGACCTTGGACAGTACCTTGTCTCTCTTGGTGTGATCCGCGATCTCGGTGGATGTGATGGGGCTGTCTTTATCAGCGTCGATGAGCAGGACATGGGTGGTGGGTGCGGGATCTTGCACTAATTCCGGCAGAGGGCATCTTGCGTTGGTGATGTTCTTTCCAGGTTGGTGGGTTAGTTTATAGTTGTAGCCCATTAGGAAAATGTACCACCTCGTCAGTCTGGGTGACATGATGCTGGGGTTTGTTGGCCTCCTGCGAGGAGGCCCAGTAGTGGTTTGTTGTCGGTGATGAGTTTGAATCTCCAGCCATAGAGGTATTTGTGAAAACACTTGATTCATGCCACGGTGGCTAGGGTTCTGGCTTCCTTAATTGCCTTTATTTTTGATTGGGTCGGGTGGATCCCTGTGCCGTCAATAAGATACCCCAGGAATTCTACTTGGTCGACCCTGATTTGGCATTTTTCTTTTTTTTTACTTTGAGTCCTTTTTGTCGGAACCTCCCCAGAGTCTCTCTCAGCCTGGCCATTAACTGCTCCATGGGTTGTTCTGATATAAGGACGTCATCAAAATAGTGGATGATGCCTGGAATGCCTTGTAGCAGCCTCTCCATCATACTCTGGAAGAATCCTGGGTCCACGCTCACTCCAAATTGCAGTCTTTTATATTTGAATGCCCCCCGGTGAGTCACTATGGTTTGGGCTTCTGCAGTGGCCTCATCCACAGGCAGTTGCTGGTATGCTTGGGCCAGGTCCAATTTAGTGAATACCTTGCCTTTGCCCAGGGAATGCAACAGATGTTGGACCACTGGGACTGAGTATGCGTGCTGCTGTAAAGCCTTGTTGATTGTGCACTTATAGTCAGCGCACACCCTGATTGACCCGTCTGGCTTCATTGGGATGACGATTGGGGTCTCGCACGTGGCGTGGTCAATTGGCTCCAAGATCTCCTGGGTAATTAGCTTATCTAATTGTTCATCTACCTTGGGCCGCAGAGCAAATGGAACCCTGCAGGGCTTGAGTCTGATGGGGGTGATTTGGGGGTCTAGGCTAAATGATATGGGTTTCCCCATATATTTACCTACGCTTCCGTCGAACACGTCCCCAAATTCGGTCAGCAGCTGGTCCAGCTCAGTCCCTCGGACCTGGTTTAATCCCATGATGCTTAGCCCCACTGATTCAAACCATTCTACGCCAAGCAATGTGGGACGCTTGCTGAAGACGATCGTTAGGGGTAGAGTGCCACTGAAGTCCTTGTATTCAACCCTAGCTTCAGTTCTGCCCAGCATGGGGATAGGGTTTCCTTGGACGTCGTGCAGGCGGATTCGTTGCAGTTGTAGTTGTAGTTGGCTCTTTTTCAGGTTGGGATTTAACTTCTTCAGGGTCTTCCATGAAATTATAGTGAAAGAGGACCCCGTGTCCAGTTTCATCTTGCATGGTCTCCCTTTGATTGTTGTGTGGAATTTAGTCCCCTCGCAGGCATCTGCATGTCCCAGAAAGGTTTGGTGGATTTCTCGGTGGTCCGGGTAGGGGTCTTCCCTGAGTCAGTTCCATTGGGGTCCATTTCTGGCTGGTCCCTGGTGCCTGGGAGCCAGAGGTGGTCTGCTGGCAGGAAGGGTGGGCTGGGTGGCTCGGTAGGCCTCAGCTATGTGTCCCTTCCATTGGCAGTGGTGGCAAATGGCATCTTTGAAGCGGCACGATGACCTTGTGTGTGTTCCCAGGCAGCCTGCGCAACAGGGTGGTTGGGAGTCCCTGTCTCTGCTGTTCCCTCATCGCTCTGGGTGGACCCTGTGCACCGTGTCGTCATCGGTCTCTTGTTCTTCTTCCTCTTCCGCGTATTCCCATAGGGGTTCGGGTTTGCAGTAGCTGTGGTGCACCCCGCTGGCTCTTTTAAGGTCTGCAGCCAAGGCATCTGAGGTTTCGGCTGCTTTTGCTTCTTTTACTGCGTTCTTGAAGGTGATCCCTCGCCTGACTATTAATTTCTTTTGGAGGACCAAATCCCTCATGCCCAGTAATATTTGGTCCCTCATCATTTCCTCCGGGTCATTGAACTCGCATTTGGAGGCGAGCTCACGGAGGTCAGCTAGGAAATCATTGATGGTTTCCCCCTCTTGCTGGCAGTGCCGGTAGAATTCACGTCTACTGACAATGAGGGTGGCGGCTGGGGCATAGTGGTCCCTTAGTTTGCACTGTAGCATGGACCATGAAATGGATTCGATGTCCCCTGGTGAGACAAGGGTCTGTGCCATCTTGTTGAGTTTCGGACCGCAGTAGATCAGGAAGGTGGCTCTCTTTCGGTCGTCTGGCAGATCTTGGTAGTTGTTCGCTTGAAGCGGCTCATGTATGTGTGCCATTCCTCTGATCGAGGATCATAAGTTGCCAGAGTGGGTGCGGGTTGGTTTGCCATTCTGGTCAGCCGATGGAGGGTCTTACACTCAATAAAATGGCTGCGGCTTGCCACGTGGAGCTGCTCAGTTACCTTGTCCCTCCTGAGATCCCACCTTCATCGCCAGTGTTAGATTGAGGCAAGGAAGAGATGAGCTGTAGCTTTCAGCAATTTATTTAGCAGCAGGTACAGTATGAACTGCTCGGCAGCAGCCGAGCCTGGCTCTTTATAGAGCGCCGGCATGCAAGCCGGCCACTGACAGTGCTTTAAATTTCCTGCCACTGAAACACCCAATCAACAGTGGGCATGCAAATACTACTACCTACCACCATACGTAACAATGGTCCAAAACCTTAACTCGTGCATCATGTGGATTTAACAATCTCAATATTTAAGGAGAATAGAAAAAATCTGTTTCTACTGTCGTTTTAATAATCCCTATATCCACTTAATCCCTATATCCACTTAGTTTAGGAAAGCTGAAGGAATATTTTACAACCTTTGGAATAAGCCATTTTGATTGAAAACCATTTTTTCCCTTTAAGCTTGTTATTATTATTAGAGTTATGCTGTGAATTGAACACCAACTCTGATGTAGAAAAAAATAGTTCAGAGTTACTTGAATTCAGACCGTTTCCTAATTTCATCCTGCCTTTTTGAAAATCCTCTGTGGAGTTCTATTATGTAATTTGCCTATGCTGTTTAAACGCTTTTGAATGTTTAATATTTCTGCATAAATATGATAAAATATTATCTATTCTCCACACAAGTCCTAAAACTAGATAAAGAGAACCCAACTAAAAAATTGAGCACAAACATTACACTTGTACATTTATTTACTGATAAAAAATTTCCAAAGCTGGATCATCATCATGTTTGGCAGTTAAGCATATGGCATCACTATCATATTTGGCAGTTAAGATGTATGTATCATATAAAAACACTTTCTACTTTTTCAATTATCTATCTAATTATGTATTAGCTAGATAGCAAAAAAGCTGAACCAATTTATTTTAATGGAAAGAAATTTCAAATTAAAAATTCCAGTGTTCAACTTTATTCCATTGTCACTGGACCTTCTCAGTTTATTCAATTTTTTATTTCTCTTCTCCCAAATTATTTCCTTCCTTTTACAAGTATAGAATTGTAGTTCTTACATTTCAGTATTTAAAATATTTTTTCAGCTCAACTAATTTAATGTACTCTTCCTTTCTTTATCATTTTCTTTTTCTGGTAACTATTAATTGAGAAAAGTTATTTAGTGGACATACCTGTCTTCCTTATTAGTAGTAGTACTACTAACTGGCAGTTTACTACTAGTAGTAGTCTAGTAGAATTGTAATAGTAGTCCTCCTTCATCCCATTTTGGCTATATGGAGAGTAACTTGGTATGATTTAGTATATTAGACAGTATCACTTACCAGTATCAAGGATTAGGAGATGAGCTGAGTATAAAATTGTAGTCAAAACTTTAAGAATGCTGCTGAAGGGGCTTCAACAAACAGTATCAGAAGATTATGTATATTTTTCGGAGTATAAGACATACCTTAGTTTTTGGGGAGAAAAATAAGAAAAAAGCTGATTGGCAGGTGGATTGGCCTCCCAAAATACCTCCAACAGCTGTTCCCAAAGGGGAATTTTAGCAACAGGTTCCTTGGTTTTGAGCTCTGTGCCTTGTTTTTTTTGGCTTTTTTTTCCTGCCTCTGAAACTCTGTTTCAGAAAAAAGCTTTTTTCTACCTCTGAAAGCCTCCAAAACAGAACTTTCAAAAAAAAAGCCTCTGAAGCTCTGTTTGAGAGCTTCTTTTCTGAAGCTCTATTTGGGGGCTTTTTTTCTGAAGCTCCATTGGGAGGCTTCTTTTCTGAAGCTCCGTTTCTGATGCTTTTTTCAGCCGCTGAAACCTCTTATTTGAGAAGCTGGGCGGGGCTACATTCAGAGCAGGGGTGAAATCTAAAAATTTTTCCTTACCGGTTCTGTGGGCGTGGCTTAATTGGTGGGTGTGGCTTGGTGGTCAGATGACTGGGTGGGCATGGCCAATAAAAATAAATAAAAATAATAAACAAAGTATACAAAACAATAAGAGGTACCAAAAACCAACTTTCACACTTTACACACAACAACACAACACAACACAACTGACTCACACACAATGTAAAAGCAGCTGCACCTCACCCAAAATGGCCCCTGCAACAAGCAGGAACCTCACAGAGCCACAAAAAGCTCAAAAACCAACTTTCACATTTTACACACACACACACACCACAACACAAATGACTCACACACACACACAAAATGTCACATACAGCTTTGTGAGATTTTGTGTAGTTAGAGTGAAACACTACAGAAACACAGAAATCTCAGAAAGCTGCACAAATATTTTATTTTATTTTATTTATATTTTTAGATAAAAGCAATTAAATTTAAAACTTCCTTTTAAATTTAGACATAGCAATTTAAAGTTAATTGCTATGTCTAAAAAAAATAAAACTCTTTAAAAAAACCTAATTAACTATTTTGTAAGCTCCCACACACACACACACAGTTGCTTACTTTATTCAAGGGACAAGGCAGGCAGATTGAGTTGCTCATCAATGAGATGGATTGCAGGCAGGCAGATTCAGTTGCTAGCTGATGCAATTGATTCCAGCAGCCGAAGCAAAGCAAGGCAGGAGCGAGCCTGAAAGAAGCAGCAAGTAGGCAAGTGGGGACCTGGTGATTGGGTGGCCTGAGTCAGCCTGAGAGAAACATCTCTAGCAGATCTGGCCTCCAGCCCATTTCTGTTCGATTCTTTCAGAGACTGTGAGTTTTTTGACCAAAAAAAATTTCTTTTTTGTAATCAGGAAACATAGTCTACCAGGCTTGCTTTAGTCTAGCAGAGCCATATTGGTCTGTTTGCCTTTTTTGGGAGTGCACCAGTCTATCTTCTTTAAAAATAGAGGCACCGTTTGCAGCTATATCACCACCGAGAGCTTCAGGGACAGAGAAGAGGAACAGTGAGGTGTGGACGGGGGGGGGGGATTTTTGCTACCGGTTCTCCAAACTACCTGCTCCCATTGCTACCGGATCGTGGGATCCGATCCAAACCGGGAGCATTTCACCCCTGATTCAGAGTATAAGACGCACCCAGATTTTCACCCTCTTGTTTGGGGGAAAAGGGTGCGTCTTAAACTCCGAAAAATATGGTAATTAATCTCTGCATTGATTTCTCTGCACTGACATGAAATTTTACATACTTTATTCTCTCACAACTGTCTAATATTTATGCAAAGTTAGTTTCTTTTGAAAACATCTGAAGCTTTTGCCTTATTTCGTAAAGGCAAATACATTTTTAGATTTATGGGATCAAACAACAAGTTCTAGATGTGCTGCCAACGCAAAATTAAATATTTAAATCTGCATAATATTTCCTCCCAAAAGAATAATATTTTAAATAGTTCATAATAGGAATTATTGCAAGAAAACTACCATTGTTCCTTATTCCAAAGGCTTTCAATTCTTGGAAAGCATTGCCCTACCTATATCATTTGGAAGAGGGTTTGTTGTTGCCTTTGGGGGATAGTTGTTATTTAAATGGATAGATCAACAAAACTTTTAAAATGCAATATAATAATAATGCTGACAAAACATCTTACAAAATAAATGGCAATTTCTCTAATATATTATTATTTTATTAGTTAAGATATGAACAAAACTATCTTCTCTTGAGGAATAAAATAATTGGAACCTGTTAGCAGCAAGCATCAGTTTAACAGACGGAAACAATACTTGTGCCAGAAACCCTGTGTAATTATTTTTATTTGTAAATCTATTCAGGCCACCAACTGCTGGGGGTTCTTCTACTCCCAGAGCACAGAAGGCTATTGTCAATCATCCTAGTGCTGCCCTCATGGCTTTAAGGCGGGGATCACGAAACCTCGTTTTCAGAGATTTCACAGTAAGTAGGATGAGTATGGAAAATATAATGGAAAGAAATAATTATGATATTGATACTAACAACTTGATTTCTTTTCTGATTTAGGATGAAAAAGAGGGACCAATTACTAAACACATCCGATTAACAGCTGCCTTAATATTAAAAAATATTGGTAAATATTCAGAATGTGGTCGCAGGTGAGTAGATTGTCTCTAATGGAATACTGCATATTTATTAATGCAGATTTTCAGAGATGACAAATGTAATCCTAAACATTACTAAATACATTGTACCAGCTTGGAATTTCCTTTTTTCTTTTTGGTCTATATTCTGACATTTAAACTTTCTGTTCATTTTCTCTTTCATGGCTGTGTAAAAAGAGGTTGGAAAAGAGTCATGTCAATTTAATGAAAGTTACTTGGATTTTGGTGTAGGTTTTAGTGCATGTTTGCTCCTTCTGTTCTTCCCCCTCCTCGAGGGTTTTTTTTTTTTTTTTTTTTGGTATGTATATGGATATTTACAAATACTTTTTCAATTATCTACTATTATTCGACCCAGCAAACGTGCATGTCTGCATATTCAGAATTGGATTCATTGGCATAATTTTAGAAGATGCTTGAGATAGCAAATACCTCATTTCTTTCTTTACTGCCTGATCTGTAATGTAATATTTTTCTCTGTGGTGCTCTTTAATGTTCTGGTAATAATGAGACCACAATAAATTGTTTGTCCCCATATAGCTTTCTTTCAATATTTAATACTTTTTCTTAAGAAAACTTAGAACAGGTAGATCTTAGCTTACGACCACAACTGAGTCCAACCTTTCTGTTCTTAAGTGAGACATTTGTTGAGTGAGTTTTGCCTCTTTATGACCTTTCTTGCCATAGTTGTTAAATGAATCACTATAGTTGTTAAGTTACTTAACACAGTTGTTAAGTGAATATGGTTTCCCATTGACTTTACTTGTCAGAAATTTGCAAAAGGTGATCACATGACCCCTGGACACTGCAGCTGTCATAAATATGAGTCACTTGTCAAGCATATGAATTTTGATCACATGACCATGGTGATGCTGCAGTGGTCAGAAGTGTGAAAAACTGTCATAAGTCACTTTTTTCAGTGCTGTTGTAACTTTGAACGGTCATTAAACGAACTGTTATAAGTCAAGGACTACCTGTACAAGAAAAAAAAAACAGTTATGCATCGTAAAAGTAGGCATATGAAGGACAATTAATTTAAGGTAATGTGAGTGCAAAGTATTGTAATTCATAGTAACTGTGACTGATTAGTTAGCCATAAAATGTTTTTCTTGTTGATAATCTAGCATTAATTATCCCAGGTTTTGCTGCTGTGCTGCAGCATTTAGATAAATTCATCCTCCTATGGATTCTATTTTGGTTTTAGTGATTTAAATCCAACCCATTTGGATTTAAATGAAAATATTATAATGTTGAATGTGTGTCTTTTAGTGTATCAGTACCATGTAGTTGGTGGGATGTAGGCAACTGGATTTGGTTTCCAAGGTGTTTTCTAGATTAGAGATCCTAGCTTGCCAAAAAAAAAAAAGTGAGTGTGCTTTGTTTTTGGTTGAGGCATTCTGCCCTAAATGGGTCAAAACTTGCTAGTACTGTACTGTCCCAGCCATTAGCAGGAAATGCTGCCTGTATCACAAGGCAACTTAATTCAAAAATCTTGGATGGTATTTCCTCTGTCTTAATTTAAAAAATGTGAAAAATTTATATGACCAAACCAAAGCCATAATTGGTTGACTTTAATGAGTTCATCTCTGCTGAGGTTCTGTGTTGGGGCAGAGAGATGAAAGAACTGTCGCGGCGGTGGCAATGGCTGAAGCCTCAGGGCGGGAGCAAAGTACCGCTGCACTTGCCTTTGCACGAAACAGCATTATGCCTTCCTTGTGGTACATTTGCTGTTGCTGCCTCCATGGCCTGCCCACTGCTCTTGCAGCACCTTGTACAACACAGTGAAATTTAGTGCGCTTCACAATGGGGGAGATGTGGTCCCCTCCTCCTCCTGGAGCCCATTATGCAGAGGTACAATGTGACTCTGTCCCACTCGCACCTGGCAACAGCAGCAGCAGCATCGGCTCACTGTCACCTCCCAAATTTCAGTTGCCTTTCCTGCAGAGCCGCTGTTGTGATGCCCTGCCTCCTAGCTGGTCTTTGGTTCTCCCCTGACCAGCTGATTGTTGAGGCACTGCTCCTGGGCTCATCAGCCTCCAGACATCAGATTCCCACCCCCAGCACCAGCACCAGTTCAAGTGTTTCCTTCCTCCCCCCCCCCCCAGGGGACAGAAAGAGAGAGGGAGAGAAAGAGAGAAGGGAGGAAAGAGAGAGACAAGAGACAGAGAGAGAGAAAGAATGAGAGAGAGAAGGAGAGGGGAAAGAGGGAGAGAAAGAGAAAGATAGAGGGAGGGAAAAAGAAAGAAAGAAACGGGGAGGGAGAGAGAGAGACAAGAGGTAGAGAAAGAGAAGGAGAGAGAAGGAGAAAGGGAGGGAGAGAGAGAATGCACGCACAAGAGAGAAAGGTAAACACCATTTTTACAGAACTATAAATACGTTGAGCCTTTGAGGCGAGCGGCCAGGAGGCAAGGCCAGGTATGACAAGAGGTAGCTGGGAGGGAAGGGTTGAGGTGGGGCTGGGCATTGCAAATAATTTAACAACCGGTTCTCTGCCCTGACTGGGTAGATGTGGCTGGGGGGTTATGTTACTGGGTGGGAGTGAGTGGTGTCAAGTTGGCCATGCCTACTCAAGTTTGGTGGCGAGATTCAATTAAATGTCAGACTGTCTCTGATTATATTTAGGAAAGAAAACACCTTGACTTCATTTAAAAATAAAGAAAAGTACTTTTACTAAATACATCTGGAATACAGCCGTGGATAGTTGAATCTGAGACAAAATATGGCCAACATCCCATATCCCCTCATTAGTCCCTCCTTCCCACAAGAGGTCAGGCAGGGCTGGGCCAATGCCAGCTCCCTCTCGGCCCCCTGTGGTAAACTCCTTCCGAAGGTCTTCGGCTGCTTGGCATGTCAGGAATGCAGGTTTCGTTGAAAAGCCCGCACATCTGGTCTTCATGCTGATTTCAAACCTTTTCTCCCCCTCCCCCTTTTTATGTCAGAGGACACTCTTAAAGGGCCCTCTTCTCTTTTCCTGTATAGGATAGTAATACACGTTAAGTCCATGGGCTATTCTACATTAAACATAATAACATTGCAATCTAACAACTAAATATAAAATGCACAAATAGAAGTGAAGATTGGAGTGGAGGCTGACATTATGTTACATAATATGAATGAATGTTGAGATCAAAAAAGTGTTTGTTTCAGTTATTCAGAGGCCAAATAATGAATCAGGATGGTTGTTTTTTATACATGTTTTAGCTATATTTATTGATATGTATATATGAAAGAGGAATTAATAAATTACTGTCCATGATGAAACATGAGGGATGAGCCATTTTTTGGATAGTTTAATGGTGTATTTATTATTATTATTATTATTATTATTATTATTATTATTATTATTATTATTATTATTATTATTTATTGAATTTCTAGACCGCCCTTCTCCCGAAGGACTCAGGGCGGTGTACAGCCAGGCTAAAAACATACACAATATACAATTAAAAAACTAAATTAAGAAACTTATTACACAATTGGCCGAGAAATTAAAATATTTAAAATCTAAAAACCCCAATTTAAAACTTAAATAGAATTTAAAATTTAAAAACTAAACAGTTTAAAAAGCTTAAGCTAGCCCCGCGCGAATAAACAAATATGTTTTCAATTCGCGGCAAATGGAATATGGAATATGGAAGAATAGTAATAGTAATATGGAAGAAATGTAAAATAAATTAGAGTGAAAGTAAATGACAAGAGGAAGCAAAAATCGACACCCTGAATGAAAAGTCAATATAGAATAGCAATAGCACTTAGACTTATCTACTGCTTCATAGTGCTTTACAAAGCCCTCTCTAAGCACTTTACAGAGTCAGCATATTTCCCCCAACAATCTGAATCCTGATTTTACCTACCTTGGGAGGATGGAAGGCTGAGTCAGTCTTGCATTTATGAGTCTCACGATCACATGATCATTATTTTACAACTTTTTCTGATGACTTCTCCCAAACAAAGTCAATGGGGAAGCCAGCAGGGAAGATCTCAAGTTGTTCCCATTAACTACATCTGCCTACACTCTATAGCACATGCTTGCCCAGCTACGCACAGACCATGCCACAGCAGCCCCTCCCATGCTAAGCACCATCTGCTCACATTTACATCATACTACAATATTTCGCTCCCACCCTGGCACACCCACCCACCCACTGCCCTGATTGCAAGCTTCCCGGCACATGCAGCTTTCCACTGGTTTCGCCATTGAAAATTGTTGAAAACTGGTAGAAAGTCTCAAATTTATAGTCACATGAAATCCTCACTTAACAAGTCACCTCAGCAGTAGGGAGGTTTGTTATAGCTAAACAATATGGTCACATGATGTCATGATTTACAACCCCATCATATATAATGGCAAATGTAGCTTAAGAAATTGAATGCTGTGTGAATGCATTATTTAAAAAGTGCATGTGGTATTACAAAAGAAAAAGTGAGATAAGGATGCATGGCTGATGAATGAATGTGTATTGCCTATAAAGATTGAATGATGGTATCTAAGACATATATTGAAGTGGTTGGTCATATCAGGAAAATTAATGGAGATTAAATCAAATACATGTAGAAAGAATGAATGGATTGAGAAGGGAACACAGAAAGTATTACTTAAATGAAGTTCAAATCTTCAAAAAAAGATATTTACAGAAGCTTAAAGGCATTGTATGAAATAGTGTATGGATATGATGGAAGCAAAATAATTTGCAAGTACAGAAACAGATGGAGACATATAGTGAATAGAATAGAATAGAATTTTTTATTGGCCAAGTGTGATTGGACACACAAGGAATTTGTCTTGGTGCATATGCTCTCAGTGTACATAAAAGAAAAGATACGTTCATCAAGGTACAACATTTACAACACAATTGATGATCAATATATCAATATAAATCATAAGGATTGCCAGCAACAAGTTATAGTCATACAGTCATAAGTGGAAAGAGATTGGCGATGGGAACTATGAAACGATTAATAGTAGTGCAGATTCAGTAAATAGTCTGACAGTGTTGAGGGAATTATTTGTTTAGCAGAGTGATGGCCTTCGGGAAAAAACTGTTCTTGTGTCTAGTTGTTCTGGTGTGCAGTGCTCTATAGCGTCGTTTTGAGGGTAGGAGTTGAAACAGTTTATGTCCAGGATGCGAGGGATCTGCAAATATTTTCACGGTCCTCTTCTTGATTCGTGCAGTATACAGGAATGGTGTATGTATCAAATAAATTTACCTGTATTTTTCATTTGGTTATGTATCCTCCATTTCTTGTGGGAAAATCTACTGTTTAATCCCAGAACAGCCAGTTTTGATTGGAACACTATAATCAGTTTTCAGTTTTAGGATTAAGTTCCTAAAAACAACTGAATCTG